>NC_086333.1:41925901-43200342 GCF_032445375.1 Bacillus rossius redtenbacheri | reverse complement strand
AGAAAAATAATCCCTGCTTGAGAAATATTACACCAATTTTCATAGCAACAACCGTCCGTAAAACACTTATTTAGTGTTTTGCGCTGTCCAAACAATACAATAATGTAAACGAAGGAGGTAATTTGAAAAAAATAATTCTATTTGTAGTCTGGCACCTTTCAAAAGTCGTTTTAAACACTTGGAGCTGTGAACTTTGGATTCCGGTAAACATTTTGAATTACACTCTCTATTTTTTCATCTAAACCTACTATCGTGTGGCAAATCGAAGTTAAGCAATACATTTCTCAGTGTCATCATCCACTGAGAGTTCTATTCTGGAACCCAAGGATTAAATTATTTTAATAAAACAATTATCCAAACGAATTTTACCTTATATATATATATATATATATATATATTTCGCAATTTGCCTGGCATATATTTAATATGTGGCAGGGAATGAAAAAAGAAAACAGTTTTTGTTAAGGAACATATGTTCGCAAACGAAACCCAGCAAAGTTAAAGGCTCGAACAGTTGCGTGCAAATTTGAATTTGGCGGGCTGTGACGTTGAGACCTGCACACACACGAGGAAAACCCCGGCCGTGCTCATGCGGGGTTCAGTTGCCATGCATTAAACCAAAATACATTAACAAGATGTGAGGAAGATCCACTGATAAGATTTTGGCGGGTAGAAGGATTTCCATGCTGGGAGTGTTTAGATAGATATGCGCTTTGTTTTTTCATCCACGTCTGAATTTTAATGTTAACTAGAGGATGCCTCGTGTTCTTTGATGCATGGTAGGGTGCAAAATGTTTTTTGTGGGCCCTGTTTTAAAAATAAGTGATAACGTTGCTGTGTAATATAAAAAAAACTATTCTTGAAAAAAAATTCTGGAACAAAAAAAATATCCGTTATTGACTATCACATTGATTGCTTTTGGCAAACTATTGGAATAATGAGGATTTATTACAAGGATTTTTTATGGGGGGGGGGGGGGATTGGTACGTAATCACCATGCACGTTGTAAGTGGAACTTTATACTGCAACACTCCACTTTAAATGTGAAACGAAATGTTGAATAGTTAACTTGGAACGGTTAAACTAAACAAAGTACACAATGGTGGTTCGTAATTGAAACAGACATGGCGACGAAAAAATTGCAAAGAGTTGTAGAGTTATCTGTCTCTCCGCTTTATTCGTTAATCCCTATCCCCTCCGCCATCGAGCGCTCCCACTCTTGAAAATGTGCACTTTTCGATAAGCTCCTGAGTTATCGCCTCGACTTGGTTTGACTTCGGAAAACTATCAGAAATGAATGTCCCCCAGCAAAAAGTCGTTTGAAGAAATTCACGTATTGTTAGAAGTTAAAATCCCGGCATTGCCTGTTTGTAGAGTTTATAGGGGTTTGTTGACGTGGCAGCGACACTCAACGTTTAGAGAGTTGGTTTGCAGCAGCATCCGCGCCGGTTCTGCGCTGCAAGAGGATTTTTTTGACGTGACAACGTCTAATAAATCGATGAACACCGGCTGCACGCACGAAAAAGTGTCCCGTAACGCACATTGTCCCGTTACGCTCATTGTACGCTTGCGCCGCATCTATCTCTCTTACACTCGATTGGAACAACCATCGTTTTGACTTTTTCGAGGCACATTAAACTTGAAACACTCCCATTCGTTTCCTACTTTTCCTATCATCGTCCTATTCTTAACAGAATAACACAGATTGGAAGAAGTTAAATAGCAAACATGTATAAAGTTATAGTTAAAATAATCTCTTCGATAAAGTAATAAACATATTTGAATTAATGAGTGCAAATAAAAGTAAATTTATCAGTTAAATTGTAGACTTCATTTCACTCCCCCTTTGTATCCATACAAAATAGTGATAATTCAATAAAAATGATTTAATTTTATTCATAAAAGTATGCAATCATTTCATCAATGTTTTGTTTTGACGTTGTCACGTTAAACAATCGTCCGTAAACCGACTTTACAGACAACCAATTTTTTTTTAAGTGAAACTTCGTAGCTGAGAGGGCAACAATTTTCGAGCATTACGAAAATTACAGTCGCTTGAGGGGAATAGTTAGGTACGTGGTGGAGGAACCGGTAGAAGTGGAGAGGCGATGCCACTCCAACGCATGCACTAGCGGTCGAATGGGAAGACGGCAAGGTGAGAGGAGGACAGGTACGTAGCGTAGCATGCTGTATGCTAGTTGTAACAGCCGGAAGGGGAGACGGCTGGGAAGACGTAGAAATGACGCAGCAGTGATGCTACGAAATTCTCGTAACGCTGCTTCTGTTTGTCTACTACTCAGTTTTCGTAACGACTAACGATTGACACTACTAATTTTTTATTTTATTTTAATATCTAAAAATAATTATTCGTATGGAAAAGAGTTATTGATTTGTGCATTAACTTTTGTAAGTATCGTTAATTTTTATGTGAATAGTGTGTGATTGAAAATGTAAATAATTTGTCTGTATGTATACCTAACAATCAAGAAGTGTCAATTCTGTCAGCGTGGACTCCACACGCATATGTCTAGTTAGGGGTCTAGTTAGGGAAACTCTTTAAGTGCGTCTCAGGCCGAAACCTATACACCTTATCATGTAGGCTTTCGGCCATGCAAGTAGGGTAGCATGCATCATACGCTAGGTAGGGATTAGTCAACTCCCCTACCCTCGTAACTCTAGACCAGGGGTCTCCAAAGGGCTACACTGACTCCTCCACTCAGTCCCGATAGCTCATCACGCCAGCATACCGTTAAACCTGGCGGGGCCGAATACCTGGCGCGTTCCTTCTGGATCGGTGGTGCTCGCGGGCCGTAGTTTGGAGACCCCTGCTCTAACCTTCCAACAGGTTTAAACCTGCATGGTCACAAGGGGGAAAAACCTTGGTTCACTCATGCGGGATGCAAAAGTACTGCATCAGGCAAGCAGGGTGGCTACAGGCCGGGTAGAATTATAGCCTACCGCTTGTCGAGGGGTGGGAAATTTTGACATGTAATTTTTCGACTTCCCACCGGCTGCCGGCCAGCCTGAACTGATGGGAAGGGGAAGGGGTAGGAGGCAGGATTGCGAGGCGGGAAGCCTACAACTCACGTAGTTTCGGTTCCCTACCACGTTCGTGCAACTTCGGATTTCTCTCAAATATTGAAATTAAAAAAAAAATCGAAGGGTTAGGTTAGGTCAGTCACAAACATGCTTGTTTTCATTGGAAACTTCTGATTTAGAGGCTGAAGTAGCGTTGATACCAAAACGCAAAACTTCGGAAATCTTCGGGAATTCTTGCAGGGAACCGAAACTACGTGAGTTGTAGGCTTCCCCTGCGAGGCGTGGCGCCCGGGCCTGGTCTGTTGTCCCGCGGCGCGCGCAAATAACCCGCCAGCCCCGCCCCGCCCCTCCCCGCTTCTACCCGCCCGAGTAAGCAACAGTCTGGCGGCTGCTCGCCGGCACGCGCCGCCGTCGTCCCGTTGTCCGTACTTGCTGTGCTCATAGTCCACGGAACCAAGACACAGAGAAGCACAAACCTTTGACCAAATTTGCCCCAAAGCTGAATGTTTGCACAGTGGGTGGAGTCGGCTACGCTAAACAAACATACTGAACGTTTACCGCTGTAGACCTTGTGCGTATCACCGAAAAACATGAATTTCTAAATGACTACGAATCATAGCTTCCCATTCAAAAGCTTCTCAGTTACGCAGTTTTGAACGTAGTTTCTCCGTAAACTTACCAAAAATAATCCATAAACGCTGGTATACACGCAATGTTGATAAATATTCAGAGTGTCAGTGTTAAAAATAAGATTGAAATCGATTAAGTTATGAAATAAGTATTTCTTTTATCTGTCTGACACCCAGATAAACATACGATTCACACAGAACGAAATGTTTCTTCATAAATGTTTACGCGTATTCTTTTAGCTTTAAGGCGGTATGTTTATAAAGAGCCTAGCGCAATAAATTGGTTAGAGCGTCGCAGGATGTGTCGGAACTGCGGCGGTTATCAGCTCTCACGGCCGGCGCGAAATTGCGACGGTTTTTATTACCTACACACGCTCTTATTTAGGGATTCATGAGATATTTTATATTTAATTTACATCTACCGTGATATATTATCTATTCTCTCAAATGAACAATTTCTTATACAACATGAAAATTAACATAAAACACGATTTATGTATGGACTTTGTAAATAAAAAACTCGAAGACCTTGGTTTTTACTATCTAATGTTTGTGTAATTTGTTACAAAATTGTATTATTTAAATTTTAAAATTAATTTAATAATAAATATTAAATATTTTTATATTTCTCATACATAATTTTATTTTAGATCAGAAAAATGCAAAATTATAACTAAGCGTATACTCTAAAATATTTTAAGAAATTTATTTCTTCAAAAACATTATACGACTTCTTCAAAAGTGACGTAAACGCTACACACTTAAGTACCATTTCAAGTTATTTCACTTGATTAATATTATTACCATAATTAAATTAATTTTCCAATTTTTTATAATGATTAATTTAGTTTTTTATAAGTTTATTTGTGTGCTGCATAGCTGAATTCGTTGGATCCTTAGTGACAAAGAGACGTATAGTAGTGTAGTATAGTAGATCTTAGTGTTGTATTCCTTTAGAAATGACGTCAATATTATGGTAAGATGTTAATTTTGCCCAAAAGTTCTAAATTAAGACTCCAGATGTTTTTAAATTTATATGGTAATGAAATAAACACTAAAACATATTTTTATTTCTTCCTTCAGGATGCATGAAGTCTAAAATACATTTTTTTTCGGTTTTCTCCGCAAGAATTCGCTAACGTACATTGCGCTGAGGTTACAGCCGAGGAAAGATGCCTGAACTCATCAGAGAGTGAGCCAGAGGGGGAGAGTGGAGTGATAGTGGAGTGATAGTGGAGTGATAGTGGGAGTGATGACCCTCTTGAACTCGGAACTGCCGCCATTCTGGCAGAAAATACCAGCGGCGACACCGTCAAAGTGAACTGGCCACTCGCCCCTCGCCAATAATGTTTATCTCTCGGGAATGTTATACATGGCAAGCGGCCGGCCCACACATTACACGCAAATGAATTCCGTTGTTATGTTGGAATTGTAAGGACATCGGTGAAATACACCACTTATTGTCGAATTCAAACGGACATTTTTCATTGCCGAGCATAACTAAAATTAAAAGTCTAAAACAAACGATAAAAACAACCGTGGTGGATTTGGGGGGGGGGGGGGACAATGTATATGGACTATTAATGTACAGAAAACAGGTTGTCATGGACTTAGCGGCATGAGTTGAAATGCTATTTTTCGGGCTCAACATAGTCTTCGTGAAAACAGAAGTAACTAAAAAAAAAAGTACAGATTGAAAAAAATTATTCTAGCAGTCGATAATCATTTAACAAATGGTAGAGACAAACACTGAAAACAAAACATAATAATTTTTGAACAGAATATTGATATATTTTGTAATTAGATTTCGTTTTCTGTGTTTGTACATGGCTGTTTAAGATTTCTATTCTACGTGAGAATTGGACGTGCTTTGGCGACACAGATAAAAAAAAACAAGGACTTTACTCTGTTAATATGATGTCTTTTGTTTCTTTTAATTTTCTGTTCCGTGGTTTTTCCCGTGGCGCTATGGCGTATATGTTTTCTATTTTTTTTTAATTTTTATGGTTGTATTCGTTATGTTTTTGTTCTATTTTATTTATATGATTCAAATTGTGACCATTCCGTTGCATTTTTTGCTGATTTCATCTACTGACACAATTATGGGCCTTCACAATTCAAAATACTAATCCAGGTTTCACATGCTGAAAATTATAGCAACCATGTCACCTAAAAGAGAGAATTTTTCCTATTCTCGCATTAAGATGTCGCAACTCGACAGTGCTTCGCTGCCTCAAATGAAATTGCATGGAATATAAAAATGCGAGAGGGGTTTGAAGTGTATCGGCTGGTTGCTCTCTCTAGGGAGGAAATTGAAATTCCACGTAGTACTGCGGCCTTGAGGGAGAAAACTGCCCAGCGCAAAGGAGGCGCAAAATGGGCTTGCCGAAAAGTTTGCTTGAATGAAATGTGGATTTAGCTTACCGTCTCGTCGACATCGATGTCATTAGAGGTGATGAAAGATGGTGAAATATTATTGAAGTATTGTCGGAACAAATGTATTGTGAGGAAACAGGAGTAGGCCTACCCTTAAAAAAAAAAAAAGAGCGCTTGTACACTCGGTACACGTGATAGTAGGGAAACGTTTTTGGCGATTCAAACCTCATCTCGTAAGTGCTCTCTTTATATTTCTTTGGCGTCAGAAACGTTTGAAAACAATGTTTCACAAAAACGTTGCATTAAAATGTGGCCTTGATTTTTTTTCTCCCATAGCTCCCAAATATGTTTCACTTAAAAAAAAACCAGCTCACGATGAAGTCCGCCACGTTTCCCACTTAGGGGAGATTCTTGATTCGACCCCACCAGGAAACGAAACCGCTCTCCTTGTTTGGAGGCGCTTGAACTGAATACTCGACCATTGCGATCCCACAGCCTAAGAACGGCTGGAATGGAGTGTAGCGACTCTACGTGGGTGTTAGTTTACTCGGCCAGCCATATTGAAATGAGCTTACTGCTTAGCTTAGCCTAGCCTGTAGGCATTTTACGTGGATGTATATATATATATAGACACACATATATACATATATATATACACATGCACACACATATACACACATATACATACGCAGGGTGAGTGAATTTAACCAACAAGTTTCGACTACAGATTCATCACGTAAAAATAAGTTTAAAACGTAACATAGGCCTACATACGACTTATTGTTTAAATCGCTTCCCAAAACTGGTATGCGGCTTTGATGATGTAACTTAACCGGTAATTGTTTTGAAAATAATATACTATTTATGATGTAATGCCAAGAATCTGTGTAATGTCTAATTGAACAAAGTCCTACAAAAATTACAAATCTTGTCGCTAAAGTAAAATTATTTAATAGATTTAATTTAGAATAACACCCGTTTATCCCATATTGGTGACGTGGAGGAATGACGTGGTTTTTAACGGCAAATTATTACATTAACGGGTCAAAAGTAACGAAAAAGGCCGCCCTGTTATATTAAACTATCCCCGCTGTTTTCTCATGAAACAAAAATAAAATTGGGAAAGAAATGTTTCGACGCCTGAAGAGTATGCTACACTCACAACATTTAGTGTGAAACAGCTGCCTAAAATCAGGGGCACTGATTGTTATTGATTTGCCTACAAATGAAGCTGTCTCGAAGAAAATATTGAACTAATAATTAAACTAAAACAACTGCAAACGTAAATTAAAACACATAAACGTGAACGCTGAACAAATCATACATGTCATCAAACACCACAGGAAGGAAATGTTCGCAACTTTGTGAGGAAAAATCTGGTCATAAAACATAACTTGTTGATTAAAGTATATTTTACTTTAGTTACCACAGTTCAATTTTGCGTGTAAAGTGTGATGAATGTTTTCCAGTTTTGAAATCACCTTGTCTGCAGACACAGCCCGTGTAAACAGTATGCCCCATTTATCGCCGGAATACATACATGTATCTAATCATTAACTGGCCCTAAGAAATTGTTTTTAAGTTGATGTAAGTGAGGGCAATTGTTAATACTTCCATTTTTATAACGCAATCTTCAGATTTTAAGTACTGAATTTTGTGAACTATAGAACCTTAAGTAAAACCCTCTTGAATTAACAAGTTATGTTTTATGACAAAATATTTCCTCACAAATAAAGGTATGACTACATTTTTCTCTTGCAGAGTTTGAAGAAATGTAGGGTTTATTCATAATTCACGTTCATATGCTTTAAGTTACGTTTGCAGTTTTAATTTAATTATTTATTCAATGCTTTCTTCGAAATACCTTCATTTGTGTGTACATCCCTTAACAATCTGTGCCCCTGATTTTAGGCAGCTGTTTCAAACTAAATGATGATAGTGTTGCATACTCTGTAGACGTCGAAGCATTTCGTTCTAATTTTTTTTTTTTTTTTTTTTTTTTTTTTTTTTTTTTTTTTGTCTCATCGCGAAAATTGTGGGGTATAAGGTTGTACAACATGGCGACCTTTTTCGTTACTTTTGACACGTAGATTAATAATCAGCATATTAAAAAAAACACACACTTCCTCGGCGTCACCAAAATTTATGGAAAATAGGTTAGCACCCCAAATTATTTCCATTTTATAATTTTACTTCAGCGACAAGATTTTCATTATTAGTAGAACTTTGTTCAGTTAGACATTTCACAGACGCTTGACGTTTCATAATAATTAGTTTCTTTATTATCTTTGAAAGTCCAAAAGTTTACACCAAGTCAGTTTTTTTATTATTAAAAAAAATACTTCCGTTTCATCTGCAACTCCAAAGACGTATACCAACTAGTCGTCGGAAGCAATTCAGACCATATGTCGTACAGATGTTTTCATCTTACATTATTAACCTGATAAACCTGTAGCTGAAGTTCTTCAGTCGAATTCAGACTCATTCCGTTTATAATAATTTGTAGTAAAACTTCTATTAAACCTCACCGACTGGACCAGGGCTGTGACGGAAGACAGATCTCTAAATACAGGATGGGCCAATATTCACGAAGGGGTTTTAACTGTAAACAACCATTTTATTTACCATTAGTTTCCATTGATTTTTCGCGGACTTAAAGACCAAGGATGGAGATTGTTTAAATTAATGTGTGGGATACAATTCGTGATAATCAGTGGACAATAATGATAAATAAAAAAAAGTAATTCATAGTTGTAACCCTTTCATTTCTGTTGGGACACACTGTAAATATGTATAATTACGTAATTTCACTGCGGGCTTGGGAAGGAAATAAAAGCGAAATTCTTAAAAATTAAATAATGCATACATAGTGTGTATAATTTTACGAAACGATCAATATAAACTTCAAAGCATATCAAATTACTATGTACAAAAATGTATCGTATGTATGTTGTGCGTGCATATGTACTACTATAAACTTAAGTTACTTTAAAACAATGTGTCATATAGAAGTCACTTCCAGATTTATTCTGTAGAGTTAAAAAAAAAATATCCGTGGACAAGTTGTAAAGGTGTCTGTAGTTGATACTCGCACACATTTTTTAGACGATGACGGATAACATAAACTGAGTATTGAAAGAGTGATGGTATTTCTAAGTTTTAACTATACCTATCTATATACATATTTTCATGGGAAATTATAAATAAAAGTAGACTCTTGTGTGGCCTTTTGGTGGAAACATTACTATGTAGGAGACTCTCTACAAGCCTGCCGCTGTTAAAAACGGCAGCAACTTACTTTATAAAGTTTTGAAACTTTTTCGGAACTCGTAAAATTTTACTTAAGGTCCGCGTCAAACTGTTTCAATTTACTTCGGACTTTCTTATTATTATTTTATGAACAATGTTGAAGTTGCTGACGTAGTTTATCACAGCAATTAGAGAATTGCAGACTTTTTTTCTCACCACGATTCCGTCTCACAGGGTCTCACATGATACTTCTCTGTTCTCATCGTACAGTTTTCATTTGTGTTATTGCTGAAGTTCTCAGCAAATTTATTTTAATGACTATTTTAAACTTCTTTTTTGCATTTCATCTCAGACGTTAATCTGCAGACTAAAAATATGCATCTTTTTTGCCATTTAAATTTGGTAGCTACGACTGTGAAACATAGGTAGTTGACGGCAAATATTTCTAAAAGGTAATGAAGTCTACAGTTAATATACATGATGGTTGTGATTTAGCATACTGACAGTGATTTTTAGGAAATATTTCGCACATAATAAAATGCCATGTAAAGTTACGTGGTTCTTGAATTTTTTTCCTGCAGCTTCGCAGACTTAATATTTTCCGACTTTTAGACATTTTCGTAAGAAAAGCGTCAATACTACATCACGTGTGCGCCGCCTCTTTTTCAATATTTTAAATTTCTTATTCCTTTCTTGGTTTTGCATTCTTATTTAATGAGGGGGAATTGGTAACATCTGATAAATATGTTTGTGATGAGGTATATTTATTGGGGATTGAGATTCATCATTCGAGAAAAAAATCATGTTAGGATTTTTAATGAATATACTTTTTAGATCACATAAAAATGCTTATCCGCAATATCATATAAAATTAGGATGAAAAATTTTAGTTTCTTACTGAAGCTCTTAAGACACAATTTGCGTAGTAACTGCGAAAACATATTTCGCATTAAAAAAATCTGTTCTTCAAAATGTATGTTTTTTTGTTTAATATTTATGAAATGAAATTGAAAACATTTATTGCAATTTGATGGTTGCTAATTTATTAATATTTTATTACAGAAAAATTCTTTTGGTGAATATGACAAGTGACAAACACTGTCACTATACTTGATATTTAATTAATACAATCCACAATTTCACTTATAATATCGTTAGAATCGAGAAAATTTTTAATAATTGCATTTTAAATATTTTTCGAATACATTTAATGAGTATTTTTTATCTCGGTGATGTTTTAACAATGTAAAGAGATTAATTGGATACTAAGACTGTGATATACGATGCATACAGGACGAGGAAAAGTAAAATAAAATAAAAAATGGAGTGAAATATTTTTAAACCGTGCCGTAGCAGAAGTGCGACTGTGATAATATGTCACGTAGCAGTCCAAATAATTCTCTGAACCACCGCTGTGCCTGAGACGATTCCGAGGAATACGGTTCCCAGTATCTTCCCTGGGCCACTGCCAACGCACTGCTTCCCTAATTACCCGGAGCCGACACCACTTCCAAGAATTATGAAGCAAGTGTGTGTACTTCAGTTTCTAGTTAGCTATAAGAAGTTTTTTATTTCAAGCCAGCCCGGTTTTTAACTTTAAGAATATATCCACGTTAAATAAATAATAATGGCTCTATATTAAAATCTTAAATTTAAATTTATCTATGAAATTGACTTTTTTTAACACAATAAAATAAATATGAAGCATTGACCCCTGCCCCAAGTACTAATTCCTTCTAGTTAAAACTATAGTTACGTATCATTTAGTGTAATGCGTTTGGGGTTAAACACGTTAGCAAAGAACGATAGCCGAGTTATTTTAACCCACCGTGTTTCAGCAGATTTTGACATAGACTTTCTTGGCAATAAAAAAAAGCTTATAAACCAAACGTCAAAGAAGTTTTGGCGGAATAAATTAAGTCTAAGCATACATCGCTTGACAAGATATCTTTTATCAGTGTTTAAGCACAGGATATAAATAACCATAATCTCAGGAGTTTGAAACTTAAGGAGCCTTTATAAAAACCTGTGATACACGTGCGCTGGCTTAGGCGGTGCCGTTTTATTTTGACTATTATTAGCTATATTGATACAAATTTCTAGTTTTTTGGTTTTATTGTGATAACATGTTATCCAGTGAATCATAACATTTATTGCATTGCATATAAACGACTTTGATATGAACGCCTAAAATATTTTGTGCTAATTCACCATTGCAGGATGTCTTGCAATGCACCAGTTTCCAAATTAATAATGTCCTTCGGCTACATATATTTGTGAAGTAGTCGTAAACTTGAGAGGAATTTTAAAAGTAATTTTTATTTTCGTTTTGACTTATTGTAAGTTTTTAAAATGAGTAGTTACATAATTGTTTGTGTAATTTGTATTCTATTGTAAAAAAAACTTGGTGCGTTTGGAAGATTCATTAAACTATATGCAGACAATACCGTTAAAGCCGGGGCTTTGTAACTGCCTAGCAAATGTGTCTTTATCACTCTCACTTCTACAAGACAATCTCGTGGCACCTCACAAAAAGCTCGGTACACTGCAATGACTAGAGACAATAAAAAAAACAAAACACTTATTCATCGTATATAAAAGTATTATAAGCTCCAGTTACTTAGCTCAGAACATTCTTTAAGGCAACTAAGCTAAATATAAATATATAAGTCCGTAATCACCTGCTTAATAATTTTAACGGACTTCTCAAAAAATATTTACTGCCCACAATCAAAGTATCAAAACAAACTGACTAAATAAGCGTATGGTTGATTTTCAAAGTTTAAATAAGTTCTTGTTATTTACAAAATATTACTTAAAGTCTGTTTCAGAATATTTACAACTCTGCATAAAGATTCAGCATAAAATGTTATTTACAGCTCTTCACCAAAAGGCAGCGTGGAAATGTCTGTTGTGGTGAAGCTAGACTTTAACCACCGCGACTGTGGCGGTTCTTACTGGAGACAGTGGATGGACAGTCCATGATGGTGACGACCTCCAGTTTCTCTCGCAGCGGTAGTGCGGGTATCAGTGACGAACTAGTGACGAACTGCCGCACTCTGTACCGGAACACTTGCCTCTCTTCTACTCGCCGACCTCCGCTCGCCGCAACACCAGGATGCCGTTTGGACAGCGGCAAGACTCGTCAACTCGGGATGCGACGGTCTCGCCCAATTTCCTCAGTCGCTGCAGCTGGTAGTCGGGACTGTAAACTCATCCCCAGACACTGGTCATGGATGTCGCAACCGGGATCACTCGTCAGTTCGTTAACTCCTGGACGAAGCCGGAATATCAGAGTCTTAATGGGAAAGTGCCCTAACCCAGCGACAACTCGTGGTACACTTCTCAAATTACCAGTCACAGTTTACTAACTTTAATTTCTACTACATATTTTTAGACACGAGTTCCGGGAAGCTAATGCATCAAAGTTCATTAATGGCGATAAAATGCCAAAGGTAGAGTTCGTGTTATTGGACTCTGTCGCATACACCAAATAGCTCACTGACAAGCCACGCTTGCCATCGCACACAAACCTCTTTCGGCCCTCGCTTACTCGCCTTATTTCTACTAAGTCGGAAACCAGTATAAATTACCACTGTTTGCTCGACTTATCTTCATCCACAGATTATGACAATAATGGCTCGCACGACAAGTCCAGAATTATGTTTAGGCTTAATTTAAGTAAGGTAGAGGACTTAACAAATTTCCGAGTTCTAAGTCCAAGAGGCGGGGATCGTGACGGCGTAGCGCGGAGGTGTGTCGTAGTCTCGTAGCCTTCGGTAGTAAGCTGTTCCCCATTCCGCTTCTGTCTCTCCCTCGCCGAATCGAGGGTATTTATACCCCCAAATCCCCTTCGACAAGTTGCGATTAATCAAATGACACCTAGAACATGGTAGCACTTCCGTATTTTTTTTTTCGTAACCTAACTAAAACTAAGTGTATTGGGAAAGGGGGGGGGGGGTCCGTGTTAGGAAGGGACCTAGGTGCGTCTCAGGCCGAAGCCTATACGCCTAGTCGTGCTGGGATTGCCACGCAGGGAAGGGTCACAAGCATCGTGCGCTTTGTGCGGGGATTGGCCAGCCATGGCAGCGATTGAAGCCGTGACTTACTCACCTCACTCCTAACTTTACACTAAACTACTAGATAAGTTGGGCCCAGGGGGTAAAACCTGCATAGAGACAGGGGAAACCCGGGGCAGTGTCTTGCGGGGAGCAAATTTGCATGCATTAAGTGTAGGAGAACACAGGAGACAGGATGGTCTGGAGGAAGAGATGGACAGAGTAGAAAGAGTCTACCATGCGGACAGAATGGACACTTAAGACTCGTGGTCCGTTTTATATTTTTATCCAGGTTTGGATTCATAAGCCAGGGACGCAAGCGCCCCTGGTGGTGAGTGGCCACACACCCACTGCCTCCATCCGGCACTGAAACTAAACAAGAAGGAAGATTAACAACTTACCAACTATATGTGAATAAGAAACATATTTCACTGTGTATACGCAGTGCAGGGGCTGGGCGTACGTAACTTAAAAAAAAAAAAAATAGTGCGTGGAGTCCCTCCGCGCGGAAGAAGTGAAACTTCACTGTTTACTTCGCTGCATATCAAGAATACCACGCGCATATGCTTGGGATCTACCGACTCACTCTCTTTCTCTCTCCTACTCTCTACCTTTGTGTATCTTTCTTTCTCTCTCCCTCTTGCGTTGGAATATTGGACACTACTCGTTGCTAACGCTCGCGCTGGCCTGTAACAGGTATACTACGCGCATGCGTTCGAGTGCCACGCATTCACCCTCGCTCTGTCTCTTTCTATTCCCCCTCTCCAGGAGCGTTGAACGTTTAACACAACAGTGCTTTCTCCATGGTAGCGTTAAACGTTTAACGCAACCTTGTTGGAAGTCGCATTAGAAGTTTCACTTCAATAAATATTCTAGAAATAACTTTGCGTAACTTACGACTATTATTTTTTGTTTTATTGTTTTTAATTTTGTTTCGGGTTTTGAATTGTTGATATGCTAAAAATTCTTAATATCTAACACTTAAATGTAGTGGTAGGACTATTAGAATATTGAGTTATAGGCGAAGGAAAACTGTATTCGTATTATATATTCGTTTTGAAATTTGCAATTCAAAATCCCATGTCTTTCAGAAACACAACCGGCGCCGGTGGGCTGTGCCCATCGTACATAGGGAGTCAGCCCTAACACGACAAGCAGAGAACCCCCGGTGGCCGACCATACACCTGCGTGCTTGGGACAACTTTCAATTAGCAGAATAAATCACAGCGCATATACGGAGGTCTGTGTGCCAAGATAGAAATCGGCATTCTATACCTATTTACGGTGCAAGGCTGTATCATGTTTCCCAAGAGAAGAAATAAGAGGATTTGTACTTAATGCACATTTTCCATAACATTTTTGAGCAGTTCTGATGTAATAATCCTTCAGGAGTTGGAGTTTGAGCTCTCTGTGTATGGCCCTGACGGGGCAATGCACGGGCGTATCTGTCCCGATACGAATGCTCTTGTTCTGTATTCTCTGCAGCTTTATTAAATGAGTTTCGGCTGCTGGTGCCCACACCACCGGCGCCGCGTACGTTATGATTGGTTTTATTAGCGCGTTGTAAATTATTACACCGCTGTTAACACAGCTACCTAATCGTCGACTCATGGCGGGGTAAAGGGTCAGTAGCCTGGTGAAAGCTAATTTTCTTTTAGAGTCTATGTGATCGCTTTATTTTAGTTTTCTATCCATGTGCACGCCTAGATATCAAAAATTTCTATGAGGAACTTGTTCATTGAATAGTGTTGTTCGTGACCTCTCATCGAGTGGTGAAATATGTTTACGCGTAAATACTGTAGCTTCTGATTTAGTAGGATTTACCTTAATTCGCCAGTTTGTGCACCACTCTTCTATTAAATTTAAAGCGGTTTGCAATTTGTCTGCTGCGAGTTCTAAAATACAAGATCTGCTTAACAATACCGTATCGTCCGCGTATGGTGATCGGTGTGCGGATTTACTCATATCACGGATATAAATATTGAATAGAACCGGCCCTAAAATGCCGACTGTTTTATTATTTTTTTTATCTAACCGTGCCCTTTCCAAACGATCGATTGTCTAAATACGAGGCCATTAATTTCACTTAACAGTCAAGGAAGCCAGTTTGGTATAATTTATAAATTAAGCCGGCATAAAATACTCTTATCTCTTATCAAAGGCTATTTCAATGTCCATAAACGCTGCGAGAATATAGATATTCGAGCAAACGCGGTTTTTATCTGTTCTGCCATATGGATCAATTGATGCGTTGTTGAATGCGCGCTGCGAAAACCAAATTGTTCGTTTAGGAGTAATTATGTTATTTTCTTTGATGTATGCAGAATTATGTACTCTACTACTTGTGACACTGTACTAAGCAAGCTAATGAATCTATAATTTTGGGGCAGTGTCTTGTCTTTTCCTGGTTTATGGAAAACTTATCACATTCCCTTCTTTCCACTGCGATGGAAAATACTGTAATTTAAACATGGCATTTATAATTCCGCTAGGTATTGTAAAATTTTGTCAGGCATTTTCTTGATGACTGCTGCTTGAATTTCATCGTTTTCCGTTAAGTTGTTTTATACTTTTGATAGCCTGTTTCACTTCCTGCGACTGAGTTACGTATGGTTCGGAAGTTAGAGACTGATTAAGTTTGATTCTAAGGTCTCTATATATGCCGGCCTTAAATTCTGGATCGAAGGGTTCGAGATAAGGTTGAAAGGTTAATTCGAGGGTTTTCGCTAAGTTCTGTGCCTTTTATATCGGTTTAAAAGCAAGGCCGGTATGGGTTTGCAGTGGCGGTGTTTAATCTATCTATTTATCTATCTACTTTGTCATACTCCACGTGCTACCATCTTGCACCTGAAGCTGGGAAACTTTTTTGCCCCATCGGCTGCTCAATAGAATTATTTCATCGGAAAGTGTACTTTTGTAATTCATAAATGCGCGTTTTAACTTCGTGCTTTTTTTTTTGTAGTAAATTCGCACCTCAGTCTATTTTCTGTTTTTTCTGAGAAATTAAATGCCTTATGTGCGCCGGTAGTTCATCCTGCTCAAACGTAACTTCCTTTTCCGGGAAGCACAGGTATATTGCAGTTTGAATTTTACTGTTACTGCAGATAGGCCCTATTACGTTATGTTTTGTTTCTAAGTTCGCAGCATCGGCTGTGGGCAGGTTATCGGTTAAGTACGTCCGAAAACCTCGCCAGCTCTTTTGTGGTCACTTTCGTCTTTGCTTGCGCGCCGTTCCGAGACCGGCCGATCCCAGCCGAACCCAGCCGAGGTGTTCCCGCGCGCGCCGGGCGAAACCTGCGGGTTGCGTCGCTAGGTGCATGCGTTACAACAACTATTGTGCGGTGACACTAGTTGAAAAAGTTTCCGACCTCAACGTGAAGATGGCAGCATTCACCAACAAAAATTGTTGAGTGTTTTTGCTCTGGCTTTAGAATATACTCCCTGAAATTTCAGCTATTTTGTACGCGCAGTTTTTTTTTATCAATATTTTTTGTGGGAGTTTCTGCAAAATAGTGGCTTACGAAGGTGACAGCCTCTTCATTCAAAAAAAAATCGCTGTCCTCCGAGCGCTACTTTCAGCCTGGGGAACAAAAAACGTCAGCTGGGCGTTGCTCTTGTGAGTTAGGAGGGTGGTCAAGCAGTTCAAACTGCAATTCGTAGATTTTCGCCGTGGCAACCGCTGAGGTGTGAGCTGATCCATTGTTTTGGCGATTTTTTTTTTTACAAATGTGACCCTTTTTTCTACAATATCTATCTTCAGCTTATCAAGTAATGATGCTCCGTAATCTTTTTTCCCCCTTTTTTGAAGATGATTAAGGCAATTCAATGACTCCTGGAAAACAGACACCACCACTTCCCTGGCCAAAAGAGCAGTCTTTGCTTTTTTTGGAGCTGATTCCCACTCCGATGTTTTTGGTTTCGCAAACGTTCATCGTCACCCGAGTGGCTATGTTTGAATTCAGCTGCCTGAAATATCCCCGTGGTAAATTATGGCGCAGAGTCCCGGGGCACAGCGTCCAATTCGTCTGCGTCCAACGCTTCTTTAATTTGCGACCTTTCGAAAACAAATATTCAATGACAGCTCGATACTCAGTGTTTCCATTTAAAAAAAAAAAACATGCGCATAGACTCACACAAACGATTGTTAAAAAATAAAGGCACGTCCAAAATGGCTGAAATTTCAGAGAGAACATTCCAAAGCATGAGCAAACCTATTCACCAATTTTCGTTTAAAGCTGCCATCTTCATGTTGAGGCCGGAACCTTTTCAGACAATCCTCTTACATGTATAATGAAACTTAATCGAATTTTGAAGATTCCCTAACCCATTTTCATTCAGCCCCTTGGGAGTTGATTTCCATAAAACCAATTTTTAGTTGTTATTAACACAGCATAAATAATATACCTTACAAATCTGAAGTTTTTATGTGTTATATTTCCGGAGAATTTGTGATGATGTGAGTCAGTGATTTCGGATGTATATAATATTGATTAATGTTGCTTATTTAAATTGCAGATCAAATTCCATGACCTTAAACTTTGCATACGTAGCTAATTTTGTTAGTATGAATGTAAGACGTTCCCTTGTGTAATTTTGCTATTTAGGTGCCCTCTGGCTACAACTACTGTATTTAATTAAAATTAACTAAATTTCTCTATTAAAAATAGAATATTAACAGTATTTATATATTTTGATAATACCGTTGTCATCTCCTCGACATTATTGAAATGTACGTCTGTTTTTCGAACAGCAACAATCTTGTAACATATTTTAATGTGTAAACAAATACCACAGATCTGTATGACGTAATTTCCTATCAGAACTTTTGGCACAGAGATAACAACGATGTATCGCAGCTCGCTATTTGGCTAGAAGGATGCATTAGATAAACAAATATTGCTTCACCGAAAATGTTATCATTACTAATTATTTTGGAGTTGCTCGTGCTTTTATTCGTCGCCACGTTTTGTGTACGAGGTTTCAAATAGGAAATCTACAGTTCACAGTGATGAGCGCACACCCGAGTTGTTCCGAATAGTTCCGAAGGTAGCCGATAGTTCGTAAAAAAAACACTGTATCGCAAGGATTTATATATTTTAAATAATGCTAAACTAACTACTCTCCGGAAACCTTTTACTTGGGATAAATTCGGATCTTTTCGGATATGTTCGGGCGTGGTCGGGTGGCTTTCATCCTTGCGAACTAAATGGTTACCCAGGTTGATGTATAAATGGCGGTAAGATGTAAGGGAGTTGTGTGTACAATCGTTGCCAAGTTAATATTTGAAGTCAAAATTAATAACATCACCCTTTTCTATCTGCAAAGCAATTTTTTTTGCAATAAAGAAGTTTAACGCTAATATCTTGCAGGTGTGTTGGTATTATTTTTGTTTAACAATATTCACTACACGATTCTTCCTAGCGAGTTATTTTCAAGCTATTAAACAAATTTACAGCATACTAGCTGCACTGCCCGGTGTTGCCCGGGCTAAACACAGGGTGATATATTGTCTGCGAGTTAAAGCAAAATGGATATCGTGGTGGACATAGAGAAATGACACACAATTGCTGTTTGTATGTCTTTTATGATTTTCTGTTTACCCAAGGTGATCGGTTGAACGGTTTGAAAGTTGATGCGCTGCAGCGCCATTTAGCGGCGAGTTAAAAAAAAATGTGTAGCATAAAAACCTTCTATATGAAAAAACACTTTGATGTGCCAGCTAAGTTTTGTGTTGCTGTCCAATTGATAACCAGGTGACTTCAACTTCAGAACAGACACTCACACCATAGACTAATACCTCCATGAATATACCCCTCAGTCTTCTTTTGTTTATTATTTATTTCACCAAGCATAATATTTTATTATGTTCAGTTTGCCTCACCCGGGTCGACTGAAGCGGGTATATATTAAAAGAGCTTCAGTCATTGAAAATTAAATTAAAAAAAATTAAAGGCGTTTGTTAAAACAAAATTTTTTAAAAAAATATATATATATATAGTTATATCTACATGTCATTATGAGCATAGGATATATTTGGTAAGAAAATATAAGTATATTATATATATTACCAGGCTTTTATTAGCTTTACCTGTATATATGAATGAATGGACTATGTAATAAAATATTTCAATTCAATTTTTACCCACTTTTCGACGTCCGAATGTGTTGAAATTTTTCCTACATATAAAGAACCTCGGACAATACAATGTTTTGATAACATAAGACCTTAGTGTGTTAGGGGGGAGTGGGGGTTGTCAGAGGGTTAAAAAAAAACCTTAATTTCGAGCTATGGGTAGTAACAATCCTTTTTGTGTTTCCATGATGTCGGGACATGGTGGAAATTCGCACCGGGGTAAACTGTGCCCCTAGGGAGGGAGGGGGTTAACAACCCACAATATCTCAAATTTTAAAAAATAATGCTTTTTCAATTTGGAGTGTTTCCGATCAAAAAGGTCGGGTCACGGTGGTAAATATGCCGGAGGGAGGGGGAGGTGTTAAAGCCTTAAAATCTTTAACGCTTTAACGTAACCTGCCTTGGAGGCTGATTTAAAAAAAAAAAACGTCCTCAGTTAATGTGTGTATAATATAAAGAATATCCCTGCCGAGTTTCAATTCCGTAGACATTTACTTGAAAGACAGTCAAGAGCTTTCATTCTACCTAGAACTAAAAAATTTAGATCAGTCTTCCTTTAAATCATTTTTTTCAAAACCATAAACGTTTGTTATTTAATTTAATATTTTTTAACTAGCAAGCTAAAACCATTGTCTTAATTTTTATTAATTAATTTATGTCTTCAGTGCTGTAGTGTTAATGTACTGTGGTAATCAATGAAGTATAAAATGGGTATTGACAACTGTATCAAACATGGCGACATTTATTTTGAGACTAAAAATAATCAAATAAACTTAGCCTATATTTTAAAAAACTAAAAAACCCGCTTTTATCGTTGAAGTGACTAAAAATTAAAAATAAAATAAAATAAAGTTTTTTGTCCAACAGACGAATAATGCACAACAAATCTGTGGCTAACAGTTTTTTTTTTTTTAATTCTATCAGCACACGAATTAGTATATCTAGTCCAAAGGTTGGCGGAGTACCACCATTGCCATCAAATCGTAAACCATACAATCGAAATTGTGGTATATGTTATCAAATTATATATATATATAATTATAATTACACAATATACACTCATTTGAAAATTCTAAAGCACTTTTTTTCCAATTAAGTTATAAATGTTATGATTTCACTGACGTCTAATTTTGAAGCGTCAGTTTTGCCTCTGAAGTCCTCCGCTTCGTCGCTACTCAGTATTACTGTGCCACCTTCATTAATTGCGGTATGCTAATGTTACGAATTCAACCGCGCACGGTAACAAGGCTGTGATGTTCGTGTGGACGTTCGAAATAACTCACGTGGTGAAAATATTATTAAGCACTATCTAATCATTTAAAGAGTCGATGATTGCGCACCGTCTTATCTACGTTGATTGTGATTGGATCTGGAGTCGCGATCGTTTTCATTAAAGATAACGTTACGTGCTACTCTGCATGAACAGGTATTTGGGGGCATTTATAACATATTCTGGCACTAGCGGAGACGTGTGTGAGGTGTCGCAGTGGATAAACACGCTACCTCGCATTCCTGAGTTTAGCGTGTTTCATCCTTGCGTTGCAGTGTGTACTTTAATGCACTCCTTCTTCCCAATGCACGATACTGCTATTAGCGCTGGCCTTGTTCTAGTGTATAGTGCCAGGTATACGCAAAGAGCACAAACATTTATAACCAAACTTTATAATGTAAAGAAAAGTTTTGAAAATTTACAAAAAAAAAAAAAATTAAAAAAAATATGTGACGAGAATTTTGGAAATACATTTACTTGCTGTGTTTCATCAAGAAAATCATCTAATAATAATCTGTTCTTTGATTTAAGAAACCATAATTGAAAAAAAATCATCTTGGTTTCAACTGTTTTTGCCATTAAATGTTGTTATATCATCTAAAATTAACAATTTTGGCTCTGTCTGACTATTGTACGTAATTAATTGAATGTATTGGTTTTTTTAGCGTAACCGACTGCTACAATTAATATATCCTTTGAAATAATAATCGGTGTTAAAATTATTTTTTTTTCTTTCAGAATTTGTACAGCTGTAATAATGCTGTCAAAATACACTATTGTATGGTCTTAGATAAATCAAAAAATTATAAAATTGAAAGAAAAAACTTGTTATTATTGATAATAAACGAAATAAGAATTTTAATGTTAACATGCTGGGCACTATCAATTTGTAGTTGACAGTGGGCACCATTTTCTCTGTAGACCACTACAATCGAAACGTGAGACAAGACTTCACCTTTGGTAGAACGAACTTCTCGACACTTTGGTTTCTGCTCTGCGTGCTTCCAAAATCACCGAAGTGAAATAATGAGCCGGTTTCTTAATCAATACCTAGGTCATGGTTTGTTTCGTTCCTAATACCCGTGGTTTGACATTTGTGTATAATATGAGCTCGCTGTCAGCAGTACGTTTAACATTTTTTTTTTTTTTAACGAGCGAAGGTTAATTGAAGATATAACAATTAAAATATAAATACTCCAAAGTAAACTCTTTCTAAACTACTGCGAATTTCACGACTAAGCTGACTAACAATAGTCCCTCCTTCAACCATCGGGGGCACTTGGTCTAATGTTCCCCTGGGGTGGAGGTTGAAACTCGTATTTTAGCTTGTGGGGAAACGTAATAAACTTTTCCGAGAGCCGGTGGGTTTTGGGGTACTCCAGTTTCCTACACCGACGCTGGCCACCGTTCGTCCGTGTCTAATGGCGTAGATGTACCGGGACGAGGAAAATAAACGTTTTTTGTTTTTTCTTAAGTTATTAACTTTTCCGTTCTTTAGCTTAAATGATAATTATGGAGCTGTGTTCCGAGATGAATGTGTTGAAAATAAAGGTGTCTATAAAATAATGTCCCAATTTCAATATATTATAACAGTTTAATTTTTTAGACTATTTGCAAAAAATACGTCAGAAGGTTAACTAACTAGGTTTTCTTACAAATGTTCTATATTTGCACCTTTAGTTACACGGCACACATCCAACCTAAAGTCCAATTATTCCTACATTTTGGTTGACAAGTCCGGAGTGATGGAATCAATAGACTCTTAAATTCTGTCTCTCAAATCTTGTAAAATTTTTTTATAAATTCCTAAAGGAAAAAAAAACGCATGGCGTAATATCAGGTGAACGTGGAGGGAGGCCAGCGATGAAGAGCTCAGTCGTATCGACCAATACGACCAATCGATCGGTCAGGAACCTCGATGTTCAACCACTCTCGTGCAAAGAAATTCCAATGTGTAGGGGCTCCATCCCGTTGCCAAATAAAGTTTACAGGTTCACTCTTCGCAAATTGCAGAATACATAACAAAGTAGTCCTTGCGCACGCGTTTAACTGAAACTGTTTGAGTTACTATTTAATTGTGGCCTTGAACCAAAACTTTACAACACTTACATTTGATATTATTAAAATGTATCTGGGATATGCTTTTGTGGACCTTTAATTTGATGTATGATTCGTTGTAAATAGTCTAAATTAAACTGTTATAATGTACCATTAAAACTGGGACATTCTGTACTTACCTAGTAAATCTTGTGTTAGCGTGAGCTTCGATGTGCTCGCGCGAGAGGGGGTGGCGGGCCAGGCAGGGCCACCACAAGGTTTTATTTTTAGGTGAAAATGAATTTTGTGATCATGTAAGCGTATTATTTCACACTGTGTGATCAATCATATAGTAATAAGAAATTATGTTTGTTTAGTTTCTATAGGGATCTACATTTTGTTTTCTGAGATTGGTGAAAATTTGCACAATTTTCCTTAAAAACAATAAGATTGTCACAGGAGATTTCTGAAAACCACCCCAATCTGTTTTTTCGACCCCTCAAAGCAGAATGTTGGTAAAAATTTGCACACTAGAGGTTAAGATAACAGAAAAGTTCATGAATATGTAAGTTTCGGTATAAAAAAAAAAGTCAGATACCCCTGTCTCCATGTGCCATCCTTTAAAGCATAATTCTATTACTACTTGATGAAATTACGCACATTTAACATCCCGAAAACAAAAAAGATGGAAATCATTTCAACATCCAGTTAAAAAAACTCATGTTTAAAGCCCGGATAGCGCTAGGTACTTCAGTTATTCTTACGTACACACACAACTGCCACAAGGACCACGCTGCAGCCGCGCTTATCCACATTCCCTTGGTGCAAACAGAAACACAAACACGTAAGCACACACGTTATATAATTGATCTCCCGCGTATCCAGCGAGAAGGAATTTCGCAGTTGGAGTGCAGCAGGGGGTGGCTGCCCAGATGGACAGCGCAGTCCGCGCGAGCGGGCAGCAACTGCAGAAATAGACGCACGAAAGCGCGAACAATTCGGCCGAGCGAACGCGCCTTCCCGTTAAACCCCCCCCCCCCCCAAGAGCCCCCCCTCCCCCAAGAGGACCCCCCGTCCAAACCACCGCGTCCCACCTTCCCGCCATAATCCAACACTTTCCGGGCACACGCGCTGTGTGCAAGGCTTCAGAAGAAAAATAAGCGATTGGAAAACCTCTCGAGATATCAGTGTGGTGTTTGTAGTTCTGTTGCCGAACTTTAAAAATCTGTATTTTTAGGAAAGCGAAAAGGGTTGAAAACTCGTGTTTTCAGAATAATTTTTAGACTTGAAATGCCCGGTACAGAGTCTCCGCCACACAGTGTTGTGGTCACCACAAGGTTGTCCTACGCACGACGAGGAGCATGCCGGTACAAGCCTCTCTGACAACAGACACAGCCCGGCCGCTCGTGTGCCCGCCCGCCGGCCGAGGTCGCAGTCTCCGCTAGAAGAGGTTCCGGCTTGGTCCGCGCGCGGCGCTGCCGTCGCCCCGCCTCGCCCCCTTTTTTGACAGGCGCGGAACGCAGAACGCGCGCCGCCGCTCGTGTTGTCGCGTCGTGCGCGTGCAGTAGCGTCAGTCGTCGGCGGCGGGGAGCGAGTGCGTGCGTGCGTGCGTGCGTGCCGGGGGCGGCGATGCCCTGAGCGCCGGGGGCGGGCGGGCGCGGGGGGCGGCGGCCCGAGGCAGCTCCTCCTCGGCTGGGCGATCGATGCCATGCTGTTCCGGCGGCCCTGGGACGGCGGCGGCGCCGCCGCCGCGGGATCGGACGCTGCGGCCGACGGACCGCCCCCGGGCGGCGGCGGCGGCGGCGGGGGCGGGGGCGGCGGTGCCTTGGGCCTGCTGGCCGGCTGGTACGCGCGCATAGCGTCCAACGTGCGCCGCCGCCACGCGGCCCTGCTGAAGAAGGCCCTGGTACGTGGTAACAGGTGGCTGTCACTCGTACGCGCCTGCCCATCTCCTCAGGACGTCTCGCTGAACAAGTCTCCGAAACACAGCTGGTTTGGTTTATGCTGTATCACGACTTCAAAATTACTATATTTCTGATCAGCAAAAAAAAAAAAAATAATAGGCAAAATACGCGTTATTATTTGGAGACAGACTACAATAAATACTATATACGTTTAACTAACGTTTCCGTTTAATCATGTATCTTTGACTCGCTCTGCAATACACGAAGCCACCTGGAAAATAAGATAATCCTTATGACCCAACCATATGCATTCTGGATAGATGGTAGAATGTACAATTGTGTGGATATTAATGTAGTACTTGTGAAATTATTAGGACTGATATACACGCCCTACGTCTGGGGGGGTGTTTTTAAAACTGACTTAACTGATACGGTTTGCAGTTATGTTGTCAGTTTTTGTTTTCAGAGTACCGTTTGAATTCTCATTTTTTCATGGGGAAAAAAAACTGGTAATGTTTTATTCTCGGAAGATTTTTTCAATTAAATATTCAGCGCGAGAATGTAGTAATGTCGAGGTTGTACGTGGATATATGACAGTAAATCTTATCATTGCGTGTGTGAAGCATCCGGAGTCTGGCCGTGGATTACTTCTCCAGCCTGTTCGCATAGTAACGTGCTATTGATTGACTCGTCAATGGTTGAGATATGCCTGGGGAAACGCTTCTGCCCCCCACCCCCACTCTCCCCTGACACTCCCCTGGCCCGGTTTCTGGCCTGCTGGCAGGCTATCTGCCTGTTGCGTCACTAGCCCCGAGTAGTGAGTCGCTTATCATTGGCACTGCTTGTACCGCTGATTCTCTGATTCCTTCCGATGTTGACCGGGTCTTGTAGCTTACAGGCTGTTGAACCCGGCTCTGCCCCGGCTTCAAGCAATCATTTACGAGGGTAGGGTAACTTTTTTTTTTTCATTCGGATGTTGACCGTTAATTATCTTCTTATTTTGAACGTCAAGTGTGCGAAATTCCATTACGAATAATCTCGATTCTGCTTTAAGGTGTGGGAAAGGGGTGGTATTACCAAAATCCCATGTAGTGTGTGTGTGTGACCTTCCAATTGTTTTGTAGGTCAAGTGTGCCAAATTGCATTAATCTTGGGGTAAAACTGTAGATTTTCATTAATAATCAAACCCAGGTTCTTTTACATACATATATAATGTGTGTGTGTGTTTGTGTAACGATCTAAAACTACGTAGAGAGTATATTTAAAATATTTTTCCTGTAGATTTTTTTTAGATTGGCTGTGTCTACTTGGGGAACAGTGAGAATGTTTTAATATAATACTAACATTAATCTTGAATTATCGTAATCTAAGATGTGTCATACTGCGCATTTAAGAAATATGTGTACAAACTTAATTCAGTTATCCCTTATCATAAAATGCTAAGATTGAGATATTAAGTTTACGCGTAAAAGAGAAACAATGTGTGTGTTTAAAGTCTTCATTGAAGTGGAGCGAAATGAAAATGGTGAATGTAATGATCCGCCTAATTTTTATAAACTATGGGGAAATGAGAGGAAAACAAATTTTATATGCCATTATAAAATAATTATCTCAATTTCTTTCGAGAAAAATGTTTTTAATGAAATATTTAGTGAAAATCAATACAATTTAGTTTCTTCGCAGTTAAAAGAAGATTTTAACACAGTAGATAGCATGACATATCTTTATTAAATATTTCACCAATAATATTCTTGCGTAAAAAATAACTCGAAAGTATTCTTTATTTTCGATTGAAATTGTTATTGTAAAAGCAATTGTATCTGTAGGCAGTTTTTTCTGTGGATGTTTTTTATTGTTTATAAAATTTTTGGATTTTTAAGCACCAGTTCACCAAGAGTTTTTAAAATGAATGACAAAATGCTTTAGAAGCCATACCGTGAACATACTTCAAAACAATTTTATTTTGAAACATTAGAGACTCTCGTATTATAAAATATGTCTTATAATAGGAAACATTTTTAAACAGAAATAGAATGATAAAAAAATCCACCGATTTTTCCCCATCTTGTACTATCATAAACTATATAGGTTCGCCATTAGTTTAAAATTACGAAAGTGTTTTTATGATGGTTGTAATACTGTCAACATACTGTTAAACGTTTACCATTTTGCGCAGTGCAAGTTGCAGATCTACATTTTTCTCTTTTTGACTTCTCCCCTCTGGCTTGCGATATCTCCTTGAAAAACATTGGGAGAGTTACGTTTAAGGGTGAAATATTGGAATCGAAAGACGTCGTCTTGACGTAAAAGTTTTAGGTCGTAACAATTTTGTAACGATAAATTTTCAAAATTTGGGTTCTGTAAAGCATATTCTATAACTTCGTGGAATGTCTTTAAGTTTACAGTGACCGGATGCTATAGTTAGTTTACCCTGTGAAGTCATCGGTATTTAGTATGGAATTTATTCTCGCGAATCAGTACTACTGAATAATACCTGCAAGAAGATGCTGTGTTATGGTATCTGCCATAACGAAGTCACTTTTTAAACATTAAACAATAAAGAAATTGTAAGGGAGTCAAATCTGTTGAAATCAGTGTGGCGTAGTTTTGTTCCTATCTATCCCCCTTAAGACTCGGTTTTACCACGCCATGTTGATTTTGTTCTGTTTTTTATTATTACTTTTCCAAGAGATATTTATAAAATTTTAACTCTATACATCCCTTGCATTTGTTGTTGTTATATCACATGTATTTTCAACAGATATTCGCTAAGTGTAGTATAATGGGTGTTTATGAAGTTGCGCAAGAGATAATAATTACGTACACTTTACACTCGGTTTTATTGTACTTACACAGAAAAAAAGCCCTTTAATAACAACAATGATTCGAAAATGAACCAAAAAATAAAGGCATGTGGGACCAGTCAGGGATGTATTAGTTTTGGTGAGGCGGGATGATAAGTGCGACGCACGCTGGTGCTTCTGGTGCGGTATCGCCTCTAAGTGCAAGGCTGTGTGGACTGACGCGCAGTCTTATCGTCGTGAATAGGTCAACTATGAGAACTTAGTGGTGATCATAACATTATATGGTGAAGAAATGCAATTTTAACTGAATGCTTTGAAGCATCTGCACCGGATGTTTCATGCCTAAAATGTATTCTGAAAATACGCGTTTCAGCCCTTTTAGATTCTTATAAAAATTAAAGTAAAAAAAAAAGGATTACCGCAGTATAACTACTCATCCGCCCTCATTCTTAAATGCTTTTCATAAGCAGGCTCCACTCGGATTCGTTGAAGTTTTGAAATGGTCTTGTTTGTTGTGAAGCTGCGTGTGTCCGAGTAGACGAAATTAAGAATGATGCAAGTGTAGCAAAGAGAAAATGTAATTAGAGGGAACACAGGCCTATTTATTGAATGAAGGTAAACAGAAAATTGTAATCTGATAAGTACGTACCGTAGAATTAGCCAAAAAGGGGGTAATGTTGTTACGCAAAGCCAGCGTTACGAAGGCCCTGATCGAAACCAGATGTGGGAATAATGTTCGCAGGCTTTCACGGCCATTGTCTGAAGTAGCTTGTCTTCCTGGTTGCAACCCAGAAGCCAAGCTAATTCAGATTTAGGAAGTTGAAAACTGGAATCGTGAAAGTATTGTGTTGACACATCTGCAACCCTGTCATACCCGATAGGGTTCAGATCTAAGTGGAATCATCTGTGTCTTATAGCCTCTATGTTGATGCTCGAGGAGGGAGCGTGGAGCGTGGAGCGTGTGCGTGGTCGGCGGACGTGAGTACGTGCTGGTGTTATCTCCTGACGCGGGATGTCGCCCGCCGGCGGAGTCTGCAGCGCCTCTCGCCCTCAGTTGCAGTGCGCGCTTCAAAGGCTGTTCGCTGGCCGTGGCTCGAGTACCAATCTTCTACCGATGCAGATCTCGAAATTAGAATCCCAAAGGCCACCTCGAATACAACCCTCGAATCCGAACCTAGATCTCAGAGGTTAAAAAATAAAACATGAATCATTCAAAACTTGGAAGTTTTGTTTCACAAACTAAATTTCCAAAATCAATACATTGTATTTTATTTGTATATTACTCATACATGTTAAAAGTGCAATATTTTGGGGAATGGTAACAGGATAGCTTAGAAGGGAAAAAAAAAATGGTCTAGTAAATTTCAGAGGTTATTGGTATTGAATTCTTTGATTTGCTTTATTTCCTCTAATATTTTTGTTGGAATCTTTTTCGTCTTGATATCGAATCCTTCGAATACTCAGGATTTGAGCATTTGATTGGTCCATCCCTACTATTTACTCTCTCTTTCTAATGCACGATTTCTCTTTTTTTTTTTTTTTTTTTTTTTTTTTTTTTTTTTTTTTTTTTTTTTTTTTTTTTTTTTTGCTGAATATTCTTTAGACGCTTTTCCTAGCGTGCACAGTGCAGGACTGAAGAATGCACTAAGTGAATTTATCAAAATCCAACATTTAAACATTTGATCTATAAAAAATCACGGAATGGAAACTGGCAACCACATGATATGGGACACCGTCCTAAGGCTCTCTTGGCCACCAGGGTCGTCGAGAGAAACTAAAGATCCTGGGCCAAATCTAAAGACCGTAAACATTACTGTTTCCATAACTGTAAACATTACCTGCACGGCTGCACCTATCTATTAGCAATAGACTTGTAATTTTCTTCCTAAAATAGAGCTTAAAAATTATATCTAAACTCAACCAGACCTCACTGATATCTGGACCCCGGAGATTTTTCCCGCACTCCCGCCCTCCCGTGTGTGTGTTTCCAAACCCTAGATTGACTCTGGCACTGTGCGCTTGAAGAGCACTGACAGATCAAACTTTTTTTTTGCGAGAAAACATTTTATTGTTGCCAGACTAAGTCACTAGATAGCAAAGCTGTTGTCCGTTAAACATATTTTATTTTTAATGATGAGATTATCTTTGAAAGATTTGTGCAATGGGAGTGCATGACTTGATGTAAGATTTTGGACATACGCCATTGCTAAGCACATGTATGTCTGTAGAAGAAAACTACAAAAAACACAAATGACAAAAACACAAATGAAGCAAAAAATTGCTGTTGTCAGGATATAAACACCACACAATACTCCACAACAGGAATATGGTCAACAAACAAAGAAAAACAAAGATAAATGGACTAACAGACCGAAAAAAAAAAACACAAAAAAATTCAACACAACTGTCAAAACTTACCATGTGCGTCTCTGCCTGAGGACGGGAGCAGATAGCAGTTACCGAAACGTCGCTTGTTTCTGTTTTAGAAAACTGTTGCGTTTGTTTCGTCTTTTCGTTTTGTCGTGTTTTTGTCACGTTTTGACTGTTGTGCTGAATTTTTTTGGGTTCAATATTTTTGTGCTGTCATCATTTGTGAGGGTTTTTTCGTTCTCTTCTGTGTTTTTTCGTTTTACTGTTTTTTTGTCTCGTTTCAACTGTTGTGCTGAATTTTTTTGGGGTCGGTATTTTTGTACTGTCATCGTTTGTGGTTTTTTTCGGTCTGTTAGTCCATTTTTCTTTGTTTTTCTTTGTTTTTTGACCATATTCCTGTTGTGGAGTATTGTGTGGTGTTTATATTCTGACAACAGGAATTTTTTTCTTAATTTGTGTTTTTTGTAGTTTTCTTCTACAGACATACATGTGCTTAGCAATGGTGTATGTCCAAAAGCTTACATCAAGTTTAATGATGAGACCAACATTATGACAACAAAGATCTACCACTCACTTTTCTCTTGCATTCATTGATCTGTCACACATATATTCGCAACAGATATTTACTCATTGTTAATATAATGGGTGTAAACGTTACGCAAGTGTTCGTAATTAGTACAATTGCGCGACTTTATACGCCCATTACATTACACTAGTGAATGTTTATTGAAAAAATTTGTGACGAAAAAATAAATCCAAAAGAGGTATCGTGTTGAAATTTCAGAAGTAGCCCTTAATTAATAGTGAGGAGGACGATAAAATAACCCAAATTCAACTTGGCGTGTAAGACCAAGCCTGAGTGCAATTTTGTATCCCCTTGCTCATTAGTGGTATCATAAATTGTTTGTAGAAGTTTTTTTTCTTTCAATTTTTTATTGCGTGAGCTTCATTAAAATTGTATGAGGTTGGCTTTCTCGGCCATCTTGTTCTTCTATTTCCTTCCCACGCCATTCCGACCCACTGGGGAAGTTTAAGTCTCAGACGTGATTTGAATTCGGAACAGCTTTATCACCCTCTGTCATTTGACGCGCGGTTTTCAGAGCAATGGAAGCTGGGTTAAACTTAGCATTTATTTTTATTAGCACAGATGTTGCAAGTTGATGGTTTCTACGCGTGTACTGGGGGACTCAATTCCCGTGAGCGTGTAAAATGCAAGCGAGTCAAATACGAGTTTAACTTGCTGTCACGTTACCGTGAAATTGTGTTCAGAATCAAAGCGTTTGGCGAAGCTAGGAAATGGTTGAATTTTGTGTTTTAAACGTTATTTGAACGAGCAGTAAAAGCCAGATATGTTTAGAATATATTTAGATAGCTCACTATTTTCTCAGCACAATATTTATTAAATGCTTTATTTCGATGCTTGTGTGCACACTCAAACTATACGGGCAACTAAGCTAGCACTGCAAGAAAACGCAATATGATAATTAAAATAATGATAAGCTGTGCACGTTTTAATTAATGACATAGAGGTCAATAGAGACAATGAGCGTTGAAGTGAGTGGTACGAGCTGTGACGGAAGGAATAAGTGGTATGAACATGAGTGCTTCGAGAAGACGGATTGGTTAAAATTTTTAATCACATTCATTTATTTCATACTTGAACAACATATTTTAGTATATTATCACCGTTTTGCCATATAAATGTGGTTACACGCATGTATATGCTTCGTCCTGGCACGTCAAATATCAATGCATGGTTATTTTTGACCTACCTTGCCAAGGTAAGCGCACAATTTTTGTCAACGCACCCATGGCACGAATCGTTCGAATAAGATTTAATAATTCTGCACATTTTATTAAATAAGACTGCGCCCACTTGTCCTCATAGAACAAAGAGCGAGATAAAGAATGCGACTCTTACGGTGGAAACTGAAACAAGGTTTGGCGCGACATGTGAGGTTTATCTGTTGGATGGGATCATAACTAGTAAAATGGGCTAGAGGTTTAAATCCAAAGTTTTATGTTTATAATGTTTATTTAACTACTTGGTGACTATTGCTTAATAAAATTGATTCAAACTGTGTGAAAAAAAAATGCTGTTTTCTAATTTAAAAAAATGCACGTTCTGCATAAATGAGTGGAGGATGCTAAATTTCTGGTATGCCACACCACAAAATATGTGGCTATCAAAATATAGTTAATTATTTTTTCTGGTTTGTCTTCATGATAATAGCTTATGCATTACTTCTCAAAATCAGTTTAGCTACGTTAAAATATATTATGATAGCTACTATCTGTCTGGAGGGTCCAAAACTACTTCGAACAACTAAGTCTCAGTTTCGGCAATTGAGAGTTTCTCCCCCATGGTATCGGTTGCCGATAGAAATCTTTTATAGGGAAAGAAATCCGCGTGGTCCGTGCGATTCGGATTATACCACGACACGGAAATGGGACATCATTTCGGATATCCCGATGCGCCGAATCCGAATGCAGTATGCGCAATGCCTTAAATAAATCCGATCCGTGCCGTGCGTGCGTCGACAACCAGTGTGCGCCCGCCTTTAAAGCCTGTTTGTTTACGGTTGGCTAGCGTGAAAGGCTGAACGCAAAATATCTCAAGTTGACGTTAACCGGATTGTGACTTTTCAAAACTTCTCATCGATTGGGAGACAGTGCCGTTCATTTACGTGCTGTTTGTCTTTTCAAGTAACGCGTGTAAATTTTCTATTTGAAATCAATATTGCACGTCTGTATGAAGGTGTGCCTTGTTACAGTCATTATCTTCAAGGGCGTTTGACAACCGATTTATGTTAATCGTCCTTGAAGATAGCTGCGACGATGCCCGCCGAAACGTCGGGTACAAATGTGGCCTCGGCACAGAAGCCAATCGGTAGTTGATGTTTTGGTGCAAGTTCGTTTCACCTGCCGGAACTTTTTTTTTTTAACATTTTGAGGATATGACTTGAGGAGAGGCACTTAGTGCTGCCGTGTTTATTTATTTTTAAAAGGAAGGGGAGTGGGCGTATGTTGGTTAAGTTGTTTGAAGTGTGAACCTCCTCGCGGTGGCGCTAAGTGAGCGAGTGCTGGCTTCACGAAGCTAACCCAGGCATGACGTCCCTGCGGTGCGTGGATGGGTGTTCAGCCACAGTCCCAGCTCCGCCACAACTACAGGTGAAAATGCCCTGTGCGCCATGTTTTCATACTGCCAGTGCGTGCTTACTCGAATTTACACTAATAACTCTCGAATTTCTCGTTGGTAGAAACTACTTTCACGATTGTATCGATGTGCATTACACGTGCCCTTGAAGAGAAAAAAAATCAAAACCTTTGAAGTTAGAAACTGGTTTTTTTTTCTCGATGTAGATTTTTTGAAGAAATATTTTGATGGTTTGTTTTCTTTTAATCTGTTTACATTTTTTTAATAGTTTACATATAAATTGAGGCACGCGATTGAATGAAGCATCTTACACACAAAAACTAGCAGTATGAGTAAACTATGTTTGTTAGTTTTTCTGATGATGGAAAATGTGTGATAATAAAAGTGCAAAAAATGTAATTGGGCTCAATTACGATTACTTGGCGAGGGGGTGGTGGAAGTAATTACCAGCAGAAATTAAATTGATAGTAATTTTAACGATTATCATTCATTACATTACATTACATTACATTACATTAAAGTCAAATAGCTTTAAATGATTTTTTACCTATTTGCACAAAATTTACCTTTTCAGTACAACGTCAAATATAACCTTGATGTTAATAGACAATATTTAGACTGCTTGCCTTGAAGTTAATAATAATTTTTGCAAATTAGCATAAAGAATATTTATTTTTCTCATCATTACGTTCATTTAATGTGTGGGTTATATTTCGTTTAACTCATTAATATATTACTGAGATTAATCATCTTAAGTGGTTATTTAAGAGTTTATTTTAAAAAAAAAACATTGTTCCTCATAACAATGTATTGACTCCACAGATTTATCATTTTAAACAGCTCATAAGTACTTGAAATAAAAGTGTCCTTGTTCATGGAATACGAATAGCAGACAGACTACATCTATAAGCACTAAGAACTTTAAATTGACTAATAAGGGCTACAGTCTAACTTTAACCTCCCACTCAAAAAAAGCGGCCGGTAAAGTTACTAACATTTCAGTTGACATTATTTATTCGGTATTTTACATTAGTGGGTTTTCTGTTTGATTTTCTATAGCTAATCTGTAGGGCAGGCTATGCGATATACGTATTTGGCCTGCTGTGCTGTATAATCAAATATGCATTCCGGACTTGCTTTTCAAATGCACGGTGCCTGTAAGAATTCGCTTGAAAAGAATACAAGTTTGTATATAAAGTCAAGTATGTTTTGTTACGTACTCTAACCACATTTGTTAGTTTCCAGTTTCAGAACGAAGGAGCGAAGGTGTGACTTACACACACATCTTACGGTTTACATTTTTACTCGGCAGGTATGGAGGGAGTGATCGAAATGAGCACATCAGGAGGAAAAAAAATAGTATATTGTTTACTACAGATTATTTACAATAATCATATACTACAAAGAGCAGGCTATATATATAAGTGCAAGTGTGTTTCTACCCAAGTAATTTTCTACCAAACTAGTATGTTACGGGAGATTCAGGTAATCGTTTAATTTTTAACTAGATTCCTACTAGGTCAGCATTTTAGTGTGAAGAAAAATGTTTTAAATGCCCTCCGCTAAAAATAAAATGTTTTCGCGGTTAATTCATGACGTAATCGACAAACATCCTAAATAAAATATGGGCAAGGGACTTGTATTCTTGTCCCCTGACATCTAACAGAAGACGTACATCAACATGTTATAGACCGTAAATAATGCATCGCTCTTTGGGCAACAGTGTTATGAGATTGATTCACGAGGAATTGGTGTGTGTTGGTTCTTGGCGCGACGAAGCAAGAATGGCAAAATTCAATTCGAATGAACGGCGGCTTGGACTTACTTGACCTTGCGATCTCCGGCGGGGTCTCAACACGCGGGACATTTCCGGATAGGCGTAGTAATTGTGTTGCGATTAGATAAACCACAACCAATAGTGTTGCTTATCTTCAGTGAACCGTGTGTTGGTTGTGGACGATGACGCTATCTTACTGCTGTGTGTCGGAGGTCATCGAAGCCTTGGGAGTTCGGCGCGTCGTAGTCTCGCTTGACCTTGTGTACGTCGGTTCCATCGATGTTACTTAATCGTTGCGTGTTTGTTTGCAAGTAAGCGGTTGTTTTGTTTTCGTTGTTGCTGCTGCTCTCGACGTAGCTCGTTAGTTTGCAGACGTGATGACTCGTGTTTCGACGGCCGAGCCCGGAGCGCCGCCGAGGTCTTAGGGTGGGGGGGAGGTGGGGGGGGGGGGGTGTTCGCGGATTTTTTTTTTTTTCCTAACCTAACTTAAACTAAGTGTATTTTAGAGGGGTCCGGGTTAGGGAGGGACCTAGGTGCGTCTCAGGCCGTAGCCTATACGCCTAGTCATGCTGGGATTAGCCATGCAGGGAGAGGGTCGCATGCATCGTGTGCTAGGAGGGGATTGGCCAGCCATGGCAACGATTGGCGCCATGACTAACTCCCCTCACTCTTAAATCTAGAATATAACTAGAGATAGGTTGGGCCCAGGTAAAACCTGCATAGACACAGGGAAAACCCTGGGCACATTCATGCGGGATGCAATTTGGCATGCATTACGTGTAGGAATTTACAGGAGACAGAGGATGGTCTGGATGAAGTGTTGGACAGAGTAGAAAAGAGTCTACCATGCGGGGGTTGGGCACTTGGACTCGTGGTCCGCTTTGCTTTTTATCCAGGACTGGATTTAGTGACCAGGGACGCAAGCGCCCCTGGTGGTGAGTGGTTACACTGGTGTTCGCGGGCCGAGCGACGGACGCACGAGCCACGGATCGATCGGTCGCGCCTCGCAACCGCACGGGAGTGCCCGAGCGCCGGCGGAGACGCACGAAGTCCCTCTCTCTCCCCCGTGACCCCGCGACCTTTTCCCCGCCGCCCCCTTCATCTTCCGCGGCGCGAAGATGATCATTGCGCTGCAACTCGATCCCGCAAATGGCGACTAACTACCTCGTTTATGTCCTCGTCGCAGCTTCAAATAAAACATTGCAGATGAGATATGCATTACATTTATAATCAGCCAACGCTTTTATTTCCTTCCGGGAAGTAACTGAGGTCCTCCCCCGGGAAAATTTGTATTTCAAGGTGGAAAATGGTGTTATTTAAGCAGTTTTATTATCTAAGAATTGATTACACAGCTAGTGGAAATAACATATTTTTTTTTTAGGTCTTGTGTATGTTAAAGAGAAAAAAAGCACCATATATGTATTTTTTTTTTTTTTTTGTTGAGGTTCGTCCACTCAAAATGTCTACAAGTTTAACCGTGTTAAACGTAAAAATAAAATAATGACCTTTAGTAAAAGTGGTTTGGGATCAAGCTTCGGAATATGACTCGCATACAGCCTCAAAACACTGTTCAGTGATGAGATCACTCGCCTCCTGCTAAGGGATCCGGGTTCGGTTTCTGGTGGGGTGAAATCTAATTGTTTCGCAAAAGGGAAGCGTGGCAGACGTTGCTGTGAAGTGGAGGGTTTTCATCTCGTGCACTTCAGTTTTCCCTGCCCATTGATTCCGCAAGTGCTCCAGTCTCATTTCGTCTCGTATCGTTTATAATGACCACGATGTAGTCTAGGCGTTAGGCCGTACACTGTTAAAAATGTTCACCTTAAATTTACGGAGAACGTTGGTTACATATTATCCAGGGATCTACGTAGATTTGCCGTTATCTTCGTAAGTTTATGGGCGTTAAGTTCACTTTCTTTGAACGTGAATCAATATTATAATTTTATTAACAAAAAAAGAAAAAAAACTTTTCTAATCTAGAGCAAAAACTTATATTTTCGTTGGTGTTTTTGCCTTGTTTCCAACGGAACAAATAACTCGTAAGTCGGAATACAGCGTAGTTTTTACAAAGTTCTAATTTCTGAGAATACGAAGAACCGTTCGTTTATTTTGGGTAAAATCTTCGTTGGAAAGTCCGTAAATTTACTGTAATTTCTAACAGTTTAATTCATTTATTCTTTTTCACACCATACTCCACCGAAACTCTTTCGGCCATTTTTCGTTATTCATACTACCGCTCATTTATGTTCCTTTACACGAACTTTTGCCATTTATTTAACTTACACTATGTTTTTTTGTTTGTAAACGGAACAGAAATATTTACGTAAACTTTCAGATATTTGTAAATTTGTACATCTACTTAAAAAAAAAAACTATCACTACAAAATAGTGTTCGCAGTAATAGTGGGTTTTGATTCTTACTTTGGCATTTAAGCTTTGTGAAGGTATTTTAATCCCCTTAAATTTAATTTTTATTGGCTTATTCGTGGTTTTGTTTTAGAATTGTACTATTTATATTTATTGCTAGATTTTAACACGATTTGTGCTGTTCATATTTTAATTTAATTTTAAGTTTTGTTTGTATTAGGACCTTATTTTTTTTAAAGAGACTTTAAAACAGTATATTCAAAGAAGTTGTATTGGTAGCTGGACTTCACTTGGTTCAAGTGTTAACGGAACTTCAGATCTGGTGGGTGTCGCGTGCGTGCAAAAAACGGCGTTGTTGTGCGACTCAGGTATCTCGAGTGCAAACTGGCACCTTGGGCCGGGGACTCGGGAGCTGAGCGCAAGAACGACTCGGTAGTTGCGAGCCGCGAGGGCTGGGAGACTTGGCAGGTGGCTGTCGCGACAGCGAGGCGGTCTCTAGAGTTCCGACCGCGGCGCGCAGAAACACACAGGCTCGTGCGTGGGTGTGTGTGTGGTCACTCGCGATGGTTCGGAGCACGTCTGTCCGGACGCCCCGGGGCGGTCTTTATCAAAGCACAGACCATTGACGTTTCCGTGCGAAAGTTTGCGATGAGTGAACAAAGGCTTACGCATTTTCAAGCCTTTCGCTGTACGAGTGCTGCAGAGATTAAGTACTTTCTGTCCATTTACTACTTTAGTGTTGGTTTAGTCGCCTCAGCAACACTCATGGCATTTGAGAATTTGAAATTGGAATTATTTAGCAAAACTTTTAAGTGTTTAACGGTAAAAACGTCGTCAGGTTGGACTTAGGGAATTTTTTTTTTTTTACCGTCAGCGCAAGTTTGATTAACATTGATTTCGCTCGAAGCTGGTCGACTGGTGAATTAAAATTGCAAGAAAATTGCATCTACAAGATTTTTTAAATGGCCATTTACTTAAGCGATACCCGACTGCGAACAAGTTTTGTAAGTAGTTGCGCTATTCCAGTTATTAGAGCCTGTAGTAAGAATGTAAATTTTTAATTATTTGTGTAATAATTTTTGTAATTTGCTTTTTTGCTTATTATGGCGAAACAATCTAGTCAGAATGGAGAGGCATTGTGATCGTAAAATTGTTAATATTTTGGGGTATAATTTTCCCTGGTGCCAGGTAGTAAATATAGTTTCTTAAGCAAATCAGGTAACTTCAGCACCTTGTATGATGTAGGAAATGTTGTTGGTTCTCTTTTCGCATTTAAATTTATAATAATATTTTTAGTAGTTATTTTAAGTAACAATCATAGATTTTCGGGTTCACTGCCATTTTCATGTTACTTAAAGCATTTTGGGTTGGATTTTTGGTAAAATAAATGACCAGTTGAAGATAAAAAAAATTACTTTAAAATTAATTAATCGTCCAATTTGACGCAGCATTTTTTTTGTCGACATTCTGCCTTTTCAGATTTGTGAATCAACGCCTAGTTTAGGTATTTTGGAGAAGTTGAGTTCGCGGTTATTAGTCAAATTTTAATTTTTTTTATTATTACTGATACCAGTTGGGTGTTGAGATTGTGGGATCTCACTCCACGAGAGAGGAGACCACACAATGGGTGGATTTTTTTTTTTTTTTTTTTTTTTGTGGCGATCAATCTCATTCCTGCGTTTCTGCGCTGGCGTCGTGTTTTGCCATCCGTCTCCCTTCGCCGGCTGTTCCGCTCGCTGCTCACACGATACACGCGTCTGTCGCGTCGCTCGTGTCTAGAGGTGTAAAAGTAACGAAATAAAGCGTACCCGTATGTATTCGTTACTATAACAATTAGTACTCGTTACTATCGCATCTTTACGTTACTCGTTACTTCTGATACCGCATAACATGCTATGCTATGTTACAGCAACGATTCGAGTCGTATTGCGTACGCGTACAGTATGACGTCGCGTAAATAATAATAAATCGAATATAAACAATTAACAATATTTGATAATTAACAGTTTTTGTTAATCAAGAAACAATGAAATCTCATTAGAGCGGCTTTATTATATTATCTCTTTTAAGATAAAAACAAAAAAACGTGAAAATACGCGATAGTAAAAAACAAATACATACATATTTCTAATTTGTAAAAAATACTTTCTTACGTTGTTTCTGTTCCAATATCAAACTTTTGTCTACACACACAATACCTTTAATAAACAGTAAAAAAAACTTGGACGGCGAATTTCCAAATTATACTTTACTTAATAAACAAACATCGTTCTTTGTAACGTACGTTTTAAAATTCATCGAATAAGCGCGCGCATGCGTAAAACATACGAAAAATGCGAGTAACGAAATGCATTCGTGTGTAACGTTTCGTTACTCGGTACTAGATGGCGCACCCAGTACTCAGTACCGAATACATACGGTTTGCTACAGCTCTACTCGTGTTCCAGGCACCGAGCACCGAGCACCGAGCAGCGAGCAGGTTTCCTCTCGTTTCCTCTCGTCCCCGCCCGCTCGTCCCTGCATCCCCCGGGTGTTCCAACCCAGTTACGAATGGCAAAACTTTTCAACGTGTTACGCACGGTCTTTCGAAGTTTCGCTTCAGTTGTATCGACAGCGATGAAATACCGGCTTGAAAATAATCTCGATTTTCGACACGTCGGTCCCTTATAATATAGGTACTAACTTTTACCCATTCTTTACTTCATATAAAATTATTTTTTAAAGTATACGTTACATTCAGTTATTGATACAGGTAAGCAAATATAAAGGAACTACCTAATACAAAATTAGCTTCTTTTTTTTTTGCAAAATGAATAAAACTATTTTTTTTAAATTTTGTTTATGATTTATCTCAAGCGTTTTTTTATGTTTAAGTGATTTTTATAAATTGTAGTTTTTTTAGACTTCCGCAAATGTTATTCGGAACAAGCCAACAAACGTAATAAAAAGATTAATGAATAATAAAAAATATAAAAAAAAATTGTATTTTATTTTGGTGATAATGCAAAATACGCTATAGGGAATTTAATTACAGCTAACTGAAGCTACTACAAATATGTTCCTGTTTTTTAATAAATAATTTATTGTTACCTTAGCCATCGGTCTACCATTTTATTATTTTATCTGTTAATTTTATTTGCAGGTAATATTAATAAAAAAAATTTTTACTTGAAAAATATTTAATTCAAAATTTGAAATTATCGTTATTTTGAACCTTATGGATCGGTATTTCCGACATATCGTTGCCATCCCTAAACGCAGTGCTCGCCGTGTCACATACGATGCGATGCCTGTCCCTCTCGGGCCACGATCGAAGGAAAACCTACGCATAGTCTGCTTGCTAACAAATATGAGCGTACATCTGGGGGGCGGGGAGGGAGCTCCCCCCCGGGGAACTAAATAACCCCTCAACGAATTAGCTAGCGTACAATGAGACGGGGACGATAGACGTAGTAGCAACGCCAAAACTATGTTGAACGGAACTCTTTTTTTTAAATATTGTTACGATTTACCGCGGGTTCGTAAAAGATAGCCCAATTAAAGATTTTATTACAAACACAGTTTTATTTATTAACACTATTTACATTACTAGCAAATAAACTAAAAATGCCTCAGTTGTACTTAAAAATGTTGCTTCCCCAGTCACTCGTTTTTACACACCGCACACCTCGCTGGTCCGCACCAATGGCGCAACTCTCGCCGCAGCACCCCGCGTGGACCTCCGTCGCGGGACTCCGTCGCCGCACTCCGCCGCCGCCGCCGACGCACTGGCTTTCGCCGAGGATCCGCCCGACGCTTCGCTCGGAACTTCGCTCGGAACTCCGCCGCGCCCGCGATACTATCATCGTCCGGAACTGAACTCTTCGTCCTGGAACCTTCGTCCAGGGACTTCGCCGTTTTATCGCCCGGAAACTCCTCCGCGGGAAAGCTCCCGCCTGAACTCTCTCTCAACTCAGACTCCCTCACGGCCGGCGTTCCGGGCACATATATATATATAGGCCCAGTCACCTTCCAGAACTCCCGAGCGCGGCCGGGGCCAGTCGCGTCATTTCGTGCCATTCCGACGGCAGAAATCTCTCGAAACATGTGTCGGCGGCTCGCGTAACTCCGCAGCTGTCAGGTGTCAGTTACGTGTCAAAGGCAGGGCGCCTCGCGGGGAGTGATGGGAAGGAGGGGGGAAAGCGACAATCCTTGTTATCTTCCAGGCGCGCGCGGTGCATCTAATGTTGCGGCAGCCGCCAGCCAGCTCTGCACCTGCACGTGTCGCGGCCTTGCTCACGTTCGTAACAGTATTATAAAGGTTTTTGCCGCATTGCATGCATGTATGCCTAAACCGCCTAGTGGGACGACTTTTGTTGGTTAGTTCCACCACGCAAAACCTTTATCAGCGCCGCACTTCCTTCCACCATTTCTTCGTACTACTTTGGAGAACTGTCAAATTTGAGAAAAGTACACACCCCGGATTTCACCTCTGCCTCTCCCTCTCCCTCCCTCTCTCTCTCTCTCTCTCTCTCTCTCTCTCTCTCTCTCCGCAAGCACATCTCATTTTCTGCTATTCAGCGTCCTAGTCGAGTGTTCGCCAGGTTGTGGTAGTGACAGCAAAGAGGGGTTGCGGGGGGGGGGGGGGGAAGGGGGGTAGGTGTACCAATACCGTGAGCGACAGAGTAGTTCAGAAGCTGGCCACGAGCTCTAAGCGAAGCAAAAAAAGTCAGTGTAAGGCCGATACCTGTGACATCATGAAAATTTATATGTAGAAGCGGCGCCGTGGTTGAATGCTCAATCAATGTCGGTCATATTTCCCGAACATTGCGAGCTTGTAAAAGAAGGGTTTTGTTGGGGAGGGATGGGGGGAGAGAAAGAGAGAGTGGCGAACGCCGCGAGAAAGAAAGACGGAACTGTTGCCCTGGGAACGGCCTGTTCGGTGTCTACTGAACCAAAGTGAGTTGGCGCATTGGCAAGGCACTGGACTCGGAATACCGTTCCCGCTCGTCACGATATCTTCTGTTCTCCGTGGTTCCCAGGAATACCTCCGGGCAGAAGCTGGGACGCTTCCTTGCCGTGGGGCCGTGGCTGATTCCTGCCCTTATGTCGCTGGTCTGTGTTGTGTGCTCACCGTCTCTAATGACCTCGTTATCGGCGAGACTTCAACTCTAACAATAATGCATACATAATTTTGTTGTTTCGGTGGAATTCTGAAAGTCAGTTTCCTGTTCGGCGTGACCGCCTATATCAGAAAAACGACTGTTGGCTAATTTTAGTGAAGTTAAAACTTGAAAAATACTAACTCTTATTAAATTCTGTGTCATGCCACTTGTTTCAAATTGACATTCACAATAGTAGTAGTTACCAGTGGTAGACATTTCTTAATTTTCACTTGCAAGTAAACGCATGTTGTTTGTTTAAAAACACAGTAGACAAGAACAAACGTGGCAGAAGGATACTAGATCATTGTTCCGGGGCAGGGCAAGCGCCCAAAGTCCGGCGCCATACCTTTTTCATATTTATAGTTTTCTGTGAAAAATATAGGGGAAAAAATGAAAAAAAAAATAATTATTTAGTTATCAGCAGGTTATTCAAACTGCTGGTCAATAGTTTTAAATTTCAAATGAAATTTCATGATTTCGTATAGAAATTTTTTTATTTAATTTTAATTCCTCGTATAAATACTCAAGTTCGCTGGAATTTGTTCGTTGGCATTTATAAAACTAACCAGTGTATGATTTAAGGAATGTTTGTTTAAAGCTATTTTTTGTAGTCAAATTTTCCAGTGGAGGGCTTTCTGAACTACTTTTACCCCTGGGATCGATTCCGTACCATTCGTTCTCTCCCTGATAAAGCCCATCTAAAAAATATCACCTGCCCGCAATAGTAACTGGCCCAGGGCCCCGCACAGTGCAGGGTTGCCACTGATTGGTACTGCTTTCGAAAATCGACAAACCTGGGTCAAGGTAAACGACACAGACTAGAGGATGAACTCCATAGTTCTACGTACACTCGGTCAAATTGTCACCCACTCATTGTCTGCTGTCTTGTGAGACGTCCCAACGTAGCAGCCTGTGATTCGGTAAAGCTTTGGTGGGGCGTTTCTCATAGGCCCAGAGTCATCCAGGTGAGTTGTGAGCCAATAGCAGAGGCAGCACTGAGGTATAACTGCTTGTATTTTAGCCTATCGTGAAATGAATCCGCGAATTTTTCCGGTCTCTACCAATTAGTATCCAGGCAAATATTTTGAGGTCGAACTGTATTGAGCGAGTCTTTCAGTTCTCGCCAGTGATGATTAAATATCTCTGACCTCGGTAACGAGCCAATTCGTGTGTTCTGAGGTTGTTTTATTTTTGATGCAAACAAACATTTCGACAAGGAACTTTATTAACGTCTATGGCATTACTAAAATATTAACATGAAACATTTTAAAACATATATTATAACACTCGAGTATATTTTGTATATTTGTTTTTGCCTAAATTACTCGATTCAGTACATAAATAATTACTGCAAACAAATTCTAACCTTATTGAGCTTTTTCAACATTTTTAACATTAAAAATTATTATTATAATTTTATCAAAAGCTTAAAAACATTTTTCCATTGACGAGCTTCGAACCACGTCACTGGATGGTAACGCGCGCGTGCTGTAACGCTGTGGTACCGAGTCCGTGGACATATTGAAAGGAGAATATGTATTATAATCATTTCAATTCCAGTTTTCTTAGATATTTTAAAACTTACGACTACTTTTTACTATGACTATTTTAGTTTACCAAATATGTTCCGGGGTAGTTTTCACTATCATAAAGTTTCATTTGGCACACCAATACGTTTGGTAAGTACCATAAGTCACGAGTTTATTTTGCTGCACGTAAGTCCGCCATCTTTGTGTCACAGTTCCGTTCATCTGCTTCCGTTCCATTTTGAAGAAATTTACTCGTACCAAATATCGTATACCGAGAGCTAAGAGTTTACAGATCAAGAATGAAAATTAAAATTTAAACTAATCTTGCAACTAATAATTTATTATAAAGTAGCCTAAACATGTTTCCCATTAGTCTTGAATTTGTTTTGAATTAAATATTTCAATCACGCACGCCACCGAAACTACATTCACTGAATCTGTTTATTCCCCAGGCTATGTTGCTGATGTATTGCAATGTAATGAGCGAGGGGCGCACATCTGTAGGAAATTTCCGGTGACCCGGGGGGGAGGGGGGGGGGGGTGTTGAGAGTTTTCACGCGGGGTCATCTCCGGATAAGGTTCTTGTATGTTGTATTCTGCCCATATTTTGACATGCATGCAATAAGCAGACAACTTAAAAATATACAGGAAGTTTTCCATACGACACAGTTTTGACATCAACCCTGTTTCACAGTCATGCTTTTGCAATTGCTGGCGAGGACCCCTCAGTGAGGGGCTTGTTAGTTCCAGGCAGCCACCACCACCACCCTAACCCGTTTCTACGCTCATATAATGAGCCATTTAACAATTCTGTGAACGTCTGTAGTTAAGTATCGCTAGAGACATGCAAAATTCGCGGATTCATTTCGCGATAGGCTAGCATCAAAACAACTATACCTTCGTACCGCTTCTGCGATTGGCCCACATTTTATCCGGGTAACTGTGAGCCAATGGGAAACACTAAACCAAGAAAGTGCCGAATTACGGACAGCCTAGTTGAGACGTCTCACGCGTCAGTAGCCAATGAACAGGTGTCATTTCCGCGAGTATTTAAAGGACTGTGGAGTCTATCCTAGAGGTCAATGAATCCGCGAATTTTGCAGGTCTCTAAGTATCGCGTTTGCTTTTGGTCTTTCTGTGTAAACTTTGTGAATTTTTTTGTTGAAAGTTGTGAAATTACCATCCCCCCCCCCCCCCACCCCCAGGAATGGGGCAGTGAACATCTATACTTCGGTCCAGTTAGCCGGTAAGAAACCGGTGGTGACCATGTGTGTTATTTAATTTTCTTGTCATTATTTATCAAGGAACCATTCCTGTAAATTTATCACATTTTTTTTTTTAGAATTTGTTGTTTGTTCGCACATGTTGTAACCAGATGTTTAATAAACTTTATTTGTGAGCGGTTAAATATCTTATGAACAGTTTCGTAATTTTTTTTACCGCTATTAGACAATATATAAGCTGGTATTATAAGACACTAAAATAAGGGTTTAGGTGCTGAATATGCTACACCTGTACCCTTGTCGTATTCATAGTGCACAATGGGACACGGCCAGTCCCTTATTTTTAGGGAACTGATTTTGGTGCCTATCAGTTGCCGTTCTGTTGCCAAAATTACGCGCATGCGCATAGCTCACTGCGCCTTTGACTCGTATATAGTCATTTTTGTGATCATCGGGGGACATACCAAGTGTGTTGGTGTCCCAAATGGAACTTTATGATAGCGAAACTATTCTGGAATACATTTTGTGCGCTTTATTGGTCATAACAAGAATAATGGCAACTTAAAAAATACGTGAGAATATTAGAAAGGCGGTGGTGCAGCTATATTAGTCTTTTTGCTTTAACAATTGTGTCGAAGGTTGCGAAACTTCCACAATAATGCGTTGAAACCAGTTTCTAGCCTCGCGCAGGGCACCGTTTATTAAAACGGTTGCCGATACGTTTGCTTGCTGGGATTCGGTTTGGACACGTTCTGGAATAAGCCCCGCGATTTATGTTAAGGTTGTATCCTACTAAGTCAAGTGCTTACTCGTATTCGCTACCTTACAAGAACGTCTTGAACAACGCCCTAGCAAATAGGCTAACTGGTGGAAACATTTGAGACCAAACAACGAACTCAGTAGAGTTAGCGTAATATAATTCTCAGTAATATCCGTTAATTGCAAGCAATAGCAAGAAATTGAAGAAACCAACATGGCGGCTTGTGAGCCCTTGTTTTACGTCGTCTTCGTGGTCAGGCGCCAAAAAGGCATAAAGTGTGAGCTACCAACGGCACGTCAAGTCGTAGTCACCTCTATGCGCAAAGTATTGTCAAAATTTATTTTAACTGTCTGATTGTCGTCAATATTCCAAAAATACCCACTTACCTATTTATTTACTTATTTATTTAACAGCTACGCTCAGAGTCTTTTTGACGATGAAGTCGTTGGCGATAATACACTAAGAATAAATTAGGAAATAGCTAAACCAGCTGTTCCCAACCGGTGGGTCGCGACCCACTATTGGGTCGCGACTTGGTCCTAAAACTATCAGAAACCATCGAATAAACCATCAGAAAAGATAATAAAAATCTAAACAAATTGAATTTTCTTCAAACATATATCTATTGTTAATTATGTAACTATTCTCTACAAAGTGCTTATATTTTGTAAACCATTTTCAAATCAAAACACAAATTGTTTATCAGTAATCATTATGTATCGTCAAAAAATCATGTAAATTATATATACATAATGGAAGGGATACGATAGAAGTAATGTTTTTTACTCCACCATGGACCAATGGACAGTGGAGGTATTCGTAAGGAAAGGTGGGTCGCCAGCTGAAAAAGGTTTGGAACCACTGGACTAAACCATTTCCTCATCATTTGCCTAAAGTGATTTCGAATAAGGAAAAAAAAAAAAAAAAACAGGGGATACGAAATTACGACAGCCGAACGGGGATGTGAAACGAAGTCTCCCTGTGTGCCTCCGCCTGACCACCGCTCCGTGTGCCGTCAAAAACTAGAAACAAAATTGGCAGGAGGATATCTTGTCCCTTGTTCGTGTCTAGACCAGGGCTTCCCAATCACAGTCCTGCGATATGCAGTGAGATAATGAAAAACTCTTAATGTAGGCCTAAGTATTTCATATCAAATTTCAACATAACCATCATTGAATAATGTGGTAGAATAAATTTATTTTTTGTTAAGTTTCCAAAAATAATTAAAATGTTGGATAGCAAAATAAAAAAAATAAAACAAATTTGTAAGTGTTTGAACATGTAGAGTTCCGCAAATTCTAGCGATTTATGATTACGGTGCCCTGATCTAAAATGAAAGTCTGAAAACATTTCTGTAGACTTCCGGTACGAAAAAAAGCGTTCCTGTAAGAGCATCGTAGTTCATCTCAGCTGTTGAACGCGAATCCCCGTTGAATGTTCAATATGCCCGTGGAAACCCTTTTTTTTCCCTGTGCTGGAGCATGAGGATGATTTGATATATAGGCGGGTACTTATCGTGGCCTGCAAATGTATGATTGAGTGAATATTTAGATGCGGTGTGAATTAAGTGGAAGATGTAATATGCAATTGCCGTGTTTAACCAGATTGTAATGTTGTCCGCAAACCGGTTATGTCAGTAGCGCGCGTGAATGCGGGTCCGAGAAGATTTATATTCTGCTCAGATACTTAACAAAACATGGAATAAATGGATTAGAGCTTAATATCTTGTCCGCACCAGGATAATTGGAGACTACGAGTAGTGATGCAATGTTTGTGCAGCATTGACGGAATGCAATGGGTGGAGGAAAACGAGAGTGCTACCAAAGAAAACAGAAGAAAAAAAACAGCGAGCGAGACTTTCAGTACTCGCCAGAGATATGTGACATCTAAGCTCGTTAACGAACAATTCTTGTGATCTCGTGTTGGAAATACACTTGTAATACGAAAATCTTACACGAAATTTAACGTAGAATTCTTTAAAATGATGCCTGGCGTGATAAAGATACGCAAATTGTATTTTCAACCACATTTCTGGACGCGAATCACACGTAGTTTTCGTTCTCGTCGCTAGAATTCGCTGCCGGAGCATCTTCGGCAACTATCGAGTAATTCAATTCGCAGACCGAAATTTTAAATTATGTAATGAAACGACTCCGATTAAAGCGGAAAAGGCTGGAAAAATATACTAAACCCCGGTTTTGGACCTGATCTTCGACAAGGAATAGTATTAAAATACTGCCCATCTTGTTAAAATGCATTAAAAAGTTAATACTACAAAGTTACTTTTATCTATTTGTGAACTTTGGTTCACGCCATCTGCCACAGATGGCAGCACCGTGTTTGTTACACATTCCCGTTCATTGACTTCCATCGCAAACACGAAATTACGCCCACCAAATGCCGTATACCGTATATGCTACACATAAAATAAAAACACAGACTCGTGTCAACATTCGCCTCGTTTCACAGTTACGAGTTTGATTTTACAGGAATCGAACTTGGATCGGTAGGCGAGTGATATGACCACTCAACTACTGTGGCAAGGTTTCTCACTCATTAAAAGATTTAGAATTTAAGACGCCGAATGACGGATTACACACATACAACACACACACAGTTTATATATATATCTAGAGAGAGAGAGAGAGAGAGAGAGAGAGAGAGAGTTTCAGATTGAGTGCGTTCGTGAGTTATATTCTTGCTGGGTTAGTGACACTGACCTACGTATTCTTAATTCCTCTCATCCCACGGCAAGAAGGCCTCTCCTGTGGCCATATAGCACGGCAATGCACGTCGCAGGACCTCGGGCGCACGTACTGACTGCTGCGAGTCCCTGACGATTTAGTGGTCTGGAAACTTGGTCACCAGCAATTTACTGTTACATTCGTCGAGTCGTCCCGACACTGGTACACAACTCTATTACGATGTATCTCGATGGTTTTGGTTTCAAGAATATTTTAACTAAGGAATATTGAATACAGATGACGGCGACGCCAAGCTAGGCCTATGTATACATACATACATACATACATACATACATACATACATACATACATACATACATACATACATACACACACAGTACAAAGTTTAGACGCTAGCTGCAGAGCCAGATAGGTTGACAGCAGAGTTTATTTGGTAATCAGGACACGACAATAAGACACAAGTGCAGGGAAAAAATATATTTAAAAAAAACCTTCACAAATGAAGAGAAGTTAAGACAATTATATGAATGGTACAAACAATAATTGTGAGAAAAAGTTTATACAGAACGGGGAGAAAATAAGTACGGACAGCAAATTGGAAACACGCTTCATAAAGTCAGCCGAGTCCAGTGAGCATGTCGTGACGCAATGACGTCGACGAAGCGTTTGAGGTCTCGGGACACCCCCCCCCCCCCACATTTTTTTTCTTTCTTCCTCACTCCGAGCTCGCACACTGCAGTCACACGTGACAGGACGGCGCACGACTTCAGGCACCGAGTGTCGTTACACGGTCAATCAATGGATGTGACTACAATGACCTCATAATAACCCCCGAATAGGTATGCCACGGTCGCGTGAACTAGCCCGTATTATTTTATGTCCTCCCCTCCCGTGTGATTTGGGGGCGAGCTTAACTTCACAGTGGGAACATTGACTTACAGATAATTTCGTATTTCTCGTGAAAAAAAAAGAAGTGCTTTATCGGCCACTTCACACAGAAACGATAGATTTTAATGTTGTTTTTTTTTTTTTTTTTTGACACGGCGACGTCACTCAAATATTGAGTGCACAGAAATGTCGAGAGTGTAAGATAATCGGCATGTAACTACTCAGCTTATCGTAAGGATGAATTCAGAATAATCCCCGCGGAGACAGTCGCATGGTAGAAGTGGCCCTGCCAACGACTCGCGAATCTTGGTTATTGGGACAGCGGTGTTCGGCATACTTTTTTTTTAAAAAAAAAAACTATCGCCAAATCCCAAGGACGGATGCCCTAGGCCGCAGTGTGTTGCGGATACGGCAAAGCAATGTGTGTCAGAGGATACGACCCTATTCAAAGTTTGCAATAAATGTCCAGGGTGTTTATTAGTTACTCGGAAAGGAGTTAACCGATCGTAAAACGACGATTATCGGAAGATTTCACGTGTTTGGTATTCTAAGTCACGTGTGGCGTCTCGATTCTCGGTGGCCGCCGATCGGGAGAGATCGACTGCCACTGGGCTGTCGGAACCTGAGGAAACCATCTGCAACTCGCTTTCGGACATGGCGGCTTGGAAGCGTGGTTGCAACAGTTACTTATAAGCTGGATATTCACCAAGTCAATGTTTAGGACCTACTTACATTATTTAAATAAATGAAATAGATTTATGTAATTTATGTTTAACTATGTAACTATTACGATTGATTATATTACGGTTTCCTCGCTTTGTTCACATCAAGGAGGAATGTCGTAGTGAGTTAGGTCATGGACTAGTAGGTAACGTATAAAAATAATTTTGAGTTAAAATATTTAGTAATATTATTTATTTATTTTGGTTTTTTAGTTCCTTCTCTTTATATTCCCCCTCCCCAGGAGCGTTAAACGTTTAACGCAACCTTTTTGGAAGTCGCATTAGAAGTTTCACTTCAAAAAATTATTGTGTTGAGTAACGAACGCAACATTTCACGCATCAGTATACCACATAATGCAGTCACCCATGACGTTAAGACTGTTGATAGAAAATGGTATATACTATAATATATAACCACGCTTAAAATTAAGAGTAAACTTGAGAATAAGTGCGTATTTTTTTATTGATCTGTACATATTCTATTGTCAATTTTCAATTTTTAATGTACGAATTAGCATAATAGCTGTAAAAACACTGTGTTAAATTTTAATGTAATTCAGACATAATGTTATAATAATTGTGTTAAGTATATTAAATTTAGCAAAATGTTCCGTGCGTTAAGTTCATAGGAATTTTCGTGAGACGAATACCATTTTCCTCTAACCCAAATGCAAATTTTATCGGAATACAGCGGGAAACTTCGCTTTCAATTTACCTTGTTTCTAGCTAAACGAATGCCTGACGTCTCTTTCATTTGCGACACTTTATTAGAAATTAAATGTGCTGTTCCACATTTAAACAGTATCTGACCGTTTTATAAGCGTGGAGTTTATGCAAATAGCTACGATTTGATAATAAAATGTGAATATTCAACGGCTGTTTAGTGTTGCCATGTTGTTTGCCTGGAACAGCCGGAAGGGGGAGGAAGAAGAGACTCGTTGGACCCGGTCATTGCCGAGAGAGCGGATCCTCGTACCGATAGAGCAGAGTAGCATTTGAAACACTGCCCGGTAAAACTGATTTGTTCCGATCGGCGATAGAGCAGTTTGTCGGAATCTACATCGAAAGCTTACGGCAGAATCTACTATAAACTTCGAAAAAAAACATCCCAGCCGTTCAAAGAGAGGGGAAAATCGCAAGTAATGTATGAGTGAAATATAATAGCAGGGATTACTTACTGTCTCCGACAGGTTTATGTGTAGACACGTCGAAAAAGTCTGCTCACGCGAAACGTGCTGTAGAATCGGAAGTGTTCCGAGCGTCCTCGTCGTACACTTGTCGAAAATACGAGCCATCGAACTCTTCCCCCCCCCCCCCCCCCCCTTGTTTTTCTTTTCGCTTGCCAGGCAGCCATTTTTGTGAAAGATTAATTTTTTTTAAGCAGTTCCCTGTGAGGGTGGTGAGAGGGGTGAGCGACAGAGAGAGAGAGAGAGACGTAATTGAAACGGCCTCCATTCCCGAGCGCAGAGGCTTGCAGCAACTCCGCTGAACCGAGTCATTAACCCGGCTTAGGGAAGCCATTCATCGGGTGCTGCCAAAAGGGCGGAAATGGGGTGGGATAAAATTTAATTTATACACCAGCCACCCAATATCTGTATATATTACTGCCGGGTTTTGGACTTGTGGGAAATACGTCCTTACTGTATATACTATTCGATGCATCACACGTGGGCTACCAAAACCGGAGTTTAAAAAAAATAATATAAGTTAACGTCACACCATTGCGTGCCGAGGCTGAAGGCAGTTACATCTACGTTTATAATGGGGTTCCGACAGTCCTAACATCGTTGGCCATTTATAATCAAATGTAGCCTGCTCGGTGTTAAAATATCTCGCTTGAAATTCACGTTAGTTTTTTTTTTTTATTTTTATTTTTTTTTTTTTTTTAAGGTTGTGATGTAAGTTGGTATATCAATGACATGTTTGTAAATACGTTTTACGGGAGCATAATCTCTTGGTTTTATCGTGAAGAAAATTTCATTAGTGTAGTTAACTGTATAAGCGTTAAGTAAGCGGTTTTTTTTTTTTAAAAAAAATAGTTTTTATTATGCCATCACAGATAATTCAAGTTAATTTTCAAAATTTTCTTTAACTGACTGAAATGTTTGAGTTCGTGTTAACACAAATTATTTGACTTGTTATTTACTAGTGATAAATAGGTAATAAGTGCAGATTGTCCGTTTATTACTGGACGATGTGGCAATAGGCTGATATAAGCGTTGTGTTCAGTTTTGATGTTACATGTAATGTGTTCTTATGCACATCGATATCTCTTTCTTTTTCCACCCGAATCATCGGTGTCATTATCAGGGCTAAAGAATTGGTGGGTGACATTAGAATATTTAGTTAAGGAAACTACTTTATGATCCTTGTTTGTAAAATCAACAACAGTGTATCTGTGCGTTCATGATTAAAAATAAGGTTTTGGGCATTAAGCTCTTAGAAATATTCTCATTAGATTTGTAGCTTTCAGTATTTATTTTACGCAAGGACAATCCTGAAAATAATTTTAAAAGTATTTTGGTTTATTCTTTTTTGTATCGCATTTTTTATTGACTTAAGTAAATAAAAAATAAGTCTTTTTCCTGTAATTCTTCTGTATATTGCACATTAAGTATGTAGGTAACGACACTATTGTCTTGTCTGGTGGTGTTACAGGTATTATGTAAAATTAACGTTCTGGTTATTGTCGGCGCTGCTGACCTTTTTCTGTCTCGTCTGTTGCAGCTTCCAGTCGCCGATCCTTTCCTCGAGAAAGTCAGCATCTCCGAACTGGGTGAGTGCTTCTACTCTGGTAAACACAACCGCACTTGCCGCCTCGACTTTGTTTTGCTTTTTCTCAGGGGAAGCCTGAGATTCACTGAAACTGAGTCAGACGCCCGAACAGTTCCGGACATAATCATAAATTTCGCTCACTCGTGGAATTTCATGTTCGGAATTTTAAAAAAATCCCATAGCACGGGAGAAAATAATTTTTACGATTTTAAAATGTTTCCGACTAACGAACCTTTCATTTTAATTAGGTTCGCTTAGAGGTGCGAAAAACCTACCATCCAGGGGAGGGGGAAATCAAATAAAGAACGAATTTTAGCAAGCGTTTATCATGCCTAAGCTAACCTAACCTTTACATTAACAATATGAAGAAAAAAAATAGATGCATGAACTTGAATTATTTGGGCTTCTGACTCCATGTTTTTGAATGCTGGGGTTCTCTTAACCCGGCAGGCGTCAACAGCCGTAATTTACTAATATAATTTACAATACTACTTGTTATAAGTTACCTGTATATTATTATTTATATTTCTTTGAAGAAAACTTAGTAAGATTACGTTTTTTATATGACTTGCTTGAAACAAAGTACTATTTACAACAAAATAATGAATTGTTAAATCGGCTGTTTCCACGAACGTGTTTAAAGTCTGGAACATTAAGTACGTGCAGTTGAAAATGGCAAGTACAAGCAAGGCCATGTAACTTTCATCCTTTTTTTCCTGCTGCAAAATTATAGGTTCGCCACTCGGTCTAATAAGGAAAAAGTAACTCTCCAGTTTGTTGCCTGGCACGAAGAGGCGAAAAGGTGTGTAATGTGCGAGCCACGGTCGCCCTTCCATGCCTCACACGCCCAGCCAGGTGTAACAATATTGACCCTCTGTGATTGCACGGAGCTTGTTAGTGATGGTTGTGATGCGCATAAAATAGAAATTAAAATAGAAGCGCTCAAAGTTTTGGGAAGTAGTTTTTTTTCTTAAAAAGTATAATTCTTAAGACCACTTCGGAGAGCGATTTCAGTACACGCCGAAAAAGGCCGAAAGGCGATATAAATATGCGTGTGTTCAAAAACGCTTCATAGATCATGCAAGACATTTGCAAATCCTTAAAGGGTTTTGATAATTTCTGTCGATAAAATGGGACATTTCTATAGATGTCTCATTGAATGAGATCTGCGTGTTACGAAATAAGATACGTGGCCAAATGAACGGGAAAGCACTATAGTCACATATACGTATCTATTGCATGCCAAAATTTCCTAGAGGCTGAAACCCATGTGCTGTAGGAAACAGTTTCCATAGTATACGAGTATTCGTCATTTTTTAATGTATACTGTGGAGGACAGAGCGTTCTCGAAAACTTAAATATATATTCACTTCCTGTTTATTTTTACATACTATATTTTTATTATATTTCTGTTCTGCTTCCGATGGTTCAGACAATATCATAAGCTCAAAATCAACAGTAAATGATCATGCAGTGTAAATGCGTTAAATATTCGGTTCAAAATATACTTTGTAGTCTTTCTTTGATAACTTTTATCAATTTTCAAAATAAGTTCATATCGTGTTTTTTAAATAAACTTTTCACTTCATGTTTAGGCTTCTATTTTTACTTCTTTTTGATTTGTAACATCTTAATTCTCGGTATACAACCTTGGTGTTGCCATCTGTGGTGGATAGTGCGAAGTATAGTTCACAAAGACAAAGGGAAATTTATAGTATTATCGGTTTAATGAATTTTATCAATTTGAGCAATATTCTAATAAAATTCCTTGTTGAAAATCATGTTCAAGCAGGTTTCTTTAAAAGACTTTTCGCTTTTATCGGAGCCGCTTCATTATGTAAATTAAAACTTCGGTCTGCAAATTTAATGGTTATAAAGTCGTCGTAGCTGCATCGGCAGCGAATTCTAGAGGCCGGTGCGGAAACTACATATGATTCGCGTCTAGAAATTTATTTGAAAACACAATTTGCGTACATTTATTACGCCAGGCATTGTTTTAAAGAATTCTACGTTAAATTTCGTTTCCAGGGTGTGAATTTCGTATCATAAGTGTATTTTCAGTATGAAAACACATGAATCATCTAATTACCGAGTGTAGATGTTACACATCTCTGGCGAGTACTGAAAGACTCACTGAAATGTTATTTATTTTTTAAAAACTTTAAATATTGAAGGACCGAACTTACTCGATGACTTAGAGATCCGTCCTACATTCACTTTTATTAGTCTTAAGACCTTGAATTTTGAACTTCCTGTTTATTTGGGCGTACTATAAGTAAAATATTTCTGTTCTGCTTCTGTTGGTTCAGACAACACCATAAACTAAAAATTAACTAAAAATGGTCATCCATTGTAAATGCTTTTAAGTATTCTGTTTATTATATAAGCTATAGCTAGAGACCGGAAAAATTCGCGAATTCATTTCGCGATAGGCTAAAATACAAATCGTTATACCTCAGTGCTGCCTCTGCTATTGGTTCACAACTCACCTGGATGACTCTGGGCCAATGAGAAACACCCAACCAAAGCTTTATCGAATCACAGGCTGCTACGCTAGAACGTCTCACAAGACAGCAGCCAATGAGTGGGTTACATTTGACCGAGTGCACGTAGAACTATGGAGTTCATCCTGCAGGTCATTGAACCCGCGAATTTTTCCGGTCCCTAGTTATAGCCTTTCGTGGATATTTTTTATAAAATTTCAAAACAAGTTTTTTTTTAAAGTCAACCTTTAGTTTTAGTTTTCAGCTTTTATTTATTATTATTATTATTTATTTTTAAGTTTTGCAGTTGGAATGTTTGTGACGTATGAGTGGCGTCTCGTGTCGAGCGAGCAGACGGGTTGAACGGTGACAAAGCGCGCGAGTTGTGTGACCTCCCAGCGGCGGCCCGCACGCGTCCATCGCACGCCTTGTCGAGCAGGTGCCGTGGGCGGGCGGTGGCCTGCCAGGAATACTTGCTCCTTGGAATAGATGAGTCCTCGGTCCGCTCGCCCCGCGGGTCATCCACCTTTAGCCCGCCAGTCTAGCGCCCTTAGCCCGCGCATTGGACACATCGTTAAATACATTAATTTAACGATGCGTCGGAAACCGCTCTATATGGCATTTTCTTGAATGAGTGCACCTGAACCAAACAGTTCCAGATATTCCTATGAAATACGTCGAAATCATGAGCGTATCCGTTTGGGGGGTTGGGGGTTGGGGGTTGGGGGCGTACGAAGCTGCCATCCTCCTTTTCGTAAGCGGAAATAAAAAAAAAACTAGTGGCAATGACATTGTAGTTAGAAAAATATTGTAACTAATTCTGTCAAACTATTGTAATGAAATTTTTTTTTAATAAATATTGTTTTCCCTTTTGTTACAGTTTAATGTATGGCCCCGTGGACCCTTCTCCCCCACAAAAGAGGTTGGATTTCGAGAAAATGACTTGTTCGCCCCTCCCCTATTTTGAGCGGGATAACCCCTTGCCCCGGATTCCGACCTTAGAGTTGTTTCACTGCAGACGTGACTATAACAGCACGTGCTTCATGGGTAAACGTCGACCTGGCATTCAACAGCGACACCATCGCATTCCAGTAGGTGATGTGATAACCAAGATGGTTGCCACCAGCGGATGACAATCCAAGATTGCAAGCTTAAGATGATAGTTTCTAGACACACCTATTGCATATGTGAAATTATAAGAGTAGAACAATTCGGAAAAATTCAACTGAAATGATAGATCAGGATAATTTTGATAGTTTATGTGTAATTATAGGGCACGATAAAATTAAAAATTTTAAGATGGTGGTAGGATCAAAGCCAAAAGTCAGTAATGATGGCGGATCTATTTCTATCTGCTCATTTAGGTTTTTCAGTGTTCCCGCAGACAGAGAAAGTCTGGAAAACTGGGAAAATCATTGAATGTCTTCACAAAATTTAGAAAATACAGGGTAATTGACTAGCTCTTTGTTAAAAAAAACAGTTTAGAAAAATTTTCATATTATGTAGTGAACAGCTTTATAGTTAAATCATAAATGTGTGTGCTGTTAAAAATCCGGACATCATCATTAACTTTAAACCCATTTAGAAAATTTTACTATTACTTATTAATACAAATCACAATAAAATATTTACAGTTTTTAGGGGTAACTCAAGTGTTGTTGGAACATAACAGTGCAAACTGTATGCAGTCTTGTGCAGGAAAACATTTTATATTTGATTGTGCATGTTATGTATGTTTGTTTTAATATGTTTTAATGGCGATGTGTATTGTTATCATACATATTAATACAATAAGAACTCAAAAAGTATTTTTAATTCTTTTTAGCAAAATCCACGCTTTTAATCCACATAAATTTAGTATCATTGTGTAGATAAATTTTTGATTTTGATTTTAAAATAGTTTGATGAAAATAGTTTAGTATTGAATTATTTTAAATTTAATTTCTATATTTTTTAATATTTGTATCGCGCAAAAAACTACTGGATCGAATTTAATGAAACTTGTTTGTGTTTAAAAGCTTATGATTAGAATTAGAAACTGGTGTGTATTTTATCTCGTTACGATTACAGGAGCCGGAGGTATAACAATAAAACAAAATTCTTTCACAACCAAGTGCAACCAATATAATGTGAGCTCCCATTTCTACCAACACCCACTTCTAGCAATACTACTTTGTACATAATTTAATTTGTTTATTCTGTCACAATCAATAACTATTTGACCATTTATAATAACTTTTGTCTTACATGATGTGATAATTAACGAGAAAATATATATTGCACGATTATTTGCACGGAGTCACACACTGGCATAACTCTTATCTTGCCGGAGAATCCAACTAGCAGGGAAAAAAAGTGTTATGTTACACATGAAGGACATGCAACTCTCAGGTGAAATCGGCGTAAGGAAGAGGGTGGGAACCCTTTGAAGTAATTCTGAGCCTTAAAGTTCAACACCGAGTATATTATTTCCTCCTCTGTAATTTGGAAGGCAAAGGAACAAAAACCATTGGGAGACTCGGTTTTCCAGTTATCTTATTGGCTTTTGGTAGTTCTTCATTGCTGCGTTAAGGCGGTCAACTTGCTTGGATTTGCTCTAACGCTGTTTGTGGAACACAAAGAACGAAACAACGACGTTATCTTAATGATTTTTTTTAATTGGAAAGATAGATAAAAAAATTTGGACATACGTCATTGCTGGCTTACACTGTAGGCCATGGAATACCCTCAAGAATGGACAGTTAATACATAAAAACACGGAGAAGAAGCCAAAATCAGCTTATGTCATTTGTTAAATTCCTGGACAGCAAATAGAATTCCGTGGAATCTAGACTTGTCAATGGTACCTGCGACAACAGTCGTAAAATACTCTTGTACAATGCTACCCCACTTATACAGTAAGAGTATCCAATTAAAAGGGAACGAAAAGAATCAGCATTTATCGTTAGCGATAATTTTATGAGCCAAATATTTAAAAAAAAAATATTTATATGAAATATTAAAGTAAATAGAAAATAATTTACTAGAAATGCAATTGCAAACATGAACACTCGCAGCATGTGGGAATTGGTAAGGGAAAGTCAGGAAATTTACTTGAAATCTTGGAAACGCAAACTGAAATAATTTTTTTCTGTGGTTATGTTTTAGTGCATAGTCATAATCTCGATATAAATTATAGTATGCAATTAGATAAGCTAAAATGATGTTAGGAGCAATTGTCTTTATTTCTTTTACAAAATTACAGTTATTAAAAAAAGTTAAGGAAATTTGTAATTTAGACCATGGAAAGTCGTAGATAAGTCATGGAAATTTGTAATTATGGCCATGGAAAGACAGTGAAAAGTCAGAGAAATTTTATTGCAGATTTGTGTGGACATGGTTAAGGTCTTTGTTTGTCACATTCCCTTCTTTTTTCTTCCAAGCTTACGTCAGTGACAGTTTTAGTTCCTTCTTCCTGTGTTCGTAAATGCAGCATTTTACAACGCTGGCTCTAGGTATTAAAAAAAGGTTTCAAATTACAGTTAAGAAGCATTAATTAAATTTTGACTCTGCAAACCACATGATCTATATTTTGACTATATACTGTCTAATCCAACATGCCGGAGTTTTTGTGTTGATATTAAACTATGCTATTTTGCAGTCATTGTCTTGCCAATAACTAGAAGAAATGTTTCTTAACAGGAATTATATTAAGAAAAAAGAATTGAAATCTAAGATGTTAGAGCATGATCCCTGTTAAGAGGGTAGATTACTATATTATTTTGCTAATACATGTTGTGTTTATGCTCGTGATTTAAATGAGTTCCATAGTTTATTGCTTATTAATATTTTAAACATTTAAATGAAGTTTATTTAAATATTTTTAAGATTTTGAGTTCAACCCTAGCATCTACTGTATGTAGTTTTTTTTGTATACAGCTTTACTTATAGGTTCATCATTCCAAATTTCATAAAAGTTAGGTTTTTTTTCTCAATCCTGGAAACCTAAGCTTATAGGTATTTTTGAATGTTGTCCTTAATCAGGGTATTTCTACGACAAGGGCTACTTACAAATGATTGATTCAAAACTGATCATAACATGATTACATGCTCTCATTTAAAGTTAAGTTGAAATAAGTTCTTAAAAATAGGTTCTTAAAACATTAAATAAATACACATTAATTTAGTAATTTTTTTTTAAAATGCCAACCATTGTAATACTATATAGTAAATTTAAATTATAGTAAAAAACTAAAATATAGCTACCGAATAATGAGGAAAACCAGCGCAGCACTGCCTGTTGTTAAAGTAGCTATGGAGGAGTTCCCTTGAGTTTTACTATTATAATAACTTCTTGAAACATAAAATTGCGAATAAAGTACAACAAATGAGTTAATGTTTTATAAAATCTCGTCGACGTCTACCGGAGCGAAACTGTGAGAAAGTTCAGTTGATGAATGCATTGTGAGCGTTAGTGGCGGTAGGAAGTCTTTTGAAGCAACTCATTAACCAGGTTAAAGTGACTTATGTATGGAAACTGAATATGCAAAATTATAAATTAGTTTTCTCTTTAATCACGCATTAGGACACAATCATAAGCCGTGGTTTCATAAGGATCTACCTTTCATAAGAGGCACTCTTTTTTTATTTTAAGAATGTTGGGTTTTGAAAAATATTTTAAGGGTTCTCAGATAAATAAAAAGATTTTAATCATAACTTTTAAAATTATTCGGGGGAGGACCTCCGGGCTTTACGCTTGTTTGGAAAGGGAGGGGGAGGGAGTATTTCATTCCACACTACCCCCGCCCCCACCCCTACTCCCAGCCAGACCCGTCAGATCCCCTTAAACTGGCATATCAAATAATTTATTCTTATAGCTTTCTTCGGCTCCGCTCTTCCGAAAATTCATTTTACGCCCATTAAGGTGTAACTGGTGTAGATTGGCGAACCCTACCGACTGACGGAAACGTCCGCCACGTTCCTCACTTGCTAAAAAAAAAAAAAAGTACTGATTCTACCCAGACGGGAATCTAACCCGGACCACCTTGGGTGGGAGCAAGTGCTCTGAGCCAACCAGCCAACCACTGTACGGTACAGTACATTACAATGATAATTTGTAAAAACATCGGGGCGGAGACTTGGTTGGTGCAGTGCTACAATAAAAGTTGTTTTACAAAGTAATTCTGTATAAAGAAGGTTGCCTTGGGATTTTCTTGTAGATCTACAATCCTTAACATTATTAGCTGTTCAATAAATACACTCATGTGGAATATAAATATCTGGAGAAAAGAAACGTGTCGCAGTCTCCCTTATTTTTAAACAGACCGGATGTAATTTAAACGCTAATTTAGCTCAGTTTGCTGTTAACTTCCTTTGGCATTACTCACTTCATTTTTGCGACACTTCCCAGCTAGTTCCTTTTAAAGCTATTTAGCAAACCTTTTAGTTTAGCCTTTAGGCAGCTGCAGTCTGGTTTGTTAATTGCTCACTTCAGTCTCGGAACAGACGCCAACTCCGTAATAAACGTGTAAGATACATCGTACATTTTGCGAGACAAAAAAAAAAATGTGTGAAAATGTAGATAAATTTTAGTCACAGCACTACAGTAGAATGCGTTTGCAACTAAGTGTGCAAAACGTTTCCTATTAAAACTTAAACTTTCCTATTAAAACTTTCCCCTGGCCCTCCAGCGCCGCCAGCGAGACGCCGGCTCGGTCACGTGACTGCAAGGCTCCCCGCGAGCGCCGCGTCTTGCCCCGGGGGCGAGGCTGGTTGACGACTTGACCTCGAACCCGGGCCTGCTCGCGAGGTCAGGGGTCACGCAATCAGTGGCCGTATCTCGGATCTCCCAGGCACAGTGGCTCGGCCCTCGGTCTCACGCGCAGTGTTTACTTCTTTTTTTTTTTAAAAGTGAATACGTCTTTAAAATTGCTTCCATAGTGGGAGGCAATTAAAAAAAATAAACGAATGATAACAAAAACTGGGGGATACAGTTTGGTGTTGCAGCTACGTATCTGTCATCTCCATCAGAAATTTAATTACACCACTCGATAGATAAAGGATCAAAGAATTTGTTACGCTAAGTGAGGACTGCGACGCATCGCGCGCGGTGAAGAGGGAAGCGCCGCCATTTTGAGGTCATTTTGCTGCGTTTCGATATTTCCATTTAGTATAACTTTTGACTCTGAGAAGCTACCACATTCGTTTGAGTTTCAATCGTCATCTCTCGTCAAAATATATCAATTGCATATATGAAACATTAGTGTAAAATATTTACAGTGAATATATATATATATAATTTTTATAACATAAATAAAATAGCGTATTTTGTATTGAAAATATTACCTACGTACACGTGTTTACGTACAACAAACGGCCGTGTCCATGACACAGCCACACCCAATCTTTGTTTATGTGCAACATCTTGGCTCTCAGAGTACGGCATTATTTGGTTGGAGTAATTGCGTGAATGTTACGGAAGTCGATTGGAACGGAAGTGGAAGTCTCGTGAATCTCGAAAATATTGTGTACCTGTGTGAGATTCATCCGTATACCTATATATCTTTCATGAACATCGCAGAATTTACATCGTGCATAGGTATTAAGCAATTAAAAATGACAAGAGTACAAACATCCTTTAATACTTCATTTTGTAATTTATAGTCATGAATAGAAATAATGACAGCTTAAAAAATACGCATTATAATTTTGACAATCCTCGGTTAACATTGAATTGTATAGATAGCGCAGCGGTAACCATACTGTTAACATACATATATTCGTTGAATAAAATAATTTCGTGATGAAATTTTTACTGTTAAATCTTAAATGTCGAATAAATTCAATAAGGTTAACGTTTGTATGCAGGAAGTATTTACAGACTGATTTCTGTCGTTTAGGTGAAAACAAATATAAAACATATACTTAGTGTTATAATGCGTGTTTTAAAATTATTCCGGTATGATTTTGTTTTAAAGAATCCTACGTTAAATGTATTACATGTGTATTTGAAACATTAGAAAACTGGAATTTGCTCGTACCCAGGTTAGATGTTAAGACATCCCTGGAGAGTACTGAAAGACTGGCTCACATTTTTTTTATTGAAGTTAAACTTCTTTGCTGAAGGGGCTACAATTTTCGAGCGTTACGAAAATTCCGATCGCATGAGGGGAATAGTTAGATACGGTTGGAGGAATCGGTAGAGGAGAGGCAACGCCACTCAAACGCATGCGCTAGCGGTCGAATGGGAAGACAAGTGGGGAGGTGATAGTACGTAGCGTAGCATGCTAGCTGTAACGGCTGGAGGGGAATACGGCAGCGGAGAGGTAGGAATACGCATCAGTGATCCTGCGGAATTCGCATACCGCTGCTTGTTTTTTTCTACTCCTCAGTTTTCGTAACGGCTAACGTTTGACGCTACCATCTTTATTGACGTTACAACGTCTAATAAATCGATGAACGCCGGCTGCACGCACGAAAAAGTGTCCCGTTACGCACATTGTTCCGTTACGCTGTGTCCCGTTACGCTGTCGGCGAGTGCAGTAATAATAGGTTATGTTACAATTGACTAAAAAATTATGGTGATTCATATAATTGATGATAGATATTTGATTACAGTTTATTTATATAAAAACTTGTTCATAATTATATTTAAACTTTATAGCTAAACGCCAGTTTTTAAAATTAATTGCAAGTCATCTACACGTGAACTCTTTCGTCGACTGTTTATAAAGTGAAGTGAAAAGTTAATGTGGTTTTCATTGCATATTACAACAACAATTTCGGCAATAAAGGTTAATTATTCTTGCATTTTAAAAATCTGATTACTAGTATAATTTCAAGTATTTATTCTTTTATTATTAAAATAAAAATGATTCAATTTTATTCATAAAATTATGCAATCATTTCATCAATGTGTTGTTATGACGTTGTCACGTTACAGAATCGTCCGTAAACCGACTTTACGGACAACCAATTTTTTTAAAATTTGTTTTATTTGTGTGGAAAAGGGTTAATTATTTGTGCAATTCACTCCATAAGTATCATTAATTTTTATGTGAATAGTGTGATTGGAAATGTAAAAAATACGCATAGACTTAAGAGAGCAGCTTTATAAGTTTACTTTATTTTTGGTATGTGAACACTGTGATTTTAAATGTCAAAAGGACTTAGGCTATCTCACTAGTCTATATGTGTAATTTATGTTCGAGTGTAGTGTTTTTTGTTTAATTTTATTCAGCTGGAGATTGTGATTTAACATCATACCTAAAAATAATAAGACAGAAGCAGATAAGAGGTATTATCAAAGGAGACGTGGGAATAAATCGCCAAAAGAGGCGCCGTAAAGTGCCAGCGAAAGGATGCAAGAGAAGTGCGCGGAAAAAGACTTTTTTTTTTGAGATCATACCCGCATCCTTACTGTTCTCAACTATTATCTCTTGTTAACTAAAAAACAAACAAATACTAACAATTTATTTATATCTTTATATAGTAAGCAAGAAGTTTTTGTGTTGCGCGTAGACTCCAAACACACTTTTTTTTTTTTTTTTTTTCCCATCTTTACTTTTATTCAAACGGCTGTTACCTAAATTTTAATTAGATGCCTCCCTTGCATTAGTTCTGTTACAAGTATTTTCGACAATTACCCACCAAGTGTAATATCAGTCGCACAAGTGATGATAATTACTAAGACTTTCGCGCCTTTCTACCTCCATGGTATTGCACCGAATGAATATCTGTGGAAAATATTTGTGGCAGAACAAATGCAGGGAGGTCTCAAGTTGAAATTTTATAAATATACCTTAAAAAGGTAATTAAAAATATCAACGTGGTGTGTGAGACAGCCTAAACGTCTGTGGATAAAGGAAGATCTTGTAGGACCGGAAAAGGGGGAAGGGGAACTCGGTATAGTTTTGTCGTAATAGTGCATCCTTCTTTCGATTTTCAACAATTAGAAATCCCAGTAAATTCACGGGCTTTTCAACGAAGAATTCACATGAAATAAAATAATTAACAAAGTGTTCCTCGTTGTTCCAGATTTATTAATTTGTTATTTATTCTACTTTTGTTTGGCGCTGTTAAGGGGCCTCCCTAGTAAAAATGTTTAGCGCGGTGGGCCACTGGCCACGTGCTACTGCCAGTGGTTGGGCGTGGCGATATACCTGAGCCTGTCGCCTGCGCCGCGGTGGAGGGGGGAGAGGGCGTTTCAGCGAGGGGGGCGGAATAATGGGAGGGTTGTCATTGTGTGGACTTATACCTGCGTTATCTGCGAACAAGATCGTAGCAAGAAAGGTGACTGTTTTTCCCTTTCGCTACATTCAACCAAAAGATAATGTTCTCATATTGCCTTGCTTGCTTCCTGACAGTGTTTATTAACTTGAAACATTAAATTAGTGTTGCGATCCAGTCCATATCCATTAAATGCAAACAATCGTCAATTCTGTTTAAAACATTTATTTTTATTTTTTAATTATGTTCTACATAATTAATAGATTTACATACATTACAAAAAATTGTCACCAAAAATTGATGTGTTAGCTTGTGTTTTCAGAAAAAAAATTGTAAAAATTGTTATAATTAAAAAAAAATTTACAACATTATACTTTAGAACTGACATTTGTGAGATGAATGGTTTTGCACGAACATTATGCTTTCATTCATAAAAGTCTTCCGCACCGCGACGAGAAATCACGTCCTACTAATAGATTGAGTAATAAAACTGGGAATAAAATGATGAAAATAATATTAAATATTTTTACTCTTAGACACAAATAAACTTTTGAAATCGCAATAACGACAAACAAATTTTTAACTTACTTCCTGAAGAAAAAGTGCATGTCAAACTCACTTTAAAATTCTGTAGAGAAAAAAATGTCAGGAACAAACAAGTGATCCCACCAACGACACATCGTCAACTTTGTATTCTAGGGTTCACGTCGTATTTAGTTACACTAAATATTACAGCATATTATTATTTTCTGGCACTTATTACATGTTTAGCATTTTATTTTTTTAATATTTTTTAATGACTTTAACGTTGCATAATATGATGAATAAATATACACGAATGAACTGGAATCCCGTTCCGAGTTACATACAGACTGTTTACGAGCAGTGTAAATTTCTTAGCTGTTGCAACAGCAGCCTACAGGTGGATTCAGACTGCAGGCTTAGTCAGTCATGCTGAATCCACCTGAGTTCAGATTTTATCAAAGACAAGTGCGGGTGGTATGTAAGAACTCAGTGTGCACTGACTGTTGTGCTCAAGGTGTCAGTGAAATGTATAGCTGGAATCACGGGCGAAAATCTGTAGGATTCCCTTGAGGCCCGCGCGATAACGTGAAGATTTTGCAAATCCAAGCGGGCACCCTCCGATGGGCTTTTTTTTTATTTCAGGGAGGTTCGGGCCACCCTGAGATTCTCCCCTCCTCTCGGAATGTACACATGCAGCTGGAATTAATTTTTAGCCAAGTACGTCATTTGGTGCTGTATTTAGGCTGTCAAAGAAGATACGAAACATGGCTGCTTTGATAATTGACGATAACTCCTTTTTATTGTGAAATAGTACCCATCTACAACGAAATCCCTACATATACCACCACTACTGTTGGGGATTTTCTATACAAACTATCAAAATAATTTTGGTTTCGTCACTGTCACTAGCTGTTATTGTATCATACGAAAACATGTTTGTTTTGTGTATTAATTTACGGTATTCATCTCTGTCAAAAAAAATCCTTTTCGATAATAAAGTGTAAGCAAGGTAGAATATAAGGCTAATTTTAAAATAAAAATTGAATAAAGTATTTTTTGCTTGCAGTAGTTCAAATTTTTTAATTAATTTTGTTGTTTGTTAAAAAAAAACCTTCTAAAATCAAAGAAACTACCTACTTCCTAAATAGATAAATAGCGCTTTAAGAGTTCACACGCTTTTATAAATATTTAAACGCCAACATTTCAAATGTAGGTTTCACATAATGATAAAATCTTATCTATTTTCATGGTTACGCCTAATGGAAATAATACACAACAATTCGTCATAAATGTTTTTTATGCTTTTAATAACTACTCTACACATGAGCAAATTTCGATATACATAAAACTAAGGAACTCTGCATTACATTTTAAATCTGTGTACGACACTAACAGAAATTGAAGCATAAAATAACATTATTATTTTTTAATTAATAAGTATTTCATCAACGTGAGCTATGCTTTCATCTCAATGAAGCCACGCTACATAGAGGAAGTGCACATGTATTCAGTCATAACAACAGACCCTGCGGATCACCGAGTAAACTAATGAATAGAATTCATAGCATTACCAGGGTTTTAAGACATATTTTCGCTTCTACTCAATCGCAACATCTCACTTAGCATGTATAATGATATTGTTTCAGTAAACATAACATAAGACATATTCGCCCCATGTACAGTAGAGGAAACTAAAATGTTTGGAACACTGTAAACTAATTGTATTGTCATTTCTGTAGTCGCTCGAAGCGGCAAACTATGTATTATTGTTCAATAAAACGAAATATTGAAACAAACAAACAATAACATTACGTTCAGACAATTCGTTTCGTGAAGTGAATGTAATAAAATACACAAGACAGTTTCTTATAAATACACACACCATTACCAAAACACAATCCCATAAAAATCATATAATATTCCATGTCGACTTAAAATTATTATCTATTATTCACCATGATAATTTCTTGCGGGTAGCCAGCAGCAAAGGGACACAATTTTTATTCATTTAATTAACTTTGACCAATCTTGTAAAACCTGGCATGAGCAAAGTAAGCTAATTCACAATTTTATTTTGCGTCACAATATTAAACATCAACTAGTAATGAATTAAGAGTTTGCTTCGCTTGGTAGAACATCGAATATAGTCATCTCCAGGTATTAAACTGAATTTTGAAAGAGGGACTCAAGTTTCTGAACAAGTTGTTGACTTTCCTGATGATCCATCGACAGTTCGTAAACGGTCTCATCGTCGGGATGTCGATCTTGGGACCTTTTTCCTCACCATAGACCCGTGGTCTGTTCTACCATTCGCACAGCTATCCCAACCTATATAAATAGCCGAGTGCTACTACTCCCGTTGCTTCTATCATGGAGCTCGCCCGCAGTCGTACTTCCCTATCCAGCCTGCGTAATACACGCGTCCTACCTGCTAGCCGCCAAGAACGCGTCCATTTGTGAAAAAGCCTCACCCGCTAACAAATACTAACTCATTAATTATAATATGCAAAACATAAAAACATTACATATGCGATAAAACAAAATTTGCTGCTGTCATAAGCCGAAGAAAAAGAATCAAGTTGAAATACCTATAACATAGACAGATAAATCTAAAATAGAGTTATCGATAGTAATGTATGTCATATTACACTAAATACGTGTTCTTACTAACAACCGAATTTAAAAATAATATAAGTTACTTTTTTTTCTTTTTCAACCATAACCGCATAGACGAAACAATAATTTTGATAAAACATTTTGTATAACTATACGACAGGACTAAAAGTACATTGTACGTAATAAGTATTTGCTTATAGGAATTAATGCTGCAGAATATACTTATAGATTCAAATGCATAGAATTTAATATATTTTGGAATTTATTTGGCAATATGCATGTACAAAAGATTGAATTTGAAATGAATTATCTGTTTTTAACTACAAATATAATTTTATCATTTCTCACTTTCATTCAAACTTCAGAGTGTCATTTTCAACAACAAAATAGCCACAACTTCACTTAAAAATATTTTAACTTGATACTTATATTGTATAACTTTTGATGAAATTAAATGTTAAGAGTTTCATTTAAGTTCGAAAGGAAACATAAATATTACGTTCAAAATAAATAACAAACGTTTTGTCTAGTTAGGAGTTCCGCGTCATGCAAATAAAGGAAAGTTAAACTTTTCAGTATACGGCTGCAATAATTATAGAGGAAAATGCTATTTATTCATTACATTTAATTCCCGTTTGAAGAAGAATAAATCGAAAAGTGCTATACCGAAAGTATAAAGTTGAAGTTCAATATTGCTTGTCAAGTAAGTTCAAGATCAAAATAAAAAAGAAGAAAATTTGTTTTCTTGAATATATTTTTTTCAGAAAAGTATACATACATACAATATTTTTTAAAACTAAAATAAACGTTTTTAGTCCTTGAGTATAAATTTACTGAAATATTTTTTTAGTTAATTAATTTTTTCATGCGAAGAAATATTTAATTGTTAAAATCACGAGAACATAATTTATTACGTTTATGTATTCTAAAGCTTATGTTAAAGATCGACTATATGCTATTCAATTTGCCCAAGAATTTTACTGCAATAGGAGAGCATTGCAAAAACACAATTTAACTAATAGGTAGGCCTATTATCACAATAAGTTATGTTCATAAACTATATTAAAGGGAAACAAATATTTATCATTTAATGATATGCAACTTTTTCCTTTGAGGTAAAAATTGAGGTATATTTAATGTAATAAGTAAATCCTCTCATAAAATTTACTGAAACTAATATTCTTCATTGTCCGTCATATTATGATTCCAAACAGTTCAAATCAACTGAAACATGAAATAAAATAGTAAGGTTAACCATGAGGTGTGGAAGAAATTAGAGAGTGCTTTGTAAAAAGTGTTAAAAATTTCTTATGAAATATTGTAATTATTATGTTCGTACATAATGTAATAAAAAATTCAATACATGAAATTCAACACATGGGTACTTTGTATTGCAAGTTATTAAACATACCTATATTTTAAAAACACATGTGCGTATCTAAGTCGAATTGTTATGTAATACATGATGAACAATAACATTACCAACACAACTTCCCTTCCAAATAACTTTCACCCAAAGATAAGGCCGCGGACAAATTATACACACTGGTCGCACGAGGAGCTGAAATAAGTCTTATAAGAAAGCCGGCCGGAGTAATTCTTTTCAAGCCAAAGCTGAAAGTAATGGATGTTGTTTGTCTAAAGCAGGCAGTGAAATTACATACAAGTTTACAGAATAGCCATATAAGATCTTTGACGCTTCTTATCCCGTCAGTGGACTGTACGCGAAGAACCAACTGCATCATGGCCCGCCGCCAGTTATATACTTACGTATGAATACACTTGTAAACGATGGTTTGTATACTTATGTAGGTTGCCGACATCGATAGGTATTCTTTGGCAGCTCGATGTGGATTCATTCGAACACGTTTGCGCTAAACACGACATATTTTTACATAAGAGTGACATCGCGCACTGAAAAAAGTTGCAGGTCTGTAACGCAACAGTGATGCAAATATTACATAGTTCGAACATTTTCTGGAGCACGACATTCACTTTGGGTAATGCTAAGCTACTTGATAGGTACACTTTACCCGCTTTAAAAGTGATAGCTTAAAAAAAAGTGTACATGGAAGCAGACTCAGCCATATGTTTATTGCTGTTGTGTTTGTCATAAACCTAATAAGTTCAATACGGCCTGTAAGTAGAACCCATGTTTTTTTACGACTTGTGTACAAGCTGTGGTTGTACAGCGAATTTATATTCTTAGTTAACAAACGTCTATCATAACAAATTTGGAATAAGGCTACCTTAATTTTTTTTCTAGAACGAAAATATCTGGAAATAAAAATCAAGGAAAAAAGCATGAAAGATTACGGATTTTTTTTCCAACAACAAATAATTTATGGTTTAACTGCTTTGTGTACTATATAAAAACATAACAAGATTTCAAAATTTTACATTTTTTTTACTATCCGTTATAGTTATGTTTTGTTTTAACTCATAAATATTTAAGTTGATTGCCAACGTCACGAGTGTACAATAATTTATGTCACACTGCTCCGGGTTGCAGGTAAAGTAACAGGCGTGAAATTTGATTAGAAACGCGTTCTATTAATTCAGGCCCTTTAATTGGGCGTGACGGACCATGTGCCAAATATGTAACAATTATAAGTAGGTGAAGTATTAAACAAAAAGAACTTGAATGCAAAATAATGCATCTAAAAAAAATAATTTGCAAGGTTCTTTCATGGATGTTGTAATGTATGGGCAATATTTACTTAATTTTTGTTTTTGGATAAATTAATTGTGGTTTGTAAAATTTTAATAATTTTGTATAATTGCTGTAAAAAATTTATTTCCTGTCCTTATTAATTAATCGAGCTGTAGAAATAAGTTTATCTGAAAATTTACGTCATCTTCATTAAACATTGCCACTATTTATACTTTTTAACTTCCAAATTGTTTTTGAATTTTGTAATTAATAACGTACCATCCATAATTACATATGTGAGCGATCGGTCACTGACCTCATCTTCAATACTCCTCGTGACTCCTGCGCCAGGAGGAACATATATATACTCCTGACTAGCTTATTTAATATAGATCTTCCCTTGTTTTTATTTTTTATTTATCATTCCATGAACATTTTTAAAACAGAGAAGACCATCAGATATCTATCTAACCAAAAAGCATAGAAAAATAACATTTAGTTTTCAAAATATGATTTTTCTTTTAGTTTAAGATACATTTTATATAAACCTACATTTTTAAGTATGAAAACTTTTGTAAATAGTTAACCATTTGGTTAATACCAGTATAAATTTTTCTTCAGCGTTGTAAGATGTGTAAGATCATTTTGGAAAACTAAAATAATTAAAAAAAATATTGGGTAGTATAATAATTGTTTTTTGAATATTTATTAAAAATAGAAGGAAAACACTGAAGTGTATGTTCATGTTAAAAGTTAAATAAAATTTTTGTCGAATTAGCTAGCGAGACTGTAAAGCCACCAATAAATAGTTTGTAGGACAACTTTCAATGTGTTGATTGATTAGTTTCAATACTTTATTTCGTAATACATGATCTAGTATGGTAAGCTTTAGGATATTTGTAGTTTAAACAAAAGCAATGTTTTAGAGATACACGAATATAGTCACAGAGTAAGTCGAGCACATGGTACTGTGGCGAGGCACACTAAAAGCAATTCTGAGAATTTCTTTCGGTCATGGGATTATCTTTTACCGGTGCCGGTTGTGGGTTGTCTCCCTCTCACGCACGCACGCACACACAGGTAGCCTGCCTCCCCCCCGGGCCAGGGTCCACCACCACGCTACCTGTGCTGTGGCTGCGAGCTGGCTTCGCCGAGCGGCAGCACGAGACGGTGGAAAACTTTCAAGATTTGCAGAAATTGCGGAAAAGATATCTCGGAATTCAAAGCGATGACTATATGTTTTAAATACATGAATTTCTTCAGAAAAAAATTACATTTTTTTCTAGACTTGTACTTTTTTTCTGTCATTCTCCTAAGCAGTATAAAATGGCCCCAAAGTTGGACAAGTTGGTGATTTTTTATTTCATATTTTGATAGAAAAAAACATAAATGTAAAAGTATACAGACAGTTCGTGTAGTATCTTCTCGTGGGTGAAAAATTTTTAGATTCGTAGTGTCGATCAATAAAGTCCCATCATTATTTAAAAAACATAGTGTTCCGCTAACTTCTGAAGCTACTAGGGAGGCCCCTTAAGGCGTGTATGTACGTACACCTTCTCTTGCACTGTACCTAAGTGACATAAACAGCGTATAATAAGTTATATCCAGGAATGAAACATGAAATTACACACTAAAATTACAGATTACTTCAATTACTAATGAATTATCTACCAATTTAACATTTAAGTTTAGTATTACCTTACATTAACCATATAAAATTATGTATTCCACATAACATGTAATTAAAACTAAACTAAAACATATTAATTTTAAAAAAACTATTAACATATTAATAATATTCTTATTTTGATACTGTCATCACACGCACACGCACATTCATTGTTCTCTTGGTTACGTGTCTGTGAATTTAGAGAGCAATTTTTTTTAAATAACTGGATCTTCGTAGAAACTACACTGGATTCAGACTTCCTAGTTCTGTATTCTGCTATGAACGGCACAAATATACAAATGGAAGGAAGCAGAGCGTTTTAGCTAAAAAAAATTAACTTTTTTGACGTGACAACGTCTAATAAATCGATGAACGCCAGCTACACGCACGAAAAAGTGTCTCTTTACGCACATTGTTCCGTTACGCTGTGTCCCGTAACGCACATTGTTCCGTTACGCTGTATCCCGTTACGCTCATTGTACGCTTGCGCCGCATCTATCTCTCTTCCACTCGACTGTTTATAAAGTGAAATGAAAAGTTAATGTGGTTTTCATTGCTTATTACAACAACAATTTCGGCAATAAAGGTTAATTATTCTTGCATTTGAAAAATCTGATTACTAATATAATTTGAAGTATTTATTCTTTTATTATTAAAATAAAAATGATTCAGTTTTATTAATAGAGTATGCAATTATTTCATCAATGTTTTCTTATGACGTTGTCACGTTAAACTATCGTCCGTAAACCGACTTTACAGACAACCGATTTTTTTTAGTTTTAGTTGTATTTAAAAATGATTCTTGTGCAATAATGTGCAAAGAAAGCTAACTCAGCACCCGTAAATTCACGAAGATATCATTGAATTTACGAATATCCCTGTACATATAATTTGTAAGCATTGTTCTTCGGGAATTGAAAGAGATAATTTTCAACAGTATGGGTGAAGCAGCGTGTCTCATTAGTGATCCTTTACCGCGAATGTTTACATTGCATTGTTTACTTGATAATGATTGCATCCTAAAGTAATAACTCTGCTCGATATCTTTTTCCTGTGTAAAAAAAAATTATACCGTACATATTTAGAGCTATTTGTTTGGGTTAATAAAAATATCCTGATAAGACTTCATCGGACAAAATGAGGGCTTCAATTTTGTTTACTCCATGAGCTGAGATAACGTTCATATCAGTGTCGGAAGATTTCGTATTTTGGCTATATAAAATTCCAAATGACCATGAAAATGTTTATACAAAACACTTTTTTTAAATTTTTTTATGATTTACGTTAGTGCTTATTTAAGTTTTTAATATGCCTTCAAATTAAGAGTTACACCTATTTAAATAACATTAATGTGATTAAGTCATTTACTGAATTTCGGATATTCCTACTGCTCTGCTACTATTAAAAAATATATTGACAGCATTGTCCTACAAGATACCTTCCTGTATTCTTGACGGTAGTGTTTAGAGGAAGCTTTTTCTAAATACAAAATTTCCGTTAATAGTTATACTGTAACCACGATTTTATGCTTGACTCATGTGATGATTTTAAAGCTTAACCAAGCCCACATGTCAGTGTATTTATGAATTGCATTCACTGCTTCAAATTATAAATTTGCATTTAACATTTCAAAAGTTTAAAATAATTTTTTTATGTCGCAGGAGTTTGCACAGAGCTCCAAGGCGACGGAGGTTTGAATATTGTCGTGGGCTCCGAACCTCTAGGATGTCGATCAAAAGCTCATAAATATGAGTGACACATCACATGAGCTTGACGAATTGACTACCACGGCAACCGAAAACCATTAAGTATTTTGAATACCAAATATGAACAAAAGCACTGTGCTTGGTTAACAGCACCTGCGATTTTGACAGCACCAGTGGAAAATCGTGAGCTGATGTGCAAAACAATGAAAATCAGTCTACCACGCATAGGTTGGTGATGTGGCAGACCAATGTTCCGTGTGTACTTGGCGCGTGTCGTTTGCTTTCGATTTCCCATTTGAACTGTCGAAATCGTGTGATGTAAATAATGACAGCGTGTGGTTGTTTACATTTCAATTCACTAGTAACGAAGGTTCGAACACTTTTCTGCCCTGAAACATGTGGCCATAGAAAGTGTTACGTAATTTTATAACCTCAACATTGTGTCCAACCGCGTGTTTTTGACGGTTCTCGTGGCGAATCAGGCTTTCTCCAATGATGTGGCCACAATCCTGTCACTTTGTAGCTCGTGTGTAACATCTACCTCGGGTGATTCCTGAGAGTAGTAGTGGCTTCAGGGAAATGTGGTGAATAATAACTTGAGTGCAAGGTTGATTATGCCACCTTCATTAATAATACATACAAACTTAGCATTTAAATATGTGAACAATTATTTTGTGTATTTTTAATATATCTGACACAACCTTAACCAACTTTATTCGCCGTATCTCTGAGAAGCCGCTACTTTGCAGTATTACATCTACATCGATATTCAGTCTTCAAACGGTCCCGGTCCCCCTTGGTGTTAGATTTGTCTTTGACGTCGTGTTGATGACGGGTCCATGTGTACCAACCTGCCCGCTCGGGCGACGGGCGCGGCCTTGCCGCCAGGAATGTTGGCAGCCGTGGTGTTGTTTTGGACCTTTTCGAGGCGTGCTGCTGGAAAATGGGGAAGGGACCCAGGGCGTGAAAGGTGGATGTGGGGAGGGGGGAACGCCAGGGTTGCCAACGGCTCGAAATAGCTTCGTCCAGCTGCTGTTGCTGCAGGGCGCGGGCTAGGCTCGCCCTCGGACAACCATTCAGAAGCCGTGCACGTAAACAAGGTCGTCCGTAGTTAGTTGTTCGGCTAGTTAACACCGTGTCACGCGTGATGTTGATTCCGTTTTCCTTTTCTCGTCGCTGCCATTAGTTCACGAACATTTCTTTGAACTGAACACACTAGCGATCTTGCATTTTTTTTCTGTCACTATATTTGCAAATGGAATTTACAAAGTGTAATATAATGATAAGGCCATGCATTTTTCACGAAATAATATGATCGGTCATTAGTAGAGACCGGAAAAATTCGGGGATTCATTTCGTGATAGGCTAGAATCCATAAACGTTTGCCTTTTTACTTCATCATTGATTGGGCCACAGTTTATCTGAATGATACTCGGCTAATGAAAAACCTTTAACAAAAGAAGTATCGAATCACTAGCGTCCCAGTTAACAGGTAACACGAGTCAGTAGCCAATGAGTAGAGACCTGTAAAATGCGCGGATTCATTTCGCGATAGGATAGAGTCCAAATACTTTTGACATTATTTTGCTTCAGTGATTGGGCCACAGTTTATTTGAATAACTTTGGGCAAATGAAAAATATTTATCAGAAGAATTAGCGAATCACGATCATTCCAGTCAACAGGTGTTACGAGTCGGTAACCAATCAGAAGATGTAATTTGCACGAGTGCATAGAGGATCATGGAGTCTATCCTTTATGGATTTGAAATCGCGAATTTTACAGGTCTCTACCAATGAGCAAATGTAATTTTCCCGCGTGCATAGAGGATCATGGAGTATATCCTACAGGTCATTGAAATCGCGAATTCTTCCGGTCTCTAGTCATTAGACAGAAATTGCAACTGCTAACGATTGTTTCCTTGTAATTGGCTTCTTGTCTGCAAGAGAATCCATTGCCCTGTTTGGTCGGGCCATTAAGTCGCGTTTGCTTTCGTGACTGGACGGCTGTGATTGGTGTGCTGGCAGTAGACATGCGCCTGAAATAAACCCAGCCGACCACGAAGCACTGACAAAGCTACAAAGTTTTCACATACAGCTGGTCTGAATATATTTTCGCGAAAAGTGTATGGCCCTGATAATGGGTGTAAAAAGTGATATTTACGAACACGCGCGACTTTTTTTGTTCACTCATAATGTATATTTATATGCAGCAATTACCCGTTGAAAATATTTGTGACAGAAAAACAAAACGCAAGAGAAGTAACGTGTTCAAATGTTCCGAAATTGCTGTTAATGCAAGTAATGCCATAAAAATTTAATTATAAATTTTCAGTGTGTGACCAAGCCTTAAGGAACCAAGTAGAAGGCGCGTTACGAGAATTTTAGCAGCGACGGGGGCGCTTGTAGCAGAGGTTTTAAGGTACAAACCCCTTATATTAATGAAAAAAAGTTTGAATTATATATGTGTATGTATTTCATTAAGTCTTGTAATTTAAATTAAATTCCATTGATTTCGTTATGCACAAAGGTAAACATTAAACTATATTTGTCATGAATGCATTAACGTGAAGTGTAAGTGCAATGGCGATGTCTGCAACTACGGGGACGCAGCTGACGGAGAGCTTCACCGGGCAGCCAAGTCGTGGTGAAGGCGGGTGAGGAAGTAGCTGTCCTGCAAACCCACGTGGAATGAAATTAGCATAAATCCTGTAGTAACGTAGAAAATTTTATTATATTTTGGTAATAGACTTCTAATTAAATACAATATTTTAATTGGAGGCTGATGGCAAAGTTCTGGAGCCCAAGTAGTATAATCGCGCGATTTGTGTTGCTGTGGTTCACAAGCAGTAACTATTATGATTTAATACCATTTTGTGGGACATTTTTCGGAGGTCAGCCTGTTTGTGCCTGATGACGGGAACGGATGCAAGTTCCGAAACGTCGCAATTGTTTTGTCATAATAAGTCTACGGCGTTCTTTAGTGCTGTCGTAGTTTTTTGTCCTTAATACCTGTTTATTTTCATCGTTGTGTTCGTATGTTTGCTGCGCTCTGAAGGTTTTGTGGTCTGTCTGCATTTCCTGTTCGTTTTGATACTTTTTCGTCGTTGTTAGCCCCTTGTGTTCGTCTGTGGTGTTATTTTTGAATGACTAAATTCCTTCAGCGTAATTCTTGTACTGTCTGTTATTTAAAGTATGAATGATGTGTTTGTGCTGTCATCGTTGTGTTGTCAATAATACCTGTTTTAAGGTTCATTGTTGGGTCAATCTGTTCGACATCAGCTGATTTAGGCTTGTTCTGTGTGTATGTGTGGGTTTACGTTTTAATTTTCATTTCTTATTTTTAATTATTGAGTTTTTTCCATGAACAACAGTGCAAAACTGTAAAGAAGTGTGTAAAAAAAGGTCTTAAATAAAAGTTCCTCATTGTATGAATTATTTAAAGAACGTAGCATTAACTTTTATAACAATTATTGGCACTTTTTTAAGACTGCGTCTGATGAAATTATGATGTGCCCAACGTTTCGGATTGTCGTGTTGCAGCCATCCTCAAAGGGCGATGAACAGTTGAGGGCCTGGACTTTGGCCTCGAAAGCCTACGAACAAGTTTTAAATAACTATTATATGTATTCAGATAGGAAGGTAATCTTACAAGGTTTACTTAGTTTCCGAAGCAGCCAGTACTCCGGCGTGTTGAGTTTACAAATGTGGTGCGATCCAAGTGCATTGAGGATTTTCACAGTTGCCAGTTTTTAAAAGGTGCACGATTACGTATAGACCAGGACGTAGCTCATGCGTTCGGTAGCAAAGTAGGCTCCTAGCACATTTAAATCTAATGTGCTTTGATAATTTCAACTTCAGTTCTTTCGACCCTTGCTGAAAGATCCTGATCCAGAAACGAGCACCGTGGTCCTGTCAGTTCGTTTACTAAAAACCTTTTAAATAACTGAAACGTATTTTTTCTATATTTACGTAAATTAAAGAACATGAAATTTATGGTTCTAACTTGGAATCGAAATGCATATTTTAAATATTATGTGGACTATCAAATTTTTTAAGTATTGCCACTATGTGATAATGTGACACAACGAAAAAAATGATACTATTTTTTTTTCCAGAGCTACTATCTTGTGAGAAAATTGTTTGCCTGTTTGTTTGCTAGTGTTTGCTTGTTTAACAAGTTACCTTATCTCACGTATCATTGTTTAGAATTCCACAGTGGTTATGAAAAAAAGATTTTGAAGTCTTAATTTGCCCAAATTTCGTTTAAACTAGGCTTCTACAGCACTCCTTGCTATAAAAGTCAATCCGGCTTTAATTTTTTTATAGACCTGTTGGAATTGATAAAGTTAAAATAACCGTGCGTAGACCAGTCTTCAGGCAGGTACTGCGATAGAATATCCGATCCAGTCCCGCTTATTAGAACTGTAGAACCGATTTTAACATTTAATCTTAACAAATTGTAATTAATATGAATGGAAATATATATTTTTTAAAAAGTTTAAAATGATTGTGAAAATCAGTGACGAAACTACGATATTTAAAGTTTTACTTGTTCACAGTGTTAGCGCTGATAAACAACAAAGAGCGTTTTTATGGCGTCTTTTCAAACGGCCACTCAGGAACATAGAGGTTACACGTGAATGATTATCATGCATTGGTTATATCTAATGCCGCGAAGGTAGCGGAGGGAGCAGCTTGGATAGAAACAGTAACGTGATTGCACAATTTTACGCACCTACCCGTAATGGCGATAAGGCCTACCGAGCGTGTTAAACACTTGGGAATGTTGTCATCACATATACTCACTCTGTGTCTGTAAAATCGCAGGGTTTCGTTCCCGGAAATACGTTATTAAACAAAATTGGCTTGTTTTGGAATTACTTGAGTAGTACCTATGGTTTGGTATGTACGGGCGCTGGGTTCAGGGTGTGGTATGTGGCGGTTTCTGCTGCCTTGGAACCTACATCACCGATGACGTCACGGCGGCCATCTTGGATGACAGTTACCTTGACCTTTGACCTTGATACCAGCAGCCGTATTGGATCCGCCATCTTTAAATCGAGCGCCCCACTCATGATTAAATTTTCGTCTCGGTAACCATATTGATTTTTTTCTGTTCCCCTGGAGGCCGCCATCTTGGATACCGTCGACTTTGTTTCTGCTGTTTGTTCCTAGAGAGCGCCAGCGTCGCACTGTCTCATCACATGATGGCGGACATGACGTACCAGTTGACGATATATATACTTTGACTTAAGTGGTGAAAGGTCAGTCTAGTTGGCTTCCGTGGAGGAAGGATCTGTCTTTTTTTTCTCTTACCGGTTTCGAACCAAGGACGGTAATCTATCTAATCAATCAGTATTCTAATAAGTTATTTTTTGATGAATTTTAAACTTTTTTTCATTAAAATCGGTTAATAAATAAAGATTTTCAATATGACGATCTTAACGAAAATTGATCCTGTGGTGACAATTCAAAATGTCGGGTGTGGTGTAAGACGATTTTTATTACTTTTTATTGAGAATTTTTTAAATATACTAATACATTACTGGTTTACTCTCGTCGGGATTCGAACCGAGGACCGAAATCAATTAAGTAACTAAACATTTGAAGTAGGCAATTTTTTAAATATTATTTTGAATTTTTTCGGAATTACTAGCATTAAAATTACGTATTTTCAAGATGGCGGCCGTAACGCGAATTGCAACAGTTGTGACTTAATACAAGATGGCGGTTCTGTCTCTAACAGGTGGTGCTATTATTACTTAAAATTTAAAAAAAATTACAAGTCCGAATATGCATGTCATTTTTATATATGCCTTATTTAATTCTCAGTCTGGTAAATGTCTCGATGGTCGTGCGGTTAAAGGCGTATGTTTTCCAACCTAGAGATCAGAGCTGCGATGGTTCGAATCACAGCGCTTCCTATGTATTTTGCATAAAAAATTAAATTAAATATGCCGATAAGGACCACAATAGCTCTGGTAGGTAATGGAACATCGACCTTATGTGATGAGACAGAGCGACGCTGGCGCGCTCTAGGAACAAACAGCAGAAACAGTCGACGGTATCCAATATGGCGGCCTCCAGCGGAACAGAAAAAAATCAATATGGTGACCGAGACAAAAATTTAATCATGAGTGGTGCGCTCGATTTAAATATGGCGGATCCAAGATGGCGGATCCAATATGGCTGCTGGTATCAAGGTCAAAGGTCAAGGTAACGGTCATCCAAGATGGCCGCCGTGACGTCATCGGTGATGTAGGTTCCAAGGCAGCAGAAACCGCCACAATCCACACCCTGAACCCTGCGCCCGGACATACCAAACCATACTACTTACCTGCCATTCATTAAATTTATGCCAGCAGTTTGCGAACCTTCAGTGTAACGCATTCCGGCTAATACAAACATTCGTAATCGACTTGTGACAGTCGTTTCCGCCGACAGATGAATAAAAACGATTTGGAACATAGCCAGCCTTACAATTGTACCAAGTGACAGCACACTAGGCCAATTATTTTAGTGTTGCAACACCTTGACGACTAAAATAAAACGCATCGCTATAGTTGAGAACTCTCTTGTTGCCAGTTGCGGGCTCGAGCCCAACACATGTGGCATGACTCTGCTTCACGAGCACCGTGTTGGCCGCCTAGTAGTTCGGAGCCCGCTATGTGCTTGGCGGTCCCTTCGTCTATACGTAGGCCTAGTCTCTTTTTACAACCGCCAGACTCTCTGCCCTTATTATTATTTTTTTTTTAAATTTTCATCCTTGGACCATTCCGAGTGTCCGCACACTACGGTATTGAACACACCACAGTTCGATTTGTTACAGTCAACAACAACATAAGATAAAATATATTGACATAAAACTAAAACAATAATACAGAAATGATACCATGTCCTTTTTCACTACAGAAATAGTGCAGGACTAATGATTTTATCATCGACAACCACAAACGCCGTAATTGGTACATGAAAGAAACGCGGTAACTAGAAATAGATTTTTGCATGAATAAAACTCCTGCAGTAATATTTCATTATAATTTATTGTATTGCAAGTATGATATTATTGTTCATGTCACGATAGATGTATGCCCTTGGAGAGGAATAATTTTAGAATATGTTAGAGAAGTCGTGATCTTGTGAAGAGAGAAAAAGATAAGATTGCTAAAAGGTTTTGGCAGCCAAGTTGTCCGTGCCCGAGGTTTTGGGGTGGGTGGGGGCGGGACGTGGTACTAGGATGTTATTATACGACATCTGCGACCGAGAAACGAATGGGACAGCGTGTTCCGCAGAGGATATCGAGAGGCCCGTGTTTCCAAATTGACTCGCTTGGAAAGTGACCGGAAGTCGCGTTATAGATTTACTCTGAATTTGACTTAGCATAACGTGTTTTCCGACAGCGCCAAGCAGACCCACCTTTCTGGGAATAGGGGGTCACAGTACCCCGTGATTGTTAAAAGCATGGTCGCATGCCCACAGAACAATTTCCCAAATCTGTGCCGGCGTTTTTCCTTGTTCCACTTCCAATCGCTTCGCAATAACGTGCCGAGACAAACACGAAAAGTCAGTAACATTTCTGTGAACGTACCTCAGTAGTAATTGTCTTTTATCCCCGTGGAAAAATCAATCTAAATTACTACGCTTGAATAATTGCAAACCAAGTTTCTACGGCTCGACTTGTTGCAAAATAATTTCAGCTTTGTGTGGCGAATAATTCAGTCCCAGCAACTTGAAGCATGGTACACACGAAAACACGACTTCTAGGGTTTTGTTTCCTCCTATAACATCAAACTTTGGAAAATCATTGTTATATGTTATTATTCACAATTATCTAGCGAATAAAATTTATTTTGGCTACAAATTTCGTTCAATTACTGTTCAAATAATTTTTTTATTTATCTGCATTATGTGCGAATTTGAGATGGAATTTTATCTCGTTACAGCACTTCAACTCTTCGCTTTATTTGAGAGGTCAAAACGATGCTTCCCCTGTGACTGATTCTCTTGTCTTAATTCGCGTTCCTACCTTTACATGTGTTCTTTCTGTTAACACTTTTCACAATCCGCTGTTGTAATTTCAAGGGATGTGTCGCTGATCATTACGCTCATAAGTCATACTTTAAGGATATGACTATTTCTATTATTAATTACTAGCTGCCCGACCCTACTTCGCACGGCTATACTAATGGAAAAAAATTAAGCCACATCTCCCATTCACAGTAATGGTAAATAAAAAAAAATTTAGTGAAAATTTATTACAATGATGTATAATGTACCGGAGAGAAAATGAATTGCACCGATGGTTTCCCGACTCGTGCACGCAACGTACAACTGATGTACCCGTACTTCGCTACGGCAGTTTACAGGCAGATCACTCTTGCGCCGCTCATTATACATGCCCCTCCTTGTGGGTACGCCACTGCCGCGCGATGCCCGTTGCCATGGAGACGCAGAAGGCATGAACAATGCAAAATCATGTTCTCATGCAGACAAAGTACCCACTGTTGCCTGGTTTTAACCACCCATGGGATCTAATTTTCGGAAAATGTCATCCTGCGTAACATAAGGAACATTACTGTGAAGTTTCAAGTCTGTAAAATATATATACTTGAAAAAAAGGTCAATAAAACAGAGGAAAAAAAAAAACAATAGTTTAGGTTTGCGATTTAAAGTGATAAAAAGTATTTACATACTAATTGAACTCTTATGAGGGTACTGATTGCTTCGTTGTTAATATCACACGGGTGTCTTTTACTTGTATGGGAAAATTAGGAATGATAAGGCATCTAGTGCGTAGCAACAATGTTAATAGGCAATAGGAAATAAACTTCTAGCTCCTGCGGCATTGTCAACACACACTTCGTACGTGTACTGCATGTTGTATCTAACCCCCTCCAACGCCTTTGATTCCAAATTGGACTTTTAGCAAGGATCCCTAATGTTATTGATAATATAATATAGCCTATAGCCTTCCTAGATAAATGTATTATCCAACACTGAAAGAATTTTTCAAATCGGACCAGTGGTTCCTGAGATTAGCGCGTTCAAACAAACAAACTCTTCAGCTTTATAATATTAGTATAGATTAAGAACTCAATCGTAATGTAGCCTTTAGGAAAGCGCGAAAGTATAAAATTACCATCGATTTGTGTAATGCAATTTAAAAAATTGGTTTTGTAGTAAAAATACATGAACATATTTTTACATTAGTTAGATTAATTGGTTTCTAAATGAAAATTTTTCTCTGATTAGATAACAATTCACGCATTTCATCAAAGGCGCAGTCATTTATTCAAGTATGATATAAAAAATAAAACAAGTGTAGCAATTAGATAAGGCAAAATATATCATGCATTATAAGAACAATGCATCCTTCACTTTAATCTTACCGACAAAAAGACTTGTGAATTGTCAAATACGTTTGGTTAGCATTGTTTGTAGAGTGTGAAGTACGTGTCTGCATGTAAAAAATATTTTGCACACGATTTTATACTTTTGATTTAACTTAAAAAAATGTACTTCCCGTATGTGTATCTCAATTTTCAGAAAAAAGTATGTATGAGATAGCTATTATTTGTTCAATTACTTATAATTGAATTTTTATCACAGTTAATTTCATGCACTGTAACATTATTTATTGTTTATTATATATATATAAATTTCAAGCAAATAATTTTAACATATTTATATAGGTTATTTAAGATACTACCAAAATGCAAATAGTCGGTTTTTTTTGGGCTGATATTAAACTTTTCCCCACACATACACACACACACACACACACACACACATATATATATATATATATATATATATAATGCCTGTAACTATCAGTCTTTCACATAATTCGGTGATACCCAGTCAACTTCTAAGTTCTGTGGTCTAATTTTCAATCATGGACAATCTGACTGGCCAAATCTGTATTTAGTGTGAATTTTTGTTTTCGTAGACTGCCTTCCGAATTCAACAATGCGACTTTGGGCCTGCCACCGACATCAAATTGATTTGTGCGTGTTTTTAAATATATTTGTTGTTCGATATACTTTTATTGTTAGGTGTTGTACTTGGTTTGTTGAAGTGAGTGATCGCAGGCGGACCTCTGATAAAACCTCGATGGGTGCTGGGTTCTGATCCTAACTAACCTTTCACGAGAACCGAGATGCTCATTTTATATGTGATGTCGCTACTCTATTTCTTTTTTTATAGTGTAAATTATAAGGCTTTACTGGTGTTATCATACTTAATGGTTTTGTAAAAGAGAAAGTATAATGCGAGAACATTGTTTTAATTCTGAATGGTGTATTTAAAACTTGAGCAAAAATATTTACCAATGTTCGAATATATTAATATTTTCTGCATAAAATAATCTAATAGTTAAAGTAAACGGCCTTCGCTCATCTTGCTGTCGGCGGCATGAACCAAGCCTGCGGGCTGGACTGAGAGTTACTCTGTGCGCGCTGAGAGTGTACCCACTTGCATTGCGGTACAGCGCGGAGTGTTTGTTGGCAGTGGAAAGTTCTTATCACCGCTGTGGGCTATCAGCGCTCAGCGCAAACTTCGCCCCGCCTGTGATATCCCGCCTTTCCATATCCCTCTTCCTCACTCTCTCTCTCGTGCAGGCAGATAGATGGTGCTGCGCTAGTAGCATCGTGAAGTTTGAACAGATTCCACACTGCGTGTGTGTTGGGGAAGGTGGAGTTGTGTGTGTGTGCGCGTGCGTGCGCGCTCGCTATAAATGCCCTTTCTATGGAATTTTCGTCTCCAAATATATTTGAAAATTAAGTTCGAGACGTAATATTGGACGAATATGACGAGACAACCCCGTCAAAGTTGGACAGATAATCTCAAACATTTAAATCGTGTTACACCATCAAAGATTATTATTAGTCTGAACCTGCTCAAACTTCTGAATATTTAGCCCCCTCCCCCTTTTTTTTTAGATTGAAATAATTTTTTAGTACTTGATGGGATATTTGAACTTGATATAATTTTTCTACATTTCTGCAAATTTTAATCGCAGTAATACTTTTTTTATATAATGAAATGAATGTTCTACGATCTTTAACAGTTCTAAAACTTCGTTTCCTTTTTTTAACGTTAATTTATTCACAGAAGACGTCAATAATATTATTACTTCAGTTATTTCACCTTCATAATTTTTTCGAATCCCAGATTTTTTTCTTTCCCATTTTGAAGACGTGTTGACCCTGTGTCTGCAGGTCACGAAGGTCACCTTAAAAGTTCCCGAATAAACAGTAGCGCTGCTGGAGGTCACGAGACCCTGACTGAGAAGGAAGCGCGAGCCATTTTAGTTTTGTTTTTTTCTGGGAACGACTTTAATGGGCTGCCTTCGTCAAACATCCAACATATATTTTAGAACTATAGTCTTACACGCGAAATATTTGATGGAAACCAATGCCATCCAAGTTGCGAAGCAAACATGGCTGCGCTAGGGACTTCTCTCGTGGTCATTACTACCGTCCAACGTTAGTTGACTTGACTTTATTGGGAAGTGTTGGGAAGCGACCGGTCGACAAGTGTGGCAGGGCCTTAAAGACCCTCGTCTGCCCGGGCGCACACACGCGGTGCGCAGGGCTTCAGGAAAAACAACGCGATTTGAAAACTACTCAAGACATCCGAGTGGGGTCTGTTTGCGGAAAGTGTTTAGAAATTTCTTTGAGGGCCGAAAAGTAGTTAAGTTTTTTAACTGTATTTTTAGAAGAGTTAAAATGGCTAAAAGCCATGTTGTCAGAGTGATTTTTAGGCATGAAACAACCTGTACAGATTCTTGAAAGCACTTCAAGGGACTTGCATTACACCTTTATTTTCATTTATCCGCCATATTATGTTAAGGTCACCGCTCATATTTCGTAGTTAACCTATGCACGACGAGAAGACTGCGCGCCAGTCCACAGCCGTGCGCTTAAAGGCGACACCGCGCTAGAAGCACAGACTAGATTCGGACGACTCGCATTCTGTAGAGCCTTGGGTCCAGTTCCGCTCCGTCCGTCCTGATGCCGGTAATGTCCAATATCGCTTCAGGAAAACGCTAAGTGCTTCCTTAATGTAGGTTGTGTTTCCCTTCACTTAATTTTTAAAACTAACATACGGTACCTACTTCACACATTAAACTTTATCTACCAGAAATACTTTCTACATTAGCGCTTGTTTGCGGATACTTTTCTTTATGTGAGGGGAAGGGGGGTATAATAAAGAAAGGGTCGTTAGGTTGCGTTTTGGTTAATGAAATTAAGTCTTAGACTTTTGATGGTTAGTGGGGGGTGGGACAGCTAACTGGAGTCATTGGTTCGAATCCCACGTGGCCTATGGGTGCTTTAGGTAGATTTCAAAGCCATTTACCAGGGTGCGACTGTCGGAAATTTTTATATAGCTTTTCGTTTCATGGTCCATAGACCCCAAAAACATCAACTCAAAAGTTTATACATATAACTTTTTGTGGACACGATAACTGTTGCAATTTTTCACAAATCACTTCCAAACGTATTCATAAAATCTAGCAGAGGAAAATCTCGGTTGAGTACGTTAATGGGTAATATCCGACCGAAGGGGTAGAAATTAGGTTTTTTGAAAAACAGACAAATCGCTAACTCCCATAATATGGAAAATATGACATCCGTTTGAACGTATTAAGTATAACTCGTAGGAGTAATACCAAAATATTTGTGTCTGAATAAGTTTTTCATATGACCAACCATAACTGCAAGGGATAGAATAAACAAGGTTTGGAGGACCAAAAAAATCATAACTCCGTAGGCATAAAATCAAATTTGTTCGGATATTTTGTAAATATTGTAACCCTTCTTCCTACTTAATTGGAAGAGGGGTTGCGTCCCCGACTCACTCTGGGCGCGAAGGGAAAAAATAAATATTAAAACCAGGCATAAAAAGCTAAACAATATAAATTCCCCACACCACTGCCCAGGGGTCAGGCCAAAAAATTCAAAGGATATAATAGCAGAGTAACCATTAAACAAACAAGAGGCAAGACTTTGGACGTATGTTATTAAAAAATAGAAATTTGCAAAAATAATTTTTACTATACATAACCATACAAGCTTAGTTACAAAAGCTGACGTTAATAATGGCAGCATCTTATCCCCATTTGCGATACTAACAATAACCTTTAAAAAATCGTAAAAATATAAATACTGATAACAACAAGTATAAAAATATATAAGGGCGTGAGGCGTGGCCACTATAAAATATCAAAATTTACTGACTGCCCTAATACCAAAAATCAAACAAGACAATCAATACAAATATATATAAAAATCTACAAAAATAATACTGAAGTACAAACAAATTATTTAAATAAAGTTCTTAAACTCTCAATCAACGGTTTAGTCTTTCTTCAGAAGTTCGTTGCTAAAGACTTGCCAAAAAAACAAAGTTAATATCCTAGGCGTGCGCTGGCTTCCTGACCTTCCTCACCAACTCCAGAGTCTAATGCCACGCCGGGCCATAGGTACGAATTCACAAAGGCGTGAACGATGACCAAAAAAAAATTATCTTATTTTTTTTTAAGGGAAATGTAGCAAAAACTCTTCACGTAACATAACTATGTTACCACCGAAGTTTTTATCATATACTTCAAACAAAGTCTTACTTCTTTATTAACTTGCCAATGATTTCATAAAAACGTAGAATGGCCGCACCAACCAACATCAGGCTGCGCATGTAGTCCAATACCGATCGCATACTTTTAATAATACTGCACAAGCTGATATATTAGCTAAATGCAACTTTAAGTATGCCAATTCCGAAGACAAAGTCTCAAAAACAAATTGCAAAATGTTCGTTTCTTCCAAACTTATACTTTTATTACAACTACAGGCAAACGGGCGACCTTTTTTAAAAAATCCCACACTGGAACAACGTGTGAAACAAATGGGCCTCTTCACCAAACTGGCTAATAAAAGTTCCGTCCAAATAAAATTTAGTATGGGAAAATACACAGTTCACTAGGTTTGCCAAAAACCAGTGCAGCACCACGAGGGTAAAAATCAAAATTGCGGCCTCTCTTTACCTTGATAAGTTCAGTATCACAGGGCAAACCATTGCCCTGTCACCCAGCGTGGAGCCTCCACCCCCATACTCTTCGTCGCCCGTTGCCATCCGGCACACCAGTCCGCGCCGTCACATGGCTCTGTCCTCGACGGTCGCTCGGCACCAACTCTCCCCAGGCCCCAGCTGATTTTTTCTTCCCGGCAAGCCGAAAGTCTGACGTCATCAGCCAACCGCCGGGCGCTCACCAAGTGGTATTTACGTGAAACACAATCGATATTCTTAAACTCATAATCGATAGCTACCAAACGGCGTATAACTAATTAACAGAAACAAATATAATTAAAAAAATTTACAGATAAATTAACATTAATTAAAAAAGGCGTAAAAATACGTGAAATAAAAAACCATATAAAACTAGAGACCAGCAACAAAAAATAAATTACAAGTAAAAATGTGGCCCTGCCGGCCACAATATTATAATTTTTATCTAAAACTTTTGTCTGAAAATTTTTTTATTTAGACGAACCATTGGTTGTACTGACTCAGAAACCTTCGCGGGCATGCGAAAAACTACTCACCAAAATGTCATCACAATCGGATGAATGGTATAGGAACGCACACGGGACAAACGAACGAAAATTCAAGACGTGACGGACGCTCCGAACGATAGCGCGTTTAAGATTCAATGCAACGCCATCTATTGACGAAGTTCAAAACTGAACTGTTATTAGCGTCGTTAGTTCGCTAGCCGCCGCGAGCTCCACTAACGGACGGGTCTCACCAAGGAGAAGGGTAGGAAGTTGCCAGACCTTACTATGTGTATGACCGTGTAGCGGACATAGAGAAATGACACTGTTTGTATGTCAATGGCCTATGATATTCTGTTATAAAAATGAATTTACTCCTAGGTCACTCCATTAGAAATGGAATTTCATAGTAATATGTGACCTATGTGTTAATCCAGGTTATGAGCTAGCTGTGTGCCAAATCTCATCCAAATCCGTTCAACCGTTTTTGCGTGATTGAGTAACAAGTATCCAAACATACAAACTTTCGCATTTATAATATTAGTAGGATATGCAACATGAGAACACATGAATTTGCTCGTTGCCGACGTTAGATGTTTATACATCTCTGGCGAGAACTGATAAGACTCGCTCACATATATATATTTTTTAATATGGAATTATTTTTAACACAGGCTGTGTTCCTAAATAACAATTTTGTAAAGTTCTTTCAGAAATCAATTTCAGTATGTTTTAAATTAGCTGGACTGCACTATAGATAGAGGTTTAGGATTTTTTTTCTCAAGTGTTAAAAGATAATTGCGGAAATACTACAGGTTTATTATTTTTTAAATTTTGGGTGATTAATGCACGGGCTTGTGAAAGAAAATATAATATCTGTCCGAAAAAGATTTTTTTTTTTAGGACTAAGCCATAATATATAACATCCACCTAATGAAGTTCTGGTACCGGTTTGCCTGTGACGGGTGGCGAGTGTTTCCTGGGCCGCCTCGCTTCCGGTGGGTAGTTTGTCACTGGGTGGGGGGGGGGGGGGGGGAGAGTTTTCGCTGGTCTGACCTGCCCGAGGCGGACCGGCGCACAGCCATCGCGAACAAGCCGACCGCCAATGACCGCGGCGCAGCCGGTTGCGAAAACCTGCGGAACCCCCGCCAGCCAATCAGAGGTGCGGCTCCGTGTTGCGGCATCCCTCCCCCCCCCCCTTCTCATTCCTTCCTGGCCCTGGACGTCTTCCAAGGCGACTGGTACCGTCTTGAGATTCTCCTCTTCGAGAGTGCGTTCGCGACTAAACAACTACAGGACGGGGCGAAATGTGTGTGTATCGGTTTTAAAGTGATATGAAAAAAAAACTGACCGACTTGCAGAAATGAGGTTTATTTTATTGGAACCATTAAACATCCCCATTTTTTAAAAAAAGAAATCAAGATCTGAATATCACATCAGGAAGATGGAAGCAATCAGCAACGATTCATTGATTACGTTGATTTCGGAACTCTTCGCGGCCGCTTTTCGGCACATTTCGAGGGGTGTAGCGGTGATTTCCTCCCAAATTCGCATTTTCAGTTTTTGACGATGTTTGAAAAACCTTTCCTTCGGCAACCCCACGGGAAGAAGTCACTGACGCCCAAATCCGGTCAGCGAGGGCCTCCAATAAAAATAAAATAATCGTTAGATCGGGCATTCCTTATTTCAGTCTCGTGGCCGTTTCGATTTTTTTTTATACCTGTCTCAAACTCAAACTAAAGGATAGGCAAATGTTCTGTATCGGTTTTTAATGGCTGTAAAAAAAAACGCGGAGCAACTTACAGAAATGCTTCCGCAATGAATTTCTGTGATTGGTGTTCGAAGGGCATGCACCTGAAAAAAAAAAAAAAAACTCGAAAAACGAAACGAAACACAGACGTTGCTTCAGTGTTTCAACTCTCAGCTAGTGTCGAAATATTTTCGCGAAGAATGCATGCCACTACAAATAGTACTTTTGTTACAACATTAAAAAAAAATTTCCGTGAACATGACTGAATATAATTTCATTTGTAACACTGCCTAATTTTATCTAGCTGGAAATATATTTAGAAAAGTACATAGCTTTTATAACAATCATTGCAAAACCGTAAGTAACAAATTGTTCTTTTTTTATCATTAGGTAACTAGTTGTGGAACTTTGCTTCGCACGGTTAGATAAATATTACAGTTTTATGTTAGGCCTAAGAATCACCATAAAAACAAATATATATAAATTAATGTCGAAAATTTTTTTTTCGTTTCTAGCCTTCCAGTTCAAATTTATTTGATCTAGTGCCGATATGATGACAAAGATAATTGCATAAGGCTGTACGTATTAAGCATAAACTAAAAAAAGCCGTCAGTTCGGTTGTTTTTATTTTAATTTGTAGTTATAATTACATTTTGCTATATCCTATGGTAACTTTCATTTTTAAATAAAACTTAAGGCTGTCCGTGTGGAATGATGTAGCTTTTTAACAGTAAAAAGAGTCTGGAAATCGACGAAGTGTCGTTTAATAACATTCATACAGATAAAAAAATAAAACATTTATGTTATATATCTTTGTCGGCCGACGTTTTTTATTTTGACAATATTTCTCGTGTGCTCGTGAAACAGACAAAACTAATTTTACTTGATGCGTTGTTTCCTGCTTGTATGCTCGACTCAACTTGCCGTGCGATCACGCAGGATTAAATCCGAGGTGATCGAGTTAACCTTTCCACATTTCGAATGCGGCTAAACTACTCGGGGTTACGTTTACGAACGCGTAAACTTCTACTCCTATCGAGTTAGCTTGGTAAAAGTTTTCGAAACGCCGTGCGTTACATTGGCGTCTCGATTATCGCGGGCCGACTATCGAGAGTTCTCGAGTGCTAATATGCTATTGAAAGCTGGCTTTGTGATTCGCAAATCGGTTTCAAATGTGACAGTTGCCGATTCCATTACATTAAATTTAGCAGAGTGTTTTTACAATTGTATAATTGGTGTTTCGATGTATTCTTGGTTAGTTAAATCGCTGTTTCTCGTAACTTCTAGCCTATCCATACGTCAGAGAAGAGTTAATTTGTACACATGAATAATTTTAATTCTAATTTTTTTTTGGCGTCTTGTTTTAACAGCGAGAGGTCAGCAGAGACGAGTCACAAATCGAACGGGTGAATCGGCCACAGCCAACGATAACAAACCGTCCCAGAATTGCTGAAGGGATTTAAAGAAACCACTGGAAAAAAACGGATCCCCACCCCCCGTCCCCCCAAAAAAGAAGAAAAAAGTCTGACTGGGATTAGATTTCGTAGCCTTCCCAATGCGAGTTCGTTTTTTGACCATGGCGCCACTTGTCTCCATCACTGAAAATGTCCCCTTTTAGATACGCTTTAACAAACATGAGAATGTGTTGGCAATGAAATTTGAAGTCGCGTGTTTATATATTTTCTTGCGAAGATAAGATTTTAAAGATTTCATTCCGCCATCTTGGTTTCAACATTTTTTAGGCCATAACTTTTTTCTATATTTGAATTTTGTAAATTTATTTTTTATTTAAAACATTTTTTTTCATGTAATGCCTGAAGTTAAAAGTGACAGACAAGCTGCTTCAAGTAGTTTACTCTGTGAAATAATTGGTGTTTACCATTGAATTCATTCCAGGCAATGATTTCAAGTGAAATAATACTAGTAAAATACACTGTCATCCTCTTTGAAAATCTTTGAAAATGTGTTATATCTGTCTTAAGTACGGCAGCATTTCAATATCAAACGGTATAAAATTATGATGACAAAAACTGTTGAAACCATTATAGTGCCATTCGGTCATCTTGAAATTTCAAATACTACTTCGATACCGCTGGAAATAAGCTTCCTTGCTAAATATTTTGGTTTAACATGGTATAGGACTTAGCTTTGGCGACTCGTTGAAGTCCACACTTGTGAACTGGTGTGATTATCAATACAGTTGTAGTCGCCCGGGTGAAATAAGTTATTTCCTCGCGACGCTTACAGACTGGAGCCTGTTGGTAAATATGTGGTTTCAACAAGGTATAGAAGCTAGTAATCTCGAACATTGCCGAAAAAGTGAATCCTCTTAATAAAATTTCGTTAAAAAATGTTTGTTTCCTACGCGCGTCGTCTGTAGTAATTGATAACGAAAACTAACAACATATGACCAGTGCTGCTTTGGTTGGCTTGCAAAGTGGTGACTAAAAGAAAATACATAATTAATGTGATTAACGATCAAACTTTATGCTTAAATGGTCCTCACTTGACTATTAAATCCGGCCTCAAAACAAACTTCCTGTTCACGACAGTGTTCTTTCGTCAAATCACGTAGAATAAGTGGATGAGGCAATTTAAATGCGCCCCTCGGATTATTGCGCTAGTGTAATTAAAAAAAAACACATTTTATTACCTTACAAAAAGTTTACATTACTCTATTTTAGACACGCGTATGTTTTCTTTGTTGATAATTATTTGAGGGACGGTAACATACATACATTTGTTTGTCTGTTATTGTTGTTCTTTTGTTAATAAGGAGTATCTCATAAGTGAAGCGAAGGTTGAGTTTGGCTTGCTAAATCACCGCCTCTTAAGGCAAACTTATTTTCAGTCGTAGCCAGAAGTTAAATTTATTCACATGACACGTTTACACTTAACCCAAACACCATTAATTCACTGTAATTTGTTTAACCTTACACGAACACGAGGGATATTTTAAGTCACTTTATTGTAGAAAATTTGAGATGAACTGTTACCTTTGGCAGCGCTTCAAGAAAGCTCAAAGTGATTACGACATTCTCTGCGCAAGTGCCAAAGTAAGCTAAACGAAGTTTGTTTTTACACAATTAATCTATAATTAAAGTTAAAACGCTGTGCAGTAATTACAAAAATAGATAAAAACAGAAAACGTCTTTATGTAAAAATTGCATTCGAAGGAATGTGCCTGGACTTTAAATTAGTTAAATTAGGTTTTACATTTCAATACTCGTGAAATGGCTCTGCAGACGTACCAAGAAATAAGAATATTCGAACGTTACGTACAATGTACGTGGGTTTGTGGGTTGCGTGGGAAGCATGCCCGAGCTTGCACGAACGCACACACAAACACACACAGCAATATCGTAATGAGCCTCTGCGTCGTGCACAGAACCACGCAAAGAAAAAGGTTTATAAGAAAAATTCCTATCACCGACAATCATAAACAGATATCTTCAGAAAATTGAATGTCAGCGTGGAAAAGTTGGGAGGGGGTTATAATGGAGGTAAACATCACTTGGTGTCCCAGGTGCAACATTCTGCTACAGTATGACAGACAGCCATGTTACCACTGAATATAATCGGTTGTGGTTTTCTCTGCGGCGCCGGCGTTGTAAATCTTGGGTATGATCACTGGCTCGTTGATTATTTCGTCAAACGTACCGTACATCAACCAACCTGCAACAACCCAAGTGCGTACTCTCCTCCACTACAACTATATACTTTTCACAGTTTTTTAATGATAAAATTATAAGTGTCTATGTCACTTTCCCACACATACCAAATACAGTTAGTGCGTTTTGGAATATGGTTGTGTCTATTGCCGAATTACTTTTGTCCTAATGTATGTGTCCTAACGTAGTGTGTTCTAATCAACACTGTAAAAAATTCTTAAAATTACATATACAAGGGTTTAATAATTTTACTTTTTTTTCTTGTTTTGAAAAGCAGTGTTATTTTACACAACTGTTTCTATAAAACCAAATTTTGCTACTGGATGATCATATTGTATTACAATAACTAACTTGTTACATTACACGTTTAGACGTATAGATAAAATTACCCATACATCAAGTGTTTAATTAGTATCGCCCTTTTTTTTGTCAGTACTCTGTACTTGTAGGTACACACATGCGTCATTTTTAAAGTCAGAATATTTTTCAGGTAGATTTGATACTACCAAGGAACTGCAAAACACATAATATAACGTATTTTACAATTTATTCTGACAAAATCCCATTTAATTTACATTAGTTTACGAAAAGTGTATTCTCATTACTTTGGAATTTATAGGTATAAATAATGGTCAAGTCGTTAAGACGACCATAAGGTTATGAATTCGATACTCACTAATTCCTTCAAATTGTTAGAAGTGTTAACTAGAACAATTAAAGGTAATAAAAATATTTAAAAAAATAGTTTGGAAGACACACTGTTTTATAGGTAACTGCTATAAGCTAAAAATCATAAAATATTTTTGTAAGTACTAAAATTTTACATGTTATTAACATCCACGTGTTAATTTACTCAACGATACAGTAAAATCAACTGACTATTTTAAAAATACGCATGCATCCATATGTAAATCTATTTTTAACAAAACTACACCAAAATCTAAGACATATTTACCAGATTATGGCAAATGTACGTTTACACTTTTGATAGTATATTTCTTGAACATAGAGTAAAAATACATCCACGTCAGTTGTGACACTGTTGTCACGTACATTTACTGTAAAAATATTTAATTATTTTCCAGTGTATTTTGTTATAATTTAGATTGTCCTAACTTAGATTGCCCTAACTGAGATTATCCTAAAGTAGTGTGGCCAAATGTAGTTTGCCGTTAAGTACTTTGTACTAAATAAGTTTGTACTGAAGTAGTTTGTACTGAAGTAGTTTTTTACTGAAGTAGTTTGTACTGAAGTAGGTTGTTCTGAAATAGGATTGTACTTAAGTTAGATTGTTTTAAAGTAGGGTTGTTCATAGAGTAGGTTTGTCCGAAAGTTGGTTTGTCCTAGAAACGTTGTCATAAAACTTGAGTTTAAATTATTTTTACTACATACGTTCAATACAATACTTGAAACAAAACACGAATATAGCGATAAAATTGATGCGGAAACCTATACACCGGTAAAAGGCATTAAAAAACCATAAACGAAGTTATAGCTATACTGAACATAAGATTAATCGATTAGTTAAATGATCGCACGCACAGGTTAGATCTCATCGACTTATCCTGGCGAACAGCCAGAGTTCTACAGCAGGTTATTTGATGGCAGATCCCGGTTGGAGTCGGACCTGATGGTTTCCTGTGCGCGCACGGCCAGTTACACCAACGTTAACCCTCCAGGTGTGCTTGCACATGTCCGCGAACCTGTAAATCTGACATCAGAAGGCGTGACTCCCACAGCATCTAGGTCACGGGATACGAATGAGGAGCAAAACACGTTTTGCAGCCTCCAAGAAAATTATTTCTGCCATGAATATCGTAGTAGATAAAAAATACATACTAGACATAATTGTAAATAAAACTTTGAATTTTGTAAACATGACGATAAAAATTTTTTCAAAAAATTCTTTCTTATTTAATTTTAATTTTGAAATTTTCAAAACTAAATATTAGGTATATATTTTAACGGTACACGGCTGTTACTTTGCACACAACTTAAAGGAGGTACGATGAACAATTCTGTCTAGTAATTTTTTTAATACAACGTACAGCATTTAAATAATCTGAGTATTAAATACTGTGATTTAACTGTCACTTGCCGCTGATGAAAGGAACGAGTTCAACAGTTTGCCGCTAGAGCTCCGATTAGTTCCGAGTTTACTCACTAGATGGCTCTAATATCGCAGGAGTTCAGGCGGGAATATTATCGCTTCGAAACGGTCAAAACACAACACTAGTATCAGCAATAGTAATCAATGAATTGAAAACCGTCTCACGTTGTCGACAATTTCTATAGATATATTTGTCAGCTTTTCAGTGATGTAAATTATTATTAATATGCTTCACTTGTCGTGACAAATTTATTCATAGAATATTTTTTATTTAAAATCATCTAACTACAATTACTGAATTGTTTTAGTAGATAGAGATTTATTATAATAGTTGGGCGTCTTAAAAAAAACTTATTTTGGAAATACTAAAGTGCTAAATATGATTATAATATCTAACCTGTTTCGTTTACGGGCATCTACGTGAACGTCGCACATTACATTTTATTACAACATTAGTTCACATATTATCTTAGTGACTTCATTATGTATTTTGATATGACTTTACCTTAACACATGAATGAATCCTGCAATCACAGTGTATTACAATAATAGCAAAATGGTTTCATATAATAATATAACTTCCAAAATCAATTTAAATTATTAAATTATTATTTATACTTCTATTCAAGAATCGTACATTCAAGACAAATAAATAATGATTAAGATTTTATTAGAATATTTCAATTATTTTAAAAAAAATTTATTTGCAAAATGACAGTGATTTTCTATAAATTTATTTAATTATATTTCTTTAGTTATATTTATTTAATTGTGTTTCTTTAATTATATTTGTACCTCGACTTAAGCTCTGGTAGAATGGGCTATACCTCTGGGTGTAATGTTACATAAATGAGTTATGATCAAAATATTAATAGTTACTATTGCAACTCTATAGAGATGTTTAAAAAAAATAGTAACTGAAGGACCAGCCGCCTATGGCAACTTCCTCCCGTAATGATTTAGTTATGTATATAACGATACAAAAATAAGGGCCAATCTCTCGATGCTGTCGTTGAACAATGGTTAACTAAAAATCGTTTAAAATTACCTTTGGTTTTTAACAATAGATTTTTCACTACCCAAGCATTTATTGTATCACTAACCTTGAGCAGTTAAACATTTTCGTTAGTTACACAAGTTCGTTAGAAACACAATTCCAAAGCAGTGGCGATTCTTTTTTTTTTTTTTTTAATTTTTCTTCTGGGGTCATGTAAAATTATGTTTGTAAACAAATATCGGCCAGAAAGAATTATATATTTTTCAATTTAACTTCCGCTACATTATTTGCAACTATAAATGATCAAAGAAACATAAGTTCCAAGTGCGCGCATACACGCACGGATGTGTATACATGTAAATACTTTTGAACAAGTGAAATGAGGAGTTTTAGCAAATAAATATTCAGGTAATTTTCCAAAATACAATTTTAAAGACCTTTATATTGTGTTCTTACATTTTCAGTTAGATTTATTTAAATTATTTGGCAAATATTACAATCCAAAAACTTTTGTAAGTATGTCCAGTAATTTTTTTAGGTAATTTTATTTGTGTTACAAGAAACCGAAGACCTTGCTGAAGTAAGATTATTATGTATAAAAAATGTGTTTAAATGGGTGTGTTATACTTAGATGAAATTGATCTAGAATTATATTAAATAAAATTCTATTGTTTTACCAGCCTTTGAGCTTTCTAGCTTACGTGAAATTGTTATAATTAAACTTTATTGCCTAAGTTTTGAATTGCTCGAATATGCAAAAAGTAATTCACTCGCTCACACACTGGCCTATAAAAATTCCAACCCACTACAGAGAACCACCAAATATATTGCGTAAGTGTTTCTGAAATGGAGTTAAACTTTAAAATTGCCTTTATTATTTCAAAAAAATAATTGAAAACTCCAAGCAAATGTAAGAACACGTCTTCTAGATATAATGGAAGATTATAATGCTGTGTCAGAATTCGCCTGAAGAATATACTTGTAGATACTTTGGAAGTGACTTCGCAAGGCTGTCAGAAGTGAAGTATGCTATGCAATACGCAAGTAAATGAATCTGTGTAATTCTCGCGTACTTCCAGTTGAAAATACGTCTTCATTTGAAAAAAAAATTTGGTCATATTTTATATATCATTTAAATAATTTAAGAGGTCGTAAAATAAATATCATTTATTTTGTATTTTACTGGTATCAATAAATAAATTGACAAAATTAATTTATGGATGTTTAAAACGAAGTTTCAACAAACACATGTATATATTTAGCCTACCGATCGTTACTACAAAACAAAAGTACAATAATAATGTAAGATGCCTTAAATTCACGTGACAGCGATGAAGTGTTAAAAGAAAGGACTAATTTCACATGTGTTTAAAAATAAAATCCAAACATCCTTTTCGGCTGGCTAAACATTGAACATATCCGGATTCGTCAAAGGCAAGTGATGTACGCAAGGTTGTAAACATGTAACTGCATTACTTTCTGATTAATTTTAATAAAATTATGCATAACTCCAAAAAATGTTAAGTTAAAATTAGTATTGTATTGGTGTTTGTATTAAAATATAATGTATACCGGGTATATTTTATTGTGTTTTAAGGTTTGTTGACTTTTGTACCTCATGTACTTTTGGTGAAATGTGAAAATGTAATTATGTAGGTATTATTTATTATCAGGGCCCAAAGCATAACTTTATGTTCGTTGGCCGAAAATGAATTGAAGTTATACTTATATATCTAAGAAAAATATTTGTATTTTGTATTAATGTAAGTATTTTATTATGTAAATTTTTATTACTTACAAATATTTTGTACTCATAATATCTAGTTTCTATTTGTCTTAAGACATAATCAAATTATACACTCAGCAAAAAATATTTATTGGTTCGCAATTTTTCATTGTTACAATATTTTAAAATGTAAATTTCCTATTCAGCAATATCAAATTCTAAAACGTGAGTAAAAATTATCATTAAATTATATCAATGGCATATTTATTGGATTAGTATTCCTTGCTCCTAATCACTTACTCTGGTTGATTACCTTCTGTATAACCTCAGTCAGTGATCGTAATTTATGTACACCTTTTCCCCACTAAGACGATTCAGGTACAGATTCTGGAGCAGTGTTTTTTTATGTACCGATGTGTCAATAAATCCGTCAGTTTGTGGGTGGTGTTGGGGGGTGGGGGGGGGGGGGGAAATTACTACTCTTAAAATATCACTTTATCTGTATGCTTGATAAAATATCCTTTGGTTAGCTCCCTCCGAAATATTCTTATACAACCTATGACGTGTAGCCTACTCCTTAGATATTTTACTTCCAACATGTTTGATTGCGTAGAGAAGGCGATTCTTCGAGTATGTGGCCCTTTCAGAATTAAATTATTATTATTAGTTACAACTGATGTTTATTTCGAGCCTCTTTGACTTCCAGTTCATACATAAAAGACGAACTACCAGTGATGCTTGACGTCACCAGTAGGGATAGCGTGAAGGAGCTCCTCATTTCGCCAGACGCGACTGGCATACACACGTATTTATATTGCAATAATAAATTACTAAATGATAGCTTATTTTTCGAAAATATGATTATGTTTTTTTACAAGAAGTACGAATGGCAGGACATTTACAAATAACATCGTTTTTAAACATCACATACAAAAAAAGGAAGTGTAATCAAAAGCCATAAGCTGCAGATCAGCTAAAAACGGAAACCAAACATTTTTCTAGCTCTTGCCTCATGTATACATGCTTAAAAACATAATACATTTAAAACACTAAAATTAATGCAATAACCTGCAATATTTTGAAGACAGATATTCAGCTACAAAATATTCTCCGATAGTATAAAAAGTTCACCTGTATATATAGTTGCAAAGAAAAATACAGTCCTAATGTGAGATCAAATATAGCAAATAATACCGCTTTGCAACATAACGTCATGCTATTAGATGGTCAACGTTCAACTGTTTGTGTAATACACATACGCACACACCTCTGACAAAATGTGTAAAGAAATAAAATTTGTAGGAGCGCAAAACCTTTGTAGTACACAGTTAAAAATTATTATTATATTTTTTACGGGGGCAGGAAAACTACATTACTGGCCAACTTATTTGAATGTAGCGGTTAGTTGTGAACGAGCGTTCTTGGAAAAGAGACCAAATCTTGATAGTTTTGGCCACATAATCACCGCAGTAAAACATACAATTTGTATATCGTATATGTGTAGTGCACCAAATTAATATTTATTATAATTACCTTGGGTTGCACTCGGTTACGTACGGGTTTCTAACTGAAATGTACCAAAAATAGTAATATTTATTCTCTTGCGCTTTGTTGAGGATCGAGTAGTCTTGGATGGGTGTATGGGAAAGGGACAGAGAGGCAAAGGGATTGGAAATCTAATGCTAGCCGAGGAAGAGTACACCCTTCCCCACCCCCCTCTCCCAGACCGGTCGTAAACATGACACCCCGCTGGGCGATAAGAATTCTGAGAACAGCGTCCTTTTGCCCACCCCCCTCCTTTTTCCGCGCGTCGCTACATTGTTCAACAGTACTGCTAATGCGCTCTGTTGAGGACAAAGATAACTACGCGTGTCTTTGCCCGCTCGCGAGAAACTCAGGATCTTAGCCTTAATGAAAGCTCGGGCAACAAACACCTGGGAAAATTTTTTTTTTCTTGTTGCGGAACTGAAATTGAAATGCGCAATAACGGCCGGAAGTATGCAGCTGCAAGCACGCGCATGCGCGACAGGTTGCGTGTAATCAGGCGAACATCAGCACATCGTTTCCGGCACAATCGCGGTCAGATACGCCACGTGCTGTGATGAGAGGCCATTTGCTCTCCCTCCCCCTCCGTCTGGTTCGTGGTTGCGAGAAATGTTCTGCGAGAAACGGGAACTCGAGTCATTTCGAACGATGGATGGGTGTTTTGACCTCCCTTGACACACTCGCAGACGGCCTCAGCTCATACCATCGCTGCAAGCTGCAAGTGGCAACTCACTATTGGTTGTTTTCTCTGTGCGCGTTCTCACCAAGAAGGATTACTCACCAACCAAAGAAGCATATATAATATTGGCATGCTTCAAACAAAATATGTCGGTTTCTTTTTATTGTTCGCACGTCTACGCTGAGAGTTACACCGGCGGTGCCGGCCCGTCAGTTCAGAAGAAATGACGATCCTCGACCTTGGGCTGTGAGAACCAGACTGAGTCTTCCACATTCACGATCTACCTGCCATTCTTTCTTTATTGGCGCGAAAGCCTGCTGTCGTCTGGACGAAACACGTGCATTTTCCCGTAACCCGTACGACAGAGATAGCGAGAGAAAGCTCGTGCCAGCTAATCTTAAAACTTGGGAGTCGTCTTCTTACATTAATTTGTGCGAAAATCTGTGTGAAATTTTAACCTAAGCATGGCTTGGCCAGCAAGAATTAAGAGGCGCTCAGACGTGTCTGAGAATGTGCTGTTCACGCCAACGAGGTTGCTTTGCGACGTCCAAAGATATGCTACCAGCGGAGCAGGTACATCCTTGCGTCGTTGTTGCGCGCAACTTCATGTAGCTATATACCATCACACATTACCCTCGCAGAAAACTTCCCGTGGGGATATTAAAACATTTCCGGCAAACCCTGGCCTATAATGGATTAGTAACTCAGCAGGTATCAGTTTGACTTAAGCAGCTCAATTTTTATAATCTTGTATAGCGTTGACTAATGTTTCCATAAACGTTTAGAGATAAGACCTCTATATAACGAGTTTAAGGTAAAACCTTAGTATAGTTGTGTTACATAATGCAACCTTGTGAACTATAAAGTGTGGGATTACTCACAACTTGCACAATTAATTTTCCAAATCTCTATTAGGTAAAAATATAATAGTGATAGATTTGCATAGTGTTTCTGTATTATTTAATTAAGCTTTATTTGGATTTTTTCCCCAACCAACGGGGTAAAATCGAGATACCAACGCTTTGTGTGGTATGAATTCGAGATGATTTGAAACAAATCGGGGTTTTACCAGTCACTAGTTTTAATTAGGTTCATCGAAAATTGATTCCGCTTAATTGATTCAGTGTTGACAATCTCGTTGGTTGCCCAGCACAAGAATGAAGTAAAGAAGGAGAGAGGGAATCCGAAACACAAAATTTTACAATAACTATGGCTGTATCAAGGGAGCGCGTAATGTTGTCTACACTGTTATTGCCCTCTGGACATAAATTGGCAAATCTTGGACGTGATTATCCTTTGGTGTGAATATAGCATTAATTTAATACAATTTCTTGGACATACGCCAATGTAGTTTTGCACTGTTTTTCATGGAAAAATTTCATAAATGCAAAATAAGAAATAAAGTAACGAAAACCATAAACCCACAGAAAAAAAGCCCAAATCAGCTGATGTCAAACAGATAAACACAAAGATGAACCTAAACAGGTATTGTAGACAACACAACGACAACACCGAGAAACAGAATAGGTTTCCTACAATGGCAATGCTATTTGGCACTAGTCTGCTAGTGATGCTTTCGGGAATAAGAATAATCTCACGTGGCCGGTCGTCGTCATATTTCCACCAGGCGCGCGTGTTTCGAACTCTAGGTCAGTAGAGGATAACCCATTCCCCGCGGGCCGTTTTCAGCCCGCCAGTCTCTGGTAGCTTCCCGCCACCCCGACAGGACATCGCTACTCGACTACCGCATGAACTGAACATGAAACACAACACAATATATCTGAAATAAATCTCTTGGACATATGTCATTGCTGGTTATGCACTGATGTTGTAGAAAAACTTCCAAGAATGTTTGTTCACGACAACCAGTGTAAAATGGCGGATTTCCAGGAAATTATTTTAAGTCATCATTCCCCACAGAAAGAATCATTCAAAAAACTTATGATCACACAATCTTGCCAAATTTCAATTTTTAAATCATACTTTTATACTTTTATACAACGACAATTTTGTCTTAACTTTTGTGGTTCTGTGTAGTTTCTGAAACAAAACCAAATGTCATAAAATAAGAGCGAGGTGGGTGAGATTCAGCGATTTCGTTGCTGATGATAAAAGGATCCTACTATTTAAAAAAAATACGGCCGTTACGTTTTTTTAAAATATATTTGTGATTGACCATTAATTGAAGGATGGTAGATAGCTGCTCTAGGCAATGCTAAGGTTGAATTTTGGCGAGTTACCTAAAACCCAATTCACCTAGCACGCGTATGGGAAGGGATGTTCGTGTGTTACCAGTTCTCGCGAGTTTCGGAACAGCCTTTGCGATCTGGTAACCGATCCCGTCTCTTCCGCTCCGTTAGAGCACAAAGGATGAGATAGTGAAGAGTGCAGGTAAGCTGCGAGGGTATCAGAGTCGCCCACGTTTGGGAAAATAATGTAGCCGAAGGAAACTTATCTTGGTAGCAAAAATTTGGGGAGGAGAAGGAAAAAGCATACACTGGCGATTTGAGCCTCGCAGGGAGGCAGTTATGGCTTCCGCTGTTTTTTTTTATACAGCAACTCATTAGGAATGTAAAGCTCTAATTTGAATATTTTAATCCGTACAAACGTCGTCATATCTTAACAGGAATTGTACCGTTTTCAGATGTTACGTACTGCACGGGAAACCGTCAATCCTGTATCCAGTTAAAAATGAAAAGTAAATGTAATATGTATCTAAGCAAAGGCGCCCAGACAGCAGGGATAGTGTTTGTGCATGCAAAGGTGACTTACTCTGTGACTTAGTAAGGGTCAGTGGTTCGAACCCAGCCTCGAGTATGGCTCATTAATTTTTGAGCACACAGTGTGTAAGAAAGTTGTTTTGTAGCCTACTTTAATCTTCTTAGTCTCATTACGAGAAGCTTTCTAAAAGCGTAAAGTCACGATGCGAAAACCTTACTGTTATCATCCACGTACATGTTTGATCAGCGATGGATGACTTGGTTGAGAAATAATGATATTACAGCTGCCGTGTCTTCTTACGCGATGCCTAGAGGATTTTCAAATGTCAAAAGTTCCATTTAATCTTAGTTCATTTTATCGTGGTGTGGTATTGCAAATAAGACAGTAGTGAAAACAAAATGATAAAATATTAATTCCGAAAATTTTTTGTTTTTTCCCATTTTTCCGAGAAAACACCAACAGTAGGTATTTGAAAGGTCTTTGGCTAACGTAAACTATGCTATGTGTAATAACATAATTCCACCCCTAACGGGGTGAAAAATGGGTAAATATAGTTTTAAGAAAGTTAATTATACATCTGAAACTTTTCAAACTAAATAAAAGATATTTGTTACCAATAATTAACATACAAAACCATTCTACCAAAATATGTTAAGTTTTGCGAAAAACAAACACTTAGGGGTGAAAAAGAGGTAAATATATATTGCAGATAATTAATTATATTTCTTAAGCTAGCCAAGCATAACAAAATATACAAGTTACCGATAGTAAACATACAACAATTACCAACCATCATTTTACCAGTTTGCGAAATTAAAATCTTAAGGTTGGTTAAAGAGGTAGGTGTACAAAAAAAAACTAACACTTCAAATTCATTGAGAATAAGAAGTTAGATACTAAAAAAAAAAACTTGCATCTAGAGTTACTTATTTCTTATTTTTTGCGTTTCTTAAAATTCTGCTTTTAATGGAGGTGAAAACGGGGTAAGTTTTCATTTATTTTAAATAATTAACTCCGAAACTATTTAAGTAAGACAAATTAATGGTAAAATAATAAACTATTAATTTATTATTTTACTTATTTGCAAGATTCCGCCCCCGAGAGGTTTGTAAAGGGTTAATTTTGGTTTAAAGAAAAAAATGTATATTTCCAAATCTACTAGGTCTAATGGTTAGAAATTAAAAATCAGCATTAAACATATAGAGTTACATATTGCATTTTTTAAGTTTTCCGAATTTCGTGTTTCAAGATTTTGAAAACGGATTAATTTATGTTTTATCATAATAAAATTCCTTTGTCTATAGTAAAACAATCTGGATGTAAGAATATTATCATAAATAGCGTAACTAATTAATTACATAGTTTTATTACCATTTTTCGATATTTTATTTCAAAAGCAGTGAAACGGACGCACGTTAGTTCTTATAGTAATACATTATATATAGAAGCAAATTAAGATGAAGGTAAGAAACTGAGCAAGAACAGCGCACAAAAAATATGATTTAATATAATTTTTTAACCTTTACAATTTTCCGTATTCGACCACAAAAGGGGTAAAAATGTGGTAAGTCGTATCACTGAAGTTAATCAATCAGGCTTTAAGTTATGTGGTATAATTTAATGTACAAAATCTACCATCTCTTTTTTACAATATGTTGAAGTTATACTTAAAAGTTAAAATATTTTTAATATATATTTTACATTAAAACATATTATTTTCTCATTAAATCAACTTAATTTAAGATATCGGCAATGATAAATAAACATACTTTCAGCTTCGCTTATTCAACGTTCTCTGAAATTTCATCTCTAATTTTTATCGGGGATTAATATTTAAAAAAAATAAAAACGTTACGTTATTCATTAAATCAGTATTGGCAAGATTTAAACTTAATACGCGATTTTTTTTTGTATTCACATCGGTGGTAAAAAGAAAGTTGACGTGGTTAGTTCAGTTTTGGTTTGGTTAATACATATGTTGCTATACTTTACTTAATTCTGAATTTTTACATTGGTATTCGTGTGGGAAAAGAGGAGAGGAGTAAAAAAAGTGAGGATTTTATTTAAGTAATACTAATCAAATTAAGAATCGACTAATACGTTGGATAATGAATTTTATACCTGTACTCTTTATTTTAAGTAAAGATGCGAGTGTATCAAATATACTTAAATAATGGTAGGTAATTGTAATAATGTGAAATTATTTAATTTTTTAAGCGTAGCATTAACCATAGTATTTGAACGTGTTAGTGTTAGCGATGGCATAAACTTAGTTAAAATGAAATAGGTTTGTGTTTAATATATTTTTTTAATGTTTACCTCATGAAATGAAAAGGAGGACGTGAAGTGTGATTTCGTCAACGTAAAATGCATACCTGAACACTCTGAAACGGAATTTTTGAAATCAGATACTTTATCTATACTAAAAATTAAAAAGGCCTTAGTTAAAATATTTGGAAATAGTCACGTACTTTTCTTCAAATGGTCGGATTTTTATCAATACCCTGAAATTACGCGAGTGAAGCCGCGGGTTTTATGCTAGTTTAGAATATAAAAATGTGGCTCAGTTCCAACTTCCAAGACGTATTATACTTGCCTATGGAAGCAATTTAGACCATGTTTTGCGTAGATGAAGCTGCAGCCGACGTTAATCCTGTATATATTTAATGTTTATGTATGTATTTATGCAGATACACACACATATATATAACATGGCTATCGAATGGCACTAAAACATGACGTACAAAGTAATACAATTTTAAAAAATATATTAAAAATTTTGTATCTGCTTACAAATATCTATTCATTTCCAGAAGTAATTTTACGTACCTAGCTCTTTATCCATACTCTGGCTAGTTACAGGCGTGTCCGTGTGCGTCGGTAAATCCCACGGACACGACACTTTCCTCCCGCAGTGGTGCCAGCTGCGCAGCGCGAGAGCTTTATTCCCTCGCGCCATAAATAGTTTTAGTGTCTTGCTGTTCATGGCTAGGAAAAAAGGAGGTGTTGTGTGGTAGTGTTGTTTCTTCCATCTTACTCTCGGCTCAGGAACGTAACTGCCTGCCACGCCCGGCAAGTGATAACCTGTCTTGTCTATAAAACAAGCACGGTTAGGTACTCGTTCGATATTTTTTTTTCTTTAAGAAATGAACTTAAACCTGAGTGGTACGTGTTTAGTAAACGTATTTGTCTTTTCCGTGTATATCTGTGAGCATATGTATCTATGCGTGTATTATATAAATAATGCTGTTGTATTAAATGCACATGTATAACCACACAAATAAAAAATTCATATCGGTGTAAAACAAGATATAAGATAATTCAATGTCCGCCAGTTCAAAAACTACTATATATCAGACGAACTTTTTTTATTTGCTTGCTGCCAAGCTAACTGAATGTTCACCAGACATTAAACATGATCAACCATTTGTAGACCACGATCAGTTTTTTTTTTCGAAGGTTAGATCCGAATTCCCTGTAATATATTTTTTTTCGTAAACTATAGTACATATTTTCAAAAATTTCATTTCAAGGGCTAGGAAGAATGTTTCGGTTACGCATTATAGTATGCAAGTCACTTATCCGGACGCTTTTGTTATCTATGCAATTACTTTATACTTCACTTCCGTAATAACGTTATCTTTACAAAGTGCATAATTGTTTGGAACTTTTTGTTTGATATATGATAGAATCACACATACAGCAGCGTAATTTTACACAGACAAAAATGGTGTTTTAATTGGTGTCTGGTGCTTAAAGTGAGCGCGGCAACCGAAGATTCATGATGATGGTCGAGTGGGGTGTACTTGGGAGGGGAGTACTTGGAAACGTGGTGAAGAAGGGGGGGGGGGAAGGAAGGAAGGTGGGGCCATTTGTGCCAGTTCGATTTTAATCGGCGAGGAATTTCTGCATCTTGACATCAGTCTTGGCCCCACGCACACCCTCTAATTCTGACGGCCGCTGCTAATTTTAGTGAAAAGGGGAAGAGGGGGGATCAGTCCTGGTGCCAAGACGCTTCCCCGTTGGAAAATTAAGTCATTTGGAGAACTCAAGAAAATTAAACAAGCTAGGAAATGCTCCGTTAAATAAGATTTTTTTTTTTGTTTGGACTTGCAACGGAACACCTGAGACAGACGTCCACTTAAAATTTAAATTAAGATTGTCTTTCTGCGAGATGACCAGATAACTCCATTTACACCTACCCGTGTGGCAATTTTTTTCGTTAAACTGTGGTGCAAAATTCCACGTCTCTTGCGAACAAGGGAATCTCATGTTACGGGAAATAAATAACTTTGAGTTACCTTATTATGAATAGCTATTGTGTGAATTTGCCAACCATCCGCAATGATGCACTATAGTTGCTGTTTTGCGAAATCGGTAATTTTGTTCTATTAAAAATTCGGTTGTATATATTCTAGTAGCAAATAAAAATCAAGGAAATATTGAAAAATAAAATTCTCACTTCGTTAACGTGATATCTATTGTTTAAACTTCGAGTGTATTTCCGTGAAACGTTTGGCATATAAATACACTACCTATACACGTCAAACATTTGTGCAATACACCGGATTTTGGCTTTAGTTTTTTCGTTACATTTTACTGTCGCTGTTGGGTGGTATATTTAATCCGTGTTATTCATAAATAATAACTGAAAACATATATTTATCTTATTTTTTAGTAAATTTTTCACAGTAATTAGTTTTCTATTTTGAAATCCTAAACCACCTTCTACTCTTAAAGAAAAATTTTTTCTCTATTCAGGGAATATTTATACGTACGAATAAAAAAAATCTTTGCTCTTTGTACTAAAACATACTCGTTTTTGAAATACAGTTTTCACGATAAACGTGCTCATGTTTGTGTAGCTACACGTTGCTGCAAAGTATTCGTCCTCAAAAGTAATTTAGCATCATTTTGTGTTTGATTTAAGGAGTGTAATTTTGTACCAGCTTAATTAAATATCTTTTTATGGTGGGTGTGAGACCTGAAGTAGCTTGGCTTCCTGGTTGTAGCCGTGTTCTTGGCAAATAATTCACCAACGTTTCGGTCGACATTGCAGTCGCCTTCATCAGGGAGCAGTTACCTACTCAGTAGGTAACTGCAGTAGGTAACTGCTCCCTGGTCATGGCGACTGCAATGGCGACCAAAACGTTGGTAATTATTTACCAAGAACACGGCTACAACCCAGAAGCCAAGCTACTTCAGACAATGGCCTTGAAAGCCTGCGAACGGGTATGAGACCGATTCAGTATCATCGTCTGTATTATGAGAGCCATTACATAGAAGGTGTGAATATATTTTACTGCAATTTTCTGTAGTTATCCCTAAAATTTCACTATCCTCTGCTTGCATATCTCGCCCTACAATACTGTAGAATTGATATTTATTAAATGCAGAATCCTTACTTATGTAGATTTTTCACCTGTTTTGTTCATGGAATGGCATTATAAATATTACAGTTTTTTTTGTAAGATCGCAACAAAGCTATGGTCGTTTAAGTGTAGTGCAAGTATTCCACTGGGTCGCTAGCCGAAACTACACTAATAAGTCAATCAAAATTAATGTCAAATAATTTTAATATTTTTTTTTTTTTTTTTTTTTTTTTTTTTTTTAAACTTTTGGGGAGCTGCTTTGGATGTTAGTTTCACACGGTTTAACGCGCACTGTTATGCTCGGAAATACTTACCACGACGGGACCTCTGTGACTATTGTAGGTCACAACCACTTGTTTTACAGATTCGATGCTTATTCGTTGCTTCGTGCAATTGGGGGGGGGGGGGCCCTTAAACTTTCGTTAACGATTCATAAATGGAGGTCATCGAGGGTTTGCGAACAGCTCTTCGTCCCGTTGGCTCGCGGACTCCTGGCGAGTGAGAGCTGCGACCTGCGGCTGGCGACTGTCCGCCGAGACACTTGATGGTTGGCAGCTGGCAGCTGATGCTTACGTGAAACATAAAAAAAACACCGTTGCGTATATATTTTTTTAGCATAATGAGCTGCTACTGGCTACTTCATTCTATTTAAAATTATCCAAGAGAAATATTGTAACTACATTTTTATATCTTGAACTCTTAAAAAAGTTGAGTTTTTGTCGGCGGCCAAAACGTTAATAGTGGCATTTAAACCTTTTGTTAAAAAAATGTCACTTTTTTTTTCAAAAAAATTACGTATTCCATAAAGTCTTAAACTATGTTTGTTGTAAACATTAAAAAAAGAAATCAGCTGCTAGTTGCTAGGCATCAAGACTTGAAGCAAATAAATACTCACTCGACGCCTCTATACTAATAACACATACGAAGGTGTTAAAAAAACACCTATTGGTAAGAGGTGGGAATAAATAAATATTATATAGATAAATTGTTAAATAATATATTACAGTATCGGATGTCAAGCATGTATGAAAAAAAACTTTTTTTTTAAATTTAAAGTACAGTGGTTTTTTTTTAAGTAAATCGGTATAATTTAAAAAAAATTCTAAGAGAAAAAAATGGGCGCGTGTACTTATGCACGCACGTTAGAAGTTATGCTTACTTGGCGGCATATAAAATCAACTTTAATTTAAAATAAATAAAATCATAAAAGGATTGGAATAATCCTTATACAGTTGGTAAATTATAAATACAATCAATTTAAAAATTTTAAATTAATGCACTGTATTAAAATTGAATTTAAACACATGCATGAAATTAATGATCTAATTTAGTAAAAATCTATACACAATTTTCAATTAGTAATGAAAATCAGTAAGTATGCTGGATCCTTATTCTAATTTATTTATTTTAAATCTGTATTAAATTATAATGCACATGTGTAATTTTTATTTGTATGTTGCTTTTTTCATCCTGTAAAAATTTATTTGTACGGTGCGCGCGCAAGGTAAATATTCACTCATAAATTTTGCATGACGCGCCTAACGTAGCAATCATTCTGGTAGCACATGAATTAAACATAGTTCGCACGGGGCATACCGTGGCGTCTGCCATCTAGCGGACAACACCAGGAGGACCCGCCACGCTCGCCACGTGCTGGCACCGCGGACACGCGGGTGGAGGGGCGAGTATACGGGCCTTCGACACGCTGGCGTCGGGGCCCCCACGTCTCAAAGTGACGGACGACCCCGCGGGCCGGGGCCAATAAGCCGCGGGTTCTGGCAGGCGAGGCCCGGGCCTATATTTAACACAACCCCCCCCTCCTCGTCGAGCCGCACCCGGCCCTGTGGCGTCGTGACAGTCGGCCTGGCGTCGGGACGGCCGCCGGACCGCGCGTGGCGAGCCCGGGGAGCAGGGTGTGACCACCGCGTCGGACTGGTTCGACTTCCGGCGGGGCGGGGCGGGGTTGGTTCGCTCCTCCTCCGGCCAGGGTCGGGCCGGGGCTCAGTCATGAGGGCGGACCGCCCTCCGCGGCATGCTGGGCCTGCAGTACTACTCGAGCGGCGTGCGGCTCGACTCGCCCGACGAGGACGAGCAGCTGCACGGCCTGGACCAGATCAAGGAGTTCGAGACCGTCAGCCCCACGCGCAAGGAGGCGGTGCTCGACGTGCTGCAGCAAGGTCTGTCTCCGGCCGCACCCGTGTGTCCCGGTCCTTTGCCTGGAGCTGTCGTCGTGACACCCGCGTGTCCCGGTTCCTTGCCTGGAGCTGTCATCGTGACACCCGCGTGTCCCTGTCCTTGCCTGGAGCTGTCGTCGTGACACCCGTGTGTCCCGGTCCTTGCCTGGAGCTGTCGTCGTGACACCCGCGTGTCCCGGTTCCTTGCCTGGAGCTGTCATCGTGACACCCGCGTGTCCCTGTCCTTGCCTGGAGCTGTCGTCGTGACACCCGCGTGTCCCTGTCCTTGCCTGGAGCTGTCGTCGTGACACCCGTGTGTCCCGGTCCTTGCCTGGAGCTGTCATCGTGACACCCGCGTGTCCCTGTCCTTGCCTGGAGCTGTCGTCGTGACACCCGTGTGTCCCGGTCCTTGCCTGGAGCTGTCGTCGTGATACCCGTGTGTCCCGGTCCTTGCCTGGAGCTGTCGTCGTGACACCCGCGTGTCCCGGTTCCTTGCCTGGAGCTGTCATCGTGACACCCGCGTGTCCCTGTCCTTGCCTGGAGCTGTCGTCGTGACACCCGTGTGTCCCGGTCCTTGCCTGGAGCTGTCATCGTGACACCCGTGTGTCCCGGTCCTTGCCTGGAGCTGTCATCGTGACACCCGCGTGTCCCTGTCCTTGCCTGGAGCTGTCGTCGTGACACCCGCGTGTCCCGGTCCTTGCCTGGAGCTGTCATCGTGACACCCGTGTGTCCCGGTCCTTGCCTGGAGCTGTCGACGTGACACCCGTGTGTCCCGGTCCTTGCCTGGAGCTGTCATCGTGACACCTGCGTGACCCTGTCCTTGCCTGGAGCTGTCGTCGTGACACCCGCGTGTCCCTGTCCTTGCCTGGAGCTGTCGTCGTGACATCCGCGTGTCCCTGTCCTTGCCTGGAGCTGTCGACGTGACACCCGTATGTCCCGGTCCTTGCCTGGAGCTGTCATATTGACACCCGCGTGTCCCTGTCCTTGCCTGGAGCTGTCGTCGTGACACCTGCGTGACCCTGTCCTTGCCTGGAGCTGTCGTCGTGACACCCGCGTGTCCCTGTCCTTGCCTGGAGCTGTCGTCGTGACACCCGCGTGTCCCGGTCCTTGCCTGGACTTCCCCGCCTCTCTTCATGCCAGGAGCTGTCATCGTGACAGCCTCAGTTGAGCGGTTCTGACGTGCTGCAGCAAGGTCTGCCTTTGGCCGCAACCGTGTGTCCAGTCCGACAGTGTGTGCGATAAAGTTTCATATGGGAGATCTCTCGCTTCGAACAGAATTTGGGAGTTTCCTCTTAACGCAGCAAATGTCGCGAAGTACTGCGCATCTTCGATAGAACGAATTATTGAACTGCAATGAAGCGCCTTTTCTAGAGCTACATGTGAAGATAACCATGTACCTACTATTCCCGATAAGTCCCGTGTTACGCAGATACTTTTATCTGTGGCTACCGGATAAATACAAATAAAAAAATTAATTTCAACTATTTATGAGTCCTACCACGTCATAAAAACGTCTAGTTTCTAAAAACATATTTTGTGAGAGAATAAAGTAAATTTAAGAAATTTAATCCTTATTGGCTTTCGGTTAGTAGGCCTATAGTAGGAGTGTTGGGTGGTAGTAACGGTGTATGTGTGTGTGTTAGTGAGACGAAAGGATAAGTGTAACGCTCGATTGTGCATATAATGCAGTGTCGCTTTAGGCGCAGGGCCCAAAATATTTTTATCAATAGTGGGGATCGTAACATTTTGTGGCGTAGGTAGGTCATAATTCGGCACCGCGATATACTTGGCACAATACTCATTGTAGCCACTTTCACTGTTCCAAAATTGTAATATATTTTATAGATCAAACTCGATAAAAAAGAGCGCATGTAACAATAATACACGTGTTATAACTTCTTTGGCAAAATTCAAACCTCAACTCGTAAGTACATCGTAAGGGTTAAAATGACAGAGGGCGAGAGAGAGAGAGAGAGAGAGACAGAGACAGACAGAGATAAAGAAATTAGATAAGTTTCTAAAATATAATATAATTACATAAAGGAATGTATTTAATGGATCAAAATAAAAACATTATAGCCAAAATATCACTCAAATTAATTTTTCAATTTTTCCCCCCCTCGATATTCACACTAATGTTGATATTATAGCTTTATGGTAACTGGTAACTAAAAGTGCTCTCTTTATATATCTTTGGCCAAGTACCTGTCCTCTGTCCTTTCGCGTCAACAATGTTTCACGAAAACGCTGCATTAAAAATTCGTCCTTGAAATTTTACCTCATCGCGCCCAAAGAAATTTCACTTCAAAACTAGCGTTTTGACATTGAAATTTTCTTTAGACCGTAGTTTCGTAAATTAATTTGCTTTTATAATTTCTTTTTTTTCTTATGGTTTTAAATAAGTTAATAACATAGGTAACTATGGATAATTCTTTGTAAAAAAAATATATATATTTTTTTCAATTTAACAAGAGAGTATTTAATGATTTTGACTATTTAAAGACTATTTAATACTTCATTCTTAGAATTAATGAGAGTGTTATCTTCTAAACAGTTTAAAATTAACCGTTTGTTTGTAGCCTTTATTATTAAATATTTTATTTTTAGGATGACATTTATTTATCACTAAATATTTGGTTTTCTCAATCGTAGGAACATGAGTTTTTCAGGTTTTTGGTAATAACAGATCTTTAGTTATTAATGAATGATATCCGAAGAATATAGTTTTGTGGAGTTAATTAATTGAAAACTGTGCACAAAACTATTTTAGTCTCTCAATATTGCATGTTAACGAGGATTAAAAATGTAAAGTAGTATTTAAATTTTTGAAAACCATTAAATCGCTTTTTAATTTATACAACTTTTATAAATAAATACTTATAAATACTTATTGTCTGCTTCATGGTCATTTCATGAATTTATTAAAATAACATGCAAAAATAAATAAATAATTTAATCAAAACAATTTAAGAAACTACTCTCCTAGTCGTAAACAGACGCCACTCATATTCCTTGAGCAGTTTTTAAACCGCGTGGCTAGACGGTATTCTAAACGCCGTTAGCAGTACGTAAGTGGTGGTTTTCACATCGTTACATTTTACAAAATAATGAAAATGGGGCATCCACAGCGTCTCTTGGGTATTTTTTTCCCCCTGATTTCCCTAAGCGATATTCCTTTGCATTTGTGCTGTATCCTGTTTGATATTTACTGGCGACAGATTTTTCTTTCAGTACTTTTTTTTTTCTTTTTGTGTAGAGATAAAAATCTTAATTATTTTTCACGTGGGGAAGTTTTGAATTAAAAAAAAAAATATGTTATAAATATTTCGAAAACACTTTGGAAAAAAAGTAGATTTTTTAATGAGTGAAATAAAAAAATCGTGTTAAATTATTGTACGTATTGTAGTTTCACGTAACGCTATCTCGTTGAACTGATGATTCTTAAAAGTGTAGTCGCTGTTTCATCAGCTACCATTGCCGGGAATCCCCTATACTGTCATTAAATTTTAACCAAATCACAATTAAACAATATTATATCAAAATAACGTTTTAAAGGGTTTTTAACATCACCATGTATTAGCTCAAGAGTTAGAAAATAATTAATCACTACCCTAGAAAGCATATATTACAAAATCATTTTAAAGTAGTTATAAAAAATTTAGTATTATTTTAAACGTTACAGTCTGAAACATATTTTTCATACGACAGACAAATTTTGCAAGGAGTAACATTTGGTTAACATGGACTTTGTCCCTTTTTATTCCAGCGTACAGACACGTGATCTTCGAAGTCTTCTTACGCCTGTAGGCCGAGCCGAAAAACATTTCCCCTGTGGCAGCTTGCTGTGCGATTTTTACTCTTCCTAAAACTCTTTGCTTTAGTCCTGACTAGGGCATATTGTATGCCTGTAGTTTAAATTTCACTATTATTATCTCTCTACGACTACCATGGCTTAATTTAATAGATGATGTTTTAATTTTAGATCCTACGAAAGAGACTGTAATATACGGTTTTTAAGCCATGTTAATCGTCATGAAATATCATTGATTATTAAACAATTTATAGTATTTATAGTATTAAATTGGCAAAAACGATTTCTATATATACAAAATGATAAAAATAAAATAGTCATCACAGTGAAACGTTTCTGCATTGCTTAGCAAACACTGACTTTGTGGGTTTTTTTTAGTAACATAACATTAATCAAATCTATGTTTAAAGTTTTATGTCATCTTGCGCAGGTTGTCCGTGAGTGGTTGCCATATTTTTGACATTTATGTCAGAAAATATGTGTGGGGATTCCACCCTTCTTAAATATTTTCTTTACAAAAAAGTAATATGCACAGCTGTGAACGTTGGTAACGTTTATTTCCCCCTCCCCCCTAGTTTTTCAGCAGTGCGATGCAATTATGAAACGTTTTCCTAATGATGTTGAGATAAAGCAGGAACCTTGTATGTACATACGTGGTTATGTTTGCTTTTTAGACAAAACTTATCTTCAAACAAAGTGGAGTTTTACTCGACGTTGTAAAACGTTTCGCTTTAAACTAAATTCTTAAATAATTTATTGATTCAGATTGTAGTTGCATGTTTCCGAGACATGCGGTTTTAAAAACATCGTGAATAAAGTTTGTAAACCGAAGCAAACATTCAGGCAAATTAAAAATTTAATATAAGGTTTTTACTTATTAGCATTTTGTATCGAAATAAATGTAAAATAATTACCAATTAATAATATATAGATTAAGGCTATATTCGTTATAACATTTTAATCATGCACGTGAACACTTATGTTGAAGTTAATAACTACATATATGTATTAGTGAGTGCAAAAAGTCACAATATTGTAGTTACTCAAATTATATTAGACACAATTGTAACGATTTTCTTGAAAATTTTCTAGCGCTGCGTATTTGGTACATTGGTCATTTTGGAAATAAACATGTATAAATTCAAGCACTATGGTATTTAAAATACATTGAAACATTTAATCTATGATGAAAATAGTATAGTCACCATTTTAAAAAATCCCTTTCGGCACAGTCTACAGGTCTAGGTAGATTTCCTAGTACATATTTCTTCTGGAAATGTTTTGGAAACTTCTATAAAATTCTGGAACATTTTAAGAACTTAATGTGTATAGCATATTTATGTTCTCCAATATTACAAAATGATCGATTAATATTCTCTCATTTTTAATCCTGTGAAAATATTATGAATATTTTTTACTCGATGCGTCTAACATTTAATTGCAGAAAGAATTACATATTATGCCAAATAAGGTATTTATTCAAATTTTTTGACCTTCAAACACCATTTTTCATCCTTTGCACTAATAGCGTGGTTGCCTAAAAATATGCTTCTTACCATGGTTTAAGATAATAATAGAATGATTTAAAATGAAATGGAACGGATTTGATTCTAAGAAAGTTCTAATTTTTTAAATTTTATTTTTAATTTTTTAAAATTTAAATTTCAATCAATTATTGTTTCAGCCAAAGTTTTACAAAAAGTGTAGGATTCATACAATAAATTATAACAGATTTTATTGTATACTTTCAAAACCTTATTTACACTCCGGGCAGTAATGGTTGGTTAAATCAAATTTATTTAAAAAAAGGTTTTAGACAATATTTAGTCAGTACCTAGTGGTGAAATTTTATTTATTTTCTTATTCTAACCCCAGGTATTTCTTACCCCCTTGCAATAATTGTTTGTATTATCATATTAAAAATTGTTTCAGACAAAAGTTTTAGATAAAAAATGATATTTAAAAATAATCTGAATGGTTTTAATGGTGTAATTACTTAGGTAGTTATGATTTGTTATTTTTTATTTTAACCCCTCTTTATCTACCCTTTGCAGTAATAGTTCGTTTTATCAAAAATTGTTTTAGACAAATGTTTTAGAGTTTTAGACAAATGTTTTAGATAAAATATACCATTAATAAATAATTTAAACGAATTCGATAGTGTGCCTCCTCTAACCATGTTTTTTTTCACCCTTGCAGTTATGGTTAGTCGTATCAAAAATGTATTTAGATAAAAAAGTTTTTTTGTATTGCCCCTACGAGTTATAACGTTAAAACAGATGTGGTAGGCATCATATTATGTGAGTTATAGCGATTTTTCTGTTCTTCAAGAACTTCCCCATTTCTACCCCTTTTGTCGGATCTTGCCCATTAACGGACTCGACCGAGATTTTCCATGATTATATTTTATGTATCAGTTTGGTAGTGATTTGTGAAAAATTACAGCAGTTAACGTGTTCGTAAGAATATAATATATATAAACTTTTGAGTTGACGATGGTTTTGGGGTATATTTATTATGAAACGAAAAACTATATTACAATTTTCCGGAAGTCGCACCATGGTAACGGTTACGATAGGTAGTATATCTTCGAAATCTACCTAAAATAGACTGATAGTGTAGTAATATATATAGTATGTTAAGTATATGTAGTATAATGTAATGGTATATGTAGTATATGCAGTAATATATATGGGGGAAAGGAGTCTGAGTGATAAGTCGGAGCAGGGGTCCGCCATATTGGATTGTATGGTCACGGCGGCCATATTACATGACATTTACCGTAACTGTTGACCTTGAGTAGATGTATTTGGTTCGTTCTGGGACACCGGAGGACGGAGGGGGATCCGGGGATCCGATCCAGTCACCTTAAGGCTTCGCTTCATCACCCATGTTGGATTACGTCACTTCCGCCGGCCATGCACACACGAAAAAGTGTCCCGTTACATTCATCAACCATGTACGCACGAAAAAGTGTCCCGTTACGTTCATCAGCCATGTGCGCACGAAAAAATGTCCTGTTACAGTAGTAGGATATAGCCGGTTCTGGGACAGGCGCTTTTATACCTAAAATGGTAACGCGGTCCAATTTCGTCGATAAATTACGTGTTTAAGTATTTTTAACCTTATTTTTTCTCAAACTTCTAAACTTACAAATTACCAATCACTGACAGGTCAGTTTAACCTCGAAAAAAAGAGTTTTGAATGCATTAAAAAAATTATTTATTACAAAACAATCGTGCATTGTCATACAGCAGCTCTTTAATAAGCGAGGTACAATCGTTTTGAAAGCATTTAATTAATTTTTAAAATAATTTCCACAATTAAACGACTCTTTGATTAGCTACGGAGTACAACAAAACAAAAGTTTTTGAACTTCTACAGGTATATTATAATTTTTCATTGACCAAAAACCGTCTATAATTTCATAAAAAACAATCATTATATATATGTGTGTGTGTTAGTGTGTGTGTGTGTGTAACTACCTAACTTATACTTCTTCAATGCCGTGACAAGAATGTTTACACAGCAACGAAAATTCTGAAAACTAGGCACAGAGTTATATTTCTTCACCATACTCCAAGGCATCATCACAGATGGAATTCAGCCTCAAGTGCCAAAGAATTAAACCTTTTTTTAGAAATACTAGGCACAATAGTATCACAATTAAGACTCAACCCAAATACTATACGCATGAACAAAGTTGGTATGGTCTATCCATGCAGGATGAGCCTTTATTTAGCTATTACTTTCTTTTTAACTCCCTTTCCTAACATACCTATTCCCACATTTTCCTTTTCCATACTTCAAAATTTCCTAACAATTTCAGGTTTTTTTTTATGATACTAACTAAACACTCTGTGAGAGCTTAGTCTATGTGAAATATGAAACACTGCTCATAAAAACATATGATATTTTTTAGAGTTAAAGCAGTTTTTGCTTTAGAATCATAGCTGCGTGGTTTATACCGAACTCATGCTGTACTTGTTGAACATAAACAGATGAAAAAAAAAAACATGAGACGATCGAAGCGTTTTAATATTAGAAACTTGGACTGGAGTCAACACTGTGCGTTTCTACCACATTGTACGTTTTTACCCACACACGACCAGTCCAAACTGTCAGTTCGAACTTATCAGTCGGAATATAACAGTCGTAACGGCTGTGTATGAGCAAGGACGGTGGCCTGATCAGTCGGAAATGATGGACACACGAACTGATGGCTTTCCATCAAATCGGGCTGTGGGCCCGAGAGTCATCAGTCCGAACTGCCGTGTGTGGGAACAGCGTCCCACACTGTCAGTACAAACACTCAGTCCATCAGCTTTGCTAATTTTTTCTTTTTATTTTTCTAACTAAAACTGCAAACTAAACATACAAAGTTTCTTCCATATTATACGATGAAACGACACACATAACAGCAACCACAAAACTGATCGTGTGTGGGGAACGCTTCAGTTCGGTCCAAACTGTCAGTTCAGAATGTTCGGTTCAAAATGAGCACCTGGACTAATCGTGTGTGCAGAGGGCCTAAATTTCAATCCAAACTGTCAGCTGGGAGCCTGACTCATCGTGTGTGTGAGGGGGAGGGGGGGAGGGGCCTTAAAAATCCGCAACTTTTATGGGGTGGATATTCTTTCGGTCACTTCTCTTAAGAGTGCACAATGCAGGTCTCTCAAGACAGCTTCGATCATGTAAACAAAAAATGGTCTAGAAGAAATCGCCGAGTATAAACTGGCAACCGGCCTTACAAACTCGACAGAACGCAGGCTGCAACTCGCGCGGTGCTAATCCAATTGGACCACGGCCTAAGACACGGCGCCGGGCGGTTAAAAATAGTTCAGCGGCGCCCAAACCGCGCCCTCGGCGTCTCCCGGTCGAGAGCACACTGCGCTCTCGCCACCAGTGCACACTGCGCTCTCGCCACGAGTGCACACGTTGCTCTCGCCACGTGTGCATATATGCCGATACAAACATTCGTTTTAAAAAATCGCAGTTCGAAACAAATATATTCCCGATATGCAAGTCCATACATATTCTTTGGCCGTTCCTGCAAGTAAGGCTGTGTCTTTTATCCACGCAGCTCAACTAATGGATCCTTTAGTTTGAGACTCATTCCGTGAGAAACAAGAACTTGCGAATTATTTCTACGCTAGCACAACTTGGCGAATTAACATAGGTATACTTTTGTGCCAGTAATTTTTTTTTGCATTCGCAAATTTTTTACTGTTTATTTTCAGGTAATTTTCTTTTATTTTTACGCTTTCAAGTTAGTCATTTTAGGGTAATAGATAAACTCAAAACGTTGTAGTCAACAGGTTTCTGGCCACGCGACAGACTTATTGTAACTATATTGTTTTTACCGAAATATAGCGCCACAAACCCTTCAAAGGCCACAAGGATGCACGAAAGGACGTGGGCGACTCGTCCTTTCACGAAAAGGCTGCATCGACGATTCTGTGAAGCTTTTTGTAACTATTAGGTTCTTTAAAAAAATTTTCGGAAATATATTTTATTAACGCTAGTTTGGTACGAACAAAAGCACCACACACACAAAAATATAAACAAATTATATATAAACACACACACACAAAAGTTAATGCCGGGCATGCGTTGCAATGCATGAAATATATATATTTTTGTAATAAGTACACATATACAAAGCATCTATCCCTCTTTCTCTTTCTATAATTCTCCCTCCCTATGTATATCTCTATCTCTCTATCTATAAATAGAAATATCTAGCCATCTTTATCTCACTTTGTACATATTTATATATATCCCAATAGATATCTCTCCTCTACATACCTATATCTATAATCTCTCATACGTCACTCTATAGCAATGAAATTTTTTTTTTACCTATCTATATTTTTAACTATTACAGGTGTGACAGGCAAATAAAAACACCCGCGTATTCGAATTCAACGTTGTGTCAAAATGTCAAAGAAATCGGTGAAGGACTTTCGGAGATTTGAGATTTTAAACGAACATTATATACATATATATACACAGAGTGATAGATAGAGAGAGAGCGAGAGAGAGAGAGAGAGACTGGTTCAGAATGACCGGGAACGTGAAGGAACCACCAGAGCAAGGCTAGAGTGGGTAGCGTGTCTTCGGTGTTCCTCGCTGTCACTCATGCGTCGCTCCCAACGTGGGTGAGCGCCGAGTCGGTATCCCAAGTGGTTCGGAACCGGCTAGGATCTGTGAGGTGCCGTGCCCTAAGCCCCCCGTGCATCACCGTGCGACGCACATACACAATCGAGCAGGCAACAGAACGCGTAGCAAGCTGCGTTCACTACAGAATTATATTCAAAGCATTCGCAGAAACAGTTGCAAACGGAACAAAATTATTATGAAATAATGATTTCCTTTGTTTTTGATAGAACTGCGAGATACGGCGGCCATGTTTAAATGTTCTTTTTTTTCCTTCTTTCCGTTACAGTTAAATAACGAGTGCGTTAAAATTAAACTAAACATTTTTTTTAAATTAATTTTTTTGCCTGATTTTTTAAGACTGTTTCTTATTGTCGTGTTGCACACTTTGAAACCGAAACCGGCCTCTTATTGGCTGGACGGACAGCAGACGGGAGTCTGGCAGGGGAAAAAAAATTGTCTTCTCTCTCGTTATGTTTCTTGGCCCGTTAGTTCGTGTTTCTTCCCGTCGTCCAGCCGTCAAAAGCATAGCGGCGAGCCTGTCAGCGAAGTTTTACGTTTCCGGCCGTCAGTCCGGTCAAGTCGAGTTCCGGGGTTACCTTGACTCCGACTACACTCGCAACGCGGCGCGTATGGATTAGGTTAGGTTAGGTTAGGTTAGGTTAGCATATGGATTGGCATACGAATTAGATGACGTCATCAGGTTGGCAACATCGAGGGTCGCAAGGCTAAAGGTCAGGGTCGAATTTCAATGTCAGGGTCAAATTTCAAGGTCAAGGTCAAAGTTAAAGGTCAAGGTTCAAGGTCAAAGGTCAAGGTTAAAGGTCAAAGTCAAAGGTCAAGGTCGGATCCTGGATCCTGCGCCTGTCCCAGAACCGGCTATATCCTACTACTGTAACAGGACATTTTTTCGTGCGTACATGGCTGATGAACGTAACGGGACACTTTTTCGTGCGTACATGGTTGCTGAATGTAACGGGACACTTTTTCGTGTGTGCATGGCCGGCGGAAGTGACGTAATCCAACATGGGTGATGAAGCGAAGCCTTAAGGTGACTGGATCGGATCCCCGGATCCCCCTCCGTCCTCCGGTGTCCCAGAACGAACCAAATACATCTACTACCTTGAACTTCAAAATTTGCCAAAATTGCCATAAATGACTCAAAAGTTTCCAAAATTTGCTATGAATTCGCCCAAAATTTCCAGTTTTAAGGGAACAATTCCGCCAAAAATCTCAAACATATTTTGAGGGAAATATTCCCATAACCCAAAAAAAAGCAGAAGATGGAAATGCCCCCTAAGATCTTGGATAAAATTAATGTACTGAATTTTGCACCCGCTCAAATAATAATAAAAAAATGTTTTGCACAGCTTTATCTGAAACACAACGTGTCCAAAATATTATTGACTGGTTTGCCGAGATTTATTTTAATATTTTGATGTTGCGAGTCGATATGTGATCATAAGAATAAAACCGGTCTCTTGATGCCACTATTTTAATTAGGAACTCTGATACAGCCTTCTTGTCTTGCAAATATCGAGCGTCGCGATTGACAGAAAATTCTGATCGAGATTAATCGCAAAAATATGTTCAACTCGCTTCAAATTGATTTCCACCATACTTTCCGATAGTGTCAAAGAGAGAGGAAATGGTAGATCATATAATGGTGGGTTACACAAACTCAAAAATTATTCGATAAAAAACCAAGGTGACTGGCTGTTTCTCATTGTGTTAGAAGAGTTCTTACTCAGTGTAATCTGTTTTTGAGATGAATGATAAACAATGGATCATTGTTTCAGATAGCATCCATACTTTTATTATTAAGAGAAAGCTTATGTTTGTTCTGTAAAAAGTAAATTTGAAAGCTACTGGATAGATAACAAATATTCTTTCACTGTCATAAATCTACATTAATCCATAGGACAATGGGTTATGTTTTATTTCTTTACATATATGTGTACATTTATATAAATATATATTTTTCGACTAAAACAAGAGAAGAGACAAACGACGAAATAGACCTTTTTTTGCTTACGCTGATTAAAACGGACCCAAAAGTGCTGAATACGCTCCTTTTGCAATGCACCTCGGTTAAAACGCCATAATCTGTATCATAGTAAATAAAAAATCAGGCTTACGTGAGATTCAACTAAATATTTTTTAAACAGGTCAGCTGAAGCTTTTTCCCGGCCTTTTTAGGTCATGCGAAGAGCACGCCTTTCTACTTACCAATGTTATATACTGAAACCAGTTTACTTAACTAGTAAGCGTACTACCTAGATTTTTTAACTGTTAGTAAAATGTCCAATTTTTGTTTATCTAAATTATATCAGGGATTCTAAGTGAATTTATTAGACAATAGCATTTGCCACTAGCAGTATGACCTGTGACTTAAAAGGATTAATATGCAAACCATTATTTATTGTCCGTTTCGAGATTATATCAAGATTCACATTTAACTTACCTATGACATTGATGGCATCATGAGGTGGAAAGGACACGAAAACTTATCAATCATTGGCATATAGGTGTTGTCACAGTGTTGTGTGCGTGTGTATGTATGTATGTATGTGTGTGTATATATATATATATATGTATATATATATATATATATATATATATATATATATAGTGAATGAATATTATCTGATATTATTTCAGTCTTTCTATAATTATCTTTATGATATCGACACATTGTGACACTCCTTTGAGTGCCACGTTGTGTTTGCTTAGGTTTTGTGTGTGATCGAGGCGCGGGCGTAATCGTACACGCTATCTGTGTGCTAGCGCGCGCGGCGATCTAGTGAGTTGCGGGTTTTGTCGCGTGGCGCTGCGAACTGGTGTGTTTGACGTGCGAGCGTTAGTTTTTGTGCTGTTGGTACGCGAGGGAATTTAGCGCTCGGGTGAAGGAATTGGTAGTATTGGGCGTGCGTTAGGCAGTTGAGACGAGACAGCAGGGGGGTGACAGTAGATAGGACAAACTGAATCCTTAAAAATTGGATCATACCATGTTTCACCAACATCGAAAAAAAAAATATTACAAATTTTGATCTCTTTAGTTTATTACATATCCAGTTATTATAATTACATACGGCCATCTTTGTATTGTCTCGTGGTAATAAAGGGATTTGAAAGTGAAAGATTAGATTTTTAAATTTGCTGCGTGGCATATTGCCGAAAACGAAAATTAGAGGACGTTGGCCTGTCGTTCTCCATTTTACCCGCTAGCTACTTCTGTAGTTTTTGAATTTGAAAATTAAAAAAAAATATATAATAGTGGAAAATAAATATAATGAACAGAATTAAAATTTATTACTAAACGATCATCAGTTTCAATCTGACTATATACTTTGGACTTTACTAGTGCAGAAAAATATTATATAACTACACATACTTGTATCCAATTTTCTAATATGAAATGGTGGTCATGGGGATAAAGGTGTAAAGAATCGAAAATTTTCAGGCATGGTGTTCGCGGGTTCAAATCCACCTTGAACCAAGGTAATTTTTTCTGTTGCAGAAATTTTTTTCTTTTGCGGAAATAGTTTAACGTCCCATTATAAGGACTAACATAAAGAAATTTCACAATATCTGTATCCTTTATCGAAAAAATATAAAATATGGTGACTACAAAGGTGCCAACTATCACGCGCTAAACCTTTCTCAGGTTGTATCTGGCTGTAATTTTTTCGTTGTCAAGTTGCAAAGAAATGGTATGATCGCAAGGGTTTTGTTTACAAATTTAAGCAAACAATCATTACTATGGGAGTGGCGCCTCTCCCTTTACTTACTCTATGCGAGACAGCTGGTGGCGTGAGTTGATGTGAAGCGCTGGAAGTAGGAGAAAAAGAGGGTTAGCTGTGGGGAAGCCTTCGCAACATAGGACTGGATGTTAAAATGAAAATTCAGCTGCGCGCCCGAGACAACGGTACAACGGAACAGAGGCTCACCTTTCATCGATTAGCTAACGAGAGTTATGAATTCAATCAGCATTAGTTTCACGAGGGATTGTGACGATGAGTAAGCAAGTGGAGAAAGAAATGAAGCCGAATTGCGTCGGAGTATTGGACTGATCACGAGAATAAAACGTTTTGCTCTGATAAATCTACACGTCGGGGTGCCAGAAGTTGTAATAATATTTTTTGCCGAGGACAAGAAGGAAGTTTACTGCAGAGAGAGTTTTTCATGCCGAATGAAGATATGAAGAGTGCTGCTACGAGGATGCCGTGTTTTACCTGCTTGGATATTGAAGTAGAAGCTGGAGTCTACGAATAGAAGTTTTGTGAAATCAGTGCAGCAGTGATGACGTCAGCTCGGCGACTTCAAGGCACGTCAGCGGCTGGAGAGAATGGGGCCGCTCATCCGACACTTCTGTAAATTGCTAGGGGCAATTTGATTTTTCTTCATAGATCAGTTTTCCTTCAAACTGTAAATGTTGACATTTTTATTTTTTTTGTGGATGTATCGAAGATTTATTTCTCTCTTAATTATGAGTCTAGGCATGTGAAGGTTTTGCTCAGATTGAATATTTTGTTTTGTCTCGTGGAGTTGTGCTCTGATTGACCGCTTTGTTGTGTCGCTTTTCTTTCGTTGTTGCTTTTTGCTGCCGACTAATTATTCGGCTGTAAATTCCGGCGATTAGTAAATGCTGAGGCTTAGTCAGGTTTGCCACACAAATAGGATGAGTAGTTTGTTAAAAAAAAAAAAATCTTACTTTCCTACTAGAGTAAAGTTGATTTTATTTCCGTTGTAATTTAAATTTTATTTATTATATTTATTGGTGCTCACCTTGTTTATCTTCATAAAGTAAATTCGTAACGGAAATAGTGAACCGAGGAAACTTTTGTTCTTGGTTAGGTATAACTATAATACTTATTAGGTGATTATTAATTTTATAAATGTTTTGTGGCATTATATTGTGATTACAAGTTACATAGTAGGTATAGACTTTATTGCCAGTCCAGCTTGAAGCATTGTTCCAAAATAGGTGTTTTATTATAATTTGTTTTAGCACAAGTGCAGGTACATTCTTAAATACTCAGTAACTCTATCTTGGTGCTCAAAAATGTATTTATTATTGTGAATAGGCCAGTGACCTAATGTGTATGATATTGATGTGTGTAATAGTACCTGAACAGAGAAATTTTAAAATATTTAAATATTTTTATATCGATTGTTTACATATGCTATTTTGCTAAATATATATATATATTTATATATATATATATTAATTTTTATGAGATTTTTAGTGGGGTTAAGTGGTCTGGTGTAACCGGTGCACCGGACGACGGGGGGAGGTGGTTCCAGAATTTGTGAGCCTGGAGGTGGTATTGGAGGGGAACGGCATGTATGCCCCCTTTGCTAGAGACCTTGACCCCCCATTGATAATCCTATTTATGTGTCTTTATATGATTTTAAGACTGTTGGAGTCTGTAACTGAAGTAATGGCTTTTTATGATGTGGAATATTTACTGTGTATATTTTTCTTTTTGGAACTGAATATTATAAACTAATACCATCAGCCTGGGTTTATTATTGTAATCCAGCCTTCTGCTTGGTCCCTATTAGTGTTTTCTGGCCCGGTCAGGCAAAAGAGGGGGTTACAACATAATTAGTTAAATACATTTAAATTTTAAGGCCAGATACTAAAAAAACTAGATAAAACATTATTTTATATAATTTTAAGTGATTCATAAAATAAAACTGGCTCCATTAAAAAAACCTTTACCCACCAGTGGTACTTATCGTCAACGATTTAGATTACCATTTCATCGCAAAGAATTATCTTGCATTCAGCATCCTATGTACCTATATGGAAACTTATATTGTTGTAATTGTAAATGTTGACTTGGCGTAAGTCAAGACTGAAGTCAATTCGCTCTTTTTTATACGTTCTTTGTTACAAATGTTGCTTTTTCTTACGAACCAATATTTTTTTTTTTTTACGTTAAACATTGACGTGTGTTTATCTAAGCGTAGAGTAGATGTATAACAGCTAAAGAATTTTTACAATAGAGTCAAACGTTTTCAAGTTTACCCGTTACAAACTCTCTCTTACACAATTTTCTTACTATATATATATATATATATATATATATATATATATATATATATGAATATTTAGTACAATATCAACATTTTTATATTTTCAACAACGCAAAAGGTTATTTCACCTTGCTCAACGCATGGCTACGGGTCACTTTGTCATGACGTCTTAAGGAGCGTGACGTGGCGGGAAGGCACAAAGTACATCTTAAGCAAGGTTCCCGAAAAATGTTAATTAAGGCGCTAACCAGCTACAACGACGCCAAAGGTCCAGGAGGCCTAAATAAAAACACGTTCCCTTCCAATTCTGCCTCCCGAGGTATCTCGGCTGTCCAAACGTCTGTTCGCCAGTAGCCTCTCCCCGCTGAAGGTCCATCAATCACAGCTCTGTTACGCGGCATCATAATTAGAACTGGCTTCAGTTCAAGCTGTCCACGTTATCATTCAAAACCTTTAACAAGCGTCCGCCCAAATTATGACGGGAAGAATTTTCCAAGCTGGAGACCTAGAAGTCCAACTCACTCTTAGTTCAAAATTTACGCGTTCTTAACCATATTTTTTTTTATAAATAAGAAAAACTGTCATTTTATTTTACTATCGACGAAGCTTTGTCTTTGCAGCAGGCTACGCTCGAAAATACACTAGCCATACACATAAATGTTGTACAAGCGAAACGAGCTTCCAATTGGCTTTCTTCTCCCAATGCCCAAAAGTATGTTGAAAAAAAGACCGTTTGAACGCTATACAGATAAATATACACTGTGAAGAAAATAAATTATGCTTCAATAAGGAGACACTGTTGATAATAAGGAAACCTACCCTCTTGTAACCCATCTTCACCACTAAGACATTTTTTTTTTTTTTTTTTTTTTTTAGTTTCTATCATTATGAGGCGCGCATAGAATTGCTGTGTGCACGATGATGAGTTATTTACATTAATTATTTAGAGTATAGCAACACCTGGAATATTCAAACACGTGTACTTTCCATTTAATTCTCAGGGAGGGAAAAATAAGTTATCAGAGTACAAGGCACTTTAAATAAACAGCAAATTCTTCGAATGGTTATTCCAATCGGGAAGACTTATCCAAGATGTTATTTTGGACATGCCACTGCTATTTGCACCGTGGGGCATTAGAAACTTCAAAATCTGACAAAAAGATGAATATAAAAAAAGATGAACATGAGTAGTATGTGAATGACGGTCCAAGATCAGGCCTCAGGCGGTGGAGCCGAGAGCCGACTCCGCCATCTTGGATTTGTGACGTCACGGCGGCAAAAATTCCTCAAAATTCCTCAAAAATGACTCAACATGACTCAAAATTTCCCGTTTTAAGAAAAAATTTCCCGTTTTCGAGGGAAAAATTCCCGTTTCGAGGGAAAATTTCCCGTTTTATTCCTTAAAAATCCCAGCGGCTAGAAAATTCCTAAAAGTGGCTTAAGCATCCTTAACTCAAGCCACTGTTAAGCCGCTATCAGGACTTGACCTTGACCTCGACGGTCATCTTTATCCGAGATCAGGCTTCAGGCTGTGGTGGTGTTGTCGGCGTCCGCCATCTTGGATTGTGACGTCACGGCGGCCATATTGGATTGTGACGTCACGGCGGCCATATTGGATTGTGACGTCACGGCGGCCATATTGGAGGAGTGTAACGGGACATAGGGTAACGGGACAAGTTTGACCTTGACCTCTGACCCTCAAAATTCGCCAAAATTGGGCAAAAATTGCCCAAAATTCCTCAAAATTTGTCAAAATTTACATTTCTGTGAAAAAAATTCCGCCAAAAATTCTCAAAAAATTCCACAATCCAAAAATTAGAATTTTGAAAAATCCTCAAAAGTCGTTTTGCCCTAGAAAGAACCCAAATTCCTAAAAGAGGCTTAAGCATCCTTGTCTACAGCCTCCGATAAGCCTCTGACGTCATATTGGATTGTGACGTCACGGCGGCCATCTTGGATGGTTGTGACTTTGATCTTGACCCCGACGGCCATTTTGGATCCGCCATTTTGGATGACGTCATTGTGTTCTCGAAAATTCCTGTGATGTGTTTTACGCCATTTTGGATGATGACGTCACCGTTGCAATTTACGTTACGGCCATCATATTTAACTTTTTTATTTATTATCCGATTTTAATGAAATTTTTTTTAAATTTAAAAAAAAAATTCAAATAATAAAAATTTAATAAAACATATTTAAAAATTGTACTTTTACGACACGGAGTTCGGAGTCCTTAGTTCGAACCCGACGAGTGCAAAAAAAATAAAAATGACGACCGATCCTTCCCTCACAGTGACTGCCGGCATACTGACTCCCACCACTTTTTTCAAAGAATATATCGTCACCTAGTATGACGTCATGTCCGCCATCTTGAAATTTGGACGCCATCTTGAAAATCTTTATTTATTATCCGATTTTAATGAAAAAAATTCATCAAAAAATTAACGTATTTGAATTCTGTTTGATTATATCGATGTACGTCCTTGGTTCGATTCCCGGCGAGAGTAAACGGTCGATCCTTCCTCCATGAAAGCTACCTAGACTGATCTACCACCACCAGTACCAAGGTATATATCATCAACTGGTATGACATCATGTCCGCCATCTTGTCTTCATCCGCTGGAGACCACTATCTTGTTTTCGTCTGCTAGAGTGTGCCGATACCATGTAGTATAATTATCTGGTCACTATACTTGTGTCCTCAACTGTTGACATTGACCTTGGCCATTGACCTTGACCTTGAAATTTGACCTTGACCTTGAAATTTGACCTTGACCTTGAAATTTGACCTTGACCTTGAAATTTGACCTTGACCTTAAAATTTGACCTTGACCTTGAAATTTGACCTTGACCTTGAAATTTGACCTTGACCTTGAAATTTGACTTTGTCCTTGTCGACCATCATGGATCCGACATTTTATTTTCAGTACATGCTACCAGGAGCTACCACCTGCTGGAGTACGCCATATTATGTGTGTACTTGTATTATAGAGTACATTTCCATCTGGATAATTTTATTCTAACCCGCTACAGTGCAGTAATCATTTATTATGGAGGTGCCCCCGCCATCTTGAAATTCGGCAGCCATCTTGAAATCATGTGATAATGTAGCTAGAAAAGCGGGAAAAAATCCAAAATTCATTAAATAAATTAGTAATCCATATAATGATTGATTGGATCGACTAAGGTCCTTGGTTCGATCCCTGGCCGATACAAAACAACTTTAATTTAAAAAAATACTAAAAAAGTGTTAGGTTTGATAAAATAAAAATACCCCAAGTTCTTTTAAAAAAATTTTATTACATAAATTCAATACACTACAAGTACAAAAAAACACTGACATATTACTAAAGCCTTTTGGATTCCTCGATTCAAACAGTCTTCTTATTGTACGGACTAAGCCTTTTACATGACTTTAAATGTCTATCCGATCCGTTCATCACCACAGCCAGAGACGGACTGAAGTTCATAGTACTTATATAGTCTCATTAGCCGGTACAACACATGAGTCAAATCAATAACCATGTTCATTATACTTCTCGGAGCATTTTTTATAATGACGATGTAAGCTATCGAGACGTGAAATTAGTTTATTGCACTTATTGCACTGAAATTGTATTCTTTGAACATTATTAGAACAACCGCTTCTTTCATGTCTGCGAGCATTTGAGGTGATAGTAAATGATGCACCACAGTATTTGCACTGATGCGAAGTACGCTCTTCATTAATTGAAGTATTCAATGCTTATGAAACGTCAGCTGATGGTGGAACAGCACATATCGAAGTCTCCTCCAGTGTTGTCAGAGGCGTTGCCAACGGGACCTGCTCCAACATCGTCGGCGCCGACGTCATGGTTCCCGTAGTCGATGGTACATCCTCCATCGAGTACGACGTTAAAGTCGGTAAAGATGCCATCGAAGTCTCAAGAACAGGCAATTACACGACTTATGCACCAGAAGAAACAAACTAGGTGATCCGTACACCGTCGACGGCAGTAACAAACTGAGCGTCCTGCTGTCTAGGACTCGTTTATATACATTAACCGGTTTGAATAATACGCTAGTCAAATCAAGAACAATTTACTAAAATACTAGAGTCAAAACAACATTAAAAAAATAGAAGCACCATCAACAAAAAAGGAAGCACATTTGGAAGCACCATCAAAAAAGGAAAAAAAAAAAAAACAATAGGAAGCACCGTCAACGAAAAGGCAGCACATTTGGAAGCACCGACAACGAAAAGATAGCACCGCCATCGAAAAGGCAGCACATTTGGAATCACCGACAACGAAAAGGCAGCACATTTGGCAGCACCGACTACGAAAAGGCAGCACATTTGGAAGCACCGGCTACGAAAAGGCAGCACATTTGGCAGCACCGACAACAAAAAGGCAGCACATTTGGCAGCACCGACTACGAAAAGGCAGCACATTTGGCAGCACCGACAACGAAAAGGCAGCACATTTGGAAGCACCGACAACGAAAAGGCAGCACATTTGGCAGCACCGACAACGAAAAGGCAGCACATATGGAAGCACCGACTACGAAAAGGCAGCACATTTAGAAGCACCAACTACGAAAAGGCAGCACATTTGGAAGCACCGACAACGAAAAGGCAGCACATTTTGGATGCACCATCATAAAGGCAGCACATTTTGGAAGCACCATCGAATAAGGAAGCACATTTGGAAGCTCCATCAACAAAAAAAAAAGGCAAAAAGGAAGCAAAAGTTACGAGATCTAAGTCTTAGTTAGAAATCAGAATACAAGAAATAAAAACATTAAATTCTTATAATTTAAATTATTTTTTTTATTGCTTTACATTATACAAATGCAAGTAAAACAAGACATTATTGTATGTAGCCAGCATTCCTCAGTTCCTTGAGTATGAAGGATATTTCTTTGATGCACGAATAGTTTCCTGCACAAAGCGAACCATGTAGAAGTCGTAGCCGGTCAACCAATATGTTTGGATCTTTCCATGATGTGTAATCATTCTCTTCTACCACCATCTTCCTTGCACCTTTATAATAAATATTATGATCTCTGGTGTCCTCCGTTTTACCATCAACCTCAGGGTAACTTCCATGTTTGAGACGGTGATCATCACAAGCTTTATCAGATTTATTTAATATATCACGTCGTTTCCACCGTTTCGGTCTCAGGACACCGCCACATTCTTCGATCTTGACAGCTTTAGGTGCTTCATCATAGTCTATGTCTTTGTCAACAGCCTCAGAGTCACTGTAACAATCACCGTAGAAGGAATCGTCTTCACCCAATGTACCGTAATAATTCGATGTTGATGATGTTGAAGTGTCTTCATCGTCTTCATGCTTCTTTTTTAGGAGTCCATCATTTTTACAAAGTAGGAAAGATCTACTTGAAATCGGCTGGAATATATTCTCACTTTTCACGTTAAGGATTCTTCCATTGTCTTCATTCTTCCGTAAATCATCAACCTCCTTCAATTTAAGTTCTTTGTCGAGATCGGAAGAGCCAAGAAAATTATTGTCGTAATGCAGATCACTCTTCCTTAGGCTAGTAGATTCATCGTTGTCCTCTAGCTTGTACGCAGGCTTGGCGCTACAAGTTCTGCCATGTCTTTTTAGGCTCTCTCTCCGCGTAAACGACTTGCTACATCGAACACAACTTATCATATTGCGCAGTGGATTTTTAACACAGTCATTCTTCTCGTGTTGTCTTTTATTCTTTCTCAAGATAAACTCTTTACTGCAAAACTTACACCTATGTTCTTTCGATACAGCGTCAGATCCCAAATCGGAATTCATATTAGTTACTGAGACTAATGTCAGATACCAATTGAGTGTTTAAATTAGATCCAATACTTAAATAGAAATTTTTTCATATTTCATCAGCGAGAATTAATATATCTCATACAAAAGTACTTTATGCATGTAGTTCTGCTTTTCAACAACAGATGTCGCCACATGTTGCTTGCAGGTAAATAATATTTAGTTCTTTTATGCGGGATGCGGGATGCTCACTAACGATCGCAAAAGAAGGATGGCTTCGCTAGACTCCAAGGAAAAGGAAGTTCGTCTTGCATGTTGGTGCTCCACAGATGTCTCATGGCGTAATATTAATTTGACTGAGTAATGATATTTGTCAATTCCACCTGATAAAAATATTGCAAGTTTTGATTTAGTAGCAGAAATTATCGAATTAAATGTAACTCCAAATAAAATGACATGTCTCATTAGACAAAAAAATCCATGCAGAGAGCGGTTCCTCAGAATAGTCAGAAACACTTGAAGAAACCACAGGAATGATTGCAAGAACACGGGAAAAACCATCAAAATATTGACAAGAATAATCAGGAGCACACGGAGAAAACCATCATAATATTTGCAAGAATAATCAGGAGCACACGGAGAAAACCATCATAATATTTGCAAGAATAATCAGGAGCACACGGAGAAAACCATCATAATATTGGCAAGAATAATCAGGAGCACACGGAGAAAACCATCATAATTTTGACCAGATTAATCAGAAGTACTCGGAGAAAACCACCACATGTTTTCCTTGATATCATAAAATTACAGGAAAAAATATTTAAAAATAAAAATAAATTAATAAAAAAATAAAAATAAATGCATAAACAGTTTCTGCTAACTTGTAAACTAATCATTGTTGAGCAAAGATAGAGTTCTTGTACAAGCCAGAAATTTATGCATTTATTTTTATTTTTTTATTAATTTATTTTTATTTTTAAATATTTTTTCCTGTAATTTTATGATATCAAGGAAAACATGTGGTGGTTTTCTCCGAGTACTTCTGATTAATCTGGTCAAAATTATGATGGTTTTCTCCGTGTGCTCCTGATTATTCTTGCCAATATTATGATGGTTTTCTCCGTGTGCTCCTGATTATTCTTGCAAATATTGTGATGGTTTTCTCCGTGTGCTCCTGATTATTCTTGCAAATATTATGATGGTTTTCTCCGTGTGCTCCTGATTATTCTTGTCAATATTTTGATGGTTTTTCCCGTGTTCTTGCAATCATTCCTGTGGTTTCTTCAAGTGTTTCTGACTATTCTGAGGAACCGCTCTGTGCATGGATTTTTTTTTGTCTAATGAGACATGTCATTTTATTTGGAGTTACATTTAATTCGATAATTTCTGCTACTAAATCAAAACTTGCAATATTTTTATCAGGTGGAATTGACAAATATCATTACTCAGTCAAATTAATATTACGCCATGAGACATCTGTGGAGCACCAACATGCAAGACGAACTTCCTTTTCCTTGGAGTCTAGCGAAGCCATCCTTCTTTTGCGATCGTTAGTGAGCATCCCGCATCCCGCATAAAAGAACTAAATATTATTTACCTGCAAGCAACATGTGGCGACATCTGTTGTTGAAAAGCAGAACTACATGCATAAAGTACTTTTGTATGAGATATATTAATTCTCGCTGATGAAATATGAATAAATTTCTATTTAAGTATTGGATCTAATTTAAACACTCAATTGGTATCTGACATTAGTCTCAGTAACTAATATGAATTCCGATTTGGGATCTGACGCTGTATCGAAAGAACATAGGTGTAAGTTTTGCAGTAAAGAGTTTATCTTGAGAAAGAATAAAAGACAACACGAGAAGAATGACTGTGTTAAAAATCCACTGTGCAATATGATAAGTTGTGTTCGATGTAGCAAGTCGTTTACGCGGAGAGAGAGCCTAAAAAGACATGGCAGAACTTGTAGCGCCAAGCCTGCGTACAAGCTAGAGGACAACGATGAATCTACTAGCCTAAGGAAGAGTGATCTGCATTACGACAATAATTTTCTTGGCTCTTCCGATCTCGACAAAGAACTTAAATTGAAGGAGGTTGATGATTTACGGAAGAATGAAGACAATGGAAGAATCCTTAACGTGAAAAGTGAGAATATATTCCAGCCGAATTCAAGTAGATCTTTCCTACTTTGTAAAAATGATGGACTCCTAAAAAGGAAGCATGAAGACGATGAAGACACTTCAACATCATCAACATCGAATTATTACGGTACATTGGGTGAAGACGATTCCTTCTACGGTGATTGTTACAGTGACTCTGAGGCTGTTGACAAAGACATAGACTATGATGAAGCACCTAAAGCTGTCAAGATCGAAGAATGTGGCGGTGTCCTGAGACCGAAACGGTGGAAACGACGTGATATATTAAATAAATCTGATAAAGCTTGTGATGATCACCGTCTCAAACATGGAAGTTACCCTGAGGTTGATGGTAAAACGGAGGACACCAGAGATCATAATATTTATTATAAAGGTGCAAGGAAGATGGTGGTAGAAGAGAATGATTACACATCATGGAAAGATCCAAACATATTGGTTGACCGGCTAAGACTTCTACATGGTTCGCTTTGTGCAGGAAACTATTCGTGCATCAAAGAAATATCCTTCATACTCAAGGAACTGAGGAATGCTGGCTACATACAATAATGTCTTGTTTTACTTGCATTTGTATAATGTAAAGCAATAAAAAAAATAATTTAAATTATAAGAATTTAATGTTTTTATTTCTTGTATTCTGATTTCTAACTAAGACTTAGATCTCGTAACTTTTGCTTCCTTTTTGCCTTTTTTTTTTTTGTTGATGGAGCTTCCAAATGTGCTTCCTTATTCGATGGTGCTTCCAAAATGTGCTGCCTTTATGATGGTGCATCCAAAATGTGCTGCCTTTTCGTTGTCGGTGCTTCCAAATGTGCTGCCTTTTCGTAGTCGGTGCTTCCATATGTGCTGCCTTTTCGTTGTCGGTGCTGCCAAATGTGCTGCCTTTTCGTTGTCGGTGCTTCCAAATGTGCTGCCTTTTCGTTGTCGGTGCTGCCAAATGTGCTGCCTTTTCGTAGTCGGTGCTGCCAAATGTGCTGCCTTTTTGTTGTCGGTGCTGCCAAATGTGCTGCCTTTTCGTAGCCGGTGCTTCCAAATGTGCTGCCTTTTCGTAGTCGGTGCTGCCAAATGTGCTGCCTTTTAGTTGTCGGTGCTTCCAAATGTGCTGCCTTTTCGATGGCGGTGCTATCTTTTCGTTGTCGGTGCTTCCAAATGTGCTGCCTTTTCGTTGACGGTGCTTCCTATTGTTTTTTTTTTTTTTCCTTTTTTGATGGTGCTTCCAAATGTGCTTCCTTTTTTGTTAATGGTGCTTCTATTTTTTTAATGTTGTTTTGACTCTAGTATTTTAGTAAATTGTTCTTGATTTGACTAGCGTATTATTCAAACCGGTTAATGTATATAAACGAGTCCTAGACAGCAGGACGCTCAGTTTGTTACTGCCGTCGACGGTGTACGGATCACCTAGTTTGTTTCTTCTGGTGCATAAGTCGTGTAATTGCCTGTTCTTGAGACTTCGATGGCATCTTTACCGACTTTAACGTCGTACTCGATGGAGGATGTACCATCGACTACGGGAACCATGACGTCGGCGCCGACGATGTTGGAGCAGGTCCCGTTGGCAACGCCTCTGACAACACTGGAGGAGACTTCGATATGTGCTGTTCCATCATCAGCTGACGTTTCATCAGCATTGAATACTTCAATTAATGAAGAGCGTACTTCGCATCAGTGCAAATACTGTGGTGCATCATTTACTATCACCTCAAATGCTCGCAGACATGAAAGAAGCGGTTGTTCTAATAATGTTCAAAGAATACAATTTCAGTGCAATAAGTGCAATAAACTAATTTCACGTCTCGATAGCTTACATCGTCATTATAAAAAATGCTCCGAGAAGTATAATGAACATGGTTATTGATTTGACTCATGTGTTGTACCGGCTAATGAGACTATATAAGTACTATGAACTTCAGTCCGTCTCTGGCTGTGGTGATGAACGGATCGGATAGACATTTAAAGTCATGTAAAAGGCTTAGTCCGTACAATAAGAAGACTGTTTGAATCGAGGAAACCAAAAGGCTTTAGTAATATGTCAGTGTTTTTTTTGTACTTGTAGTGTATTGAATTTATGTAATAAAATTTTTTTAAAAGAACTTGGGGTATTTTTATTTTATCAAACCTAACACGTTTTTAGTATTTTTTTAAATTAAAGTTGTTTTGTATCGGCCAGGGATCGAACCAAGGACCTTAGTCGATCCAATCAATCATTATATGGATTACTAATTTATTTAATGAATTTTGGATTTTATCCCGCTTTTCTAGCTACATTATCACATGATTTCAAGATGGCTGCCGAATTTCAAGATGGCGGGGGCACCTCCATAATAAATGATTACTGCACTGTAGCGGGTTAGAATAAAATTATCCAGATGGAAATGTACTCTATAATACAAGTACACACATAATATGGCGTACTCCAGCAGGTGGTAGCTCCTGGTAGCATGTACTGAAAATAAAATGTCGGATCCATGATGGTCGACAAGGACAAAGTCAAATTTCAAGGTCAAGGTCAAATTTCAAGGTCAAGGTCAAATTTCAAGGTCAATGGCCAAGGTCAATGTTCAATGTCAACAGTTGAGGACACAAGTATAGTGACCAGATAATTATACTACATGGTATCGGCACACTCTAGCAGACGAAAACAAGATGGTGGTCTCCAGCGGATGAAGACAAGATGGCGGACATGATGTCATACCAGTTGATGATATATACCTTGGTACTGGTGGTGGTAGATCAGTCTAGGTAGCTTTCATGGAGGAAGGATCGACCGTTTACTCTCGCCGGGAATCGAACCAAGGACGTACATCGATATAATCAAACAGAATTCAAATACGTTAATTTTTTGATGAATTTTTTTCATTAAAATCGGATAATAAATAAAGATTTTCAAGATGGCGTCCAAATTTCAAGATGGCGGACATGACGTCATACTAGGTGACGATATATTCTTTGAAAAAAGTGGTGGGAGTCAGTATGCCGGCAGTCACTGTGAGGGAAGGATCGGTCGTCATTTTTATTTTTTTTGCACTCGTCGGGTTCGAACTAAGGACTCCGAACTCCGTGTCGTAAAAGTACAATTTTTAAATATGTTTTATTAAATTTTTATTATTTGAATTTTTTTTTTAATTTAAAAAAATTTCATTAAAATCGGATAATAAATAAAAAAGTTAAATATGATGGCCGTAACGTAAATTGCAACGGTGACGTCATCATCCAAAATGGCGTAAAACACATCACAGGAATATTCGAGAACACAATGAAGTTATCCAAAATGGCGGATCCATAATGGCCGTCGGGGTCAAGGTCAAAGGTCAAGGTCACAACCATCCAAGATGGCCGCCGTGACGTCACAATCCAATATGACGTTAGAGGCTTATCGGAGGCTGTAGACAAGGATGCTTAAGCCTCTTTTAGGAATTTGGGTTCTTTCTAGGGCAAAACGACTTTTGAGGATTTTTCAAAATTCTAATTTTTGGATTGTGGAATTTTTTGAGAATTTTTGGCGGAATTTTTTTCACAGAAATGTAAATTTTGACAAATTTTGAGGAATTTTGGGCAATTTTTGCCCAATTTTGGCGAATTTTGAGGGTCAAAGGTCAAGGTCAAACTTGTCTTGTTACGCTATGTCCCGTTACACTCCTCCAATATGGCCGCCGTGACGTCACAATCCAAGATGGCGGACGCCGACAACACCACCACAGCCTGAAGCCTGATCTCGGATAAAGATGACCGTCGAGGTCAAGGTCAAGTCCTGATAGCGGCTTAACAGTGGCTTGAGTTAAGGATGCTTAAGCCACTTTTAGGAATTTTCTAGCCGCTGGGATTTTTAAGGAATAAAACGGGAAATTTTCCCTCGAAACGGGAATTTTTCCCTCGAAAACGGGAAATTTTTTCTTAAAACGGGAAATTTTGAGTCATTTTGAGTCATTTTTGAGGAATTTTGAGGAATTTTTGCCGCCGTGACGTCACAAATCCAAGATGGCGGAGTTTGCTCTCGGCTCCACCGCCTGAGGCCTGATCTCGGACCGTCATTCACATACTACTAACATGCAAGCACACAGAAAGCAAGCTAAAATCTGCCGCTGTCCAAAATCATAAACAACACAGGAAATTTTGTGGAAGGAATCAGTCAAAACAGTATCACAGCACAGACAGACACGGTGGGCTAGAAACAAGGAGACAGTAACATCAAGGATTAGTAATTAACGACAAAAATACAACCTTGGACAACACACGACAATCAAATTGTTCAACGATGATACTAAACATATTTTGTGGACAACACAACGACCCATTAAATATCAACACACACACACTATTATCACAACACATTGATATGAACTTTTATCAATTCCACCAAAACTACCTAACAACACTGCCGGTCTGAAAAAATAGTTACTTATTTGTTTAATTAAAACTTTGAAACGATACATTTATAGTTATGAATGGAAATACTATGGATAATAGATTGTGATTCAAACTGATGTGCAGTTGTTTGCATAATTTACGTTTGATAAATATTGGTGGAGAATTAAAAATCAGATACAGATAATTAAGAACACACGAATTGATGATAAATATAGGCACAGGCCAGTTTTAAGACACCAATATACTGCTTGGTATAAAAAAAATAATGATACTGCTTTGTAATTAAGGGTTTGTACATTTCCCTTTCTTATATTTTTTCAGGACTAGAAGACATAGGCCTACTTTTCAATTCCTCGAGATTTCCCTGCGCCCTCTTCGGCGCCAAGAACCTGGCTGTCTGGTGGCCAGTTGCACCATTCTGACATTCTGCCATTCGATCAATGATCTAAGCCAAAGACTGATCCAAGGATCATTACTCTAAACTTTGGGCCAACACAAACTGGGACTATACGATCTTCGTTCGCGTGAACTAATAGTTCATACATTTCCAACAGGCAGCAGCAGTGTCGGATAAATGTTAGGTGCATTTCTGTTGGCGGTCTGGAACGATATGAGGTCGCTAAAATCGACACGGCGAGAAAATGGGTCGACGCGACTGCCACAAGATAGCAAGCAGCACACAGTCGCAGCCTGGTTACCAATACTGTTATTTAAAAGTTTATAAAAACTAAGCAGTCGAAAATATGAATAGGTTTTGACTAAAAAAAACGCTTCTATTAATTAATCTTGAAGAAGTAAAATGTTAAAACATTAAACTATAAAATAACAAGCATTTCAAACATTTAAAATATGAGTATTTGCGTGACAACACAGTAAGTACAATTTTTGATACGTGTGTTGTATATGATCCGAAATTTTGCAGATAATACTCTTAATGTTCACGTCCGATTAAATCGACCTGCATATAGTCCGCGAGAATTCCGGCCACGTCTGCGCGCGCGGTGTCACTGCTACGGAACAAACCCGAGGGTCGGTTCACGCCGGAGTTCCCGATGATCTCCGTTCAGCGCTCGCAGCACACAAAAGGCGCAACGGGAAACGTGGTTCGAGCGGCGGGCCGGACCAAGCTCGCGGACTCGGAGATCACGCCTGAACTGCCGACAGCGCAAGGGGACCGCCGAGGGTCGCAGAGCTCGGCGCAGCAGCTGCTGCCGGCCCCGAGGGCCGAGACCCAGGCCCTAGGCGAGGCCTCGACCGCCGGGACATGTCCTCCAGTGACGCAAAATATGAAATTCACGTTCCGATTGGTTTTCATACGGAAAAAAAAAATACTGGGGATGCTAATAGGCTTTATTTAATTTATTTTATAAGTTCTCGGCGCTTTGTGTTAGACTTACGAGTTATTAAACTTAAATTTAAATAAATTATGAATGTCTGTCCTATCATATGGTTGGTGAAATATGGCGGTGATTAAGGGGGGGAGAGGGAGAGCTAGAGGGAGAGCTAGAGCTAGAGCTAGAGCTAGAGCTAGAGCTAGAGCTAGAGCTAGAGCTAGAGCTAGAGCTAGAGCTAGAGCTAGAGCTAGAGCTAGAGCTAGAGCTAGAGCTATAGCTATAGCTATAGCTATAGCTAGAGGTAGAGGTAGAAGTACAGCTAGAGGTAGAGGTAGAGGGGGAGGGGGAGGGAGAGGGAGAGGGAGAGGGAGATGGAGAGGGAGATGGAGAGGGAGAGGGGGAGGGAGAGGGAGAGGGAGAGGGAGAGGGAGATGGAGAGGGAGAGGGGGAGGGAGAGGGAGAGGGAGAGGGAGAGGGGGAGAGGGAGTGTTACGTAGCAGTTCCAAAGCGAGGACGACACCGATATCGCCGAGCACGACCGAGCAAGCCCGTGTCTGTCGGTGCATCGCCGGAGATCTCCCGCCGAGGAACAGGTGATCACGATAGGGCTTTTGAATTTTATCTTTCAAGTTTTCTCAGCAGATTAGTATTAAATATGACCTAAAAGAGGTAAATATTCACGCAAGTGTTTATAATTATGATTACTTGCGCGATCTTTACAGATCGATAAAAAAATATTTAGTAAATATATGTGGAGAGAAATTTCGAGAGAGACAAGAACAGACGCAAAAAACACATTGGAATTAATTTACAGGAAAATGCCTTAATTAGTAGAATCACAAGTAAATGAAATTACCAACTCGGCGAGGAAGACCGAGCCTTAAAGAGGATTAGGCCTTGAAATTAAAAATATTTTGATACCGCTTGCAAATAAAGTTTTACTGCTACTTTTTTATTTTATTTTTTTGATTTCACGTGGCAAAGGACACGCTTTGGCTATTTGTTTGAAGTCAACACTTGTGAACTGGTGTGATTATCAACGCCTGCGTGAAATAATTGGTAAGTAATTTCCTACCGGCGCTTACAGACTAGAGCCTGTTAGTAAACATGTGGTTGAAACAAGGTACAGAAGGTCTGGGAGATGTGATTGGTGCCTTGACATGCCAAAAAAATTGGGATAAATAGTTCAAAATCGTGTCGATTGATTGTCGCAATTATCAGAGAGGTAACTTATCACTTACAAATGTTTCGTAACTGCAAGGCAGCTAGGCCCACGTAACGGGGACAAAAAACATCTCGGCAGCTCAAGAGTGCCTCCCTCGTAAGGACAGCTCGCTCGTGGTACAACATTTATGTGTATGGCTAGTGTATTTTCGAGCGTAGCCTGCTGCAAAGACAAAGCTTCGTCGATAGTAAAATAAAATGACAGTTTTTCTTATTTATAAAAAAAAAATATGGTTAAGAACGCGTAAATTTTGAACTAAGAGTGAGTTGGACTTCTAGGTCTCCAGCTTGGAAAATTCTTCCCGTCATAATTTGGGCGGACGCTTGTTAAAGGTTTTGAATGATAACGTGGACAGCTTGAACTGAAGCCAGTTCTAATTATGATGCCGCGTAACAGAGCTGTGATTGATGGACCTTCAGCGGGGAGAGGCTACTGGCGAACAGACGTTTGGACAGCCGAGATACCTCGGGAGGCAGAATTGGAAGGGAACGTGTTTTTATTTAGGCCTCCTGGACCTTTGGCGTCGTTGTAGCTGGTTAGCGCCTTAATTAACATTTTTCGGGAACCTTGCTTAAGATGTACTTTGTGCCTTCCCGCCACGTCACGCTCCTTAAGACGTCATGACAAAGTGACCCGTAGCCATGCGTTGAGCAAGGTGAAATAACCTTTTGCGTTGTTGAAAATATAAAAATGTTGATATTGTACTAAATATTTATATTTATATTTATATATATATATATATATATATATATATATATATATATATAGTAAAAAAATTGTGGAAGAGAGAGTTTGTAACGGGTAAACTTGAAAACGTTTGACTCTATTGTAAAAATTCTTTAGCTGTTATACATCTACTCTACGCTTAGATAAACACACGTCAATGTTTAACGTAAAAAAAAAAAATATTGGTTCGTAAGAAAAAGCAACATTTGTAACAAAGACCGTATAAAAAAGAGCGAATTGACTTCAGTCTTGACTTACGCCAAGTCAACATTTACAATTACAACAATATAAGTTTCCATATAGGTACATAGGATGCTGAATGCAAGATAATTCTTTGCGATGAAATGGTAATCTAAATCGTTGACGATAAGTACCACTGGTGGGTAAAGGTTTTTTTAATGGAGCCAGTTTTATTTTATGAATCACTTAAAATTATATAAAATTATGTTTTATCTAGTTTTTTTAGTATCTGGCCTTAAAATTTAAATGTATTTAACTAATTATGTGTCGATATCATAAAGATAATTATAGAAAGACTGAAATAATATCAGATAATGTTCATTCACTATATATATATATATATATATATACATACATACATACATACATACATACATACATACATACATACATACATACATACATACATACACACGCACACAACACTGTGACAACACCTATATGCCAATGATTGATAATTTTTCGTGTCCTTTCCACCTCAATATGCCATCAATGTCATAGGTAAGTTAAATGTGAATCTTGATATAATCTCGAAACGGACAATAAATAATGGTTTGCATATTAATCCTTTTAAGTCACAGGTTATACTGCTAGTGGCAAATGATATTCTGTCTAATAAATTCACTTAGAATCCCTGATATAATTTAGATAAACAAAAATTGGACATTTGACTAACAGTTAAAAAATCTAGGTAGTACGCTTACTAGTTAAGTAAACTGGTTTCAGTATATAACATTGGTAAGTAGAAAGGCGTGATCTTCGCATGACCTAAAAAGGCCGGGAAAAAGCTTCAGCTGACCTGTTTAAAAAATATTTAGTTGAATCTCACGTAAACCTGATTTTTTATTTACTGTGATACCGATTATGGCGTTTTAACTGAGGTGCATTGCAAAATGAACGTATTCAGCACTTTTGTGTCCGTTTTAATCAGCGTAAGCAAAAAAAGGTCTATTTCGTCGTTTGTCTCTTCTCTTGTTTTAGTCGAAAAATATATATTTATATAAATGTACACATATATGTAAAGAAATAAAACATAACCCATTGTCATATGGATTAATGTAGATTTATGACAGTGAAAGAATATTTGTTATCTATCCAGTAGCTTTCAAATTTACTTTTTACAGAACAAACATAAGCTTTCTCTTAATAATAAAAGTATGAATGCTATCTGAAACAATGATCCATTGTTTATCATTCATCTCAAAAACAGATTACACTACGTAAGAACTCTTCTAACACAATGAGAAACAGCCAGTTACCTTGGTTTTTTATCGAATAATTTTTGAGTTTGTGTAACCCACCATTATATGATCTACCATTTCCTCTCTCTTTGACACTATCGGAAAGTATGGTGGAAATCAATTTGAAGCGAGTTGAACATATTTTTGCGATTAATCTCGATCAGAATTTTCTGTCAATCGCGACGCTCGATATTTGCAAGACAAGAAGGCTGTATCAGAGTTCCTAATTAAAATAGTGGCATCAAGAGACCGGTTTTATTCTTATGATCACATATCGACTCGCAACATCAAAATATTAAAATAAATCTCGGCAAACCAGTCAATAATATTTTGGACACGTTGTGTTTCAGATAAAGCTGTGCAAAACATTTTTTTATTATTATTTGAGCGGGTGAAAAATTCAGTACATTAATTTTATCCAAGATCTTAGTTCAATAAACACGCATATACAAAGTATCGTTCCTCTACCCCATGTACATTTCATAACAGTCCTCATATAATTCCCTCCTCCCATTTTTTTCATCCCACTCTTTCCATCCCACTCTTTCCCATGCCTTTAATAGCGTCTCCAGTCCTTTATATTTGAAATGGACCCTGAGTGGTTCTTTCGAGTTGTACACCTCTTACTGAAAAAAAAAAGTTTTACGTGTATTGATTTCGAGGCGATTTTGCGGGATTTATTTAATAGCTTGATTCTCCACACTCCAACAGTCCGAGCCTGCTATAGCAGTCCACTGAGTTTGATTCAGTGTCGCACTTAAGATATGATGTTACATAACTGCGTTCACAGAGACTATTCAGAATGTTCCATAATTCAGAATCAAGCCGAAAAGAGTTGATAGGCCAATTAATTACGGTTTCGAATTAAAACCCAAAGTTAAAAAAAAAGTGTCTATTTCTTGAGGTGTAGACATATTTTTTTTCTTCAAAAGTTTTTAAAATCTCTAACTACGCCCAAATTTGGGGTACTGTGACTACAAATTTTGGTATGCAGCGACAAGTAACCCTGAGGTTGATAAAAATCTATATAAATAAAAATGTAAATGTTCATTCTTTCGAAATCTTAAATCTCCGATCTTTCAAAATCTTAAATCTCTTTACGAAATACTTTGAAATTTTGACACATATGTTGCATGCTAATACGCGCGTGTTTTATGTAACTATGTCACACCTGTGACAGGTAAAAATATAGATAGGTAAAACATAAAATTTTAATATTTTAATTGTTATAGGGTGACATTTATAGAGATACAGATATAATGGGAATATATATGAGAGAGATAGAGATATAGAGGGATATATATGTATATATAGGTATATACAAAGAGAAGTAAAGGGAAGGGTATATATTTTTACGGATTATTAAAAACAATCGTCGTGGGGGAACCACTGGGTTCGTAAATGGATAGCCAATTAGATATTTTACTACACAGTTTTATTGATTGCCAATATTTACATCAATAACAAATAATCTTCTAAAAATGCCTAATAATCAATTACACTTAAAAATGTTTATTCCCCAGTCACTCGGTTTTTACACACCGCACACCTCGCTGGGCCGTACCTCTGGCGCAACTCTCGCCGCAGCACCCCTCGTGGACCTACGTCGCCGCACTCCGCCGATGTCGCACTTCCCTACGCCGAGGATCCACTCGACGCTTCGCTCGGATCTTCTCTCGGGACTCTCGCCGCTCCCGCGGCACTATCGCCCCGGAATTCACTGCTCCGCCCTGGAACCTTCGTCCAGGGACTTCGCCACTCCGCCGCGGGAAAACTCCATATCCCAACTCCCCAACTGAACTGCCCTCTGAGGCCGGTGTCCTGGACTTATATAGGCCCAGGCGCCACTTCTATAATTCACGAACGTGGCTGGGGCCAGTCGCGTCATTCCGCGCCGACGCGACGCCAGATTTATCGAGAAATGCGTCGGCAGCTCACGCGGAACCTCACACAGCTGCCAGGTGTCAGGTTAAGGGCGCCGAGACAGAGCGCCGCGCGGGTAGAGGAGGGGAGGAGGGGAGGAGGGGGGAAGCGATAACACCCGAAATCCACTAGGCGCGCGCGGCACGTCTCACATTGCGACGGCCACGTAATATCAGTGGCCTTGCGGGGCCGCCAGCCAACTCCGAACCTGCGCACGACGCAGCTCTGCTCATGTTCGTAACATTGAGAGGGAGAGAGAGAAAGAGAGCTATAACTTATTCATAGAGAGAAAAATAATTAAAGAGCACGATAGAGAAATGTGCTTTGTATGTGTGTTCCTATTTCAAACATCTAACAAAAAAAATTGAGGCCTTGCAACGCATGCCGGGCACTAGCTAGTTGAAATTAAAACTAAACATGCTATACTTTTCGAGAGAAAAAAAACATTTTGCAATGCCTTTGTGGCAAACATCTTTAATCGTGTAACTTTGTTTATTTATACTGTTTATATATATATATATACTATGCTTTTTTAGCAAGTTATTTGCTTAAATGAGCCATACTTTCAAACAGTTTGTTAAGTTAGAATAGTAATTATTTAACAGTATGAATGCTCAAAGCTAATCCATTTAAGATTATTCCACATAAGACATGCAAAATTATTTTTTTTTCTCGAAAAGCTAAACCATGTGTGATTATATTTTGAATTGTTATCAATTGTAGGGTTATTCAAGATTGCGTGACAAAATTTTGTAGTTAGTGCCAGTACCACTGGTATGGTAGTTTTTTTTTTAATATAACATAAAATTTCGTTCAATGTAGATGATCACGCTGGAAATTTGTTCAGGAAAATGTTCCTGACTTCAGACATCAAAACAGTATAATTGCGGGCGCACGAAAAATGCTGCTGTTTTCAGGGTCAATAGAGACACGTTTTAGTGTTCGAAAAAAGTATTTTTTGGGAATTTTATTATTTTATAACAAAAAACCGTGACTGAGAATTTTACCATAGATTTAAACAATATAGACTCCACATTATTTTTTTTGGTTTAATTTGTGTTCATGCTTGTGACCATAAAAATTATTAATTGTAATCTAAAGCTGTGGATCATCTCTCTTTGTAAGTTCGTCTATATTTTAATCAATTAGGCTCTGGTTTACTGTGGTTTTATTTTATTAATATGTTTTTAAATTATTCCTTTAGGTATTACGTAGCTTGTTTAGAGGTATGCATCCGTTAAACTATTGATGTGTTTAGGATGTTGCGTACGTAAGTTGCATTTTTCTTTAACATTGATTGAATCATCGAGTATGATTTACGCGAACACTTAGTGTTTTTCCAATCTTATTATGGTGTTCTTGCCAAGTTGGGAGGGATGCATTAATGGCGTGCTATAGGCGAGAATGACGAGGAGTAAAGTTGCTGTGCGCATGATAAAAAAGTGGTTAACGACTGACTCATTATAAAAAGGGGACGTCTGTTGTGCCCTTGCTTCACTTGTAGATTGCATATCCTCTCTTCAACCGACATTTTTATTTAATTTTTTCTTATTCTGTTTTTGTTTTAAAGAAATATTATGAAAGTGAGGTACATGTATTAACTTGTGAATAACTGTGAAGAAATTATTAAAAAAAAATGTAGTTGTGCGTATCTGCTTACGTAGCCTTTTACAAATAGTTAATATGTTTGCTGTTGTATGTTGCAGAAAAATTAGTGTTCAAAATAACTGCGTTTTACTTGTGATGGGCATCTGAAACAATGGCTGTTTTCGAAAATCTTCTCAACGTATCCTTAGAAGTGCATCTTGAAGGATGCCACCCAACCTTTTTAAATATTTTCGAGCAAACGGGTAAACCGGGCATTTGCCCAGAGCGCCAGTTTTTGAGGGGCGGGAGAATTTGAGGTAAAAAAGGACAAAAAAACGAGGGACGGGAAAGTTAAATTTTTTTTGAACGTACGGTAATTATTTGATTTTCAAAAAATAAATGTCATGGGGAAATGTTAGTTTATACTAACTAATGCGGTGCGCTTAAAATATTAGGCCTTAAACGAAATACTTTAAAATAGATTTAAAACTCGTTTAACAAGGTACAGTATACTATAACTCATGTTTTATTACGTTAGTTATAATAGCCGTATAAATCTTGCAACAACAGTTTATTAAATAGAAATAAGAAAAAAACTTTAAATAACCTAACCAAGTCATAGAAAAAAACATTGGTATTTTGTTGCATAATGTGCTGTTTTAGAACTGATGATAAATAAGTTTGAATTTGTAACATTTTCTATGTTAGGGGGAATTGGAAAATGAAAAAGGGGGAGGGGCTAAAGGTTATCTGCCCAGAGCGCTAGCTGCTTGCAATAGGGGCCTGTTTTCAAGGAACCTTCTGTTTCCAAGGAACCATACAGAATCGCTGATACAGCTTTTCGACGTTCGCGTCCTTACGTGCATCCTTGTAGCCTGTTGGGGGGTTTGAGGAGGTATCTTTTAGTGAATACGTAACGATAATCTGCTTGCTTGGCCAGCATAATGCTATCTACAGCCTTTTGTGCTTATGTATTACGGTAAAATGATCAACTTTATTTTTGTGACAATTGAAAAACTGCCTGAAAATAACCTGTAAAAAAATTCAAAATACAAACAAATGACTGCAAAAAAAATTGGCCTGTTTATTAGTTGAGCCACTTGGTCGTGTTAGCATTTAAATAATTAGGAAATCCCTTCATGGCCAGTTTCTCACAGTTCTTCGGCAGAACTCGGCAGAACTCGGCAGAACTCGGCAGAACTCGGCAGAACTCGGCATGACCCGTCTGGGAGTCTCACCTCCAGTTACGGTCGTGTTTCTGAAGGCATTGCATATTTTGAATGTTCATACTCAAGTTCCGCTGAACAACGCTTGCAGCCGGACACCATCTTGCGCACGCATTTGCTCTTCAACTTGGCGTTTATCGGTAAAGGGATATACCATCAGTTGATCCGGCATTTTTGGCAATCCGGCTCCAGAAAAGTTCTTAACGTGCCGGATTATAGGAACATTATTGTACTTATACTAATTTTTCTTTGGTATTCGCTTTAAAATTGCGTTGACGTCCGATAATCCAGAAAAAAAAGCGATAATCCTGCATCGTTGTGCTCCTTAAATTACCAGATTGAAGTCAGAAGTTGCGTGCCAAGAACCCAAGAGTTCGGGGGCATGTAAATCTGTCTGACCCCCTCTGCATTATTTACTGTACATCTTTTCAAACCCCGCAGTTATTAAAACAAATCTAAATGACTGTAACTGTGAACGTTATCTGTCCATATAGCTTTACTTGTAAGGTTTCCTATAATCTACATAAATGATGGACTTGTGATTTTCGTCCTATCAGGGCAAACACAAGCATTTAAATTAATCTCTAAACTCAACCCTTGTCTCTTGGGGGGTGGGAAGGTTGCATTTCCCTCCTCCTCCCTTTTTTATGGACCGGCCTGCACGTGATCGCCCCGCAGCGACGCCGGTGGTCACGTGACGCGATGAACTCGGACGCTGACGGGATCTCTGAAGAGTCTTCTGGTCGCGTCTAGCGTGTCTGCGATCACGGCGTGTGACGGCGCGGCTGTTCTTGGCGCGCGCGAGCGAGCTCTGCGCGCGTGTGTGCTTGTGTTTGTACACACAGCACTCGCGCGCCTCTGGCGCCGCGCCCAGCTGTTGCTCATCCCTCCCATCCCGTCCCGTCGCTATACTGCCGGGCACGAAAACATCGGTCCCTGCGGCACGTCGACCAGTCCATTGGAACTTGCAGGGCCGGATTTAGAGGTCTGGAGGCCTCGGGGCAACAGAGGAGCGGAGGCCCCCTGGCCCCAAATTATTTTCCAAATAAAATGAACTATTTTTTTCAGTCGAGTTTTCCAATAAATAATTTATTGCGAAATCAAGTAGATTATTTTAGTATTTAAAAAAACATACATAAATATAATCGTAGACAAGAATTATATTAAATTAAATTTTAGTTTTAATGAACGGAACCTTCCGAGCTTTTTTCGCCGAAAAATCGTTGATGATTTCGCTGAAATCCAATTCCCGGAGTAAATCGCTTTCAATGCTCAGGAGAGAAAGCTTCGATAAACGGTTTTGTCCCATCGTGGTTCGGAGCCTATTTATTATAATTTTCATTTTTTAAAATGAGCGCTCTCCAGTGCAATTTGAAACCATCAAAACCAAATACATTCTCAATGCAATTTCAAGGTTTGGAAATGTAGCTCTGAAATTTTGATCTGCGAGAATTTGGTAGTAAAATAGTTCCGGAGATTGGTCTTTTCCATAGTCCTTTTTGTATGAGTCCGTTTGTGGGGGCCCTCCATTTGTGGAGGCCCCGGGGCTTTCGCCCCGGTTGCCCTCCCCTAAATCCGGCCCTGGGAACTGACAAATGGGCTTACAGTAGAAGTCGTAGGTGACGTGGCTTATCACACAGTAACATACTGTATAAACTGATTTGGCAAAAATTTTCACAACTTCGGGGTCGGGGAATGTATCCCCATATCCCCCCCTCGAGCTACTGTCAGTGTACGTGTACAAACACCATGTGTTGCTTTCAAAGTGACATTTGGAAAGTGGTTAATGTTACGACTTTTAAGACCTGTCAAATTTGAAACAAGTATGCGCTCAAAATATGACAATCCGACCTCCGTAGCTCAGTCGGTTGAAGCACAATCATTCGGTGCGAGGGTTTCTGGGTCCGTGACATGTGTGGATGTGCGTGGATATTTTAATCGTAAGCTTAAATAAGTTGGATTTAAGCTGTCCCAGCAGAATAAGCTGATTAATAAAGTATTGCTGAGACGAACTAGAAAGCTAATCGTTCCGTATCATGTTAATTTTTTTAAGTAGGTAGCTTTAGAAATCTTAGTTTTTCATTGCACACAGTTTTCCGTGCCTGCTCATTGGCCACCAAAGTCAGCTGCAGTGACGTTAAGGCTAGCAGGGCGTAAGACGATCGCTTAGTCCTTGTGTTTTGGGACTTCCTTTTAGTTTGCTTATGTGATCATTTACGTCTTGTTCTTAGATAAGTTTTATATCACAAAGATTTGCATAGTCATATGGCAACGGGACCACAAATATTATATTTAGTTCTGAAGCATTGGGCTACAGACTGAGTGCTCATGAGTTTGTTATGCTGGGTTTTTGGGGTTGAACCCGTGACTCATAATTAATGAGCGTGACGTGTTACCCATTAACGGCCAACTAGAAGTTGTCTCTCCTAGATAGTTGGGGGGGGGGGGGGGGGGTGCAGGGATGTATGTAATCTAGTTTACACTCGGGGCAAGAACTCATTTTGGCGCCCCCTTTTTTTGTTTTTCTCAAACGAACCAAACTAAAACCTTTCCTGGCATAATCTTATATCGCCACAACATATTAACTCCACCAATTACAAATATTTTTGATTCAACTTAAATAGATTTATTTGCAGTCATTTCATTTTTAAATACATAGCAATTTGGATAGTACTCGAAAAATACCATCTTTGAAATATTTGACGATACACATTTATGTATCTTTCAATACAAATAATTCAGTTCATCTATCCTTCAACATTTTTGTGTTTTCTAACACTACGATATTCAAGTAAAATATCTGTAGTAAAAATTACTATGCCAGTTTATCCTCCCCCCTTCCCCATAGTTACATCCCTGGAGAAAGGGGGGATAGGATATCGGGAAACTTACTTACCTACCTACCTACCCTTCCAAAATTACGAGGAGTTGAGGCAAGGAGTAACGAAGTAAAAAAATATTTCACTCTCAGAGTAAACATGATTCCTTTTTTTTTTTCCTCTGAAATCGGCCAGAAACGATTCAGATACTACCAACCACACAGCATAGAACCAAAGAAATGTAGTTTTTTCCCGAACAATATAAGTATCTAGTTTTTTTTCCCTTAATACCTCGGGTTCAGGATATGGGTCTCTTTAATACATCTATACGCTCTAGTAAAATATCGTCTAATTTGTATTTCCGTGTCTTGATATTCGTGAAAAAAATGAAGGATTCCCGTAATATTTTATTACAGACTAAAGTTGGCGTTCGTCATTGTCTTAGAGAATGTTAGGTTAATCTACTTGTATCACAATTTATTACATGTTTGGCCCCTAAATTCGCTATATTAACTTACATAAATGCCCATCTAATGCAATATACACAAATTGGCTTTATTTAAAGTGGTAGCTATAAATACAGCAAATACGCAAATAAGAAGGTACAATTAGTGCCTTCAATGGGCGCGCAAAAATTTAACACAAATGATTGTATTTAAACATAACGTTTACTGAGATCTCCCGATTCCTTTACATTTAGGTGCTTCACATTATTTCATTGTTATGCATCCTATTTATTATTTTAAATACATCAGACAGGCATGTGCATAAAACAACGATCTTGAGACGAGCACGGCTGGAAAAAAAACAAGGACTCCAACATGACGGTGTAGCATTTGTTGATTCGCACCTTTATTTAAAAAAAAAAAATGTAAAATGGTTTCCTCAACACTAAAATGCTGTACGAGTCAAAACAATCGTATTAAGAAGATAAAATTACAGTATTTCCACAAGTCACATTATTAAAAAATATATATTCATAATTTAGCTCTGAATGTGAATTACATTCTGATGTTGGTACACACGAATCGTCAGTGTATAATAAGCCCATCTTAGGCCCTATCCAGTGGCAGCCTCCTCAGTAGAGGTATTCTCTGCTTTTGTACTTGCGGAATGTTTTTCATTGAAAAGTTTAAGGAAGAGTAATTTCTCGCCTTAACTAAAATTCAGGCTACGCCCCTGCCCTATCAACTCCCTCTTTTCCCCTCTTGACGAGGTGGGATACATGGTGGGCGCTGCAGTCAGACGTGGGTTTTCTCAGGTGATTCCTGCGTACCGCACCCATTTACTCGTGATTTCTCGCTCAATCCACTTGTCGGGACGTTCTGATCTGAAGCCTAACTGGGTGAGGGACCCTTCCCTTCTATTCGCAACTCACGCTAAATAAATGAACGTTTTCTTAGAAATCTAGGGGAAACCTTGAAACCTTTGTTTCTGAAGCCTAGCTCTTTTCAAAATTCTTATTGGGTTATCTCGGGCATGCCACCATTGCTCTTATGACAGATTTATTTTACAAATTAAGGTGCAGAATGTTTCATTATTTTTATATTACATGGATTCATTAAAAAATATAACTTATCTCGTATCTATGTGCATTTCAGGCCAAAACTTGTTTGTTTATTGTCCTGACCATTCTGAAATGTACGCATTGAATGATAAAGCCTAGGTTATTTAAAAAAACCTTTTTTTTTTGTTTGTAAGGTCATGGTTTTACATTTATTTTACCATGAGTGACATAGCTCTTTATTCATGTAAGAAGCCATGTTGTGTTATTTTTCATGGTCATGGTTTTACATTTATTTTACCATGAGTGACATAGCTCTTTATTCATGTAAGAAGCCATGTTGTGTTATTTTTCTTGTTCATTCTCTTAAAAGTATTATTTTTAACCGACGTAAATGCAAGATAGTAAAATCAGCTGTTGGTGTTATGTTGGTGTTATGGAGTGTTAGGTTGCACAGTGTGATGGTTGCACAGTGTGATGGTTGCACAGTGTGATGGTTGCACAGTGTGATGGTTGCACAGTGTGATGGTTGCACAGTGTGATGGTTGCACAGTGTGTTGGTTGCACAGTTTGATGGTTGCACAGTGTGATGGTTGCACAGTGTGTGGAAGGCATCGCGACAATGGATCGTGTCATGACCAGCAACTTGCCCGTGTGTTGCAGAGGATGAGGACCAGATCTTCGTGAAGTTCTTCAAGTTCCACAAGTGTTACGACCTGATACCGACCAGTGCCAAGCTCGTGGTGTTCGACACGCAGCTGCTCGTCAAGAAGGCGTTCTTCGCGCTCGTGTACAACGGTGAGTGTCGCAGCCCGAGCACGCGGTGCGACCAGCGCCGCCGAGAAAAATAACCACAATTAAAAAAAAAATATATATTAAACCTTACCTTAACTGTAAATGTAAAATACGTGCATTTCATCTAATTAATTTGTAATTGCGTGCTACTATCAAGGTTAACTCGTGCTTTGAAAACAATTCTTCAAATTCGACTGGGTGCCCCCGAACCCGGGGTTTCCCCCAATCCCCCGGGACCCTTTTTCTCTGCCTCCCTTCCCCCCACAACCTCATGATGGTCCTATTTGAGAACCACCAGTCAGCAAATAGCTAGCTACTCGGCCTACCGGCAGTTCATATCTCTATACTTTAGATCAAAAAGAGTCAAAGTCTGTTTTAAGTTAGTCAGCTTTTGCCGTAAGGGCTTGTCATATAAAAAAATTGTTTTCTATCATGTTAAAGAAGGTTGACAGTAAAGTTTAACGGATTTTATACCTTGCTTAATGTTTACAGTTACTATTTCAAGGTCTTATTTTTGATTCTTGACACGCAGTGATAATTTAATCCAAACAGTAAAAATGTTTTCACAACCTTTGGCTGACACAGTTAGATAGTAGTCTTTAAAAAAGCTACATTCCTTTCAAAATATGTGTGTGTGGAGATGGATATTTAGGATTTTATATTTAGATTTTAAAATGCCGGCAGCACACTTGGAAAAATTTTTACTCCAGGTTTGCATCAGCTAGTTTTCACTAGTGTTTGGTTTCCTTGGACAAAATAGTGGACTACTTATATTTGTACATCTTTAAAATTAGCTTCAAATAGATTACTTGAAATACGACTCAAAATTTTCAGTAGTACTGGTTTTTATACTTCAACCAATACTTTTTCTAACTTGAGAGTTATCGGTACTGGAAAATAAAACTGGCTCAACCTTCCTAAACTGTTTCCTCCTACTGACTTGTGACGTTGAGGTGTTGTGTTTCCCCCATGCATAAGTGTGGCCTGAAGTGAGGCCTGTTGTGTGTACACATCCGCATACTGTCTTGTGACTGTGATGTGTTGTGATGGCTTGCATTTGGAAGACCAAGTGCCTGAAGAGAGCTCTCCTGCAGACTTGTGACGGTGCAGTATTCTGTTTTTCCCCAGGCATGATTATGGCCTGAAGTGAGGCCTGATGTGTACACACCCACATACTGTCTTGTGACTGTGATGTGTTGTGATGGCTTGCATTTGGAAGACCAAGTGCCTGAAGAGAGCTCTCCTGCAGACTTGTGACGGTGCAGTATTCTGTTTTTCCCCAGGCATGATTATGGCCTGAAGTGAGGCCTGATGTGTACACACCCACATACTGTCTTGTGACTGTGATGTGTTGTGATGGCTTGCATTTGGAAGACCAAGTGCCTGAAGAGAGCTCTCCTGCAGACTTGTGACGGTGCAGTATTCTGTTTTTCCCCAGGCATGATTATGGCCTGAAGTGAGGCCTGATGTGTACACACCCACATACTGTCTTGTGACTGTGATGTGTTGTGATGGCTTGCATTTGGAAGACCAAGTGCCTGAAGAGAGCTCTCCTGCAGACTTGTGACGGTGCAGTATTCTGTTTTTCCCCAGGCATGATTATGGCCTGAAGTGAGGCCTGATGTGTACACACCCACATACTGTCTTGTGACTGTGATGTGTTGTGATGGCTTGCATTTGGAAGACCAAGTGCCTGAAGAGAGCTTTCCTGCAGACTTGTGACGGTGCAGTATTCTGTTTTTCCCCAGGCATGATTATGGCCTGAAGTGAGGCCTGATGTGTACACACCCACATACTGTCTTGTGACTGTGATGTGTTGTGATGGCTTGCATTTGGAAGACCAAGTGCCTGAAGAGAGCTCTCCTGCAGACTTGTGACGGTGCAGTATTCTGTTTTTCCCCAGGCATGATTATGGCCTGAAGTGAGGCCTGATGTGTACACACCCACATACTGTCTTGTGACTGTGATGTGTTGTGATGGCTTGCATTTGGAAGACCAAGTGCCTGAAGAGAGCTCTCCTGCAGACTTGTGACGGTGCAGTATTCTGTTTTTCCCCAGGCATGATTATGGCCTGAAGTGAGGCCTGATGTGTACACACCCACATACTGTCTTGTGACTGTGATGTGTTGTGATGGCTTGCATTTGGAAGACCAAGTGCCTGAAGAGAGCTCTCCTGCAGACTTGTGACGGTGCAGTATTCTGTTTTTCCCCAGGCATGATTATGGCCTGAAGTGAGGCCTGATGTGTACACACCCACATACTGTCTTGTGACTGTGATGTGTTGTGATGGCTTGCATTTGGAAGACCAAGTGCCTGAAGAGAGCTCTCCTGCAGACTTGTGACGGTGCAGTATTCTGTTTTTCCCCAGGCATGATTATGGCCTGAAGTGAGGCCTGATGTGTACACACCCACATACTGTCTTGTGACTGTGATGTGTTGTGATGGCTTGCATTTGGAAGACCAAGTGCCTGAAGAGAGCTCTCCTGCAGACTTGTGACGGTGCAGTATTCTGTTTTTCCCCAGGCATGATTATGGCCTGAAGTGAGGCCTGATGTGTACACACCCACATACTGTCTTGTGACTGTGATGTGTTGTGATGGCTTGCATTTGGAAGACCAAGTGCCTGAAGAGAGCTCTCCTGCAGACTTGTGACGGTGCAGTATTCTGTTTTTCCCCAGGCATGATTATGGCCTGAAGTGAGGCCTGATGTGTACACACCCACATACTGTCTTGTGACTGTGATGTGTTGTGATGGCTTGCATTTGGAAGACCAAGTGCCTGAAGAGAGCCCTCCTGCAGACTTGTGACGGTGCAGTATTCTGTTTTTCCCCAGGCATGATTATGGCCTGAAGTGAGGCCTGATGTGTACACACCCACATACTGTCTTGTGACTGTGATGTGTTGTGATGGCTTGCATTTGGAAGACCAAGTGCCTGAAGAGAGCTCTCCTGCAGACTTGTGACGGTGCAGTATTCTGTTTTTCCCCAGGCATGATTATGGCCTGAAGTGAGGCCTGATGTGTACACACCCACATACTGTCTTGTGACTGTGATGTGTTGTGATGGCTTGCATGTGGAAGACCAAGTGCCTGAAGAGAGCTCTCCTGCAGACTTGTGACGGTGCAGTATTCTGTTTTTCCCCAGGCATGATTATGGCCTGAAGTGAGGCCTGATGTGTACACACCCACATACTGTCTTGTGACTGTGATGTGTTGTGATGGCTTGCATGTGGAAGACCAAGTGCCTGAAGAGAGCCCTCCTGCAGACTCGTGACGGTGAAGTATTTTTTTTTCCCCAGGCATGAGTATGGCCTGAAGTGAGGCCTGATGATGTGTACACATCCACATACTGTCTTGTGACTGTGATGTGTTGTGATGGCTTGCATGTGGAAGACCAAGTGCCTGAAGAGCGCCCTCCTGCTGACTTGTGACGGTGGCGAGGTGTTGTGTTTGTCCTCCAGGTGTGAGAGCAGCGCCGCTGTGGGACAGCGCTCAGCAGAGCTTCGTGGGAATGCTCACCATCACGGACTTCATCAAGATACTGCAGATGTACTACACCTCTCCGTCCGTCAAGATGGATGAGCTGGAGGAGCACAAGCTGGACACGTGGAGAAGTGAGTCCGTGTTCACGCTCTCCCAGCTGGGAGTGTTACTTTTTTCCTACAACTTCAATTTTAATTTTTTTTTTTTTGCAGTGAATGTATGCAGCGTTTCCAGCATAATTGCCGGGCACAGCTTCGAATTCTTGGGTTTATTTTGGTGGGAAAAGGGGGGGCGGGTGGCGAATTACTGTTGGCTGTTGGATGCTATGGGATACTTCAAAATTAAATTAGGAGCCTGAAATTTTGGAAAAATATTACCTCATTAAAAAGTACTTGTTAGTATATTGAAAGTCATTTATCAAAACCAAAAAGGTGATTAAATTCTATCTCTGTAATTTATTTCTTATGGTGTTTATTGGAGGGAGTGAGAGGAGGTGAGAGTCTTGATAACCCCCCATCGCGCCTCCTATAGGACCACTACTGTTTCAGTATCAGAGAAAACAGCAAAAACTAATACTTAGAATAGTTAGGGAATTACGGATTACGGGAAATTTGGGTAACATTCAGGGAAATACATGTTAGGTCAGGGAATTTAAATTAACTGGGTTTGCTAAAGGTACAGAGCTTGTCACTAACCCATGAACTGTACATTGTATATCAGTCTTTTTTTTTTATTGCAATGCTTGTGTGCTGAACATGTTTTTGGAATGTGAGGCAGATTTCTGTCTGCTTTGTTGCCTCGGGAGTGTTTGGTGTGAAAATCAACATTTTGTACATAGTTTCCAGGCTTTTTATTTACTGCGTAAATAGTTTTGTCATGACATTGAAGGATGTGTGTCTTTGCCAATGTTAGGAAGTAGCGTGAAAATTTGTGTTGGTTGTTTTATACAGAAATATTACATATTTTTGTCAGCATATAATTGTTAAATACTTGGAGAAGTCGAGGAAACTCTTTTTGTGGGTTTTACTGGGCACACTGTTATCTTCCTCAGCTTAGATACTACCTAGTTATAACTTCATACTTACTGGTCTGAGACCGCCCAGGAGAAAATAACTTAATTATTTCACAAGGGGCAACTACAGTGGCCATAATCATTACGCTATCCCATTAGTGGTAACACCAACAGGTGTCTGAAGCTGGGCCCTATGCAATGTCAAGCTATACAGGGCAATAGGAAAGCTAGAGTGCACTCTGTGGATTTATATTTAAATAATTTAGCTTTTAAGGGGTTCGCATAAACAGGGGTGTATGTGTGTTAGTGAGGCAGAATGATTGGTGTGATGCTCAATGGTGCTTTTAACACAGTATCAGCTCTAAGCACATGGCTGTGTACTGGCGCACAGTCTTTTCGTCATGCATAGAGAAACTATGATATTTGAGCGGTAACCATAACATCATATGGCGAAAAATAAAGATGCAGGTGTAATTTAAGTCCCATAAGTGTTTTCAAAAATCTGTACTAGTTGATTCACCTAAAAATTTCTCTGAGAACACATGTTTTAGCCATTTTCATTATTCTAAAATTAATCTGGAAACAAAAATATTTTCTATGTAATTTGGGTAGCAAATCAAGCATATTTTTAAAGGGTTCACGAATGTTTATGTAACTGAATGTTTTTTAAATTCAAGTCATTATTCAGAATTATTTATGTTTGTCATTTACCAAAATTTTGTTTTAATTGTGTTTTTTAAATGTTAAAAGAAGTTGTAGTAATTAGTATTTTTTTTTAAGTGTATATAGTGTCTGAAACCTTTTTTGCATAATTGTTTTGCATTTTTCTCCAGATGTACTGAAGCAAGTGAAACCTCTAGTCAGCATCAGTCCGGATGAATCGCTGTATGATGCGATCAGGACTCTGATACACAACAGGATCCACAGGTTACCTGTCATTGATCCAGAAACTGGCAACGTGCTGTACATTCTCACACACAAACGAATTCTCAGGTTTCTTTTCCTATATGTAAGTATTGCTAGTGTTGGCTTTATATTACTCATGTGCTGTACTAAACATGAATCATGCTTGATTGCCCGACCTGTCAGTTCAGTGTTCATAGCTTCTGGCTGGTGAGCTAAAGGTCCCGGTTTGATCCCAGGTTAATAGAACCTAACTATTTATTTGACTTTAACCAACAAAAATAAGTTACTTGAATTCAGATTATGATAACTCATTTCTCAACTATTCCTGGCTTCTAGGTTCATACCACATCTGTTGATTGCTTTGTGATTTTCTCTCCAAGAATGTTTGGTTGAAATGGAAATGTAAAACTAACAAGCCATACACACATTATCACTCCCATAAATTTAAGTTCCTTCATTCCATATATGTTGTAATGACACTGAAAATTATACTACACAGATGGGGTTGTATGTTAACGCACTTCCCCTGTATGTAAGCTAATATGATGGCTTAGCTCTGTATTTTGGAAGCTTAAACAAATTTATGTCTCATGTGTACATCTACTGCTGAAGAACACACACACCACTCAGGAGGGTAACGGAACTCTTTTTCTGTAAAAAAAAATTACAATTTTTACCCAGAAATTGTAGAATTATTTTTTTTTTGGGGGGGGGGGGGGGCGAGAGAGTGAAATATGGTTCTTGTTGACAAATTTTAATCTCTCAAAGCATTTCAGGAGTATTTATAAGTTGAGTGTATTTACGAGTGAGGTACTGTATGTTAAAATGTAGAACTCTTTATTCTGGAAGGCCCGGGTTCGAATCCTGGTCCATTTTTTGGTCTTGATTTTATTGTTTCCTTGATTTCCTGAAAACTCTCCGGGCAAACACTCAAGTGGTGTCCTTCTCCAGTTGGGATTGTGTTTTTGAGTTTCATCATCATTAACAACTGCTTCCAGGCTGGGGCTGAGTCAGAAAAGTAAAATGCCTCCATCTGCTGTAACTCCACCATTCCTCCTCTTTCTTTCACTATGTTCCATTCTTCTTCTCTCCTCTGCACTCCTCTATCTGCTCTTCCCACCTCCACCTTCATTTTCCTGGAGGCTGTCTTCCTGTGTATTTTTAACACCTTCATTTTCCTAAGCAGTCTCTCTTTTACCATTCTCTGCAATGGACATACCATATGTGTGCCCAGGTAGGCGGGCGGTCTTTAAAATAACATGATCTTCTTTGCTATTTTACCAGAAAAAAATAAACAGTTTGAAAGTGGTGAGGGAAAACACTGAAAGACACAATATCAACGAGACCCCAACGAACCAGATGCTAACACTTGCTTCAGGGGCAGTAGTTAAAAAGCATATGCAACTGTTGTTTTCTATTGTGTTATATAGATTCATGCATAGCAGCCACGCACATTTAACGATTTGAAGTGGTACCTTTTTAATGCAAAACCTGCTATTACAAAAATATTATTATATAAATTATATAAATATGGATGAATGTATGTACTTGGCTAAAATAAGATCAGATGCTTATATACATAATTGCTGTCCCCACTACTTTGTTGAAGTAATAGTTGTTGTGTGATATATGCGAACAAAAGCTATGCATTATTGTGATTATAAAAGTGCTTAATGTTTATTTGTGACAAATATTTTAAGTAGCTAGATTTCGTTAAAACCCACTCAATAGTTTTTGCACAATTCTGAAATGAATTAACAGAAAATTTTTTTAACAATTGTGGTTTTAGCCAAATCTGCCATCATTTTCAAAAATATATTCATTGTACAGTCTGCTACAGTTTTACTACATTTATAGAGGGAATAAAAATAATACTTAAAAAGTAGGCCAAACAATAAATAGCTGTTAATGATAAGTACCTACCTTTTGATGTTTCTCTGTCACAAAAAATTAAAATGACAAATAGTTTGCTAGTAATCTTAGTCAAGTCCTGTACTCCTGCTATTGTTTGCACCGTCTCATTCCTGATCCTGTCTTGCCTCGCAACTGCCAACAAACTCCTCATAAACTTCATTCCTATTGTTCTGATCTCCCCAGCATCACTCTTATCTGCAGCCCAAGTCTGTTCTCTATGACTGACTATGTGCACATAGTAAGTTTGAGTCTATCCATCTTTAATGAACCATTGTCATCAAAGGTGTAAAACCAGAATAATTAAAAACAGTGTGCACTGCTGTACATCTAAGAGAAGTGGTATACAGTGGTATACAGAGTGGTATTACTAAGGGAATATTGTTATGCTCAATGTATGGAGTGTGTGTGCGCGTGCGCGCGTGTATGTGTATGTGTGTGTGTGTGTATATGTGTGTGTGTGTGTGTGTATATATATATATATATATATATATATATATATATATATAGAGAGAGAGAGAGAGAGAGAGAGATAGAGAGAGAGAGAGAGAGAGCTCATACTCGATGGGAACGTCAAGGATGTCGTTAAATTTCTACAATTGAAAAAAAGAAATTACATTACAGGTGATTTGTTTGGTGAGGAAGGGGGAGGGAAAAATTGACCTAACTGATGATGATTATCAAGCCAGCCTTCCACGTAGGCAATAAGGATAGGGGCTTGTAGGTCAGAATTCAGATATTAGCTGGTGAAAAAAAAAAATGTGAATGGTGTTGTTCGTGATGATTGGGTTTCTTCTTTTCATCCTGAACTGCTGTTTGGCATTGCTCCATTTTGGGGTGTCATTTCATGTGTCGTATCCAGGCATGTCTGAAGACTAAGGATTCCATATTCTAAAACCAATAATTTAGTATTTTCTTTTCATTTTTTCTATTCATGGAAATTGATAGTTTATTTATAATAGTACTACCTATATTGCAGTTGTGGTTTGCTCAGATATTAACATTGTATTACAGTAGAAACTGACAGGACAAATCTATTTTTAAGTTAAAAATAGATTACAAGATTAGGGTTTAAAGATGTATCATTATATAATGTTAGAATGAATTGTGAAGGACTGTACACTCAAACAAGATTAGACTTTATTTTTGTGATTTATTTTGTTTTTACATGATTTGACACACTTACTGGTTCTGATATGCAAATTACTTGCAACAAAATGAAATATTTTTTTTTATTTACTCCAACAAACAAGAAGAGAATTGTATGTAATACTTCAATACATGTTCAGTATTATGAAATAGCAATATAAACACTGCATTTTTTTTTTCCATTTTATTAGATTAACGACTTGCCAAAACCAAGCTACATGAACAAAACCTTACGTGAACTGCACATAGGCACGTACAATGACATAGAAACCGCGTTCGAAGATACCTCAATCATCTTGGCCTTGAAGAAATTTGTGGAGAGGAGAGTTTCAGCTCTGCCCATTGTGGACAACGAGGGACGTCTTGTGGACATATATGCCAAATTTGACGTTATTGTAAGTAAATGCATCAAGGTAGACAGTAATTTATTCTTTTTTTGTTAACAAAATATTTAATATTTTTGAGTTATAATGGTGATGATACCCAGAAGAGCTTGTTTTTCAATCTTCATTGTAACTTCCATTACTGATTTTAGTTAAAAAAAAGTTATAATTTACCAATACTAGGCTTTTTCATTATTGTTCCTATCAGGCAAATGCTATTCAAAACAGGGACGATCATACCATGATCATACTTTTTTTTTTAATTATTAGTGTGAAGATAAATTTCATGTGCATTATGACCTTTGATTATTAGTTTCTCTCTAGATTTATATATTTTTTAAAACTAGCCAAAATACCTGGTGTTGCTAGGACTTGAAACATCGGGCTCTTTGGCAAATATTTACAAATACATTGCAAATAGCCGTTGCCATGGAGACAAAGAAAGCATTGTTAAATTTTATAGAACTCAAAAGGTTGAAAAACATGAAATTTTATTTTCTAAAGCCTCAGCAACCTTCCTTATAAACAGATTTTCATAAAAACCATTCTTATTGGATGTCTTTGTAGCAAAAGGAATATAATTGCCAAATTTGAAGTCTGTAGGTGTTATAGTTTTGGAGAAATAGTGGTGTGTCAATGAGTAGTAGTGTTTATGTGTGTGTGTTTTTTTTAATCATTTTTACAAAAAAAAACCTTTATTAGTCATTCCTGTAAAGATTGGCCAGCTAAGATATGGTGCACATCACCCTTGATATTTCGGGAGATAAAATTTAGCATGACCTGTGACTTGTATATTTTTTTGATTCTAATTGAGGAGTTTTTTTTTACTGGGGCATTCCAAAATAAACCATTTGTTTGGTTTTTGTTTTGTGGCATACAAACATTATTTATTATGGTGTCTAGTTTTTATGATATAAGAAATTACAATTTGTTACTGAATAATATTACTACCTATCTTGTATTTTATGTGTGTCGGCTCTAGTGTTTTTCTTCTGTTTTTCTTAATGTACCTACTTGGGGAAGTTAATCTGGAGTAGTAGCTTTGTCTACATCTACTAAAGAATTCAAGTACTATAAGTAACAAACATGGACTTTACTGTGAACAGATTGTTTTTCTCTGGTTACACCCCCCCCCCCCCCTTTTTTTTTTTCCTTCTCCATTATTTATTCTATCACAGATCTTTCATAATCTCATTACCCATTATTCTCTACAATGATTTCAATGTCTATGATATTCTAAGATATAATTTATTCGATAATTATAGTAATAACTAAATTAATTTTTTTTGTTTAAAGAATTTAGCAGCTGAGAAAACCTATAATAACCTGGATGTTTCATTGAAGAAAGCCAATGAGCATCGAAACGAGTGGTTTGAAGGCGTTCAGAAGTGCAAAATGGACGAGACTTTGCAGGCTGTGATGGATAAGATAGTGAGGGCGGAGGTAATGTTTTACTGTTATTTTGAAGTGTATCTTTTTTAACTTTTTGTTTATTATAGTCCAATTTAGTGAACCTGAAAAATGGTTTTGTTGAAAATAGTATGGACAAAATAAGAACACATTGTAAACTCAGGGAATACTTTGTAGTAGCCTACTTGGTTATTTTATTACTTGCTTCTTTAGATGATGATTATCTACTTGAAAACTATTCAAGAATTATGATCGGTGGATTTTCAGAAAAATCTTCTTAAGTTGAGTGTTTTAAATTATTTTTTATTGAGAATTTCAATTTTCTTACATAATCTTAATAGTAAATTAGGGACATTAATAAAATTTCATTTTAATTGCCACCCCATAAAACTGAAGTTAACGATTAAAAGTTTCATAGCAAATGTCATGTCATCATCTGAATAATTGAATTTGAGTTATATGACTTAGATATAAGGTGATAAGGACTAATGCACAGAAAAGCATCACCATAATCAGTCCTAAGTTTAGCCCACTAGCAATCAAAAATTCTCCAGTCAGACTACACTGTTAACATTAAACTGAATCACTAGCAAACTATTAGTCATTTTTATTGTTTGTAACAAAGGAATGTCATTAATTAACTTCATATGTAAAAGGTTTGTATCAGTAACCACTACTGCACAAGGTATTAAATTGGTTTTGCTCATTTTTAAATTTTTTTTTTTTTTTTTGTATTCTATCTAAACCTTTATACATAATTGTTATGAATGCAGACAGGACTGTGACGCGCGCCAGGTTCGGAGCTGGCTGGCGGCCCAGCAGGGCCACTAACGTTATGTGCCATCCACCGATGTAAGACATGCCACAGGTGCCTGGCCGAATTACAAGGGTCCTCGCTGCCCCCTATCCTCTCCTTCCACTCCCCTTGCACCATCCCGCCCTCAGGCCATTGTCAACGACCCTTTTAGTGGCCTGGGAATTCTGTGGGTTTCCCGAGGCTGCCGCGTGAAGTGGCGCGAATAAACACCGCCTTTCCGGACGTTTTGGGCGTCGGGGTTGGCCCAAGGTGTCACGACACTACCAACCCTTCCAGTCGGTTCTAGCAAGTTTACTAAGCGTAATAAAGCAGTGACGCTGGCCTCCGCTGAGTTCAGAGCGAGTTCCGAGCGAAGAGCGGAGCAGCGGAAAGTGTCTCCCCCTCGGGGAGTGATACTGGCGATATGCATGTGATCAGCGAGATGTGAAGAGGGCAAGTGGCCCTTGGTGAACGAACGAACCGGACCTATCGGGAGGCGATACCTGCGAGTGAAGGCCTGGCGAGCCAGTTCTTGTGTGACCAGCGATAGTTGGGGACTGTGCTGCGGCGCGGCGTGGGTGAGAGTGCGAAGGAAGCGGACAGAGGCTGACTCAAGAGCGAGGCATTGTCGAGCCAAGCTCCAGTGGAAAGTGTTAATGTTTCAATGACCAGTGTAAGACTTAATTGTTGTGGACAGAAATATTGAGTGTAGTAATTAAATTTATGGTGTAGACATTTGTAATAAATAAAACTGAACCATTTAATTGGGCTAAACCTTACGAACCCAGTTTTCTCCCCACATTATACTCATAACAATATAGTAAAATTGTAGCAGACTGTACAATGAATATATTTTCAAAATGGTGGCAGATTTGGTTATAAGAAGATATACAGAGATGAAAAATTTTTATTAAAGTTTTTGTCTGTCAATTTATTACAGCTTCATGCCAAAACTTTTGACTGGATTTTAATGAAATTTCAACTTGTTAAAATTTTAGTCATGAAGAAACATTGACCTTTTTAATCATAATAATTATTACATTGTTTCTGCTTGATGAAAGCTTTTTTTTTTTTTGTTTTTGCACAGATCATGCTAAAACTATTACACGAACAAAGTGGTGGGGACAGCAATAATTAGAGACAAGATTTTATGGTTTTATTTTTTATCCAATTTGGTTTTTAAAACAGAATATCTCAGTGTTATTGTTTTTGTTTTCATAAATACAGTAATACTACTCTAAAATAGTGTATTAGTATGCTGCATTTTTATGATAAAATAATTTCTAATACATTTATCTAATACAGATATATTCTGAACATTAAAAATAAATTGGCAAGCATTTTTGCTATGCAATTTGGTACATTTTTTGTGTAGAAATGATGACATTTCTTTAAATTTCAAACAATAAAAGATTTTTTTTTTTGTGATTTGAATTAAGTTTTGCTTAAATGCTGCTTAATTCCAAGGTATAACTTACATTTCAGTGCTGTTATGTGTGTTAATTTGCGGTTTTGTGTTATGCTGTGTATTGAAATTCTTTCTTTGTTATTTTGGTTTTATCACAATTCACCATATAGTCTTGTCCCTAGCAATAATATATAAGCATTTGATCTTTTTTAATGCAAGTACATAAAATCATCTATATTTAATGGGTCTGGGAAAGTATGTACTTAGTCTACATGATGATTTTTTTTTGTAGTTGCAAGTTTTTCATTAAAGATGTATCACCTCACATCATCCATCAACCTACATAAACTACAATCACAGTAGTTTTTTTAACTACTGCTCCTGAAGTGAACATTAGCATCTGAGTTGTTAAAAGTCTTGTTGCTATTGTGTCTCGCAGTGTATCCCTCGCCACCTTCATGCTGTTGTTTAATTTGTGGTATAATGCCAAAGAAGATCAAAAGTTTATTTTTAAGACTTGGTGTTAAATTCAAGTGTAGTGGTGTGTTTTTTAGTTCAATGTTGGTGTGGCAGATTTCAGAAGCAGTCTTTTATACCTTGAGCTCCAGACACATGAAAACCACCACAGGGTAGTCACCGTCTAGGTCAGGTCCACGTGATACAACAAGCCACAGCGCTGTGCTTGAGAAAGGCCACATCTGGGGAAGTGTTACCTGTATGAGGGTCGGTGGATAAATAAAACAAAAAATTACCAGCATAACCTTTAATTAAAGATAGTAGTGTTCTGGAGCATTCTGGAAAAAAAAAGGGGGGGGGGGGTACGTTTGCCCGGTCATGGCCTTACTGTCACCACGCCACATGGTGATGCCACACCTCCGTAAGAGTCTAATGCACATGAATCAGTGCAGACCCCCACCTATCTTTACTTTAAGATAACTACACCCTTGCTGCAACACCCATAACACCTGGGCAGTAAAGTACATGTCAATACATTATTACTACTACTATTACATAGGTACAGATACTTACTGAAACTTATATTTTACTAGCTGCAGTACCCAGTGTTGCCCAGGCTGAACACAGGGTGATATATTGTCCATGAGCCAAAGCAAAATGGATAGTGCTATGTGACAGTGATAGAGAAATTACACTCAATTTCTGTTTGTATGTCTATAACCTATGATTTTCTATTCACCCTTGGTGATCAGTTGAATGGTTTAGAATGATGGAAGAAGGATGTATATAATTTGGCTTGTCCCATTTTATGGCTTAAGGATATATTAGGCATATATCTGAGTTGAATACTGTTTAAACTTAAAGCCTAAAAGCCTAAAAGTATTTCTGATTTTAAGTTTGTGCAGTAAAAGTATTACTCTGTAGATATTAAAGTATATAAAAATCAGTGGTTGATTTTGTAAATGGCCTTAGCCATTTTGGTATATTCTGGGTGAGATTAACTGTTCACCAATTGAAATTATATTATAACATTTTTGGCTGCCTGAACCTATATTGGTGAACGAGCAAGCTTTCATCAGAAATTTAGTCAGCAATATTTTAAAATCTAAATCCAGAGGTAAAGTACTGGGATTGAAAGCCCTCTGCTTCTAAACAACTGAGCATCAAATTTTCATAATTCTTTTTGTTTGATCCTTGAGAATTAAGAACTGTTATCAAGGGCTTAATGTTAATTAAATTAATTAATGAACAATATCACCAACTTTTGAAATTTTAAAATACAGAGCACCAGCATAAGTTAGCGCTAGAGAATCAATATTTTCTTGATTTTATTAACATAAAAAGTATTGTTTTCTAACAGACAAGAATATATATTATTAATTTGAATACTTGTAAGCCTATTTAAGATAAGTGTACTTAAAATACTTTTTGTTTGTTTTTGTTGTTCAGAAAAATAGAGTATAGTAAAAGCCATAGAGTTGTCAGATCTTTGGATATTTAATACTGAGTCTTATAAAGTTAATAATACAAAATACAACCAAAGGTAATGAATGTGACTCGACTCACATTATTTATATACTAAATAACTGTATTTCTCACACTGACAACATACCTACACTACATAATAGTCCAAAGATATTCTGATAAATACACAAAGCTAGATAGATAAGGTACAACACCACTACTTCGCTTCAAATACTTTAACACTTATTTTCATATTTACTTAGCAGATGTAGGTTTTTCCTTGGCCTGTTAAGAGATGGCTAAAATAGTCCTCAACAAGTTCAAAATTCTGATCAATTGGAAATCTAGAGGGTTGCTAACCATACAAATGCTGTCTGTACAGTTTTCTTAATAGTTGTGAGTGTAAATCTATCTAGTGTTAGGTGTTATCATGTTTAACATAATTACAATAAGGTTTTAATGTTGATTTTAGGCAATTGTATTATATTAAAAGTATTTATTCTGTTTTTTTTCCAGGTCCATAGGTTAGTGGTGGTTGACGAGGACGACAAAGTCATAGGAATCATCTCACTCTCTGATTTACTACTGTACCTGGTTTTAAGGCCATGTGGTAAGTACACAGCTGTAGAGACGAAAGTATAACGTAAAGTCCGAATAGAGTATGATGTATGGAGAATTAATATTTTGAATGGCATTTGTTTTAGACATTGAAAAAGTTGCCATGAATTTACTTACACTGAATATTATTGCAACTTGTAAATTATTGCTAGGTCATTCACATGACAATTTCAGAGAATTTTAGACCTCTAGTTTAAGTTTCCTACTCTGTGCATGAATGTTGGTGGTTGGTACTTGATGACTCATTATCAAGTGTGGTTGGTGCAAGCATTAGACTAAGCAAAGTTATAGGACTATAATACTTAAAACTGCAATAATTACATCTATTTTCCTAACTATATTGTGTTGGTTGCTAGTTCATGTGCTTAACTTTTAAATGTCTGTGCCAGGTGTGTCACCTGCTTCCTGAGAAGCGTTTGAACTTTAAAGGCACACTGCGCTGCTTTCACGTGTTCTCTTAGCCATTGGAGTGTTGCCTGGATGCTCATGAATTTCAAATTTGTATGTTACCATTGGTGCTTGTAATTTTGCAGGGTTGTGTTTCCAGACATACTTTTCTTAGCAAATGCTTGCTTGCTTGCTTGCTTGCTTGCTTGCTTGCTTGCTTGCTTGCTTGCTTTGGCATTTTCTGCCACCCATTATATTTATGCCCAGCTATTTCTGAAATATACCTGTTTGTTTATAAAAAAAAATATTAACCTGTGATATAAAAGAGTAGTAAGAATATTTTATTAACAGTTCATGAAATAGTTCTGACATTGGTTCACCAGGAATTTGTTATCACTGGGTATGTGATCTTTGAATGATTATTTCAATGAGAAGGATTGATTTAAATAATTATTTTTAGACATGCACCATTGCTAGTTTACACTGTATATTACAGAGAAAGCCCGAAGATAAAACAAAGAAATGTGAATACACATACACACAGAAAACAAGTCAAAATCAGCCAATGTCATATGTTAAATGTAAAGACAGCACAGAGAATTCCGGGGAAGCAATTAGTCGGAACAATATCACAGCATCGACTCAACAGTGGCTTGACGAAAACTAAACAGTTGCAACAAAAGCGGTGAATAAAGATAAAAACAAAATCTCGGACAAAACATAGAAAACACCGTGACACATGTGCAAACCCAGCAATGAAATTAAACAGGTATTCTGATAACATGAGGAAAGACAGCACAGACGGAACACAGTAGGCTTGCCAGGATAAAACAATTGCGGCGTTTTGAGAACTGAGATCTGTTCCCATCCATCCATCCATCCATACATACAGTGCAAACTAGCAATGGTGTTTGTCCGTAATAATGATCTAAACCAGGTTATGTGGTCCAGTGGCGTAGACAGGATTTGTGTATGGGGGGGTGTTAAGAAAAAATGCCCCCCACCCGTATTAAAGCGGGGGGGGGGGGGGGGGGGGGGGTCCTCCCCTGGGGAAATTTTGGATTTTAAGGTGTAAAATAGTGCTGTTTTAGCAGTTTTTCGGTATTTAAATTTAAATATTGTAATGGTAAAAATTTTATTAATTTTTTAATGAAATTTGTTTGAGTGATGAATAAGAAATTAATTAAAGATTTGGTGCTGGGGGGGGGGGGGGGTGTTGAACAACTAACCCCCCCTCCCTGGCTACGCCCCTGATGTGGTCTGGTAGCGACTCAAAGCTTAAGGAAGTGTGTGTGTGTGTGTGTATGTGTGCGCGCAGGTGAGGAAGGCAGTCCCGAAGGCTGCACGTCCCTCAGGCAGCAGGACACGGCCAGCCTGCACCACCAGTCCTCCGATACCTCCACCATCCCCGAGGAGGACGCCAGCGACGGCGAGGCAGAGAGCACCACCACCGTCGCCTCCGCCTCGCCCCCGCCCTCCCCCTCCTGCCCGGACCGCCTCGACTCGTCCGCGGCCCACCGCGCGGGTCTGGGCGCCGGCTGGCGGGAGGTCACCGTGTCCGGGGGCGAGTGACGGGCTGCCTCCCGGCCCCCGCCGACACCTCTCCTTCTCTCCGGTCAGCCGACTGGGGGGGGACTGCTTGCCCTGCCCGCTACGCGACAGGCAGTGTTTTGATTTTTGCGTCGGCTGCTTTGCACGCATGGCTGTTGTTTTACGTGAGATGTTAAGTTGGTAGCGAGCGAGGGGAATGAAGATGATGATGATTTTCATGATGATGATGATGATGATGATGATGCTAGTGATTTCTTGTTGGTTTCCACGTTCGTGAGTAAACACTTGTCGTGGAGAAAAAAAAGTAACGAAGAAGGGAAGATGAGAAGTTGTTCATGTTTTGTAGGTCCTGTAGACATAACTATTTAAGAGAAATTAATAGCTGAGGTAGTTTTTTATTACATTATTTAATGTGGCTTCTTTTAAAAAAAAAATCTTAATTCTAAAAATGTTAGACGAATAAGAGGTGCTATTATGAATTTATAAAAACTGAAATTTTTTTGTGTGACATGTAGAAAGTCACTCCTCTTTGAGTTAATCTGTGATGTGAAAATATTTTAGTACAAAGTGTGATGATACTTGAAGAAGGTAATATGAAAGTTGAAGTGATGGAGGCACGTTGTTGTATAGTGTGATTGTGTTGTAATGAAACCTACCAGTATAGTTGTAGTAACTAATGATTCAGAAAAGAACTACCAAACTTTGACTTTATTTATTTCATCCTGTATATCATCCTTAATTCCTGTTGTATACATGAGCAGCTAAACAATAACAGGAAAATGATCTCTTACAATTCGTTCCTTCTGGGAGCAATAAATAATTTCCTTTAAAATCAGTCTTATTTATAAGAAGTATAAAAATAATAAATTTTAAAAATAATGCCAGTCATAATATTGTTGGGAAAAATTTTTATGTAACAAATATACTTAAGTTTAAACTAAAGCTTGCATTTCTGTATTTACGCACATGATTTGATATGGCGCAAAAATATTTTTAACTGTGTAAAAAGAGTAATTTTCTTATGTGTGATAGGTATTTGTTTTATGGAACAATAGTTAGAAGTAAAAATATATTTCTGTTCAAATAATGTTTCTATATGAATTGACCTTCCTGATTGAAAAATCTTAAAATTTAATATAAACTTACATAGTCTTCCATGTATGTGCACAAACCTACAGGAAATAATTTCTATCAGCAGTTTGTTAGTGGTTGCTAAGGAACAGTTGGAAAATTATAAGATAGCAAACATTGAAACTTGAAATACTACATACTTAACTATGCTATTGTGTTTACCATTCATGTACGGGATAAATGGTTATCTGCTGAATTTGGGTTCGGTGCATCAGTTCTGCAAACTAGAAATCTGACTTAAACATTCACTTAACTTCAACATCATTGCCATATTCAGTAATATTATTGTTAGTTTTTTCATCTCAAATTTCCACAGCATCCGTTATATTAAGGCAGTTGAGAAATCTGATCAGTTGTATCTGTGTCTGATTCCTGGCAATATTGAACCCAGATTTTTCACACGTGGAAAACATTGTGGGCATTACCGTGATCAGTGGGTTTTCTCTGGGAATTCCCATTCCCCTCACCTGTTCATTTAATGCTCCATTAGCATATTTTCACTTTTCATTGTGTCTAATGACCTAGCTGTCTATGAGACATTGAGCTCAATCCATCTATCATCCACCATTTATCACAAATATATGAAAGCCACCATATTAAACCCTACTAACATTGAAGGCAATCAGGGGTGAAGCATGGGTGGAAGGTTTGGAAGCAGTCCTTCTTGTAGTGAATTGTACTTCTCATCTAAAAGTACTATATTTCAATAGCCTGTAATAAGACTTCCTTACAAAAAAAATGCTGAATTTACTCAACCATAATATGCACATTTATGTAACATTTTGAGGTTAGAAAATGGGTTGCATTTTACAGTAAATTCACCAAATGTATTATACTCAGAGTTTTTGGGATTTAAAAATGGGATGTAGCTTATGGAGGATGTGATTGGACTCTTCAACAATTGTAATAATTGTAAGGGTCCCAACTGCTGACACCAAATATAATGGTGCCTAATTTCTGATGCAATTTGTAATGGCTGCCAAAATGTTCTTTCATGCAGTTTTAACATAACCAAAGTTCTGACACCACCAGTGTTAAACTGGACTAAAAGGGGAGGAGCAAAGGAGGATGCACGGTATGGATACGAGGGAAGGAGATGGGGGAAAGGTGAGGTTGCTGGGTTCGTGATCTTCGCACTTATCGTCTGCCTGTAAGGGAGTTAGTCATGGTGTCCTTCTATTAATGCACTGGACCTTCCTATTTATTCGTTGTCTGTGTATGCTCATCCCTGTACATGAAGTACATCTCTAGACTCTGCTCTGATGGTTGAACCTAAGACTAGGCCTGTGCGAAGCTTCGACTGAGGGAATTAATTTAAGCTCTTTTTAGTATTCAATTTTATTTTGCCAGGAAGCATTGGTTCTGATGCTAAGCTTCCCATCTGATGTGTAGCTTCGTTGTTGAAAAGCTTTAAAACAGTGAAAGCCTAAGATTCTCTCATGAAAATTTTTTTTTGTGTGTGTTGCTTAAACAAAGTTGGTTACTTAAAAAAATCAAAAGAAGCCACTCCATTTACTTGTATAAAGTGATCAATATGTACTTATAATTAAATAAAACATTAAAAATAACCATACATTATATATGTTATTTATAGGTCCCAATCAGTAAATCACGTAATCAGTTCAAACATTACAAGTGTACAGATTTTTGTTTTATTTCAATCCTTAATTTTATAAAATAAGTGTAATGCAGCTTTGCCGAGAACAATATCCGCAGTTAGATTCGACTTCACAAATATTTTAAACATTCAATTTGATATTCGCTTCACATTAAAAAAATTTAGTATTTGCACAGGCTTAGCCAAGATCTTGCTCGTAAGCACCCGCCTCGGTACCATGGTAAGGCTTGTGGCACCTTACAGACTTGGTACCTACTCTAAATGGGTTAAGTAACTTAGTCTTAGTAACCTAGAAATATTATTGCACTGAACTGGCATCAGCTCTCTCTTCCAAACCATCTCATGTCCTTGCATAACGCAATCTCCTCTTTGAACACCCTTCACCCTTGCCGCACCACTATCCATCTATCTATCACAGTGCACCAACAAAACGAACTCATGCTAGGAAGGCGAGTTTCGGCGCATAGTCAATGCAAGAAGAATTACTGTACTCTAAAACTGCACATTGTTGTTGCCTCCTCAGAGTTGAAATCAAACAAATTCTCTAAAATTATATTCCATCACATAATTACAAATAGAGCAGGTTACTTATTAAGATAGTAACTCTGGATAATCACTGTGCAAGTAGAGTTCCTATTTATTTCAGAAAGTTACTGAGCACTAAACATGTAAAAAAAAACCTCACCTTCGTTGAGGATGAAGCCAAGATCGACAATTAAAGACTATGCATAGGACCTGGTCGGTGCTGTGATGTAATCAAACTACTTGAAAAATTTAATGCGTCAGCATTACCTTTCATCCATTACTCGAATAGAAGAGAGGAACTGAAGAGGGATGTGAATTAAAAATTGTGTCTTAGATTTTGGTAATTACAATAGGTTATCAGCATCTCTAATGCAGTGTAAGCTGTATAATTCTCTCTAGGATCCAGGGCCGGAACTAAGGGGGGGCATGGGGGGCATGTGCCCCGGGCGGCAAATATCAGGGGGCGGCAAAATATGAAAAGTGGTTCACTAAAACAAAATGAAACTAGTCATTAAAAAAAGTTTTGAAAGTGTACATACATATCGCAACCAATAAGTTAGCCAAGAAATTGAGAAATTCTATTTAACTTGATTATGCATAATTTGTAAATATATTCGTACTTCAAATGCGTTACTTCACTCTAAGAAACAAGTATTACCATAATTCGTGGTCTGGAGTGAGTAAAACCACTGCGATGAGAGCTAGTATCTCAAGGACCCGTTGCGCGGGTGATCACTTGGCTGTGTTTTCGTACCATGTGCGTCTCTGCCTGAGGACGGGAGCAGATAACAGTTCTCGAAACGTTGCTTGTTTCTGTTTTGGAAAAACTATTGTGTTTGTTTCGTCTTTTCGTTTTGTCGTGTTATTATCTCGTTTCAACTGCTGTGCTGAATTTTTTTGGGTTCAATATTTTTGTGCTGTCATCATTTGTGGGGTTTTTATCGTTCTATTCTGTTTGGAAAACTATTGTGTTTGTTTCGTCTTTTTGTTTTGTCGTGTTTTTGCCTCGTTTCAACCATTGTGCTGAATTTTTTGGGTTCAATATTTTTGTGTCGTCATCATTTGTAGGGTTATTTCGTTCTCTTAGTACATTTTTTTTTGTTTTTCTTTGTTTGTTGACCATATTCCTTTTACGGAATATTTTGTGGTGTTTATATCCTGTTGACAACAGCAATTTTTTGCTTAATTTGTGCTTTTTGTCTTTTGGTTATTTTTACTTATTTATTTATTTTAGTTTTTAGTTTTCTTCTACAGAAAAAGTGCTTAGCAAAGGCGTATGTCAAAAAAACTTACATCAAGTAATGTTGGAAGTCATTGACAGATTAATTATGGAACTGAGTAACAGGTTTAAGGCTTTGGAGAACATTAACAAAAAGTTTGGATTTTTAAGTGGTGTTCAAATTCATAAAATGGAAGTAGAAGATTTAAAAGTCAAAGCAGCAGAATTAGGAAACGCAGTGCCGATCTTAACAAAGAAGCATTCGTATTTTAAATTGAAAGTTTTAAGCATCATACATCAACAGTAGACTATGAATTAAAAGATGCTACAGCATCAACAATGTTGAGCCTTATCTACAAAAATAAACTGGAGGAGGCACATCCTAACATTACTACTGCTCTGAGAATGTTTCTCACCCTTCCAGTTACAATTTCGTCAGGTGAAAGAAGTTTTAGTAAACTTAAACTTATTAAAAGCTATTTGAGAAGCACGATGGGCCAGCAGAGATTAACAAATCTAAGTATTATATCTATTGAACACAAACGAGCTGCTTTGATCAAATTTGATGATATTATTAACACTTTTGCAGCTAATCATGCTCGAAAAATTAAATTTTGAATTGAATTTATTTGTATGGTTATCAATACAATATTATACTTAATTCAGAATCACATGTTCCTTATGTAATTTTAGTACTTAATAAACTTATTGGTAAGACATTAATTTTCACTGTTGTGCAAACAATAAACAATAGTTTGATAACAGTCTATTTCATTATAATAAAAAATGTAATTGTATTAGCTTTCCAATTAGTGTACTTGATAAATATAAGTTCTCAATTATGTATAAGTGAATGGTATCATTTCAACCACCGCTTCTAACGAAAAAGGGTATTTTATAATGTTGGTAAGGAGGGTGCGGCAAATTAAGCTTTGCCCCCTCTAAAGAATCTCCTAGTTCCGGCCATGCTAGGATCATCAAAATTTCAAAAGTGTTTTTGATAACCTCTAGCAGGAGGAGCTTGTTTTACCCTTGAGAATGGGCAGAAGGAACTTGAACTTCATCAAGCTGGTTGTTTGAGGCATCTTGTAGTGCAAACAAGCACCTTTAAGTGTGTAATATTATGTTACATAATTTATGTTGGGTGAACTATATATCACAAGCTAGCAGCTATTTAAAAACTTTAATTCTAAAATTTTCAATAAGTTAATAATTGAATATCCATTTTCATGCAAACAGTGCCTGCATAATGTAAGTTTTTTTTTTTTGATATTTTTTTGTTCAAATAAATTTTTTTATTGTTGTACTTCTGTGATAAAATTTAATCTGAAATAACTTTTACAGTTTTATGACTAAGCATCGACTCTCTTGCATGCAAACATGAGAAATACTGTTTTGTTGATTGTCTCATTGTATGCTTACGGCCCCACGTTGTGGTAGCCACTTTCGTTCTGTGGGCTTACTTCCCAGAGTTGTGATGTAATCGTATTAAGATCACTATTTGATAACACACACAAGACTAATACAACTGACATAAAATACTAGTAAATATAAATAAAAACTGAGATTGGTTGATACTACAATAAAATATGTTACTGGTGTGAAAAATTTGGGGGTAAATATATAGACTGTAGTAATAAAATCTTGATAGTTTGGGAACGGGACACAAAACACCTTTAATACACTTAAAACACTACACCTAAACATACATATACACTTACAAGACATAATACATACACAGGAACACTAAATATCAAATAGTATAGGCGTTTATGTAGGTTGATTTAGATTTACAAAATTAAAATGAAAAAATATGATTATTGTTTATTATTATTAAGGCAGACCTGGTGATGTGTAACTGGATAGAATTAACAGGATGTACAGTGAGATAGATTATTTCAAAAGTTCTTTAAATTCATTCAAAATTAAAATAGATCCAGAAAAATGTTAACTCAGTTTTAAAATATTTCCGAATTTAACTTTATGCAATTGTATCACAATCAATTGTTCAAATTTACCATGGCTAGTTTGTTCAGGGTTCTCGATGATTACTTAAAAATCAGACCTCTGGTATATTATTCCAGCTTATAAAGGTCGCGAAATATTAATTAAACTGCTCGAACTTATTTAAATACTGTTATTCTCAGTTTAAAACACAGTGAGGCAAAACAAAAAGAAAGTTTCCAATGAAGTTACTAGACTTGGATAGTGGCACTATTAAGAAAGGCTTGAATGTAATGGATATGGCTTAGGCTTCAATTGAAATCCCTAAATAATTAAGTGAAACATAGTCACTTCTCGCCACATTTACTCACGTCACGCCTTTGCAGAATGTAAATTTCAACGCACACTATATTTTCACAAACTGTAGTAAATATTTTACACAATATTAAAAATACTACATGACTGCGTCAGGCTAAGCCTTACGAAGCATATGCCTAAAACATTTCTTTTTCACTTATTTCTACTACTTCTCCATGTTGAGCAAAATGCTTATTGTTAACTCAAATCTGGGTGCTGATTGGCTGTTGTGAGACCATATCCGGCAGCCTTCGTACACATATTAAGCAGCAAGATACTGGTAAGTAACTGTAATTAATAAAATTACAAACAATGACAATTAAATCACAAAATCAGTTAGCTTGAGAAGCTGTTATAGAACAAAATAACATAAAATAATTTAAAATAAATTCAGTTCAGGATAGTTTGCAACATTATATGAGGAAATACAGGAATTGCTATTGTGGATGTAAATAGAGAGTTCAGATTGTTTGTGGCTTAATCTCGTAGAAAACATTTATTAATATAATATTTACTCTTACATAACAATACTCATAGCATAATATCTTTGACATTTAATTTCATAATAATAAATAAATCAAATCTGGACAAAAACCATGTTATCGTATATCATATTAGGTTTTGTATAGCCTGGTTTTTCGTGAATTGTGATCTTCACAATGGCAGTAACTACTTAGGCAGTTATGAAATTACTCGGAAAATCATTTTTTCAAGTAAAATATTTTGTATTAATAAAGTCTGTTTTTAGAACAGAAGTATTAAACATTTGCTCAAATGAGTCTGTAAATTGACCTATTTTTCTGTAGTTTTTTTTCTAGGAATCAAATTATTTAAAAATTAGGTTGTGCATTGACTTGACCAAATATATAATTTTTCAAATGCCCAAAACATTGTAAACATTAAAGGCTGGAATATAAACGAAAACATTTGCACATGAATATAGCATTATCTTCTATGCTATTTTGACAATTAAATCTCTAGCTTTCACAGTCAAAATGACTTGGACATAAGCATTGAGGTGTGTTCTGGGCAGAAGATTAACAAAGACTGCAAGACTTGCAGGCCTTGAGGAAAATGATTGATAATTATTGTGCAGGATTTAAAATAGAGCTAAATCTACTGATAATACATTGTAAGTAAGTGATCAACCCTATATGGAATATCGCTCTCTTCCCATGGATCCTGAATCACCTGTCTTGGAATTTGTTTGAATTATGTCATTGCAAAATAATTCATATAATAAAGATTAAGAACCTGTCACTAAAGCTGGGATCGGTCCCCTTCCGATGCATTTGCAATTGACTTTACAAGTCTAGCATTGAGGAAACATTTCTGGCACTGCAGAAAAACTGAATTTTGTTTTTTAATAAAGTTTTGTCTGCAGTGATCTCTCGGATTGACAAAGTAACTATTGGTATACTCAAGTTAGTGTTCAGTTATTTATCTAATTTTACTCAAGAGAATAATGTATTAAATGTGGTGTGGATATCCTCCTCTACACTCAGGAACATATCACACATGTAAGAATATTTCTACAGTCTAAAATTTATAGCCACACAACCATAGAACACCTCAATCATGCAAATCACTCTTACAATATCACAGGCACATGCTTTTTGTGTTATGCTAATGGTTGCTGATGTAATATTTGGAGTCTGCTTTCATTTCAGAGATCCGACAAAAGTTTACTTTGTCTTTGGTAGTAGTACTCCAGGAGAGTAACTTTTAGCCAGTATTCCAACATGTAATTTGACATTTGGCTGGCTTTTAATAGTACTATTACTAAAGATACATTTTCTCTTGTTAGTAATATACAGAGGTGATTTCATGATGATTTCTTGTGTTTTAACAAGTTTCCATGACTTAAAAAAGCCCACCTATGTGAAGATTTTATTTTTGACAAACAAGGAAGCACTAGACCAGGGATTGGCAGATCGTGACTTGGAAGCAGCGTGCGGCTCTTTTCACAGGGAGTCACGGCTCTACAACTCTCAGCGCAAAGAAAAGTGCCGAACCAAATGAAACGGGCCAATCACAAGGCATGTCCTCAACCCACCATCGCACCTAGCGCCACCGCTTTTGCTTGGGTACTTTTCTATTTTAATAATTGATTAAAATAATTAGGTTGTCTTGGTTTATCAGAATTGCTCCACTAATGACTACCATATCCTTACATTTACTATTTTTTCCTAAGAAGCCTTTATTTTAAAGACTATGTTGAATATGTAAATAAAATACTTTGATTTTTTTTCTGGTTTTTTAATAGTCTTAAAATTCCATGTAGATACAGAGAAAATACATGTTGCGCTCTAAAAATATGGATAATATTTTTACTTAATATTTGGCTCATCTCACTCGAAAGTATGCCGACCCGTGGTATAGGGTGAACACTGACCTGCATAGCAAGCAGGGCCATCGATAGTAACCAAGCGCCTGGGGCTCCCTCCCCATTAATTAATACATAATAATTTTAACAAAATCGAAAGACTATAAACCTTACACATATTATACAGCTATTCGAACAAGACATAATGTAATTTTTAACAGTATTTTAATTATATTTATCCCTCGAACGATTTAATCCAATTATGAGGGCTGTTTTTTTTTAATAGTGTCCATTTGGTCGTAAAAAAATAAACTCGCGAAAAAAATGTTTTTATTGGCATATTTTGTTTACCACGTATCTACTTTATTTTTCAACATAATTGCCATTCAGTTCTAAGCACTTTCCGTAACGCTGCACCAGTTTCTTTAACCGCTTTGCACAGAAGTTCGCCGCCTGGGAATAAAACCATTTGACAATGGCAATCTTGAGTTCGTCATCAGCTTAACAACGAACCGTTCACAGTGACCCACAAAGCGGCGCGGCCGACATCTTCAGAGACGGTCCAGCAAACTGCGATCAGCAGCCAGATCGACGAAACGAGCAGGCGAGTCACGCGCCAGGAAGCGCGGCTAACCGCAGTGCAGAAAAGTTAAGCGGAAAGCCCGCTTACAGGGGCATTTCTCGTAGCAGCCAGACACCGTGACGAACAAGATGATGGCATCTTCGCGAGTCACACGGCTGGCAGGCAAGGCTACTCGCCGGCAACCCCAGGTCACAAGAAGAGCATGGACAGACGTGTGGGGACGCGCGTTGTGATTAGATTGTTGTGTGCAATAGGATCTTCACCTGCCCCTGTGTACGAGCTTCCCACTTCACTCGTCTGCAATGCAAGTAGCCTCTCTTCCTGGCGGTTGTATTTCACAGGCTGCGAACTTCTATGCAGAAGTGTTAAATAAATTGGTGCAGTGTTACGAAAAGTGCTTATAACTGAATGGCGAATGTGTGAAAAAAAATAAAGTAAATATGTAGTAAACTAAAAGTATCAAAAACGTTTTTTTTACGTGTGTATGTTTTTTAATGACGAACTGGACTTAAAAAAAAACAGCCCTCGTATATTTGTTTAGCTAAATATGACAAAGATTTAACATATAATTTTTTAATAAATTAATTAAGTTAATTTGAAATGCTATGTTTGGTCTTAACAGTTAGTTTATCGTGCTTTCATTAACAAACATTTCAATGGTGTATTCAAACTTAATGCCTGTGCAGGTCTTGACTCGATGCATAGTGTTCCTAGCTAATTATGCAAGTCTTTGTTGAACCATTGTTGATCTCAAGTAGTTATTTATTCGCTTAGCACAATTATTACTTTCTGATTGAACAAAAGAAACGGGGAGTGCGTAGAGTATGCGGAATGCTGCTCGTGCATTCACATATATTCAGCGAAAGGTGTTTAATCTTGCCTGTTCGGGACCATGGCAGTGCCGGACTGTAGAACGTCAATACAGTAAGACCCTGTTAACAACGTTTTTCAAGGGGGCAAAAAATATATGTAAGCAGAAAAAAAATTAGCACTAGTCAATATTTGAACTTTCTACCAATGGACACATCAAGCTATGTAAACAAATTTAATGTTAAAACCACTGATGGGTACACTTGCTTGAATGTGCTTAAACAAGCCAACCATTTTCTTTTAAATTCGGCGTGCTTCCTACTTATATTATACTGATCTTTAAAGGCACATTGCCACATTTATATGAAATAGTCTCACGATTCGTGACGATGACGTTTAGTGTGGAAATGCCTATCTCCAATTTCTCAGCCACTCTTAACATGTGTTTGGGGGGTTTCAGGATTCTTAGCTACGAATTATATTAATTAAATTCTATCAGCAGTAGATAATTTTTTTTTGTCATCGCAGAATATTTAGCAAACTGGAAACACTACCAGAATGGCAAGAAGTAGTATAGGAATGTATTTTCTGGCACTGATTCCTGGTTGAGTAGCCTGTTATGCCGACCACCATCTTGATTGTGACGTCACTATGGCCATATTTTACGATCTTGACCTTTGACCTTGACTTCAAAATGGGTTAAATTACCAAAAAAAATGACTCAAAATTTGCAAAAAATTCGTCAAAATTGGCCAAAATTTCCAGTTTTTAGAGAAAAAGTTCCTCCAACAAAATCTGAAAAAATTCCCTAATTCGAGGGGAAAATTTCCGTTTCTAGGGAAAATTTCCCATATTACCTAAAAAAAAAAAAAAAAAAATACAAAAATTCGAAATTCGGAATGCCCCAGAAGTCTCTTGTCTTTGAAAGAACCTACATTCCTTAAAACGGCTTAAAATTCGCCATCGACAAGTCTCCCTAAGCCCTAATCGTAAACTCGAAGTTCTTTAATTTTTCACAAAAAAATTAAAAACTGTATAATTAAATGTTGAACTATTCGATACGCCCGCCATCTTGAAATCGAACGTCCCACTCCCTCTAATGTTGTATTTTTCGTTTCGTCCGCCATATTCGACATGTATGATGTTATCGTCAATCCATACTGCACAGAAACTTTTAAAAATCCAACTTTATCAGCTAATTATTCAAAAGATATGATTATATATATATATATATATATATACATGTTGTGAAATTTCAGTAACTAAAAAAATTCATCAAGTTTGACTGTATGGAACGTAAATATAAAATAATGTCCTGGAACGAAACACTCACCCTTAAGTCATTTATGACCTTTATGCCAAAACTGAAATTTTTATAAAAACATGTTATAATAACAAACTCTCAGTTTTAAACCACACAAAGCCTAAATAAAAGTATATGCAATATTGGAATTTGTGAATCATACTCAGTTATTTACAAAGTATTTTTGACATTAAAAACAATATGTACACTTATATTTCTGGACCTATTATTATTGCATATTAAATATTTTTTTCCTCCTAGAAAATTATATACCTAACAAAAATTATAATTTTTTTTCTGTAAGAAACTATTTAACCCAGAAACTGTTGGTGCCCCTGGCCTTTAATTTAATAAAATTTTAGATAGTCGTTATTTTATTGTAATATCTCAAACGGTCCTAATATATGATAGTAATACGCCATAATTGTATAGCAAGTGTCATTAATTATATTTTTATTGTAAATTTAAAAATAACTAATTATTATTTTGTATATTGATTATTAAATCTCATTCTATAAAAATACTAATGCTTGATTTGTGAAATACTTTTCAATAACAAGACTATTCCTGGAATTTTAAGTTTTAAAAATACGTTTTAAGTTTTTTTTTTTCAAATTGAGTCCATTGCTGATTTCAACTTGGGAGTAAGTTGGTGAATGAGATCTACGTAGCACGTTTGCGATTAAGTGATTCCACTAAATTGTTGTGCTTGCTCCTGAACGTAATACGAACAATGTGTATTACAGGGGTAGGTGAATATTAATAAATAACACAGGTCAACAATAGTTTTGGTGCCGGGGTATTTGGAGCTGATTTCATACGAATTTGGTGCCATGAATTTAAATATGGCATTGGATTTCACCTAGGAGGTCAAATTTCTAAGTTATAACGTTCTAGTGAAATGAACGTTTTACGTTATTTTCGGTTAAATCATTAACAAATCTAAAAATTAAACATTGAAATTCTTATTATTAAAATAAACAAATATTATAATGTTATACAAATATCAATACATTACACATATATTTTTAGTATATACTAATATTATTATCTAAACAAATATAGTAGGTACCAAGTTATCGATGGAACCATCTAGTCACTCAGCAGTTCGAAACCTTACTTTTTGTGAACTTCTTGAATATATATTGAAACAGTCCCTTTTTAAACTCCAGCAATAATCTATTATCATTTTGTATCCCATCTTCCTTGATAGCAGTCTTCCATAATTTTAATATCTTGATGAAATCTTTCACCTTGCTCCTCACTACTGTCTCCTAAATTTTCAGGAAAACGATCCAGGTGGCTGTGTAAATAGTGCACCTTAATACTCATGTTGCAACCAAGGGATTTGAAATTTTTAAGCTTATCGTTTACGCTTACCAGTTCAACACGGTTTTCTGCTTTTCATTGGCCCAGAAAATTTCCGACAAATTCAACAAATGAAGTCCAGGATTTTTGCTCAGCCTCATTCATGGAATTTACGAAGTCTTGGTCCTTAATGAATTTTCTTATTTCTGGGCCGTTAAATATTCCTGCTTTATTTTTATTTTTCCTTTCTCCAGCGACCGTTTCTTCTCTCTTTAGGCCACTCTTGTCTAACCCAATGGTGTTTTTTGTCTCTGCTCTCCCAGAGGCACAATAAACATGAATATTTGGTGTGGTCACATAGCTGTTCGAGGAGAAAGTTTAGAATTTTTAAGTCCGCACAAATCAGCCATTAATGTTCACGATACCTTATATTCTATCTTTTCCAAGACTAAAGCTATGGTGCTATATGTTTCTTTCATTGTCGTTGAGTGAGCAGTTGGTATTGAACCATATTTGTTCCCATTGTGTAGAAGAACAAATTTCAAGCTTGGCATAGAGCAATCATTAAATAGGCGTCAATCATCTGGAAAATATTCACGAAGACTCATTTTTTCAAGGAGTTCTCTAATATCGTGACAAAATACAATATTTTATTCTTGAGAGAAGAATGGTAGCGGATAATTTTCTCTTGTTTGGCAAAAAGTAATTTTTGTTCCTTGTTCCAGTAATTTATTTTTCCTTCAACCTTGAAGCCAGTAATTCAGAAGCTTCTTTTGGCAGGTTAACTCATTTAACTCATCCTGGTTGAAACATTGAGGAATTATTGACATCCCCTCATAATCACTGTCACCTTCATTAGTATCATAAGGGTGTTTATGGGGACAACACTCATCCTCAGAAAGAACTGGAAGCTGGTGAAATGCTGGGATAGGTACTTCCTCTGAGTGAGGGACCGGGCGTCCTGCAGAGACTAAATCAGGATAAGTCCACCTGCTACGGTTGTTTCGATTGATTCCAGTAATATTAACTAGACGTAAATAACGTCATCGATGTGGTCTTTGGGTGTGCTCCAAATCATCGGTACGTCGAATTTCAAACCTTTTTTTTTTCCGCTAGTCCACTGGCGTAAATGTTCTGTACAAGTTTTACAAACCTGATGCGGTGTCTATGATTTAAACATGATCGCCGAGCTTAACACCAAAGTATCCGTGATAAGCTCTCTTTACAAGGTCACTATCAGTATGTTATCTTTTAATGTGTATTCTCCGTATTTTTAGCAAAACACATCAGGGTGATTTACACAACTTCTTCTACTGGAAATTATTTTGTATCAATTTCTATATATTCTGCACGGCTAAAACTCACAAACTGACCTCAAATTTAGTTGAAATGTTGAACTGAAGAATGAGATTCCCATCCTGGAATATCCCAGTGACGAAGTGGGGTATTTCCAGCCTGGGTGTATCCCTGTGACGAAGTGGCTTGGGTCAAGTAGGCGGTTTTACTTCTTTTTTCACACTTATCTCAAAAGTAGAGCCGATAGAAAAAAACTTATTTCATAATTATATTCAGCGCCCCAAATATAACTACAATCAGATCCAAAATCTTAGGCACCAAAAAATTTGTTCTTCTTGTTGGCTTATGAGTGTAATAATGTCCAACTTGTTAATTATTCTGTGCACATGAACGAAGTCGAGGGCTCTGCTAGTACATGATAATAATAATAATATACTACGTAGCTGTGAAACACTACAGGAACGATGAGAATAATTTCCCGCGAACGTAAAGAAACGAACATTTTGAGCGCCGCCTGCCGGGAACGGGTTCAGCGCAGTTGCACCAACACGATGGCGTAACTCAGCAGGGAACAGAAGATAGAGCAGCACACGCTGCGGTCGAAAGCGAAGAACCCCCACGCCGTGAAGGAAACCGGCCGCTCGAACACGTGCTGGCCGAACAACAGGACTTCCGCCGCGGTCCTCGGTCCCATGTCCTGCTTCAGGCTCAGCTCGTGCAGGAGGAACATGGTTTTCGCTCTTTTGTCGGATACGCTCTGAGACAAAAACGATACAGACGCTATTTCACACAAGGACCTAATACTCCACACAGCCAAAGGAATCACGTAATATATACCTAGGTGATATTTCGTTTTAGAGGAATCCGCTAACATGCTACACACGGAGTTTACCACTGACATAAGATCACACATATTTGTGAACAGAATAAGCAACATCTGAAATCCATACGTGGTGTTTACCAGTAGAATTGTCTGGTGCAGGTAGTAGAATGTTTTTCGCAGATGTTTCAACATGCTTGCAGTGACGTCACCATCTGAGATCTGGGCACGGGGTAGCGGACCATCCTGCTGGCCAACAATACTAATGTTAACCGTATTCGTTGGAGCACGGGTTGAAGTGGAAGCGTCGCTAGTTAAAACGTTTTCAAAATAGCCACGTTCGCACAGAGCTTGAATTTTTTCATTTATATGACCCAATATTTTTTCAAATATCAAAATCAAGTTTAAGTACGACAGTATATATATTCGTACGATGGCATCACCAAATATGTTTGTTATAATCAAGTAACTCGGACGACCAACACCAAAGAATATTTCCATAGAGTATAAACCAATTAAAAACGCCACTGAGCAACTTAACTGAATGCAGAGAAATGCTTGGATCCATCTATAATTGATCCAATGCATTCCAAGAAGTATTTCATCCATGTGCTTCAATCTTTCTATTATTTCAGCCTTGTGGCAGCTTGTAGCCGAGATAAGCACCACTACTGCTGAAGCGTTCCACATTAAAAACGAGAAAATATATATTGACACCTCTACAATGGAATCCCCCTCTATAGGGTATGAATTTTTGTAAAAACTATACACATGCTTTGAAATTATAACAGCGATGTAAATTACCGCCTGTGTGACGCCACATCTGCGTGTTCTGTAAACGAGGCTGTCTTCGTCTTCAGCAGGTTTGATTGGCGATAGGCCGAAGATCTTCAGAACTACGAACAATGGCTTTGCTGCAGAGATGACACTGTTGGGAGGATCAAACACATTCATTTTATCGATCCTGGAAGTGTTTATATAGGCGGTCACTTCACGGTTAAAATATTGTCCCTAATTCATAAAAAGAGCTAGAGGCACGAGTCAGTATGTCCCGTGTGCGGCTAGTCGACTCAGCCACTCGAACAAAACTGAAATAAAAGAACGAATACGCCACGCATGGTCCTGCATTTTCAAAAACTTTTAGTTGATTAATATTGACCGGGCCGGGAAACAATTAGTAAATGGGCTTTTGTCTGAAGACATATTGATCGACCAAGTACCATGCCTATTCACGCCAATGTTATTTTTTACCATCTCTTCTTTTTCTTGAGGGTTCCCTGACAGCGAATGATTGTATGATTGATAATTGAGGATACAATGTGTGATAAGACATTAGCCTAATTAAGATTGTTTCTCCATTTGAACGTTTGCACATAATGAACTTGGAGAACTTCTCTTTGTCGCATATTATTTTTTAATATGCTACCCTAAAGTAAAACATAAGGCCATAAGACGGTGATAGAATTCTTTTTACGAGTAAAGCATTGTACTATTATCATTGTTACGCAGGTTGGTACTGCGTAACGAGGAAACTCGCCCCTGCGGGCTAGTGGGATACCACCCGCCATACACTGCACGGACTCGGCGCGCGAATTTCAATTGATGCGCGTTAGTAGTATATGAATGGCGGAACTAGATCTGGCGCTGGCGCGTGGTGCCGGTGCCGGTGTCCGCCATATTGGATTGTGACGTCATGGCGGCCATCTTGGATGGTTGTGACCTTGACCTTTGACCTTGACCTTGAATTTGATCCTCAAAATGTGTCAAAATCCGCCAAAATTGGGCAAAATTTGCCCAAAATTCCTCAAAAATCGCCAAAATTTCAATTTCTGTGAAAAAAAATTCCGCCAAAAAATCTCAAAAAATTCCACAATTCAAAAATTCCCGTTTTCGAGAGAAAAATTCCCGTTTCGAGGGAAAATTTCCCGTTTTTAGTCCTTAAAAATCCCAGCGGCTAGAAATGTCCATATGTAGGCTTAAGCATCCATGTCTACAGCCTACGATAAGCCTCTGACGTCATCATGGATTATGACGTCACCGTTGTAATTTCCGTTACGGCCGCCATCTTTAACTTTTTTATTTATTATCCGATTTTAATGAAATTTTTTTTTAAAATTATAAAAATATTCATTTAATAAAATTTCAATAAAATTTTTTTAAAAATCATACATTAACGACACGGAGCTCGGAGTCCTCGGTTCAAACCCGACGAGTGCAAAAAAAAATTAAAAATGGCGACCGATCCTTCCCTCACAGTGGACGCAGGTAGACTGACTCCCACCACTTTTTTTCAAAGCATATATATCGTCAGGTAGTATGACGTCATGTCCGCCATCTTGTCCTCGTCTGCTGGAAGCCATCATCAGTGTATCGTCGGCGAGAGTGCGCTGACGCCATGTTAGTTTAATTCTTATCCGCTAGAGTGCAGTAATCATTTATTATTGCTGTGACACCCGACATCTTGTCATTTGGCCGCCATCTTGAAAATCCGTAATTATTTAGCTAGAAATTCGGGAAAAATTCCAAAATTCATTAAATAAATTTGTAATCTATATACTGATTGATTAGGTCGACTAAGGTCCTTGGTACGATCTAGGACGATGCAAAAAAAAGGAAATATAACATCAATTTAACATAATAGTAACAGGTTCGAAAATAAAAACACTGCAAGTTCTTTTACAAACATAATATTTATTACATAATTTCTATTTTACTACAGGATCACCTGCGAAGGTTAGCAATCTTACAAACATTTAGGTCCGCATAGGCGTGAAATGACTAATTCTTAGCTCCAATCGGTTTATACAAGACAGTCCAGCCAGATCCTTTACAGACATAGTCCTCCTCTTCTTGACAGAGTTTCTGGATACCTTGTTTAACAGTTTGCTTGATATCGTTAGAACTGTAAATTACTGCAGCCGATGTCTTGAATGCACACTTATTCACTTTGTCATCGAACGGATAAGGCTTTCCATATATACAGTCCAACCACAAGTTATATTTCAAAGGTCCGTTTGTTGCTACGTCATCAGTAAGCTGATTGATTATGTCCTGTCTGATATCATCAAGAAAATTACAAATGTCCTTTGACTCACTTAACGTACTTGGATAATAGTAGTCTTTCAATGTTCCACGAAATGCAGACTGCGCCAAGTAGAAGCCATTATCGTTCACTTGTAATGCTCCGATCACAGTCTTATGTTTATTTTCATGTTCAGATGCCACAGCAATCGGTTGCTGCACATCAGTTTTTTTACATGTACGCTCACGAGTCACCAATCTAAACTCAGGAGTCGTAATTGCTGCAGGTAGTTCAGCAGTAGGCGCACTGACTTCACCTTTACAGTTTATCGAATGTTGGCGCAAATTATCAATTCGAGTAAACCATTTATGACACTCGTCACAGCGAAACTTCATGCGAGAAGGATTCTTCGTACATTTACTCCTCTCATGTCTCCGTACATCATGTGCAAATGCAAACGTCATGTCGCAGTAGCCACAAGGATGCCTAGTTGAAGACAAACCCGAACCAGATGTCGCTGTTACTGCAACTGAATCATTTCCAGGCATACTCTTATGCACATCAATGCATCGCTGTTGTATAGAAACCTTTACTTTCTGCCGCACTGCAGGTCCTTTACATGTCTCCAAGTGATCCTTCAAATTAGCATTTCTTGTAAATTGCTTGCGACACTTAATACAACCAAACATTTTACGATAAGGGTTCTTGGCACATTCTCTCTTCTCGTGCCGACGAGCATTGCTGATGTTTGAGAAAATCTTGTCACAGTAACGACATCGATGTTCGTTAGTTGACGATTCGCCATCCATTGAAGTCTCCATCGAGGGCGAAACAGCGTTCGTCGAGGTTTCCTATACAGTCAGCACTACCGGCATTAAAGTCTCTTCTGCTGGTGGTATCACATCTGTTGAAATCCCCTCCAATGTTGACGTCATCGTTACCAACGGGTTCTGCTCCTTCTCCGTCGTAGCTGTCGATAAGGTTCCCGTAGTCGATGGTACAACCTCCGAGTTCAACGTTAAAGACGGTAAAGATGCCATCGAGTTCGCAAGAACAGGTAATTACGCGATTTATGCACCAGATTAAACAATCTAGGTGATCCTTACACCGCCGTCGTCAGAAACAAACTGAGCGTCCTGCCGATCCATCATATTGCCATCCGGGGCAGTTAGTGTGTGCGAGACCAGAAACCGAAGTTTCTATAACTCGCTTAGTGCATTGTAAATCAGGTGCACCCCACACTTTTGTAGAATCACTTGGATCAACGGGCGGGGCGCGTGTCTTGTGGGATAAGTTTGGCACACGGGCCTGTGTGTGCGCTGGTAGGTTGTGTAATGCTAGAAAAAATTACGTGTACCTAATTCGGCGGGGGAGAGAAGCTCCCCACCAGCTAGATCGGCTAACTGGCGTGATGTAGTGTCGTGTTGGTGTGCAATAGAGGCTTGTCGGTGTGCTGTAATTTCAAGTGACCTAGTTAAATTCGGGTGTGGCGTGTAGTGTAAAGCTGTGCAAGCCGCTCCTACGAACCCCTGGGAACACAGAAACATGCTAGGGTAGTTAGCCCATTATTGCATGTAACAAGGTAGTTCAGGACGTCACTTCACACAGGCATATCATCGTGTGGTCGTGTTGGTGATACGGTAAAAGAAATTACATAGATTAGTAAACACCTGGCCGCCTTAAGGACCGAACTATTGCGTTCCAATATAGTTCGGTCAAAGTTAGGCTAAACCAGTATTGCTGTAGCTAGCCCCCTGGCTGTTGTCTTCTAAACCTGAAAAATAGAAAGTGAAATTAATAAATGAAGGTCGTCCTATTCTATTATTGTTCGAGCAGAGAGATTCCCTCGTCCAGTATTTTTTTTTTATTTATTTAATTTTTTTTTGTTTTTAATTTTTATATATATTTTTTATTTTATTTTATTATTTTATAATTTTTTTTTTTATTTTTATTTATTTTTTTTTTTTAAATCTAGACTTAAAGCTACTGTACAAGCCCCCAGAGCCCTGCCCTGACAGGCATGCATGCCTCTCGGCCCGGATCCCCAGCGAGGGCTGGGGCAGCTCCCTCTGCCAGTTCACCTGCATGATTCTGCCTTGACAAGGTGCTACGACATGTGTGTGGATTGTCGCGCGTGTTGTAGTGGTGTGGCTGTAAAATGTTACGTACCCCGGGGAAGGGAAAATTAATTAGGTGATGATGGATTTACGGAACTAGCTTTTTTTAATTCAAAATCCCATGCCTTTCCGAAACGCGGCCGGCACTGGAGGTGAAGCCTGCCAGGCGGGTCTCGCCCTTCAGACATAGGGAGTCAGCCCTAACAACACAGGCAGTGAATCTCCCGGGAGCCAAAACCTACACCTGCGTGCTTCGGACCATTTTGAATTAGCTAGGAGAGAGAAAAATGCAGAGAATGTAAGAAATTTAATTTGCTATTATTAAGTGGTGAGCTATAAGTGTATTTTATTGTTATGATTCAAAATCCCCTGCCTTTCCGAAACGCGGCCGGCATTGGAGGTGAAACCTACCAGGCGGACCGCGCCCTTCAGACACAAGGAGTCAGCCCTAACATCACAGGCAGTGAACCCGAGGGGGCCGCACATACCTGCGTGCTTTGGACCATTTTGAATCGAAAGAAGTGGAGTTAATGATGCTGAAGTTATTTTGTAGCTTGTATTTATTTATTTTTATTGTTGTTATTATATATAGAAATTATAATTGTTTCACAATTCAAAATCCCATGCCTTTCCGAAACGCGGCCGGCACTGGAGGTGAAGCCTGCCAGGCGGGTCTCGCCCTTCAGGCATAGGGAGTCAGCCCTAACAACACAGGCAGTGAATCTCCCGGGAGCCAAAACCTACACCTGCGTGCTTCGGACCATTTTGAATTGTATAGGCCGTGTAAACTTTAAACTTTAAACTGTAGGCTCTGCGCGGTGTGAACACGCCCGGAGCTGGAATGCGACTGCCTTGGTGTCGGGAGAAAAAAAACAGTTTTGTTTGGGGGCCCCCAGCGCCCCGACCAATCAGAGAGCTTCTAGGCCTGTGATTGGCCGGGGCCCCGAAAGCCCCCGCACGAGGTGTTCGGAGAGCTATTTTATGTAATTTAAAATTTATTGAAGACTTTTTTTAAAAACTGAATCCATGTCGCTTTCGTTTTGTAATAATTATTGTTTTAATTTAATCGAGGTTTTTTATGTTTTCGTTGCTCGGACGGGTCGTAAATCGCTATTGAATTTATCAGTGCGTTTTCGTGCTGTGGTAAATCTAGGTACATTTTATTATTATTCTTTGATATTATTTCGCGGATGTACGGAATTTTAAGTGCGTTGTGAATAGTTTCGTTACTCGTAAATCTGTTACAGTCTAAAATGGCCCTTAGGAAATTATTCTGTTTAACTTGTAGCCGATTTATATGGTGATTTGCAGCATAGCCCCAGACCTCGCAACCATATAGCAACTGCGGGCGTACAATTTGAGTGTAAAGTTGGAGTTTTTTCCTGCGTGGTAAATTAGGTGCTTTTAACATTGGGTACAGGCTTCTTAAGGATCCTGTTGCAATGTTTGTTGCTCGAGTAATGTGTTTGCTCCATAGTAATGTCCTGTCTAGCGTGAGTCCTAGATATTTTGCCTGTGAAACATTAGGAATAGGTTGGTGAAAAATTTCTAGTTCCCTGTCTGGTCTGCCTCTACGTTTTGAAATTACAAGCGTGGTTGATTTAGCTGCATTAATTTTAATTCGCCACCGAGTGTAGTATTGCTCAAGTGCAGTTAGCTGCCTTTGGACGCATACCATGGCATATATTAGGTTACCAGATTGTTTAATTATGGCTGTATCATCCGCATACATCTGTACGTAGGCGTTTGCATGCGGTATGTCGGCTGTGTAAATATTATAGAAGAAAGGAGAGAGTGGGGAGCCTTGTGGCACTCCAGCTGTAAGTTCGCGAGTAGTCGATTTAGCCCCGTCCAGAGCAACATAAAAGTTACGACGCCATAGATAGTGGGCCACCAGGTATATATATGTGTCTGGAAAATTGAAGTTTATTAATTTTTGAATAAGACCCGGAATCCAGACTTTGTCGAATGCTTTTTCTGCGTCGAGCATTGTCATTACTGTGTAGGCTTTAGATGGGTTATTAAATCCGTCGGTAGCATCTTCAACGATTTTAATTAAGGGGTGGATTGTTGAGTGACCTTTCCTGAAACCAAACTGAATGTCTGGAATCACGTCGTGTTCCTCTGCGTGTGTTTGAAGGCGCGAGAGTAAGGCTTTTTCAAAAATTTTACTCATACTGTTTAGAAGACTTATAGGTCGCCTGTTTTCTGGGATGGCTGGGTTTTTCCCTGGTTTAGGAATTGTGATTATTTTTGCAAGTTTCCAGGAATCGGGGTAAGTTTTGTGTGTTAGTATTGCGTTGAATATCGCCAGTAAATATTCGAGTGCCTCTAGAGGGAGTTTTTTAAGTGTTTCGTAATTTATTGCGTCCGTGCCGCCTGATTTGTTGTTCGGACTGGCTTTAATTAGCTTTAAAAGTTCCCTTAACGTTATGGGTTCAGGAACAGACTGCGTGCCTGTTTGTAAAAAGTTATTTACCGCCTGTGTTGTTGTTAAAGTGAAGTTTCTGTCATTTACGTCTGTGTTCGGGGAGAATTGTTTCTCCAGTAGGTCTGCGACTGCGTTGGCCTTGTCTTCTGCGATGTATTTAGCCCCGGTGGCTGTTATAATAGCTGGGGTTGAAATAAATTTTTTGTTGCCGCGGAGCCTGCGAGATAGTTTCCACATTTCCTGCGGTTTTGTGAGCGTCCTGCTGTCTAGGACTCGCTTATATACATGCACTGGATGGAATAATACGATAGTCAAATCAAGAACAATTTATTATAATACTAGAGTCAAAACAACATTAAAAAAATAGAAGCACCATCAAAAAAAAAGGAAGCACACTTGGAAGCACCGACAACGAAAAGGCAGCACATTTGGAAGCACCGACAACGAAAAGGCAGCACATTTGGAAGCACCGACAACGAAAAAGGCAGCACCATCATCGAAAAGGCCGCACATTTGTCATTGGCTCCAATATTCATTGGCTCCAATATTCATTGGTTCCAACAGTCTATTGATTCTATCAGTCTAGTGACTCCAACAGTCATTGACACCAACGGCCTTTTTCTTCATCAGCTCCAATGATATTTGGCTAGAATGCTACGAGTCTAAGAGACCATGAGACTACAATTCTACGAGTGTACAAGACTCCTCCAACTACCTTCAAGTGTATAAAGCTCCAAATGCTCCAACAGCTCCAACACGCAATGTACGCGCAATACATGCAATTTACACGCAATAAATGTAATGATTACACAGTACACACACACACACAGGAAACGGAACGTACACACAGTACACACAGGAAACGGAACGTACACACAGTACACACAGGAAATGGAACGTACACACAGTACACACACAGGGAACGGAACGTACACACAGTACACACAGGAAACGGAACGTACACACAGTACACACAGGAAACGGAACGTACACACAGTACACACAGGAAACGGAACGAACACGTAATATTCACGCAATTGACACACAGTACACGCAGAGTACACGCAATTTACGCAAAGTACACCCAATGTACGCAATGTACGCAATATATATGTAATGTACACACAATGACTACGCTTCGTTCGCGCAGGACAAGCATTTAATGAAAACGAAGCACGTTTGGACGGAAATTCTATAAAACGAAAGCTCATTTAACGAAAAGGAGGCGCATTCTCTCGTTCATTCAACTTGGTAGGATACGATCTTCAATGATAAGTTAGGATATAATCTCTCCAACAGTCTATGAATCCAACAGTTTATATTTCCATTAGCCATCGACTCCAACAGTCATTGGCTCCAACAGTCATTGCCTCCAACAGACATTGTCTCCAACGGCCTTTTGGTTCATCAGCTCCAATGATATTTGGTTAGAATGCTACGACTCTAAGAGACTATGAGACTACAATTCTACGAGTGTACAAGACTCCTCCAACTACCTTCAAGCGTACAAAGCTCCAACTACTTCAGCAGCATTATGTTATAATAGTACAAGGCTACTTGACTACGAAGCTACAAGTCTACATGGCTCCAATTGCGGCATCTGTCTTCGTCTGAATTTTCTCTTTGACTCCAACTCCGCCCGCCAGCATCTCTTCGATCTGCACCTCGATTATGTTATAATAGTACAAGGCTACTTGACTACGAAGCTACAAGTCTACATGGCTCCAATTACGGCATCTGTCTTCGGCTGAATTTTCTCTTTGGCTCCAACTGCTACAGCAGCATTATGTTATAATAGTACAAGGCTACTTGACTACGAAGCTACACATCTACAAGGCTCCAATTATCACATCTGTCTTCGTCAGCATTTTCTCTTTTGCTCCCACTGCTCCAACAGCATTATGTTATATGATTCCATGGATACTTTGTTACATAGCTACAGGTCTACGAGGTTCCAATGCATCATGTTTACGAAGCTTCCAGAACACAGGGTTACGAGACTGCGAGGCTACAGGACTACGAAGCTTCCAGGACACGAGGCTACATGGCTACGAGACTACATGACTAACTGATTACAATAGCACCACTCAGTGGTGAGAGTTAGGTTATCTCATGCAAAAGTACTTTATGCATGTAGTTCTGCTTTTCAACAACAGATGTCGCCACATGTTGCTTGCAGGTAAATAATATTTAGTTCTTTTATGCGGGATGCGGGATGCTCACTAACGATCGCAAAAGAAGGATGGCTTCGCTAGACTCCAAGGAAAAGGAAGTTCGTCTTACATGTTGGTGCTCCACAGATGTCTCATGGCGTAATATTAATTTGACTGAGTAATGATATTTGTCAATTCCACCTGATAAAAATATTGCAAGTTTTGATTTAGTAGCAGAAATTATCGAATTAAATGTAACTCCAATTAAAATGACATGTCTCAATAGACAAAAAAAAATCCATGCAGAGAGTGGTTCCTCAGAATAGTCAGAAACACTTGAAGAAACCACAGGAATGATTGCAAGAACACGGGAAAAACCATCAAATTATTGACATTAATAATCAGGAGCACACGGAGAAAACCATCATAATATTGGCAAGAATAATCAGGAGCACACAGAGAAAACCATCATAATATTGACCAGATTAATCAGAAGTACTCGGAGAAAACCACCACATGTTTTCCTTGATATCATAAAATTACAGGAAAAAATATTTAAAAAAAATAAAAATAAATTAATAAAAAAATAAAAAAAATAAAAAAATGCATAAACAGTTTCTGCTAGCTTGTAAACTTATCATTGTTGAGCAAAGATAGAATTCTTGTACAAGCCAGAAATTTATGCATTTTTTTATTTTTTTTTATTTTTTTATTAATTTATTTTTATTTTTTTTAAATATTTTTTCCTGTAATTTTATGATATCAAGGAAAACATGTGGTGGTTTTCTCCGAGTACTTCTGATTAATCTGGTCAATATTATGATGGTTTTCTCTGTGTGCTCCTGATTATTCTTGCCAATATTATGATGGTTTTCTCCGTGTGCTCCTGATTATTAATGTCAATAATTTGATGGTTTTTCCCGTGTTCTTGCAATCATTCCTGTGGTTTCTTCAAGTGTTTCTGACTATTCTGAGGAACCACTCTCTGCATGGATTTTTTTTTGTCTATTGAGACATGTCATTTTAATTGGAGTTACATTTAATTCGATAATTTCTGCTACTAAATCAAAACTTGCAATATTTTTATCAGGTGGAATTGACAAATATCATTACTCAGTCAAATTAATATTACGCCATGAGACATCTGTGGAGCACCAACATGTAAGACGAACTTCCTTTTCCTTGGAGTCTAGCGAAGCCATCCTTCTTTTGCGATCGTTAGTGAGCATCCCGCATCCCGCATAAAAGAACTAAATATTATTTACCTGCAAGCAACATGTGGCGACATCTGTTGTTGAAAAGCAGAACTACATGCATAAAGTACTTTTGCATGAGATAACCTAACTCTCACCACTGAGTGGTGCTATTGTAATCAGTTAGAGTCATGTAGTCTCGTAGCCATGTAGCCTCGTGTCCTGGAAGCTTCGTAGTCCTGTAGCCTCGCAGTCTCGTAACCCTGTGTTCTGGAAGCTTCGTAAACATGATGCATTGGAACCTCGTAGACCTGTAGCTATGTAACAAAGTATCCATGGAATCATATAACATAATGCTGTTGGAGCAGTGGGAGCAAAAGAGAAAATGCTGACGAAGACAGATGTGATAATTGGAGCCTTGTAGATGTGTAGCTTCGTAGTCAAGTAGCCTTGTACTATTATAACATAATGCTGCTGTAGCAGTTGGAGCCAAAGAGAAAATTCAGCCGAAGACAGATGCCGTAATTGGAGCCATGTAGACTTGTAGCTTCGTAGTCAAGTAGCCTTGTACTATTATAACATAATCGAGGTGCAGATCGAAGAGATGCTGGCGGGCGGAGTTGGAGTCAAAGAGAAAATTCAGACGAAGACAGATGCCGCAATTGGAGCCATGTAGACTTGTAGCTTCGTAGTCAAGTAGCCTTGTACTATTATAACATAATGCTGCTGAAGTAGTTGGAGCTTTGTACGCTTGAAGGTAGTTGGAGGAGTCTTGTACACTCGTAGAATTGTAGTCTCATAGTCTCTTAGAGTCGTAGCATTCTAACCAAATATCATTGGAGCTGATGAACCAAAAGGCCGTTGGAGACAATGTCTGTTGGAGGCAATGACTGTTGGAGCCAATGACTGTTGGAGTCGATGGCTAATGGAAATATAAACTGTTGGATTCATAGACTGTTGGAGAGATTATATCCTAACTTATCATTGAAGATCGTATCCTACCAAGTTGAATGAACGAGAGAATGCGCCTCCTTTTCGTTAAATGAGCTTTCGTTTTATAGAATTTCCGTCCAAACGTGCTTCGTTTTCATTAAATGCTTGTCCTGCGCGAACGAAGCGTAGTCATTGTGTGTACATTACATATATATTGCGTACATTGCGTACATTGGGTGTACTTTGCGTAAATTGCGTGTACTCTGCGTGTACTGTGTGTCAATTGCGTGAATATTACGTGTTCGTTCCGTTTCCTGTGTGTACTGTGTGTACGTTCCGTTTCCTGTGTGTACTGTGTGTACGTTCCGTTTCCTGTGTGTACTGTGTGTACGTTCCGTTCCCTGTGTGTACTGTGTGTACGTTCCGTTTCCTGTGTGTACTGTGTGTACGTTCCGTTTCCTGTGTGTACTGTGTGTACGTTCCGTTCCCTGTGTGTGTACTGTGTGTACGTTCCATTTCCTGTGTGTACTGTGTGTACGTTCCGTTTCCTGTGTGTACTGTGTGTACGTTCCGTTTCCTGTGTGTGTGTGTGTACTGTGTAATCATTACATTTATTGCGTGTAAATTGCATGTATTGCGCGTACATTGCGTGTTGGAGCTGTTGGAGCATTTGGAGCTTTATACACTTGAAGGTAGTTGGAGGAGTCTTGTACACTCGTAGAATTGTAGTCTCATGGTCTCTTAGACTCGTAGCATTCTAGCCAAATATCATTGGAGCTGATGAAGAAAAAGGCCGTTGGTGTCAATGACTGTTGGAGTCACTAGACTGATAGAATCAATAGACTGATGGAACCAATGAATATTGGAGCCAATGAATATTGGAGCCAATGACAAATGTGCGGCCTTTTCGATGATGGTGCTGCCTTTTTCGTTGTCGGTGCTTCCAAATGTGCTGCCTTTTCGTTGTCGGTGCTTCCAAATGTGCTGCCTTTTCGTTGTCGGTGCTTCCAAGTGTGCTTCCTTTTTTTTTTGATGGTGCTTCTATTTTTTTAATGTTGTTTTGACTCTAGTATTATAATAAATTGTTCTTGATTTGACTATCGTATTATTCCATCCGGTGCATGTATATAAGCGAGTCCTAGACAGCAGGACGCTCAGTTTGTTTCTGACGACGGCGGTGTAAGGATCACCTAGATTGTTTAATCTGGTGCATAAATCGCGTAATTACCTGTTCTTGCGAACTCGATGGCATCTTTACCGTCTTTAACGTTGAACTCGGAGGTTGTACCATCGACTACGGGAACCTTATCGACAGCTACGACGGAGAAGGAGCAGAACCCGTTGGTAACGATGACGTCAACATTGGAGGGGATTTCAACAGATGTGATACCACCAGCAGAAGAGACTTTAATGCCGGTAGTGCTGACTGTACAGGAAACCTCGACGAACGCTGTTTCGCCCTCGATGGAGACTTCAATGGATGGCGAATCGTCAACTAACGAACATCGATGTCGTTACTGTGACAAGATTTTCTCAAACATCAGCAATGCTCGTCGGCACGAGAAGAGAGAATGTGCCAAGAACCCTTATCGTAAAATGTTTGGTTGTATTAAGTGTCGCAAGCAATTTACAAGAAATGCTAATTTGAAGGATCACTTGGAGACATGTAAAGGACCTGCAGTGCGGCAGAAAGTAAAGGTTTCTATACAACAGCGATGCATTGATGTGCATAAGAGTATGCCTGGAAATGATTCAGTTGCAGTAACAGCGACATCTGGTTCGGGTTTGTCTTCAACTAGGCATCCTTGTGGCTACTGCGACATGACGTTTGCATTTGCACATGATGTACGGAGACATGAGAGGAGTAAATGTACGAAGAATCCTTCTCGCATGAAGTTTCGCTGTGACGAGTGTCATAAATGGTTTACTCGAATTGATAATTTGCGCCAACATTCGATAAACTGTAAAGGTGAAGTCAGTGCGCCTACTGCTGAACTACCTGCAGCAATTACGACTCCTGAGTTTAGATTGGTGACTCGTGAGCGTACATGTAAAAAAACTGATGTGCAGCAACCGATTGCTGTGGCATCTGAACATGAAAATAAACATAAGACTGTGATCGGAGCATTACAAGTGAACGATAATGGCTTCTACTTGGCGCAGTCTGCATTTCGTGGAACATTGAAAGACTACTATTATCCAAGTACGTTGAGTGAGTCAAAGGACATTTGTAATTTTCTTGATGATATCAGACAGGACATAATCAATCAGCTTACTGATGACGTAGCAACAAACGGACCTTTGAAATATAACTTGTGGTTGGACTGTATATATGGAAAGCCTTATCCGTTCGATGACAAAGTGAATAAGTGTGCATTCAAGACATCGGCTGCAGTAATTTACAGTTCTAACGATATCAAGCAAACTGTTAAACAAGGTATCCAGAAACTCTGTCAAGAAGAGGAGGACTATGTCTGTAAAGGATCTGGCTGGACTGTCTTGTATAAACCGATTGGAGCTAAGAATTAGTCATTTCACGCCTATGCGGACCTAAATGTTTGTAAGATTGCTAACCTTCGCAGGTGATCCTGTAGTAAAATAGAAATTATGTAATAAATATTATGTTTGTAAAAGAACTTGCAGTGTTTTTATTTTCGAACCTGTTACTATTATGTTAAATTGATGTTATATTTCCTTTTTTTTGCATCGTCCTAGATCGTACCAAGGACCTTAGTCGACCTAATCAATCAGTATATAGATTACAAATTTATTTAATGAATTTTGGAATTTTTCCCGAATTTCTAGCTAAATAATTACGGATTTTCAAGATGGCGGCCAAATGACAAGATGTCGGGTGTCACAGCAATAATAAATGATTACTGCACTCTAGCGGATAAGAATTAAACTAACATGGCGTCAGCGCACTCTCGCCGACGATACACTGATGATGGCTTCCAGCAGACGAGGACAAGATGGCGGACATGACGTCATACTACCTGACGATATATATGCTTTGAAAAAAAGTGGTGGGAGTCAGTCTACCTGCGTCCACTGTGAGGGAAGGATCGGTCGCCATTTTTAATTTTTTTTGCACTCGTCGGGTTTGAACCGAGGACTCCGAGCTCCGTGTCGTTAATGTATGATTTTTAAAAAAATTTTATTGAAATTTTATTAAATGAATATTTTTATAATTTTAAAAAAAAATTTCATTAAAATCGGATAATAAATAAAAAAGTTAAAGATGGCGGCCGTAACGGAAATTACAACGGTGACGTCATAATCCATGATGACGTCAGAGTCTTATCGTAGGCTGTAGACATGGATGCTTAAGCCTACATATGGACATTTCTAGCCGCTGGGATTTTTAAGGACTAAAAACGGGAAATTTTCCCTCGAAACGGGAATTTTTCTCTCGAAAACGGGAATTTTTGAATTGTGGAATTTTTTGAGATTTTTTGGCGGAATTTTTTTTCACAGAAATTGAAATTTTGGCGATTTTTGAGGAATTTTGGGCAAATTTTGCCCAATTTTGGCGGATTTTGACACATTTTGAGGATCAAATTCAAGGTCAAGGTCAAAGGTCAAGGTCACAACCATCCAAGATGGCCGCAATGACGTCACAATCCAATATGGCGGACACCGGCACCGGCACCACGCGCCAGCGCCAGATCTAGTTCCGCCATTCATATACTACTCGCGTTGGATAGCAGATCCTCGGGTCCACTCGTGCCGAATCGCCTTTGATCGGAGCACGTGGACGTGGTCGGAAGTTTCCGAGCCGCGTTTCCGATTCAGGACGTCCAGAATATTCCTCGCTGTTTTAGTATGGAGCGCAGCGAGTATATAAGCAGGCTGCTAGCACGAGTTCCACAGAGTCTTCTCTCAACCGGCTGCGTGAATAATGCGGTGACCACGACCCGCACCTTCGATCATCGACGCCGAAAGGCTGCCCGCTGAGGTCTTCAAGCTGCGCATGGATGCCGAAAAAGGCGGTAAGAGAGGCCGCAAATTATACAAGTCAGTTACGGACTTGGTAATAATTCAGTGGTAGCCCAGAAACAATTTGCAAGTTGGCACGGGACTTCGGAAGTAAAAAGTAGGTGTCGGACTTTGCAGTAAAATGACCAAGGGGAACATAGAAAATTCCGCCGAGGGTCATGAAGTGGTTTGCGACTAGGAGCATAACAGAGTTCTGCTCAGCAATACTTTAAAAAGAAAAATATATTTTCTCGTTCTATTAATACGGTGAAAATAAAAGGTGTTACTACTTGATTAAAACATTAAGGGCGTAGTGCAGTGGCATTAGCGGGACTACCAGTCGTGGCGTTTAAGACTACCAATGAACATAAACAAGGAGGTAAATTTTTAATGAAAAACTGTTTTAAAATAATTTCAAGCAACAGCATGTTAGGTGATCTGTCTCCAATTTTCTGCACTAGTATAGTGTTCGTTTTATTACCAAATAGTGTGAATTAAGAGACGACGAAAATGTGCAAGTATCAGGGAATCAGCACGGCGGCAGAGGTAGAATAAAGACATTCGCTCCGTCGATGTTTCCGGTCCGACTGGGGTGATCAGGTCAAGGATCAACGGAAATAAAAAACATTCGCCGCTATCACTTAAACGACACTGAAGATTTTAGCCAATTTTATTTGGGGAGAAGTGTTGAAATTTAAATGGTGTTAGAAATATCTCGTTCCTAAGTCTCTGGTACTGTTAAAACAATGTCTAATTTGGATCTGTATTTGAAGGTTTAAGTATTTTGTATTAAAAAGAATTTGTAATTATAACTAAAAGAAAAGGGTCCAGTTAGAATTATTTATTGAGGAATAATTCGTGTTAGTTATGAGAAAATGTTTAAAAAAGTAGTGAATGGTACGTAATTTTGTATAAGTTTATTTCAGGTGTTTTGTTGGTAATCGCTGGAACATGAATTGTAGCAGTAAGGTGTAAAAGCCAACATAATAAGAAAATTTATATTAATGTATGAGGATTATATGTGTTTGTAGAATGTGTGAATAAATTTCTGTACATGCCGTACTAAATATGTGTTATACATTGCTCTGTGTTTCCTTAAGCTCTTGTTGCCATTCTAATTTCCAACGACTAGGTAACATCATTATAAAAGAAAAGTTAGTTATTATGTTGCTCATTTAACCTAGAAGCTTGCGTTACGATAGTTATACAACCAAAAAAAAACACGTGATTAAGTTTGTAACTGACAATATACTACAATACCTACCTTTTTCCTATATTCTAGATCACATTTTTTTTAAGTGACAAAAGTGATCATCGTCGTTGTACCGATTAAAGTGACCCCTGGCTGGAAATAATGAGGTCTAACGGGCATAATATGTCCCTTCGTTCGTATACGCAAGACTGGATTTAAGTGCATGCCTGGGTGATTTCGAGTGTGACCCCGTATTTTTATTGCAAAATAATTTATGTTGATGTTCCTTGCAAATTCCTATAACATAATTTATTGCACTAAGTAAACTCGTATAGAAGTTTGGTGTGTTGGTATATGTTTGAGTGTGTGTGTTATTTTAGGGGCTAAATATTCTACTGTGCGTTTTATCGGATTTGGCCAGATTTACAATTTTGGTTTTATGGCATTTTCTGGATCGTAGGCTTTTGTGATCAGTCACTAACTACCTATTGGATTCTTGGTTGATGCAACGTCTGTAAGATTGTAGGTTTGCCAAATTGTTTGACGTGTCTTGTTACGGTCTCCTTCAAGGACGTTTGAAAATCGTTGATACTAATAGCTTCAGGCCAAAAGTCAAGAAGTAGTCTATGCTTCTTTGTCGCATCTCCATTGGTTACACCGCAGATAGAGTTAAAGTTTTAAATCTAGTAGAATGTTTTGTATTATCTTTGAAAGATTTGTGCAATGAGAGTGCATGACTTGATCTACATACATATATGTGCTTAGCAATGGCATATGTCCAAAAGCTTACATCAAGTCAGAATGTTTGGTATTTTTTCACAACTTTTTCAGAAATTTTCCATGCTTAACGGACAGTTGCAGCATTCAAACTTTGCACGTTGAAAATATCACAATTTTATTCCTGTGGATTTTTGACAAAAGTATTTGGTAATTTTGAATGTTTGGAACGTTTATAACTTCAAACGGATTTAATAGCGTTTGTACCAAAGGAGCTGTGGCTTTTATTTTTGTTTTTCAAATCCTGTTTTTCCCTTTCCTTGCAGTAATGGTTGGTCGTATCAAAAATTGATTTAGATAAACTTTTTGGCATTCATCTTAAGAGAGATAACAACTTTAAACGGATGCGGTAGTTTTCATGATATGGTAGTTATTGCGATTTTCCTGCTTTTCAAAAAAAAACCTTACCTATTTCTAACTTGGCCGAGCTTTCCACTTCAATATTTTATTTATCAGATTGAAAGTTAGTTGGTAAAATTAATGGCAGTTATTGTGTCCATAAAAAGTATTATATACATGTATAATATAGCCTACAGATGCTTAAATATATAAACTTTTGAAATGATAATGGTTTTATGGTCTAAGAACTGAAATCTTTTTCAGGATACAGTAATATTGTAACGACTTACAATTGGTAGTTTTTCTTTTAAATATACTTAAAAGCGATTGAAATCTCTGGGTTGCTAACAGTACGCGATGCTGATCTGAAAATACCTATCCTTACACTGAACAGGGTTGATAATACTTACACTATTGCTACGATTATGATCTTCCTTAAAAAATAAATCACTACTAAAGATTATTTTTCACGTCACGTAGTAATGAAATTTTTACCAAGAAATGTTGGATTTTCAGTGAACCGAAGCTTCCATTAAAATCAATCTAAGACATAACTCTTGGATAAGTAGTTATAATATGAGTTAAAAGACATTCCTTATTGTACGAGGGTGTATCACTAAGTAAAGTCAATTTTTTAAGTAGGGAAATAATTAGTAAAAACGAAACTGTTTGCTGGAAAGGGATCTAGAGGGCGCTACTGACTGGGCGCAATGCAAGATCTCGTGGTTCCACGTACTGATAACGTTCTTCAGTCACCGGTAAGATGGCGTCAGTGATCGCATCGTCAACTGTGGAGGAGCGACGAGGTGTGATAAAATTTATTTGAGGAAAAGTAAAGACAGTTGGAGAGATCCATTCGGAGATGGTGGAAGATTACGGAAAATACTGTGTTGCCCGTACCACTGTGGCAAGATGGTGTTCCGTGAAAAATTCCTGTGATACGGTTGGGAAGTTTTGGAGCAGTCAACTCACAGCCTGGACCTGGTTTCCATCTGTTTGGACCATGAAGGAGTTCCTCGGCGGTGAGAGGCCTGACTCTGACGACGAGCTCAGACGGGCCGAGCGAATGTGACTTCCCGCAACCTACGGATTTTCAAACTGATCCATTGTTGGGACAAATGCCTGAAAGTCATGTGGAAAAGTAATGAATGGGTCATACTTTAATTTCTGTATCATAATGTCATTAATTGCTTTGTTATTTTTTTATATTATGCGTGTTACATATTACAGAAATAACATTTATATAACAGTTGATTGGAACGACTGTCCCAATCACACGGCGTATTCAAATTAAAGATTCGTGGCCGTGTCTTGACACAGCGTGCTTCAATTTGTTTTTAGTATTATCTTAATCTGGTAGTGACCTATGAATATAAAAAAAATTACTATGATGCGTTCGTTTATCCCTTAACCTACCTATATATGCGTAACTCTAATATACTAAGACTGGTTTACATTTTATAACGTTTCATAATCATTATTTTTCGCGACTCTCAACTTTTCAAACTAGCATTCCGTATTAAAAGACACATTCACGTAAAAAACACACACACACGATGAGGCTTGAAATAAGCGTATGACAGGTATAGCTAGCTACTTTAGGATCCTGAACACCGTGACAAGGTATACGTCACTGCGTAAAGAAAAAAAAATCAATCGTCCCTATATTTTGGTAATGGTAAAATTCGCGGTCAAATTTGAGCCACTGACATTTGTATTTTAATGTTAAGTGTTTTTATATTTTCCGGAGATGAACTGAGAATGCTCAATGAAATAATTTGTTTTAAAAGCAGCGAATGAATTATGTATTATGTTGCCGAACAACAGGTAATGAGATGGGAGTGGAGGATTGGCGGAGCGAATGGGCGGGACAATGGGAAAGGCACCGGGTCACGTATGACGTAATACACGTATTATATGAAGTGTATGGCATCGATCCTTGCAAGTCGAGCCCGGGCCACCTCGCTGGGAGCCGAGTGGTTTGACCAATCGACCACCGCACAGAAAAACAGATTTTCTGTACTTTTACAAACTATTCATCGGTAACCAGTTGCCAAGAAATAGTTTGAAATGCAACAAGAAAGATATAGTACATCTTTACAACACTATGGCTATGTTTTTTTTTTCATATGTGAAATACGCTTTTCGAGATAATCCTGAGTACCTATTTCTTACGCTTATTTTGATTATTTATTTGATGTTTCATTCCAGCATAAGTTTATTTTAATCGAGTATTCAACTATTATACTTTATTTTGTTTTATCGTGTTAATACTGGAAAGCTATCCAGGAAACGGCTTACAAAAACTTTAACTATTAGAGGTGCTTGGACAACACACAGCTTAATGCCCGAGTAAGAATCCGATCCCAGTATTTTTTAGTGATAGGTATAGTTGATTTTATGTAAATATATGAATTTACAAATATCTGTAGTTTTACATGAGTATACATTGTTCCAGATGGACAAAGGTTGTGTTTTATTTATTTTTTAAATCGTAATATGATGCGGTATTTGTAACTACAAATGGGAAAATTCGGCAAAATTAATTATATTATAGATTACAATTTTGGGTGCAATCAAATATTTCATAGCCCTAGCATAGGTTACATAAAAATTAGGCACCCCTGAATTATTTGAAGAAATTAAACTTGTATTCAGAGACAAAGGATCTTTATGAAGTATCTCTTTTACTGCAATATATAAACAGCTGCATACATTCAATGTAGTATTTATGACTGATTTTGGTACACAATAGATAAATAGTTTTAAAATTAAAGTTAGGTTTGAGCCTTAATAGTACGCTGCAGCGTAAAATTGCCAAAATATTTAAAATAAACACCACGATATACAATAGTGTTGGTGCGTATTTAACTTGTACATTATAAACTAATATATCTCCAAAGTTAATTACAAAAATATAAGTATATACTTAAATATACTATAACGAATTTACGTCACGCAGTGATTTCATGTCAATAAGTGTAAACTTCACTAGCAAGCTGTTTTTTTTTATTTTTAACATCGCACAAGAAACTTATTAAAAGACGTTAAAATATAAGTGCGACAATATTGCAAAAATTATCTTCGTGTGGTTAAGCAACACCAATCAACTTTTAAGCCGACTAAAGTTCGTTAAGTTTTTCAGATGCATCGACGTCTCGGAGTAATGCATCGTTTAAACTGTCTTCAATACATAAAATTGATAGAACAGGGTTTCTCAACAGATACCAAAAACCTTAACAGTTTATTGAAGGGCAAACAGACGCGCACGGCTTCACTGCTCGTGGCCCGACTACTTACACATAGCCACTTCCACTTTACTGGTCACGCAATTTATGATAAAACACATTGTTTGAAAAACCTCTAAAGTCCAAATACTTTAAGTCTCTGCCATGAATCATACGAAGGACCAACATGAACATTAAAGGTCCAAAATAAAGTGTGTCACCTCAAGTAGATTAACGATAAAAACGCCTTGCTGCGTGGAACAAGCTATATTTCAACCAACAACACGCACTCCGCTATAAGCCTGTAGTGGAGTCTCTGTCATGAGCACAAATGAATGCGACAGAGTGGTAGCTCTTTAAAAAAAAAACCAAGACTCATAACTATACATCCATTATGCTTGAAGTTAAAGTTATATTAATCCACTGTAATAGTATTATACTCGAAATTTACGCAGTTCAGTCCTACGATACAAAATATAAGTGTCAGTCGCTCACAAATGAAAGCTATTATCATGCTGCTTAAAGTTATAAGTCCCACTGTGTCGCGAATCCACCAAAGAAACGGTCCCAGTTCCAGACCATATTGTTTTACGTCGTCCCACCTTACTTGTTTGCTCGTGACTGCAGTTAAGTGGGTTGCCGCGCCTCTCGATGACGCGTCTCGCTCGGGCGGTGCAGCTGACCACGCTGCCAGGTCCAATGCCGCATCAGGTAGCAGTCAGTAGCAGTCAGTAGCAGTCAGCTGCGCGAGTTTCTTCGTCCGGGGGTCGCGACGGCTGCCGTGTCGCAGCTCCGCTCGCCGCGCTGATCACAGCGCCTCGCAGCGGCCAGGGAACAAAGCAACGGGAAGCCTACGATTCACTCGTCCTTCTGGACATACCCGAATACTCACGTTGGCTAGCCTTCTTTCAACAGACGAGAGAGCCAAACACCGGATCGTACATCTTCGGTTTTTTTTTATTGTTCATTGTAAATAAATATACAACTCATAATAACTAATTGTCAATTAGGTTAGGTTAGCTACATTATAAATACTTAAAAATATTGTGGACGGTTGATTTGGTTAGGATAGCTACAGATACTGTGAAATCATGTAAACTGTTTCCCCCAAATAAATACACCTGTTGTGGTACGGAAAAAAAAAAGCGAGCATGAACTTCGGGTTTGGCTCTCTCGTCTGTGAAAGAAAGGCTTGCCAACGTGAGTATTCGGGTATGTCCAGAAGGATGAGTGAATCGTAGGCTTCCCCAAAGCAACCAGGGCGACGCCATAGATGCGTAACACACGAGTACCAACGCAACCTACCTAGCGCTAACTAGTACGGAAACACAATTGCGGTAAGCAGAACCAATATTTAACTGTAATAAAGATTAAAACTTAAAAAAAAATCTTGATTACAAATGAGTCCCCTACAGTAACGTCCGATGTGTTTCCTCATCCCCTTGCGAGTAATACTTTTCTGTTTTTTAAATGATTCGTGCAATACGGATTTTTGATTTAATGCAGTTATTTTTAGACATACACCATTGCAGTTTTGCACTGTTTGTCATGAAAAAAAAAATCCGAAAATAAAAAATAAATAAAAATATGAAGACAATGTAGCCTGCTACCCCGTGCCGGGGCGAGCAGCCCACGTCCGTCCCTACCCGGACAGCCAGTTACGATCATTCTGCTTGAACCTAGCTGACTTTGACTTTACTATGGTTAGTCGCGTAGACACGGTAGGGACGCATAAACAAAAATAAAATGCTTGCTTATGTGTTGAGTAGATTATTGCAGCATTCGTAAATTTATTCTGACACATAAAAAAAAAAGATAAATTTACTTGAAATACGCGGGGGTGAGGGGGAGTCCACACCAAAGCTTGCCTACCGTCCCAAACCAACTTCTTCTTCCACCAATAACAAATTAAAGTTTTACTTACAGTCATTCTCGCCGTGTAGCAGGAATTTACCGAAACTGTGGCGCCTCCGGGTACCCGGGCTGTAGACTCGGCGTAGGTGACACATGTAGCACAGTCAAATGGCAGCGGGCTTCGCACTTCGGGACGAGGTGCATTAACACTCGCGTCTCACGAAAAGTTTAAAATCGCTTACGGTAAATACGTTGCCGTTCCTTCCAAATTATAAATAAAAATCACCTGATGCAGGCCGCGGCAACGATAGTTCCGCATAGCAGTCTCCAGGGTTAACAGCTAACAACGGCCGTGTGGGTCGCGTCCATACTCCCGTGCACGGAGCTACACCGAGACCCCACATTCATGCAACTATCAGCTGTTCCGTCGTCGGTCAACGCCCGCGAGCCACTGTCTCCCCCAGAGTCCAAACAGTCTCTCTCACGCATACGACACACTCCCGTGACGTCATCCACCTCCCTCCGCTAATTCCCCCTCTTTCATACGTGGACAAGTCCATTCAGCAGAGGTAAATGGCCGCACGAAAAACCAACGTCTTTGATTAATTTTAACTGAGAGTTCTGAAGATATAAATAAAATTAAATATGAAAGCATTAACTAAAAAAAATTACTTTAACATTAAACTTTAAACATAATTAAACATAATAACATGAGACACCAGAAGTGTCTCAACAAAAAAAATAATTCACAGAAAACAAGCCTGAATCAGCTGATGTCGGACAAATGGAACCAACGATGAAACTAAACAAGTACTTATTATGGACAACACAACGAGGACAGCACGGACAAAAAAATCTTTATCCAGATTTTTCATGACAGTTAGGCCTAAAAGGACATCGCGAAGAACAGCGATGTATAATTTAAATTTGCGGTTCATTAGCTGAAGAATCAATGTGTCGGGAATATTAAAATTCAGATACCAGTTTTTTTTTTTGCGACGATCATTAAAATAGGTCAGGCCCTGTTAAAAAAATCTTTATAATCCCGTGCACAGCCGATTACCACAGCTGAGTTGTTAATTTGGGACTAAAACAAAGGTTGCTTTCTGGTTGTTTGGCGAAAACAGTTTGCCATTTATTGAACAAGGAAAAATAAAGACAAGGATATCTGGAGTGGCTGTCCTCGCCAGGAAGGAGCGGAGGGAAAGTCGACACGGCGGGCGACAGAGCAGGACTCTCGCCGTCCTTGGCAGGCGAGTCACAGGCGTCGGGTCAAGCCGGGCAGACGTGGAGGAACTCTGAGCGAAACATTAAACAAAATTTTCAACCTAATGGCACGACTCTCGAAAAAATACCGCGAAGCATAAATGCATCGTTAACACCACGACGAATCCTTCAGTAGACCCGGGGCCGCTGCGATCGAGAGTCAGCGGCGTTCGTCTCCAAGTTTATCGTTGACGATAAAATGTGTCCTTACTTATCGATCATTGTCGACTCTCTACAGTATCGTATTCTCAGATTTCGTTGACTTTTCCGTGTCAAAAATCATTTAAATCTACGAGAGGGCATGAAGTTGCTGTTTGCGAACAAAGAATTTTTTTTTTTTAATTTATATTTCGAAAATAGGATGTAAATTATGTATTTTTATTATTTATTCAAAATTTTCTCACATACTTTGTCAAAACACACTGAGTGTTTTTAAAGTAACTTTAACACTCTCAGCTTGCGTGTGCGTGAGTGCTTTATGCTACTTGCGGTATTTAGGATCTTGAAATTTTTTCCCATAAAAACAGTGCAAAAATGCAATGGCATATGAGTATGTCCAAATAAATTGTTTTTAATCGGTATTTTAACTATTATATCAATACTAGCGACCCTTCCCGGCTTCGCACCGATGCGATCTACTAATGTGACGTCATTTAGATTTAGGTACTTATAAGTAGCAAGTTCTCGCAAGTGTCAGGTGTTTCCACAATTTTAATATAAATTTATTGCCTAATGAAACCAACATGTTTAATTGGATAAGGATTAATACTAAGTCAGTAAAAATAGCTTCGAAAATAACTAATCAATTTTTAACAAATTATGAAGGATAAAAAAGGGTGGGTCATCCTTAGAATATAGACATATGCTATCGCCTTTTTAAGATCTAGACTTTACTTTGAATTATCAGTCAAGTTTAAATTAGCGTAGGCCATATATGCTTCATAGTAGCGTCTTTTTTTTCAATTGATAACAAAACATCGATATTTCTATGCTAGGTAAACCTTTCGGAAGAAATTATCTAAATGATGCTGAAAATAGCATCTAAATCCATCTGTAATTTAGAAGCAAGTAAGCAGACAGGCAGATGCGAATGGGCACATTGTTTTACTCTGTTTAGAGATAATGGATAAGTAAAATAAACATCACACAAATTAAAAAAAAAAGAAAAAAATGCAACAAAGAATATAATAAACAAACAAGAAAATTTTTTTAAAGTTAAATGTTTTTAAAAGAGCATATAATTATTATGTTGGATATAGTATTGTTCTGTTTCAACAAAATACAAACTTTATGATCAGGTTTAAATTAAAAATTCATATGCATATGTTACCAGAGAAAAGAAAACCCTACTTAATGTTAAAGAAATCTCATCAGTTTATTTATTCAGCAAAATATTAATATACACACTGTTTGAAAATTACATTTAGTTTTAATTTTTTTCCTTTGAGAATAGCTGAACTTATTGGAAGTAAAAACTATAAAGATTTTTTAGAAACTGTTTTATCAATTAATGTAAAAGGTAAATTTATTATCTGTAGCTCTAATACATAATATTTGAAAGTATAATATTTAAATTTTACAATATTACATGAAATGGTACATAAAGATATTTTGAAAATTGGACGTAAAATATGTTTTTGAATGGTAATAAGTGGTTTGATTGATGTTACTTTTCCCTCCCCAAGAAAAAATACCACGCTGCAGATAAGACTGAATAATTGCTCAGTAAACCTTTATAATACCTTCAAATGATAATATCAGTCTTACATCTACGACTCTATAAACCATTATTTATAATTTTGGTTTGTGAAATAATAAACTTGAATGTCCCATTTTAGAAAACAGTCAAGCACGATAATAATAATAATAATAATAATAATAATAATAATAATAATAATAATTTATTTACCTCTTGTGCTTTGTTATGATGTTTGAAGATAATGTAATATACGTACTTCGTTTTAATTATATTTCAATAAATAATTTTTTAATAAACTTAATTTTTATAAGATATTTATAAGCCAGTTATAATACGGTAGTCCAATTGCTAAAAAGAAAATAAAACCGGGGTATAATATGTCTAAGAAACTGTCTGTCCATTTATGTCCAGGATGAGTTTGAATTCTTTGGTTGCAGGTTCATCACGATAAAATAATTTGAAAACATCTATACGAAAAAATGTCTAAATTTCTTCCCAAGGCTGGTATACGTCTTTGAGGTTGGAGGTGAACAACATTTTTATCGGAAATAATAAAAAAGTTTTTAAGATGGATCACTGAGCGTCTGGATTATGTTTAATTAAATAATGTTCTACAACCACTGCGAATTTTGTCGCCGTAGAAAAATTATTTCATTCAAATAATGGAATTATCACCTCTATTTTTCCAATACTTTTGTGACATGTTACATACAGCGACTGTCACATGCTGTTACATACTGTTCTGGTTTGCAACGATAGCTCACTGTGTTCATATATGTTATAATTTTCTTTTGATAATTTTTTTTCTTCACGAATTCTCTTTGCTGTCTTGGCATCAGCCTATTTTGGTTTGTTCTCAATGTGTTTATGAATTCATATTTGTGGTCCGTATTTGAGGTTCTTCTATGACCAGCAGTGGCGTAGGTTCAATAAATAAATTTTAATCTTCATTACAAGAACCATTAAAATAACCAATAACATGTCCTTAAACAAAATAAATTTCTCATCTCACCAGATTGGTGTGCGAAGGCTGGAAAATTTCGTAGGCACGCACAGATACTTAAATATAAACCTGTGTCTGAGCATTGGGCGCTCAGTAACTGTCGAATTGTGGAGTCGAGTATGTCATCGCACTCACGAATTATCGGGTTTGCTGGGTAAAATGTTAGTTATAGCCTTTGGGTTTATGACTAATATTATTTATTTAACCTCCCTTGCTAAATATAATTTATCCTCATTTGTTAGGCATGTCCACCACACAAAGTGAATCATTATTACTATTCGTATTATACTTAAAACTTTGAAATTTTAAATCGTTCAATGACAGTTTTGACGTACGTAAAAAAAAATTAACTGTGAGGACATTTCAAATTTTTAGCCACATTGAGGTTTAAAAAAAATATATATCGTAAATGTTATTTTAATTGGATATTAAATAATTGAATACCTACTTACGTTAGGAGTCTAAAACGAAGACGATCTGGTTCAATTCCAAAGGGGAAACGGAGGGGAGTGGGGGAGGAGTGAAATCAGGATTTTTCACGTGTGGGAAAGCGTCTGGTAAACCGGTGGGTTTTCTCAGGTCTATTTTCATTTCCCCAGGCCAGTGCACTCCATCGATGCTCCGTCACACTTCGCGCTTCTGTTACGACCTCGATTCCAAGCGCGGCGGTGGCGCCACCTGGCGCCAGGTGGCGACGCTGTGTTGGGAAGCTGCGGTTTCCACGGCAGGGTGATTCTGCGGTGGTTCCCCGTGGCCTTTCCCCGCACGGAGACGAAAGGAACTACACAGCGCCCAGTCATGAACCTAGGAAGGAAATTTTTCATCTTTGCCCATCAAAAGGATTGGGATTAACCTGTTACCAGCGTCAGACGCCCGAGTAATCAGAGTTCGTGCAACTTCATATTTTTTTTTCGCTATTGTTTCTGTAAAAGGTAGATTAGGTTAAGGTGTAATGTATGAATAATTATTTTGCAAAATTTAGTTGTTTATATTTTCGTCAGGAGATCGGAGTAGTAGGTACAGTGGGTACCGTGGACAGGATGCAGGATAATGATTGACGATGGGATAAACGATCCTCCACTATTTGGGATTTGTGACGTCACGACGGCCATATTGTATAATATCGACCTTGAAATGTGACTTTGATTCGACACCAAATTACATTTTCCCTCAACAAAATCTAAAAAAATTTAAAAATTTAAAAATTGTATTTTTTTTCGACATTGACTTTGGTGACCTCGGTTTGATACCGTCGAAGTCAAATTAATATTCAATCCTCCATGGGGATCATGTGTAGGTGATCGTAACTAAAAATAAAGGTTGGTTTGGTTAGGTCAGCGACATTTAAAACACTCTAACTACATAAAATTGGCATTAACTCTCACGCAACGGCATTTTATTCATTCCGGCCACTAAATTTTCTCGAGCGAGATGCGAACTTCGGATGAGTTCGGATCTGCTAGTTGCGTCCAACTCCAGCTCGAAAGATGTTGGTCTTCACACCGGGAGTGGACAATGGTTCAGTTCGCTCGCACACCTCTGGCCTGGCGTGACTGGTTGAGAAAGCGTGGCTGGACGTCGCAGCTGAGTGGCGACAGCCCGGCAACGCCTCGTTCACAGTGAGCGACTTCCCTGGCCACTCGCACACTCGCACACTCGCTCAGTGCAACCTCGCCGACTCACTGTCTCGCCGCGTGCTCTGCCTCAGCGAGAAAACTTTAAGATTGTTCTAATTTTCTCAGTACTCGTCTTCGCTGTGTTTTCATTGGTCTTTGAAGTCTCTCTGAACAGTTAAAAAATAAATAATATTGTGTATATTGCTTTATTAAGCTCTTTTGGATTCAACTACGTTTTTTATCGTGTAATATCCTGGAATTTGAGCTAGTAAATGTATAAAACAACAAATTTATAATACAGCACATATTTTATACAATATTTATTAACTTTATAGTATTAAATTCGATATAAATCCGATCTATAAAGATCATAAATCTCCCGTGAGAGTAGGTACACATTGCCATATTTTTTAACTGCTTGTGGAGACTGATTTTCTTATTCCGAGAATTAAGTGAAACAAAAAAAAATATTTAAAATGCTTTCCTTGTTTAGCTGTTTATCGAACTTGGCTGAACGTTTTATAAAATATGATCACAACACATAGTGTCTTATTATATAGCGACCGTGGAAGTGTACTTGAAACGACAAAACTTCTCGTTGATTATGTTTGATCCCGCCCACGCGTAGATCCGGAAAAGGAGGGGGGGGTGTTTCGAGGTGCCACGTGGAATTAAAATCCTTAAAATACTATAACTTTCTCTACTTATTGCGTGCACAAAGACCTAGGCCGCCTAGTAATATGACTTGTATCGGCGGTTACCTCCGCGGCGGATAGCCCCCTCCCTTAGCTGGCGAACTCTCCAGATTTGCGCCCTTGGAAAGTTTGTGACGCCTACTACAACTGAGCTGAGCTGCAATCGCTTACACTGGGATTCAAACCCACTTCTCGAATCTTATTCATTTATATTCTCCCGCATTGGTTTGTGAATATTCCCTCAGCACAGCGGGGAGTAGTACATAAAAGGGGCTCCTGCTACTGGTTCCTGGTTGTGGTGTAGGTGGTGTCATCCGCCATCTTGGATTGTGACATCACGACGGCAATCTTGGGTGACGTTAACGCCGGTGGACATTTTGGATCCGCAAATTTGGTTTTTCGGCCATCTTAGTTCCGCCATATTGGGTCCGCTATTTTGTTTTCCACCATTTATTATTCTGGAGATTTTCACCATATAACATCCCACTTCCTAGCGTAGGACTTTTCGTTATGGCCACCATCTTGAAAATCCATGGCGTGTAATAGAGCTCTATCTTTGCTTAACAATTAGAAGTTTACAAGCTAGCAGAATCTTATGTATTTTTTTGTTTTTATTTTAAATTTTTTATTAATTTATTTTTATTTTTAAATATTTTTTTCCCTCTAATTTTATGATATCAAAGAAAAAGTGTGGTGGTTTTCTCCGTGTGCTTCTGCTTATTCTTGTAAATATTATGGTGGTTTTCTCCGTGTGCTCCTGATTATTCTTGTTAATATTCTGATGGTTTTCTCCAAGTAATTCTGATTATTCCTGGCTAGACATCTGATGGTTTTCTCAGAGTGCTCCTGATTATTTGTGAGAAATCGATCTCTGCATGAAGGATTTTTTACTGAATGAGACATGTCATTGTATTCAGAGTTACATTTAATTAGTGAAATTCTGCTAATAAATTGGCACTTACAATATTTTTATTAGGTGGATTAAAAAAATATAACCTTAATCAAACAAATAATATGCTTTGAGACAGCTGAGAAGCATTAACATGTAAGACAAACTGCATTGTCCTTGGTGTCTAAGACAGGTAATTTTATTCAGAGTTTCGTATAAATTTCCGAAATCATATTATCAAATCATCACTTAATTTTTTTTATCAGGTGGAAATCAGACAAAAACAAAAGATCATTAATCAGACGATTACTACGTCTTGAAACAACTGAGAAACGCTATCACACATGAAGATTTCCCTTCCCCTTGAGTTCTAGCGAAGCTCTCCTTCTGGAGTACGTATAGTCTAGTGAAGGTACGATATTCAAATATTGATCTCGATCTGAAGGGCACTGTACGAACTGTATCAAATACTTTGATAAAAGCTATAATGCTCGTAGACATGAAAAGAACGATTGTGTTAAAAGTCCATTCCGTCAAATACTAAGTTGTGGCAAGTGTGGTAGGCGGATGACACGAAGAGAGAATTTAAAAAGACACGATAAAACTTGTGTCGCGGTTGACACTCCCGGTGTCACACCACCACAAGTTAGACACCCGTCTGGGAACAGCCTTCAACACTCCAATCTTGTTTATCTTTTTTTAAATTATTATTTTGCACGCTGCTCCGATAAACGAGTGCCCCAAAATTCATAAATAAATTATTCAAAAAGTTTTTAGAAAAGGAAGAGAACAGATTAATAGTATTTAAAATTAAAAGAACGTAATTACTTGAAAGGTCAAAAACTTTAATGAGACCATTTGCGCATGAGCATGGTAAGGAATTTAATTTACGACCAAATATCAAAAAAAATACAATTATATCTAAAACCTTTTGCCCTATAAAGTTACAGAGGCTTTTAATATAGCCACGTTTTAATATATACCAATAAATAATAAATACTGCAATAAACGCATAAATAAATTCAGACATTGATACAAAAACCGTTCTAAATATATATATATATATATATATATATATATATAAATAATAAATTACAATACTATTCAAATAAAAGTTAGTAAAAATTAATGTCACTCTAAAACATCTTGATTACACCCGGGTGATTTTATTTTACGACGCTTCATGGCAAGCTTGATGGAAGTTTCGATAAAAATGAGTACGAGGACGCAACATACACTCGAAGTGGGAATTAGGGTCTTTTGGCAAAAGTTATTTTTAAATTGTTCACTGTTATGGTGGGCAAAGTTTATATCAACGCCCCGGGGTTACAGGGGCAAAAGTTCGGAGCCGGAATCACTTACTTGGATTGAACGTTGTACGTCGCATCCCACCCCGGACCTCCTGGCCCGGAGTTTAGCCGGCTGTACTTTAGCACACATGCTAAATGCTTCATTAACGAAAAATGTAGCGTGGACTCTTCATCCTCTTGGTAGCACCCGCCACAATGTAAGTATTTCCCGAAGCTCAATATACGTCAGCTGATTTATGTTAAAAAATATTCACGAGTCCCCGCCGGCCCAATACCACAAGCCATCACCGCGCTCGTCACGCCCGAAGCGCATACACGTTCACCACGGCGATCAGCTGCCGACTCCCTCATACAGCTCATTCCGTCCCTCTTGACGTATTTCCCCCACCACCTTATTGCCTTGGAACAGTCCATTTGAATGTTCACGGGGGGGAAGCGTCGTACACCGTATTATGATTCAAAGTCCAAAACGATATAATTAAATATCAAGAAACTAAACCATTTAAAAAAAACATAATATAAAAACATATTTAAAAATAAGATTAACAAAGCTTATAAAAGACCAATACTTATAAAAAAAGGAAAAGGGCAAATACTAAAACTAAAATTACGTCACAGCCATAATTCAAAATTAATTAAAATAAATATAAAATCAAGTGGCCATGCCACCTATGGCCACACTTGTAAAGCCAAGCTCGCGCAGGAGATAAAGTACATAGATGGAGACGTTATGCTCGGGGACAGTATGTCTTACAATGAAATTGATCGACCTAGTCTTAAAAGCGATTGTGTTAAAATCTCTCCAGGTCTTGAGAAAGGAAATAGCTTACATGGTGTTGGAGATATAAGTAAGGTAGAAGATAATGAAAGTAACATCTCCAGAAAAAGTGACAAGTCGTCTTATAGTAGACTTCTACGGACTTTGGAATATTTTTTTGGTCAATTATCAAGTAAACTTGATGGAAATGATGGTACTCCAATGTCAAAAAATTCGAAATCCTGGGATAAGCACGATGAAGATGTCAGTGTGTTTGATAAAGAAGTGGACAGCACCGATGATGATGATTTAAATTATCATAAACATTATTACAACGATTTTCAGAATATGTTCAGCAAACACTCGAAGAAGATGGTGTCATCAAGTGAAATTGATTATATAACGTGGAAAGATACGAACGTGTTGACGAACAGGTTGCGACTTTTACTTGTTTCGCAAGATTACGAAATTTTATTAGTTATAAAAGAAACGTGGACTATTCTTAATGAACTTAGAATTTCAGGGTAGGTATATAGAATAAGTTATTAATGTGTATTGACTGACGAATTTTTATACTTTTGTATTTTTGATATAAATATAATTTAAAAATTGATATTAAAAATGTGTCGTTATTCGTACATACCCTAATAAAGTTCATGTGTTTGCTACTTTAAAGAATTGAGTTGAGTATGAATATTTAAATATATATCTGTGTGTGTGTGAATGATGGAAAGTTTCTATTTTATAGTATGTAGATGATGGAAAATGAGTGTCGAAGTTGGAAAGAGTATGTATAATTGAGTGTCGATGACGGAAAATGAGTTTTTATGACGGAAAATGAGTGTCGTATTGAGTGTCGGAGATAGAAAATGAGTGTCGAATTGAGTGTCGGTGATGGAAAATGAGTATCGAATTGAGTGTCTATAATGGGAAATGAGTGTCGGTGATGGAAAATGAGTGTCGAATTGAGTGTCGATGATGGAAAATTGGTGTCGAATTGAGTGTCGGTGATTGAATTGAGTGTCGAAACGAGTGTCGATGATGGAAAATGAGTGTCGAATTGAGTGTCGATGATAGAAAATGAGTGTCGAAATGAGTGTCGATGATGGAAAACGAGTGTCGAATTGAGTGTCGATGATAGAAAATGAGTGTCGAATTGAATATGGATTATGGAAAATGAGTGTCGATTTTAGTGTCAATTATGGAAAATGAGTGTTGACTCAAGTGTCTATGATGTAATATGAGTGTCAGTGATCACAAATGAGTGTAGAATTAACTTGCATCCAGCACTGTGTATGTGTAGCTAGGTTATGAAGATTCAATGGATTCCTGGTCCTATATAAATGTAAACTTTGCTAACATGTTCTCTGACAGGATTATTTAACTAGCCGTCGGTATGCTGTTAAATAAATAATAGGTTATTAATTGACTTCTTTTAGTTTTTGTGTGCTGAGTGTAGCCGAGTAGACTGATGGAAGTAAGTGAGGAGCTTAATGTAGAATGTACTTGTGTTGATGAATATGATGGTGACCTACTGTATGTGCATAAATCAAATGCTAGTGGTCTGATAATATTTTGGGTAATTTACGAAGATATTTATCGATGTGTGCTATGACAAGCCTAAAAATGTCTAGTAAACTTATAGAGTAGGTCTCTTGTTTCGGAGACTTTTGTCGTAAGGCTTAACAAGGATCGACCCTGAAGGGTTAGGATTTTGAAGATGCGTGGTACTGAGCATGTCTTGGCTGTAGCTATATCAACACTGAAGCTCCCCTGAACTGTAGATGAGAGGTACAAAAAATAATTGACTTTGGACCTAGCCTGGTATCGGATAAAGTCATGTTTTTTAGACATTTGGAGTCAGTTGGAGGTTATGTGTAGCTGTACATAATAAAATTTTCATTTCAGTAGTTTAAATTTTGTTTGGATTCTGAAAGTTCCATTGTTTACAGACTCTTGCTCCTCTAGTAAGTCTAAATGAACCTTGTATGTACGATGTGCGATTGGTTGTTTGAATATAAGTAGTTAGGTTATGCCGATCCGAGCGCAGTGGCTGGTGGCAAAGGATTCAGGATTGGTGACCCTTGACCCCTGACGTCACTGTTATGACCTTTGACCCCTGACGTCATCATCGATTTCCTGGAAATTTCCCGATTTTCCGCCAAATTTCCTCAAAATTTCCCGTTTTTCCCTCAAATTTTCCTCAAAATTTCCCATTTTCCTACAAAATTTCCCTACAAAATGTCCCCACTCCCGAAATTTTCTAACAACCCGCAAATCTCCGGATAGAGGCTTGGTATCCCCCTTACCTACCCTCCCATCTCCGGATAGCGGGTTGGTATCCTCCTTACCTACCCACCCACCCATAGATGACATCACCGCACCCCCATCTTGGATTACGTCATTTCCGGCCACCATTTTGAATTCTAGAACTTTCAACCATTTTGTTTTCCAGTATTTAATATTATGAATTCATAGCCGCCATTTTAATCACACCTGTTGCAATTTTCGTTACGATCGTCATCTTTGTTTATGAATTCACAACAATCATTTGTTTTCGTCTGCTGGAGGCCGCCATCTTGAATGTTGTTACTATCGCCATCTTGATTTTTTTTTCTTCTGTGCTGGGGCCCACCATCTTGTTTTACATTATGTTCCGCCATCTTGGATTTCCCCATCTATGTTTCTGATGTTTTTTTTCCCTAGAGAGTATCATCGCCATCGCTCTATTCATACACATAAGGTCGATATTACGTTACATACCAATGTTATTATGGTCCTTATCAATATATTAAAATATTTTTTTTTTATACAAAATACATTCGGAACTGCTGAGATTCGAACCATCACACAGCTCTGACCTTTAGGTTAGAAAACATACGCCTTTAACCGCTCGGCCATCAAGACAATTACCGATGTAAGAATTAAATAAGGTATATATATATATATATAAAACATTAACACACATATTCGGACTAGTAATATTTTTATTGAAAGTAATAATAGCATCATCTTTTCGAGAATTATACGACATATATATTTTTATTATTGTTTCAATACTTGCTACCAGGAGCACTAGTGTCTAGCAGAGTGCGGCCGCCATCTTGTTTTCCGTATTAGCTACCAGGAGCGCTAGTGTCTAGCAGAGTGTGCAGCGGCCATCTTGTTTTCAAAATTCGCTACCAGGAGCGCTAGTGTCTAGCAGAGTGTGCAGCGGCCATCTTGTTTTCAATATTCGCTACCAGGAGCGCTAATGTCTAGACAAGTGCAGCCGCCATCTTGTTTTCAATATTCACTACTAGGAGCGCTAGTATCACTTAGTACACACATTAACTGCCAGAGGGCGTCATATTAGTTTGATTCTGCCCTGCTGGAGTGTAGTGCTGTCTTGACCTATAACATCTTAAATATGTCCCTCACCTTGAACTTTCCACTATATTGGATTATAGCATTTATGTTCGTCATCTTGTCACCAACACTATCTTGGCATCATCAAATTTCACATTACTGTCGACACCCTGAACTTCCCGCCATCTTGGACTATATCATCACATTTGACTTATAACATATCCACACCGCCGCCAACTTAGATTTTGTTATCACACACTTTAATCTTGACCACCAACATATTATATTATCATCTCATGTATGCACCCACCATACTTGATTATATTAGCATACTAACTTTCATCCTCTGCTAGAGTATGTAGCTTAATTATTCGTAATGAGCATCACCTGATCCTCCCAAATACTAAGATTTAAAAAAATGTATTGTCATTAAACTTATCACGGTCCTTATACCAAAGTCATACTGCAGACTGTGCACTGTAGCACCCTACTCAAACTGACTTACATAGCTTATGTTTTCTTTACATGCTTTCATTCGCGCTTACAATTTCTTTGAGGGCTTTCATTTGCGCTTACATTTTCTTTGCGCTTACATTTTCTTTGCGCTTACATTTTCTTAACATGCTTTCACTTGAGACTACAATTTCTTTGAGGGCTTTCCTCTACACTTATGTTTTCTTTGAGTGTTTTAAGGTTCGCTTATGTTTTCTTTACATGCATTCCTTTGCGCTTACATTTTATTTATATTGTAACTCTGTATTTCATGTAAACAATATTTAAGTATCCATATATATTATTAATCTTAGTAGCAAATGTTATGGTCATGCATGCATCCTTATTTTTATAGTTGTCACCATAAAGTAAGCAGGATAAATTAAGGGAAATTAAAAACATAGTATACATGAAACATTTATTTTATTTATAAAGTTTATTATATACACAGTCTTTTTACACAAAGATATATACATCTATTTATCTAGTGGGTCGAAATGGCTAATTCTCAGCTCCAGATGGTTCACCGAATTCAGCGTCCAACCAGATCCTTTACCCATATATTCTTCTTCTTCCTTGCAGAGTTTTTCAATACTCTGTTTAACTGACTGCTTCACGTCGTTTGAAGTATAAATTGCAGCAGCCGATGTCTTGAAAGCACGCTTGCTCACTCGATTCTCGTGCGGCTCCGGTTTACCATATAGACAATCCAACCATAAGTTATATTTTAAAGGCCCATGCGATGCTGTATCGTCCATAAGCTGTTGTATTATATTCTGCTCAATATCACTCAGAAAAGTGCAAATATCTTTTGCCTCACTAAAAGTATTTAGATAGTAATAGTCTTTCAGAACTCCTCCAAATGCAGATTGTGCCAAGTAAAATCCATTAGCATTTGTCTGTAACTGACCAAGCACAGTGTTAGATTTATGTCCAGTTGACGATGCGGGTGGTTGTTGATGCTGATTTCCTTTAATGCCGGAGCCTGTGCGCATGGGTACCTCTAGTTTAAATTGAGGAGTCGTGACGTTCACATGCTGTTCTACAGGCAAGCGAACTACACCTTTACAAATCTTCATATGTCTTTTCAAATTATCTTTGCGAGTAAACCACTGATTGCACTTAACACACCGAATCTTTATACGAGAGGGACTCTTCATACATTTACTTCTCTCGTGCCTTCGCGCATGATGAGCAAATGCAAACATCATGTCGCAGTAGTTGCAAGGATGTCTATTTGATGTGCCTTCCATGTCTCGGTTAGCTGTGTCCAAGACCGATGGTGCTTCACTTAAGTTTGGTGTGCTATTTTCAAAATCAATGCAACGCTGTTGTGCTGATGTCCTAACTTTCGACCGCTTAGCTCTTCCTTTGCATATCTTCAGGTGTATTTTCAAATCATCATTGCGAGTAAACTTCTTCCAACATTCATCACAGAAAACAATAGTGCGAGACGGATTCTTCAGGCAATTACTCTTCTCATGACGTCTCATATTAAAACCTGTTGAGAACATCATATTACAGTGCGGACACCGATGCTTGATTGGTGGCGATGGCTCCATGCAGGATTCCGAAGAACTCGCGGTAGGATCCATACTCTCCCCAGATGTCTTTGTAGTTAAACAAGAAAGATAGCTCCCAAGCGATGTTCACTCTTCGGAGTCAGGATGACAACTAAGCTACTAATTCCGTCCACATCCCTACATATATAAAGACAACACCTACCCCCACTACGGCACTCTTCACATCATCAAAATGTTTACTTAGGACTCAGCTTACACAGGGTCTCTCTCTCTCTCTCTTCTACTCCAAATCATTCAACTATCATAGAAGTCTTGAAACTATCTAGATGATGCAGATTCATAACCTGACCAATTCAATCATGAGATGATTCTTGGTATGGTAAACACAACTAAAATACATCTCCTCCAGCTGCCATGATATATTATTAATAAAAAAAAGCCTAGCATCCTCTTAAATATTAACATCCTTATAGGACTTTGCACACCTCATTTAATTTCAAAAACTCCCAGCCACTATATCTACGCGGAACAATAAATAATTAATACTATCCCAACTCAGTCTCACACCAGCATATTTGTGTAATATTATCCACTGTATTTTTTTCGTAAAGTTAGCATTCCAACATAACCTACTGACATAATACTTAAATAATGTTATGTAGCATTCCGTCCCATTATATCAGTTAAAGTTGTTACCGTGCATAACTATACTCTAGCCATTGTTCCAAAGCCGCCAGAATTTAATACTATCAGTCCATCATCATCAAACTACTTAATATAATTCCATAAACATTTACCATATGCAAACATTAACTACACCATATTAAATATGTACTTGGTCCACTCAACAATCCAAAATGAATATCGGTCAAAAGGCAGTTTTAAATCTACGAGCCATAACATACATTCCTATTCCTCAGCCTGCAGTACCCAACATTCTTCAGCTTACAAACTCTTTAAATTAAACATTTATACATTTATGTACTTTCTTTCATGCTTTGAATGATTCTTGCAGTAAAGAATTTTGAGTCAAATACCACTTACAGACATGACCAGTCACATCATGCTATACAAAAAAAATCACAGCACATCTCGACTTAACCATAGGATAAATCCATACAACATCTTCAACTAAATAGATAATACTTAAGATATGTACAAAGTCCGATCTAACATTCTGGTCGAGTCATTGCATATGAATACAAATATGAGGAGGGTACATACAAGCTAAGTCATTACATACGAATACAAACATGAGGAGGAGGGATCGTAGCATACATAAATTACACCCAACTTTACTCAAATACCAACTATATCAACCAGAAAGTAAATTATAAGAGTTCTGTTTCCAATTTAAATTACTTTCCGATCAATCATTCAGAAACCAAGGCACAAAACAAAACATAAAAATTTCGTCTAAGATCAAAAGAACTGCAAAGTCAACATATAATAAAACTGATGTCACAGTCTAAGCCATAAGATCTATGTCCATCGTATTTTTATCAACCTTTTCCCTTATCCACCTAAAGTGTATGAAATCTAAGGCCAGCAAAAAGAAATACTCGATACATATCGCCCATTTTAATTGTCCTTTTTCACAATGAAAATACCTGTAATGATTATGCGTAGAGATTCCGAAACCAATTTCTTACTTAAATAACAACTACTATGCCACCAATTCATATTATGAGTACTGGTAATACCACATCTCCTTACCCATATAATACGAACGTAGTGTCAAAAAAAAATAATCAACCATCATTCTCAGTTCTCATATTCCTCAACATGTTAGTAGATCTACATAACAACAATATGTAAAGTCATATGTATAAGTATTTACAAAACTTGCACGAATCTAGAAGTTAAACCATACAGGCTAAACATCACTTTAAGACTTTTAAAAGCAGTTCACAACGAGTTTTCCCGAACGATGGAACATATATTTAGCTTTTGCATTGTTGCTAAGCTACATACATACACCCAAGTTAATGACATTAGCAATCATTCGATTATTGAGTAACAATATTGAAGCAACATCTATTATGTAATGTCAGAAAAAGGAGAAGTAAATGAAATGAGAAGAATCTAGAATTAACAACAAATGCTGGAATTTGGCGCATAGCTTAATTTTACTATCTATCACTGATACAGGTAGGTACATGATAGCATGGACAAGTTCTTGCACTTTCAATTACGGCCGATAATATTCGATGATTCTGGATTCAACTGCGAAAACATATCATGAAAAAAAAAAGTTCTTTATCAGGTTCTTGTAGTCGGACATTACTTAATGTGCCAAGTTAAATCTCTTTAGGTGAATATCTATTACACACCGTTAGTGAACAATCATTTCCAACTGCTTCACTTGAAAATCACATCATCATCATCATCAGGAAGCTGGCGAGATCTTGTAAACTGGAGGCCAGTCTCATAGTAGTTTGTGCTGGGCTGGATGCTTTCATAAGAATGAAATTATATGTTGCAGCGACTCATGTGCACATTCAAAATATCGCTTCGTGAAAACAACTTTCCACATCTATCACACTGATGCGACTTGGAGGTAGGATTCACAAGACAATGATGTTCTTCATGTCGCCGAGCACTACTGCTGCTTGCAAACTTCTGCTTACAATATCTACACAAAATTCCGGATTTACACTTCACAATATGGAGGTTAAAATTTTCTCGTCGCATCAACAACTTTTCACATCTGTCACACAGAAGTATTATATCGGGGGAAGTCTTCATACATTCATATTTTCCAACACGTGATGATTCTGGTGACACTATAGGTGATGTAGGCGTTGGTGATGACGGGTGCGATGACCTCGGCTTCATTTCCTGTGTAGTAGAATGATTCACTGCTAGTGATCTACCACTAAATATTTGGCCCATTGCAGGAGAAAAAATAACCCGGGAAGGCTATCCCAAAGAGTCTCCGCTATTTAAAGCCCAGAAACAAACTGATGGATTGCTATTTACATTGCGCCTTATATACTCTCGAAACCATGATCACATCATAATAACCAATTAAAGAGAGCCAAGTTCTCTTACATACATAAATATGTATTCACATGGACATTCACTGCACTCACTGAATACACACAATGACCATACAATGAGACTAAAAACTAGCTCCAAATGGATCCAAATACCTTCAGTAGCTATAATAGCTCCAACTGCTACCATAGCTCCAACTATCTCCAATAGCCCAAATAAGTTCATTAGCTCCAACTAGCTCCAATAGTCCAACTAACTTCATTAACTCTAACTAGCTCCAATAGTCCAACCAACTTCATTAGCACCACCTAGCCCCAATAGTCCAACTATCTCCAACTAGCTCCAATATCAACAACTGCTACATTATCCCCAACTAACTTCATTAGCTCCAACTAGCTCCAACAGCTCCAACTAGCTCCAATAGTTCCAACTATCTCCAATAGTTACAACTATCTCCAATAGTTCCAACTTCTATAATAGTCCAACTGCTGCAATGACTCAAAATGAATCCAACTGATAAAATAGCTGCAAACGGCTCCAACTATCCAAATAAATCCAATAGCTCCAACTAGCTCTAATAGCTACAATAGCTTTAACTAGCTTCAGTACTTACAATTAGCTCCAACCTCATCTGAATCTAGCGCCTCAATTGCCCCATAGACTCCAAAGCACCAACCGATTTCAGATATAAGATTACACGAAATAAAAAAGTTTATATTCATATTAAAAATTTATTTCACAATTTTATACACGCTTCGGTAAAACATATTATTGTATGTAGCCTGCTCTCCTTAGTTAACGAAGTATAGTCAATGTTTCTTTGGTGATGAATACTTTTTCAGCATTTTGAAAAGCAAGTAGAAGCCTTAACCTATCGACCAATACATTAGGATCAGCTCATGATGTTTAATCTATCTCGCCTGCTGCTGCAATCTTCCTAACATGTTTGTTATTAATATTTTTAAGCTATCTGAAGTCTTCTGTTTTAGCAACCATCTCATTGTCTTCCACGCAGTGATCATCATAAGAATGACCAGGTTTATTTATTTTAACACGACGTTTCCATCGTTTAGGTCTCACCGCTTCAACATATTCTTTAATAGTTTTATCTTCGGGTGCTTCATCAAAGTCTTTGATGTTTTCAGTAACTCAACACTTCCCTTGTTTAGATCTCACAACTTCATCACATTCTTCAATCTTGTCAGTTTCGGACACTCCATCACATTCTTCAATCTTGTCAGTTTCGGGCACTTCATCAAAATCTTCGATACCTACGGTTCCATCGTTTAGGTCTCAAAACTTCATCACAGTTCATAATCTTGTGAGCTTTAGGAGCCGCATTACAGTCTTCGATATTGCCAGCTTCGAGTGCTTCATCAAAATCTTTGAAGTTGTCAGCTTCAGCCTATTCTATGTTGTTCATAATTTAGTGAAGGTAACTTGAATTTGGTGTAAATAATTTTTTTTAATTTCGAATGAAGACACTACTTTCATCATTAGATTTCAATTCTATTTCATTAGTGATATCTAGTTATAGTTGGTAGAACCAGCATTTTCAACTTCGAGTTCATAATAATTTTTTAATAATTTATCTTCTTTCCTCTTCTTTGCTGTTGTAGACCTGACATCGTTATCATTAGATAGCCTGGTTGCACATATCTTGTGATGTTTATTCAACAAATATCTTCGACCAAAGTATTTCTGACACAGATTGCAACTAAATGGCTTTTGGTAAGGACTTAATGTACACTCTGCTCTGTCATGTCGCTTCGCATTTTTTTTTTCCCCTCAAGGTGAATTCCTTGTCGGAATATACACAGCTGTGTCCTTTCGACTAATACCAGATGCATATTGGAAGTTTTAATTTGTAACAAATACTTAAATATTATTTTTTTAACATGCCATCAGCGGTAACTAATTTTCCTTTTTAAAATATGTAGGTTGCAAGTAGTTTCGCTTCATGCTAACATATATCACCACATGCTGTGTCAAAGTAAAGTTTGTGTATAATTAGGTAGGATGCTCTTTCACAGTCACAAGAGATGGAGAGATTCGTTAGACCTCTAGGGGGAAGAATTATTTCTCAAGGAAAAGATCAGGTAACATACCGAACTGATGCTGGTAGCGATAAATAATCCATGTTAGCTTCTACAACCAATACAACTTATGTGTTATTTTAATAGTAGACTTATAAAATTCCAACACCAAGAATAAATGTTACTACTAAGATAAATAAAATAATAAATTGGAGAAGGAGATGTATCAATGTATTTGAATATTAGAATATGTCGTTGCGGATGAATGTATGTGTGTTGACAGCTTTCTTAATATTTTTTTTATAACAACTGCCTGCAGTCAGCTAAAGAAAAATCAAGCTATAATAAAATAAATTATCTCCCACGACGGACAATTTCTTTTCTGATTTAGGTGGGCACCATATCTTTTATGCTTGCATATTTGTATTATATATATATTTAAAACATATGCTGAAGCATATATATTTTAACATATCTAAAATTAAAATTTATTTATGCTTAAGCATATTATATGCTTTAGCATAAGTTATATACTATATATATATGGTGCCCACCTAAATCAGAAAAGAAATTGTCCGTCGTGGGAGATAATTTATTTTATTATAGCTTGATTTTTCTTTAGTTGACTGCAGGCAGTTGTTATAAAAAAAAATATTAAGAAAGCTGTCAACACACATACATTCATCCGCAACGACATATTCTAATATTCAAATACATTGATACATCTCCTTCTCCAATTTATTATTTTATTTATCTTAGTAGTAACATTTATTCTTGGTGTTGGAATTTTATAAGTCTACTATTAAAATAACACATAAGTTGTATTGGTTGTAGAAGCTAACATGGATTATTTATCGCTACCAGCATCAGTTCGGTATGTTACCTGATCTTTTCCTTGAGAAATAATTCTTCCCCCTAGAGGTCTAACGAATCTCTCCATCTCTTGTGACTGTGAAAGAGCATCCTACCTAATTATACACAAACTTTACTTTGACACAGCATGTGGTGATATATGTTAGCATGAAGCGAAACTACTTGCAACCTACATATTTTAAAAAAGGAAAATTAGTTACCGCTGATGGCATGTTAAAAAAATAATATTTAAGTATTTGTTACAAATTAAAACTTCCAATATGCATCTGGTATTAGTCGAAAGGACACAGCTGTGTATATTCCGACAAGGAATTCACCTTGAGGGGAAAAAAAAAATGCGAAGCGACATGACAGAGCAGAGTGTACATTAAGTCCTTACCAAAAGCCATTTAGTTGCAATCTGTGTCAGAAATACTTTGGTCGAAGATATTTGTTGAATAAACATCACAAGATATGTGCAACCAGGCTATCTAATGATAACGATGTCAGGTCTACAACAGCAAAGAAGAGGAAAGAAGATAAATTATTAAAAAATTATTATGAACTCGAAGTTGAAAATGCTGGTTCTACCAACTATAACTAGATATCACTAATGAAATAGAATTGAAATCTAATGATGAAAGTAGTGTCTTCATTCGAAATTAAAAAAAATTATTTACACCAAATTCAAGTTACCTTCACTAAATTATGAACAACATAGAATAGGCTGAAGCTGACAACTTCAAAGATTTTGATGAAGCACTCGAAGCTGGCAATATCGAAGACTGTAATGCGGCTCCTAAAGCTCACAAGATTATGAACTGTGATGAAGTTTTGAGACCTAAACGATGGAACCGTAGGTATCGAAGATTTTGATGAAGTGCCCGAAACTGACAAGATTGAAGAATGTGATGGAGTGTCCGAAACTGACAAGATTGAAGAATGTGATGAAGTTGTGAGATCTAAACAAGGGAAGTGTTGAGTTACTGAAAACATCAAAGACTTTGATGAAGCACCCGAAGATAAAACTATTAAAGAATATGTTGAAGCGGTGAGACCTAAACGATGGAAACGTCGTGTTAAAATAAATAAACCTGGTCATTCTTATGATGATCACTGCGTGGAAGACAATGAGATGGTTGCTAAAACAGAAGACTTCAGATAGCTTAAAAATATTAATAACAAACATGTTAGGAAGATTGCAGCAGCAGGCGAGATAGATTAAACATCATGAGCTGATCCTAATGTATTGGTCGATAGGTTAAGGCTTCTACTTGCTTTTCAAAATGCTGAAAAAGTATTCATCACCAAAGAAACATTGACTATACTTCGTTAACTAAGGAGAGCAGGCTACATACAATAATATGTTTTACCGAAGCGTGTATAAAATTGTGAAATAAATTTTTAATATGAATATAAACTTTTTTATTTCGTGTAATCTTATATCTGAAATCGGTTGGTGCTTTGGAGTCTATGGGGCAATTGAGGCGCTAGATTCAGATGAGGTTGGAGCTAATTGTAAGTACTGAAGCTAGTTAAAGCTATTGTAGCTATTAGAGCTAGTTGGAGCTATTGGATTTATTTGGATAGTTGGAGCTGTTTGCAGCTATTTTATCAGTTGGATTCATTTTGAGTCATTGCAGCAGTTGGACTATTATAGAAGTTGGAACTATTGGAGATAGTTGTAACTATTGGAGATAGTTGGAACTATTGGAGCTAGTTGGAGCTGTTGGAGCTAGTTGGAGCTAATGAAGTTAGTTGGGGTTAATGTAGCAGTTGTTGATATTGGAGCTAGTTGGAGATAGTTGGACTATTGGGGCTAGGTGGTGCTAATGAAGTTGGTTGGACTATTGGAGCTAGTTAGAGTTAATGAAGTTAGTTGGACTATTGGAGCTAGTTGGAGCTAATGAACTTATTTGGGCTATTGGAGATAGTTGGAGCTATGGTAGCAGTTGGAGCTATTATAGCTACTGAAGGTATTTGGATCCATTTGGAGCTAGTTTTTAGTCTCATTGTATGGTCATTGTGTGTATTCAGTGAGTGCAGTGAATGTCCATGTGAATACATATTTATGTATGTAAGAGAACTTGGCTCTCTTTAATTGGTTATTATGATGTGATCATGGTTTCGAGAGTATATAAGGCGCAATGTAAATAGCAATCCATCAGTTTGTTTCTGGGCTTTAAATAGCGGAGACTCTTTGGGATAGCCTTCCCGGGTTATTTTTTCTCCTGCAATGGGCCAAATATTTAGTGGTAGATCACTAGCAGTGAATCATTCTACTACACAGGAAATGAAGCCGAGGTCATCGCACCCGTCATCACCAACGCCTACATCACCTATAGTGTCACCAGAATCATCACGTGTTGGAAAATATGAATGTATGAAGACTTCCCCCGATATAATACTTCTGTGTGACAGATGTGGAAAGTTGTTGATGCGACGAGAAAATTTTAACCTCCATATTGTGAAGTGTAAATCCGGAATTTTGTGTAGATATTGTAAGCAGAAGTTTGCAAGCAGCAGTAGTGCTCGGCGACATGAAGAACATCATTGTCTTGTGAATCCTACCTCCAAGTCGCATCAGTGTGATAGATGTGGAAAGTTGTTTTTACAAAGCGATATTTTGAATGTGCACATGAGTCGCTGCAACATATAATTTCATTCTTATGAAAGCATCCAGCCCAGCACAAACTACTATGAGACTGGCCTCCAGTTTACAAGATCTCGCCAGCTTCCTGATGATGATGATGATGTGATTTTCAAGTGAAGCAGTTGGAAATGATTGTTCACTAACGGTGTGTAATAGATATTCACCTAAAGAGATTTAACTTGGCACATTAAGTAATGTCCGACTACAAGAACCTGATAAAGAACTTTTTTTTTTCATGATATGTTTTCGCAGTTGAATCCAGAATCATCGAATATTATCGGCCGTAATTGAAAGTGCAAGAACTTGTCCATGCTATCATGTACCTACCTGTATCAGTGATAGATAGTAAAATTAAGCTATGCGCCAAATTCCAGCATTTGTTGTTAATTCTAGATTCTTCTCATTTCATTTACTTCTCCTTTTTCTGACATTACATTATAGATGTTGCTTCAATATTGTTACTCAATAATCGAATGATTGCTAATGTCATTAACTTGGGTGTATGTATGTAGCTTAGCAACAATGCAAAAGCTAAATATATGTTCCATCGTTCGGGAAAACTCGTTGTGAACTGCTTTTAAAAGTCTTAAAGTGATGTTTAGCCTGTATGGTTTAACTTCTAGATTCGTGCAAGTTTTGTAAATACTTATACATATGACTTTACATATTGTTGTTATGTAGATCTACTAACATGTTGAGGAATATGAGAACTGAGAATGATGGTTGATTATTTTTTTTTTGACACTACGTTCGTATTATGTGGGTAAGGAGATGTGGTATTACCAGTACTCATAATATGAATTGGTGGCATAGTAGTTGTTATTTAAGTAAGAAATTGGTTTCGGAATCTCTACGCATAATCATTACAGGTATTTTCATTGTGAAAAAGGACAATTAAAATGGGCGATATGTATCGAGTATTTCTTTTTGCTGGCCTTAGATTTCATACACTTTAGGTGGATAAGGGAAAAGGTTGATAAAAATGCGATGGACATAGATCTTATGGCTTAGACTGTGACATCAGTTTTATTATATGTTGACTTTGCAGTTCTTTTGATCTTAGACGAAATTTTTATGTTTTGTTTTGTGCCTTGGTTTCTGAATGATTGATCGGAAAGTAATTTAAATTGGAAACAGAACTCTTATAATTTACTTTCTGGTTGATATAGTTGGTATTTGAGTAAAGTTGGGTGTAATTTATGTATGCTACGATCCCTCCTCCTCATGTTTGTATTCGTATGTAATGACTTAGCTTGTATGTACCCTCCTCATATTTGTATTCATATGCAATGACTCGACCAGAATGTTAGATCGGACTTTGTACATATCTTAAGTATTATCTATTTAGTTGAAGATGTTGTATGGATTTATCCTATGGTTAAGTCGAGATGTGCTGTGATTTTTTTTGTATAGCATGATGTGACTGGTCATGTCTGTAAGTGGTATTTGACTCAAAATTCTTTACTGCAAGAATCATTCAAAGCATGAAAGAAAGTACATAAATGTATAAATGTTTAATTTAAAGAGTTTGTAAGCTGAAGAATGTTGGGTACTGCAGGCTGAGGAATAGGAATGTATGTTATGGCTCGTAGATTTAAAACTGCCTTTTGACCGATATTCATTTTGGATTGTTGAGTGGACCAAGTACATATTTAATATGGTGTAGTTAATGTTTGCATATGGTAAATGTTTATGGAATTATATTAAGTAGTTTGATGATGATGGACTGATAGTATTAAATTCTGGCTGCTTTGGAACAATGGCTAGAGTATAGTTATGCACGGTAACAACTTTAACTGATATAATGGGACGGAATGCTACATAACATTATTTAAGTATTATGTCAGTAGGTTATGTTGGAATGCTAACTTTACGAAAAAAATACAGTGGATAATATTACACAAATATGCTGGTGTGAGACTGAGTTGGGATAGTATTAATTATTTATTGTTCCGCGTAGATATAGTGGCTGGGAGTTTTTGAAATTAAATGAGGTGTGCAAAGTCCTATAAGGATGTTAATATTTAAGAGGATGCTAGGCTTTTTTTTATTAATAATATATCATGGCAGCTGGAGGAGATGTATTTTAGTTGTGTTTACCATACCAAGAATCATCTCATGATTGAATTGGTCAGGTTATGAATCTGCATCATCTAGATAGTTTCAAGACTTCTATGATAGTTGAATGATTTGGAGTAGAAGAGAGAGAGAGAGAGACCCTGTGTAAGCTGAGTCCTAAGTAAACATTTTGATGATGTGAAGAGTGCCGTAGTGGGGGTAGGTGTTGTCTTTATATATGTAGGGATGTGGACGGAATTAGTAGCTTAGTTGTCATCCTGACTCCGAAGAGTGAACATCGCTTGGGAGCTATCTTTCTTGTTTAACTACAAAGACATCTGGGGAGAGTATGGATCCTACCACGAGTTCTTCGGAATCCTGCATGGAGCCATCGCCACCAATCAAGCATCGGTGTCCGCACTGTAATATGATGTTCTCAACAGGTTTTAATATGAGACGTCATGAGAAGAGTAATTGCCTGAAGAATCCGTCTCGCACTATTGTTTTCTGTGATGAATGTTGGAAGAAGTTTACTCGCAATGATGATTTGAAAATACACCTGAAGATATGCAAAGGAAGAGCTAAGCGGTCGAAAGTTAGGACATCAGCACAACAGCGTTGCATTGATTTTGAAAATAGCACACCAAACTTAAGTGAAGCACCATCGGTCTTGGACACAGCTAACCGAGACATGGAAGGCACATCAAATAGACATCCTTGCAACTACTGCGACATGATGTTTGCATTTGCTCATCATGCGCGAAGGCACGAGAGAAGTAAATGTATGAAGAGTCCCTCTCGTATAAAGATTCGGTGTGTTAAGTGCAATCAGTGGTTTACTCGCAAAGATAATTTGAAAAGACATATGAAGATTTGTAAAGGTGTAGTTCGCTTGCCTGTAGAACAGCATGTGAACGTCACGACTCCTCAATTTAAACTAGAGGTACCCATGCGCACAGGCTCCGGCATTAAAGGAAATCAGCATCAACAACCACCCGCATCGTCAACTGGACATAAATCTAACACTGTGCTTGGTCAGTTACAGACAAATGCTAATGGATTTTACTTGGCACAATCTGCATTTGGAGGAGTTCTGAAAGACTATTACTATCTAAATACTTTTAGTGAGGCAAAAGATATTTGCACTTTTCTGAGTGATATTGAGCAGAATATAATACAACAGCTTATGGACGATACAGCATCGCATGGGCCTTTAAAATATAACTTATGGTTGGATTGTCTATATGGTAAACCGGAGCCGCACGAGAATCGAGTGAGCAAGCGTGCTTTCAAGACATCGGCTGCTGCAATTTATACTTCAAACGACGTGAAGCAGTCAGTTAAACAGAGTATTGAAAAACTCTGCAAGGAAGAAGAAGAATATATGGGTAAAGGATCTGGTTGGACGCTGAATTCGGTGAACCGTCTGGAGCTGAGAATTAGCCATTTCGACCCACTAGATAAATAGATGTATATATCTTTGTGTAAAAAGACTGTGTATATAATAAACTTTATAAATAAAATAAATGTTTAATGTATACTATGTTTTTAATTTCCCTTAATTTATCCTGCTTACTTTATGGTGACAACTATAAAAATAAGGATGCATGCATGACCATAACATTTGCTACTAAGATTAATAATATATATGGATAGTTAAATATTGTTTACATGAAATACAGAGTTACAATATAAATAAAATGTAAGCGCAAAGGAATGCATGTAAAGAAAACATAAGCGAACCTTAAAACACTCAAAGAAAACATAAGTGTAGAGGAAAGCCCTCAAAGAAATTGTAGTCTCAAGTGAAAGCATGTTAAGAAAATGTAAGCGCAAAGAAAATGTAAGCGCAAAGAAAATGTAAGCGCAAATGAAAGCCCTCAAAGAAATTGTAAGCGCGAATGAAAGCATGTAAAGAAAACAAGCTATGTAAGTCAGTTTGAGTAGGGTGCTACAGTGCACAGTCTGCAGTATGACTTTGGTATAAGGACCGTGATAAGTTTAATGACAATACATTTTTTTAAATCTTAGTATTTGGGAGGATCAGGTGATGCTCATTACGAATAATTAAGCTACATACTCTAGCAGAGGATGAAAGTTAGTATGCTAATATAATCAAGTATGGTGGGTGCATACATGAGATGATAATATAATATGTTGGTGGTCAAGATTAAAGTGTGTGATAACAAAATCTAAGTTGGCGGCGGTGTGGGTATGTTATAAGTCAAATGCGATGATATAGTCCAAGATGGCGGGAAGTTCAGGGTGTCGACAGTAATGTGAAATGTGATGATGCCAAGATAGTGTTGGTGACAAGATGACGAACATAAATGCTATAATCCAATATAGTGGAAAGTTCAAGGTGAGGGACATATTTAAGATGTTATAGGTCAAGACAGCACTACACTCCAGCAGGGCAGAATCAAACTAATATGACGCCCTCTGGCAGTTAATGTGTGTACTAAGTGATACTAGCGCTCCTAGTAGTGAATATTGAAAACAAGATGGCGGCTGCACTTGTCTAGACATTAGCGCTCCTGGTAGCGAATATTGAAAACAAGATGGCCGCTGCACACTCTGCTAGACACTAGCGCTCCTGGTAGCGAATTTTGAAAACAAGATGGCCGCTGCACACTCTGCTAGACACTAGCGCTCCTGGTAGCGAATACGGAAAACAAGATGGCGGCCGCACTCTGCTAGACACTAGTGCTCCTGGTAGCAAGTATTGAAACAATAATAAAAATATATATGTCGTATAATTCTCGAAAAGATGATGCTATTATTACTTTCAATAAAAATATTACTAGTCCGAATATGTGTGTTAATGTTTTATATATATATATATATATATATACCTTATTTAATTCTTACATCGGTAATTGTCTTGATGGCCGAGCGGTTAAAGGCGTATGTTTTCTAACCTAAAGGTCAGTGCTGTGTGATGGTTCGAATCTCAGCAGTTCCGAATGTATTTTGTATATAAAAAAATATTTTAATATATTGATAAGGACCATAATAACATTGGTATGTAACGTAATATCGACCTTATGTGTATGAATAGAGCGATGGCGATGATACTCTATAGGGAAAAAAAACATCAGAAACATAGATGGGGAAATCCAAGATGGCGGAACATAATGTAAAACAAGATGGTGGGCCCCAGCACAGAAGAAAAAAAAATCAAGATGGCGATAGTAACAACATTCAAGATGGCGGCCTCCAGCAGACGAAAACAAATTATTGTTGTGAATTTATAAACAAAGATGACGATCGTAACGAAAATTGCAACAGGTGTGATTAAAATGGCGGCTATGAATTCATAATATTAAATACTGGAAAACAAAATGGTTGAAAGTTCTAGAATTCAAAATGGTGGCCGGAAATGACGTAATCCAAGATGGGGGTGCGGTGATGTCATCTATGGGTGGGTGGGTAGGTAAGGAGGATACCAACCCGCTATCCGGAGATGGGAGGGTAGGTAAGGGGGATACCAAGCCTCTATCCGGAGATTTGCGGGTTGTTAGAAAATTTCGGGAGTGGGGACATTTTGTAGGGAAATTTTTGTAGGAAAATGGGAAATTTTGAGGAAAATTTGAGGGAAAAACGGGAAATTTTGAGGAAATTTGGCGGAAAATCGGGAAATTTCCAGGAAATCGATGATGACGTCAGGGGTCAAAGGTCATAACAGTGACGTCAGGGGTCAAGGGTCACCAATCCTGAATCCTTTGCCACCAGCCACTGCGCTCGGATCGGCATAACCTAACTACTAATATATAATTTAAACTTTTATTCCTTGAAATGTCTAATTTTTTTAAGTAATAACAATAGATGATGTATTGACTTGCGTATTATACAAGCGGACACTGTTATTTAAGCGAGTCTTAGACAGCAGGTCCCTCAGTCTACCTCTTGTAGTGGTACAGTGCAGATTGGATTAATTGATTGTCTGCATATAAGTCTGGTATATGAATATTCATGTGTATTCGAACTCAATGGTAGCAACGTCGACATCGGTACAAATCCCAATGGTGGCGGGGTCAACGGCTGCAGAGATCTTGGCGGAGGGTCTCTCGTCTTCACCGGGGTCCCTGACGACGGAGGCGATGATGACGAAGCAGATCCCTATGACAACGATGAGGGCAGCTCCAGAGATTCCGATGGTTACGAGGCTACCATCTCCAGAGATCCCGATGATGGCTGTATCTACTGTCTCTTCACTCCAAGAGACTTCATTGTGTGCATTATCGAACGCAGAGGAGACTCCGATACCTGAACTACACCGCATTTGGTAAATAAAACATTTTGTGAGCAATTCTCAGTTTCTGCATCAGTCGTGTATACTTCAGATTCTTTGACATCCAGTACAGATGATCTGTCAATGTCGACTGGGAAATCTCCAGCTCATGCAACATACGGGACTTCGTCGTCTACAACAGCAGTATACATTGAAAGTAATATACTTTCCAAGCCGTCGGTGACTCAAGGTGTAACGACGAGACATCTGTGTACGTACTGTGACACAAGTTTTAAATACCGTCAACATGCAAGAAGACATGAAAATCATGTCTGTAGAAGAAACGTTAATCGTGTGACATTTTCGTGTGACCCATGTGGTGTACATTTCACAAACAAAAGTTATTTGATTAGGCATTGTAAAAGCAAAGTTCATTTACAAGTTGTACATCGGGGAAGCGATGGTAATTGTGATGAATATCTGTATCAGTGCCGCTACTGTGGTAAACGATTTGAACGAGTACGAAGTACACGCATCCATGAAAAGCATGGCTGAAGAAGAAATATTGACCGTGTAAAATTTCTGTGTGAGAAGTGCGGTGTACAGGTTACACGAAAATTTTACTTGAAAAAACATTATAAATTTTGTAAAGGTAGGTTTCTAGCATCAACATCTCTGGTCCTCTAAAGTGTTACACTCCTGAACTGATGTATCGTGATCTGTATGAATTAGTTGTATTTTGTCACTCTTAATACGAAATGTAATAATTTATTTTAATAAAATTGAATGTCGCGTGGACTGAGAAATGTATACGATATATACAGTGTCAGATTTTATTGATTATAAATGTACAATTTTAAATAAATTATAGAATCAAAGAATTTTTTATTTATTCTTCTCTAACCTACATCGTTTATCTTAATGTAATAAACTACATGTGACATGAAATTTAGGTCGGATTTGTAATGCCCGTTTTGTCTTGTTTGCGTGTAATATATTTTTTTACCAATAATGCTGAAGACTGTTTTTTTTGGCTAAATTTATTTTTGTCTGAGTAGGTATGTCATCTGCATATTTAATATTTATTATGGGAGATGATTTGGTAAAGTTCTGGTACAAGTAATACCGTAACATTAGAGCAAATCTGATAGGAACTTGATTTATTATTTCTGAGAAATAATTTATTACTCCCCGAAATAAAACTAACAGACTTGAGGGAAATTTATGGTCTTATATCGTAACCTGTCATATATTGGTGTACACTACGGTGCTGATATTAAAACATTAAAGAATGTTAATCAATTGAGCACACTTCGGAGTAAGCTGGTGCACTGGATGGGCTGTATCAGTAAGATTCTGGATACTTGGTAAGCGGTTCTTCGTTCAAGTTACTCACTCCTTCGTTGCTGATTACTAACCTGATTTCTACAACATGAAAAATATATGTATACTGGTCAGGGTCTTGATTTAAAATATTTTGCCGCTTATAATTATCAGGGTATCGACTTTCACAGTATTGTATGTGGGGTTCGACTCCTCTCGTATATGTGCTACAATTTTTTTTTTAATTGATGAAAGTTAGACATTCGTAAGCTGATTTTCTGCTCTGGTTCAGTGATGCATACTTTGAAGTGGTTCCATCAAGTACTTTACGTATGCTGGATTATGATTTCACTGGGGTTTTTACGTGAAATGAGTTGGAAGGCTAGCGACGTGATGTATGCATGTCTCGTGCAAACATATGACTGTTGCAGCATTCTGCAAGCTTACAACTCCCGCGCGAGGGGTCAATGTTCATTTGCGGGTGACGGTAGGTGTGTCTCGATCAGTCTCTGCCTCTATCCTTGAGAAATTTTTTTTAAATTTTCTTTCAGGTTAGCGTGCTTGAATTTAGGTACTTTTGACTAGTTGCCCGTGAATAATTTAAATTTCGTATGCATTGGAAGATATTTTTCTACATGAGGTAAGAAAAATACATAGATGCTACAATGACTGAGATAGGTATCGAACACATGTTCCTTACCCTATGAGTGACTAGCACTTGTCGTTTGACCTATCTTCTCTAACTCTCTTTTACTTTGTGATATAGATGGGACATGGTTGTTTTCAGAGATGATGGTTATAATTTCTTGGGCAAAGAGTACTTTTTTTAGAAATTACTATGTGTGGTAATTATTTTAGTCGAAGTGATAATTTAATAAAACACGTAAAAATAACGTGAAGGTTTTTTCTAATGTGTAAACAAATCTTTGATAGGATGGATATGTATGTAGAACTGTTAGTATACCACATCTCTTTAAGAACACTGCATGGTGTATAATGAAAGACTCTTGGGCTCAAGAAACTTTACTATAGGTGGAAACGATGATACTGTTCCTAAGATTAAATGAAAGAAACTTTGTTGATTTTTTTTTATATACTACGGTGAGTTAATTGTGTTTGGGATGATGGGTTGAAGGATTAAATAATATAACTGTACACACAGGCTTTTAAAGAAAATAAGAATGGAGCTAACCATGTCTAGAAAACAATAGAGAATATTGTGAAGCTCACAAGATCATAGATTGTGGTAAATCTCTGACAACTGAAATGTGGAAAAAATATCATAAAATGAGTGATATTGATGCAGCTCATGATAATATTGATGACAGCTACGATGATGATGACGACTTTGCGTCTGTGATAGTGACGTGGGCTTGGGGATTTTAAGACTAATAATAACATATATGTAAAGATGATGGAAGCCGTAGCACGCGAGACCAATTATTGTTCATCGAGAGACAATCCAAATGATTGAAGAATAGGCTAAAACTTCTACTTGGTTCGCGAAATGCTGAAAATTTTTACGTCCTCAAAGAAACAAGAACTAAGAAAAATGGGGTTTATAGAATAAAACCTACTTTTTTTATCTGATGTTTATTATTGGGAATAAATATACAATTTAATATGAGTTTTATTAAATATCATTTTTACATAAGTACTTTCAGAGTTTTTGTGCCTACAGTGTACATAAAGTATATAAAATATTTACGTACCTGGTTCTTCGATTTAACAAGTACTTACATTTTACATTTTTAAATTCGAATTTGTTAAAGAACAATGGCTGAAATGATGTGTGTTATAAACTATAAGTCCTTCTATAACTGGTGTGATTTATAAGACTGTGAAATTTTGAGGATAGTATGACCAATAGGATGTTTATATGTTGTGTCATTGGCTTGATACTTCGCTTGAATGAAATTTAAATGTTAACTTTGTGATGAAAGCTGCTAGTGCGTGCATTGCATGTTCATTTCATTTTTTGAATTTGCTTCCAAATGTGTTACCTTATTTTGGTGTGCTTCTTTTTTAAATGATGTTTTGACTCGAGTATTGTAGTAAATGGTTCTTGATTTGACTAGCGTATTATTCCATCCGGTGCATGGTGCATGTATATAAGCGAGTCCTAGACAACAGGTAGCTCAGTTTGTTACTAACGTCGTCAGTGTAAGGATCACCTAGTTTGATTCTACTGGTGCATACGTCGCGTAATTACCTGTTCTTGTGAACTCGCTGGCATCTATACCGTCTAAAACGATGAACTTGATGGACGTTGTACCATCGTCTATGGGAACCCTGACGTCTGCGACGACGAAGAAGGAGCAGATCCCGTCGACAACGACGATGTCAACATTGAAGGAGACTTCAACAGTCGCGGTACCACCAGCAGAAGAGACTTTAATGCCGGTAGTGCTGGCTGCACAGGAAACCTCGACGAACGCTGTTTCGTCCTCGATGGAGACTTCAATGGCTGGTGGTTCGGCAACAACTAATTTGTATCGGTGTCGTTACTGCTACAATATTTTCTCAAACAACAGCAATGCTCGACGACACGAGAAGATAGAATGTGCTAAGAATCCTCCTCGCAAAATGTTTAGCTGTAACCAATGTCGCAAGCAATTTGCAAGGCATGATAATATGAAAACGCACATGAAGATATGTAAGGGTCCTGCTGTTCGGCAGAAAGTAAAGGTTTCTATTCAACAACGATGCATTGATGTTCATAAGAGTATGCCTGGAGATGGTGCAACTGCGGCAACGTCAGTATCTGGATCGGGTCTGAAAGGCTCGTCTTCATCACTGCGGTATCCTTGCAGCTACTGTGGTACGTCGTTCGCATTTTGTCATGATGCACGAAGACATGAGCGGAGCAAATGCAAGAAGAATCCATCTCGCATGAAGTTTCGATGTGATGAGTGTCATAAATGGTTTACTAGAATTGACAGTTTGCGACATCATGCGAACAAATGTAAAGGTGAATGAAGTCTGTGCGCCTACTGCTGAACTACCTGCAGAAATTTCGACTCCTCGTTTTAGATTGGAGACTCGTAAGCGTACAAGCAAGAAAACCGATGTGCAGCAACCGATTGCTATAACGTCTGGACATGAAAATAAACCTACGAATGTGTTCGACGCATTGCAAGTGAATGATAATGGGTTCTACTTGGCGTAGTCTGCATTTCGTGGAACATTGAAAGATTACTATTATCAAAATACGTTAGGTGAGTCGAAAGACATTTGTAATTTTCTTGATGATATCAGAGAGGACATAATCAATCAGCTTACTGATGACGTAGCAATAAACGGTCCATTAAAATATAACTTGTGGTTGGACTGTATATATGGAAAGCCGTATCCATTCGAAGACGAAGTGAAGAAGTGTGCATTCAAGACATCGGCTGCAGTAATTTACAATTCTGATGATGCGAAGCAAACTGTTAAACACGCTGTCGAAAAACTCTGTCAAGAGGAGGAGAACTATGTCAGTAAAGGTTCTGGCTGGACTCTGTCTAGTATAAACCGATTGGAGCTAAGAATTAGTCATTTCACGCCTATGCAGACCTAAATGTTTATAATATTACTAACCTTTTCAAGTGATCCTGTAGTAGAATAGGAATTATGTAATTAAGTTTATTTTGTGAAAGAACTTGTGTTGTTTTATTCCTCGAACCTGTCACTAATATGTTTAATTGTTGTTGTATTTAATTTTTTTCATCTTCATTCCGAATCGTACCATGGACCTAAGTCGATCTAATTAATCATTTTATTGGTTGCAAATTTATTTAATGAATTTAGAACTTTTTCCCGAGTTATAGCTAAATAATTACGAATTTATAAGATGGTGGACGTGATGGCTTATAGGATGATGGTAGTAGAGGATTTTAAGCCTCTTAAAGAATTTTGAACATGATTTTTTGAAATTATTATTTTTTTACATAAAATAAAAATATATTACTCGATCAAGTATCGAACCAAGGACAGGAACTGACCGGATCAATCAGTATATTGATTTTCAATTTATTCAATGAATTTTGGAATTTTTTCCGAATTTCTAGCTAAATAATTACACGATTACAAGATGACTGCCGTAACGAAACATGCAACATTCTAGAATCCAATATGGCGGTCATAACGTAAAGTGTAACGATGACAATGTACTCAACCAAGATGGCGGGCATAACGAAACATGCAACAATTATATAATCCAAGATGGCGACTATAAAGATATGTGCAACAGTGGTATTTAAGTATTATTCTATTAAATTTTTATTATTTAATTCGATTAGTTACTTTTTTAATGATTTTTAAAAATTTTCCCCTTTTTCTAACATAAAAATTACGGATTTTCAAGATGGCGGACACGACATCATACTAGGTGACGATATATATACTTTGACATAAGTGGTGGGGGTCAGTCTGCCAGCAGCCACCATGAGGGAAGGATCGGACAGCATTTTTATTTTTTTGGCTCTCACCGGGTTCGAACCGAGGACTCCGAGCTCCGTGCCGTAAATGATTATTTTTTTTTTAAATTTTTTATTAAAACTTTATTAATTGAATTTTTTATAAATTTTAATTTTTTTTCATTAAAATCGGATAATAAATAAAGATTTTAAAAATGGCGGACATAACGAAATTGCAATGGTGACGTCATAATTCAAAATGGCGGAAAACAAAATGCAGTAATGTTCGTGAAAACAAAATGACGTCATCCAAGATGGAGGATCCATGATGGCGGATCCAAAATGGCCGCCGGGGTCAAGATCAAAGTCAAAGGTCAAGGTTACACACATCCCAGATGGCCGCCGTGATGTCACAATCCAAGATGGCGGTCGGCACCTCGGCACCTCACCCTGGAGCCTGTGCCCGGAGGAACATTTACATACTACTTCCTCCACCTATAATTACAAACAAAAATTTTTCCTCGATGTTGTAATTTACTCTGCATATTCACAAAACGTTTTGTAGTAAATATGTATTTAATTTTTAAAAATTAAAGTATTCATGTTTCGAAAAAAAAATTAAAGTGGTGTGGGGAAAAATGTTTACAGATACTCCAGTAAAATTTTCAGTTTGATTGTTTTGATAGTTTCGGAACTGTTGCGAGTTTAGTTTGGAGGATTTTTAGGCCGCGCGAGGCAAGTTTGGCTCGTTTTGGTTTTCTTACAGCGTAGGAAGCAGGGAACAAACGCCGATACCCGGCTTCACCTCGCATCCTCTGCTAGCCTGCCCTTGTCCTCTCCAGATGTGTATTACTGTATATTAATTAGCTCCATGGTCCAAGCGAAGAAGGAAACTGTGGAAACTGGATCTCGCCGGATAGCCCGTGTGAGTATGGGAAGGGGGGAAGGAGGGAGGGATGGAGGGAGGGGATAGGCGAGGCGATTGAGGGGGGAGGGGGAATAGAGAGAGTAGTCCCGCGGGTCGCTTCCGCTTGCCGGTCGAGCGCAGTCATCTCCGAGCCATGGTGTCGGCGGCGGGCTTGTTGCTGGTGGTGGCGGCGGCGGCGGCGGCGGGAGGAGGCGGGCAGCCGCGGGCGACCTTGACCCAGGGTGACCCCGCCGGCCACTGGCTGGCCTCCCGCAAGGGACCGCCATCTCCGTGCTGCGGAGTCACGGTGATGGCGGCGTGGTTGATGCTGGCGGCGGCGGTGGTGGCGGCGGCGGCGGCGGGAGGAGGAGGCGGGCAGCTTCTGGCGACCGTGGCGCAGGGGGACCTCGCCGGCCACTGGCTGGTCTCCCGCAAGGGACGGCCCTTCGCCGCCTTCCAGGGCGTGCCCTACGCCAGGCCGCCGCTCGGGCAGCTGCGCTTCCAGGTCGGTGCTGCGGCGCAAGGGCGCATCACAGTTAAGTTGACTTGCTGTGTGGAAGGCCTCCCACTTGAGAGGCCACTCCAGTATTTCAGGGGCACTACGCAACCCGCTTAAACCTCATAATATTCAATGCTATTTTCATTTTGCTTATAACTTATTAACTAATACAGATTTCGAAATGATGCTTGCTTGATGCGTAAGACAACGATGCTCTTATCAAAGCCCCTTTCTTCAAAAACGTGCATATATTATGGTTCCAACCTAGACAATACACTTATTCATATTAGTAAAGATTAGTATAAAACCATAATTTATGCATGTTTTTGAAGAATGTGGCTTTGATAAGTGCATCGTTGTCTTACATATCAAGCAAGCATCATTTCGAAATCTATATTAGTTAATTAGTTATAAGCAAAATGAAAATAGCATTGAATCTTATGAGGTTAACGCGGGTTGCGTAGTGCCCCTGAAACACTGAAGTGGCCTCTTAATATGCAAGTCAAAAATTTAAGACGAAAAAAAATTATAACCACTTAAAAGGCTCTTTTAACCCTTTCAGTATATTCGTCCAATAAAGTCGACAATTTATATCTCAATTATATGTGTTGGTTACGGTGTACTACATTCAAGTGGACATCTTATTTATAACTATTAAATAAAAATATATATATTACTTTCATTAATTACTTTAAAAATCATACATAATATTATAAGTTTATCGTAAGATTATTATCGCACAAAATAGTTTAGTTACAATAAAAAAAATTAATTATATCTTGTGAATTGACAAACTGTGACTTAAATGGTTAAAGCATTTCTGACACTTTGGAAAGTATTTAAAAATATATATACATTACAGTAGTAATAAAAAATTAGAAATACAAATTTTTTACGAAAAATTCAATTGAACTTCGGAGATCAGGTGCAGTCTGGAGTATATTATTTTTGTTAAAAAGGTTTTTTTTATAAAAAAGGGGGTTAATTAACCACAGTACCCCTCAGGACCACCTATGTGGTCCTGTCACGTATCGTCAACTACATGATTAAACTATAAAATAAAACGGTTCCAATAAAAGTGAAAAAGACTTTAAACATACTAAACCCCGGCTTTGATTTTGGACTAGGAAATTTATTAAAATGATTCCCATCTTGTTAAAATTCACTTTAAAGACTAAATTTTACCTTTGTTTTTGTGAACTTTAGTTCGCGCCATTCGTCACAGTTATCAGCACCGTGGTTTGGCATTTCCGTTCCATGTGACTTCCGTTCCTTTCCGTTGCTTCTTTTGTCATTTCCTTTCATCCATTAAATTTATGCTTCACAATTGCAGAGCATTCTGTATTGGGCTTCCTAACGCACTAGATTGCATGCGGTTTAGTTAAAAGAGGCTAGCTTACGAGCAAACGTTCACCTAATATAACGCTTTACCCGAGATTCGAACCCAAAACTTCTCGCTGTCGAAGTCGGATTTTCGACCAACTATGAGGAGTTCAGCTCGACGACCTTCGGTAGGGTGGGTTTAGTGTTCGCGATACGCCTAAGGTGAACGTAGAGAGGGTTAATGTAATTGTTTTGTCCCTTGTGCGCACAAACATGTGCCCTTCTCAAGGCCACAATTTATTTTGTCAATGGTATTTTTTTGGGGGTCATCTTATCCCAGCTCTATAAGTGGTAACTGCCATTGTTATTAACAGGAGGTTGCCACGTGTTTGCATGATTACGTGGTAACCGGGTTAACCCGTTTATTTTTCAGCTCATGGCCTGCGTGATATTAGGTAGATGTCCAAAATATTGATTAAAGTGAAGTTTTTGCATTGTGGAAACAGTTTCAACTGACTTTGTTTAACGACGAAGATTAAAATGCGTACTTACTAACCATCATCAGACGTTATCAACCACCATTTCCGCAATGTTTTGGGCGGAACAATTTGTAAAAAAAATTGACTTCAACATTTCACAGCATGCCGTCTTTTGATAATTCGTAACTCCGTGGTTACTAATCTATAACGAGGGAACTATATTACTGATTTTATAAAGGAATAAAATAAAATCAATACAATCTCGAGTGTAGAATCTTTTTTTAGGTTGATTTTTTTTTCTTTTTGGCTATCCTAACACTGATAATTCTTCGCTTAGCAGCACATATTTAGGTCGTTAACATCGGATTCTTAAGTTGTGGAGCATGTATATTGGTAGAGAATAAGGTATCAATTTTTTTCGGTGTGTGTGAGTTTGGTGTACATGATTTGTGGTTTGTGGGGTGCGTATGCATGTGATGTGTTAAGTAAACGTGAAGTGAATGTGTGTGATGTGAATTCGTGCAGTGTGCGTGGTATTTATGGACAGTTATTTTTGTCTAGCCTCTCCAAGCAACGTCGAGGTATTTACTTAATAAAACTCAAACAATGACTGGCTGACAGATATATAACGCTCATCTTAAACCGGTTGGTCTAGAAGTATGCAATTTAAGACAGGAGTTCCTTGTATAACGATTGTGAGCACCAAAAAAAGATTTTTGAAAATTACTCCCCTAACAGGATTAAATAGAGGATGAAATTTTGAGTGCAAGTTTGTCATTTTTAAAGTAATAAATATGTAAATTGGTGTTTAAGCGTCTGTTTGTAAATAAAAGTCGTCAGTTGTATCGGGGTTTTTGGTTATTCATAAAAAAATGAGGATCAAATACTTTCCCATCGGGAACACGGCTAGTGTTTGAATAAATGGGGCTTAGAGGGACAAACAATGAGGAGCCTTTATTGTTTTTATTTAGGACCTGTGATTTCATACCAGAATTTCAGTATTTGGAACAGTCTAACCATTTTAAACATGTCTACACAGGAAAAGTCGTACGTAAGTTATTTTGCGCACTAAATACGGATCATTAAAGGAAAGGTTGGTAGAAAGTAATCATTATATAAGTTACACTATATATCTTTCAATATGAAGCACCAAAGAGGAGGGTGAAAGCCTTGGATTTAGGCAATCCGTTTACCGTAGCTTCTTGCTTGGCCTACTTGGTGCATGATATCGTAATTTTATAAGAGCGAGATCGCTAAGGGAGACATTGGCTCACACATAACTTGCTTCTTCGCCTCTACGCGCTAGGCACTAAACCAACGTGCAGTATTTTCGTTTGTTAACGAGTTTCTAAGGAACTCTTAGTGGTAAACTGTTAATATTATAGCGGAGTATTCTCGCCACCCACCTACCCCACTTAGATACTGCCTAAAAATGTTTCATGCTCGATAACTTTCAAATAAACAGTATTTTTAGCCATTTTCAATGTCCGGTAATTACATATTAAAATCTAGACAAAAATAATCCTTTGTAGGCGATTTTAAAAGCTTTTAAATGTTAATTCTAACCAGACACTCTAATATAATCTTGATTTTCTTAAATGAAACACTCTAACGGCGTGCAGAGCTCCGAGTGTTAACGCAAGATTTACAAACCGTTCAAATTTATTAAAAGTGCCTGATACGAATAGCATTTAAGAGCCATTAGACTTGCCTTAAAATCTTACTTTTGATCATGTACAATAAGTACATCTCGTTAACTCAAGCGTTTTCAGAGTTATTATTATTTTTTAATCATCCAAAAAATTTCATTTTTTCTAGTGTACGTTTGCCCTTCATGGTCCTTCCCTATATCCCCCCTCTTAGAATCGTTATTGCATACGGCACATCAATAAACCATTTTTGCGATTCGTGAACTGTAAAATTGATAGAAAGATTAGCAATGTGTTAATCTCCCAGAGAAAAAAAATAGCTCGCTAAGATACGTTTATTTTTTATTTTTTTTTTTATTTTTTAGCTCGGTGGTTAGTTTCTGGCTGGTAAGCCATAAAGTCTCCCGCAAGGCATAATTTGGATGTAATAAATCAATGTGGAATGAACTTCTGAAATACATGTAGAATTGAGTTTATCCGTCTCTAATGACTTCACTGCCGAAAAAACGTTAAGCTCAAGTAAAAAAAAAAAAAAAACACACATTAAGACTATCTCCGGGGTAATTAACAAAGTCTGAGGCCGTTACCGAATTCAAGTGGTTACGGAGTTATTTACTTGCGACCCTTCGTACTTTACTTGTCGAGTCTTCAGGTATGCAAGTGTTGTTTGAACTGAATAAGTTTTGGCCTCTGCAATTGATACTAGCCAGATAATCAGCTTTGTATTTTTTTTACTGTGCTTAGGTTTCAATAAATGAAATTAACCATAGTAATATATATATTAAATTTTTACACACCATTACCAAATCATAAATAAATATAATTTTCCTTATATCCTACTTTGGGTTCGTAAATTACGTTGTTTATAATATATTATTGTGTGCATTTGCATATGCTGAAGAAATCTGTGAAATATATTTTAAGAATTATTATTATTATTTTCTAAATCACGCTAGAAGTACACGATTGTTTTATTTTCGTACTGCATACTTTTCTTTTTGGAGTTTAGTGTCACTCCCCCGAAACAAGTAAGTTGACATATGCACTTAAGGCGTACTTCAACTCAGCCTGGTGAATCAGCTCATGCTCGAGGTCATCTATTTCTCAAGTTCTTTGCGACCCCGCCGCTCTCGAGACTAGCAAGGAGCTATGCACAATGCGTGATGCAAGAACTCGCAATGCACTTCTCCCATGCAGGTTCCTTGCATGACTACAAGGCAGAGCGGGAGTGATTAGCGAGTAACTACCTCCTTACTTCTCCCCATGACCTACTAAACATCATCTCGCCTTGTGTAATGGCAACTGTCCTACTCCAACATTCCTTATGGCCTATACTAATCTCCCCCTTTCATGACTCAACGCGTTTTTAAGTCAGAGGTCAAAGCTGGATAAAAAAATTCAGTAGTCATCCTGTCGAAACTTTATCAAAAATTTTGAGTTTTAATCTACTACTTTCCCTTGACCGCGATGCTAAAATTTGTGGATTGGGTTTTTTTGTAAATTTAACTTTGTTTCATGGGTAAATAAATTGTTATAAGAATTACCGCGTTTGGTAATAAATTTTCAGATAAACTTCGATCAAGAAATAATTCAGAAACTTAATGAAAAACGAAAATAGATCATATGGTAAACTCTCCAACTTGCTTATAAACTGTAGTATAAAAATTTTTGCATTAAATTAAGTTGAAATAATCAAGTAGCAGACGAAGATGAATTCTAACCCGTTTAAGCTGAAATTCAATTCGTGTTAAAATAAGTCAACACAAACAATTGTATTAATATGTTTGCAAAAAATTTCAGCAACTACTAAATTAAAAATCATAATTGTCACCAGGCACTGCCGTTGCTGATTTGCGTAAAAACTTACAGTGTTGCAGTGTGTGTGTGTGTAGGTGTGTAGGTGTGTGTGTGTGCGCGCGTGAAAAATATGTATTTAAAAAAAACTATAATGCTTAGTAGCCTGTCATTTTTAGGGCTTTAACAGTTACATGGTTTATTTTATTTTAATTTATAAAGTCGTTCGATGAAGGTAACATGCAGTAGTAACAGACCAGATGACAGAGGTTTGCAGGACCATAATTCACTGCATCACGATGCTTTACGCACGAAAAAAATATGTTACTTTACGTATTAATCGGTGCGAGAAGTTTCAGAATAAAAATGGGCAGAGAGAGAACCTGTTTTAGTTACAGATTCAACTCTGGTAAACTGTTAAATAAATGAAAAGAGTGTTTGCTTTTATGTAAAACAAAGACAATATTACAAAGCACTGTTGTGTTCAGAAAACCAAAGACGGCATGGCCTTCAAGATAACGCGGGCTTGTTTTCAGCTGCGTCTCGGAGTTGCGCAACATCTCCAACCTCAGTGAGCCTCATATGACAATCTTCTAGCTTCTGGATTAATACCGTGTCAGTCTGGCTATATTTTGTGAAGCACGGAGAAGAAAATACTTAAAAGCCGTGTAATTTGGCACGTGGATCACCCCAAAAATATATTTTCAAATTTCGTCTTAGTTTTTCTAATTAAAATTTGCTAGCGATTTTCAAAAAGATTTTCCCAAAGATCTCCATGGAAACGGCTTTCGTTGTTGACGCCTTATTCACTTTTGGATAGGTGGCTAGATGTTTAGGTAAAGCCTTGAAGAAGTTCCTACGGTTCTTTAGGCCTGGATCATGTTGACTTCACGTAACAAGTAAAACGTGACAAGTAAACAGTTTTTTTTAACGTTAAGTTATTCTTTTCTAGTTCATTCACATTTTATAAGTTGTAACAGAAAAAAAATCTTCCCTGCTGTGTAAAAATTCGTATTCGTATTGTCTAAATAGTGAACAATGTCATGAAAAACTAATTGGGTTTTGAGTTTCAAAATTATTTTGATAACAGTGGTAAAAGAATATTTTTTATTGTGACTCAGCTGTGAAATGTGGTTTTTATCGAGTTATTTAAGCACAGAAGACAAGGAGATGGCCATAGCTCGTGAAAAAAAAAATTATGACGAATGAATTATTGCATGAAAGTATTTGCTTTGTAAAAGTTTTTGAAATTCGGGCGATGTTTTTTATGTAGGTAAAATATTTTCAGTACATAATTCTATATGTGACAAAAAATAACATTCTATTCCCTGGTATATTTAAAACTATAAGGCCATTATTTAGCCATATAGTCAATCTAGAGCTTGTATAAACTTTCCTAAAACCATGCATATTTTAATTGTTTGTTATAATTAAAATAAATTACTACAATTTCAATTCTGATGTCATAATCCTTGTCACTAACTTTCAAAGACTCGGATAACCTAAAATGTACACTAGCATGAAGAACGAGGACGTAATAGGCAAAGATAACACCATACGCCACAGCTAGACGTTTCTTCTTCTCGGTTGTGATATAGAAACGTGGTATCGCTATAGAAACATAAAACGCGAAAGATTGACATAGACAAGCTCCTCTTCAAACAAAACGTTAATTTTCACGTTACTTCACGTGAACTTAGTCGTTCTCGCTGGAATTCACGTGTAAAATCGTTGTACAAGTAATAAAATCCTAGCGAAAAAAAAAAAATCCCGGGAGGGTAGCTTTTCGCCGTCTGGGTGATAGTAACAAAATTAAAGGTTGAATGTGGAAGGTCAGTGACATTTAAAATAATCTAAAATCTTGAAAAATGTTTGAAGTATCGCAAAACGTTGTTTGGTATTCCGAAGTTTCACGAGCGAGCGGCGAACTTACGTGCGGGAAAATAATCGCGTGAGTGAGTGAATTTTAGGCTTACCTTGGGTCATTTACAGCAAATAAACCGATACGAGAATAAGCGTGTGTATAAAGCGAAACTGCGTCACAAATAAAACGTGAACTTCAGCACGTGCTTTACGGGTTACGTAACTCCCGAAAGCGGGACTGGCTGTTGGTGTGCGGGTTTTCGACACATGGTTATGCGCAGAGGTTCAAAGTGACGGAACCTCCAAGGTCATATAGCATGATCCGGGACCTCTGATTACAGACTCTGTGATCGTGGATTTTGAGGCCGCAGCCATCGAGGCACATGACGTGTGCTTGAAACCAGTATTTAACCCCTGAAATCAGTTTTCTCGTGTCATAGAAACAGTATTCGAAGCAACAGTCAACATGGCGCTGATACTGGAACCACAACAGAGCGACGCGACAGTAAAATATCGTGTAATATTGATCATTCTGTTTTTTTAATCGCGTGAACATTAACATTTTCACTTTTAGTTATAACCTTTTTCTTGCCATTATATACTCACCACATATACGAAAGCCCTCAAAGCTTAGAAGATTGAATCGATGGACCTTATAGAGATGAATATGTTTAATCCAAAATTTACTACAGTCATTCAGAAAAAAACTTTATGTGAACATATTTTTAACATTAAATAAAAACTTTAAGTAGACCAAAGGAAAAAGTAATATCACCAGTGCATCAGTTTCTCCAATATTCGAAAAACAAAATCCTGACACGCATTTCAGTGACGTCATCGCGCTCGCGAATTTCGGCGCGCTGACGTCACATATGTGTCGAACGTGATTGGTAAGAAATATATTTTATTCGCTTCGCGTCCCTCTTGCTTTGCCACCTGTCACGCTATTGTGATTCAGAAAGAAATGTGTCTTAAGAAATAAAACTTACTTTGACGTTATTGATGTGTCTCCACTGACAGCTCAGAGCGAACTTTTACCAGCAATGATAACTGACTACATTAGGATCATTTATCGCGGGGAGGGGGGGTGGAAGAGAGAATGTGAGTGAGTCAGTCAGTACTCGCCAATGAAGTGTGAACTTCTAACCTCGGTAACGATACAGTTCTTGTATTCTCATGTTACGAAACTCTGGCCTCGGACACGACAATTAACATAGGTATAATTCTTTAAAATAATGCCGAGCGTGATAAATATGCGCAAATTGTGTTTTCAAATAGTTTATAATACTAGGTCATGTTACTGAGGAGCGAGGAGACTGTCCGCCACCTTGAATAGTGACGTCACGGCGGCCATATTGGATTTCCTTGACCTGGAACTTGACCTTAACCTTGATCCTGGCCAATATTGCATTCTGCCATATTTGATCCGCCATATTGGATTCTACCATTTTGAATTATGATGTCACATCCGCCATCTTGGATTCCTTCATCTTGTATTCTAGAAATTTCCACCTGTTTGAATTGTGACATCATCATTGCAAATTTCGTTTCAGCTTTCATCTTGAAAATTCGTAATTCTTATCTGAGAAAATTAATAAAAGATTTAAATTTAATAAAAACATATTTATTTCCTTAATTTTGTTTTCCGCCATTTAGAATTATTATGCCATTGTGTCGATTTTGGTTATGGCCACCATATTGAAAATGTGTAACCAGGGGTTCCCACAAGGGGGGCTAACGACGCAGACTGCGTCATTAAAATTTCAGGGGGGGGGGGGTTAAAAGACGAGAAAAATGTATATATTATTTACATAATTATAGCTTCTAATGTGAAAATACGTTTCTGGTGCTTTGACAATTGAAAGGGATCTTGTAAATCAAATTGGCAACCCCGCACTTTCCTCAACAAAAGCAGTTTGGCATCTGTCGGTTCAGGATGGAAATATTACCTGATATGACCAAAATTATTATTAGAAAATCAGTTTTAATTAATGCAAAATGTGATAAAATATAATACTAAAAAAGTATAATATTATAAAATAATTGAGTAAATCATTGAGAAAATGGCATAAAAATTTCGGGGGTGGGGGGGGAGGGGTGCGCATCATTATGTTATGGGGGGGTGAGTCATAGTGTTTGGGGGGGTGGGCACCTCTGGTGTAACTATTATAGTAAAAATAAAGAAAATTGAATTTTGATAAAAACTCTTTAAATATATTTTAATAAAATTTTAATAAAAATGCTCTTATATCGTGGAGCTTGGAGTCCTCAGTTCAAACACACTAAGGACAAAAAATGGCGATGGTCCTTCCTACATGGAGGCTACCAACAGACTGACCTCCCACCACTTATACCAATGTATATATTATGGCAGCTAGTATGACATTACGTCCACCATCATGTCTTTGTCTACTGGAGGCCGTCATCTTGGATTATGACATCACAGCAGCGATATTGTTTTTGTCTGCCAGAGGCCTCCATTATGGATTATGATATCAGAGTCACCATTTTGTTTTCGTCTGCTGGGAGCAGCCATCTTTATTTTCAGTACTTGCTACCAGGGTCTCTAGTGCCACGTTCTCTGGCAGAGTGCCCTGTCACCATATTGTTTTAATTTTTACACGCTATAGTGCATTATTATTTATTTCCAAGGCGCCCACCATCTTGTAGGTCGTCTTGTACACCATCTTGGAAATCCGTAAATATTTGGCTAGACATTCGGGAAAAATTCAAAAATCATTAAAAATTCACCTTTGAATTGACTGGTTGAATCGACGGATTACTGTTTTAGCTTATATAATTAATTAATGCAAAGAAATAATTTGATTAAATACCACATAAATTTCCCATAATAGTGATAGGTTTGAGAAAAAATACCAGAAGTTCTTTCAACAAAAATTTATGTTACATATATTCTATTTTAAACACGTACAAAACAAGCTAATTACTAAAGTCTTTAGCATTTCTCGATTTCTGCATCTGTTACCAACGAATTAAAGCGTAGATAGAAAATATTCATGTTATAGAAAATGTTTTTTTTTTTTTTCCTTTTGCAGCTAAATAGCTACAGGTAAACAACTCACTTATCGTAGCTTCAAAAATAACTTCAGTAATATACTTTCTCCGTGTTCGCAGCAGCTGTACCATACTATTTTTTCAAAACGTTTTACGATTTAACGTTGTTTGTACGATATTAAATTACATCGTTAAAATCATTACAAAAACAACACAATTACAAGTGAGGCAAGAAATAAAGTTGATATTTTTATTATGCTAGTTTAAGTGTAAAATATTAGCATAAAAATAAAAAAAGTCTTTAAACATATTTATTTTCCTTCGTATAAAGGACATAAAAATTTTATGTCAATATCTTAACTTGTTCAAAAAAATTTTAATATTTCCACATGTGAGTACAGAAATACCTGAGGTAAAATCAATTAGGAAAACATAAAATGTCATGCTTTCCTTTAGTTTTTCTCGTGCCTCATAAATAATCCGGATCATGGCATTAAAATTCACTAAAATGCAGCCATGTATGCGCAAGCTTCTGTTACTAAGTGTATAAAAATTCACGTTCCAGAAAAAGAGACAAACAATTTCCTTGTCATTGTTTATATATATATATATATATATATATATATATATATATACATATATATATATACATACATACACACATTTCTTTGTTGTTATCGGTGCAGTAAAATATTATGTACTGCATTTTTCACAATGTTTGGCATCAATGTTGTGAACATTGGGTGCATATTTAAAATACGTAATTTTAACTAGTTCATCAATGAGTTGGTTCGTGCGGTAATGTTTCAGAGTCCAAAGGCACCGGAACCCTGGCAGGGCGTCAGGAATGCGACAACAGATGCATCTATTTGCATACAGAGAAGCATTTTCGCGAGACAAGAGAACATAAGTGGCTCGGAAGATTGTTTGTACCTCAATGTATACATTCCGGAGGTAAGAATGCTTCATTATCTGAGTTTTATATCCAGGATATTCATTATCAGATACACACAATAGTAAAAAGGATTTTTAAAATAACCAATATGATAAATTTCATAAGTTGTAAATGTAAATACAAATAATTTAAAAAAATAGAAATTAAGTGCTTTTAGTTGAAAATACTGTAACGCAATCTAACATGTTTGCAGACAATTCATTATACATAGATTAAGTGCTTTTAGTTGAAAATGCTGTAACGCAATCTAACATGTTTGCAGACAATTCATTATACATAGAATCTATGTTACAGCATTTTCAACTAAAAGCACTTAATTTCTATTTTTTTTAAATTATTTGTATTTACATTTACAACTTATGAAATTTATCATATTGGTTATTTTAAAAATAATTTTTACTATTGTGTGTACATTACTATATATTTCCCAATTCAGATGCAGTATTCTGAGTATATATTATAAATGTTGCCAATAATATATTGTGTGTCATGGCTAAATAATTATTTATTTATTAAAGACTTGTGTTTATTAGCCTATTTTGATACCTACGGCGCTGTAAAAATATTATATTGTTTCATTCATTGGGGGCTACGCCTTCAAAGCTCCCATTGGGGAGATAGGTTATCCGAAGTAGGGGGGGGGGGTACACCTCCCAAACGTACACCATTTGCTAGAATATTTTCCCCCATTAGATGTTCGCCTCAAATAGACCCTCATATATGACCTATGGAGACTTCATCCCCAATTGGCGGATTGGCCCACGAAGTCCCCATAAAAATGGATTCGCTCCCAAACTTCAGTATTTTGAGAGCTTGGCCCTCAAAATATCCCAAGAGGAAGGGTACATTTCTCTTGCAGCGACAATGCCTTCAAACTCAAAATTTAGTTACATGTGTGTGTGTATTTGGATGATCTTATTTAAATTTTTACATACTTTATGGCCAGCTTTATTCATGAAATTTTTAAACCACATTGGTACACAAAACAACCATAAGCGTGAAAATTTTGATGATTCAAGATGTCCAATAAGTATGGAAAATCATAAACAAATTCGAAAATGTGCACTACATCTAAGTTTACCACTTAGATATAACCGACCCAGTTGCTGGAAAATATCAAAGGACCAACATTTTTTTTTCCCACAAAACCTTTCCACAGTTGTAGGATCGCCAGTAAAATTGAATTTGGCACGCGTATTCGCAATTAAAACGAGTTAAATTTTATGGTTACATCAGCCGTACAGGTATGGAAAATCTTACAATTTTGCGTGAAATTTTACAGTCAATCACATTACTAACTCTATTCTAAGTAAACTTTTGGTTACTTATTCCAGCTATTTTAAAAGTTCAGTAACATGTATAGGTAATATTTTTCACCTAAGTGTCCAATATTAAAACCGTTTTGAGAAAGATGGATTAAATCTGAGGTGGAATAGATATACTGATTTTCCATAAAAATAAAGCAAGTAATTTGGGAAATTCATATTAGCCAGCTTGTTTATTTATTTGCGATAGACAAATTCAATGACACCTAAATTTAACTTTAAAATTGTTGTTCACGTTTCTTTTTCTCAGCATTGTTAAAATATCATGGCTAGATTAGAGTTTATAAATAGTGCCTATTGTAGACTTTTCAGTTTGGATGCACGCAAAAAAAAAAACCTCTGTTCAGATTCTAGTAAAAGCATTCAGAGCGTGTCAATCAGATCATGGTTTGTGCTTCAATGGCCTTGCGAAAGCAATTAAGCGTGTAGCATTTCCTGAGCACTAAAACTCTGAGTTTTTGTCCATGCAGTCTGGGTACAGTGTCCGCCAGCTTTCCGCGCTAATAGGCGATGGTTAGAGAAAATTAAAGTGTTTGCTACCTCATCTTTCTTACTCATCCCGACCCTTGTACCTCGCTGGTGCATTAGTCGCTGTCTCCGAAAGAATACTTTTCATGGATAAAAGTGTGACAGCATTCATATCATGAACTTTGTGCGTAAGTTATTCATTGCACGCGGTGATATGTTTGTTTCGTTCGTGAATATTTTCAGGCGATAGACAACCAGTTTTTCGTTATGTCTCCGATACTCTATGTTGCACAAAGCAACATTCCACCAGTATTTTCATAATAACTGAAATTATGTATTCTGCCCACAGATTGAGTCAGAATTCAATCCAATAAACTTCGGATTAATTATTCTAAAACTTAATACGACGTGTGGACCCAAGTGCTCAACAAAACTGGCATACACCTTTGAAGTTAGAGCTGGATAATTGTTTTATTTCAAATGATTGAGAAAGTATTTAAGATGTAGCATTAAGCGTCTGGGTAATGATTAATTGAACAAAGTTCTATAACAACAGAAAAATGTGTCACAGTGGTCAAATTAATTCATTGAAATAATTAGGTGTAAAATTCTCATTTTTCGTTTTTTAAATGGTTCTTGCAATAGAGAATATTGATCCAAGAATTTTTTTTTACACGTGCCATTGCTGGTAATACTGTGCGTCATAAGAAACCACAATAACCGACAAAAAGTATGAATATGCAAACTCACAGAAAACGAGCCTAGAATTAGTAGATGTCAAAAATTAGAAACATAGATAAGACAGAAAATTTCTTGTAAGGAATCAGTCAGAAAAATATCACAGCGCAGACGATCACAGCAGGCTGGCAATGACGAGATAGTTGCAACCAGAACAGTAAATAAAGACAAGAGACCCACCTTGGACATCACAACGACAACCAGAATAAACCCAACGATGATACTAAACAGATAGAATGGACAACCCAACGACAACGCAGAGACGCGCAGACGAACCCAGCGAAGTAGACAACACAACGACGAAGGCACAGATGAACACAATAGGCTTCTTAATACAACAGTTACGACTTTCCGGGAACTGAGATCTGTTCCCGTCCTCAGGTACGAACAGACCAAATGCAGTCTGTTTGTAGTACTTTGCTTCTTACGACATCGAGTATCTTCATTTCCATAATTTTTTTTTGTAACCGGTTTCAAAACTTGGCCAGGTAACAGCAACACCACAGCGTGGACAGGTATAACACATAACGATTGCCGAACGCATGTAGTCATAATATAAACCAATTGAACAATCACATTGTTTTATAATAATGTTTAGAATGCCGAGAGCAAAAATATATTTATGTATTGATAATCTACTGTAATTTGTATGCAGTCTAAGCGTCTTCAATTTAGGAAGTAGAAGTTCGCTATGGAGACTAAGCTAAAATGATTATTTCAGTGGTTACAAAAGGATGAACTCATTCATTTGAAACTTTACAAACATTTGACAAAATACTTAAGGCCCATAACACAAAATCTTATATATAATTTTTGCTTTGTTGTTCGTAGCTGTACGTGAATTGAGCATGTTGGTTGTAGTATAAATACACACGTAAAGATTGACATAAGCTACCCCCCCCCCCCCCTTTTAGACGTTTCCGTTTTTAAATTGCTCAAACCCACCAGACACAGGCCAATTCCTTAATACGTGACACATTTCACGAATAAATAGAACTGAAATCGCAAATTTATTTATAAAGGAAAGTAGAAAGTGAATTTTAAAAACCATAAATCTGGAAGAACATTAAAGTTTACGTGTATCAATTTTTGAGTTTATGATATATTTTTTATGTAAACTAAAATAAATATCTTAATTTTGCGTAGCTGTAAAGCACAACATCATACAATAGTTATATTTATTGGAAATTGACATGCACGTTCTAAATATTTATTTATACTGTCTTGTAAGTGTAAATATAATCCATCAATAAATAAGTTGCCATTTCATAGAATACACTAAGTAAGAAAATATTTTTGAATTATTGTAATATTAATATTTATATTGAATTTTTTTTGTTCGTTACTTAATATGGTTCTCACGAATGTGCTGAGTTATCTGCCTCTAATGGATGACGCTCGAGGTGCTAAGTAAGTGTACCCAGTAAACTAAATCAGTTAATCAAGTACCTCGTCAGTCATGCTTGTTATGGAATTGTACTGGGCTCACAATAGCGCCCCAGCACCACGCGATGGAGGCGACGCGAATAAATTAATTTTGAAAACCAATCACGTTCGACACACACCTATGACGTCAAAGCGACGAAATTCGCAGGCCGAATAGGCTTCCGTTTAGAGAGATATTTTCTATTCCCATTGCGTCGCGAGCGTGATGGTACTGAAATCAGCGACAGAATTTTGTTTTCGAACGATGGTTAGACTGTTGCTTAAGCAATATTATTATTATTACTCGTATACCTGTAAAGCTGTTGTTTTCTAAGTTTATCTTTGAAATGTGTTCACGCACTTTGATTTATTTTTTTTTCGAATGAATGTCTCAGTATGTCAGTTAAATTTCGATCTAACACATTCCTCTCAAAAATGTCAATCAAAAAACTGGTAAAGATGAATGGCTGTCGTTTGTGTGATGCGTATGCGAGGGTAGTAAAAAAATATTTTTTTTCTAGCAGTTTTTTTTTTCTACGCGGGTGAAAACAATTTGTTCACAATAACGCGATATTTCACTGTCGCTTCGTGTCCTTCGCGTCGCGTCCGTCGCGCTGTTCTGGTTCCAGCATTTCTCTTTTGGAGCGTAGAGGCCGGTTCAGTAGTGATCGATATATATATATATATATATATATATATATATATATATATATATATATATATATATACTAGATAATGCCCGGCATGCGTTGCAATGCTCAATCAATTTTTTTTTGTAATTTTTTAAACGTATACTAAGCATCTCTCTTTATCTCTCTAATTCTCTATCTCTATGTATATCTCTATAACTCTCTCTATCTTTCTATTTATATCTATATCTCTCTATATATCTTTCTAGCGGACCCGACAGACATTGTCCTGCCCAAATGTACTTTTTGTGAGATATGGATATGGCGGTAAGTATTTCTACGCTGGACATTTTGTATCTTCTCATTATACATACCCCTCCTCTTGGGCACGCCACTGCCGTTACCAAAAACCTTTCCCATGGTTACGCATAAGGCAACAACAATGCAAAAGCCCGTTGCCATGGAGGCTAATTATCAACAATGCTTAGTTTTTTTGCTTTTAAAGCGTGTATTTTTAGTTTTTCTTAACTCAGAATCGAGATAAAATATCCAATTGTGAATCTAAACCATCCTCGAATCCCCGTGAACTCACACACAAAATTTCATCAAAATCGCGTACAAACAGACAGACAGAAAAAGTACTGTTTTATTATAGTAAGATAGATAGATTATTCTTACATGTTCGCATCCATGCAGTATATGAAAAATCAGCATGCATAGCCCCACACCTATAACTATACGTATCTGCTGCCCACGACTTTTTCCGCATTGAATTTTGTATTATCTTGCACCATTTAGAAATTTAAACATTATAACAAAACAGTTGATACAGTTGTAGTAGTTTTCTTATGTTCACAAATGATAATTTTTCTCACCTCTATTTCAGTCTTTGCAATAAAAATATGTTACTACCTAAATTTTGAGTAAATATGTTTCTACTTTCAAATGTAATGACGGGAAGACACTTCATAAAATGTCTTTGTAAACCACATTTACTGTTTTTTCCGTCTCGAGCTAGAATGTAAAGATTGTCTGCATTACTGACCCGCGAGCAAGCTACATACATTTCAGAGAGAGAGAGAGAGAGAGAGAGAAAGACACCTATTGAATGTCTATCTAACTAATGTTTTTATGAGAGCAGATTTTCATTAAATAAATCATGAAATCATTCAACGATAAAAGCTGTTTATTTAATTAAGCGGACGGGTTCGCTCCAAGGAGAAAATTGACGCGGCGAGACCTCGTGGACATAGAGAAATGACACACACTCACTGTTTGTGTGGCTATGAAACATGATTTTTTCTGCAATTTAAATTGTAATAGGGTATTGAAAATTGAAGCAAATATGGTGACACTATAAACTGTCAGGATCTTTATTTTTTTCTTACTCTCTACTTAGTTCCTTACAATAGCAAAACTTAATGGCTTCTAATAATGCGTTGCAATTTTTGCTTTTAAAGCGTGTTTTTTAGTTTTTACTAACTCAGAATCGAGATAAAATATCCAATTGTGAATCTAAACCATCCTCACTATTTGTGTGGCTATGAAACATGATTTTTTTTCTGCAATTTAAATTTTAATATACAAAAAGGGTATTGAAAATTGAAACAAATATGGCGACGCTATAAACTGTCAGGATCTTTATTTTTTTCTTACTCTCTACTTAGTTCCTTACAATAGCAAAACTTAATGGCTTCTAATAATGCGTTGCAATTTTTGCTTTTAAAGCGTGTTTTTTTATAGTTTTTCTTAATTAAGAATCGAGATAAAATATCCAATTGTGAATCTAAACCATCCTCGAATCCCCGTGAACTCACACACAAAATTTCATCAAAATCGGTCCAGCCATCTAGGAGTAGTTCAGTGACATACACACGCACACAAGAAATATATATATATATATACTAGATAATACCCGGCATGCGTTGCAATGCCTCAATCCATTTTTTTTGTAATTTTTTAAACGTATACTAAGCATCTCTCTTTATCTCTCTAATTCTCTATCTCTCTATGTATATCTCTATAACTCTATCTTTCTATTTATATCTCTATCTCTCTATATATCTTTCTAGCGGACCCGACAGACATTGTCCTGCCCAAATGTACTTTTTGTGAGATATGGATATGGCGGTAAGTATTTCTACGCTGGACATTTTGTATCTTCTCATTATACATACCCCTCCTCTTGGGCACGCCACTGCCGTTACCAAAAACCTTTCCCATGGTTACGCAGAAGGCAACAACAATGCAAAATCCCGTTGCCATGGAGGCTAATTATCATTAATGCTTAGTTTTTTTTGCTTTTAAAGCGTGTATTTTAAGTTTTTCTTAACTCAGAATCGAGATAAAATATCCAATTGTGAATCTAAACCATCCTCGAATCCCCGTGAACTCACACACAAAATTTCATCAAAATCGCGTACAAACAGACAGACAGAAAAAGTACTGTTTTATTATAGTAAGATAGATAGATTATTCTTACATGTTCGCATCCATGCAGTATATGAAAAATCAGCATGCATAGCCCCACACCTATAACTATACGTATCTGCTGCCCACAACTTTTTCCGCATGGAATTTTGTATTATCTTGCACCATTTAGAAATTTAAACATTATAACATAACAGTTGATACAGTTGTATCTAGTAGTTTTCTTATGTTCACAAATGATAATTTTTCTCACCTCTATTTCAGTCTTTGCAATAAAAATATGTTACTACCTGAATTTTGAGTAAATATATTTCTACTTTCAAATGTAATGACGGGAAGACACTTCATAAAATGTCTTTGTAAACCACATTTACTGTTTTTTCCGTCTTGAGCTAGAATGTAAAGATTGTCTGCATTACTGACCCGCAAGCAAGCTACATACATTTCAGAGAGAGAGAGAGAGAGAGAGAGAGTGAGAGAAAGACACCTATTGAATGTCTATCTAACTAATTTTTTTATGAGAGCATATTTTCATTAAATAAATCATGAAATCATTCAACGATAAAAGCTGTTTATTTAATTAAGCGGACGGGTTCGCTCCAAGGAGAAAATTGACGCGGCGAGACCTCGTGGACATAGAGAAATGACACACACTCACTATTTGTGTGGCTATGAAACATGATTTTTTTCTGCAATTTAAATTGTAATATACAAAAAGGGTATTGAAAATTGAAACAAATATGGCGACACTATAAACTGTCAGGATCTTTATTTTTTTCTTACTCTCTACTTAGTTCCTTACAATAGCAAAACTTAATGGCTTCAAATAATGCGTTGCAATTTTTGCTTTTAAAGCGTGTTTTTTTAGTTTTTATTAACTCAGAATCGAGATAAAATATCCAATTGTGAATCTAAACCATCCTCACTATTTTTGTGGCTATGAAACATGATTTTTTTTTCTGCAATTTAAATTGTAATATACAAAAAGGGTATTGAAAATTGAAACAAATATGGCGACGCTATAAACTGTCAGGATCTTTATTTTTTTCTTACTCTCTACTTAGTTCCTTACAATAGCAAACCATAATGGCTTCTAATAATGCGTTGCAATTTTTGCTTTTAAAGCGTGTTTTTTTTTTTAGTTTTTCTTAACTCAGAATCGAGATAAAATATCCAATTGTGAATCTAAACCATCCTCGAATCCCCGTGAACTCACACACAAAATTTCATCAAAATCGGTCCAGCCGTCTAGGAGGAGTTCAGTGACATACACACGCACACAAGAAATATATATAAGGTACCTGTACCCTATATGGCCTAGTTAAGCTTCAGATATTGTTTTTAATTGTTTAATGACATAGAATTGCATAATGCCACCTGGAAAGAAAAGAAGGAATACCATTTACACATACCAGAGAGATGGCGAGAACATCAATATGAAGGGAATTACATAACAATGTATTTTAAAAAAAGTGCACATCGGCCATATTGGGTACACAGTGTACTCAATATGGCCTACACATAAGTGGCATAAAAAAAAATCACATTCACATAGAAACAAATTACTTCTAGTCTGAATTTTTACAGTATGGACAACAGAAATAGTCTTTGTCATCTTTTGTCAGTCCGACACATTCTTCAAGAATATATTGTCCACAACTAATGCACAAACGCATGTCCTTCACTGAAGTTTCGTTGCATACCCTACAATACCAAGAATCTTGAGTTTTACCCGAAGTCAACTTGGCCTTCTTCATTGCATGTTTGCTTGGAAGGGCTTCTGATTGTGATGATGGCTTAGAAATGGTGGGCACATTTTTTGAAAACAATGATTTCTTCAGGAGAACACCTTTGCTGTTTATAGCAGGTTTTCTCTTCAAAAATGTTGAGTTATTTTTTCTTCGGGGTTGGCAGTAAATCAGAAAATGAACTGTTATGAGCATTGTTTTTCCCATTATCGGGATCAAAACAGGCTTTGCAAAGTTGCTCCACAGATGGTTCAGGTTGTGGTTGCAACCATGATGGTCCAGGCTGTGCTTGCTGCAGTTGTGATGATTCGGGGTGTAGTTGCTGCAGTTGTGTTACAGTCTGAGGTTGCTGCAGTTGAGATTGTCCGGGCTGTGGTTGCTGTAGTTGAGATGGTTCGGCCTGTAGTTGCTGCAGTTGTGAAGTTACAGTCTGAGGTTGCTGCATTTGATATGATCCAGTCTGTGGTTAATGCAGTTGAGATTGTCCGGGCTGTGGTTGCTGTAGTTGTGATGGTTCGGGCTGTAGTTGCTGCAGTTGTGATGGTACAGTCTGAGGTTGCTGCACTTGAGATTGTCCGGGCTGTGGTTGCTGTAGTTGTGATGGTTCGGGCTGTAGTTGCTGCAGTTGTGATGGTTTAGTCTGAGGTTGCTGCAGTTGAGATTGTTCGGGCTGTAATTGCTGTAGTTGTGATGGTTCGGACTGTAGTTTCTGCAGTTGATATGATCCAGTCTGTGGTTGCTGCAGTTGTGATTGTCCAGGCTGTGGTTGCTGCAGTTGTGATGGTCCTAAGTTTGGTGGTCCAGGATGTGGTAATTCAGATGCTGTGCTTGGTGCAAATGCAATCATAGGAATCGCATTAGGATCATATGGGTACATACCTGTTGCTTTAAACCCAGACTTTATGTTTGACATTGTGAGTGATTTGTCCCATACTTTTGTGAAGATTCTTCCAAAACATTGTTTTGATAGAGTTCTTTCACCATGGTGATGCCAGTACAACATTACCTCTTCATCCCAGTGGTATTCGAAGGAACGGAAAACTGCCTTATCAAGAGGTTGCAGTTCATGTGTTGTATTAGAAGGAAGACAGTATAATACGATATCATACCGCTCTGCAGTGCCCACTATTTCGTAGTCCATGTGGCTCTTGGCACTATAGAAAATAAGGACACAACGACCTGCTGGTGTATGATGTCCAAAATGGTGCAGCCATTCAATGAAGGTGCTTGTTGTCATGGAACCCTTCGGAGACATGCTGCAAACTGATCCTACTGGCAAATCATCAGCGAATTCTGGCCTCATTCGTTTTCCTTGAATAATATCATTGGGGGAATGGCTACACCCGTTGCACTCACACAAGTGACAATCGTCACATTTTCTCCGTGCTCATTGTCAATGATGTGGACTCGACGTGAACCTTTTTCTGCTAGCACTTTTGGTTCTCTGTGTAAATTCAGTCTGCATCCTTTTTCGTCCATGTTGAACAGTCTTTGTGGTCTTCCAAAAATATTGTTATCCTCGTAAATCGCTTTGATTTTACTGAAATGGTCTTCAACTACATATTTGTTTAATTTTTGCGCTATAGCAGGATTGAGGTTTTGCCCTTTTCTGATCGAAAGTCTAGGGTTATGTATCAGAAATTGTCTTGCCCATTTACAACTCGCGATTTGCGTAATGTCAGAAAACTGATGTTTGATGTTGTTTTTCTCACAGTACTTGTACACACATAACCTTAAAACTTTCGGTGTAACAGGATAACCAACTTCGGCAAGACGCTTGATTCGAGAATAGAGTTCTGCAATTTGTTCCTCAGACAAAGCGAACTTACGTCCTAACTTTGATTTGGTAACTCTGCCAGATTTTACATATCTCCCCAAGGTCCTGCGTGGAATACCAAAACGTTCCGCTGCCTTGTAATCTGACATTTCTTTCTTCTTACTTGCTTATAAGGCTTTTTCTAGATCCTCCTGTCTCCACCTGCCTATTTTCTTTGATGGCGACTTCATTTCTGAAAATAAGAAACCATTTATTGTAGACAACAAAGCAATGATAAGTTATTTATAAATTTCCAGATTTTAACATAACATATCTCGAATTCTGTACACTGTATCGAAAATCTGATGAAATTTTAGACAGTTTCAACAAAGATATACAAGAAGCCAAAGTATTAATTTTAGTTATAAAAAAATCAAATTTGAAATAAATCATGTTATATAGGGAGGGAGAGGAAATGCAAATCGAAAATATACTCAATATGGCCTACTAGGCCATATTGGTACCTATTGCTTCATAAAGATTTTTAGGTTAGAAAACATTGTTATTAATTTTCTTGCGAACTGCTATGACACTACTTTAATCTAGACACTATTTACTGTCAAAGAACACATAAACAATTTTCATACAATTTATTATATAATTATTATAAACAAAAGTTACCAACATTAAATTTATAATCCACAAATGCCTTGTAACAAATAACACACTTACTCTTTGCACCGACAGCTCATGGATACTATGCACCTGGTAAACGAAACACACTCTTCTTCTTACTTTTAGAAAAGGGTGCTGGCGCCATATTTTGTATAGATGGTGACATTAAGAAGAACTAGTCAATAGGCCATATTGAGTGCTAGGCCATATAGGGTACAGGTACCTTATATAAAGATATATATATATATATGCTCATCAAGTGCATCTATATTTCAAAGACTCCTGCACAAAAAAACAAACATTTTTTGTACTTCTACAAAAGATTACTTTGGAGAACCAGTTGCCAAGTAATAGTTTGTAATACTACAAGATAGATATTGTAACTTTGTACAACACATGGCTATGGTTGTGTTTGCATGTATGAAATACGCTTTCGAGATAATACTGAATTATTCTTACGGAAAATGTTACATTTCTCTTTTGTATTTTAATTGAAGTTTCATTCAAGCATAATTTTTTAAAGAATGGAAAAGGTAATCTAATATTCTATAATTGGATTTTATTTTTTTTAATTATGCTTAATAATGTATGCAGATAATACTGGGAAGCTATTCAAGGAACGGTTTACAAATAACTTTAACTAGTGAAGGTACTGGGACAACACAAAGCATATGTATATTCCAGGTAAAAATCTGAACCCAGTATTACTACGAACACTATTTTTTAGTGATACTGTTGTTTTCATATAATTTAAAAATTTAAAAATATCTGTAATTTTACATGAATATTTCTTCCCATTTACACAAAAAAAATTACAGTGTGTAACTTTAGAGATCTTAGTCAGTCTACCTGGATTATAATAATATGGAAACTGTAATATTAAACCTCGTAGGCCTAACTACGTTGATGAGATGTACAGTTTTACTCCTAAGACGTTTTATCGATTTTCTACCGGTTATACCTAAGATAGAGCAACGTTATTAAATTAAGGGATTTCTTCTCACGTACGGTTTCTATTGTTTTAAACACTTAACGGACAACTGCAGCATTAAAACTCGACATGCTTACCTATATTGAAAATATCTGCAATTTTATTTCCATAAGGTTTTTGAGGGCGAATTTGTGGGCACACTCGAGGGAGATTTTGTGGGTGAATTTGGAGGCAAAGCATCAAACGGGTGCAAATATTTCAACAAATTGAAATTTAGGGGCGCGAAGCCCTCCGTTATGTAATCGTCAGGGGCGAAGCCTCCAAGGATGATAAGTATTTGGGGTAAAGCCTCTAACAATCGAAGTTATTCCATAACGTGACCCTAATGAGTAAGCGCTGAGCTGCCTCCAAAGCAAGACAGTTAGCGGACGTAGGCTACAGATCTTCCGTGTGCAAACGGCGGACTGTAAGCGATGACCTTGTAATTTTACTATTGAAGTGTGTAAATACTTTAAATTTAAAGAAGTTAACAAACTTATTATTCAATAAATGCAATTTTTTCGAAAGCTTTGAATATCTTTTTTAAATATTCATTTTGAAATTATGTAATGTTATACGTAATAGTATAGCTACCTTACACAGAAACGAAACTGAAACGAAGTTTCAAGATGAATTATCCAGAAAAAGATAAAATAAAACTATTGTCAAGCGTAAAATATTTGCTGCACCAGCCAAGTTACGAAGTAGAACGAGTATGATAATTTATCAAGTGTTTTCTGTGGACTCCTATCACTTCTCATTTTGGCAAAGTTCAAGGGCAAAAAAAATCAACGTTTAGGCCTACCAGATACAAAGTGGTGGGACAGTTGGTATCCAACATTGGCTGTTATCTTATTTTGTTTTTACATTTCGGGGCTCAGGAAACCATCCTGCTATCTTCCTCACTTCAACTTCAATTTACTGATTCAATTGACTCGGCGCAATCAGATGAAATGGATAGTTATGGACTGTTATGTTTGTCCGGTTAACAGATAGCTGGACACACCATGAACAACCTGCCTGTTATGGTGTGGTTCCATGGCGGCGGCTGGGTGTCCGGTGCAGGCACCAGCCAGTTCTATGGACCGACCTTCCTCATGGACCACGACATCGTCCTGGTCACTGTCAACTACCGGCTAGGTCCACTAGGTACGGAGACGCAGCAGAGGCCACAATGCCATTTTTGTTTTTGACAGAAGCTTCTTGGCGCTCATGTTGAAAACTATGTTAAGTCAATTTTTTTTCTAAGCAATGAATGCCCCGTAATGAATTTTTTTTATATTTTACAGTTCAAAGATAAATAAACTGTTCATAAAATTACGTCCAAATACATTTAACGCCCAGTTTACATAACTAAAAATTATTTAGAATTTGTGGGGGGGAAAAAACTTTGGTTTTAATGTCACCGAGACACTGCTAACATTATCACCATGAAATTAAGAGGAACACTGGTTACAAATATTATCGATCTTCATAAAATAATCGTTATCTTCGTAAATTTACGGTTGCAAAGTTCACTTACTTTGAATATGAGCCCACAAGTATAATCTTGGTATGTAAGAAAAACATTTAAAAACTTCATTTTCTTGGCTTCTGGGTGTAGGGCGTGTCAGGCAATTGTCTTGCGTAATTGTCTACACCCAGAAGCTAAGAAAATGCAGACAATGGCCGTGAAAGACTGCGGTATTTATTCATTTAAAAACTGGTTTAGACTTATGCAAAAACTCACTCATTTCTTAAACATGTTCGCTTACCCTCTTTAGGCAGAAAAAAAATATTTGGAAGTTTAAATACTTCGTAGTCTAGACTAAGATCCTACTTACTGAAATCACAAAGAAATCCTCTTTTTTTAGGTGAATTATTCGTTTTAAAGTACGTAAATTTAGTGTTATTTCTAACAGTGGATAAATGATACATTTGACTCAGTGATACAGGACATATTTCCAAAGTAATCCCCTTCAAAATATATTTTTTATTTTTATTTTTATTTTATTTTTTAAATTATTGTTACTTAATACTGCAGTAGGCGCTTCGTTTGTAGAATAAAGAAAAAAAATCTAAAGCTCTCGATTTCTTTTCCCCCCAGGTTTCATGAGCACCGGTGACGAAGCGGCGCCGGGTAATTTCGGCCTGAAAGATCAGGTGGCAGCCCTGCGGTGGACGAGGGACAACATCGCAGCGTTTGGCGGCGACCCGGGCAGCGTGACGATCTTCGGGGAGAGCGCCGGAGGAGCCAGCGTGCACTACCACATGCTGTCCCCGCTCAGTCGCGGTGCGTGACGGTCGCCTTAGTCGCCTTACCGAGCACGGACGTGACTGTGATGACAGGTTTCCGTCTGCTTTGCAATTTTAAAAAGTAGGGCATTTAAAAACACAAGGCCTTCAAGCACCTGTGAACATCCAAAGTAATGAAATTAACTAATCTTCACACTCTTAAGAAGAGCATAATTAATTACATTACAGTCCCAGTTTGAAAAACACAAGGCCTTCAAGCACCTGCGAACATCCAAAGTAATAAAATTAACTAATCTTCACACTCTTAAGAAGAGCATAATTAATTACATTAGATACAGTCCCAGTTTGAAAACTTAAGAAAAGTCAAACTTATTTTTTGCAGTCGATGAGGGACAGAAAATGTTACAATCAAAATTTCGCGTGTCAAAATATCGGCGATAACATTGTGAAAAATGAAAATATTTTAATTTGGTTTTGCTCTTGCGTAACAGTTCAATGACTTCACGTTATTGTCTTTTCTACTCACATTGCACTGGATAAACAACATAAAGACCCGGAAATTATTTTGCTTTTTGAGAAATAATCTCTAAAGATGAAACTATTTTTTTTTTTGTAATATAAAAGGGGTCTTCTTTCATTTCAAGTATTTTAGCAACACCTACAAATTAGTCATAACTAGATACTATTTTGATTAGAAATGCGCTAGCAATCTGTTTGAACAACGTCACAATAAACATAAGATAAAAAATATTGGAATAAAATTTAATTTTAATTACTCAAAGATATCGTACGAATCTTTAATTTCCAAATCGTCCCAATAAAATATTTTTAGTAAAACATTTAAAGCCATAAAACCGTTTCAGAAGTCAATACATAACTTTTACAACAAAACGGCTTCAGTCCTGTTATTAAAACGTTTTTATTAACTCGCTTTCTTGTCTGTCTGTTTCTCTGTTCAGTACAAATTTTGCAATAGATTTTGAACTAACTTCCCAATGAGCTAGAGGCTTGAAACTTTGAACATAGCTCAGAACTGTATGACAATACAACATTAACTCGCTTCGTTTTCAGTTTGTTTGACAGTTCGTTACAAATTCGTTTGCTTTTGTTTAGCAAAGTCCCTAGATTCGTGACGTCAGGCTACGAGCAGAACAGTACAGTGTTGCGGGATGCATAGCGCAGTACTCGCAGGCGGTACCTATATTACGCATATAGGTATTGGAGAAGTGTCCGCCACACGGTCATACTGTAAGGTCAAGCAACTTCCTATCCTTCTCCTTGGTGAGACCCGTCCGGTTAGCAAAGCTCACGGTGACTGGCGAACTAATGGCACCGATAACAGTTTAGTTTAGAACTTCGTCAATGGATGACGTTATATTGAATTTGACACGTACGGTCGTTTTGTGCGTCCGTCACGGCTTGTCTCCTTGCGATAATCGATTGTAAACGCCCCTCTTTTTTTTAGTTTTAACTTAATAAGTATTTTTATAGGTATTTAAAATTCACAATAACAAATTTTAATTACAATCTGTATGGGGTTAGGAATAAAATCAGACACTAAATCTGAACTAGAAATTAAATTTAATTAATTGTAATATTTCTCTCACACACAAGACTGAAAAACAGAAAATAATAATTAAATAAAAAATAATATTTTGAAAAATTAAGTTTTTAAAAGGAATAAATAGTATAAAATAATCACTCCTAGCCAGATTTTTAAACCCATACAGATTGTCCTAATAAGTATGATTGTTGATTTTTAACACCTATGAATGAACTCGTAGGTTTTAAAACGAACAAAAAAATGCGGGGCGCATGCAATAGAAAATTAATGCATGAATAGTTCACTAACAATTGTATTGCATTGCAAATTATATGAACTATTGACTGATTTTTCTCAACGGCAGACACTTCCTACACTCCTTGCTATCATCGATCACACGCGCTTCACGTTTTTTCGTTTCAAAACTTACAAGTTAATTAATAAGTGTTAAAATAAACAATCACAAATTTTTATGACAATATTTATTGGGTCAGGAATTTGCATGGGGTTATAAATCTTTACGGGGCTAAGAAAAATCATTTTATAACTTTTTAATGTGTTTTTTTTAAAAAACGTTTTTAAATATATTAATTATTATTTAGTTATTGTATTTATGTTTAAACTGACGGATTAAAATGTTATGTTCTTTAAGAAAGGGAAATTTTTCCTACTTTTCTCAAAATTTTATTTCTATTTTTTTGGAAAGAGCTTCTCCGAAGCTGCACGAAGAAGTATGTTCGTAGGCCACCCAGTTGAAACTACGCGTGAGTGGTCGCATTTGGTAGCTCGGAGACAAGCTTCCGTGCGCGCATGCGTGGGCGTCATGGCCCGGGCAAGCGGCATACGTAACTGTATATATATATTATATATGTATATATATATTATACATATATATATACAAGTTTATGTTCGTTTTCTATTCAAATACACAGTTTTATGGCTATCTCGATGAAATTTCGCAGACTTGACCACCTTCGAAAAAAAAAAAAGGAGGGAGTTCACGTTCTACATGAGAGTCTGGAAAAAAATAAGCCCCCTCCCTCTCCCCATCCTCGTTTCCTGCCCCCTTGAAGACAGATTTCGGTATTTCTTAATGAAATTTTCCCCACTAGACGATCAAACTAGAAGGAAAAATCACTGACCACATTTCCGAATGCTCCGCATGGACAAATGAAAACATTGTGTTTTCCCAAGAAGAATTTTTGTTTCGTTATTTGTCTTCCACCCAAATCAAATCTCCAGTTTTGTTCGCGTTTCGGAACATTTTGTACATCTGACCATGAACCAAACGAAGACGAAAATTTACTGTTTTAAGTAATTCAGATTATGGAATAATTAAATGTATATAGAAAAAGTAGGTATTAATTGCTAAAACTTATGGCCCTGAGGATTTCGGAAGAATCATCGTTGAACCTCAAAATACTTAAACTAAAAAAATTATGTAACTATATATAACGTTTTTTTATTAATGCAGACATTTTCTTGGGCCGTAGAAATAAATTTCTTGATAGTAAAGTTCAATATTTTATTTTATTTGGGAAAAATTATCAGTTGTAGTAATGAATTTTTCATAGAATTAATATTTTATGTATTTTTTTTTTAAATTGTTTTACTGGTAAACAGGTAGTAGGAACGAAAAGTAAAATTTCGTGTGTCGTAACTTTCTCATGGATCTTTTTCAGGCCTGTTTCACAGAGGGATCTCCCAGAGCGGCAATGCGCTGAACATGTGGACGCTGGCGCCGAACGGCGACTCGAGGCACCAAGCGGAGAAGCTCGCGCGCTTCCTGTCCTGCCCGACTGCACCTTCCGCGGACTTGGTGAGCTGCCTGCGCGAGAAGCCAGCCGCCGACGTGATTGCGACGGACAGGCAGTTCATGGTGAGTTGGGCTGCCGGGTGCGCGTCATTTGACCTAAAAGTCATATCTCCTAAACGTCACTTGACCTAAAATTTAAAATAATCCTTCAGTCATTTGACCTAAAAGTCATTTGACCTAAAAGTCATATCTCCTAAACGTCACTTGACCTAAAATTTAAAATAATCCTTCAGTCATTTGACCTAAAAGTCATTTTACCTAAAAGTCATATCTCCTAAACGTCACTTGACCTAAAATTTAAAATAATCCTTCAGTCATTTGACCTAAAAGTCATTTGACCTAAAAGTCATATCTCCTAAACGTCACTTGACCTAAAATTTAAAATAATCCTTCAGTCATTTGACCTAAAAGTCATTTTATCTAAAAGTAATTTGCTCTAAAAGTCATATCTCCTAAACGTCACTTGACCTAAAAGTCACTTGGCCTAAAAGTCAGTTGCCCTAAAAGTCATTTGACCTAAAAGTCATTTGCCCTAAAATTCATATCTCCTAAACGTCACTTGACCCAAAAGTCACTTGGCCTTAAAGTCAGTTGCCCTAAAGTAATTTCGCCTAAAAGTCATTTGCCCTAAAAGTCATATCTCCTAAACGTCACTTGGCCTAAAAGTCAGTTGCCCTAAAAGTCATTCGACCTAACAGGCATTCATCCGAAATTCATTTTAGGTCGAATGACTTTAGGGCAAGTGGAGTGTACTCTTCTATGCACCTAATCCAAATATTAATAACATTTCATTAAACGAAGCGCTTTTCTTGAGCTGCTTTTTTTTTTTACAATTTTGATACAACTATTAAATTTAAAACATACTTTGTTTTTTTTTTTTAAATTAATTCTAGTACGAGGGCTTTTTGGTCATTTAAAAAATTAACGCGCGAGAAAAAGAATTTATTTGCAACAGACCGATTGACTATTCACACAATCGCCATTCAGTTACAAGCACTATTCGCAACGCTGCACCAGTTCCTTCAACGCCTCTGCATTGAAATTCCCCGCCTGTAAATTAAAACCAGTTCACAATCATAATTTTGAAATTTCAATCAACCAAAATTACGCCCCTTCCGTTCAAAAAAAATTTTAGCCATCATTTTTCAACTCGAGTACGGAGACTAGTTAAGACTTTTCCGAACATTTTTACTGAGCGCCTTTACTTAGGCTACACGCATTACGTATTCCAAGTCCATGATGCTTATGGCCAAGGCGTTCGAGAGCTATGTCATACAGATATTTACTTACAGAAAAATTAAAGATGATCTAGGTGCCTGTATCTTCTCTCTGTGGCAGTGATATCACACTTCACTCGTTTTGAGTGGCAGATGTCATTTTTTAAACTCATCCAACGACCAGACACATGAATTAGTATAACATTTCTTACAACATTTTCTGTCTTATATGTTCCGTACAACGACCAATTAATACAACATGTGGCATGTGATGAAGTAACAAAAATATGTTTTTATAAATATAGTATTAAAAAACTTAAGAACTAAACATAATTACAAACCATTAAAAATTTTCATTGGAACGCAAGGAGGTATTAGGGGAATACTTCACACCCCTCCCTTCAATGAAGTTATGAAAAACAAATTACAACATATCAGTGAAAACAGTATTTTACTGTAACCGAAGGCACGTTACCTAAGTCTACAACTGTAGGCCTATATGTCCATTGTGTATGTGTCCGTAGGAATGAAAGTTTTTTTTTTAAATATACGTGTTGAATTTGTTTTTCAAAATTACTTCCAGAAAAAAAAATATTGCTGTATCCACCGCTGAACAATTTTTATTTTACTTAATTTTCTTTTCTGTTAGAATACTGAGTCTTCTGAACACTGTCTGCTGATAGTTTGTTCTACATGTGTGTCACCAAAGACGACTCACACATCTGGTAGTTGACCTGATGATATCTCTTTACTGTAAGACGATGTCGGGGGCTGGATCGTCGCAGGGTGCCAGCTGTCAGGCGCTACCTCATGGAACTAATTCTGGCCTGCACGCGCCTGCTTTCCTCGCTCACTGCGATGCATTCACTTCAACCTACCTTAAGACCCCCGCCTATCCGGGCACACACACGGTGCGCAGAGCTTCAGGTGAAAACAAAGCTATTACAAAACTACTCAAGATATCCGAGTGGTATCTGTTCATGAAAAAAACATTTAAGAGTTCGCTGAGGACCGATTAATAGTTTGGTTTCCGTATTAAGATTTTAAACTGCATTTTTAGAAGATTTAAAATGGCTAGAAAACGTGTTTTCAGAATAATTTTTTTAGGCATGAAACAACCGGTAGAGATTCTTGAAAGCACTTAAAAGGGACTTGCATTACACCTTTACCTCAATTTCTCCGCAATATAATGTTACGGTCACCGCTCAAATCTCATAGTTGCCCTATGCACGACGAGAAGACTGCGCGCCCGTTCAGACAGAGCCTTGCGCTTAGAGGCGACACCGCACTAGAGGCACCAGCGAACGTCGCGCTTATCACCCCGCCTCACCAACAGATACACCCACTGACGAGGCTGGTCTCTTAACGCTTCTATAATCAATATATTCCTACCATTCCTGATTAAGACCACATTATTAACTAAAAGTCGACAGTAAACCCGTCATTTTAATTTGAAAACATATTTAAAAAATTTGGTTGTCTGTAAAGTCGGTTTACGGACGATAGTTTAACGTGACAACTTCATAACAAAACATTGATGAAATGATTGCATACTTTTATGAATAAAATTGAATAATTTTTATTGAATTATCACTATTTTGTATGGATACAAAGAAAGAGTGAAATGAAATCCAAAATTTAATTGATAAATTTACTTTTATTTGCACTCATTAATTCAAATATGTTTATTACTTTAACGAACAGATTATTTTAATTATAACTTTTATACATATTTGCTACTTAACTTATTCCAATCTATGTTATTCTGTTAAGGATAGAACGATGATAGGAAAAGTAGGAAACGAATGGGAGTGTTTCAAGTTTAATGTGCCTCGAAAAAGTCAAATCGATGGTTGTTCCAATCGAGTGGAAGAGAGATAGATGCGGCGCAAGCGTATAATGAGCGTAACGGGACACTTTTTCGTGCGTGCAGCCGGCGTTCATCGATTTATTAGACGTCGTCACGTGAAAAAGTAAAATTTCCAAAATAAAACGATAAACATTCATTATGGTCTAAACAAATTTTAAACCTATAGGCTATTGCATTTATCTAACTATCTCTCCCCCTTAATTATTTACAACTGGCCCTTGCTGGTCAAAGGTTGCGCGCTTCTAGTCCACACCTTACATTTTGCGGTGTTATTTTAAAAAAAAAAATGTTTGAGGTTAGGTGTGAAAGTTAAGGAGCGTCTTCCGACCCGTAGGAGTGGGACGTGGACCCGCTTATCCCCTTCAAGCCCGTCATAGAGCAGCAGGCGGCCGGAGGAGAGGAGGTGTTCCTGCCCGACCACCCTCTGAGTCTGCTGCTGGACCGCCGCGTGTCCAACACCTCTTGGATCACCGGACTCAACTCCGGCGACGGGGGACTGCGGGCTGCCCGTACGTACCCCCTGGCTAGGGGTGGCAGGGGGATGGCCGAGAGGGAAGAGTGGGTAGGGGGGAACAATGTAGGACCCGTCGCAATTTTTTTTTTTGCCCTCACCGGGATCGCGAGTGATTTGGTGCTAGTAATTTACCGCGAACACCCACTTAAACTCAAGTGAAAAGTAACTAACATGGCTGTAAATAATTCTGTGTTTCTTCCCGCCGCCTTCGCGAGAGACAGACTTGTTGCGCAAGTTAATCAGAGAGTTCTGATAAATGTCCATTTTCAAATAAACATTGAACTTAAATGACTTTGTTCTGAGAAATTGTTTACAGGAAGCTTAAGATGATTTGTTAGTATGTATATACAAAATTATAGTTGTGAATAATATAAGTTTAAGTATATTTTAAAAATAGTTTTTATAATAGTTAAGAAATTTGGTATAATCATTGTGATATCTGTAGAGGAAAAATAATTTCTTACGCGCGTAAGATTAATAAGTAATGTTAAATATTCTTATAAAAACTATTTTATTAAATGGTTGTGTATTTTTCTCCCACCAGGGCAGAGCTAAAAAAAGACACGATTTAAAAACTGCTCAAGATATCTGAGTGTTATCTGTAAATAAAAAGAATTTTAAAATGCGCTATTGAGTAATTCTGTTTCCATAATTTGATTTAAACAGTTTTTTTTAAAGAGTGAAAGTAGCTAAAACGCGTGTTTTCAGGTTGACGTCAGGTACAGGTCCTTGAAAGCACTCAAGGGACTTGCATTACACCTTTATTTTCATTTGTCCTCCACACAATGTTGTGGTTACCGCTAAAATCGCATAGCTGCCCTGAGCACGAAGAGAAGACTGCGCGCAAGTTCAGAGCAGATACCGCTCTGGAAGCACTAGCAGGCCCTTCAACAAGAGTATCAAATGAAAAATGTGAAATGTGAAATGCAACCGGCTAGAAAACAGAAAACACTGTAGCTACTAAAATGAAAACTGACAATAACTTTGAACTCAGCGAATTAAAAACACAAGATCAACGTCGGAATACTCCCGAGAAAAAAAAGAATCTGAATGGAATCGGATCGATTGATGCCAGATTACAAACTTTTCTTCCGGGCCATAGAATGCTGGGTTAAAGACCTTTAACTGTTGTGGTGCAGTTGAGTGCTAACGGGCTGTGACCTAAGGCTACGGATACAGTGGATGCGTGTTCAACGGAAATTAATCCGTTGAAACCGCAGCCTAAGGTGGAGAGATGAGTGCGCGGCCAGCCAAATAAGAAGCGAACGTTCCGGCATCTAGTGAACCTCTTTGAAAGCAACTCGCTAGATTAGTGCAAATAGTTTACAGAATTGCCGAAGCGCTGCGCTGTAATCGCCCGCCGCAGTGCAAGCAGCGGCACGCTATCATCTGCCTGCTGCGGGGGTGGATAGAGTCACGATGATAAAGATAACAGACGGTGGCTCTGCTGTCTTTGGCGGAGTGGACAAGGCAGGGCGCAAGGATACCGCAGGGTTTGCTACGCGAAGAGCCGCTTGCTTTTCACGTTACACAGGGTGGCGTTCTCTAGCACACATCATACAATGAAATAATATTCAACCTGTCTAAATCTGCGCAATGTATACATATACATACACATACATACATATACACATCTGTACCTCGGAGGCATAAGACACTAAGTCCACTTTTGGTTTTGGGCAAAATGAACTTTTAACCATAAACTTGACCAACCGTTAGACGTTCTTTATAGTGGACTACAACTCTACGATCTATGATATGAAAAAAATTCACATAATTAAAATTTGTTTAACTGCTCTCTTGAATAATTTTTTTTTTTTGTAATTTAGTGTCATCCCTCCGAGGTACAGAGATACATGTGTATCTTGGTTTGTCGTCCTTGACTGTGGAGATATAATAGAAAAGTGTTATGCTTTAATCACAGTAGAATCTTCTACAAAATAAATAACTTAGATTGGAGGAATTATTATGTGGTTCACATCTACTCCTCCCATTAGTTAAATTTTTAATTTGCTGATAGAATTAATATTATTATTTCACACCTTCTACCATTCTGAAGTATATTATTTGTTTTTTATGTTAAATTAATTAACATTAATACATCATATCAACCTGTTCTTCGACAGTTTATCACTTAGTTGTAAGCATCGTTGCCTTAGTGACTCCTACATTCGGAGTCAATTAATTATGGTATAAATCAGATATTGCTATAAGCGTCTTACTTTCAGAAACTAAGGGGAAATCATATAATTTATTTAGTGATTAGTGCTATTATAATTTTTATTCAAAGAATAAAGTTATAATTTTGAAAAATACTAGAACCAAATTGTACTGAAATTACTGCAATAGGAAAAATAACCTAAGACCATATCCCAAGTTATTTCCCTTATTCGCTGCAACTTCTCTGGATCCTTCGTTTCGGCTTTGGTTTTTAGGCATAAAAAGTTAAAAATAAATATAGTTTAAAAAACTAAAGAAACATGCTTTTAAAGATTATCAAACTAAAAAGTAAAATATAATTTTAAAATTTAATTTATGACAATAGTATATAAGCAATCTTCTACTATATAAAAATAAGTCGGGTTTTCCTTCCTGACGCTATAACTCCAGAACGCACGAACCGATTTCCACGGTTTTGCAGTCGTTGGAAAGGTCTCGGGCTCCGTGAGGTTTATAGCAAAGAAAATTCAGGAAAAATTCAAGACAAACCAACATTTTAAGTAGATGGCGCCGGTGCGTGATACATTGTTTGACAGCTACTCATTGTTCTCTGCTCAGTTAATTTCATGTGACAAACCGGTTTTCTGTTCACTGTGAAATTGTGAAAAAATAAATTTAAAAAAAATAAGTTATTCGTTTCCTAACATTTCAATTGGAAACCATCAAATCAAGTATTGATGTTATTAACAAAGTATATTACAATTTAAATTGCAGAAAAAAATCATGTTTCATAGACACATAAATAGTGAGTGTGTGTCATTTCTCTATGTCCACGAGGTCTCGCCGCGTCAATTTTCTCCTTGGGGCGAACCCGTCCGCTTAATTAAATTAAATAAACAGCTTTTATCGTGGAATAATTTATTTCATGAAAATCTGCTCTCATAAAGACACTAATGAATCACCAACATGTTCAATAACAAGAAATTGTGATATGACAAAAGTGTTACAAGATTGCTCTCTAATCGTTTGGGATGAATGCACGATGGCGAATAAAAAAGCAGTTGAAGCTGTGGACAGAACACAGGTGCCCTCCCTGAGCAACACGGTCAGGTGACGCTTCCAGAAATACTTGGCAGAGTCTTATCTTCGGGAGACAAACTCATACGTTCGGTATTCGGGGATCTGTCAAACATACAACATCAGGAACATACGTGGTTATGTGAACGCGCCATACTCACTCCAAGAAATGACCAAGCTGCTGCAATCAATGAAAAAATTTTAAACGAATTGAATGGGGCTGAAGTAGTTTACACATAGTTTAACAGCGTCCTTAATCAGGACGACGTCAATAATTATCCAGCTGAGTTCTCTCACTGCAAGTGGTCTTCCTGTTCACGAAATTGTTCTCAAAGTCGGTGTTCCAATAATGCTTCTGAGGAACCTTACTTCCCCAAAATTGTGCAATGGAACCCGACTTAAAGTAAACTGCTCTACAACGAAATATAATCAAAGCTGAGATTCTTACTGGATGTGGCTCAGGTGAAACTGTTTTCATACCACGCATACCGATCATCCCGAATAACTTCCCGTTCGGGTTCAAGTGCCCACAGTTTCCAATAGCAGTTTGTTTCACGATGACAATAAATAATTCTCAGGGTCAGAGCCTTAAGACAGCTGGTGTCGACTTAAGGTCTGATTGTTTGTCACACGGCCAGATGTATATGGCTTGCTCGCGGGTCAGTAATGCAGACAATCTTTACATTCCAGCTCAAGACGGGAAAACAGTAAATGTGGTTTACAAAGAAATTTTATGAAGTGTCTTCCCGACATTACATTTGAAAGTAGAAACATATTTACCCAAAATTTAGGTAGTAACATATTTTTATTGCAAAGACTGAAATAGAGGTGAGAAAAAATATAATTTGTAAACATAATAAAACTACTACAACTGTATCAACTGTTATGTTATAATGTTTAAATTTCTAAATGGTGCAAGATAATACAAAATTCCATGCGGAAAAAGTCGTGGGCAGCAGCAGTTGGTACGCGGTGTTCTACAAAACTTCTATACGAATTTTAATGGGGTCTTGCGTATAACAGTCATTACTTAAGGCGATTGGTGCACGGTAAAAAACGGTCACAGGCCCGAAAACAATGAATTTTGTATCATATGACCACTAAAGAGTCTAGATGCCTATGTGGGTGACTGTTACTATGTAGGGAGGTCAAGAGCTTAGTTCCAGCTCGTCAGTGGCGAGATGGCCTTCATACGGGAAGGGTGTTGCTGGCGGTCGCTCTGCGGCCTGCCATCTAGGAGGAATTAACAGAACCTCGAAGGTTTTATCTTCTTCTCCCTCTAACACACAGCCGATAAGGTTCTATCGTGCCCGGAGGAGGGGAAGGTTTATCAGGTTTTCTCTTTCACTCATCCTTCGCCATGGGGAGGCGGAATGGATTATTTTTTGTCCGCAACTGCGCAGACGTCATGTGGCCACTCCCGCACTCTTCTCACTCAACTCGCTCATTCTCTCACACTATTTCAATAAATCTTTTCAAATCTTCAACATCAATACTTTAAACCATTGCGCTTCCTACGGATTAATTATATTTCATGCAAGTGCCCGAATTCAGCTGCAAAAAAATAAAACGCGTAGTCAATTTTTTTCTTCAAAAACCTTCCCAAACACTGTGTGTTAAAAAACATTCTGAAAGCCCATTTTTCTAGATAAATGGAAATTCTAAATCACCTACGCCACAAGGAAACATTGTGCTTTAATATTATGTAAAGAAAACACCTCTTAGTTTTATAGTTATGTAAAGGTGGTGTGATATGTTTTAGATGTCGCACCATCTTATCATCCATGTAGAAGAGTTACCCGAAAAGCTAACAAGACTATTGCCATGGAAATTGAGATATGGTTAAGGAAATATTTTTCAAATGTTTGTAAACAGTAAACAACATATAAAAAATCTTATAACTGTAAAATTAAAATACAAACAACCCTATAGCAAATTTAATTTCCATATGAAAAAGTCTACAATAATGTTTACAAGAAACGAAATTGCAATAGCAATACAAAAATATCGCAATTTTGTTACATTGTTAATATATATATTATTTTTAATAAAGGCAATAAAAATGACATACTCAATATTTGGAATACAATAAATACCTTAAGCCCTACATAATTGCTGCGATATTCACAATAAATGCTTTTCTTAAATATAGTAATTAAAAAACATCGTAAATAAATTATGAACATACATATTATGGTGAAGGAAAGTGGACACTATCGCACTGAAAAATCTTAGAGGATAGTTTTCCTCATCTTATTTCTTTCTTTGCGTTTTTGGTCTTGTTCGTTAAAATATTTCATGTTCAAATACTTGATACGCATATACGTTCTTGTCCTGACAAAACAGTATATAACTTCTTCTGGATATTTATTTTCAGTAGTTCCGCAAATAATTTTAGTCAGTGATTCAAAAATCCGCTCTTTTTTGCACAAATTGTTGCCATGAATATTATCAAAACACATTTCAGCGATCTTTATTAATTCAAAAAATTCATTAGTGGGACATTTTAAGTTACCCTTTGAATGTACATGTATCCAGCTATCGTCCTCCGAATTGAAATCCGTAGTGCCAAGGTCAGGATATTTATTTCTGAAACGGTGAGCTATATAGCCAGAAACATATTTCAGCCCTTCAAGAGAAATTTCGTCACTTGAAAGGGGCCTGGCCTCTCAATCTAAGTCTATTTCTTCCATGTCAGCAAGATCTATTTCATTTAAAGGTGATTTCTCTTGAAATGTCTTTGTAAAATACATTTCCTTGCACAAAAGTAGTTCTGTAATTTCATTCTGATAAGCACTGTCCTGTTCCATTTCATTTGACGAAAAATCACTTACCAAACACATTTCGTCTGTCTTCTCATCCGTGTTTTTCCGTTCAGCAAAAACTGCTGCAGAATGTTTTCACAATATGTAGTTTATAATTCTGTATTTAAAGTAAATGGGCGACAGATGTGTATTACATGCTTTATATTAGCTTCACCTGTATGTTTGTCTGTCCGTCTGTAACTCTTTCGACTAAGAGTGAGTGTCTCATCACTGTAAAATGTCCCACCCATTTCATTACGTTCGTTAGCCGAGCGGTCTAAGGCGCGCGACTTCAGTGACGACAGCTTTCGGATTCAGCGATCGTGGGTTCTACTCCCGGCCACGCCGAAAAAAATTTTTTTTTTCCCCGGTAAATAATTCTAATATTATATCCATACATCTAACTGCAAATGATTCGTAGAGACTTTACCATTTCTTTGTGACGTTGCAACTCCAAATAGTTATCTCAGATGGTAATAGGTAGTGTCGGTAACTCATTTCCCTATGATAATTATACATAAATATAGTTTAAAAAACTAAAAAAACATGCTTTTAAAGAATATCAAACTAAAAAGTTAAAAATAAAATAGTTTAAAAAACTAAAGAAACATGCTTTTAAAGATTATCAAACTAAAAAGTTAAAAATAATTTTAAAATTTAATTTATGACAATAGTATATAAGCAATACTAGTATAAATGAGAAAAAAGCATGGGGCGCTTAATATACAAAAAATATGGCACAAAGCGCCTCAAGTTTTTTTTCTCATTTATACTAGTATTGCTTAAATACTATTGTCATAAATTAAATTTTATAATAATTTTTAACTTTTTAGTTTGATAATCTTTAAAAGCATGTTTCTTTAGTTTTTTAAACTATATTTATTGATGTTCCATACCTCTAATATACGGACAGAGAAAAAACCACTCTAACACATCTTAGTTCAGTTTAACTGTTAACAAATATTTAGGTTAACAGGTCCTATACATATTTCCGAATGTTTTACTGACTGAGTTATACTGGACATTAATTAAATTGATCGCTGATATTTATACTTTTAAACGAAATTTTGAATTTATCATTTTATGTAAACTCTAATGCGTTAAAAAGTGTAACGCAACACTACACACAGGTAGTGATGTCTAGTGCACTGCCCTATGCACATTAGTTAACAAAAAAATAAAATGAAATATTAATTACTGATAAATAATACCTTGATGTCGTGATACAAGTAACACATGCTTATCTGATATTTATTTCAATTAGAATACGAAATAGGAAGATAAAATAATTAACTGATTTTAAGACTGATTTATTACTTACACAGTACAGTGCATTTTGAAGACAAATGGGTCTTAAGAAGCGAAAATCGTACTCGATTAAAGGATGGTATGGTGTTCGGTATATTAAGGTTTCCCTCAAAGTAACTGTTTCAGAATGCTTTTAAGATATTATTTATATCCCAACATAAGTTTAAAACATTTCTCTTAAGAGTGTGCTTCGTAGCATTAAAAAATGTGCCGTAATTATTTTGCAAATTTATCATTGTTATGGTGACGATGTCAGGGGTTTTCGTATTTTTTTTTTTTTTTAGAAATATAGTACAGTATTAGCAACTACGTTAAGAACTGTTATTTTATTCACACAGAGAAAAGAAATACAAAATGCTAAAATTTGGCGTTTGTCTTTTTATATACTATATAGGTTTGTTATTATATGTGTGTTGTAACATGTATAAAAATGTTAAATATATTCAACAATATTTGGTAATTATATATATTAAAAAACTTTTATGTACGCGACTTGAAACAACGTGAAAGGTTTTCAGTCTATAAAGGCCTATTCTATGATCTTTTTAAAATTATTAATTCTTATGCAAACAATTAATAAAATTGGAAGTTTCTTACATTGTCAGTATATGCATAGCATTACAGTTATTCCAAACAATTCTCTACCAGTGTTTACTTAAGGTTTGCATGTTACGTTGGTTCTTCTACTAATACACGTATATTACAAGAGGTTTGTAATAGATTAAATGAGGTAAGTAAGAATTCGTTTTTATAAACATTGTGTATGAAATTATAAATTTTGAGATGTATAATAACAAAAAGAAGTGCGTTCCGAAGACATATGTCGGTAGTGTTACCCACTGAAACATTATTCCCACTTCAACTCTCTGTAAAAATAAAAGTATGGGGTTGAATGCGTCAAAAGGGGTATATAAATAAAATTTGAGGCTTCTTCCTTATTTCATACGCTAGTGTCCCCCACTTACAATTGCAAACAAAAAATTTTCCTCGATGTTGTAATTTACTCTGCGTAATCACAAAAAATTTTGGCAGTAAATAAGTATTTAATTTTTAAAAATGAAAGCATTCATGTTTCGAAAAAAATATTAAAGCGATGTGGGGAAAAATTTTTATAGATACTCCAGTAAAATTTTCAGTTTGATTGTTTTGATAGTTTCGGAGCTGTTGCGAGTTTAGTTTGGAGGATTCTTCGGCCGCGCGAGGCGTGTTTCGCTCTTTTTCATTTTCTTCCAGCGTAGGAAGCCGATACCCGGCTTCACCTCGCATCCTCTGCTGGTCTTCCCTTGTCATCTCCAGATGTATTACTGTATATTAGCGCCATGAGCGCGACCTTGACAGACCGTTTCTTCGGTCTCCTCTCTCGTCATCCCTCTACACCCCATTCTTCCCCCTCCCCACCCGCAGGCTGCCCGCCGGCTGGAGCTCCGCCGGACTACCTGGTTCCGACAAGCGCCGCCCTCAGCACCACGTCGCGGGGACATTCTTCCCGGCGGCGAGAGTTTTACACGCAGCACTAGAACTGTCACTCCAGAGGGCATGTTTTGAGTCGGATCGTATCAAAAACAAAAGGATATGAAAATATATACATAACTCAATAGTGTTCTGCCAATTATGTTTTCATTTTCATTTAAATTTATTCTTTAAATCGCTCCTGAAGTAGTCCAGCAGTGATCAATGGAAATTGTCAATATTAAACTGTAATTTTGACGATGAAAATTTTTTCTTCTTACTTTTATATGTGCAGAAACCTATTCGTACACTCGTTTCTTGAACTATACTTAAGTTTAACATAATTATGTGTTTTCTAAATAATTCTGGCTTGGAATAAAAATAAATGCATTTAAAATGACATAACTCAGTAAAAAAAAGTTTATTAAAAATATCCTAGGTATATTATGTCTTAAAAAGAAGCATCAAAAATAAATATGTACAGTTAAATTAGTTTTGTCGTAATATTTTCCATGCACCAATCGCCTTAAGTATTTGCCTTCAATGCAGTTACCTTATTTCACGTCCAGCGAAGTGGGTGGGTTCGGCTAGTACTAGTATAAATGAGAAAAAAGCTTGAGGCGCTTTGTGCCATATTTTTTGTATATTAAGCGCCCCGAGCTTTTTTCTCATTTATACTAGTATTGCTTATATACTATTGTCATAAATTAAATTTTAAAATTATTTTTTACTTTTTAGTTTGATAATCTTTAAAAGCATGTTTCTTTAGTTTTTTAAACTATATTTATTTTTAACTTTTTAGTTTGATATTCTTTAAAAGCATGTTTTTTTTAGTTTTTTAAACTATATTTATGTATAACTATCATAGGTAAATGAGTTACCGACACTACCTATTACCATCTGAGATAACTATTTGGAGTTGCAACGTCACAAAGAAATGGTAAAGTCTCTCCGAATCATTTACAGTTAGATGTATGGATATAATCTTAGAATTTACCGGAAAAAAATTTTTTTTTTCGATGTGGCCGGGATTAGAACCCACGATCGCTAAATCCGATAGCAAACGACACAGAAGTCGCGCGCCTAAGACCGCTCGGCTAACGAACGTAATGTAATTGGTGGGACATTTTACAGTGATGAGCCACTCACTTTTAGTCGAAAGAGTTACAGACGGACAGACAAACAAACATACAGGTGAAGCTAATATAAAGCATGTAAAAATCATCCTGTGTTCTATAAATATAATACAAGTCATGAAACCAGCGATAAATAATTTTACGCGGCTGAGAACATTAGAATTATTTGATAGGAAATTATAATATAATTATAGACGACCGGCAGATGAGCATTTTTAATGAATATTATGTGTGTGAAGTTTTTAAAAATATCGTGAGATCTGTACAGGTTAGAGTAAAAAGAAAAACACTTTGGCCTCATGATAAATTTTGATAAATAATCACACTTTTTTACTTCATTATTTAGACGCGTTATGTGAATATGAATGTGAAACTAACAAAAGATATATTTTAAATTTTTTAACTTGCATGAAGCACTCAAATAAATTAGTATAATGTATAACTATAATTCAACCAAAAATTGTCTCATTTAAAAGAACCCACCGTTACAAATTTTTTTATATTTATATTTGGATATGTAATTTTAAAATATTTTCTTTTTGATGTAAAATAAAATTCTAAACAATATTCTAAATATGGAAGAATTACATTTTACCATTCTACCAATTTTGTACTTTGTTTCGTTAAATAAATTGTCTGTTCATACATATGTAATAAAGAAAGTTATTTGTGTTTTGCATGTTTTTTGAAGAAAATAATCATGTGCAGTGCTTAAACTTTCTTTAAATTTTCTCCTCAGCAATTTATGCCAGTCAAGAGCTTGTTGCACAGCTGAACAACAATTTTGACCACGTAGCACCAATTTCTATGTTCTATGGGCAAACATCTCCAAAAGTAGATGAAGTGAGCCAAAAAATAAGAAAATTCTACTTTGGAAACAACCCGATCAACAACGATACCGTATTCAGTGTTGTTGATGTAAGTATTTTTTATATAATTAGCTAACAACATAAAAGTAACATTCCAGGAAAATATTACATTGAGTAGTTAGAAAATAAATATTTTTATTTTAGATTCTTGAAATTTGCATTTGCAGTGTTGTAAAAAGTAGAAGTAATATTATATGATAGTTATTAGGAATACATCTGTCGATTAATTATTCACAGCAAGCTATAGGCAAGGGCGTTATCGCTATAGACATGGTTTTATGAAGGATTCTAAAATATGTGTTCTACATGTGTGCTCTTTTAGTTAAAAAAATTTATAGCAGGATGAAATTGCATTTGAAAAAAATATGTTTGAAAATCACGTAAAGGTAGCTCAACAATAAGTAAACTGTGGTTTTATAGAAATATTACAGAATAAATACATTATAACGTAAATTTCATTCAACCAACATACACTGCACGGTTGGTTAAAAGCCAAACTTCGTGGCTAGACGTGCTGGGTTCGACCCCCAGCTAAAGCATGGATAGCGTGCGGTATTATAATTGTAAAGTAAGGTAATCATTATGGCATTTAAGTTAAAAGTTTTGGGGGGGGAGAGTGAAGAAAGTGAACTGTTAATAAACCCTATGAAATATAAATAAATAAATTAACTAGTGTCAATCATGCGATAAAAAGTTTATAAAATATAAATAAAAAATATATTTTTTATTAATATTGTGTCAATGGTATGAAGAAACATTGGTCGAAAGGATTGTATAAACCGTAAGGCCGGGTTTATAAACTTCACACGAAATTCAATAGCGCAAGCTTGCGACACGCAACTAACGCAAGAAAAATAAGGTTTTTTTTATAAAGTTCGACGCCATGAACACTACAACTTTAAGTAGTAAAAGTGTAGAAAAAAATTCCTCCCTGAGCCTTTTTTTTTTTTTTTTTTAGATTTAAATTTATTATAAAAGTATGGAATCCTCAAAAATTTGATTGAAATGTGTTAATTTCTTTCGCTGCGCTAAAGTTTAGTAAGTGAAAACACGAAACATTTTATTTAAAAAAATTGTAGCCTTCTATATACACATGACGTCTCTCCATCCTTCAAAGATTTCGAAACAATTCGTTTCTATTACATAGAAGGCAAGAAGTTAAAAGTTGAGCAACGCTTGCGTTGCGTTTTTACGCCTTGCTTAATTTATGAACAGTGTTGTAGGTAGGTTGTGGTTGCTGAACTTGCGATTTGCGTTTATTATGTTTCTTGCGCAGTTCATAGCCCGGCCTAAGGCCCGTTCTATACTGACACGGACATTTAAACGTATATGTATATGTAAATTCTGTGCCTGAACTATGATCTCAAAGAATTATATATATAATTAAATTAATATTTCGTAACCTTGAAATGCAATCGCATTGCTCACCATTTGTTACGTTTCCGTGCTTTGTGGAAGCGGCAGATGAGGTAGTGAAATGTTCCGGGAGATCCGTCTCCGTCTATACGTGCCATTGCAGACCGGTGCTCTAAGAACGGTCTAATGGTTCGCGTGGTTTGTTCCGGCGCGGAACAGATGTTCACGGACAGCTGGTTCCTCCACGGCACGAACCAGGCGGTCCGGCTCCAAGCGACGAGGAGCAGCGCCCCCGTCTACTACTACTACTTCGCGTACAGAGGCACCAGGAGCTTCAGCGAGCTCTTCAGTGGCCTCGACACGGACTTCGGTACGTACCGCCCGTCTCTCTCCCCCCCCCCCCCCCCCCCCCCCCTCACAGGGCCGGCGCGTCCGTACAGGCGAACTAGGCAACCGCCTAGGGCGCCAAGTAGTTGGGGGGCGGCGCAGCACGACACACAACAGCTCATATAATATTTTTAACGATTATTGAAACTAGATGAAAATCGATTATTGTAACATTTTGGAATGTTTATATTTATGTAAGTAATTATTCAAAGTCCACGGTAACCTGTTTATGATTTGCAATAAGTAAAAAGTTAAAAATAAAAAAAACACAAGCCTGTTTACATTTGATTGTTGACAATATCTTAAGCTTACGTGATGTATTTTGAGGCAAGGAAATATTTTTTGGGGTGTCTGGCCCGAGGGGGGGGGGGGGGGGGGCTTTAAGGTTTTTCGCCTAGGGCGCCAATTTACCTTGCACCGGCCCTGCCCCCCCTTCCCCCTCCTCCTCCTCGAGATCCCGTGTGTCGAGGCTCGGTTGCACGCGGCATGTTTCATTATAGATTATCTATTTGAAGTGAAACTTCTTTAGGCGCGATGAGAGTAAAATTTCAAGGCCGAACTCTAACGCAACTTCGTGAAACATCGTTGTGAAACGTTTCTTACGCGAACATATAAAAGCGAACACTTTGCTATATACGTGGCTGTGCTCGTTTTCGTTCTCCTCTTTCTGCGATTATTTGTCACCAGCCAAAACAAAACAAAAAAACTAGAACCGAGAGATATATATGAAAGAAAGAATAAGACAAGAGAGTGTGTGCATGCGCTTGTTTCAGAAAATAGATATAGGTATTCTAATCAGTCATCTGTGAATGCCTTGAATTTTATATTTGCTACCAGCGCACTCGCGTTCCTCCTTGTTCAACCAGCAGCGTAGAGAGCGCTGTTTGGAAAGTCCCTGCATTTTCTGCATAGATAGAGCTACCTGTTATGAATTTCATATTTCATTCAGAGATTTGGCGTGTTCTAAATGGCAGAATTGTTTGAAGAGATAGTAACTCGCAGAGAACTGATATTTTGACTACAATTTTTCACTTTGATTCTTTAAATAATTTCCTCGAATCTTATTAATACTAATTATACGTTATTGATATCCTGAGTAGTTATTTTGAAGAAAGTAATAATTTTGGGACATCCTGTACTTACGAGTTGAGGTCTGAATTGCCAAATAAGATTCACTTCTATCACGTGTACTGAGTTACACGCGCTCTTTTTTTACATCTGCAAATTTTTATGAAGATATGTTTTTTTTTAAATGTGGCTGTACAGTGCATTGCCAATCTGTGAGAACACAGAAAAAAACGAACTTCTTAAAAGTGACCTTGATGCATTATGAATATTACCTGTTTTTTTTTTACAAATGGAAAATAATTTTTGGCGATTAAATATTTTTATAAAACGTACCTATGTCGTGCTTTTGTAGTGAAACATCTGTAAACTTTGTCGTTAAATGAAACTATCTACTTGAAAATGCAACTACACAAATTTTAATGTCATTATTCCTACTAACAATATGCACTACATTCCACGTACGTAATATTTCATGTGTTCGATCATACGCTAATTATCAACAGAACATCATGTAATATTTAACATCTCTCCAGGAATTATTTGTTTTATACGTGAATTATTTATTGACGTGCAAATATTACAAAAATGAAACAAGTTACGAATTTAGATTTTTTTCACGTGAATTATTTTAATTCTAAACTGTAATGATTTCCCGTGCGGAGGTTTATCGCTCATTTGTAAAACGTTAGATTTCCATTTTTTTTTTGTTTTTTTATCAGTAGATATACGCAGTAAACTTATCATTTTACCTTCGTCGTTGTTGCTGACATTTCTAACAGAAATGATTGTCACAAACAGCCTGCACTTCTAATCGCCTGACTAATGGAGCCTGTTGTCGTTTCACGAGAAACATGATTCCATATCTAGAAGGGAGAGCGATAACAACTAAGGCATTGGTTTCCTAAAACATGACATTCACAGGATACACTAATCCGTCTGAGGATCTCCAACTACAAAACCAAAATTCTGCATTTTTTTTTAATTCATTTAAAAATGGCAGGTTGGTGTTTCTTGGATAATCAGTACAAAGAAATACGCGGGCAGTTGTAGCAGGGGACAAGTGTTCATAGAATTTACAAAACCCTTAGTTTAATATATCCAGGGAACTAAGATAGCCAGTTCATTAAACTGCGTGACACGAAGTCACAGATCTCTATAAAATTCAGCCACAGTAATGTGTCCTGTAGTTTCTGCTTTCAAATTACAAAGTGTTTCCCTGATATAAATTATTCGTTCATTATGCCAAAAGGTTTGTAACTGGTTCAGAACGCTGCAGAGAAAACATCGCAAAAGTTACAGAAAAACAGAAGCGTTTTAGGATTATATAGCTCTAGTTGAACTGCATTTTCATTGATTATGGCCCTGCAAACTTTATTACCAGCAGGCTTAAACTGTTTAAGTAGAGACCATATCTACCACCATTGAGAACGTAAGAAATAGGATACAAAAATATTTAGAATTAATAAATTATTAGGGACAAAATCAAAGGACCGTACATTAAATCGCCACAACATTCAAGCTCCCGATTTTTAGTCACATAAAAATCTGCTTGCAAATTTATGGAAGAGGCATTAATTTATCTACAACTTGAAACACTAGTTTACTAGTTTTGTGCCATAGCTCATTATCCGTTCCCCTTCTGTACCTAATCTTCAGTCGAGGTAAAATACTGTTGCGAGGATGCTAGCGACGGGGCTGGCCAACCGGTCGGCGCGTCAACCTGCAAGAGGGTAGGGGGGTGACGGAAGTATTGCCAGTCCCTCTGCGGTAATCCGGCCAGCGGGGCGCCTCTCTACCTCCTTCCAGGTCTCGGCACGTTTCCGGAGACCAGTCCGCGTGACGTGGCAGTGTTCCCGCAGCTTCGAGTGCTAAGTCGGAGATTCTGATGACACGATACTTATAAAGGCTACAAGATCATTCCAGAGCGTGTCTGGGAAGTATGTTAACGAGGAGGTTGACTTGTGAGGGACAGTGAATTTAAGAGGGTGAGTGACCCCTTGGCGAGCGATAGCGGGCGACGAGCGACGGGCTTCGTGCGCGATGATCGGACCATCGAGGCTCAGAGCATCGGGGACGGCCTGGTGTGGGGACCGAGGAGCGTGGTAACAGACTCAGTAGAGAGAGCTGTTTTATAGTAGAGCTACATTGGGGAGGGTTAATAGTGGACTTGTGAAAGGATTATTAGTTTGTGGACGACATTTAAATTGTTGTAATTTAGTTAGCAGTGTAAATATTTGCTGAAAAATAAAACTGCAATTAATCAATAATTGTGCTCTCATTTCCGGACCTGTTTTCCCCACTTGTAACTAAATGTATGCACACGGCCACAAGGTGTGAACCAGACCCTCATAAACTAGGTCGGTTTTTGTGCGTTTGGACTTTTTGTTCTGCTTAAAACATTAAAATAAATATAAAAACACCAATGTGTGCGAGGCCGCCATACACCACGTTATAAGAGAAACTTCGCATGTAGAGGTACAACTAAGAATGCATCAAGCGTGCAAGTATGCTAGAGAGCAATCATGCGAGTGTACAAGTGTGCAGATGTTCTATAATGCAAACACGCCATCAATTCCCCTACTAATGGGCCTCCTCTCCCCCACTCCGTCATCGAACGCTCGACTCTTGATTTTTGCACTTTTAGTTGCACCTCTGAGAGTTACTCTCTAATGACGACATACCCTCGACGTACCACACAAGATGTAAATATGTTTCACTTCTACAACTGAATGAATGTATGAATATGCGCATCATCGATCGATTATTTAATGAGTCGGTGCGATGTTGGGGTGCGCATGAGACCTAAAACAACCTGTCTACAGTGGTTTAACAATATTTTGTGTAGTGACATAAAATAAAATTTATATTAAGTAATGTAAAACGAACCAGACACGTGGTTTATGTCACGCCCTGACTTTAATACCCAACGTAATGTTCAAACTGCTAACTACCCCTCTGATAACCACCCTGCTTCATCCATGAAACACTACATAATAATTAAATCCATACATTACAAACTATTTAACTTGCAGAATAAACTATATGTATGTATTTATTAATGATTTATTTCAGGCGTCTGCCATGCAGACGAGCTGCAGTATCTATTTCCTTCAAATCGAGTATTTCCGGATTTGGTTCCTTCCGATGAAGACAACAGAATTACAGACATACTTTTGACGATGTGGACCAACTTTGCACGGACAGGGTAAATATAATATTATCTTATGAAGTATATAAGCATTTTAAATAATTACTTTATGAAAAACTAAGTTATCTCTAGTATGCTTTTATCGATGGACGCCCGGGTTACTACAGGAAACACAACAGAGCATTGGTTTGTTCTTCTGCAAGTGTATTGTTCGCGTAAACATAATACTGGTTTATTATTTTACTACTAGCCGTGTGCCCGATGAGAAAGTATTTGATCGTTATTTTTGATGAATTACAAAAAAAAAAACCTAATACAAATGACTTTTATTCGTAAACAGAAGGCTAAACAACAATTTCCTTATTTCTAACTTCAAAAATTACAAACTTCTATACAAACTTCCATCTTTTATTTAACCCCCCTTAGGGAATGAATTCTCAAAAAAAAAGTTATAATGCTAATTTTTGTTATATAAGGAACTCGTACGCAACATTTCATGCTTCGAGACCCACATGTTTAAGCTGTGCGTGGTCTGTCAGTCAGTGTTAGAGTTTTGTTAAGTAGATGGCAGAAACGGTTGGTGAAATGCTGCAATACGACAAAGAACTATGGTCCCATGACTGTTACGCACAAATAAATCCAGTAATTTTTTTAAAATAAAATTTTATGGACATAAGTCTTTGCTGGTTTACTCTGGTTGTAAAAGAAATTTTTCAACAATGGACTACCAAAATGAATACCTTTACAATTACATTGATAAATAGCCAACCTGTGTTTACATATTCATTATTTGTTCATTATTGAAGTTTTTCTATGACAACCATAGAAATCCAGTAATAAAATAAAATAAAATAAATATCAACCAGTGCAAGAATAATTCAAATATCCAACCCAGTGCAGTCCGGTGTGCATACCATCGCACTTTGCGACCGCTCACCAGCCGCTACTCAGCTGTCAGTATTATTTGGTTTATTACGACCAGATGCCTACAACATTGACGTCATTTTCTGGCACCAGGATAAACTCCACACACTTGTTGTTGTTTGCTGTCCATTGGCCACTGGCAAATTTTATCTTCCGGCCCGATTGCATGTCATTGAGTCATTTGAATTTTATGTTTTTATTGCTATCTTGTCCTCTGGAGCGAGTAAAAACTACATGTGTTACAATGAGAATGCAATTCAATTTTATGATAGCAAATGTATGCATTCTATACCCTCTCTCTCCTAAATAATAACTTACTTGCACAGTACTATAATGTAATATTCTTACATCTTCCTCAAGAGTTCACGGTGTTTAAGTGGTCAGATCTCATCCACCAAAGTGATCCCGGGATTTAATTCAGGTGGGAACAAAAATTGAATTTTTTTTTGCAGTGTAAAACGTTGACGACTCTCCGTGAGACGATGGGTTTTCTAGGGAAATTACGGTTTCCTCTCGCCGATTCTTTCCATCAGTGTTCCATCTCCATCCCTCACTGTATCTACGGACCTTTTGTCTGTAATACAAAAAGCACTTATGCCTTCATACATTAAAGTCTCTTCAGAAACGAGGAGGAACACGATACAGTGTGTCCATAAAACAATGTCCCAGTTTCAGTGGTATATTATAACAGTTTAATTTAGACTAATTACAGCAAATCATACATAAACTTGAAGGTAAGCTAACATAGTTTTTCTTACAAATGTTCAGAATGTGCACATTTAGTTATACGGCACACATCCAACCAAAGTCCAATTCTTCTCACACATTGGTTATCACGTCCGGAGTAATGGAAGCAACAGCCTCTTCAATTCTGTGTCTCAACCCTGGCAAATCATTATGTAGCGGCGCAACGTAGACACGATCTTTTATGGGGAGGCCAGCGAAAAATAGCCTCTGTCGTCTCGACCATTACGACCAATTCTATGGTCAGGGACTTCGACGTTCAACCATTTTCGTACAAAGAGATTTCAAACGGGATGGTGCTTCATCATGTTGCTAAATTAAGTTTACATGTTCACCCTCTACTAATTGGGGAAAGAACCATTATTTCGCGCTGCAAGCGAGAAAACAACAAAGCAGTATTCGCGCATACGCTTATTTAAAACGGTTTGAGTAACTCTTTGATTGTGCCTTGAACCAAGATTCTACAACGCTTACAGTTGATACTATTAAATTTTATAACTGGGACATTCTTCTGTGGACATGCTGTACAATACTTACAAGATAACAATATGTTCTTTGAAATATTCTTGTAATGGGGAATATTGATTTAAAACAACTTCATGAATATGCGCTCTTGCTGGTTCACACTGGATGCCATTGGAAAACCTCAATAATGGTCAACAATATTAGTTGCTGTCAGTGTTTTTTTTCTCAGTGTGTTAATGTATTCATCTTTGTTATCTAATATTGAGATTTTTCTATGATATCGAGTATGAACCATCAATGTTGTGTGCCTATGAAATTGTTTTAGATCGAGATGACTCTAGATATGATAATAACCATCCTAGCACTTCCCTAGAATAATTTCGGAAGATTCTGGCAATTATTCAGGCCCAAGATGTAAACTAGTCCTTCCGAGTGCATTTTACTTCTGTGCCACCTCGCTTAGTCAAAAATGTGAATGAGACAACGTAACAGTACGATTTAATATAATTTCAAAACTTCAAGACTAAGAAAGCTTGAATCGGCAAAACACCTGATTAGTCTATACATGTAAGTAGGTATTTAAATGAAGAAATGCACTTATCTTCTTACTGATGATTATGTTCTAGTAAAACAATGATATATGCAAGGGCAGTAACACTTTGTAAGTTTTTACCACTTGTAGATTTTTTTTTCAAATGTAAGGTCAAATTTTAGTGTTTAAATGTTTGTTGAATTTCGAGGGAATTGTGGCCAGGTCAGCGCGCAGGTAGCCTTTTGTTCATTCCCGTGCACCTCAGGAGGTGGACCCAGCGAATCACCAGCACATTCCACAGCCCAGCCTAGAGGAGAACATGTCTGACGTCCGAGCAAAGCGGTCGTGTTTTGAGTCGAGGCTGCTAAAAATGTAACTAGTCCCGTTTTATAAGTGCCGTTCCCAGTGTTGTTTGTCACATAAGTATGAATATAAAACCAACGGAAAACACTGTGTCGTGTGGACCATGCTTTTCGAACACCTTCCGACCTCACTATCAAAAGAACTCTGAATTTCTCCGCCATGCAGTCCTACGGTGTTAGATGAGTTGTGAATCGCCGTATCTGAAATCTTAACATATCTTTTTTTTTCTTCCAGGAAGCCGACAACTGAGAGGCTGAATGTTTCTTTTGAATGGAAGCCTGTGACAACATCTGCTCTGGAATATCTGCACATTGGTTCTGAGATGTTCATGTCTACAGAGCTGCTGAAAGAAAGGGCGGAATTCTGGGCATCACTGCCCGTCAGTCAACACCACTCCTGGTCAAACTTGGCCAAAGATGAGCTTTGATTATTAAAAACAATGTTTATATATGGACTATACACTTTGTATGAAATATTTTACATGTGTTCGTAATACTTTAGAGGTTATATTAAGCTCAAAAGTAATTACGTATATATAGGATTATATAATCTAATAAAGAAAATGTTTTTAATATTCTAATATTCTATTCTTGATATCATCCTTCTTCAGTGACACAAGCACCATAACTATATTTCCTTGGAAAAAATTAAAATATGTATGTGTACTCATGGCAATACTGTTCGTACATCATCTCCTGAAGTGGGAGAGGACTTTCGTGTGATTCTGTCTTTCTTTGTTAAGTGGTTTGCTGAAAGCCATTCAAGACGTGTACAATTTCAGAACAAATACTATTTTGCGGGCCTGTGCAGTCCATCCTGGAGATCATTGATTCTACGAATTGTTAGTCTTGAACAATTTATGTTCTACACTGGATTGATAGTACGTACTTTAAAATACAATGTACGTAGTAAGAATACCAATTTTATTTCAAAAACTTAAATTTCAATAAACACACATAAATTATTTTACATTTTTATCAGAGGTAAGAAATGTTATTTACAATAATTAGGGCTTTATTTTAAATGGACACATGCAATTTTCATTTTATTTACCCCATTCATTAATCATAATCACCATTAGGCTGTCGTTATCGTATTATATTCAAAAATAGAAGAACAGCTCTTTTTTGCTTATTTGTATTTAATTTGTAATGCACTTGAAAAAAATAATATTAGCATAAACTTAATTAACACAAGTTTTGCTACTGCATACACTTAAGTAAATATAAGAATATTCTTTTATTTCAAGATGCATATAGGGTGATTTGAAATTCATTACATGCATTTACAATTAATCATAAAATTGAAGAGAGAAAAAAAGTTAAGCATGTCAAAACGTGCCCCACAACCACCATCATTGCCCGTTTCAACTTTACACTTTCATGACGGTCTGATGAAGTACGGAGTTTTATTACAAAATAATCATTGTTAATAATGTTGGGTTTTTTTTATGAGGAAATACAAATAAATTTTATTCAAACACGAAGATTTCCATAAACATAATGTACTTCAAATTTAAAAAAAAATTAAAAAATAATTTTTCTTAAGTTTGAAAGATAAAGTTCTAGGTTGTTGCGGTGAACACGGTCTAACAGCTTGAACGGCGGAAGCCAGGTCGGTCAGAAGTCCAGCCCCTGCCCCAGGGAGTACATAGTGGACTCGGAGAAGAGCCGCGGGACGCGCATGGCCATCGCCATGCTGGAGTAGTTGCCGCGGCCCGGGTTGTCGAACACGATCTCGCCCTCCTCGTCGGTCCAGTCGGCGTAGCTGACCTCGTGCGCGACCCCCATGCCCAGCTTGCGCGCCAGCGTCTGGCCGCGGTCGCTCGTGAACACGCCCGCCAGCGCCGGCTGCCTCAGCGCCGTGGCCAGCCGCGCGCCGCTCAGCAGCAGCCCCATGCCGATGCCTGCGGGCATAGCGGGGCTTCTGTAGTGCGGGCACGGCCTGGCCTAGCGGGGCTTCTGTAGTGCGGGCACGGCCTGGCCTAGCGGCGCTTCTGTGGCGCGGGCACTGCCTCGCTCCATCACACAGTCGTGATGATGGTCGGATGGATGGATGGATGGATGGATGGATGGATGGATGGGTGGATGGATGGGTGGGTGGATGGATGGATGGATGGATGGATGGAGGGGTGGATGGATGGATGGATGGATGGGTGGATGGATGGATGGATGGATGGATGGATGGGTGGATGGGTGGATGGATGAAAGGATGGATAAATGTTTGGATAAACATAAACTGATGGATGGCGATGAATGCATGGGTGGATAAATGAATTGATGGTAGAATGGATGGAAGTAGTATAGGATAGCCTGTCCTGCGCCAGGCTTCAGGTTTGAGGATTGAGGATGGGGTCAATGACCGACCGTCCTAACATCACGGCGGCCATCTTGGATTACTTTGACCTTTACTTTCAAAATTTGTCAAGAATGGCTAAAAAAAATTCCGAAAATTCGCCCAAGCCCACTAACATTTCGAGTTTTTGGAAAACAAATTCCACCAAAAAATCGAAACACTTTTTAAAAATTTTGAATTTCCCTATTTATAGGGGGAAATTTCCCGTTTTATTCCTAAAAAATGCAATAATTTGAATTCGAAAAACCTCAAAAGACTTGTGCCTTAAAAAGAACCTAAATTCCGCAAGGAGGTTAGAAGTCCGCATCTACAAGCCTCCAAAAGCCTCTGGTAGGTAGTTTTGACCTTAACCTTTACTTTGCTGGTATACGTGAAATCGTTTATTTTTGACCGAACAATTTCAAAAAATTCCAAAAATATTCTAATTAATAAATTGATTGATTCGATCGATTACAGTGCTTGGTTCGATCTTTGCTCGAACCAAAAAATGTTTATTCTAGATAAAAAATATTAATTTCAATAAATATGGTAAATAGTCCTAAAAGATGCTTAAATTCCTCTAGACCAGTCACCAGTAAGTCGATATGCCCACCATATTGAAAATTCGTAGTAATCAATATATATTATAAAAGAAAGTGTGGAATGTACGTGCGGCTAAAACTCAAAAACTAATTAAGGTACGATTAAGGGACTTACATGCAGTGATAGCCCTTTGACCCCCCTTAAACCAGAATGTTTTTGTTTTTACCTAAAGGGCGTACCTTCGGAAATATAAGGGCTTAAAGTTTTGCTTTATAAATTTCTACAACAGTCCAGAGTTGTCGTGAATATTCGAGAGCACTCTACAATACTCGAGAATGTTATAAAACGTCCAAACAATTCCTAAAAAATTTTAAACACCCTGAAACGTCTGGGAATACTGTATAATGCTTTCGACTGTTTTATAAATGTCTAAAGAGCCAAACTATTAGTTTTTCAACTCTAAAACTACGCCCATAGATAAAAATCAGAATAATTTTTATCGAAAATTATATAAATTGTTCTAAATTGTTCTAGAATGTTCAAGACTCTTCTAAAAAATTTCAAAAAGTTCTGAAAACTTGGGAATGCTGTAGAATGCTCTAGACTGTTGTAATCCAAAATGGCGAAAGTTACTAGAATTAAAAATGGAGTAAAAACAAAATGATATAATATTCTAGAAAACAAGAGGTGGAAAAAATGGCGGATCCAAAATGGCTACTAGAGTCAAGACCAAAGTCAAAGATCAAGGTCAAAGGCCAATGGTAAAGATCATCCAAGATGGCCACCGTTACTTCACAATCCAAAATGACGGCCGACACCACTGACTTCACGGCCATGAAGCCAGCGCTCGGAGCCCCCTTTATACACTACTTAAACCGTTTCCTCAAATGTAAATGACCTGCCACATTCGCGCAGTCGTGTCTGTATTATCTGTCTGTCCGTGTTGTCCGACCATGCTGTTTGATGGACTTTCTGTAGCAGCGTGCCACATTCACTTGTGTGACGGCATATAGTTCATGTAATAGTACATAGTGGGCAATACGGTAGATTGCTATAGATATTTTCCTTGGCTATACTCGATATCTTTATACAAAAGAGAGATTAATGTAAATATAAATTAATGGAATTTCAATACTTTTTAAAATTTAACCAAGAATATAAAATATTTTTGAACCAAATCTGTTATTTTAATGCCTACACTCAGTTACCATTTGATTACTTTTTCGGGTACTTCGTTTTCAGTTTCAAAGTAACTTAACTGAAAATATATTATACTAATGATTCCCAAGACTTCATTACTCGTATATAAACCATAAATTAAAGCATCTGTCTCAAAAGAATTAATTTCGCGTGATTTTACAGTTTGTTTATACTCATCATGATTCTCACTGGTGAATATTTTTCATGACGTAAGGTGTTGATGGTGCTGACTGACCTGTTGACCTTGGAAATTCAAGTTCGCCAACTCTGGTCGGACAGATCCACTCCACAAGACTGTACAATCAGCATCTGATGTCAATGGTCACGTTAACCAATCAAATGCCATATTCACATCTGCACCATCCGCTCTGACGTATCAGTCAAACGCGACTGCGCGAATGAAGCAGGCCCATAAGTCCCATAAATTTAAATGATTTTTTTTTGGTTCAAGAAGGCTACTTAATACCTACTTGTATATACGGGTGTTCTCATATTAATCAACAACTGAAACATAAAACTATATTTCATCACCATACTATAGTCGTCAGCTGGATCAAATAGTGTGTTGATCGTGCTGACGAGATGCAGCATGATATAAACACATAAATACCAAACCAACCAGAAAGCCCTTAGTGATTAGGTGTTAAATAATTAATTTGTAGTTACCTCTGCCTCTAAATTTTGGTTTCACACAAATTGCGTGAATATGAAAGAAAGAATCTGTATCGAAGTTTTCAAAAATGTTTCCAGCTGCAGCCATGTGACAACGAAGACTCATCACCTTGAGGAAAGCTTCTCCCTGTAACAACTGTAACATACTGGCTATAGCCCAAAATTATTATAATAATTACTTGTTTTTATGCCAATGATTTTGGAAAGCATACATTTAACCATGCACAAACTAACATAAACCTCCCAATGTTATTTCTTACATAAGACGAGGTTATAACCCTTGAATGAGGATACACTTACCCAGAGGTGTAATTTGTTTACATTTTTTCTGAAGAGACATTGGCCCTAAAAACGAATAACTACAAGTATTGTAAACAATGATACTTGAACTGAAGCCTTTAGGTTAAACTTAAAGGGGCCACATGCAGAATGCACTCGTTGGTTTTTCAGAGGTGATAAGTATTCTGCAGCTATGAGATCTGATTTTTGCAGAGAACCTAACTTAATGTAACATAAATTCCCTTCACTTACTTAACCGAACAATAAAACACAAGAGAATCCAATGGAAAAATAAAAATCTCATAAACCTAAATCACCCAACAGGATCAAAAAGAACCCATTAAAATAAAACAAAATAACTCACAACTGAAACCAAAAATCATTTAACTACAATTATAAACAATAGAAAAACAAACCATTGAAATTGTTTAAAACGAAAACCAACAAAACATTAGAAACCAATGGAATGCTCTATAAAACAATGAAAAACAATATAATCCTTGACAACAGAAACCAAATATAACCAAAATAATTAAATGTCTGACACTAGAAAACAACATATTCAATGTAAGGCACCAGAACACAACAGACACCAACATAATATATTACAATAGTATCCAATACACATTTCTAAAATACAACAGAAACAAATTAAAAGCAATAGAAAATAACAGTAAATAATAAACCCCAATGCAATGCAATGTAAAACAATCGAAAATAACAAAAAACCAAAGAGAGCAACTATATTTTACAACCGAATCCAATGGAATATATTTAATTACAACATAGCCAACATAACATCTTACAACGAAAACCTAAAAACCCAATAGAATTAAATTAATAACACAAAACAACAGAAACCAACAGAATGTCTAAAATTTAATTCAATACAAACTGACATATTCCAATGGAAAACATTATAATACAACAGAATCCAAAAGCATGCCTTACATTTGAAACCAACATATGAGTAAACAAACAGAATCCAATGGAAACCAACAAACCATGTCTATCAGAAACAAGTAAATACCAATGATATATATCGAGAATGGCAACAAGAACAAACAGCCCAAATGCAAAAGCTGTTAAAAACAATAAACAAAAAATGAAATTGATATAATAATATCTATGGATTAATTTTTTTCTCGTCTTCCTCTTTATAACTTAAACAAATTATATAAAATAAGAAAGTGAGGTCAGTTGCAAAACCTGGTATGTATAGCTGGGCAACAGAAGCAAAACTTGTTAAAACCCCTGGGATTTTATGCAATTCCAAAAGCCACTACATCTATGACCACCATAACAGCTACGACTAGTTTCCATTTGCAATACCTATTATAACTTGTTACTTGAGTGTGCTTTAGTTAATTGTTTGAATAAATATCAATTTCAAGTGGTTGTGTTGAAAAGGACCACAGTAAAATAAATCATCAAAACTTTTCACCCTATGCAGTCTCATTAGTGCAGAGGACAAAACACGGTGCTTCAGTACTTGATCTGTCACTTAAATGTGAAGAAAATGTGGGAACTATTCTGTAGAAGCACACGAAAGAAAATTTGCGAGTTGAATATAAGTTTTCCGAACAATTTTAAATGAAAATTTCAATATCAGTTTTGATGCCCCAAACACTGATAGATGTTCTACATGCACGAGTGTGGAGAACAAAATCAATGATGAAACGGACAAGACTGTAAAACATAATCTTGAAAATGAGTTATTAGCACACAAAAGATACGTTTTATCAAAAACTTCGGGAGAAAACCGATAGTGAGTTGGTCCTAAATTATGACTGTCACTAGAACTTAACTCTGCCAAAATTTCCTAACCAAGTAGCATAACACGAAAGACAAATGTATTTATTTAATTTTACAATATCTGAAGGTGTTTGAATCTCCCCTCAAAACAAGAGAAAAATTTTTTTTATGTCTGTACAGAAGACGCTTGAACCAATAACATCAGACTTACATCACTGGATTAACAATCTGGATCTTGATGAGGTGACTACAATCAGACTCATTTCTGATGGCTTTGGTGGCTAAAAACAAGAATCAAACTATGATCGGAATGCTCTCACATTGGATGCTTCTGGAAGCGCCTAAACAATTAAAAACACACTATCTTTTTTTCAATTGTTGACCATTCATTTATTCGAGTTTAAAGACAGATTGCTGATGCTGATGCTGATGTTCCAGCCACAGAAATAAATTATTGTGAGGAAGAGATGGATGATTTCGAGGTAGTTGAGAAAATTATTAATAATTACTCTCCTGGGTAATATTTGCCATATTAATTAGAGTGTTATTTTGTCAATGTATTTGATAACAGCTAACGTGAACACTTGAATATTTTATCATGTTACATCCATTGTAAAATATTTAATAAAACTAGTGTCACATAATGAAATGCGTGTGGTAATATCGACCTGCAGAATTAAATATTTTTGCCATTATGTAACATTATTGACAGCATTATTCAGCCGATGAATTTGGTAATACCTAATTTTAAAAAACATATATTTTTGTCATATGTTTTATTTCCGAATCATTGTCTTCCTCAACGTAATCTGCCTTTCATTTATTCATTTACCTCACTTCACGTACTCTGGATTTAACATATTTTGCAACTAAAAAAATGCAAATGGGTGACATATCAATTGCAAAAGCTGTTATTTTATATTATAGGTGCAAAACCTGTTATTTTTAAATAAAATCCTATCGATAAATACTATATTATAGAGCTTTCGTAACAAAGAACTAATTTTCCCCCCAATTTTGTAATATCAATTTTACGATTCTATGACATATGTTTCAATTCGTATACGGTTTTTCTCAATTTCCCACATTTTTATTGATCTGCAGATAACGGATTTTGCACATGGGCTAATCAACAGAAAGTAGTCATTTCTCACATTAAAAACAAAAATTCTCCTGCTTTTTTTCTATTACAAATATACTATGTTCCTGTTAATATTTTTGTTAAAAAGGGGGGCAGTTAGATGACCGACTTGTCATTCGTAGCTGAGCTGAAGGATGGTAAGAGGGAAATGGAGTAGTTGCTGAATGAGGGTGAATGGGAAAACGAGAGAACACCTACAAAACCCACGTGCAAATGGCAACATCAGCCTCATTTTCCATTGATGAAGTTATATGATGAACAAACATTGAAGTAACATTCAACAAACATTTAATCACTAGTTTTAAGTACTTTTAAATAATGGAAGCATTAAAATAACATAAATGTAGAAAATGCATTAATATCGTCCCCAAAATATTGTTACAAAAAATATTTTTTTAGAAAGCAGGCTTCAGCTGTCCGTAGCAATCGACTAAGAATACTATATTAATCGATATTTACATTAAAATCTTACAAACAAACCGAACAGTGGCGTTCTTAAGGGTAGGGGGCATTGGTATCTACCCCCCCCCCCCCCCCACCAAAACATTGCCTCACGGGGTGGTATACTTGCCAGCAGCTGCAGCTTTTCCTGGGTGAGGGAGTGCTCCAGGCGGCTGGCCACCCTGGCCACCAGCACGCCCACCACATGGCCACACGGGGTGGTATACTTGCCAGCAGCTGCAGCTTGGCCTGGGTGAGGGAGTGCAGCAGGCGGCTGGCCACCCTGGCCACCAGCACGCCCACCACATGGCCACACGGGGTGGTATACTTGCCAGCAGCTGCAGCTTTTCCTGGGTGAGGGAGTGCTCCAGGCGGCTGGCCACCCTGGCCACCAGCACGCCCACCACATGGCCACACGGGGTGGTATACTTGCCAGCAGCTGCAGCTTGGCCTGGGTGAGGGAGTGCAGCAGGCGGCTGGCCACCCTGGCCACCAGCACGCCCACCAAATGGCCACACGGGGTGGTATACTTGCCAGCAGCTGCAGCTTTTCCTGGGTGAGGGAGTGCTCCAGGCGGCTGGCCACCCTGGACACCAGCACGCCCACCACATGGCCACACGGGGTGGTATACTTGCCAGCAGCTGCAGCTTTTCCTGGGTGAGGGAGTGCTCCAGGCGGCTGGCCACCCTGGCCACCAGCACGCCCACCACATGGCCACACGGGGTGGTATACTTGCCAGCAGCTGCAGCTTTTCCTGGGTGAGGGAGTGCTCCAGGCGGCTGGCCACCCTGGCCACCAGCACGCCCACCACATGGCCACACGGGGTGGTATACTTGCCAGCAGCTGCAGCTTTTCCTGGGTGAGGGAGTGCTCCAGGCGGCTGGCCACCCTGGCCACCAGCACGCCCACCACATGGCCACACGGGGTGGTATACTTGCCAGCAGCTGCAGCTTTTCCTGGGTGAGGGAGTGCTCCAGGCGGCTGGCCACCCTGGCCACCAGCACGCCCACCATGGCGCCGGACTCTTGGTCCATGGCGCACAGCGACGCGCCGTCCTGCATCCACTTCCTGGCCACCTCCAGGTACGACTGCACAGACTCCGGCTCCGTCGCCAGCTCGCTTGCGCGGCATAGAGTCTCCTCCAGGAAGAAGTGATCCTTCGCAAGGCATCCAACGGCGGGTACAGGATTTTGGGTCAGAGGTGGGTCGAATTAAGATTTTAATTATTTAGGGCATATAATCTACGTTTCACAAACTACGTACTGTTATCTATAGCATTGCATGAAAATAATACTTAAGTAATTCTGGTAAAATTTAATAAAGAATTATGAGAAATTTTAAAAATTATTTAGGGTTCCGTGTTTTGGATCCAGCAGTGATGGCACCAGAGTGTAGTTTGCTCCCTAACAGCATCTCAGTTCAAGTCCATAGACAGGATTTCGTCAACAACGCCACGTTCAGGATAGGTATATAATTTTTTTATGAGTTAGTCTCTTATTCATTGTCATGCTGAAATCTCAGGCCATGGAAAACTTTCAGAACCCGAAAGTTTACACGTAATAATTTAAGTAATATTTTTTTTATTAAAATAAAACCATGTTTTATTTTGATTTATATTGGTGTGTTATTAATACTTTTTGAATTTAATTTCTCTAGGTGCGATATGAGAAAATGATTAGATTGAATTTTTACGCATGCGCGCACTATGAAACGTGATTTTTTCAGAATGAAAACAAAAGGTTACATACATAAATGAATCCCTTTTGGCACAACCTATAGGCGTAGGTAGATTAAGAAGAACTTATTCCTTCTGGAAACGATCTGGTTACTTCTACAAATTTGTGGAACACTTTAAGAACTTTATGTGCGTAAAATCCCATTTGTTGTCTAATATTCCAAAATGACTGACAAAACTTTTTCTCATATTCCATGCAGCGAAACGTTACGAATGTTTTTAACTTAATGCATCCAGCATTGAATAGCTTAGAACGAATTTCATATTATGCTTAATAAGGTAGTTATGAATTTGTTTGACCTTCAAACACTATTTTTATGCAGTCGTATAAAAATTTGCATTAGACCAATGTTTAAATAATATTAAAAGGGTTGAAACATTGGTAAACCATTGGTCATTCTGAAAGAAAAGCCACATTTTTTTTTTAATAATTTTTTTTTAATGTTTTAGTTAAAGGTGTAAATAGGATATAGCGTGGTAATTTAAGAAAGTCCCCTAAAAGTCGAATTTAATGTATACGGGAATCTTTATGGCACCTGCTTATCTTACAATTAGTCTAAACTCTTGACAGTAACAGTTATTTCATCTCCCTGAGAGAACAGATTAACAGGTCTGGATACAACAATCGAAAGTGGAAATCGTAGATGAATTGTTGTTGAATACGAAGCTACTCTGAGATAACGGACAAGCATTTCTTCCTTGAGGTATCAATCCTTGGAATTCAAGTACTACACCAAGTAAAATATATAGTTATTTTCAAGTCATTTTTATATATTTTTGATTTTGAAAAAATATTTCTTGGACAAAATTTAATTTTATTAGAATTGTTACCGATTTGTATACATGGGGGCTATTCCGCTCAATGTATACGGGGCTATTACATCCAGTGTAAAAGTGTTTATTACACTCATTTATAAATATTTATAAAAAATTTATTTTAATTGTTGTTGTTGTGTGTGATAAATAAAGAAAGAAAGAAAGAAGTCTGTATAAAACATGCAAAAGGTAAATCGGATGGTGTATAGTAAAGTAATGAGTATTCGGAGAGCATTGCAGTTTCGACTTTGAAGGATCGAGTTAATGTGAGTACATCTGCAACTTTAAACAGAAAAAAAAACGTAATATTTTGCCTGGAATCCAGAAGAGTAATAAAAATAGTTAGCTACCGAAACAAAGAAAAACCCTAAATTAAAATAAAAAAAATTTTCTACCAGACACATAACTTCCAAAGAACATACCTTACACAGAAACGAAACTGAAACGAAGTTTCAAGATAAATTATCCAGAAAAAGAGAAAATAAAACTATTGTTAAGCGTAAAATATTTGCTGCACCAGCCAAGTTACGAAGTAGAAGTGTATGATAATTTATCAAGTGTTTTCTGTGGACCTCCGTATGTTTTTTTAAAACATATACAAAATGAAAATTGGTTAGGACTGCATTTAAAAAAAGTCAAATATGGTTTCATGAAGTGTGCGTAGGAGCTAAAGGCATAAAAATAATTAACATACGGATGGTGTTTGTATGTATTGGGAAATTGGTTCATAAGCTGGTGAGTGGAATTGCACTGCCTATTCGTCTGTTACGTCATGCACTAATTTGCTGTTCAGCAGTCGGTTCTTTTTAAAGGCATTTTGAATGATTTGTATAGCTAAAGAAACACTTTTGGCTAAAAACTGTAGAATTAAAATTTCATATAATAGGTAGTTATGTAAAAACGTTTAAGGGTGTTTAAAGTGAATGCGAGCGGAGTTGGAACTACCATATTAAAAATTTGTGATATCGTGAAATTGGTCAGTTGAATTAATAGTTTTAATATTGTGGACGGTTATTTAGCTTAGGTAAGCTACATTAGAAATACTTTAAAAGCGTGTATTAGGCGTAAAGTTGTGTTTGCTCAAAAAGCGTAGCCGACACTTTTTTTCCCACTGGTTGTTGTCGGTGTCCTGCTGTTTGTTTGATACTAGCTGCAGCTTGATCGTGTGGTTTTCCAGAGATCCTTAGAAATATAGCGCAGCCGAGATAGTTTTCAAAATTACAGAGATGTTTAATATCAGTTAGTTACGGCAGAGGCCAAGACTGTTTTCCACCATAATATGTTTCCAATTTCAAGTGAATATTGAAGAATTTAAGTTGCACGACCGAGCGGCGAATCACAGTGACCTTCGGAACTACTGTTTGTCCCACGGAGTGGACTGATGTGAACAATGTGCTACCTTTGCCTGAAATGCTTTTAAATATCATAGAATAAAGAAATTAAAAATCGTGTTTGTGCAATTTTCGTCATGTAAATAATTGAAGTCACAGTGCCTTACAGTACTCACTACATTAAATTTTTATTGTAAACACAAATGTATTTTGATGAGTTGACTGCATTCAATGTGTTTTGTTGTGTTTTTTTCAAACTGGACAATGTCAGTGTTTTAAATGTTTTAATTTTGTTTGTAATATGAATGCATACTCTACCTTTTTTATTGACTGTATGACAAAGCAAAAAAATATATGTATAATTCAAAATTTTTAAAAAAGCTACAAAAATAATAATTCTGTAAATATTATAACTTACTTGTAACAAAGATAGTGCCTCATCGAACCTCTTTGTTTGCAGATCTTCTATTCTCACATCACATTCCAGCCTAGCCCATATTAGCGGCTGACGTAGATGTGTCAACACTCCATTGAATGGCGAAGGAGGTAGGACAAGTTTCTTAACCCTACTCATTGTATAAATGTATCATTCTCTATCCTGCACATAAGAAAAATTTACCAATGACAATTGTTTACCAGCATTTATTTTTATGTTACACTTCCTTAACAAATTCATAAAACATTACAAACGTTAGTAAATTTTTGTTGTTATACATTCATTTTCGTTTCTTTTTTTTTTCCTTTACTGTTTACGTGGAAAAAAAAATTATCAAACATTCCTAGCAATGAGAAAATAATAAATGCTTCGATTGAACCATTGAATATAAATAATACTTATAGAAGTCACCAAGCCATAAAAAAAGTATTTGCACTTCAGAACGCTAGTAGGACTGCCAGACGCGAGATGGCATTGTAATCGCCACGTCAAGCTGGTGGCACCGTTGTGCGGTCAGCAAGGCAAGTAATCATCCATTCATATTCAGAGATAAGGGAAAGTTACAGATGGAGCATAAGCTCTGAGCACTGTGTGTAATGTGGGGGCACAGCAAGGTGATTATGTATAGGTGTCCTGAGGGTACTCCTGCAGGAATACAGGGTGTGGTTAAGTTGGCAACTGATCAACCAGCAAGTCATGTATCTAGTTTAAAATCAAGGTATGGAAGGACTCTGAGACCTTCTAAGTGGTATACTGATGTTTGAATATAGTGCTTAAATTTGTATCGAGATATAGTTTAGTGACTGTAACTGTATTTGTACAGCTGTTTGTTGATAATGGGAGATGTGAAGGATACTGAGCTGGAAGAATTGTGAAACTGTATTGAGAATGATAATTACAGTACTAAGAGTTGCATTTATGGTGGTGTATTGAATGTGATTTATGTAAAGATATTTTTTTTATGAAGAAGGGAGATGTAAGGGAAAATAGATGATGTAACATTGGTAGTGGTAAAGGTTTCCCGCACAGTATGTATTGGAGTAGGGAATAAAACGACTGTATCACAATTAGTGCAGCCTAATTAGTGACAACACTAACTAAAAGAGCTTCGACTCAGAGTTATAAATTTACAAATGAAATTAAGGGTCATCGAAGTTTAAAAAGCATTTCACTTAATAATTATGGGTAGTCAAAGAGTGGTCCATGCTCAGCCACTTAGCACAACATATAGGCAGAATACACAATGGAAAATCAACAGAAACCGGTAAACAAAAACTACATGTTAAAACAAACCAAACTTGTGGGAGTCGATCCCGTAGTTTTCCGACTACATCTTGTATCCAAACTTTTCACGGATAACCGGAACGAAAAGCAACAGAGACGAGCATGGCATTAGCATTCGGTCATGATGAGGGCCTGGAAGATTCTTTCTGGTATCGCGCCGAGAGCCGAGAGCAGTAGCAGTGCTTCTCAAAAACCCAAATCCAGCCATTGCCATGATACCCTCCCCAACTCCTCTCTCCCATGAGGGATTTACCTTGAGTATCATTCCACCTGGGTGCGGAAATAGTGTTGGAGGGTGGGGCGTACACATCTTGGCAATACTTGGGCCCAAAAAAATGGGGAGGGGCAAATTACATAGAAAGAAGTCCATGGAGGGGTAAAAGTGGGCAGTCCAGGAGACTGTCGAGTCGCGAAATGTTTTAGGATGGCCCAATAAAAGGAGGGGGAGGTTTAAAGGTACCAAAGGCTCCCAAACCAGAAGGGTATTCAGGAAGGTGGGGGGATAACAGGAAAATCGTCCATCCAGTGGCACTCGGTGGCAGGGAAGTGGAACTAAACTTAGTGGCACCGACCTATAATTATCAACATGGCTACTAAATGGTGCTCAGATATGCCATGGTATAGTATACCGCCGGAATATGGGGGTCTAAGGAATGGTGCTGCCTGACGGTAAAAAACAGAGATAATGGGCTTAAATTTAGTTCAGCAGGAGGCCGAGAGATAGTGCAAGAAGGTGCTCGGGGGCCAACGTAGACAAAGATAAATCCCTCATGGGAGAGGGAAGTTGGGGAGGGGATCCTGGCATTGGCTGGATCTGGGTTCCGAGAAACAGCAAAAAAACAGTGATGGTGAAGGGGTATGGGGAAAATGCTGGCACCGACTGGCACACTATGCCTAACGAAACTTTCAGATGGAAGAGTGGTGTTCGAATACACAGGTGTACCGCCAGAGCTTTGGATGGGAGAAGTTACAAGCCAGATTGTGCAGAGACCGGAGGAACAGGAAATGCACTGCTAACTCAGCTTGAGAAGAAGAAAGCATGAATGGCTGCTGTGGTCAAGAAAATAGGCAAAAGTTTAAATTATAAGGTCCTCTTAGGATACAAAATTAGAACAATTTTAAATATGAGCCTTGCTATAATAATTAAAGCACAAAATTAGAAATTTAATGATGCCAAGAGAAATGCCTAATTTACAGCACACATTAACCAACCACCAGTCATCCTACGTCTCGTACCAAGCATGAACAAAACACCACCCATCCCACATCTTGTTCCAAGCATTAAACAAGCACCACCCAACCTACATCTCATTCTGTTCATCATCCAAATGCCTTATGGTCCCGAGCATCAATCGACCTCCAGTTATCCCACATCTTATTTTGAGAATCAACCAACCACCATTTGTCTACTTCTCATACCAAACATCAACCGACCACCACTTGTTCCACATCTTTCTCCAAGCATCAACAAACACTACTGTCCCCCATCTCATTCTAAGTACCAACCATCACTTATCCCATGCCTCATATGTGTGATATTACATTACACGAGCTGAAATGCTTAGTTAATAGGCTATACCTGAAGCTGAACTGCATGTATGAGCCGATTGCACTTGACTTCGGCCTGGGCCTGGAAATAATGTTCCTCAGCAAAAGAGCCCAGTGAGCCCTGCATCTCCATGCCCGAACTGTACCTTTGCTGTTGTCTGCTGGACTAGAAACTGTAAGACTGGTCATTTACTTTGAGTATTGAGCCATAACTGCCCGAGGCCAAACCATTCCACAGAAGGAATTCCCGCAGGACACTACAGGCCCCTGAAAGGTAGTGCTGTCAGGAGAGTGCCAAGGGCGGTGATGTTCGTACCCCTCAATGGGGTAGGTGACATCGACCGAACGTGGCCCATACTCATTGAGTTGGGAGCAGAGGAGATAAACCCTCAGCAGGGGAGATGTGAGGAGCATAGCATCCCAGATGCAGAGCAGCCTGAGGGCCATGATGGTTCATGTGATACCACATTCCCCTGTCACACTTCAGGGACTAAGAGTGGTGTTGTCCACATAAAGGGATGGGCCAGACCCACATGAGACAGGCATCATTCCCTGATAACCCTTGTTGCAGTGTAATATCACTCTTCCCCCACTACACACATTCCAAGGTGCTAACATCTAAACATTGCAAAACACACTCCGATGTGGCAGAGCATATTACAGGGGAGTCAACGACCATGATTGTCTCAGGAGAGACAGGAAGCATTTGACAACATACTTCGGTGCTCTTTCGATCCACACAGGCCACTATGTTGCATCGCCGCCTTTTTATAGTGTATGCAGCAGTGGGTGCAATGCTACGAATGGCCACCTCGGCCGGTGTATCGCTGTCACCCAAGCAGTTATCGACTAGAGTTATTCCTTTTTAATATACTGTTGTGCTTTTAAACCAGTAATTATAATTATATGTAATGTTTCTTTGAGGATTGAAATAAAATAATTATGACTTAGCACGAATATACTAAAAATGTAGCTACCTACTCCATCTTTCACTGCATGTTCATTGCACTGACCCTGGTTGCATGCGACGACCATGGGCTCCATCAGTTAAATTTGCATCTTCATTGGGGCTAGGCATGTTTCGCATCGCGGAGCCCCACAACATTTCTTAATCCCTGACCAAATTTTCAACAGTATTGTAAGTTTTTAAAATTCTAGTTAATCAGCTATGTGATTAGCGCCCATGGCTGGCTTGGACTCAACAGCTGCTTCACTTAAACATGGGACATTTAGTTTTACTACATAATATTATATTTTTAGTCTGACGCCACTCCCGCTGCCTGATTAAGTTTTGAATAATTATTAAAACTGAAAATGATCTCAGGGGCAAAAAGGGGGGTTCGACCACGTGGCTGCAGGCAGGAGTGCATCGTGATTTTTAACTACCTGGGCTGTTCAGGCCACCCAGAATGCATAAAAATAAAAGGGAAACTGATTGAAAAGACACTGCACTTTATTAAGACTGATAAACTTGCTTGTCCAATGCCTGGCCGAGTCTGTTGTCAGACCGTCGCTTCACGATTGGTTCAACACATTAATGTTGCGCGCGAACAGGATAGGTTGCAAACTCGTGTATAATGATTTGTCCTGTGACCGTTACTAACACGAAGGCTGCGGCAATTTATCGCAGAGCTGATAAATTGCAACTGTTTATACGGAAAATGAAGTTAAACATACCATGACAGCAAAATATAATCAAACGTTCTTAAAGGTGGTTGAAATCTAACCCACTACAATGCGAATGTTTCGAATTGTGTGTAAGCCCGGCTAGATGAAAAACCTACGAGAGTCACAGTCACTTCTTACAGGTTGACAAAGTTATTACTTGGTTAGATTACAAATACATATATTACACAGTTAAAATCAACTAAATCGAAGACACATGTATTAAAGATGTAGTACATGGCACTCGAGGCTTACTAGAAGCCCTTAACAAATAACGATTCACTGGCATCGAAGCCTGGGAACGGCATATGACTCAAGTCCACTGTCCGAATGCTTAGGACGTGAAAAATTACGTAGAATGTAGAAATATCCATGTTGGGATTAAAATGAATTATGCGAAGAGCCGCACGTAAGGATGTACAGCTGAGTGGGGTCGGGCGCAGACCTAAATGAAACGATTTGGTAAACTGACGACTATTGCGGTGAACTGGACGTGGCGCGAAAACTGTAGACCCTGCGTTCGCAGAGCGACCAACCCCTGTGAGCTTCCGACGGCAACTGGCGCAAGAGCGCCGCGCGACCTCGCGCCAAGACGCTTGTAGCATGGGAAAACAGCTCCGACCAGTTTTGGACTAAATGGAATATTTGATAATACATGATTATTTAACAATTGCACATAATTTCCATATTATTTCAGAATCTTTAATTTGTTATTATTTTGGTTTTTTAAACATAAGAATTACTGATTTAATTATACATTTGTGCATTGCCACACCTGGCCGGGCGCTGTAGTCGACTTGGTGTTCGTCGCGGCGCACTTTCACTCACACGACGAAAATCACGCTCGGGCGTGTTCGTTGCACTTACAAGTAAGTGTTGTTGGGATGTAATGGTCTGTGCGAACCAGAGGGAGCACCAGCGGTTGGCGTCAAGTCTGGATGCAGTTTGCACCCCAGACGTTACATAACGACTTTTAGTCGTCAAAATGTTCTCAGTTCCGCCCACTCAAGTCCATCATGTTAGGTAACAAGTGCACTAGACTCTTTTTTTCATTTAATATGGCCAAAGTATTTTCGGGATCTGCTCTTTTTTCAGCCCTTGTGGCAGTTAATTAGTTTAAAGCCCATAGCCACCATGTTCATCACTGTATACTACATAAATTATTGACCATGCTTTAAGTGGTGTATGAGTTTTACCATAATGCGATTTAGAGTTTTGTGTTTTGAAGTGTTGCCATTGGGAGATGGCAACTATGCTTAAGTGTAAAATATTTGTGTTTGGTTAATTAGGTCGCATGTTGTTAGTGGAAAATTTAAGCAGTCATGTGGTGTTCACATGCGTTCTGTTTAATGCAAGATGCCAATAGTGCCTGCCCCCTTAGATTTGCAACCATAAGCCAGGGGGACAGTAATTAATCATTTACATCTTAGCATGCCACTTATAATCACAACTGAGTTAGGTCATATACAAGAAGAGCACATGTACGAGCACCCTATTACAATGACGACGCCGTCGGTGCTCCCTCTGAGAGCACAGGCCGTTATGTGTCCCCAACACCTGAACCAGTGTCAGTGCGCCGAACACGCCTGCGCGTGCCGCGTATTGCAGTGCCTCGAACGGCGTGACGTCAATCACGGCCGGCTAGATGCACAAAGCGCCCGGCCGGGTGTGGCGATGCGTATATGGTATCCAGTGCATATGTAATTAAATTAACAAACACAAACTAAAACTTGTAATGGGCCCAATAATTCTTGTTATTTAATTAATGATTGTGTAAAATATTTCCGTTCACAAAACTGGCCAGCATCATCTTCCCGCGCTCCGTCGTTTTCCCGCGGGTTTTCCTCCTCTCCCTGGCCCGGTTGCCAGGGAGAGTCGTCAGTAGCCTTCCAGAACTCACCAGGGCCGGCAGCCCCGCGCACGGGGAGCATCCAACTTTCGCGCCAGATTCCACATGTAACGTCCATAAGTAATATTACTGAATCTTCTTTTCTACAGCTCCACGGTCGGCCCTAACCGGCCGTACGATATTTCGTACGGTCCTTAATTAAAATGTGCGACTCGACTACGAGTCTTTCACGTATGCTACGTAATTGATAATGCTTTAGGCAGCCCGCCGAGGCGCCTACGCCTCACGCTTTTATATCTCACTTCGGAGAGTTAGTACTTTGCCCACGCAGGGTGGCATTGTGCCGAACATTTAACTGAACTTGTGAATGCATCATTCCCTGGGACGTGCAACGGTCGCGGACGAGATACCACACCGGGTTCCGCCGCTCCCGTTCCCAGCTTAACGTGGCCCACCCCACCACGAGGACGAGCCTCGAGTTACATAATTATCATGAGCAAAAGTACCGAGACCATCCCGAGCCCGGGACTCGCTCGTAATGACTTTAGTGTTTGATTTCCGTGTTAATGTTAGTGTTTGCCTTCATCATCACGCCTATGTCTATTTCAGTGTTATTTGTAATCTCTCCTGTACTCATTAGCATATTTTCGTATTGCTTGCCGTACGGACTACCACATGCTAGGCACCTGTCTTGCCGCGTCACGAATCGTCACTGTAGCTCAGGGTAGCCTGCACCCCTCGTTGATGTTGTTTTCGGAACACCGTGAGACATTATACAATACTGCCATTCGAGGGCCGTGTGGGCAGAGTGGAGGTCGACGATGATACGGCCAGTTACGTGAAAGTGCCTAAGCAAAGTAAAGTTGTAACGTGTGGTTCAGTAATAAAACAATTAAATCCACGTGTGTTATTTTCATAACTAAGGCGTCCTGGGTGGCCATAACAACCCAGGGGGCCCTTTGAAGACGCGTCCCTGCCTGCAGCCACGAGGCAAAGAACCCCACCCTTGAGACCAAATTTCCTTTCACGTATTTAATTAGTATAATTTCAGAACAGGCAGCGGGGATGGCGTCAACAATAAAACTACATTCCACCCAAACCACCTTTATTATTCTGTTATCATTAGCACAGAATACTGGGAAGTTACAACCAGGAGTATTTTTGTCAAGCCTCTACCTACCTTCTTGTAGCCACATGGGCCGAGATCTCGGAGTCTCAGTGTGTACTAACGTACAGCTCACTGATCCCTTCTATTTGGTGCCCAGCTCATCAGCACTGCCCAAATATCACCACGGCAAGGTGGCAAGGCATAAATTTGTGACCGATTCGCGTGACTAACTAAAATAAAGAAGAAAACCACTATGCATAAGTCTACAACAATGCATCACCATGAATCAGCACAAACGAGATGTATACATCTAAAGCTGAGGACGTGGGACACCTTCCATCTCCACCCGTGCGGGAGCGTAAACAAGCTGCCACCAATGCACCCGAAGCCGAGCGGAACCGATGCGAGCTGAACACAGGCGAGCAGATTTAGTGTATTTCCACCCACTGGGAGAGTATTCTTGATGCTGTCTGAATAATTCCGCTAGTGGAGTTACTTGATTCCGAAAGAGATTTGCTAAACCCTATTGTTGAACGTTCACTTGCAGTTGGAGCCAATTAAACAGAAACTAAAGACTAAAAAAATGGATTTTTTTAATAAAAATATTTTAAATACTAAAAAAATGGATCTCTGCAAACATTTTAGTAAATATTAGTTTTTTTGAAGTAATTTTTTCAATAAGAAATAAAGTTGACAATTGCATCACAATAATATTTTTCCCTGCTTAAAACATTTTTTTTTTCCATATAAGTAATAGAATTGTCCACTTCTGGGGCGTAACTTTACAAATCATTTTAATTATTACTTAAGTATTAATACACAAAACTTCTACGTCTATCAAGTAGAGAAAAGAGATGAAGATAATAAAAAATCTTTAACACACTTACATGAGAATTTGTCCTTCCCTCATTGTGATTTGCCTTCTATCAGTGATGTCAACACTATAAGCAATGTTGCCACACTTCCTAGAGACTTTCCCCCACTATATTGATTCTGGTATCTGCTATAGCAGTTTACAGAATAAATATTTAGCTGTCTATCAGAATGAAAGTAGCTGATCATTCAGCTAGCAGAATTAATTCCACAGAGTTAAAATTGGGCCCCTGCAGAAACTGAAACAGAACTGCCTTTTCCTAGCTGGAGTGATATTTGCCTGTGGTAGTTTTCGTGGAATATGTACAGCACAAGTAAGTCAGGTCTAGGTCACACCTGCATAAATATGATTACTCTTTATATAAGTTTGTTGGTTATTTACAATTTATTTGGGTACCTTGACGTCGTCCGACCGAAGGCCACCCTAAAGCCCGACCTGCAACCGCCAGTATTCAACCCCGCTGACGGAACGCGCCCCTAACCATGGCCCTCCCGAGTCAGGCGAGCCACCAGCAGCCAAGGTAGAACCCGGCCCCATAATAAACAGACCGACATTACAGCCGACCACGTTACTAAAACACACACAGAATATAAACAATATTACGTATAAATTAAAAGTTTATTAACGAAAGTGCGACGTAGGAGTGCCCGGGCACTCACGTGTGTAAATGTGTCGATACGTGTGTGAGTGTCCCCCCTGGCGGCCTTCTGCCTAGATTAGTTAATTAACCCATGTGACATAATTATTAACCCCTTGTGTTTCGTTATTATCCCCCACCGGAACAGTCCGGCAAGAGACGAACAGTCTCTGGTGTGACGTATAATTTGAAGGACATAATTCGTAAACATACTAACTCTAAATTGTAGAAGGGATGAGTAATGTTAATTTAGCCTTAATAATTAATGTAGGAATTTAGCGGCCTTAAAATCTCTTATTAACAAGTTACATTAGAAAATAACGTAATGAGGTCAACCCTGGCGCGAGAGACACCGAGCCTCGGCCGGACGCCATGACATCACGCCAGTACAGCGCGACTCGTGGACCGGGGCGGACGCACGTCCCACGGAGAGACATCATCCATTGTCTGCATTGAACTCACTTCTGGTAATTATAGTCACTTCCTCGAAACCTCTTTTTACTAATCTCTCCGTGCGTACCCGGTCCAATTTTCGGTCCAGGACTTAATCCAGCCGCATAACTTTTAAAAAACCCTGCACCACAATTGGTCTGCGGGGTAGTTTCAGTATACAGCACAGGCCGCCTCCCGAACCACCGAACTTAAACTAAAACCAGTCGCCCTGGTGCTGACACCACCCCGTAAGGGAACTTGGACGAATTTAGCTGCAGTCCGCGCTCCACTACAGTGGACGCGAACACCGCCTCGAGACATTGATATATGGGATTGGCCACCGCCAATCGCCCTCACCCCTCTTTTGGGTAATCAGACTCAGAACCGCCTAGTGCCACGCTAATACGTAACCTTTAGTAATTTTGTGCGACGCCTTGAACCTGAAACGTTTTTTAGTAAACTGGTGCGACACGCCACCACGTAACATACAGTCAACTTGTGCAACGTGCCATCACGTAACATTTTTGTAAACTTGTGCCACGCCTGATTACGTAACTTTTCAGACTAACTTTGTGTAATTGTGTAACTTCTGTATTGTGTGACGTCACCCTCTGTACGACTTGGTGTGTAATCAACGGTATTACACCAAACCCACAGTCGCATGAATAAACGACGCACGTCATTTGTTGCACTACTTCAGCGCCTAATCAATTAACTATACGATTCCCAACCACCGCCAAGTAGGGAATTCCTCATATCCCACGCAACACCACCGACGGCCCTAGTGGGCCACGCAGGGCAACCGACCCCACGACCCACCTATCGACTAGAAACAGAGCTAGTCTGGCGCCCATCCGGAAACACTACATCGACAACAGCCAATTCTGCTAGGAGCCACACCGGGACTCGAGACCGAGACCCGGACGATGGCAATCTAATATGTAATAATTGTCCCTGTAATTATGAAAAAAAAAACATATTAACATAGGGGTTGATAAATGTCCAGGCTATAATCTATATGGTTCGTTCGCGGCGCATATGGCTCATTGTACTTACTAACTCTTGACTGCAAATAGCACGTCGCATATCCCTAATTGTGCTTCATACGCCAAGTTGAAGCGGCGATGAAACTGCCGTCACCCGATCTCTGTGAAAGGCCCGGGGGGTACCTGACGGGTGCTAAAGGCATCGCGATGCTGTTGTTGTCCGGAGGGGCGCCAGGCTAGCGAGCTGCTAGGCCGTTGATGTCGGGTAGTGGGTACTCTGCCCCCGCATGCCCCGCCAGGTACACGGCTTGAAATATAACCTGAACGGTTTTCTCTTGGATGTGAAGGCCACTCGGCCGTGTGGAGGACGGAAGACTATGGAAATGATGCACACAAGTTTGTGAGAATTACATTTAATTTAAGAGCTTCACCGGGGGTCCACGGGGGTTCACGGTACGCTCTACATGTTCGCTCCGCGGTTCAGTCCCGCTACAAAAACTACCACCAACACTTGGCAGCGTCAAGCGGTTACACAATTACAGTTACAAGACGATCAAAAACAAAAAAAAAACACAACAGTACGCGACACTAAAATGATTACCGCGGCAGTCTCGCGGGACATGGGTCGATGCTCGCTGGAGACGGATAGCGCCAAAAGTTAACGGGTGCAGGGGGGGGGGGGGGGGGCTCGATGAGCGGGCTCCTAAGTTCGAAGAAACACTTACTTGAGTGCAGCCGGCAGGCATATACATGGCGTCCTTAATTAAAATACTCTCGCTGGAGTCGACCACTACCGTAAGTTCAGTGATCCGATACACAGCACGGTATCACAATGAAGATGGTCGGGATAGGCCTGGTTCCGTAAAATACGCGCCAAGTCGACGTGGGCAGCGGTGAATTAATAAAAGGATTTAGTTATGAATGTATCATGCAGAATAAAAAAAATGAATCAGTGAAACTAACTTGAATGCTGCCCACGGACACACGTCTGTTCCCGGCGCGGAGTGGTAGGAGACTGCCGAAAGATGGCCGCTTCGCAAGGGAGGCAACTTTCACCTCCTTTGTGAGTCGGCGTCAAAAACTTATAATAACTTAATTTGTTATATGATGAGTAAAAAACATACTCCAGGTGCTTGATTAATTCTTTGCACCTGGTAAATAGTTACATAAGGCTTAACATTTGTTTTAATTGATTTACTAATTTAAAAAGCGGCACCAAGTTGGCGACTGTAAATTTAACTATAAATTGTATCAACATGCACTGTTTGGGTTTGAATTCCCTTAGTTTGGCTAGACCACTATCACAGGCCAATTAATCAAGGCCAGTAGTCGCTATGGCTAGTAACGAGGTTTGCTTTCTGTTCCGTGCGTGCCGCACAAGCACGGAGCCTCTACGACGCACTTGCTCACTCCTTGTGATTAATTAACTTTGTCTTAATGCCTCGTTTGGTAATTGTTTTACGTAGTCGAGTCCCCGGGGTTTTGTGTCCTGATGTTTAGTTTAGTTAATTGAGGTCACGCCCGGGGCACTCGCTTGACTCATTCCGGCTGGGCTAGGGTGCGCTCCGAAAACGGGATACGGTACTGGCGGTGCGGAGCACGGGCATAACGGCCTGTGCAATCAGAGGGAGCGCAGACAGTTGACGTGTTATGTTTTCATTGCATTTTAATATTGACCAATATGTAATATATTTTGCTACCTAGGAATTGTAAATTAGGAGAAAATGAATCTAGGTTGTAAAGTGTTGGTAATGCTCATACAGGCGAAGAAAATGTCTTGAAGATTTTTCTTAAACCCAACACAAAAGTAGAAGTTTTAAAAAATTCAATTTCCAATTAAAATTTGTCTGATGGTGAAACTGTTTTGGCAATACCTAATATTGGGTCTTTAATATTAAGAACTTAAATTATGTTTTGTGTTTAAATATAATATTATAATTAAGGGCATACTTTACATAATCTGCAGTATTCAAGTAATTTAATTTAAACAAAAATACTTTAGTGAAAAACAAATTATTATATAAATGAGGAGTATTGAGAGCACCTGATTGACATGAGAGTATTTTCTCCCAACGCGTAGAACGACCTCCCAACATACTGTTTCAAACAATTAAAACGTGCAAGGATGCCCCGAGAGTTAAAAGGTCAAAAAGAGACCACGCCTAAAACAAAGCGATTTGTGCTGTGCTGTGTTGTGCTGTGCGTTTGTGAAGCTCTTGGTTAGGCTGGACAAATAATGTGAATATTTTCCAATGGGATCCAAACAAATATTTTGTAAAAGGACAGATGTGCCGCCTGTTGAAATTGTCAAAAGAAGCGGAGACGAGAATGATGTGCCCAAGACAGATGTATGCACTTTTTCATATATACACTTCATTAATGCTTTTCCCATCAAAACAAACCGTCATCATTCATCAGAATCATCAGTCGTCAAGTAGAGGAGCATCTGAAAAATAAAAGGAAAAAAAGCGTGTTTTGTTGGGGTAAATATGTAGTTGGGCGGTATTTGCGAAAAAAAAAAAATGTTAAAAATCCGAAAATACTTTTATTCTAGGCTCTTTAACTTCCTCTTTTCATTAAAAGCGGCGGAGGTAATAAATTCCAAATACTTTAGAAGATATTGAATTTTTTAATTTCATCATATGTAGTTGAGCGGTATTTGCGAGAAAAAAATGTTAAAAATCCGAAAATACCTTTATTAGATGCTCTTCAACTTCCTCTTTTCATTAAAAGCGGCGGAGATAAGAAATTCCAAATACTTTAGGAGATATCGAATTTTTAAATTTCATCACAATTATACCAGTGCATTCATTTGGATTTCACCATTGTTTCTTGTTTACGAGTATCTATTTTTTTATTGGATAATGATGTCACGTGATTGTTTTTGATAGGCCAGAATTCAAATGAACCAATACGTGATTATTTAGTTCATTTATTGTTTAAAACTGTGTTTAATTACCGCCTCCAACTTAGGCGAGTTTTTAACGTTTCTAATTTTAAAGTCTTATTTGTTATTGTGGTAAATATTTACTTGGGCGGTATTTCCGAAAAAAAATTGTTAAAAATCCGAAAATACCTTTATTTTATGCTCTTCAACTTCCTCTTTTAATTAAAAGTGGCGGAGGTAAGAAATTCCAAATACTTTAGGAGATATCGAATTTTTAAATTTCATCATATGTAGTTGAGCGGTATTTGCGAAAATAAATGTTAAAAATCCGAAAATACCTTTATCATATGCTCTTCAACTTCCTCTTTTCATTAAAAGCGGCGGAGATAAGAAATTCCAAATACTTTAGGAGATATCGAATTTTTTAATTTTGCAATACAAGACCTGTGGAACCATTCGAGCGGCGCCATTTTTGTTATTTTGCCGTGTGTTCGTGAATACGTGAATCGTGAATGCGTAATTAATAAAATGGTTGATTAGGTCAGGTCAGTTACATTATTAATACTTTCAAACTAAGCCAACATTAAAAATTATTTTGTGAATTAATTTTAATGGCTGTTTAGTTTTAAAATATTTATAATGTAACTGACCTGACCAAACAAACCCGGACAGAGGGTGAACAGTAAACTAAAATGGTCGATTAGGTCAGGTCAGTTACATTATAAATACTTTCAAACTAAGGTGATATTAAAAATAATGTGAATTAATTTTAATTATTCTTTAGTTTTAAATTATTTATAATGTGACTGACCTTACCTAACAAACCCGTAACAAAGGATGTACAGTAACAACTCACGTAAATTTTTTTGTTACTTATTACTTGCGCAACAATATCAAAATAACAAATAAGACTTTAAAATTAGAAACGTTAAAAACTCACCTAAGTTGGAGGCGGTAATTAAACACCGTTTTAAACAATAATTGAACTAAATAATCACGTATTAGTTCATTTGAATTCTGGCCTATCACGAACAATCACGGACATCATTATACAATAAAAAAATAGATACTCGTACGTAAACAAGAAACAATGGTGCACGCACGCCACAGGAATGCGCTGGTTTTGTGCTGAAATTTAAAAATTCGATATCTCCTAAAGTATTTGGAATTTCTAATCTCCGCCGCTTTTAATGAAAAGAGGAATTTGAAGAGCATATAATAAAGGTATTTTCGGATTTTTAACATTTTTTTTTCGCAAATACCGCTCAACTACATATGAAAAAATTTAAAAATTCAATATCTCCTAAAGTATTTGGAATTTCTAATCTCCGCCACTTTTAATGAAAAGAGGAAGTTGAAGAGCATAAAATAAAGGTATTTTCGGATTTTGAACATTTTTTTTTCGGAAATACCGCCCAAGTAAATATTTACCGTTATTGTTGCGCAAGTAATAAGTAACAAAAAAATTTTACGTGAGTTGTTACTGTTCATCCTTTGTCCCGGTTTGTTAGGTCAGGTCAGTTACTTAGTTTCAAAGTATTTATAATGTAACTGACCTGACCTAATCAACCATTTTCATTAATTAGGCATTCACAAACACACTGCAATAAAAAAAATGGCTTCAGTCCATTGATTACACGTCTCGTATAGCAAAATAAGAACGGCGATATCTCCTAAAGTATTTGGAATTTCTTATCTCCGCCGCTTTTAATGAAAAGAGGAAGTTGAAGAGCATCTAATAAAGGTATTTTCGGATTTTTAACATTTTTTTTTCGGAAATACCGCACAACTACATATGATGAAATTTAAAAATTTGATATCTCCTTAAGTATTTGGAATTTCTTACCTCCGCCGCTTTTAATGAAAAGAGGAAGTTGAAGAGCATCTAATAAAGGTATTTTCGGATTTTTAACATTTTTTTTCGCAAAAACCGCTCAACTACATATTTACCATGTAGCTGATCGATCCAAACTTAGTCAACCTTCAGTCAGTAAATTATCGCAGTGCGCTTTTACAGTATCATTAGATGAACATTAGGAAAAAAATGAAATGCATTTTCCAATTTAAATTTTTAATTCACTAATTATCAGTGGTAAATAAACACCCTGCAATCAACATAACCAAACTGGATGTTTTAATTCTGATTCATACATGTTTTAATTCCCATCAAGAAATTTAACTGAGTTCTACAAGTTTTTTTGGTAAATATGTAGAGTAGCGGTATATGCGAAACAAAATGCTAAAAATCCGAAAATACTTTTATTCTATGCTCTTTCACTTCCTCTTTTCAAATCAACCGGCGGAGGTAAGAAATTCCAAATACTTTAGGAGATATTGAATTTTTTAATTTTGCAATACTACAACACCTGTAGAACCATTCTAAAAAGGCCATTTTTTTTATTTTGCCGTGTGTTTGTGAATGCGTAATAAATAAAATGGTCGATTAGGTCAGGCCAGTTACATTATTAATACTTTCAAACTAAGCGGACATAAAAATAATGTGAATTAATTTTTATAGCTGTTTAGTTTTAAAATATTTACAATGTAACTGACCTAACCAAACAAACCGGGACAAAGGATGAATAGTACGAACTAAAATGGTCGATTAGGTCAGGTCAGTTATATTATGAATACTTTCAAACTAAGCGTACATTAAAAATAATATGATTTAATTTCAATGGTTCTTTAGTTTTAAAGTATTTATAATGTAACTGACCTGACCTAACAAACCTGGACAAATGATGAGCATTAACAATTCACGTAAATTTTTTTTTACTTATTGCTTGCGCAACAATATCCAAATAAAAAATAAGACTTTAAAATTAGAAACATTAAAAAATCACCTAAGTTGGAGGCGGGTACATTTCCTTTGCCATTAGAAGGAATTGATGTAGTCGTTCACCTACGTCGCGATACCTCCGACGGAACATGAATAAATAAATAAATAAATAAATAAATAATCACGTATTGATTCATTTGAATACTGGCCAATCACGGAACTGTCACGTGACAAAATTGTCCAATAAGAAACATAATAGATACTCGTAAACAAGAAAAAATGGTGATCGCCGCATGAATAATACACAGGTATTGTGATGAAAATTAAAAAATTCGATATCTCCTAAAGTATTTGCAATTTCTTACCTCCGCCGGTTGATCTGAAAAGAGGAAGTGAAAGAGCATAGAATAAAAGTATTTTCGGATTTTTAGCATTTTTTTTTTCGCATATACCGCAACTCTACATATTTACCATTTTTTTTATTAAAAAAATTTAAGTGTAAATTGTTTCTTTACATTTTATTTTCTGAAAGTACCAAAACATGTTTTTAGGCTAGGTACATTAGTAAAAGCACCTGCTAGAACTTTACTTTTTCTAGTGAATTTCATGTGATTATTTGGTTTACTTTTATAAAAATGATTTTTGTTATTTCAATTGTCACTAGGGAGGGAGATAACTAGATGTTATTAGGTTAAACATTTGATTTCCACATGAACATAAAATATACACATACAGTTGAATATCAAGCAAATTTTGAGCAACTAGGTAATTATGTCACATTTTACTTAGAAACCATACTATTTATTTCATTGTAAATAAGAAACTTATTATTATTTATCTTATTGGCTGATTAATTTTATTTGGTCAGTACATTACTTTGTTAATATTTCTTAGGTAATACTAGACAAGAGGGGCTTTGAGCAAATAATTTTTATTTAATCGACTGCAGTTCTTATGTAGGTATGAAGTTTAGTGAGATTGTAGAATATTCATATATATAACATATTGTCTCTATATGTAATTTAGCTGATCTTATATCCATTAATTGGAATAGGTAGAGTTATATGTAAACTTATTCTATTCCAATCACTGCATAAAACATTAAATTTAAATTGCTCCCATAAATAAATACATAACAGCAATTTTTTTATAAATATAAAAAAACCTACATCTCTTGTATCACAGAAAGTAATATCCGGCATGCGTTGCTATGCCTCTTTCAAGTTTTTTTGTAATTTGTTTGAAGTAGGTACACATACACAAAGCATTTCTCTCGATCTCCCTTTATCTCTATATCATTGTCTACTATTTTTATTTGTATTTATTTATTTTAATTTGTGACATGCCCACCAACAGTTAGGAACATTGTAAGTGGGCACAACGTACGAAAATAAAAGGTACACAGGACAGTGTGGACCCAACAGGCATGCGAATTGCAGATCCTAGGTAGGCACAGTGTACAATACATTTCAAGACAAGAACAATTACAGTTACAAATATCAACAAATAATACATCAGAATATAATACATAATAAATGTCAATCACTAGGGTGGAAAAAATTAACAAGGATTAGAACAAAAGAATAAAAGAAAATTGCAGGACAATTAGGTTAATATTTGATATAATATGGAGGTAAATTGTAAACATTGATATAAAATAAGTATATATTTCAATTAAGACAAAGATTGATTGGAGAATTGAATTATTGAACACTAGCATTTGTATATGTATATGTGTATAAATATATATATTATTCTATCTATTTCTCTGTATAGCTCTCTCTATCTCTATCTCTAGATATATCTCTATCTCTCTCTCTCGACTCGTACACTACCATTATTATTCAGACCATAGAAAAGAGGAACAGTCATAAAATACTAGTAATTATCCGATACTACTCGCTCACCATTTTAAATTCTGCTTTAAAGGTTGGATTTATCAAAAGCTCACCTAGACAGTGACCTTCCTCGTGTTTAAAAGGTCAAGTGTGCAAAATTTTATCGAGATCGGATTAACGATGCATGAACGCATAGAAGACAAACACACAAATACACATTTTTTATGTACCTATAAGATATGTGGGACCATATTGTTTATGTATCTATATCAGGCCTCCTGAAAATCTCTGAAAGTTTAGGAGCCAGGCACAAAATCTAAGAGCCAGTGTTGTATATATGTGTGTGTACACACACATATATGCATATATATATGTTTCTGAGTGGTTAAATTTTATTTAGACATTAAATTACTAAATCGTCCCTTTATAGCAGTGGTTCCCAACCTTTTTTTGATCAGGGACCACTTTAATTTCATTATTATTAGCAGGGACCACAAGGTTAAAAAATCTGTATCAATCTAAAAATAAACTTTAAGCCTAATCGTTTAATGTTAATCGAAACGTTTAACATAAGCAATCTAAAAAATCAAAATAAACATTAATTAACAGTGTTATGATTGAAAACATATATTTTTAGTACACAATTCAGTTTGCATCAATGAGATTTTTGAGCTTGCATCTTCTGTACAAGATCTTGAATTCTTGGGTTAATATTTTTGCTCAAAGCTACACACATATCATCACTTACATTCAGTCGATTCCTGGATTTGTTTTTAATGATCAGTAATGCACAAAATCCTTGTTCGCATAAATATGTTGTTGGGAAAAGCATAAGATAGCGCAAAGCGATTTCTCGAATTTTAGTATATGGAATTGCTTTCTTACACCAAAACGTCTCCAAAGAATCAGATTCAAAAGCGTCCTTAGAGTTCCTGCCATTTTGTAATTCAATAAGTTCTTCTTGGATTTCTTCTTCAACTTCTCTAGCGTTAGTGCCAAAAGGGTTGCGTATCAGTTTTTGGTCCACATTAGCTTCTGTATTGTCATATTCTGGAAAGTAATGGTTGAATTCATCAACCAACATTTGCAAATGACATTTGCTGTTTTTTTTTGTATGCTTTCCCTAAACATGACATACTTTTTGTCGTCAAGGAGTGCCTTCAATGTTGCAAACGCACTATAATTGCCCTCGCCAACTTGACTAATCCATAACTTAAGTTTGCAAATAAAAGCACGAAGTTTATCTTCAAAAATAAAAATATTTGCAACGCCTTCTAATTGTCTGTTTCCTGAACATTGCACTAGCAAGTTCAACTTATTTAAGTGTGTAAAAATATCCACAAGATATGCCAAATGAATCTGGGATGTCAAATCAGAAAACTGTACTAGTAAGTCTTCCATTTTTTTCTCACCTAGAAACAACTCAATCTCTCCTCTCAGCTCGTATAATCTTTCCAGCATATAGCCTTTCGACAACCAACGAACCTCTGTGTGAAAAGGAGGTTCTCATGGTTGGAGTCCATTTTAGTGTACAGTTTTTTAAAAAGGCGTGAATTTAAGGCACTGCTTTTAATGACATTTACTACTTTTATGGCCAATTTCATTGTATCATTAAGGCATTTAGGAAGAGTCTTGGGAGATAACGCCTGGCGATGAAAGATACAATGCGATGTTAATGTTGACGGATTCCTCTGTTTGATTAACGTTGCTAGACCGGAATGTGATCCTAACATCGCAGGAGCACCATCCGTACAGAAACCGACTAGCTTTTCCCACATAATGCCATATTTCTGGAAATATCCAGTTATTATATTCATGACGTCGATACCTCTTGATGTCATTTCCAATTCCTGAGAAAACATCAGTTCTTCTTTGATTATGTTGTCGTCATCTAAAAAGCGGACAAAAACAAGTAACTGAGCACAATTAGAAATGTCAGTGGATTCATCGCACTGCAAAGCGAAGAATGGCGACATTTTAATTCTTGAAACAAGTTGCTCCTCGATATCATTTGACATGATTTCAATTGTAGCTTTCACCGTGTTGTTCGACAAAGGTATATCTTGTATTTTTTTCTTTTTTTTTTTTTTGCTTCTAACCCTAAAACATCTTCGACGGCTTTGATCAAACAAGGTTTCACAAGAGTTTCTCCTATTGTGTGAGGCTTTTTTGATTGTGCTATTAATTTCGATATCTCAAACGATGCTACTAATGTTTTTTCAGACGAATCATATCTTGTACCACTAGGCCCGAGTTTCATTTTTTTTTAAATTCTCCAATTTTCCTTGAAAGAACTCTGGTGGTCGGTCAGAAAAATTTGGATGAATCGTTTCTAGGTGACGTTTTAATTTCGCTGGCTTCAAGGATTCGTTCGCGAGAACAGTTGAACACATTGTGGTTTTATTTCTCCATTACTTTCTATCGAAGTAAATCCAAATTTAATGTAACTATTATCATATTTTCTCTTAGGCGGTATTTTCTGAAAACAAAACCAAAATGCAATAGAATGTACACTGTTATGCTTATATTATGTTTTTATTCCAAGTAAAAGAATAAAAAATAATATAGCTAAAATTGTTCATAATTCATAAAATAAATCATTAAATAAATAAAATAAACTGGCTTCCAAAAAATTCTAACCTCCCTGTCATCTTTTTTACAAACTTAAATATTTACTACACAATTTAAAAAATAATGTTGTCCAATCGTTAAAAACAAGGGTCTTGGTAGGTACCTTATATTTCACTTAACCCTCTTGGTGCCAGCCTCAAATTGTCTAATTCTATGACGGTTATACTAAAAGTGCCAAGTCATTTTTAAATGAATTACATATCTGGAGTTAAATATTAATAACTTTTTTACCTTTATAGTATGGAAGTATACATTTTTTACATCTTATAAATAAATTATTCTTTGTCATTTTTTTTAGATTAAATAAAAACATATAATGCATTTTTTTATTTTTTTTTTATTTTAAAGTTCTCATGAAAGAGTTATATTATATTTAATGGATTGGCGTGCGAATAGGGCATGGTTATCAAAAATTCTTGGCACTAACAATTTCGTGGGAAAATATTATCACTACAACTATTACAAAAATGATTTTCAAACAACAATGAAGAATAATTATTTTTTTATAAAGCAACTTAATAATTTTTTTGCCAGAAATATATAATTTTTGTAAATATTTGCAAAATAATTTTTTATAAGCAGAACACATACTTATGTAGAAAATAATTAACACTTATAATTAACAAAAGAATCAAATGATAAATTTTTTAAAATAAAAGTTGAATTTCTCACAACGGTAAGTTAAGTTATAAACGAAGAAATGCGCACAAACGCAGTACCAATCTGTTTCACGTACTGTTCGAAAACAGCACGAGAACCCTGCTCTCTTATCAGGGAAGGAAGACAGAAGCGTGACAGCTCTGCTCTCTATTTTGAGAAAAAGCAACTCAATAGTAGGGCGAGTCAAACCAACAACGGTAGTGCGCTGCAAGTGCCGTAAATGCTTCTTTGAAAGGCCGATTTTTCGATCCTCCAATTTTCATACGACACAGAAAAGGCGATTTATCCGACTTGGCATTAAAAGAGTTAACAGTGTTTTTATTTCGTTATGAAAAACCTAAAACAGCATAATAACAATTCAACAATTTTATGATAGCATATTTTTAAGAATTTTTGTCGCTGGCTCCACTTTTTAATTTGGGTGGCCAGTGTTCTTTTACAATCTTAATTTTTAATTTCATATCGCTTTATTTTATATATAATTAGGTTTTCAACTAACTGTATCTAACTGTTGTGAACATTTGTAATACAAAAACACAAGAATCATACGTAAACTAACCTCCACATTCTGTTTTGTAATTGCATGTTTTTATTAAAAAGGTTTAACAGAGAAAAATGCGTAGCCTACTTAACCTGTTCATATTTTATCAAAATATCCATAAGAACATTGAGGAGTTACAGATGTTGACCCACTAAACAGCTGAACAGAATCACTAACACAACACTGCTGAGCAAAACAAAAGAAAACGTACGATTGTCTGACCGGCTTGCGCCATAATGTTTAGTCAGTTGCTTGACCTTCCCCCGGTCGCCTGCGCGCCGCGCTCGCTTTTGTTCATTCAAAGTTTGAAATCTTTCACGGACCATATTTTAGCTCTCGCGGACCACTGATGGTCCGCGGACCACTGGTTGGGAACCACTGCTTTATAGAAATTTGGTACAATAATTAATTAGAGTTAATTTATTGTAATTTAAATACTATCCTGGTTTCTTGGACCCAGTTATTTCTGTACAAGATTTTTATGACTAACCAAATAGGCTGATGCTTTCAAAACCACTGTATGGTTATTTCCTGGTATCTTGGCAGAAGTTATTTGACAGCATGCAAAAGTTAGATGTCTTGGCAACATGGCATCTAGAATTTGTAGAGCCCTGACTGTCTATAATTGTCTACTTATGGTGTTATATTAGTCATGAAGAACATGTTCTAAAACTACAGCTTAACGATTAGAAATGGATGAAATAAGGTGTAGACCCACTCTTATAAAGTATGCTACTGCAGGGTAAGCAACCAAGTAAAGATCAGTAAAAAAAATAATTTTCGAAATTGGTGTGATGTGTATCACTCACGCAGCTGTGTGGTTTGTTGCAGGAAGAGGTCAAGCCAGAGCCACTTGTGCTGTTGGAACCCATGGAGCATGTCAAGGTACGGTGCTGGCCTCTGTGCTAGGCAGTGGAAACTGTGCCCTGGCCACACGGCAGTGTCTCCGTTCACCGAGGTTGTGTTGCAGGTGGAGTTCCATGCAGATGAGTATGGCTACTGGGAACAGTCGCTGGCCAGCGTCCAATCCGCTGCAGTGTCCGCACCCATGGGCGGAGCTAAGCAGGTGAGTGTCGCATATATTGAAGCTTCCCTCGGATCGTGTTGTGCTCTTTTGTGTTATCCACAGTGCAATGCCTGTGTCTCTGGCTTTACTTGTTGGGATCACGGGAAGGTTATATCAGTCTATATAATTATGTACTAACGTATTTGCCTGAATATATGCCGACGTCGATGGCAAGCTGACCCCTGGGTCATTTCATGTCAAATCATCTAGAGCCATGTGCTCCAAGGTTACAAATTTTGTTCGTATTTTTATTATGCATACATACTTATAAGATGAGTAACTGTGAATTATTTTAAAATTTTTAAATTAAAACTGGAAGAATGAGAAATTTTCGAAACTTTCAGTTTTTGAGCGAATAATGTTCTCCGACGATCTTCACCAGTACACTTAAATTACTATGAAACCTACAATTTTCATGCTATCTAGCTCATTTAAATTGCAAATAAAAGTTAATATTCCATACTTTGTATATGTGGACAGAGAAGTAACGAATTCCATCACAAAAATTTTACACTGAGCATGGAATACAATTTTAAGCTAATTTTCACCTTTGCTCGCTCAATACCATAACTCAACAACTACAATAAGCACTAGCTTGAAAATTTATTTTTACATACACATTAGCATTTGGTAACTATATTTGAAAAATGAAAAGGGTGTTTTTTTTTTAATTATTAAATTTTTATTACTGAGGTATGTAATAATGCCCAAATCCAAAGTAATTGCCACATAAAAAAAATTAAAAATAATTGGATTTAAATTGGGTTTACCAAATAATATGCTAAATACAAATCTCGCTTTTTTTTGGCATAGAAACTTACCAAAGTAACTTTGTACTGGGTCCAGATAATGTTACTTAGTGTTTATAGATTATATGCACTTCTCACTACTCTGTCATATTGTATGCCAATTCTTCAATAATTTTCTGTTTATCATGTTGTAGTGCATATGTCCTGCCTGATGATGATGATATTGAAGGAACTTGAACTTCTTTAATACAGTTTTCATAAGGCACCCAGTAGCAGTCATCCTTAAATGGCCAGTGAAATGTTGACGAAGGACCACAAGGATGCATGAACTGAACTTTAGCATCTCTTTCAACATCTGACACTTCAAGTATTTTCCTACCCACCACTTTTGTTCATATTTAACCGCAAAATATTTCTCTGGAAGAATATTCATCACTTCTGCATGTTTTTGTACACCAACTACTGCTATAAAAGATTTTTCAGAAACAGAAACTCGTTTAACAATCAAAGTTTTTTCAACAGTAGGTTTGAAGTACCTAATGATTTTCTCTAGTGCCTGTAATGGATGATGTATTTGCATATCGTTCGATAAGAAATTTCTCATTATACTCTATTTCAACCATAGATGTGTAAAAAACTTCAATTCCTATTAGTACCACATTTGAGTCATGTATTTTACTTCAGTGATGGTAGTGCTGCACAGTACAAAAACTATAAAAATTTTATTAACTAGTGTTTCCATCAAGAAGACCATGGTCTATCTGCTGAGTGGCGCTTCTTTGCCACCAGCCATGGTAAAAATGCATGTGATGTAGTGGGTAGTACAATCAAACGACTGGCTACAAGAGCCAGTCTTCAGAGAACTGTTGACAGACAAATTTTAAACTCTGAAGATTTATTCAAATTTGCTAAATAAATATAAAATGAATTGAAGTTTTTTACACATCTGTGGTTTAAATAGAGTATAATGAGAAATTTCTTATTGAACGATAAGCAAATACAACATCCATTACAGGCACTAGAGAAAATCATTAGGTACTTCAAACCTACTGATGAAAAAACTTTGATTGTTAAACGAGTTTCTGTTTCTGAAAAATCTTTTATAGCAGTAGTTGGTGTACAAAAACATGCAGAAGTGATGAATATTCTTCCAGAGAAATATTTTGCGGTTAAATATGAACAAAAGTGGTGGGTAGGTAAAATACTTGATGTGTCAGATGTTGAAAGAGATGCTAAAGTTCAGTTCATGCATCCTTGTGGTCCTTTGTCAACATTTCACTGGCCATTTAAGGATAACTGCTACTGGGTGCCTTATGAAAACTGTATTAAAGAAGTTCAAGTTCCTTCAATATCATCATCATCAGGCAGGACATATGCACTACAACATGATAAACAGAAAATTATTGAAGAATTGGCATACAATATGACAGAGTAGTGAGATGTGCATATAGTCTATAAACACTAAGTAACATTATCTGGACTCAGTACGAAGTTACTTTGGTAAGTTTCTTTGACAAAAAAAAAGCGAGATTTGTATTTAGCATATTATTTGGTAAACTCAATTTAAATCCAATTATTTTTAATTTTTTTATGTGGCAATTACTTTGGATTTGGGCATTATTACATACCTCAGTAATAAAAATTTAATAATTTAAAGAAAAACACCCTTTTCATTTTTCAAATATAGTTACCAAATGCTAATGTGTATGTAAAAATAAATTTTCAAGCTAGTGCTTATTGTAGTTGTTGAGTAATGGTATTCAGTGAGCAAAGGTGCAAAATAGCTTAAAATTGTATTCCATGCTCAGTGTAAAAATTTTGTGATGGAATTTGTTACTTTTCTGTCCACATATAGAAAGTATGGAATATTAGCTTTTATTTGCAATTTAAATGAGCTAGATAGCATGAAAATTGTAGGTTTTATAGTAATTTAAGTGTACTGGTGAAGATCGTCGGAGAACATTATTCGCTTGAAAACTGAAAGTTTCGAAAAATTCTCATTCTTCCAGTTTTAATTTAAAATTTCTAAAATAATTCACAGTTACTCATGTTATAGGTATTTATGCATAAAAAAAAACTTGAACTAAATCTGTGACATTGAAGCAGGATAGTGTATTTTAATTAGGTGATTTGACATGAAATGACCCCCCTACATTTTGAGTTTTCTCCACCGAAAAACCAAAATGTATTATTCTTCCTCCATATCAGAATGATTTTTACCCACTTTGAAGATAATTGTTAATGTTACAACTAAGACTACATACTACATACATCTATATAAATAAAAATGTAAGTGTTCTGACGACACCTGGCTCTCTGACCCCTGTTGCGAGTGATTCCCTGTCGTGACGAGAGCGCCGGCCAGCCTAGAACTCAGGGAGTGAATGGGTTCACGCCTTGTGGCTTACAACAGGGGGCCAGTACAACAGCGACCCCTCGAGCTGTCGGCCGCTCGAGACGCCATTTAGTTTGGTCTATGTCGTTAACCCATTTGCATTTACAAGCGTACTAGTACGCAGCTGTTTTTCTGGCCGATAACACCATAGGCGTACTGGTACGCAAAATGGCTAATCTGCCAGAAAAACTTGAAAAAATCCCTTTAGAATAAAAATAACCCCTCAGAGCAATAATCCCTCGGAAGGGATGCTCGTCGGAAACTCAGTGGCCACCTTGCTACAAGGCAGCCAAGTCGCTGGAAGCACAGCTAATTTTCGAGAAGCATGTTAAGGTGCAGTTATTGGGTCTGAGTCTCTTCCTGGGGTTATAACGTGGCAGGGGCTCCCCGCCAGAGCATGTACAAAAATTACAGTCAGTAAAGGACTTGTCAAGACAATTTCTTGTGCAAGGCTGTTTATAGTGCCACCTGATTAAGAACAACTAACTGGATTGGAGGCAGAACCGCTTGCAACAATCGTTTAGTCTTGCTGCCATGTCGGCCAAACAATTATGCTTCCGACTCCATTATTTTGATACCAAAATTACCTCACTTCACATCCCTACCTGCAACCTATCTACCAATCTTACTTCTCTCCACATCCCTACATGCAACACAACTTTCAAAGGGTGTCTAGGATTTTTTTTTGTTTGTTTCATGTCATAAAATCTTTAGGGTATATTTAAAATTAGAATGTTAAGAATTTAAACTTCAGCTGCTATGATGAAAACATAAATATCAAAAACCTCTGTAAAAATATTTATATATGTATATTTATTATTATGTTAGTCATAAAGTATGTTTTTTTTACCTAGCAGACCAATATAAACAGTGCTTTAAATATATATAATTTAAAATTATTTTGCATATTTTTCTCTTTATAGGACTTCATTACTTCTGTGGAGAGCACCTCTTGGGTTCAAGCTTTTGGAACCAAAGCTGATAATTGTTGCGGTGAAGAAAGTGAATATGTGAACACCGAGTTTTCCCCTGGAGGTGATTATTTGTCAAATTCGATTTTGACTGAGAATGTGCGACTTTGCTATGTTTGCAACAGGGTTTCAACACATTGCAAGTGCCTTGATCCTCTGTGCCTGCCTTGTAGCCATGAAGAAGCCAACAATCAAGTTGTGAGAGGAAGCCCATGGGTGGCTGCCTTAACATCTGACAATCACAACAACTATACATTTAAGGACAGTGGAGAATCTCAAATAAGTCTTCTAACTGAACACATCCTATCTCCAACAGGAGAGCATTCCTTCACATGTGAACAGTGTAGTAAATCGTTTGGATCGAAGAGTATTCTAGTTAAACACAGAAGATTACATACTGGGGAGCATTCATACAAGTGTGAACTGTGTTGTAAATCATTTAGTAAGAAAAGTCATTTAGCTGAACACTTCAGATCTCACACAGGAGAGCGTCCCTTCACTTGTGATTTGTGTACAAAATCATTTAGTACGAAAGGTAATTTAACTAAACACAGTAGATTACATACTGGGGAGCGTCCTTACAAGTGTAATCTGTGTAGTACATCCTATAGTGCAAAATGTGAATTAGTTATACACAACAGAACACATACTGGAGAGCGTCCATTCACGTGTGATCTTTGTAGTAAATCATTTAGTTTGAAATCGAAACTTGTTCTACACATAAGATCACATACTGGAGAGCGTCCCTTCACGTGTGAACTGTGTAGTAAATCATTTAGTAAGAAATGGAACCTTATTCTACATGTAAGATCACATACTGGTGAGCATCCGTACAAGTGTAAGCTGTGTACAAAATCATATAGTGCAAGAAGTAATTTAATTAAACACAGTAGAGTACATACTGGGGAGCATCCCTACAAGTGTGTACTCTGTAGTAAATTATTTAGTTCGACGTGGGAACGTGCTCTACACTTAAGATCACATCATAACTGGAGAGTGCCTCTTCACTTGTGAACTGTGTAATAAATCATTTACTTGTAAATGTAAACTGGTTATGCACAGAAGATCACATACTGGGGAGCATCCCCACAATTGTAAACTGTGTGTAAAAGAATTTAGAATGAAAAGTGATTTAGCTGGATACATCAGATCTCACACAGGAGACAGGACAGTGTCCCTTCACATATGAACTGTGTATAAAATCATATGGATAGTATGTAATTAACTACTCACAGTACCGTATATACCGAGTAGCATCCCTACAAGTGTGAACTGTTGCACTGACTTTCCCACTCAAGGTAAAACCACTGAAAATTAGACATGTTACTGGGAATGGTCTTCAAAAAATTTTAAAAATTTAAACCTTTTTCCAATCAATAGCTATTTCCTGATGCAGGTGTTTTAAAAAACCAGATTAATCTGTGACTCCTAAAAATTTTAAGGAAATGTCCACTTGATAGAGCTTACAAAAAAGCACAAAAATTATTAAATGTTTCAAAAAAATTTAATAATAAGAAAATCTTTCTCTTTTTAACACAGCGGTGATGCAAAACTTAAAACTAAACTTTCATAAAAGTTCATAACTATAAACATAATTTGAGTGTACATTTTTACTACTGCTTAATTTTGTGCACGTTAAAGATATATTATATATATATATGATAAATATGATATAAAGATAATTATATATGATGACAATATGGCAAATAAATTCTGAAAAGTATTTAATTTAATAATTACATTCCCCAACCCTAACATACCACAAAACAAATGTTTGGCCTATTACAAAGTTTACAACTACTCTTTAAATATGTAGTATTTAAAAAAAGGTTTTAAAAAGTATATAAATAAAAAAGTTCATTGGAACAGTTTCTCAACCCGGGTTGAACTGAAATGCATACATATGGCATAAATTCTTGGTGGTGTACAGTTTTTAACACAGCTATTCTGAGAACAGGTGGAGTTGTTTATGCGCATAAGTTTTATGGCCGAAATTCTGCTAAGAGCAAATTCACTACGGGTTTCACGTCCAGGAACCGTAATACTAATCTTTTGTCAAAATTTGTTTCCAACTTGTGCTCTGCGGCAATACAATGGGAAAACACTCCAGCTGATCATGCGGGGTTTTAAACCATGACATGCCCACTAGGATAGGTCCACTTAACTTGAGTTCAGGTCCCTCGTAAAGAACGCCAGTAATGCCAGTAACCTGGATTTTGGACATAATTAAGCTCAGCGATGTCTTGATAGACAAAGCAGATCTGCTTACGCCAGTTTCCTGACTCAGTTTACATGTTTAAATGCATGAATAAATTATCTCTGCAAAATATACACAAGCATAATTCACAAACTTTCGTGCTGTCTCCCACGCGGACTACACATGAGCACTTTACTTCCTTCTCAACTTGTGTACTGACATAGTTCCGGGCTGCGCCCTTTTGAGCCCGATGTGCCACCACCTCTTCCCTTACACGCTGCAAACCCCCTCCTTCCTCCACCACCCTCTACGACCGCCCGCCGAAGTGTGTGTGCGTGCGTACGTGTGTCGGCCCGCGCCCACCAATGTGACGTCAGTACTCCGCTCCCGAATGTTGCAGAGCGAGGACGAACGGAAGTGAGTCGCGAGCACTGCTAGAGGAAGGAGCTTCATGCACCTGTCGTCGTCCTCGGAGGCTTTCAGTGGTACAGGGGGAAACGGGCCTCGCCACACATGGGCTACGTCACGGCCCTGAGAACAGAGTAGCTGGGTATACATGTGGTGGCGCCCTAGGATTCGACGAACACTTCAACCCCCATTGCGGTAGCAAATGGTGCCCATCAGCGTGTGGCGAGGCAAGTGAAAGATCGGTAAACGTGTACTTGTGCGATTGTTTCTGAGCGGAGAGCACCGAGCGCGGGTAACAAGACTGATAACGTGGCCACTTCGAGCACGCGGGATAGTTGAGCCGAGTCTTTGTGAACAGTGTGCAAGGGAATGGTGGACAACAGTGAAATAAGTGCCGGGCGGGCAGAGTGAAAACTGAGTTCATGTTAGACATTAATAGCATGTACTGTGTAACGTGTGCACGACCCAAGTGTGTAGGCGGGATCACGGGTGCCATTGTGGACGGACACGTGCATATGTTTGCAAAGCACCGAAACACACAACAATGGGGTTGCTTGGCAAGGAAATGCGGTAGGACTAGAACAGTTCAAATGCACAGTGACCAGCTATATGGAACTAACATGCGAGGAGATATGGTGCCGGAACTGCCAGGCTTTTAAGCACGTGCAATGTATGTCCAGAGAAGAACAGAATTCTTTTCCGGATAATTGATACCACTGTGCAGCATGTCAGGACGTAGCACAAGGGAAGCGAGGACCGACATCCCCGGTTTTGGCACATGCCAATGCGACACCTGTGGGACATGTCGACCTGCCTGAATTCGCGGGACGACGTGTGACGACCCGAGAAAGTTTTTGCGCATGTGTCGCGAGAGTCAGGAGCGGTACGGCGTGCCGGACATGGAGTGGGCTGTGCGTGTTGGAGGCACGTGCTACGCGAGGACGCGAAGACATGGTGGAGCATTGTTGGCGAGTTTGACATGCCCTGGGCCGAGTTTACCCGGCGATTTGAGGCACGTTTCACCGACGTAAAAGTGGAAATGAATGTCAGAGCTGAGCTGTACTGTCAGGAGCAGACGTCGGCGGAGTCAGCAGAGGCATTCATTGTTAAAAAAATCTGATTGCATAAGCGGCTGTTTTCAAGAGGAGATGCTGGAAATCATTATAGAGCTGATGCGCCCAGAGATGCGTCCATTATCTATGCCATGCCATCCACCAGACGGCCTAGGAGTTCACTCAGCACGCACGCTCCGTGGAATACGACCTGAAGGCGGCACGGACTTCGAAACAGCCGGCACGAATGGAGGCGGTGATGGCAGCTGACGCAAGAGCGTAGTACCATACGTCACACCACCGAGCAACCGTCGGCAGGAATGCTCACCACCGGCGTGGCACAGGCGTGGGCCCGCCACCACAATGCCACTCATGTCCCTGCGGCATGTATCACTGGCACGAGCACTGCCCAGTGAGAAACCGATACTGGCCGGCGCCCAAGCGAGACAACAGGGCGGGAAACGGACAGCCAAGTCTGGCGCGCTAAATCACCGTGCCACCCTCGGGCAATCTGGCAACACCGGAGAAGACGCAACAATAACAACAACAACAACAACAACCACAGCAGCAACAACAACCGCAGGGGCGCCGAGTCTGGGGCATGTGAGCGCAGAGGGAGGTGAACTGCTGCGCATACCAGTGGTAGTAAATGGGCGCACGGTCCACGCACTAATTGACACTGCCATAGCTGGGTCGCCGCATGGTTCGCCGAGGGGACGGGCTTCGAGGCCCACCTGGACTGCCTACAGCTGGCCACCACTGGGGACGCCTGCCAGACCCTGGGTGTCGCGACGCTGTGGATGGAGGTACGGGACTACAACTCGAGCACGACCGCCCTGGTAGTCGAGGACCTCCGGGATGACGTGATCCTGGGGCAGCCGTGGCTGAATGACCAGAACACCACGATCGAGGTACGCGTAGGCTGTGTACACATCGGCAACCAGGGCCGTCGTACAGTGTACGGCCTCGGGCGCTCACTGCCCCCAATCAAACACCAGGTTAGTCTCGACGACTTCAAACATGGTGTGCCCCGCGAGCACCAAGCCACCATCCAGAGTGTTATTGCACCCCGTAGTGAACTGTTCGCAACTGCAGACCCGTTGAGACGTACGACTGTCACCGACACACTATACCCACCCACCCACCCTCACGTCCCTATGTTTATACCCCCGAGCAGCTATGGACACACGGGCAAGCAAACCATACTAAACCAAGTGTAAGAAATGGTGAGAGATGGGATTATCGAACCCAGCTAGAATCCGTACAATTTTCAAATGGTGCTGGCAGAAAAGAAAGATGGGACATTACGTTTCTTCATTAATTTCAAGCCCATTAACAAAGTTACAATAAACGCGCCCCCGCCCCTCTAAAATATAGCGGACACGATCGCGGGATTCAGCAACGCAAGAATCTTTTCCTCATTGGATCTAAAATCAGGTTACTGGCAGGTCCCCATACGGCCCGAAGATTGGCAAAACTGCCTTTACAACACCAGACGGCCGGCGTTTCCAGTTTTGCATCATGCCCTTTTGGTTGTAAGATGTGCCGGCCACTTTCCAAAATATGATGACGCGCGTGTTTGGATACTATGCTGGCATATCTTGACATCATTATTTGGTCGCAGACGTGGGACGAAAATGCGCACCCCCTTGCGCTAATTTTGGGACACTTAGCCGCTTACGCCAGAAAAATGCCACTTGGGAACAACAGAGCTGAATTTCATATGCCTGGTAGTAAATGCTGAGGAGAACCGCAAGACGACACTACAACTGTCTGTCATTGTTAATAAACACGTGCCGACCACTCGTAAACAACTGGAACGGTTTATTGGGCTGGCCAATTGGTTGCGCGCGTTCATACCAGAGTTCGCTGTAGTTGCCGCGCCCCTAACCGCACAACTGTCGCCGAAGAAGCCGTACCGATGGACCGCGGACATGCAAATGGCATTCACGAAACTGAAGAGCAGATTCCAACAATGTCATTTGCTGGCACGCCTGGACCCGGAGAAGCAGATAATCGTGCAAATGGATGCTAGCCAGGAGGGGATAGGGGCCATCTTGTTACAGCTGGGAGACGCAGGCGAGCCCTGCATCATCGAGTATGCCAGCACAAAATTCGGGGACTTTGAACGACAGTACAGCGTAAATGAGCGGGAATGTCTGGGGGTAGTGTGGGCCTTCAGGAGGTATCGGCCGCACCTGGAGGGGCAGCACTTCATACTGCGAACAGACAGCCAATGCTTGAAATGGCTGGCCACGATGCAGGGACGGTGGTCGAAGCTGACGCGGTGGGCCATGACGTTTCAAGCGCTGGATTTTACCGTAGAACACGTCGCCGGGAAACAAAATGAGTTGGCTGATGAATTAACACGTCACCCGGATGACAGCGTGGAGGCACAGGACGACATGGACTGGGGCGAGCTCTTACCACCTACAAGTGGCATGCCGACACAGAGGCACACGCGCGGGCAAGCAGCGGCACGGTGCGCTTTCACGGACGTGAGCCAACCCCCCACCCTACCACCAGGCGCGGAGTTGGACGATCTTGACGCATTCGTGTGCGTTGCACAGCGTGGGGACGGACACTCATAGGAGCTGATACGGCTAGAGCTGTAGCACCTGTAGCAAACCGTATGTATTCGGTACTGAGTAACGGGTGCGCCATCTAGTAACGAGTAACGAAACGTTACACATGAATGCATTTCGTTACTCGCATTTTTCGTATGTTTTACGCATCCGCGTGCATATTCGATGAATTTACGTTACAAAGAACGATGTTTGTTTATTTTAAGTAAAGTATAATTTGGAAATTCGTCGTCGAAGTTTTTTTACTGTTTATTAAAGGCATTGTGTGTTTAGACAAAGTTTGAGATTGGAACAGAAACAACGTAAGAAAGTATTTTTTACAAATTAGAAATATGTATGTTTTTGTTTTTTATTATCGCGTATTTTCACGTTTTTTTTGTTCTTATCTTAAAAGAGATAATATAATAAAGCCGCTCTAATGAGATTTAATTGTTTCTTGTTTAACAAAAACTGTTAATTAATAAATATTGTTAATTGTTTATATTCTATTTATTATTATTTACGCGACATCATACTGATACTGTATGCGTACACAATACGACTCAATTCGTTGCTGCAACATAACATAGCATGTTATGCGGTATCAGAAGTAACGAGTAACGTAACGATACGATAGTAACGAGTACTAATTGTTATAGTAACGAATACATACGGGTACGCTTTTTTTTCGTTACTTTTACACCTCTAGATACGGCAGTGCGGCGAGGCAGCGTGCGAGGGCTACCGCGTGCTCGACAGACAGCTGCAAGCGCGCCCCGCGGGCAAACAACAACCGTGGCGGACGTTCGCACCTGCAGGAACAAGGCGCAATATATTAAACATGTTACACGTGGACCGACTTGCCGGGCGCCCGGGTACCGACCAGACCATTCGCGCAGTACGAGACCTCTTATTCTGGCCGGGTTTAAACAAATATGTGAGGAACGCTGTGCGAGGGTGTCAGCACTGCCCGAGACGGAAGACGCGGCGGACAGATGGCCGGGAGCAGCAGGTACCACGGCAACCCGCTGAGCCGTTCCACACGATTGCCCTGGACTTGATGGGGCCGTACCCTAGGACGGCACGAGGGAAGCGGTTTTTGCTGGTCGTCACCGACTGTTTTACGCGTTGGGTTGAGGCTTTCCCGCTGACAAAATGCCGCGCAGGCACTTTTGCGCGAGCCCTGGAAACTGAATTCTTCCCGCGTTGGGGCTACCCGCGCGTCCTTTTAAATGACAACGCATCACAGTTCTCGGGACGGAAGTGGAAGGAATTATGTGGAAAATGGCGGGATACACCGCATACCATGCCGGTATACCACCCCCGAGCCAACCCCACTGAAAGACATAATCAAGATATTAAGATGCAGCTAAGGCTCAGACTGGCAGAAGATCACACGCAGTTGGATACTCACATTCCAGACATCACCTACTGCCTACGATGCTGCGTCAACACAGTTACCGGCAAATCCCCAGCTACCCGTGTTCAGGGGCGAAATCGTCGAGTGTAGGACGGGCAAAGAGAAGACTCAAAGAACACCCCGGTAGCGCGCACATGTGGCATCGCGAGGATACATGACAAAGCCCGGCGCAGACAAGCGAATTACCAGACACAACACACGCCTGTCACGACACGACCGCCACCGGCGTAGATGCCTGGCATGATGGTCTACGCACGCCTGCACACGTTCTTGGACGGAAGCCGGAACTGTTACGCGGGACTCGCGCCCGGGTGGACCGGACCTGTTCTTGTGGTACGAGTGCTAGGACCCACTGCGGTCGTAATCAAGTTACCGAGCGGGCGTACTGCGAAATATCACCAGGATGATGTGCGAATCGCACACGAGTATGAAGCGGAATGAGACAGCGCGGCGGGAAGTGAACCATCTCCACATGCAGTCAGGAACCAGATTTCCGGGGATTCCCGGAGAGGGAGACGCAGTCACCGATCACCGCTCCGCGCGCGTCCGAGTCCGCTAGGCGGTTACTCGCGGAGTCGGAGGCAGAAGGCACGCCCTCGTCGGGACACCGTACGATGAGGACGAACAATCCAGAACGCCCGACCATGACGAGATGCTATGGCCTTTCCACTACTCCATAGAGGACTCAGACTTCAGGCCTCGTCACACACAGGCTACGTCACGGCCCTGAGAACAGAGTAGCTGGGTCCACATGCCCATTATACATGTGGTGGCGCCCTAGGATTCGACGAACATTTCAAACCCCATTGTGGTAGCAGTACCACAGTTAAACTGCTGCTGCATCTATTTAAAACTACATTTTTCATGTTTAAAACTGCCACGAATGAAGTCCGCTAAAACAATCATGCACTGTTCTGCCTTTCGTCTGTAGCCTCCCAGGCCAGGCTAAAGCCTGCCTGCACGCTTCATTAGCACGGTGCAATATGTCACTATTTCCTCTTCTCATCCACCATGCCCCTCTCTCGGTGAGGAAAGAAGAATCTAGTTTCATGCAGAAAGTTCCAGAAACATATTCAACTTTCTGTACAGTTCTCACACTTAAATATAAATATAAACAGCCTTGCAAAGCTCTTTCAGAAAGAGTAAAAATTAATTTCCTAAAAAAATATAAACTTAAGACGTATAAATAAATTAACTAAATAAACGTAAAATACAAATGACTAAATTATGCCAACATAAAAATAAAAAGGCCGCAACTATTTAAAGGAATAAAATAAAACCTGAAACAATATTTAAAAAATAACACAATCCAAAATAAAGTTTACAATTAATATTAAAGAAATATTATTTTTAAGGCATGGAGACTAACTCAAGTCATTAAATATTCCATGGGGCAAGTGAAGCATGCGCCACTGTGTACAAAATCATTTAGAATGAAAAGTGATTTAGCTGGACACATCAGATCTCAAACAGGAGAGCATCCTTTTTGTACAAAATCTTTTAGTTCAAAATGTTATTTAGATAAACACGATAGATTACATACTGGGGAGCATTCTTTCTAGTGAAACAAGTTTTTACAGTGCACATCAGATCTCATTCTAGATAGCTTTTAAAGAAATCAGTTTGTTTTCTCAAGGTGTTTTTTAATGCTTTTCTACATCTTCTCTTTTTTTCTTATAATTCGGGGCCAATTACTTTTGAAGGCTGTCTCAACTCAAGAGATATATTCAGAGCTTTCTTTTTTTACATCTTAGAAATTTAGAGGAGGAAGGCATATTGTGTAAGGGTGACAAATTTTCAAACAAGAGGATTTGGAGGAGCAAAAACAAAAAATTGAGAGTGATATTAGGTAGCAAAAAAATCTGCAATCTATGTAATTGGAAAGTGTCAAAAAATATTTTTTTTTGGAATGTTACTCAATATAACTTTTAATTAGAGTTCTTGATGCTTATACTTTGTTACTTAAATCTTTTTTAAATATTTTAAAAGGAAAAAAAAATATTTTACATATATTATAACCTCATTTGTATGTACCTGAGATTTACAAACTCTGGTATGTAACATATTTTTTTTTATATTAGAACCATCATTTTTACTGTAGCATTAATGCATTACTTTCAGATTTATGCCAAAGCATTTGCTGCAATTCACATTGCAACAGCGCCACTATTAATAGCAAACTATTAGAAAAACGTTTACATGGAACACTTAAAGATATAAGTGAATATGGCGGCCAGGCAAGGACTTGCATCCAACACCCCAGCGTGAAGCCTGTGCCAAACTGAAGTGGAACAAAAGAAGGAGCTGCTATTTAACGTTATTTTGCAGTAGATGTGCAAACACAGAACCTCCGGTGGCAATGCACTCCTCATCAGTAGTGATAACTGAGTGTATTGCATCTCCCACCTGCATGTGTCCTGTTGCGACTACCACTGGTCAATTTATGGAACGGGCACGCTTAACATTGGTGCGTTTTGGCACATTTTCGTAACTCCATATGTACTACAATTACAACCCATGATGATGTAACTTTTTTTTTACTTCGAATAATGTTAGTCATCAACTACTCCGATTATTTTATTTTTTAATCACCTTGTAAAGAAACAGAAATTAAAAGAAGGACTGCAGCATTTTGTATCATGAATATTCACAAGCCTGAAAAATTAAGTGTCTGCACTTATACTAGGCCTGCTTTTTCAAGGCATTCTAGCATAAATTTCACGAGCCGACAACTTAAAACAATTAAAATTTATATTAATCTATGAGTGAAGTAGTACAAATCTTATCAGGAGTACTATTTTTTCTCCTGGAACTAAAACTTTAAAGGTCCCTTTTTCCTAGTAGTACCAAAGAAATAACCTCTTAAAGACATAATGTACTTTTTATTATTTTCTACTTTTACCATGTATCATGCATTTGCAGTTGGTATGCGTAATATCTGGAATTTATCTACATTTGTTGCTTGTTTATAGCTGCAAATGATTTGGGCAGGGGGAAATGTAGGAAGTAAAATCCACTGTGTTTCTTTACGAAAATGTGTCTCAAGATAATCCATGATTTACACTGTCCAATAACCAGTATTCTGTTTTTAATGTCCATTGTAATAATCATCCTTACAATAGCATACTAGAGAGAAAAAGCACTTTTGAACATTTTACTCTAGTAACATTATCTTAGCAATTAGTTTTACTCCTTCAGATTCTGATTTTTTACATCTGTATTATACTTGGTGTATAAAGTTAATGATGACTATTGAAGAGATTGATCACCAACATTTTATGAGACTTCAGGGACTTACGTGTCACCATGTGGTGACATATCACTTCACTTAATTCTGTTCACTGTATGTTATTTCATTAAAATTTATTGTGCCAGTTGTGAACCTATATATATCTTCCTGTATACTTTCCATTTTACTTCATTATCCTGTGTGTCATTCCACTAAATTGAATAAACTACCTGAACAGTAAACAACATATTTATTTTAAGTTTTGTCCTGAATGTCACTGCACAAAAGCTAAAATACTATTTGTATTTAATCTTATATAAATGACCATTATCTTTCCATTTGTATGCCCATTATCTTCCCTTATGTTGGTTTGTGACATGCACTGATATATGAAATACATATTTTATTGTTCAATACATCTTCACATGACCAACTGTATGTGTGTTTGTCATGATCAAGAGTTGCAAGTCAAGTGAAAGTGCATATTGAATCAATCAACAGCAAGGAAGATTATTGAATCACCAGAGACAATTAATATGCAATTTATTTTTTTCAAGAGGTTCTTCAGTACCTAGAGATTAAGAAATAATTTTCATATACAATATATTAAAATAAATTTAATTTTTAATAAATATTTTTTGTATGTTAAATTAAATTAATTGTATTCATCTGTTTTCAACAGGGGCCATATGTGCCTTATTGCTAACTAAAATTATATAAGGGAATTAAATATTAAATTCAAATTTAATGAGATTTTATTTTGAAGTTACACTTCTTTGGGTGCATTACAGAAATATAATGAGAGTAATTTTTTATGATGTGCGTGCAGTATGCAAAACAATTGACAGAATGAAAATAGGCTACATTGAAATTATATTTAAGTGAGGTTATGTTATACTTCTTTAGGCACAGTATGAAAAAATGACAGTGAATTTATACGATGTGCACACAGCATGCAACAAATAATTGATAAGATGAAAAAAGTCTGCTTTAAAATAAGAAAATATATGTGTGCTTTTAAATCACATACCTATTTTAGTGTATGATACTGGTCCATATAATTAAAAACATTTATTTATTGTGAATATTAGTGATAGAAATTGTTTTTATAAATTTTTCCAAATGTAATTATATAAGTGATGTTATGTTCCTTTATTTACTATTTATTTGCATTACAAATTGTAATTGTTACATTATTATTTGAATTATGTGTATGAATTGATTTTCATTAATAATTAAAATTTATCTCAATTATTTAACTATACAGATTTATATTAATATTTAACACTGTATTTAATTACATTTTATTTGATTAAATTTGAACTTTACTAACCATATTTATAATATAATTAAATTTAGTTTTTTTTTTATTATTTTTTATTCTGAGCATATAAGCCATGAAGCATGGAATGGGGTACCTTCAAGAAAGAACAGTGGCATACCCAAGAGGAGGAGCATAGGTGTAGTTAAGTAGCGTAGCAGTCACTCTCTGACTTATCATAATAGTTAACTAGAATAATACATTCAGAATATTGATTTATTTTCAATATTAATTAAAATTTATCTAGATTATTTTACAAAATTAAATAATTAATTCATACATGTGTTTATATTAATCCTATATATAGTTACGCTCATCATTGACTCACTGTAACGATAAACAATAACCAAATTTCTCTGCCAGTCTGTCTTGCTGCCATTTACAAATACATAAAATGTGCTAATTAGTTACGCCATCTGTCTTTCTTCACAAAATAGACCTAAACAAATAAACACACTAACACTTAAGCATCCGACCCCAGCGGTGTTGCCGGTGGGTGTGTTACGCTAGCGCGGAACGCGGCAGACAATACTGGGACCTGGGCTTTGATACTTCCCAGGGTAGTACAATGTCAAGGTTAGGCAGAGTGATGTATAGTCTGAATTTTCCTTTTCATCTGTGACTTTACTTCTACACAATTTTCAGAAGGGAGATTTATAGGGTAAGGTTGTCTAAATAACCTAAAACAAGTTAGTTGGAACCAAAAAATATGCAGGGATGTTTGGTAGCAAGAAATTGACTATCAGCTGGTCAGTTTACCACAGAATGACTTTTTATAATTGGTTGACATAAATAACACAACCTACCAGCGCACACACAGGCCCGTGTGCCAAACTTATCCCACAAGACACGCGCCCCGCCCGTTGATCCAAGTGATTCTACAAAAGTGTGGGGTGCACCTGATTTACAATGCACTAAGCGAGTTATAGAAACTTCGGTTTCTGGTCTCGCACACACTAACTGCCCCGGATGGCAATATGATGGATCGGCGGTTGACATAAAACTGTCAAGAAATTTTGTCACATCTATTAATAATTTTTCATGTTTTATGTATATTCTAATAATCCAAACCTCAAGCTATCTCAAAATTGGTCTAGGTTTCACTAACACAAAAATCTGAAGAGATTTGGATTGAATGTTGAAATATTAGTTCAGTTCAATAGAAAAAAATGTTACTCTCAATTATTGATTACTGAAATAACATCTCACGGACACAAACTGTTGTACTATATTTATTTATCCTTAGCGAAAATTTACAAGTCACAGTAGTTGTTATCTTTGAACCACAAAAACAAGTTAATGACAAAAAATACAAACAGATCGCACAGAACATCTTCACAGGCTCCACACAAATTTACTTTATGTTGGTACTGAAAGTTGAAAATTCGCATACTTTTCGCAAGTAAAGCCCATGGTTGCTTGCAATCCATAGTACAAGCCGAAGGACTCAGTTCTCGGAACAATAAAGAAGTTAACTCAATTATCATTTTGGGCTGTTACGACGACTATGGTCAAAAACACCAATTAAAAGTTCCAAAACAAAGAAAGGTTAAATATATACAGTAGAGCCCTAACCAAAGCAAGAAATGTTTCTGCGTCTACATTTTTTGTTAAATCTGAGCCACCTCCCTACAAGCGACCTCTCAGTACCTCGTACAACCGCTGACCCACTCCTGGCTGCCCTTTGTCCTCCAAGAGGAAAAATCACATAATGAACTATCTGACCAATCACAAAAATGCACATAAAATATTAGCCTAGCCAATACTGACACATGGCTACAGCATTTCAACCCATACTACAAATCTTTCCCATGCACAAACAATGTCTGTCACTCTCACACTCATAAAACTGGTCAAAACATTTCATCAGCTTGATTTTTTTCTAGAAATATTCCCGTACCCATGCATTTACGATTTAAAGAACTACAACAACAAAAAAAGTAAAAGCACATCAAACCATAACTACACAAACAGCTAAAAATAACTTTTAATTGGCTGTTTCCCTATAAAGTAATCAAACAATCATAAATCCCAAAAAAGCATGCAACAATGTAAATTAACATGTTAAATCTTTAATAAACTGGGGACGGGAGCCTGGGTTGTTACTATCTATCTAAAAATTTTAAATTTACTGAAAATAGATTTTAGTATATTATGGTATTACTAATAACATTTTGGATACAGTATTAGTCTATATGTGTGTGTGTGTGCGTGTGTGCGTGTGTGCGTGTGTGCATATGTGTGTGCTATTAGATATTTTTAAAAATAACTTTTTCAATATCATAAATTATTTATATTATATATTTACTACAAGTATAATGAAATAAAACTTTTTTTATTTTGTATAACTCGTGTGAAGTTGTGATTATTATTTTGTAAACTGTGAAATAAAAGATTTTAATGTTTTTCTTACTAAAAATTTGTTATTCATTATTTCCTTCCCTACTAAAATCTTTTCAGTTTGAACCATATTTCATAACATTTAACATTCAGAGGTAAACATTTGACTCATTTCTTATTTCTTCAGTGTTTTGCGATAGTACCTAGTTTATAAGCTTTTTATATGTTAAGGAGTTTAGTGTTTGCTGTCAAGTTTTCATTCATGTTCGTTAGCAGTTATCCTAATTTGCCAATAAAAGTTTTTGAGTTTTTGTGAAAATGTGATGCTGGAATTTATATAAAACATGTTATTTATTTTATGCAGATGATTTAATGGATTCATTTAGCTGTGAAAAAAGTAAAGACTTGGCAACACAAATAAAATGAACAGACCTCATCAAGGCATATAAGCTGTAAACTGTAAACTGACAGTCCAGATAACACTTCTAAAAAAAATGACTGATTAACTGGTATGTGGTTTTAATTTTGCGATGATTTATAGGGAATCGCAAAAGATTAATTTTGACAAAATTAAAATGGAAGAGACTATTCTTATCCTCACCTGTGTAACATTCCTTTTTGTTAATAATTAATTAATTTAGGTATATAGAAAACTTTAAAATACAAAACTTGGATGCATGCTGAAAGCTACTACCAAAATGTTACAAATTCAGAAGTTCTGAAGGCATTAACAATCCTACAATTAAATGTTTAAGTTTTCTTTTGAAATGATTATGGATCAAATTATTTTACATGATTCAGGTTTTCATTAAAATTATAAAACAGGCTTTGATACTATACTTTTAGTGGTTATCAAATTTACGTTTTAACTTGTACTTTGTAATTGCTGCAGAACAAGATATTATAATTATAAAAACACATTTGAAGATAGTGATGAAGATCGTAAAACTAATAAAGGAAAGAAGGGCTCTTTAACAACATTACTTCAAGATTGGACATATTTTAAGATTTGCATACATCCAGGTTTATATGTCATTCTGCCAATATTTTCAATCAATTGTTGGAGTCAAACCCTATAACTTATGTAAGTACCATTTCTTGTATTGGAGTGAAGATGTAACTTTAGACTTTGTAACTTTCCTGTGTTTTTGCCTTGACATGTGGGTGAGCTAGTGTGTCAGTGAAACATGAGGCCGAGGTAGTTTGGTTCAGAGATGTTCCCGACCTGCCAAAGAATTATGTCAGTCAAATAGGCTCCAATAAGACGAAAAATTTTAATTTAGTTATATTTATTGTAGCTGGAACTGGGTACTGTTTTTAGGGTTTGTTGTGTTGTAGTTTTTAATCTTGGACTCATCCACTTTTGCGGATTTATACAAATATTCACAGCATGGGTCTCATTTCACTGGCCACCACAGAGCTCAGTGTATTAATAATGATTTGAATGCCATGATAATGCAAGTCTTAACAATCATAGTACGAGGATTGTCTGAAAAGTTTCCGACCTCAACGTGAAGATGTCAGCGCTCATCACCAAAAATTGGGAAATGTGTTTGCTCTTGCATTGTAGTATACTCTCTGAAATTTCAGCGATTTTTGATGCGCAGTTATTTTTAACAATCGTTTGCGTGGGTTTCTGCAAAATAGATGTTTACGAAGGTGATAACCTCCTCATTCGACAAAAATGCTCTGTCCTCCGAGCCTAGGGAACAAAAAAAGTTAATTGGGTGTGGGTGGTCAAGCAGTTCAAAACAAAATTCCTAGATTTTCACCATGGAAACCGCTGAGGTGTGAGCTGGTCCATTGCTTTGATGAAACAATTTTTATTTGTTTCTGCAAAGCTTGTCAAGTAATGATGCGTAATATGCTCCTGGCATGTTTTTCCTTTTTCGAGATTACTGACTAAGACAGTTCCTTGAGACTCCTAGAAAACAGTCACCACCATATTCCCTGCCAAAGAATCAGTCTTTGCCTTTTTTTTTCGCAGTTTTTGGTGTCGCAAACGTTCATCGTCACCTAAGCTTGTACGGCCATGTTTGAATTCAGCTGCCCGTCTGCACAGCGTCCAACTCGTCCTTAATTTGCTTAGGTGTATTGCCTTTAAAAAAAATAATGGCAGCTCTCTATACTTATCACATCTCTATACATATTAAATTTGCATCGACTCGCGGAAACGATTGTTAAAAAATAAATGCACGTTCAAAATAGCTGAAATTTCAGAGAGTACATTCCAAAGCATGAGCAAACCTGGTTGAATGAATTTCAAATATTTAGGAGTCTTTTGTCACATAATGTTTTAATCATTCGGGTGATTTGATGTAATATTTTAGTAGTAATGATTTTTTGACGTGACGTCTAATAAAACGATGAACGCCGGCTGCACGCACGAAAAAGTGCCCCACTACGGATGTATCCTGTTTGCCCATTGTACGCATGCGTGGCATCTCTCTTCATGCTCATTGTACGCATGTGTGGCATACCTCTTCCACTCAATTGGAACAACCATCGATTTGACTTTTCAATCATATTTTCGTCGTTTGAATTATTAATATTATGTAATTTAACGATCGTCCACCGATTTTCAGCACAATCGGTACGGTTATTTAAAAGTAATGTTGAATATTCAAATACGTTTTGAACCAACAATGGTGTTTTACAGTTACACATAATAATTCAAATTACATCTGGGATCTTTTGCACAATGTTTGAAAAAATATTGTAACACATTATAAATAAGTTTGGTGTATTTGGGATGCGTATTTGTTATAAAATCGTGTTATAAAAACGAAATAATATTATTCCCCTACCGTGAACAAAATTTTTAAAAATATACCGGCAGCTGCGAATTCTTTTTTGTACTTTTAAAAATAAATACGACGCACGCAACATTTCAAAAGTAATAAATATATTTGAATGAATGAATGCAAATAAAAGTAAATTTATTAATTAAATTGTATATTTCATTTCACTCCTTTGTATCCATACAAAATAGTGATAATTCAATAATAATGATTCAATTTTATTCATAAAAGTATGCAGAGGTAGATTTTATCATACAAAAGATAAAAAAAATTAAAAAAAACCTTCCTCAAAGAATATAATATTTTTAATGCCTAAATGGTTTGGTTGCAAAAACCTATTACGGCTCAGTCTCAGGCCGAATATGATTTTTTCTTTTCTTCTGGATCAATCATTTCATCAATGTTTTGTTATGACGTAACGTTAAACTATCGTCCGTAAACCGACTGTACAGACAACCAATTTTTTTAAATAATAATTATTTATTCGAACGTATCTAAAATACTAATGACTTTGATTATATTGTGAAATAAATTGAATAAAGTTTGTTGTTTGACTGTTTCATCAAGATTTATTGTATCAGCTATGAATGTTTTCAATTAATGCAAAAAAATTTAGTGTTCTGTTTAACATGCATCATTAATGAAATAGTTAACTAATACTAATTATAAAGTACATAAATTAATTATGCTTTGGGACCTCATGTAAATACATGTGAAACTATTTCTAAACTTGTTTTCTGTACAGTCTTTGCCATAAATATAAAGTTTACATATAATTTTGATAGTTTTACTTAAAAGAGAACCCACATTATTAACATCAAAAAACACTTTGTTCCTTAAATTTATATGCTTGTACAATACTTCACATCTTGCAATTAACAGACTTAGGTCCGCTTGCAGAGTCAGGTAAGTAAAATCCAAGCAAAAAGTTTGCAGATTATAATCATTTGGGGGAATACTCTACTTTGCCTCAAGTCACGACTGTGCAAGTCGGCTTTAGTTGTAGTGAAAAGAAAGAGGCGAAAATGACTGGCATCATGTTCAGACTTAGGATTAACAAAAAATAAATTTTGGCTTGATATTTCAATAATCATTAATATTAAAACTAATAAGCTGTTAACTTTTAATTATTTAAGATTTTGATTAACAATTTTAACTAAGGTATGTTTGTTTTGGTGGTTCACGGGAAAAAATTCTTGAGACACATATCACTAGTTACGGCTCACAAACTGCGGGAACGGCTTGACACAACAAACGCACAGTGCTGCCGTTGTCTTTAGCTGGTAAGTCACATGTTATCTAAAATAAGCCTTTTGGAAGTGGGCGGTAATGGTCCGGGAGTAGAATATTCAATTTTACTTAAATCTGTTCATACACAGCTCAAAAAACTTGTTTTGCACTGTTTCTATGATTTTATAAACATGTGTTCAAGATTAACACAAATACAAATTAAAATGCTGGTAATTTTTTACGTATTTAGAAATTTGAGCATTTTTTTAATGACTTAATGTGTTTTTTATTATTTTTTACAATAAAACATTGTAATTCTTGCAAAGTTATATTTTCATCAATTAAAATTTTGCATTTTTTAATATATTTAAACATTTATCCACTAAGTTTGGCAGTATGTATGTGTACATGACAAACATGGTTTGTTAAAAAAATGAAACTAATTTTGAGTTTTGGGTAGCTGGAGACAGTAGGTATAAGTAGGCCTACCCACCATTTCATTATCATTACTTAAATCAAGAGCATCGTTTTGGAGACTTTTGGTTTTTTGTCCTCTGTGAAGGTAAAGGAATGTTAACTCTAATGAAAGAATGGTATCCATTTTTATCCGTTCCACCTTCCAAAGCTCTTTCTGTTTGAAGGTGTCTATGAATCAGTGTGATATGGGTAGAGCCAAGATTGTATGGTGTAATAAAGATTCAAATTTAATCATTTAATGTAGTGAATTTCATATTTATTATTATTATTAAAAATTAAAACATGTAATAACAAGTACCTACATAATAAAGTACAATTACATTAATCAACTGCTTCAAAATTCATGGTAAGACAATTAAAATGTGTACTTCAATACTGCATAAGTATATTGATGAGAGTAAGTTAAACAAATATCTGCAACTAAAACATTCAACAATATAAAACCAATATGTAATGTTAAAAGCCAAAGATCATTTATACACTTACCTTTTATTGTGATGCTTCTCTGTAGGCCTTATCCATGTCTGAATGGTATCAGTTATACTCCTTTTATATATTTTACTGTGAAAAAACCATAGGAAACTAAATAATATTTTTTTCTTACTACTTAACATTTTGTTTTTAGATTGTTACACAGCGGTAATAACAGAGTAAACTGTAAACATAAGCTCTGCTATCATTTTGTCACACTTCACTCTCTCTTGAAGACTTGACTGGTGGATCTTTTAGTTTCAAAAGGAAAAATAATGATTTCGTCTAGATGTAAGTACCTCTATGTTTCTTTAACTTTTAATTACTTTCACATTAAATTATGATACTTGATAAATTGATTGACAAATATATTAAAATTATTGGATTATATTAAGATGGATTTAAAATTACATTATCTAAAGAATGGGCCATCTCTAATTGGAAAATTACCATTAATCATGAGACACAATTATGATAGTTTCAGAAATAATAAACAGGTTAAGTTCCTTTCACAATCCCAGCACACTTAGAGCGATTAAAGTCCCGAAAGAAAAAATTTATGTTCCGATCTTTTCAACGTCGTGATTTAATTTTATTCTGAAGATATAAAAAAAATTGAAGTGCCTACTGGAGGTTTGACGATTGCTGGCCGAAGTTGAGCTGCTAACGAGGCGTCAGGGCGCCTTAGTCGTCCTGATTGCTGGAGGAAGGACTCGGGGGTGGAGTGGTCCTTACACCTGATCACTTAGATATACTGTAAACAAAACGTTTGGCATAAATATTTGTTATGCAAATATTTTCCATTTTGCTTACAAAGACACTCAGTTCTGTTTAGCAAACCTCGGATAATGGTTACAAAAAAAAAGGCACTTGTCATAGTTACTGACAGCACACAAAGTTAAATACTTCTTCATTAACAATGTTATCAAACCTCGTTTCTGTATCAGTTTGAACTTGGCTTCAATAGAATTCAAGTTGACTGAACGAGTTCCATAACGGCCGCCGAGTGACGCGGCCGACTAATGAAAAGATCGTGCTCGCCTTTTCTTATGGAGTGTTCCAGGGAATGCCGGGGCTGTGCCGTCCTCCCAGGGACACGCCCGTCTCTCGGCCACCTCCACAGGGGCAGAGCTCAGGGTGCGGCGTCCCTGGGCCGACGCCTCTGCTTCAGTGCCTACTGCTACACTCAAACCCGCGACCCTCGTAGTCGTGATAACATACCTTCTTCGTGTGGTGCCATGTTGCACAGCGAGTTACCACTCGATGCTAGAGGGTTCCAACATGTAACCCTCGTAGTCGTGGTGATAGCCTCTCAGTCTGGTTACCCTCTTCGGCTTAAGTGAAAATGTGACGGGCGTATGCACCGGTACAACAAATTTTTATTATATATATATAATGGTACAGGCGGTTGCGAACTAACGCTCTACTTAACGTTGGTGTTTGCAGCTGTGGCAAGGATTGTTCGACTTGACAGTTTTTTTTAATGAATTTATTTCAAACAAGATGCATTGCCAACTGCGAAACTTCGACCAGTATCAGATGGCCTAGACATAGTGCAATAAGTTTTAACACGTACTTTTTAATTGCTGCATGAAAAATACATTATAATTACGAAAACATATCTGAAGATAGTGATGAAGATAGTAAAAATTAATAAAAGAAAGAAGATCCCTTTAACAACATTACTTTAAGATGGTTCAAATTAGCTGGAATTCATTTTGTATTCTTACTGTTAGTTCAGAGTTAATGAATTTTTGGAATTTGGAATTAACTTAGGAGTGTATCGACTCAACGACATCGAAGTCATTAGACACGGGTGAAACGTCACATGGAAAGACGGAGCTGCAATAAAGTTCAATTGGTGCGGTAAACAAACATACTCATGGCAGAAGTGTTGGTTGGGTGATCTGCGAGCCACAGAGAGAAAGAAAGGGAGAGAACGAGGTATAGAAAGAAATAGAGTGGGGGAGAGAGCGAAGGGTAAAGAGGGAGAGAGAGCGAGGGAGTGTGAAAGAGCGAGAGGGAGAGAAAGTGATTGCGAAAAGGGGAGAGAAAGTGAAAGAGCGAGGGAGAGTGGGAGAAAGAAAGGGAAAACATAAGGAAACAAAGTCAAATATTTTTAAAGTTGTTGCTTCTGTAACAGGAAAGAAATGAGTATCTTGAACAGTTTTTAAATGAGTTTTCTTGAAAATTGATACATACTGTTTGGCAGTCGGGTACATGATTCTCTTAAGGGCCTATGTCGTATCCAGCTTGATCTCGTATAGGCAAGATTCTTGCTATAGTCTATCGTGTAACTAGTCTCAAATTTGACAGTTCACGAAAGTAGTACCCAATGGTACCCACTATCCTGAGCTGTCCTTTGTCACGCCAGCACAAAATCGTAGTACAAAAAGGCAAAACAAAACAAAAAGGGAAGCAAGTGTGAAAGTTTGTAACCTTGTGTATTAAATCTGTTCATGAGAGGGTCTTTAAAAATTACTATTCCAAATAACATAAAAATGATATAATACTCATTCTGTTCTCGGGTTCTAACACAGGAAGTGACTCCATTAAACTTTACGTTAGCTGTTACAATCTCTCCTTCCAAAAATACTGAACTTAATTACATAAAGAAATAGGTAAGTACGTGAATATATAATGATGATGACTAGAATACATTATCATCAAGATAAAAACATTACATACGCTGAGGTTACAAAAGGACATTAACATTATAAATTATGTGCCTCAACAGTGATTATATAGAAGCCTCTGCCAAAAAGTCACAAGAAGGTTAAGACCTCACATGTGATCAATTGCAATTCTACTCAAAACTAACACTAAATTTAACTTTATTACAATGAAAACTTTCCACAGTTTCTAACTTAATACTCAATAGTTCAATTCTAATTTTTAAAATGTATTTATTATTTTTTTCAAACCACTCAATCCTAAATTTATTAATTATGGCTTTCTCTACTTCCAACACCAAATGTTACAAATATAAAGCGGGTTTGGAAGGATAGTTCAATTCATTACGGTTTTATTTATTAACCTAATAATACACTATCTTAAATTACAACAGTCTAAATGTTCATCTACAAATGAATCACACCTTCGTAAGTACACTTTTTACTATTCCCACTAGAGCTCGGCTCGACAGTGGCTCCTCTCTCTCTCTCTCTTTCTCTATCTCTATCTCTCTACTGTTTGTCTCTTACTGCGCACCTCAGTCTATACACGCTGCCCCTCACTACTCAATCATCCGCCGCTCATACAAAACTTCGGATACTTCGAACCCCGATGCACGAAACCCGTCGCTGTCATCCACTATCGCTCACCAAGGGGTCACTTGCCCTCTTCACTTCACTGCTCTCGCAGGTCAGTCTCTCCGTTTATATGCCTGCCAAGTCCTGCCCTGGGACGGTCTCGTAGCCCTTCGAAGTGTCGCGGCATCAGAATCTCCGACTTACACTCGAAGTACTAAGAACAACGGCGTCCTAGTTACGCCACTTTATGCAGACGGGGATCTGGGTTGTGCCGAACCGTTGAGAGAGGTACAGAGGCGCCGTCGTTCACCGGGTAACCTGCAACTCCCCCCTTACCCACAGGATGGCTAGTCAGCCTCGTCACTCGTAACAAAATTATTTCATAATAAAAATTTGCTATAGTTTAACGATATATTTGACCACCAGGCTAAACTCCACTGTTCTACACATTTTAAAGGAATGGTATTATATTTGTTGGCTTCCGCTCGTGGAACCAAAGACGTCATATGGGTTCCAACCGTTTGTATGGCATACATTTTTATAATTTGATATCGAAAAATTTTCTTCGTTACGGCAGAGATAACATTTAAACAGATTTTCAGAAACCATAACTTAGAGTCAATTGATAATATTATTTCAGCTGTAACCATTCCCAAAAATGTCAACTACTAAACGCCAATGACTTCACAGGTGTAACTATTTGTCGGCCTGAGAAGCTCTCATTTCCTAACCCGGACCTCCCCTGGACATATCACAATTTACCTTGAAGGGGGATTAGGCTTCGCCATCTTGCAATTTAAAAAAAAATTGATACTACTTGCAATAAAGTTTCCATGCTAATTTTTTGTTGTTACACGTGACATAGGACATAGCTTTGGCTACTTGTTGAAGTTAACAATTGTGAACTGGGGTGATTGTCATGTTAGTTTTAGTCGCCCGCGTGAAATAAACAGTTATTTTCTCGCGGCGCTTACAGACTGGAGCCTGTTAGTAAATATGGGGTTGCAACAAGATAAAAAAGATCTGGGAGACATGATTTATGCCTTGACATGTAAAAAAAATGGGATAAATAGATTATAATTATAGCAAACAAATACGAAAATCCAATATGGCGGGGTCAAATCCCTTTTAAGGCTCGGTATCATTCGCCATATCGAATGTTTCAGTTTCTCGTTTTTACCATTATTTAAGGGCTAAAATTGAAATTTCAACACGTCGCCTCCCTTGCATTTTCTGTTTGGTCACAAATATTTTGAACTGTAGTATAGTGAGTGTATAATGTCATGTAAGTGTTAATAATTACGATTACTTGCCCCGAAATTACTAAGTAAATATCTGTTGGAAATATTTGTTACCGAACAACAATGCAAAGAAGGTGACTTGTTAACATTTAAGTTACAGCCCTTAAAAAATAAAAAAAATAAAATGTAAACATCGCATTTAGGGGGTGTATCATAACATATTTCGTGTTTTTGCACATGATTTTAAATAATTACAAAATATAACCTCATTCAATTGTTTAAAGAATGCCTTTTTTCTACCATACAAGACCTTATTTAAAGGCTTTTATGATCTTAAAGGATTTTGTGTTAGTCATAACACGAACTGGAAGAATGAAATAATATGGTAAGCCAGGGCCGCGTCTAGGGGGGGGGGGGGGGCAAAAGGGGCATTTGCCCCGGGCCTCACATTCAAGGGGGCCTCAAATTTTATCAAAAAAATATATCATTTTTTAAAGTGAATTCCCATTTTATATATGGCGTAATAAACTTGTCTTTAAATTTATATACCTATTTATTTAGTTTTGTAAAGCATGATTCCACAATAAAACCAGACCGTGCTGTAACTTGTATGGTTTTATTTATAACTACTGAGTAAGTCACCGACATCGACGCCGGTCCATAAACCTCCTCAAACACTAGAACCATGTGATTGTGATGGTAAGTTGCCTTTGACTTGCCACTTTCAAGCTCTGATAAAGTTAAAGAAAATACAGAAGTAACTAAAATAGATAATTGTAATCTCATTAACACAATTTCAGAAATTCCCATAACTTCTAGAAACTGTGCTAGGACTAAAATAAGTGTAGAGTTTGATAGTGCAGTGTTAATAGAAGAAATCCAGCAAGATCCTGCGGCATGGCCTGGCAATATCACTGACGAAATGATTAGTTATTGTGTTGATAAGGGGCCGGACTTTTTTTTTAGTAATAATGATGGAGACTACACAGCTTCTGCTAGGCAATATCCAAAATGTACTCGTAAACTAATATCATCTGCATTTGTGAGAGTTCTTGAAAATGGAGAGCGACAGGAGAGAAAATGGTCATTGTACTCTAAATGTACGGGAAATGTGTTTTGCTTTGCGTGCAAACTTTTCAGTAATTGTAAACTATCAAAATTTGTAAATGGTTTTGCTAATTGGAAGAAAACAGAAGAAAAATTGAGGGACCATGAAAACAGTATTGAACACAAAGCATGTTCTTTAAAATGGGTTTCAAGAAAAAATAATAAAATGTCAATTTCATCACATTTAGATGCACAAGTGACTGAGACAAATTACTAGAAGAATGTTCTTGTTAGAGTAGTGGCAGTTGTAAAATTTTTGTGCAGTCGTGGTCTTCCTTTTCGTGGTGATAATCAAATGCTTGGATCACCTCATAATGGTAATTACCTAGGAATTTCGGAACTCCTTGCTCAGTTTGATCCTTTTTTACAGGAACATTTAAGGATACATGGGAACAAAGGAAAAGGTCATGTATCGTATCTTTCTTCTGATATATGTGAATAATTCATTGAGCTAATGGGCAACGAAGTTCGGAAACACATGCTAAATGAGATTAGACAGGCCAAATATTAGTCACTGATAGTTGATTCTACAACTGATGTTACCCATACAGATCAGTTATCTTTTGTATTTAGATACTGCCTTAACGGTAACATTTTGTAAAGGTTTTTGTGTTTCATTCCAATTTATAGCCACACAGGAAGAAATTTAAGTGAAGTTGTAACCTGTACTCTAAAAGACAACACCATTGATATCCAGGATTGCCGAGGTCAGAAAGCTATGATAATGCAGCCAACATATCAGGAAAATACGAGGGCCTGCAAGCGCACATTAAATCAATAAACAGCTCTGTGCTGTATGTTCCATGTGCAGCACATTCAGTAAACTTAGTAGGAAAGAACAGCGTTGGTGAATGTATTCATGCAACAAAACTGTTTCTGTTTTTAGAAAAGCTGTACTCATTTTTCGCTGCTTCCACTCACAGGTGGTCAGTTCTTGAAGGAGTTATTTTGGAAAGCACAGGAAATAGCGTAAAGCCAAAAATCACTGTCAAGAGCTTGTCGGAAACAAGGTGGTCATGCAGAGAAGATGCATTGAAAACTCTCGTCATTCATTATGATGAGATTTTCTGTGCATTTAATGATATGTTCAACGACAAAAATGAAACGTAAGTCACAAGGATGGAAGTGAACTCCCTCATGAAGAAAATGCAATATTTAGAATTTGCTTTTATGACCGTATTTTGGTACGACATTATGGAAAGATTCGGTGCAGTAACCAAGCATCTGAGAAGCCTGGACTCGATGTCATAACTGGTCATCAACTGATGAATTCTTTGAAAGATTTTGTTTCCGATTTGCGAAATAATTTTGATGAAATTGAAGTTGAAGCAACACAACTAAGCAACCATGTGTTACAAACTTTTGTAGATACTAGATCTTCCAAAAATAAAAAGTTTTTGAATGGAAAAGACGAACTTTCAACTGTTGTAACATCCCGCGAGAATTTCAGAATTTCCACATTTATATGCATTGCTGATAAGCTCCGCATGGAACTGGAGAAGAGAGCTGCTTCCTACAAAGATATGCCTCAACATTTGGGTTTCTTTGTAACTTAACTACAGCAAGTGAAGATGAACTCAAATCTAGTGCTACCGAGTTGGTCAGGAAATACAGAAAGGATCTGCAGCCTGTTATTACAAATGAATTATTACACTTATCATCATTTCTCAGAGAGCAACAAGTTGAAGACAGTGTTACATCATTCACGCCACAAAAGGTTTTGCAGCACTTATATAACAGTGATATAATTGATGTATTTCCAAATGTAGCAATAGCACTGCGCTTGTATTTGACACTACCAATCACAAACTGTGAAAGTGAAAGATCATTTTCAAAACTGTCAGTTCTGAAGAATCAATTCCGATCTACCATGTCACAAGAGAGATTAAACTCGTTAGCGGTGATTTCTACAGAACATGATCTTGTGAACAGCATTTCATTTGATGGACTCATTAACTTGTTTGCTGCTAAAAAGGCAAGGAAGAAGTTTATTGCAAAGTGAGTTAATAAATATGTAATTTTGATTGGTCGGGATCTGCAACTCATAAAATTGTGTAAATATTTGAGAACGATTTAAGACTTTCGTAAATGAAGCAGATAAATATTGGGGGTGGGTGTTGGCTATGAAATATTACTCCATTTTAACTAGAAAATTTGTTGTTATACATTATTTTGTTTTCCCTGCATAAATGTTTCATATTTCTGCGAATAGAGGCTGCATTTCATTATGGTACTTCTTATCCTTTTTTATGTTAGTTATTACATACATACATGTCAATGCAAATATGAGTTTTTCATATCTGAAAATTATCACTACAATAAAAAAAATGGGGGGGGGGGGGGGGGCTCGGAATATTGTTGCCCCAGGCCTCACATTCTCATAAAACGGCCCTGTAGTAAGCCCTATAAAGTTTTGAATTTACCGTTCGTATGTTGTCTTTGTCTTGAGACTTTATTTTTAGTATACGATTCATAAATCAACAAAAAATATGTTTTTTTTTTCAAGACCCTGAAAACTCAGGTTTCTGTGATTTTGGGGAAATCAACACCCGTCCGTGGGACCATCCCACTTACCCTCTCTGCACCCAGACGACATCTCTGCTGAACGACATCGAAGGTACAAGTCACATTGCCGTGCGTCTATAGGCAGGGGCGAGTGTCGGAGATTGTGTCACAGTGATCAAACTGGCTGGAAAAGAAAAGTTATTTATTTTTTTCCTTTTGCGGTGAATATTGTGGTGTTCTTTCATCAATTACTTTACGCTGATAGAATATTAAAGATAAAAAGATCAGAGCATAAAGAATCCTTTCACCAGCATTCTGATGCTTGCGCGGATTTCTCGTGAGAGATAAAAAAAAGATTAATTGCTTTTTGGTTTTTACGGGAGGTGCCCACCAACCCGTTCCTTTTTTTTTCTCCACGACGCATAAAGTGTGTTTTCTCGCATCCCTGGGCAGATACAACCCGCAGCACTCCCATTGTGAAGGCCCCTCAATTCGCCTGTGGGTTAGGCGACCCGTGAAGCTTGAGCGAGGTTGATTAAGAAAATTCTCGTTCATTTGACTGCTACGCGGCACCGGAAGTTCCGCCCGGTGCGTATGCATTCCGCACAGCTTGGACGAGCGAAATATGGTCATGGATTCAAAAGTAACAAAAATAATATCAGCTAAATATGATTAATTAATTGTGTATTAACACAACTTGATTTTTTTTTGTCTTGACACTAGACTTACATCACGTCATTAGAAGGACTTTTTTTTGTTTGTTTTCTTATTGTGCATTCGTGCTAATCTAAATAATTTTGAAATAAAACGTTTTAAATTATCTTTGTTCGTGGCTGAATTGAATTTAACTCAAACACGGCACAGCAGAATTTGCCAAAAAAAAAAAAAAACTGGGGAAACAATTTTAATGAGGCTCGTTAAAAGTACGATGTTTAACTTGCTAGCTAAATGAAATGAGGTTTTATTGTTTTGTGATGTACATGGAAGTGAGTTTATCAATCCCGCTGATATATTAAACCGGAAGAAAAGTGTTTGATTAGTAGAATATACAGTCAAAATACCGTGTTATCATTTGTTGACACTAGACTGGTCCTTTTTCAGTGGATCGCGTGTTATTTTACATGCTCTGTGGGACTATAAGACATGACGAGCACCTAAAAATAAATCTGGCCCAATCATGTGCGACCCTGGGAGAATGTGAACTGTGACAGTGGCCAATGAACGCATGACGAGGACTTGCTTGTGTGCGTTTTTGTGGAATCTACTCTATTACCAGAAAATAACACAAATATAACATACCTCTATTAATTTACTAGGAATTACAATAACCCGTCGCGTCCGTCTGTCGGACTTTCGTTCGTCAGCGCCACGCAGATATCCATGCGAATTACAACACAATGTTAGTCCGTCCGTCGAAACATTTTCTCAAATAAATGCAGCCAACGATCCATTTTCTCTCTCTCTCTCTCTCTCTCTCTCTCTCTCTCTCTCTCTAGATTTATCTCCGCGTTGTTTGTTATTTATAGGGTGTTCCCGTTAGAATTTTCGGGAAAAAAATATTCAGTTTTGTTATGGATGAGATTTTTAATAGCAGCAATGTTATTATGCAAATCCGTTGAACCTTGAGCGAACAAAAACAAACTACCCAGGTCTGTTTTCTGATAACAGGTCAGTGGTGCAACCAACCATGGAGGTAATTGCGTTTGTCCGTCCGTCGAAAGTAAGAGTTTGCCAAACCTTTTTACGGACGGACGACGGACGGATGGAGGCAGCGGGCTATTGTGATTCCAGCTTTAGATACACTGTAATTTTTTTTAAAACATAAATATTCATGTAAATTACAGATATTAGTAAACTTGTACATTTACCTGAAAACAACTGGATCATTACAAAATAGTGTTCGCAGTAATACTGAGTTCGGATTCTTACCCGGGCAGTTTTACTTTCTGTTGTCTTAGTACCTACAGTAGTTAAAGTTATTTGTAAATCGTTCCCTGAATAGCTTTCCAGTATTAACTGCGCACATCAATAAGCATAATTAAACAAAACATATTGAATATAAGATTATCTTTTTTTTATAAATTTAAATATTATATAAGAAATACTCAATATTATCTCCAAAAAAAGTATTTTATTTATGCAAAAATAAGCATAGCCACGTTCTGTAAAAAGAGTTACAATATATTTATTGTATTATTGCAAACTGTTTCTTGTCAACTGGTTTCCAAAAGAATCTTTTGTAAAAGTACAGAAAATGAATTTTCTGTGTACGATCCAATTATGGTATCAACTTATTTCAATCGCCTTTACCCTGCGCAGATGTACCTACGTTGTGAAGGTACCATAAACATGACACATACTATACAACAAACATGACACGCGATCCGCTCGTAGTTTAATGTTTGCGTATAATTTTCCTCCCTTAACCGCAGCAGCGAAAGATGGGGCCCGTGTTTACAAACACGTGGTTGCTAGGATACGGGCGCGTGCGGGACCAGCTTGACTGATGATGCCTTTTATTAGTTTTGTGGGCGGATGCCAGGGACGGATTTGCAGTGCGATAACATTCGGGAAAGATACTGCCGCGAGTAGTCTACGAACAAGGCCGTGTTCATGTTTCAGTTACGGATTTTCGCTTAGAGTTTAACCCGGTTATGCTGGGTTTATAAGCTTTGCAAAAAAAAAAAACGCGATACCCAAGTACGCAACACGTAAAAAAACGCAAGAAAACTACTGTACATCCGTACTAATACAGTGCTAGCCTAAATGATTTATCGGGTTTCAAAGCATTGGCTTTTTCTTTACACAGACATCAGTATCACGAGACTGGCGAAACCAACGCAAAATTCTCTGGTTACCAGGTGCAGCTTTTCCATATTTACGCACGAATGCACATTGATCGCTCGTAATCGACCAACACTTCGCATATTCTAACACACAAAAAACTCTTCTCCCGCATTGCCGCCATCTTGTAGCATGCCATCACAGGCCTGCTATTAGCGTGGTCTTTTTAATCTTGGTGAGTATATCTATCTTTACATGTATCACCCAGTATACATTAAACATTTGTAGAATGTACCGGAAACTTGGTGAGTGTATGTATCTTTTCATGTATCATCCATGTTTGTACGTTGTATGATTGTCGATAAACAGTGCTTTGAAACCCGATGAATAATTTAGGCTAACCCTGTATTATAGGTGCAAAAGTGTGTTTGTTTTTCCTTTTTTCACGCAGCAAAGTAGCAAAGAATTGACATGATTTTTTGCATATAATTAGTTTATGGGCCGGAGAGTGACACAAACTACATTTATAGTTATGAACTTTTATCCCTAAAATCATAGAAGGTAGGTCATAGACACACAAACAGTGAGTTCGTGTCATTCTCTATGTCTGCCACATGGTCATATAGTAGGTCTGACAACTTCCTATCCTTCTTCTTGGCGAAACCCATCCGCTTAGTGAAGATCACTGCTGCTAGCGAACTAAAGACGCTAGTAAAAATTTACTTTAAACTTCGTCAATATATGGCGTTGCCTTTAATTTGTAACGTGCTATCGTTTGGTGCGTTCGTTACGTCTTGCCTAGGGGTTACCTGCCTTCCCAAAAATATCAAGCTGAAGATGACGTCCCGTGTTTGCTTGATGCACCGAAATTGTGCAATCAATGGCACTTTAAAATCACAATTTCCTGTGGTTCAAGTGCATATCCTACATACTTGAATCTGAGTAATGATGTTTCTTATATTATGATGTGTTCAGCCCGAACAACGCCGGGTACTTCAGCTAGAAGTTTATAAAACATGCAGCTCACAAAACATCACCAACCCTGCAACTTGAAACGCAAAACTGTAGGAAACAAATTTTTCAGCGTGCTTGTTTTATAATATTATTTTAATAAGGAGTGTGAAATTCTTAATAGCATGATATAAATCCATTAATTGATAATTTTATAAGTGAAAACTTAATTAGTGTGATAAAAATAAAGATGTATAATTCTCCACACATTACGTCTGTGGCTTTAACAGTTTTTTTTTTAATACTTCATTTAAATACAGAAGGCAGAAACACAGGTCGAAACCCGAAAATTTTAACGCTATCCGATGCTTACGATACTTTTTTGCGTTTTGAGTAGGCATTATTTATAAACGGGTGTTTGAAATCGTCGTTATTGGACTTTTTGCGCCGTACTTATCTTGAATTTAACCGTTAGGTATTTATAAACTCAGCTTTACTGGCAGTGCTTACATGACAAACAAAAATACGTTACTGACAATATACTTTTCAGTTTGTTTCAAATCTATATATTTTTTTAATTATTTCCTACAGAAGTGTTGGGGTACCTAATATTCATAGACTTCATGGAGCGAAGCGGCATAGTGATAAGAGGAACAAAAATATTCACGTAAAACTACAGATACTTATAGATTTGTAGGCCCACACGAACACGAAAACAACTGTATCAATACAAAATAGTGTTCGCAGTATTACTGAGTTCGGATTCTTACCAGGGCCGTTATGCTTTGTGTTGTCTTAGTACCTACAGTAGTTAAAGTTATATGTAAACAGTTCCCTGAATAGCTTTCCAGTATTAACTGCGCACATCAATAAGCATAATAAAACAAAATAAATACCAGTTATGAATAATATATTATCTTTTCCTTCAATTAAAATATCAAATTATGCCCCGATTCTCATAATAATAATTCTCAATATCATCTCGAAAAACGGATTTCATATATGCAAAAATAAGCATAGCCGTGTGTTGTACAAAGTTACAATATCGTTCTTGTAGTGTTACGAACTATTTCTTGGCAACTGGTTGGCAAAGGAATTTTTGTAAAAGTACGTAAATTATTTTTCTGTGTGTGACCATCCTGATATCGGTCATCCACGGCTTCCCCTATCTCTTCCAGGCAAATGATGGGATGATTCCTTACTCGACCAAGGCCGATTTGTTCCCCAATATTCTTGTTCTGTATTGTGGGGATTCACCGTCTCTAATGACGAGCCGTTAATCCCCAAGTAAAAATAAAATTAAAGTTGTTTCCATTTTATTCCTTACTTTTGATACAAATATTACTGAGGAAAATTACGATTAAAGGCATCGCACGTGTTACCGTATGGACAATCATGTGTACTTCCGTTGCAGCAGGAATGTGGTAAGAGCAATAAAATAAAATAAAACAGACAACTGGTGGTCAGTGTCCTTCAACATGGCCACCACATGGGCAAAGACATGGAGATAGGAAATGTCAGGTGACGGCATGATGTAACGTAGTTGATCACTTTTTGATCTCGCCATAAACATATTGTCACTCCCAAATATATTGCGGAAAGGTGGTAAGTAAGCATTGGTTAGTATGCATGAATTATAATCTCCCTCATGAAATGCAGTCAATTCCATAAAATACGGTCCTGAAGAACTGTTTCCACAACAATGCAAAAACTACATTTCAGCCAATGTACCGGGTGTTTAACCAACATGGTGCAAACCATGAGCTGATAAATATAACCGGATTACCCAGTTACCATATAATAATGCAGACATTACCACCCCCTGGATAAAGGTCTATCATGCCATCAATTTGGAGTCTCCAATTATATTTGACAATAAATTTTGAGGGGTAGTATTGGATGAAATATGGCTGTCAAGTTCTACATAAAATAAACATATCACCTCAGACAGGTTTTAAATCCTGACACACTGTGAAAGTTTATCATATGACTGAGCTAGCTCATGTCGCAGACGTTCTGATGATTAACGCCCGTGTACTAGATTATAACTTACCATAAAAACCGCTATTATGTAGTATTATGATATGGGATTATGGCGATGGGCATATATCGTGGTAGCAACTACACCACAAATGAGTCAGATGGACAAGTAATTTTGTTAATAAACCATAAAATACGAACTGAATAAACAATTGTACCAAAATTTCCTATACATACTATTCTGCATGGTAAGAGTTATTTATATCTAGGGCTCTGGGCTTCCACAACATCCACTAGCTTTCACCCCAAAAGTTCCGTGCGCAGTTTTAAAAGGCATTGTCCAAAACATTGACGTGAGTGCATTCAAATCCACTGTTATTGGCCAGGAATAAAAGTATTTCGCCTTTTCTGTGTCCAGTGGCGGACGCTGGGGGGCGGGGGGTGAATTACCCCCCTCCACTGAAGGGGAAGGGGGGAGTTTTGCAAACTATCAATGAAAGTAGTATGCTATTTTGGTTTCAGCAAAGTGAGTTCTTAGAGCACCTGTAATTTCAACTGTGTAAAAAAACCGTGTAGGCTACTTTTAAGTGTGTTGGTTTGTTTGAATACACACATCCAAATTTTTTTCCAAATACATCCCCCCCCCTTTTTGGCTTTTTTTCCCCATAAAAACGAAAAAAATTCCCGTATCCGTCACTTCCACGTATTTCTTCCTACCCTCTCAAGCGCCGGAACTATCTCCATCCAGCACAGTTGCCAAACCTACTCGCCGCCACACGTACTTGTTGCAACACAGTGGTCATCAGCTCCGTGTCTATGACTAATGGCTTCTCGAAGTCGTCCCCAAGAGAAATCGTCGCTGCTTGACGTCTTCCACGCCCTCGTGACTCGCCGATGCACTGTATAACCCTAGGGCCTGGACGTAGCGTGGCCTTCCGTGTAAGGAGCGATGCATGACATGATCTCACTGAGAATAACATTGGCACACTTATACCAACGTGACAAATAATTAACAAGGATCGCTGCCATTGCCTGGCGTCTCTTCGCGTGTGGGTTTCAGCAATGTCACCAACGTTGCGGTCGTTTTTGCAGTCGCCATCATCAGGGTAACAGTTTTTAAAGGCAAGAAAACTGCCAAGTCTCTCAGTAGGAGACTGTTACACTGAACTATGGCAACTGCGATGTCAACCAAAACGTTGTTAAGGGATATTAGGTCTCGCTATCTTGGATTTTTGTATATCTTTGCTATAATTCTAATTTTGAACTATTTATCCCAATTTTTGGCATGTCAAGGCATAAATAACATCTCCCAGATCTTCTGTACCTTGTTGCAACCACATGTTTACTAACAGGCTCTAGTCTGTAAGCTCCACGAGGGGGGGGGGGGGGAAATATTATTTCACGCGTACTACTACAACTATCATGATAATCACACCAGTTCAAAAGTGTTGACTTCAGCAAGTATCCAAAACTAAATCCTATGCCATATCAAACGAAAAAAAAAAAGTAGCATGGAAGCTTTGTTGCAAGCAGTATGAAAATATTTTAAATTGCAAGATAGCGAGGCCTAATTCCCCTTAATTCTTCACTTTTGAAGAGGCTAATACCCACAACCCAAGAAATTTCATGAAGTTAATTTAGTTTTTTACGGACTTCATGCAAGAACGTACATTTGTACAACGAAGACCTCCGCGGTTTTATAGGTTCTGGGATAGTTTTGTGTGCGTGTGTGTAAAAATATTGCTTCATTTTGTATAATTTTAACGTACACCCAGGTTCTTCTTTCGTTACTCCGAGTCGCACCAGCGTAACGTACTATAATTGAGGGCTCCTGTGTTTCCACGGACTCGGCATCGTGCTGCAGGTAGTCGCACGGCCCGGCGCGGTTCACTGTAATGTGCGGTATCGCTCGTATCCGATCACCGGCCGACGTCTGAATAATTCATGCGCGTCGTTAATGGCCGTGATTGCAGTTCCGCGAGCGGGGAAGGGGCGGGGCAGGCGGCGGCGTATGGTCCTGGTTGATCGGCCCGCGGCGCATCAGGGTCCGGCAAGCCTCACGACCTCCCACACGACGTCCCGGGATAACTGTTCCAGGCTGCCGCAACGAGGCGGGCCGGGAGGAGTTACGCCTCGCCGCTGCGCTGGCGGCTCGCCGTCCGCGTCGGCGGACGGGTCGTCCCGCGCCCTCGGGACGGGAACCACACATAACTTAGAAAGTCACAACTTAGAACTGTTATAACTTAGAAAACTTGGAAAAATCCACGTAACTTAGAAACACACAACTCAGAAAGATCATAACTTAGAAACACACGACTTAGAAACACGCAACGCAGAACCACACAACTTAGAAACGTCGTAACGTAGAAAGTCATAATTCAGAACTGTCATAACTTTGAAAATTCTAAGTTATGTGTTTCTAAGTTGTGTGTTTCTAAGTTATGACAGCACCCCCCTTGGGACTGCTGGTGTGGAGGGCGCGTGGCAACACCGGGAGCTGGGCTTGACCGGTGCTGCTTCTCAGCAGACTGTGGGAGAACTGTGTACCACAAGCAGTGGCGTAGCCAGGATTTGTGTATGGGGGGGGGGGGGTGTTAAGAAGCATGCGCTCCCCCCCTCCCCCCCCCCCCCCGTTTTAAAGCGGTTGTGTCCGGGGGTCCTCCCCCGGGAAAATTTGGATTTTAAGGTGTAAAATAGTGCTATTTTAGCAGTTTTCGGTACTTAAATTTAAATATTGTAATGGTAAAATTTTTATTAATTTTAATATGAAATTTGTTTGAGTGATAATTAAGAAATTAATTAAAGATTTGGGGCTAGGGGGGGGGGGTTGCTCCCCTACACACACACCCCCCCCCTAGCTATGCCCCTGACCACAAGACGAGAGCACACAGCGGCCGTTACAGCGCATTCACATAGCTTCTATATCATAAGTGTTTTGCCATTATATCTTTCGGTGTTCATCGGTTATTTAAGTTTGTCATACTGGAGCATTATCACAAAAAAATAACAATTTATTTGCACTTGTTATGCATGTTCATTTAGTACTCATTAGTTGTGACTTCCTGTTATTTGTATTTGGCTATTTGTGATTTTGTTTTAGTACCCTATATTTACTCTCGCTAAGGAATGGGAAGTACCTCCAATGGTTAAAAGTTATTTGTAGACCGTTCCCTGAATATCGTCCCATTATTAAAATAACCATATGAAAAATAGCCATGTGTTTAACAAGGTTACAATATATTTCTTGCAGTTTTACAAACTTATTCTTGGCAACTGGTTTCATAAAAGATTTTTTTTTTTTGTAAAAGTACAGACTTTTATTTCTGTATACATTTGGCGCAAGGGGGGGGGGGGATATTTACTTGGTAAACAAATTCACGCAGGCTTTACAGTATTGGACATGTCCAAAATTTGATGTGCTATTTTCATTACGACGCGATGTCATGAACCTAAACCTGGCGTATACCCGCACGGATTGTCGTATATGAAATACAAACCGAGGACTTCTACTAACACATAGCTTATGAATGCTTTGTTTTTCGAAAAGTTCGACACGTCTGACTATCCTACCAACCACCCGTGTTATTCACCCACCCGTGTTATTCACCCACCAATAAGGAAGAAGTGGACAAGTTTAAGGATGAGTGCGCAGGTAGGATAATAAATTGTCATGTTCGGGGGCCTGCGTTCAAATATGTACACATGTAAGTGCGACGGTGGTGACATTACGAAAACGGCAAACAGAAATGTGTCGTAGCAAATCAAGAAAAAACAAATTTGAGGACTGTGTAGCGACATTAGCGCAGTACCGCTAAATGCGAGTAAATGTACATACCACACAAGCTTGCAAGTTCTGTTGAGTTTAGCATCAAGCTTGCTTTGAGCTGATAGGACGACAAGCGTACCATTCGTGAAGACGAGATACGCATGCTGCTTTACAGGTGTATCGAAATATCTACTTAACCACAAAAAAAAAAACTTTCAGCAGTAGTAGACATAGCCTTTCCATGTAGAGTGGTGTGGTACATTTCCAGGTATTTTATACATTGTCTATATATTTTTTTCATCATTTTCATGTGTTCGTCTTTTTTTTTTTTTTTTTTTTACTAATTATGAGCATGTAGTAGTATATAAATGTGCATACTGGGACCGATTCCAGGTTGTGGTGCCTGTGGTGCCGACCGTTCTGACGTCACAGTGGCCATTTTCGGTGTCACATTTCTTCAAAAATCCTCAAAACTGTCTCAAAATTCCTCAAAATTCCTAAGAAAAAAATCATTCCATTTTTCGAGAGAAAAATTGCCGTTTTGAGAAAAATTTTCCATTTTTATTCCAGAAATATTAAAAATTCGAAATGTCCCCATTGATGCTTAAATTCAAAATTGGCAAGCCTCCAATAAGCCTCTGAAGGGGATTTTTGAACTCGACCTTGACCCCGTCCATCTCGGATGCACTTTTCGTTACGCCCGCCATCTTAGATTCTAAAACGTTGCCATTTCGTTACGCACGCCATCTTGTATGCGTATGACGTCAAAGCTTCATTTTTCGTTATACCGCTTTCTTGGATTCTGTAACGTAGCAATTTTCGTTACGGACGACATAACGAAAATCCGTAAAAACATATTATCCATTTTTAACTGTAAATTTATTTTAATTTATAAAAAATTCAATTAATAAAATGTTTTTTTTTAAATAACGCCATTTTTTAATTTGTCTGCCATCTTGAAAATCCATTATTATTGTATGATTTCAACAGGAAATTTATTAAAATACATAAATAATTTTCTGAATAAAACTTTTATTAAAAAAACGCACTTTTAGGAAATTTTCCCAATTTTAATTCTAGAAAAATTCTAAAATTCTAAATGTCCCCATTGAGGCTTAAACTCCCCATGAGCAAGCCTCCAATAAGCCTGTAACTCCCCATGAGCAAGCCTCCAATAAGCCTGTGGATGGGGGAGTATTTACCTACACCTTCAGCCCGGCCAACATAGTTGCACTTTAAGTTACGCCCACCATCTTGAATTCTAGAACTTTATACTTTTCGTTACGCACGCCATCTTGTATGTGTATGACGTTATCGTTACACTTTTCGTTAAAAACCGCCATCATGGATTCTAAAACATTGGAATTTTCGTTACGGTCGACATCTGAAATTCCATGAATATTATACAATTTAACTGAAAATTTATCAAAAATGAAGAAAAAATCAATGAATAAAATTTAATTTAAAATATTCTGCCATTTTTCAAATTTGTCCTCCATCTAAAAATCTGTTATTATTATCTGATTTTAACAAGAAAAAATATTAAAATACATAAAAATTATTTCATAAATTTTAATTTAAAAACTCACATCATTGAGTCTTCGGTTCGAACTTTGCGAGAACATTCGATAAAAAATGGCGATGGATCCTTCCTCCATGGAAGCCACCGGCAGACTGACCCATAGACAATTAAGACAATTAAGGACTGACCTTCCACCACTAATGCAAAGGCATATATTACGTCAGCCAGTATGACGTCATTGCGGCCATCTTGTTTAAGTAGGCTAGAATCCGCCATATTGGATCTGACTTATTTTTTTTAGTCTGTTAGATTGTGCTGATGTCATACTAGTTTAATTTTTACCGATAGAGTTTAGGAATAATTTATTGCCGGGGCGCCCCGCCATCTTGACATTTGGCCACCATCTTGTAATTCTATAATTATTAAGCTATATTCGGTAAAATCCCAAAAATCATTAAAAAAATCACTAATTAAAATTAAGATTGATTCGATCACCTTTGTTCGCTTCTTGATCAATACAAAAGAGATGTTTTTTTTTAAATTCTACAAACATGACAGGTTTGAAGAATAAAACAACAAAATTACAAATAAAAAATGTATTACATAATTTCTACTCTACCACAGGAACTCTTGTAAAAGTTAGCAATCTTATGAATATTTAGTTCTGCACTGGCGTGAACTGACTGATTCTGAGGTCCAATCGGTTTATTGAAGTCATAGACCAGCCAGATCCTTTACTGACATAGTCTTCCTCTTCCTGACAGAGTTTCTCGATTCAGTAACTGACTGCTTTACATTGACAGAAATGTAAATTGTAGCACCCAATGTCTTGAAAGCGCACTTCTTCTCTTTGTCCCCGAACGGATTATCTTTACCATAGACGCAGTCCAACCACAAGTTATATTTTAAGGGTCCGCATGTGGCTACTTCATCGGTAAGCTAATTGATAATGTTCTGCCTGTTATCGTCAAGAAAAGTAAAAATGTATTTCGAGTCACTAAACTTATTTAGATAATAGTAGTCTTTCGAAATTCCACGAAATGCTGATTCCGCCAAGTGTAATGTCCAGGCGTCATCGCAATCGGTTGCTGCCCTTCTGGTTGTGTGCTTGCGCTCATACGATTCTCCAACCAAAATCGAGGAATTGAAATGTCTACAGGTAGTTTCACAGTAGGCGCATGGACTTCACCTTGAGTGTTTTTCGTGTGTCGTCTCAAATTGTCAATACCAAACATGGCTTTATCGCAGCAAAGCGTCATGCGAGATGTATTCTTCATGCAGTTACTCCGCTCATGTCTTCGTGCATCATGGACAAATGCAAACGACATATCGCAGTAGCCGCAAGGATGTCTGGTCGACGAAGACCATCCTTTCAAACCCGAACCGGATACTGATGCTGCAGTTGTACCAATTTCTTGTGTATTCTTATGCACATCGATACATCGTTGTTGCAGCGAAACCTTTCCTTTCTGCCGAACAGCATGATTTTGCATGTCATTAAGGGTATTTTCCACTTATTTCTTGTAAATTGCTAGCGACCCCTTTTTACAGCTAAACATTTTTCGACAAAGATTATTAGCACATTCTCTCTTCTTGTGTTGACAAGCATTACTGTTGTTCGAGAAAATTTTGTCACAGCAACGACATTGGATTATATTTAGGGATTTTCATTACGTCGTCCGTGACGAAAATTGCTACGTAATAGAATCCAAGATGGCGGTCGTAACGAAAGCGCAACGATGACGTCAAACACATACCTACAAGATGGCATGCGTAACGAAAAGTGAAACGTTCTAGAATCCAAGATGGAGGGAGTAACTTAAAGTTCAACTGTGATGGCCGGGGTCATGGTGAAGTTCAAAGCTTCCATTCAAAGGCTTATTGGAGGCTTGCCCATAGGGAATTTAAGCCTCAATGTGGACATTTTGAATTTTTTAATATTTCTGGAATAAAAACGGGAATTTTTCCCTCAAAACAGGAATTTTGAATAAATTTGACACCGCAAATTGCCGCAGTGACGTCAGCAATGTTGGCACCACAGGCACCACAATCTGTAATCCGTCCCAGTATGCCCATTTATATACTGCTGATTTTCTATTCACCGATGACGTTTAATGTGAGTTGGGTATATGTAGGATTGTAGAAATGGACGTTTGTCGTCGTTGTATTTTGTGATATGCAATGAGATTGCCTTCCAGAGTTTGTGGTGTTGGTGGTGGTAAGTTGAAATTTAATGAATAATAACAAACTAATGGGAACTTAGAATACTAGCTAATAGTAAATTAGCATATACGAATATTTAGTTAGGAGGGGTGATAACCAATAGTAATAAAGTGGGGAGGGGAGGTACAGCCAATAATAATTATCATAAACTAATAATAAATTGGGAATGGTATAGCCAATAATGAAGTGGTGGTGGGACGGTGAATCTGTTTGTAGACACCATAGAAGAGTTATTATTTTAATTGTTTTCGTCCAGATAGAAACGTGGGTTCTAATTTTCGTGACGGAAAAGCTTTTTAAATTTAAATGTTTTAATAATATTTCAATTAATTTTTATTTAATTTCTTCTGGTGATTTTGAACCAGAGACTCTCAGAACTCAATTACATAAAAACTATCTTAAATTTAATTATATTTTTCATTTTGTAATATTTTATTAAATACAAAATGACGGATACATAACTAAAATGAGATAGGATGAGAAAATAATAAAATATGTTGTGATATTCTATAAATAAAAATAGTAGAATTTTCTAGAATATAAAATGCTAGAAACTTCTAGAATAAAATATGAAGGCCATGAGTCCAAGATGGTCACCGTAATTCCAAGATGGAAGCCATTTTTCTTTTAAGTTTTTAAGTAAAAATGTAATCGGGGTATTAGTCTGAAGCCTGTTTCAGAACATGCATTACTATACTACCCTAACCACTTAATAATTAAGTTGTTTTAAATATTATCCTGAATGTACATGTAAAATAAAAAAAGGTATTTTCACACAGAGTAAAGAATTAACGAATAAATTTTATTTTACAATAACTATATGAAACACAGTGCCGAATTTGAAGTCAAAACAACAGCGAACATATAAAAATAGTAACATTTATTAACAAGTTTAACTATGTGTTCTTTGCTGTTATTGATACGATTCATGGAGCCAACCACATGCTAACAGCCAAAATATAACAGCGGAATTGTTAGTTACTGTTATCATGTACTGAATATATCGCGAACAACTTGCCGAGCTCGGACTGAGTAACTGCCTATTACTGTTATCACGTGTAGAATTCCGTTCGTGTCGCGCGTAACATTATGTTATGCTCAATAAATATTACAAAATACTGCAATGTTTATTGTATATTGTCCTGAATTTAGTGGTCTGCTAAAGCTATTTAAATTTTTAGCCTGCATTTAAATATAAATTGTTTTAATTATTTGCTTCCGAGGCCATGTCGCGAAAAATTTATAATAAAAGTGTGTAACTACTCTGTTATTAACTTAACAGGCTACGTCGTGGAATATATTATATGTATACCCGCTACAGCTCTGTAACACTTTTGGTTTAACGTTACGTTAAATACCACCCATCTCTAGCAATGTTAATGGTGGGAAGTATGGTTTAGTGAGATGAACGATTTCCTTCGTTGGATGTTATCAAAAGGACCCGTTTCGGCAATATCGTTCGTCCTCCACCGTTCAGTTGCAAACTGCGCAGTTACTGTGAAATAATAAGTTATCATTCGCGTGTCGAACTGCTTTCTTCTCATATTTCGCCCTGTGTATCTATTTCGAATGTTGCTGTAGTGTAATCAGCTTGTTTCCTTTGTTTTCAATCTGAGTTTAAAGTATCTAGCGATTTATTTATTTATTTGTTTTTCGACACTCATGTAGTTGTATGACATACGAATTGCATTTAAAATAAAAGTAAGTGCAAAGAAATTTGTCATGAAAGAAATTCGAGAATGCAAAATGAGAAATGAAAATGAAAACATAAATCCGATAGAGAACAAACATAAACCAGCTGATATCGTATAAATGGACCCAATGATGAAACCAAAACAGGTATTATGAACAACACAACGACGTTAGCACAGACGAACACATTAAAACTTAAAATATCAGACAGCACAAGAATTCCGTTGAAGTTAACAGTCTGTTTGTGCCTGATGACGGGAACAGATGCCAGTTCCCGAAACGTCGCAACTTTTTTTGTCAAAGGAAACCTACTGGGATCGTCGGTGCTGTCGTCATTGTGTTATCCACAATACCTGTTTATTTTCATCGTTGTGTTCGTATTATATTTGCTGCTTGTCCCGGTTTGTTGTCTGTCTGCATTAACTATTCTTGTTGAAACTGTCTCGTCTTTGCTAGCTCACGGTGTACCTCGGTACTGTTATTTTTTCATGACAAAAATCCTTCCACGGAATTCTTGTGACGTCTGATATTTTAAGTTTGAATGCGTTCGTCTGTGTTGTCGTCGTGTTATCCATAATACCTGTTTTATTCATATTTGTGTCAATCTGTTCGACATCAGCTGATTTAAGCTTGTTCTCTGTGGGTTTATGTTTTCATTTTTATTTATTATTTTGCTTTCTTGAATTTTTTACATGACAAACAGTGCAAAATTGCAATGGCGTATGTCCAAAAAAAATTATTAAATCAAAATTCTCCATTGCACGAATCATTTCAATAACGTAAGTTGTTACTTTTTTTACAGTGTATCTATTGCAACTTTAACATAATATTCTTAAATTATATATTTCTGATATGTTATTTTTACAATAAATTAAAAAAATAATTAGGGGGTGTAAAATAATATGTAAAATAATTTTTAAAAATTAATAAGAATGTATTGTTCACATTGTTTCATTCTCGTTTAGCAAACAAAAGGTTTTCATTACTTCTTTCTCGTTCAGCTATAGGTTTACAGTGTTTCATTCTTGTTGGGCTTATGATTCACATTATCTTATTCTTGTTCAGATACATGTTCACAATACTTCGTTCTCGTTCAGTTATAGGTTCAAATAGTTTTCATTCTCGTTCAGCTGATTGGATAAATTTTCGCCCTTGTCTACGAGATTATATATAACAAAGCCTTCGCAGTACCACGATTTGCAAGTAGAAAATAGGTCACTTTAAAATAGTTCCAAAGTGGCCACTGAGAGCATTCATGTAGCTACACTTAGTAATTTACATTGTGAGAGTTCTATAAATATCCGTCTATGGAATCAAACATTGGCAGCCATGTAACCCCCCCCCCTTCAATTTGTTTGTGGCAGCAGCTGATACATCAGTAGAGAGCACCTTAATAATCAGATGAAGTTGGAATAATAATTATTAAGTAAGGGTCCCGCCTACCTGGGCACACACGGTGTGCAGAGCTGCAGAAGAAACCACGAAATTTAAAAACTGCTCAAGTTATGTGTGGTTGGCGTCTGTTCAAGAAAAGCATTTAAAGATTCGCTGAGGGTGTACGAGTAGTTCTGTTTCCAGATTTTGTTTCTGAACTGTGTTGTCAGGAGAGTGAAAATGGCTAAAACGCGTGTTTTCAGAATAGTTTATAGACATTAAACACCCGGCAAGGAGACTTCAACTACTCAAGAAACTTGCACGACAGCTTCATCTTCATTTCTTCGCCATCTTATGATATAGTTACCACTCAACTTTCTTAGTTGTCCTAAGTAGGGAGAGCGTAGGGATACTGTGACCGATGTAAACATAGAAATGTAAACACCGGCCCCAGTACCCCCATGGGCGCCGCCATCTTGTTTCATGGGCGCCGCCATTGTTGTTGACATTGGTTACCAGGGCGCGCCGGTAGGCCGCCATCTTAGTTCAGCCTTTAGTTACCGGAGCGCGCCACCGTCGCTCCGAATGTGGGAATTGTATACAAAAAAACCTGGGCACTGGGTGGATTCGATCCCGGGGACGCACCAACATCGTGGTTACGAGGCGTGCGCCTTGACCACTAGACCAGGGAACCTGATGAAGTATGGGGAATTAAATAACGAACATATGCTTCAAATAAGCTATGCCTAAAAGAAGATATGTCTTTAAAATTTCGAAAAGCAAACCCCCCACCCCAAGTATGCTTAACCGCCATGTCTTTAAAAAAGTATGCCTATAGACCCCACCACTCCACAATCGCCGCCATGTTTAAATTTCGAAAAATATGCCTATAGACCCCCACCACTCCACAACCGCCGCCATATTTAAATTTCGAAAAAAAAAATATGCCTATAAACCCCCACCCCAAGTATGCCAACCGCAATTATGCTTAACCAATATGTCTTTAACAAATACATGCTTAAAGGCCCCGCCATATTAGCTATGACTAAACCCCTCCACTACAAGTATGCTTAATCGCCATATTTAAATTACGAAAAGAAATAAAATAACGCTATATTTAAATTTAAAAAAATATGCTATAATTAAATTTCCAACCGCCATGTTGCAGTATGCTTAAAAGCCCCACCCGCCATATTAGCTATGACTAAAGAAACATAACCTCAAAATCCTGCGCAGAGAGAGCGCGATGTTGCCTGCTGGAGCGTCACTCGTAAACTGCGCAATTATAATCCCCACATCATATTATAAGCATAATAATGTCTTTAAAAAAATGCTTTAAGTAATAAGCATAGTAATGTGTTAAGCATTTTTAAAACTCAAAATATTGTGTAATCATATTTAAAATAAATAATATTAAGCATATTTAAAAACTCTGTGTAGTAACTGGCTCTCGGCCAATGTGTTCAAACGCCGTGCTGGAAGCCCCGCTCGTGCGCTGGCGACCAGGAACGTGTTTACCTGCTGGGTGACAGAGAAACAAGGTCAGGCTATCGCTGCGTACAGGAAAGGAGCAAGCACAAGGAATACACAGAGGTGGAAAAAATAAATAATGTAGACAACACACGGGGTAAAAAAGAATGTTGGTTTTATTTTACTTTATGTATAACACATGTGTGGCGGACAACTCCAACCCCGAAGGCCCCGCCAACTCTACAAATCCCTCGACGCGTGGTCGAGCCATCGCTGCGGTCTTCAGGTTCACGTTCCCGCGGTGGCTGTGGCCCACCCTCCTCCGTAAAAAACATCTCGGCGATTTCTTTGGGTATAAGGGCCGACATATCAGCGCAAGTTGTTACAGCCATCTCATGTTGTGGAGATCTGCAGAACAATACATACGCAGTACCTACAGCATACCCAAGTGTGTAAAACATTTACGTTAAGATTTGTAAAGAGAAAATAAATATGGGGAAAATAATGTACGTCAAGATTTGGAAATAGAAAATATGTTAACATTTGTATAAAGTACTTGTGTAAAAGAAAGTACGTTAAGATAATTTAAAGAGAAAACAATTACTTGTGTAAATTAAAATATATAAACAGATAAAAAATTACGTAAGACTTGTAAAGAAAAAAATACATCAACCTTTGTAAAATTAAATTACATGTTTAAAACAAAATACGTTAAGACCATTCTAACATTAAAAAGTAATATATAAATTACGTTAAAATCATGTGTATAAAATACGTTAAAATCATTCTAGCTTTAAAAAATTATGTTAACAATCTTTTTTAAATAAATTACTTGTGTAAAAGAGATAACCTATTTTAAGAGGAAATTAAATTACTTGTGTACTGTGACATACCAATAGGTTATTCTCCACGTGCAATGGTGGGAGGAACGAAGCGCTAGGCCACCCCATCACTCGGAGACGACAGCATAGCTGAACGTAACACTAGGAAAGGGCTAATCATGGTCCGGGGAAAGGCGTAGGTCCTTATGTCCCCAAGGTAGAGTGCTGACACCGTCTTCAGAAAGCCAACGCTTATCATCTCCTGAAGACAATGCTACCTTGGTCACACGCTCCGTAAACACAGTGTGGCCTCGCGATCGGAAATGGTGTTGGGTCGCGAGAACCCGTGAATTTTGAAGCAAGCATTCCAGGTATTGAGGAAACAGGAGTGAACGCAGTGCGCTGGCCTTGATTCCCTTGGCCTTACGCGTAGAAGAACCGTCCTCCATCTTAAACGCGTAAAGCTTCGGGCGAAGACCAACAAACTCCGTGATGACATTGCCAGCGGCCTCATCCTTCATCACCCCCGTTACACCCTTATTAACCAAGGGGAAGCGTTGCTCATTACCTGGAGCATAATTAGATGTATCGAAACGGGAAGCTAAATCGGGGCGAATCGAATCGTAAATATCGTCACACACAACGTGGTAAATTAACGAATCCGTGTCCGTGTACAGGAGATGCAGAGACTGTGGAGGGAATTTCTTTTGCATGTAATTATAATGGAAATCGTAGAGGACTAATTTTGATAAATCTAAAATGGCGACACCTGTGTACAACGGTTTATCAAAGGTAATCGTCCCTTTAAGCATCTCTATGAGGACTAAACTCTCATCGATGATTCGCCGAGCCTTGAATGTCGGACGACCAATCAGCTCAGCCGCCCCATAAATGGAATCGTATCGTGAAACAATGCGTATATCCTTATGCTTTCGCGTATTTTCCAAACTTTTTCCGTACACAGAGTTCGACAGTAATTTAAAAAACGATTTCTCAAAGGGGTTCGCAGCCTGGGCACGACGCTCAGCATTAAAGGCTATATAGTCCCTCATCCAGGCCGCCTGCGCAAACCGCAGCACGCGGTGAACCTGGCCGATGACCGCCCCATACTGAACGTAGTGCCGCAGTGTTTTGGCATGAACAATATATTTAGTACGCGGCGCGAGAGTTAACAGTAATTTACTCATACACCCGTTTGGCGGTACGCCATTCACAGGGGCCAGAGGCAGATCTGATAGGCGATCGTGACAATCATCGGGAAAGGTCAAATCTACTTCCGCGAAAAACGATGTATCACCATCGATGTCAATGGTGTTGAAATCCCAACTCGTATACTCATCCCTGGGAACCCATTGGAAATTACCCACAGGAAGCTTATCCAACATTGTGTGAGCATACAGTGCGTTAACATCGAAATAACAAATGTACGAAGACGGAAGGCTCGGGTCGTGACTGGACATGTACACATTGTTAGCTTTCGCGTGACGTCGACTTACGTTTGTAATACCTCCACGAACGGCAGACTCTAGGAAGAGGTATATGTCCGGGTCGGTCACAAGTTCAAGACGCACACCGGTTTTAATTAATAGTGCATCCCATGCGAGCGAGGGAGCGGTAATGTAATGTGCGGGATCAAGCGAATAATGCTGTAGGCAAACGAAACGAAAAGATTCGAATATGTCGGCCAGCAAACAAGTATCCACCTTAAGATAACTAAGTGCGTACTCTTTCAGTGTGGCACAATGGAATACGTCCCAAGCCTTTTGAGCGTGAGTAAAGTCCAGATCACTCACGTCCGTGCCACTCATTACGTTATGGAACGCATCCTTGGGTGGTAGCGAGGCAGTCTGCAAACGTTCACTAGACTTAACAAAGTCATAGGGAAACACACCTTTACGCGTAGCTAACTGAAACTGTGCGTCATCTGGAAACATTGAACGGGTGAGTTTCAACTGATCCGGCGTGAGATTGCCAGCGAGAGTTTCCAGAGATGAATTTAAAAAGTTAAGTGAATCAATAAACCGAAGACGCACAGCGCGCACGCCTCCTTGCGCATTATCTGAGACGGGTATGTATTTAGTAATACATTTGTAACTCTCTAGAGTTACGCCTAATACTTTGACCTCGCCGGGATTCTCCACAACAAAGGAGCCGTCCGGCTGTGCAATCCGCCGCGAAACTAAATGCTTCATTAAAAAGTGGGCATCATAATTTTGCAAATTATGGAATACCGCGACAAGCTGTTTCTTTTGCATCCTGAAAGCCAGGTTGCATTTCGAATGGGCATAACCACGTATTTCACCAGTCAAATGGCAGTGATCGAGCACCTTCTGCCCAGCCAATACCTTCTTACAGATATGGCAATGTGTTTGACTCGCAAGCCTTGCAGAGACGGCTGGAGTCGGCGTCTTAATATGAACGGTCTTTGAATAAATATCACATACCCACTTTGTCATTGAAACTAATTCGGCAACCATTTCAGCAATACAATTATCACCCTCGAATTGCACATACCTGGTCAAAGAGCTATCGTATCCACACACTAACAAAATGCTGCATGCGTATGGTACATGTTCGTTTACCCGTGTGGTATTAGATGTCTCATCACCGGGTAAACAGGTGGATATCGGCTTAAGGTATGACTCGGTGTCACAGTACGCAATAAAGCCGAGGCGATCCTGTTTTGCAATATTTGTAAACTGTAAATATTTATTCTCCTCTGTAGGGAAACAGGAACGCACCGCTTGATGCTGGCTGCAGAGAATAGTGTGTGAAGTTAACCTGTCTTCACTTGTAAAGTATTGAAGACAGCGCTCGCAAATCCATTTCTTACAATTACCTCGGGACAGTTGTGAATTTAATAATCTGGACAGACTCTTAATTGTTACAAAGTGTAGGTGCTCTGCCGCGCCACTAGAACGAATCGCTAAAATATTTACATGTCTCGCTCTTCGCTCAGAGGATACGCGAAGAGGCTGGATAGAGGATACAGATTTGCCACTAAAACATTCATCAACAATACTCCCCTTACTGTCTACGCAAGCATAAACGTTAACGGAAATATTATTGTTCCTCTCGAATGTCTTAATCTGATGGAGAGTGGACGGGAAACTCAAACCAGACGTATTGAAAGCCACAAGTGGATCTGGATACGAACTGGCTCGTTTAATATTGCCTTCCGCCGGCATCACACCTGCCATAACGGCATACAGAAAGCAATGCTGCTCGGGACATTCAATATTAACACAAGCTTTCCTATTGGATAAAAACGTCGGTAATTTCGTGTGCGGCGCGCCAACGGTGAACGCCCTATAGCTTGAAACATGTACATCCATGTTAATCAATCGCTGTAGAGCCCACCCACTGCCACGTGCAGCGAATTCGCTAACGTTCCTATTGATTTCCGGAATGAATACTGAATCGTAGATTTCCCCTACCTCATCAGAGAGCATTACCGCGGCTGAGTGGGTTGTAAAATGAAATGTCTCACTCTCGCCTCCCTCCACAGATTCCTTAACAAATGAAGCCGAGAGTGAAATGTAGACTTTAAAAGGGCGTACCAAGACGGAAGTTAAGGCCAGAAAGGGAACCCTACATCTCTGTAGAAACCGGTCCAAATCGGGATCAATAGACTCAACATCATTTCCGATCCGAAAGTCCACTATCCGGTTAGCAAAAGCGGAGTCCAAGATAACACTCTCCAGGGGAGGCAAGTCGCCAGCTTCACGCGGCTCCACCCCGGACGCCCGCGCGCTGTCGCGAGTGCCCGACGTGGAAGCCTCACTGGGACGGGGTCGCTTCGCCTTGGGGGGAGTAGACATGGCGAGGAGGGGATAGACGGGAAGTTATGTTCAGCGGTACAAATAATGTTCTGGAAACATAAAATAAACATTTGTTAATATTAAAGGAAAGGGTCTTGAGTGAAGCCCAAGCTATGTGTCGCTGTAAACATGACTGAGCGACTGAGCGTACTCCCCTCCGCTCCGTGTTGTCATGACAACGAGCCTTTCCCCGCCCCGCAGTTGGGGAGGGGAGCCCGCCCCGCGGTCGGGGAGGGAGTCCGCCCAGCCGGCAGTCGGGGAGGGGAGCCTGCCCAGCCCAGCCAGCGGGAGGGACTGTGTAGAGACGTAGAATTAACACTAGCGGAGGAGACTTACCTCACGTAGCATGCGTCGACATCAAATGCAAGCAATCACCTCCAGACGGCGGTATTTATACATGCCCAGCTAGGTCAGTCCGGGTTGGACACACTTTCACCACACGTACGTCACACGGACGTTTTCCGTCTTAAGACAAAATTTAGTGTGAACACATTAGTTATTTATGTGGTTAGCAAGGTCATTGCAAGGTCACGAGTAAACACATTAGTGTGGTTTGCAAGGTCAAGTGTGAAGACATTTTCAAAAAAATATTTATGTGATTAGCAAGGTCACGAGTAAACACATTAGTGTGGTTTGCAAGGTCAAGTGTGAAGACATTTTTTAAATAATATTTATGTGGTTTGCATGGTAACGAGTGAACACATTAGTGTGGTTGTCAGGGTCAAGTAGAATGAAAAATACATCGAGACATTTTTTTTTCTGTTTTTAATAGCCCACACCCGTTGGAATAGAGTTACAAACTTATTACATTGAAAAAACAATTTACGTATAAAGATATTACACCGAAGACAATAATACGTATAAACAATTTTTATGTATAAACAATTTTACGTATAAAGTTATTACACTGAAGACAATGTTGACGTATAAAATAAAAGTTACATTGAAAACAATAATACGTATAAAATAATACAAAACGTGAAAACAATTTACGTATAAAGATATTACATTGAAATCAATAATACGTATAAACATTTTACGTATAAAGATATTACACTGATTATATGTTGTTTTTACGTATAAAATAATACAAAACAATTTACGTATAAAGATATTACACTGAAGACGTGTTTACGTTTAAATGATATTACACGCAAATTAAAAAAATACACTGAAAACAATTTAACGTATAAATGGTATTACATGTCAATACAAAAGTTATGTATAAAATAAATTATATTTTCTTTAAAAGGTCTGTAAGTACTTTGCGCAGTGCGGTTCTGGCAATGTCTAACACTCTTTCGTCACTGCTCACCGCTGGACCCAGGTCGCCCTCATCGAGGCCTCGCGCTCTGCGGGTGGAAGGGCGGCGTCGGCGTCTCGGCTCTACCGGCGGCGGTGAAGTCTGGCTGCAGGCGGGCAATGGCGGCTGCGTCTCGAAGACGTGTGCGTAGACCTCTGCACTTGTTGCGGGTAGAGTTGTATCGGTGCGTAGCATACTAACGCAGCACTCGCCGAAGCCGGGGCAGGGAATCACTTCTAGAGGCAGGTCTTCCGGTCTTGGGTTGTGTATATGTTTCGAGTGCACGGTAGAGTCACATTCTTCCGTAACATGTCTCAACGCGCCCTGACTCCACTCGCTATACTCTACACTGCCTACGCTTGGAGTTACATCTGGATACGTGTTCCGGGGATTAAAGCTAGCCATCTTTACACCGTCACTGTTTCCGCACAACTGTTCACGCACGGACCTGCGTGTCTATTTAAAACAATATTTACCAGATGAATAATTAATTGTATTATGCAATCACGGTATTCGGAACAGTTCATTGCATGATCTGTTACTTGGGTATTTAGATACGAAGGCATTGGGATGTTGTTTACTCTGGACCACCGAGCTATATTTATACCGACATCTCGCCGCTTGCGGTGACCTTGAGGCCTACCCCTCCTCCTCTGACATTTCCGCCTTATCATTGCTCTCGGCAATGTTTTCAACCATCCATGCTCTGAGCAGCGCTGCGTTGTGGCGCGACGATACCGGTCTTGTGCCTCTGCGGTTGTTGCTGTACGTTTTATCTAATATCTTTAATGATGGGCAGCCATATTCACTTTGAACGTCCACTATGCGCACATGTTTGCGACAATGTTTAGCTAGCCAACGTTTCTGTTCGGCTCCGGCGACCATTATAGTTCCACTGAGGTGCGCCGTCAATATGTTTGGCAGGCTTGTGTAGGGAAATATTCCGTCTTCCCATTTCAGATTGTGGAAGGTGTTGGTGAGCCATGTGTTTGTTTGTTGATGTTTTCTAATTAAATGTTCCCACGCAAATGGTGGTTGAAACGAGCGCGTAATCACGTTCCCTTCCGCGTCTGCGATGCTAACTTCCTTAACGATAAACCCGTGCTGTGAGAAGAAGCCTTGGAGGTTAACACACTTCGCCATGGCGGCTGAGACACGACTGAACATATATCGCGTTTAGCTCATTATTTTAATACTTTGATCCCTCGGGTTGTACGATACTAATCTATCGTGTAGAATAATTGCGTATGCCTGTGTTAGCGGTGGTATATTGTTTGCTGCGGTAATGTCTATTTTACAATCTATGATGGTTGAGGTCAGTTTTTCGTTTTGACGTGACACGTCGAATACAAAGAGAGGGGCCTTATCTTTAAATCCCTCCGGGTCAAGTAGAGGCGTATTTAGTCTACCGTAGTAGCTCGCTTGAAAGTCCGAGTACATATTATATGCAAGTAGGTAGTATCCATTCGTAAAGTTTATTGCTAGGTCCGAATATGGATACGCCTCGGAATTAAGATAGACCTTGATATTTTGTAAATTACAATGGTCGAATTTAGATTTGTTTGCGGCTAGAACATTATGCCTGCCGGTTTGAAATGCCACTATTATATAACGAGGGCGTTCGCTGGAGAAACTAGATTTTACAGCCCAACTGACGCTCTGTGATGGTGGTAAACTCGGGTAAACTTCTACTCCCCACGATCTGAAAGCCATATCTATGTCGCGGCCTTTTTCAATCATTTTCAACAGCCGTGTGCGCTGGGCGGGGCTTACCGTTACATGCGGAACAAGCCAGTCGATAGATTGCAAACTTAATGTCACTTTCTGTGGCTGATCGCTTGTGTCCATTATAGCGTTAATATAACTGTTTGCGGTGATTATAACGAGAGTTTGTTTACAATTTATTAATATTTGTTTATAGTCTTCTGCAAAGCCTAGCAACTGGTTCAACGGAACGCATATTTCAAACTCGCCTTGCGCTGTAAGTGGTAAACTATAGTCGCCGTCCGGACACCATCCCGCCATCTTATTTACGGATTTTTCATCACGCGTGCGCGATAAATAGTTTTTCACAGTTGTCACAATTCCAACTTCACGTACCTCGTCGATTGTCACGCCGTTAAGTTCGAATGATATTCGGTTTATCATATGCAGTATACCATTGTTTACGATTTTTGCATTGTCTGGTTTCTGCCCGTTTGGTTTCGTGAATGCACCGCGAATTCGCAGAAACGATTTAGCAATGTGCGTATACACGTCAGAGTTTTGTATTGCTATAACTATCTCGGAGCTTGGCTCGTACGGTCCCGCAATGTATGGTTTGTACGTGTGCATTTCACATTTTGAGACTGCATCGTCAAACTGCGGTGATTGTTGCACATCGAGTATACTATATTCCATTTGGAAATACTTTGAAACCTAATTTTTCTAGGAACCTCACGTTGGCAGGTGTTAACCGCTTGATGTTTGCTTTCGTACTGGCTCTATGCTTGCTCACCCCCGCCCCTTTATGCAAACCAAAGTATCTTACGCCCATACTTTTTTCAAATGTAAGCGTAGTGTAATCACCTCGTTTCTAAAGTTGATTAATTTACCGTTCTGGTCTACCACTCTAATAACCAACTCTCGTATTTGTTGCACGGTAACCGGACTGTAAATGAGTGTTTGGGGCGTATCACTGAGCTTATATCCTGGAGGAACGTTCGGGGAAAATTCGTGTATCGTACTGTTTGGTTTTCCATTAAGGAAGCTGTGGCCAATAATATTCGCCGTGATTCTAATCACGTTTACCGGCATCACGTTTACGGGCTGGGTCGACTCGTGAATTTTATTCGCCTCGTAGACTTCCGGTTCGAATCCAAGCATCGGGGCTAGGGAACAGTCGCCGGTGCAGTCGATTTGTGCATTGCTGTGCAATACGCATTGTAGAGTGTTTGGATTACCTTTCAACGAAAACATTACGTCTGTGGGTAGGTGTTGTTTAATATACGTTTCAATGTCTAAGACTTCGTAGGAACCTATAGGTAATTTAATTTCTCGCGTCATCTCTTCGTTCTTCAGCTTGTACCTAAACATCCGGTTGTTTTCGTCCACGTTCGGGATGGAATTGTATACAGTAAAATCCACGAGAGCGAGCTGCCATAACCCATCACTTACGTCGATCGGTGGGAAGTGTGTTGAACACAGTTCCGATGTGTTTCCACTTAGTATTAGCGTGATGGACATGTTCTTTCGAAGCCGGTTCTCTTATATACCGAGATGAGAAACTTTATGCACAAGTGTCCGCAGTTGAATGAGTTTAACTTTTGCTGTCTATCGTAATTATATGTTGTTTTGCAGCCTCTCAGGTATCGCTGCATTTCTAAAGGGGGCGGAAGGTCTCCAAAACTATCGTAATACCGAGCCGTACGACCGGTCTTGGCATACGCTACCCAATGCGTTCCGGGCCCCTTACTCGTATCTAAATTAATAATACCGCTCTCGTTGTGATATGGTTTTGTGGGTAATTTATCCTTCATAAACACATTTCTAAAATGTGGAATTTTTAATTTCCTAATTGCTGTCTTTATGTCTGTGGTGGTAAGGGCTCGCTTTGGCAGGTTACTCAGTATCCTCATTTCCTTTTCCCACCCCTCTTCCTTCTTCTCCGCTTGACCCCTCCCCCTGACTTTGGGTAGGGATGCAGGTATAGGCCCGAACCGTTTTTTGCAAGCGCCCGCATTTTACTATTGTGCTGTGCGTTGTTTACGGTCTTGGCTATACCCGCCGCTCCGCCAATCAGGCTGCCTAGCGCTGCCAGCGCTGGGAAAATGAAAGGTAGTAGCCCGCCTTTTTTCGCGCGGTTTTTCTTTGTTGAAACACCGCCGCCAATCTTACGTTTTACTCTCATTATCTTATTGACTCCCCACGCTGCAATCTTTTCACCGAATTTCGTTGCGGGGTTCTTTGCTATTTGTGCGGCTTTGTTCGCTAATATACCGTCGGCTATATGTCTGTCACTTTGGTTATTACTTTTAGAATAGCTAATATCGTGGAGACGACACGCCTCGTCAAGGGAGTTGACTCCTGTATCGCCGCGTGCTAGCCTCTTGGCGAGTTTCGTTCCCGGACCGCAGTAATTATATCCTGGCAGATGTACTTCTACTGGCAGCTTGTTAATAACAGAGTTTATTATTCCTCCACCTCTTTGTACCTTCTTTCGTGTACAACGCATAACGCTATACTGATTCCAGTTGGTATAAGTATGCTGTTTTTATAGTTTTTTGTTTAGTTGCGTAATGGAAGTAGTGCCACAGCGTGAGTCGCTGCCTGTGCGGCTTACACAGGCTGATGAAGCCAGTGCTCGCGAGTCGCGGCATGGTTCTTTATTACCGTCGACAATAAGATGTTTGATTGTCGGTCCGTCCGAATGCGGAAAAACGTGTGTCCTACTCAGTTTACTCGAGGAACCGAACGGTCTTCGGTTCGAGAATGTGTATCTATATTCAAAATCGCTGCACCAACCAAAGTATAAACGGCTGGCTACGGTTCTTAGAGCGGTGGAAGGTTTGGGATTTTTCCCGTATACGGAAAATGCTGATGTGGTACCTCCTAGCGAGGCCAGGGCCAATTCAGTGTTTGTGTTTGACGATATAATGTGTGAGAAACAAGGAATCATACAACAGTATTTTTCTATGGGTCGACACGCACATGTTGATTGTTTTAACCTAGGTCAAACTTATGGCAGAATACCTAAACATTTGCTTCGTGATAATGCGAATGTTATCGTGCTTTTCCGCATGGATATGCTTAATTTGCGACATGCCTACGATGATCATGTAAACAGTGATATGGAGTTTCGCGCGTTTAAGGATATGTGCTTCTTGTGTTGGAAAAATGAACATGGTTTTCTTGTTATCGTAAAGGATTATCCTTTACTTAATGGCAGGTATCGTTGTGGTTTTGATCATTTTATTGTTGCGAGTCATTGAAGGATGTCCTACAGCGTATCAAAGTTTGGAGGTGGTCCTCTGAAACGTCAGCTTGACTCGTGTATATCTCGCGATCTTGATGGGAATTGCGATTTGGGCGGAAAACGTTTAAAGCGTGTGGGTATGCCAAAGGATGCTGGGGATGGCGCGAGTAAACAATATATCGACTCTGTCGCGAGTGTAATCACTCGCACGGTGACGGAGGAGCTGTTGCGGCGGTTTACGGAGCTCAATTCATCGTTAGTCAATGTACGGGATGTGCAGGTTGGTATTATCGAGTTTTTACGTAATATGGAGTTGAAGGAGCAGCGGTCTGTGGACCAAATCAATTCTCGTCTGTCGGTACTGCCAACAAAGTTGGGTGATATGTATGTTACTTTGTTGGAGAATAAACTCGATCTATTTGAGAATACGATTATAGAAAAGGTAAACGGTATCTTGGCGGAACTGATATTGAAACTTACCGCTAGTGGCGCTGACATTTCGCAACGTGTTTCTCAATTGGCTCGTACTATTGGTGTTGTTAAGAATGGTGTTGATGGATTGGTTTCTGCATCGACTGTGAGGCCTGTTGCTAAGCGGCCCACACCTCAGAGACCGCCTCCTAAAACTTTGACATTTTGTATATAAAAAGGCTTTATGCTGTATGGTTATCTTCAGTCATGTCTGCCGAGGCAAACGCTTTAGATCATGTCATACGGAACATACGTGCCAAATATATTTTGGCTAAGCGAGCGCGAATGGAGAGGGATGCGATTAATCAGGAAATGTTCAAGTCTGTTAATTCGCGTTTGGATAGTCTTGGACAGTCGTTTGTGATCCCGCAACGTGATATTGTTCCGAAACAAGAGTCTTCAGAGGTGAAGCCGGAACCGGTAATGAGTGATGGTTATGATTCTGACACTAGTATACGTCGCAATGTTATGAATGATTCATTGGGTGAATTACAGTCTTACGTACGGAGCTACAACCTTCGCTCGGGTGATGGGACCTACGGTCTCTATAAACGCAACAACCATTGGTTCTTAGGGGATACGGAAGTATTTTTTCACGATAATAATTTAATTCGCGTCAACGAAGAATTGATACAGCCTGCTCCCGGCTTATTCGAATTATTGTTCCGCCGAGTGCCGCACACCTACTCCGATTCTGCCTTAAAACAATACGGACATTTACTAGATATTACAAATGCTTACTTTAAAAAAAATAATCCTACGACAAAACGTTATAAAAGCGAAACGCATGCAAAGTTTGATATCATTAAAGGATTGTTTCCGAATATTGACTCATCTCAGCGAGGAAGTGGCTTGTTACAAAAAACATTGGATTTGCAACGCACAAAGCAATTTATCTATTGGGACAACCCGAACCAACTTATTGCTCGCCTCAGATTACTAATGGCCTCGCAAGCTGCTGGCCATACCGGACATAGCAACGAGGTGATATCTATTCTTGAAGAGTTGAAGGAAGCTGGATATATCGTAAAATGAGTGTCGCACAACGTGGGATTTCTAATGAACTGCATCGCGGAGTTCGCAGAATTTTTCCTCGTAGACGTGTGTTGACATATGGGCTTCGCGATTTATTACAGATTGATTTGGTGGAGATGATTCCGTACAGCAGGATAAATAGCGGTTTCAAGTACATCCTTACTGCTATAGATGTCTATAGCAAACGTGCTTATGCGGTTCCAGTTAAACGAAAGACGGGAATATTAGTCACCGCGGCCATGAAGAGTATTTTAAATGAGGCGGGAAGTTTTAAGAATATTCAAAGCGACGCTGGAGCGGAATTTTACAATAAACATTTTCAAGCCTTAATGCAAAAGTATGCAATTAATCACTACTCTAGTTATAGCGAAGTCAAGGCGTCTGTTGTGGAACGTTTTAATAGGACTTTAAAGGATATGCTTTACCGTGAGTTCTCGGCACAAGGCAATTATAAGTGGCTTACACTTTTACCGAAATTACTTTCTGTCTACAATAATAGGTTCCACCGCACTATAGGCATGGCTCCGAATGCTGTGAGGGATAACTCTTTGCTACAAACAGTTTACAGGTATGTTAAGAAAATAGATTCTAGACGGTTAAAGGCTCGCGTGGGTTCGTACGTACGTATATCAAAACACAAGACAGTGTTTGAGAAGGGATTCAAACCCAGGTGGTCGCACGAAGTTTTCAGAGTGGTCGGAGTTATGAATAATTTTCCACGTGTGTTTCATTTGAGTGATTTGGACGGTAATGAAATTAAAGGCGGATTTTATGGTCCTGAGATTCAGGTAACTGCGTACCCCGATACTTATTTAGTGAATAAAATTCATAAAAAGTGTGGCAACCGTTTCCTAGTGTCGTGGAAAGGTTTTCCCGTTTCCGTAAAGACTTGGGTTAATTACCGTGATGTTATCCGGTAGGTTTCCTCTCCGGCTTTTGTTTTGCCCCCTGGAGCGTTCGCGGTCTGGGAGTGGCGCTTTCACTTTCCCCTCCGGCCACGCGCCGCGTCGGTCACCACTTTTTTGTCAACAAGTCATCTGCAGTCACCTTCCCCCTCCGGCCACGTACCGCATCGGTAAACGTTTTCCCTAGCGGCGTTTTGTCAACAAGTCATCAGCAGACGCATCGCGGCCCCCGGTGTGAGAACATGCTTCCCTACACGACATTTATTTTGTTACATGTCGCCGGGGTGGGTGGGGTGTGTTCCGGTGTTGTTTTTTCTGGGTCTTCGCCCCTTATTTTAAATATGTTTATTACTTAACGCTAAGGCGCTAACTCATTGACCTGTAAAAATATTATTAAATTTAAATATGTTTACGCAATATTATATATTTTACTCGACGTAATAGTAACTATGCTTATTACTTGGCATGTTGCACACACACACAGTGTTGTTTTTAAAGACATTATTATGCTTATAATATGATGTGTGGGGTTATAATTGCGCAGTTTACGAGTGACGCTCCAGCAGGCAACATCTCGCTCTCTCTGCGCGGGATTTTGAGGTTATGTTTGTTTTAGTCATAGCTGGTATAGTGGGGCTTTTAAGCATGGCGGGTTATTTTCGAAAGTTAACCGTTTAGGCATAGCTAGTATGATTGTATTTTTTTTAGATTTAAATATAGCGTTATTTTATTTATTTTCGTAATTTAACAACATGGCGGGTTAAGCATACTCGTAGTGGAGGGGTTTAGCCATAGCTAATATGGCGGGGCCTTTAAGCATGTATTTGTTAAAGACATATTGGTTAAGCATAATTGCGGTTGGCATACTTGGGGTGGGGGTTTATAGGCATATTTTTTTTTTCGAAATTTAAATATGGCGGCGGTTGTGGAGTGGTGGGGGTCTATAGGCATATTTTTCGAAATTTAAACATGGCGGCGATTGTGGAGTGGTGGGGTCTATAGGCATACTTTTTTAAAGACATGGCGGTTAAGCATACTTGGGGTGGGGGGTTGGCTTTTCGAAATTTTAAAGACATATCTTCTTTTAGGCATAGCTTATTTGAAGCATATGTTCGTTATTTAATTCCCCATACTTCATCAGGTTCCCTGGTCTAGTGGTCAAGGCGCACGCCTCGTAACCACGATGTTGGTGCGTCCCCGGGATCGAATCCACCCAGTGCCCAGGTTTTTTTGTATACAATTCCCACATTCGGAGCGACGGTGGCGCGCTCCGGTAACTAAAGGCTGAACTAAGATGGCGGCCTACCGGCGCGCCCTGGTAACCAATGTCAACAACAATGGCGGCGTCCAGTGGCGGCGGCGGTGGCGCGCCCTGGTAACCAATGTCAACAACAATGGCGGCGCCCATGAAACAAGATGGCGGCGCCCATGGGGGTACTGGGGCCGGTGTTTACATTTCTATGTTTACATCGGTCACAGTATCCCTACGCTCTCCCTACTGTCCTATGCACGACGAGAAGACTGCGCCCCAGTCCACGGACTTACGCTTAGAGGCGATATCGCGCTAGAAGCACCAGCGGGCGTCGCACTTGTCATCCCGCCTCACAAACACAAATACAGCCCTGACTAGACGGGCTCCTTGATGAAATGTAACTTTTAGTCATAATAACGTGCGGAATTAAGTGTAAAATTATATTTTTAATGGACAATTATGGGTATATGCCATTTATAATATTTTTGATGGAAGGAGCAGAAGCTATACGAGCCAATACGCGAGTTAACCCCACCATTTGGTCCTTTGGGCATGCCGGTAACACCCAACATAGGCATGGCGACTCCCCCAGGGGCCTTATTCGAATTTTATAGTAGCATTTATTGATTCATCCTGACATAGACACAACTCAGCTGCGAGCTGGCTCGATGGATGTAACGATGAACTTATAATAACCCCTTAATAGGTACGCTGCGATCACTTGGGCAAACTCGGAGTATTCGATTTTTTTGTCTCCTCTCTTACGTGCGTTTTCAGAAGTTCAACAACGGCGCACGAAATGTCGAATCAAATTTAACATCCCTAAATCTGAAGCAATTGTATCAACGCGAAGGAACCTTCCCCATGTAAAATATCCGGCCATCACAAAATCTAATGGTAAGATTCGTCATAAGGATGTTATTAAATACTTAGGAATTCATGTGAACCGAAGGTTATTGTGGTGAAATCATACTGCTGCGAAAACAAAAACTGCGTTTACAAGGCTTATATCATTATACCACACAAGGAGCAGATGAAAATGTAGCATAGTCTATTGTTGTGTAAAAATCCGATAATTAAGTATGCAGCTCCCGTGTGGAAAATTGCGACGAATACACATTTAGTTAAAATGGGTAGTTAAAAATATGATGGATAGTATAATATAAAATGTACAATATATAATATAGTTAGATTGCAAAGAAACAAAAAAAAATTAAAAACCTCAACTTATGCCTCAATTTATTGTCGTGTATGACCAATGCATCACAAACCATATTTTGGAAAATAAATTATATTTAAGTTAGGATGGCACAAACTTATATGACGATTGTGCCACGGATAATATTCCTTACATACCGTCACTGGGTGATTGTAACCCTGAAGAGCATCTAAAATAAAAAAGACCGAAGTCAATTCTTGCACATCTGCCACAGTAAATAGTTTTGATTGGCTGAGCGTCTTCGCATCGACCAATCACATGGAAGCAGCTTCACTAGACGAGGCGACTGAGCTCGTCCCGACAGATATTTAAAACTTTGGAAGATTCGTGAACTAAATTAATATTTTTTTTATAAAATACATTTTACTGGTAATTAGTTACTAAACGTAGTTTTTAACATATTTAGGTGTAGTTCTAGTATTGGTTATCTTGTAACACTCGCAAATCAAGCAATAAAATGGCTGAATACGCACCGGGTGGCCCACGGCTATATTGCAACGCCGCATTATTTTTTTATAAGAATTTAGTCTTTGTTAGTTTTGAACAAAATGTTTTGTTTCTCAAATGTTACAACCATGTGGGCAACGACAGAAGTGCCCACCACTTAATCCGCTAAACCCCGCGTGGAACAAAATTTAACTCGTACCGCAAGGTCTAAGCTCCCCGCTACTTGCAGGGTAGACCTATACGAACCATCCCTTTGTCCTGTATCTAACCTGCTGGGTTTAATGCATGTCCTCATTGTAGAGCCCCGGGTTTGCCCTGTAACTACAGGCCTTACCTGGGCCCACCTTAGCTGGCTAAGTCTAGAGTTAAGATAAGGGAGTTGGACATGTCGAACGTCCCGCCAATCCCCAAACATAGCACTCGAACTGCATGCGACCCTTTCTGCATGGCTGATGCCATGCATTATTTTCCTAATTTCTACCCCTAGGATCCGAATTTTCTCATACTCAACCGCTATATTCTATATGTCAGTAGTAGTATAGGATAGCCGGAGCTGGGACAGGCGGCAGGCGGTGGAGCGTGGAGACGAGCCACATCTCTGACGTCACGACCATCTCTGACGTCACGGCGGTCAACTTGGACGTGCGTAACGGGACACAGCGTAACGGGACACATCGTAACGTGACATAACGTAACGGGACAAGTAAATCACGGCAGCCATCTTGGATCCGCCATCTTGGATCCGCCATTTTGGATGACGTCATTTTGTTTTCTCGAACATTCCGCCATTTTGTTTTCCGCCATATTGGATGATGACGTCACCGTTGCAATTTCCGTAACGGCCGCCATCTTTAACTTTTTTATTTATAATCCGATTTTAATGAATTTTTTTTAAAAAATTATAAAAAAATTTAAATAATATAAATTTAATAAAATATTTATAAAAAACAAACATTATCGACACGGAGCTCGGAGTCCTCGGTTCGAACCCGACGGGTGCAAAAAAATTAAAAATGGCGACCGATCCTTCCCCCCACGGTGGGTGCTGGCATACTGACACCCACCACTTATGTCAAAGTATACATATCTTCACCTTGTATGACGTCATGTCCGCCATCTTGAAATTTGGACGCCATCTTGAAAATCTTTATTTATTATCCGATTTTAATGAAAAAAATTCCAAAATTCATCAAAAAATTAATGTATTTGAATTATGTTTGATTATATCGATGTACGTCCTTGGTTCGATTCCCGACGAGAGTAAACGGTCGATCCTTCCTCCATGAAAGCTACCTAGACTGATCTACCACCACCAGTACCAAGGTATATATCATCAACTGGTATGACATCATGTCCGCCATCTTGTCTTCATCCGCTGGAGACTACCATCTTGTTTTCGTCTGCTAGAATGTGCCGATACCATGTAGTATAATTATCTGGTCACCATACTTTAGTCCTCAACTGTTGACATTGATCATTGACCTTGGCCTTTGGCCTTGACCTTGAAATTTGACCTTGACCTTGAAATTTGACCTTGACCTTGAAAATTGACCTTGACCTTGAAATTTGATCTTGACCTTGAAATTTGATCTTGACCTTGAAATTTGACTTTGTCCTTGTCGACCATCATGGATCCGACATTTTATGTTTGTTCAGTACATGCTACCAGGAGCGACCACCTGCTGGAGTACACCATATTGTGCGTGCACTTGTATTATAGAGTACATTTCCATCTGGATAATTTTATTCTAACCCGCTACATTGCAGTAATCATTTATTACCGAGGTGCCCCCGCCATCTTGAAATTTGGGAGCCATCTTGAAATCATGTAATTATTAAGCTAGAAATGCGGGAAAAATTCCAAAAGTCTCCGATGAAATCAATTATTAATTTACAAATTAAATCGATGGATTCCTGTCCACGGTTCGATTCTTGACCAGTGTCAGTTGTAAGAAATTATTAAATAAATTTTATATTATGTTTTCCATTACCTTTCGTGGTGTTTATTAATCATTCACTCTACGAAAAACAACTCAAGTCAATATACCTGACCAATGAATTAATACAATGACGATTATCCTATTATGAAAGTCTAATTTTTCAATAATCTGAATAACCTATAAGCCGTTCATGTACAAAGCCACACATGTAGATCAATTGCCTTCAGTCCATGAGACCGAGTCATGTCATTATCAGACGTATAGGTTAGTCATTTCAGGACCGCATGACCTTCGTCGTTAGCTAATTATATTCAATTAATCCATCGTGACATTTTTATACATTCTAAAGGACCAAGTAACCTTGAAAAATATTTTAGTAACACCAAGAGGTTTTAAACCTGTAAAAATTCAATCACTACATTTTGTACTACACGCAATCAACAAAAAGGAAGCACCGTCAACGAAAAGGAAGCACTTTTGGAAGCACCGACAACGAAAAGGCAGCACCGCCAACGAAAAGGCAGCACCGCCAACGAAAAAGCAGCTCATTTGGAAGCACCGACAACTATAAGGAAGCACCGTCAACGAAAAGGAAGCACATTTGGAAGCACCGACAACGAAAAGGCAGCACCGCCAACGAAAAGGCAGCACCGCCAACGAAAAAGCAGCACATTTGGAAGCACCGCCAACGAAAAGGCAGCACCGCCAACGAAAAAGCAGCTCATTTGGAAGCACCGACAACGAAAAGGCAGCACCGCCAATGAAAAGACAGCACATTTGGAAGCACCGCCAACGAAAAGACAGCACATTTGGAAGCACCGACAACGAAAAGGCAGCACCGCCAACGAAAAGGAAGCACATTTGGAAGCACCGACAACGAAAGGACAGCACCGCCAACGAAAAGGCAGCACCGCCAACGAAAAAGCAGCTCATTTGGAAGCACCGACAACTATAAGGCAGCACCGCCAACGAAAAAGCAGCACATTTGGAAGCACCGACAACTAAAAGGCAGCACCGCCAACGAAAAGACAGCATATTTGGAAGCACCGCCAACGAAAAGACAGCACATTTGGAAGCACCGACAACGAAAAGGCAGCACCGCCAACGAAAAAGCAGCACATTTGGAAGCACCGACAACGAAAAGACAGCACCATCGACGAAAAGGAAGCACATTTGGAAGCACAAGTTACGAGAACTAAGTTTTAGTTAGAAATCAGAATACAAGAAATAAAAACATTAAATTTTTATAATTCAAATTTTTTATTTCTGTACATTATACAAATACAAGTAAAACAAGCCATTATTGTATGTAGCCAGCTTTCCTCAGTTCTTTGAGTATGAAGGATATTTCTTTGATGCACGAATAGTTTCCTGCACAAAGCGAGCCATGTAGAAGTCTTAGCCGGTCAACCAATATGTTTGTATCTTTCCATGATGTGTAATCAATCTCTTCTACCACAATTTTACTTGCTTGTTTATTATAAATATTATGATCTCTGGTGTATTCCGTTTTAACACCAACCTCAGGGTAACTTTCATTATCGAGATAGTGATCATCACATGCTTGATCAGATTTATTTAATATATCTCGACGTTTCCATCGTTTCGGTCTCAGGACACCGACACAGTCTTCGATCTGGCCTGCTTTAGCTGCTTCATCACAGTCTATGTCTTTGTCAACAGCCTCAGAGTCGCTGTAGCAATCACCGTAGAAGGCATCATCTTCACCCAGATTACCGTAAGAATTCGATGCCGATGATGTCGAAGTGTCTTCATCGTCTTCATGCTTCCTTTTTAGGAGTCCATCATTTTTACAGAGTAGGAAAGATCTACTTGAATTCGGCTGGAATGTATTCTCACTTTTCACGTTAAGGATTCTTCCATTGTCTTCATTCTTCCATAAATCATCATCATCCTTCAATTTAAGTTTTTTGTCGAGATCGGAAGAGCCGCGATCATAATCTCTCCCAAGACAAGGAAAATTATTGTCGTAATGCAAATCGCTCTTCCTTAGCCTAGTAGAGCCATCGTTGTCCTCTAGCTTGTACGCAGGCTTGGCGTTACAAGTTCTGTCTTGTCTTTTTAAGCTCTCTCTCCGCGTAAACGACTTGCTACATCTAACACAACTTATCATATTACGTAGTGGATTTTTAACACAGTCATTCTTCTCGTGTTGTCTTCCATTCTTTCTCAAGAGAAATTCTTTGCTGCAAAACTTACACCTGTGTCCTTTCAATACAGCAACAGTCACCGAATCAGGATTCATATTAGTTACTGAGACTATTGTCAGATGCAAACTAAGAGTTTTAAATTAGATACATTACTTAAATAGAATTTTCTAAATATTTCAACAGCAAGAATTAAGTTACCTCATACAAAATAAATTGTTTCATGTGGTTTCGATTATTAGCTTGAGATGTTGCCACGTGTTGTGTTGAGTCATAATTTATCTAGTTCTTTTATGTGGTATGCGGGATGCTCACTAACGTTCGCAAAACAAGGATGGCTTCGCTAGACATCAAGGAGAAGGAAGTTTATCTTTCATGTTAATGCTTCTCAGCTGTCTCAAAGCATATTATTTGTCTGAGTAAAGTTATTATTTTTTAAATCCACCTGATAAAAATATTGTATGTTCTGATTTATTGACAGAATTTCACTGATTAAATGTAACTCTGAATAAAAATGACATGTCTCAGTAAGTAAAAAATTCTTCATGCAGAGATAGATCTCTCACAAATAATCAGGAGCACTCGGTGAAAACCATCAGATGTCTAGCCAGGAATAATCAAAAACACTTGGAGAAAGCCATCAATATAATATCAAGATTAATCAGAAGCACTCGGAGAAATCCATCAGATGTCTAGTTAGGTATAATCAGAAGCACACGGAGTAAACCGCCATAATATTGTCAAGAATAATCAGGAGCACACGGAGAAAACCACCATAATATTGACGAGAAAACCACCACAAGTTTTCTTTGATATCATAAAAATACAGAAAAAAATATTTAATAAATAACATAAAAAAATTAATAAAAAAATTTAAATGACAAAATAAAATACAAAAATACATAATCAGATTTTGCTAGCTTGTGAACTTCTCATTGTTGAGCAAAGATATAGTTCTAGTACAAGCCAGAATTTTATGTATTTTTGTATTTTATTTTGTCATTTAAATTTTTTTATTAATTTTTTTATGTTTTTTATTAAATATTTTTTTCTGTATTTTTATGATATCAAAGAAAACTTGTGGTGGTTTTCTCGTCAATATTATGGTGGTTTTCTCCGTGTGCTTCTGATTATTATTGTTAATATTATGGTGGTTTTCTCCGTGTGCTCCTGATTATTCTTGACAATATTATGGTGATATTCTCCGTGAGTTTCCGATTATTCTTGACAATATTATGGCGGTTTACTCCGTGTGCTTCTGATTATACCTAACTAGACATCTGATGTATTTCTCCGAGTGCTTCTGATTAATCTTGATATTATATTGATGGCTTTCTCCAAGTGTTTCTGATTATTCCTGGCTAGACATCTGATGGTTTTCACCGAGTGCTCCTGATTATTTGTGAGAGATCTATCTCTGCATGAAGAATTTTTTACTTACTGAGACATGTCATTTTTATTCAGAGTTACATTTAATCAGTGAAATTCTGTCAATAAATCAGAACATACAATATTTTTATCAGGTGGATTTAAAAAATAATAACTTTACTCAGACAAATAATATGCTTTGAGACAGCTGAGAAGCATTAACATGAAAGATAAACTTCCTTCTCCTTGATGTCTAACGAAGCCATCCTTGTTTTGCGAACGTTAGTGAGCATCCCGCATACCACATAAAAGAACTAGATAAATTATGACTCAACACAACACGTGGCAACATCTCAAGCTAATAATCGAAACCACATGAAACAATTTATTTTGTATGAGGTAACTTAATTCTTGCAGTTGAAATATTTAGAAAATTCTATTTAAGTAATGTATCTAATTTAAAACTCTTAGTTTGCATCTGACAATAGTCTCAGTAACTAATATGAATCCTGATTCGGTGACTGTTGCTGTATTGAAAGGACACAGGTGTAAGTTTTGCAGCAAAGAATTTCTCTTGAGAAAGAATGGAAGACAACACGAGAAGAATGACTGTGTTAAAAATCCACTACGTAATATGATAAGTTGTGTTAGATGTAGCAAGTCGTTTACGCGGAGAGAGAGCTTAAAAAGACATGACAGAACTTGTAACGCCAAGCCTGCGTACAAGCTAGAGGACAACGATGGCTCTACTAGGCTAAGGAAGAGCGATTTGCATTACGACAATAATTTTCCTTGTCTTGGGAGAGATTATGTTCGCGGCTCTTCCGATCTCGACAAAAAACTTAAATTGAAGGATGATGATGATTTATGGAAGAATGAAGACAATGGAAGAATCCTTAACGTGAAAAGTGAGAATACATTCCAGCCGAATTCAAGTAGATCTTTCCTACTCTGTAAAAATGATGGACTCCTAAAAAGGAAGCATGAAGACGATGAAGACACTTCGACATCATCGGCATCGAATTCTTACGGTAATCTGGGTGAAGATGATGCCTTCTACGGTGATTGCTACAGCGACTCTGAGGCTGTTGACAAAGACATAGACTGTGATGAAGCAGCTAAAGCAGGCAAGATCGAAGACTGTGTCGGTGTCCTGAGACCGAAACGATGGAAACGTCGAGATATATTAAATAAATCTGATCAAGCATGTGATGATCACTATCTCGATAATGAAAATTACCCTGAGGTTGGTGTTAAAACGGAATACACCAGAGATCATAATATTTATAATAAACAAGCAAGTAAAATTGTGGTAGAAGAGATTGATTACACATCATGGAAAGATACAAACATATTGGTTGACCGGCTAAGACTTCTTTCTACATGGCTCGCTTTGTGCAGGAAACTATTCGTGCATCAAAGAAATATCCTTCATACTCAAAGAACTGAGGAAAGCTGGCTACATACAATAATGGCTTGTTTTACTTGTATTTGTATAATGTACAGAAATAAAAAATTTGAATTATAAAAATTTAATGTTTTTATTTCTTGTATTCTGATTTCTAACTAAAACTTAGTTCTCGTAACTTGTGCTTCCAAATGTGCTTCCTTTTCGTCGATGGTGCTGTCTTTTCGTTGTCGGTGCTTCCAAATGTGCTGCTTTTTCGTTGGCGGTGCTGCCTTATAGTTGTCGGTGCTTCCAAATGAGCTGCTTTTTCGTTGGCGGTGCTGCCTTTTCGTTGGCGGTGCTGCCTTTTCGTTGTTGGTGCTTCCAAATGTGCTTCCTTTTCGTTGGCGGTGCTGCCTTTTCGTTGTCGGTGCTTCCAAATGTGCTGTCTTTTCGTTGGCGGTGCTTCCAAATATGCTGTCTTTTCGTTGGCGGTGCTGCCTTTTAGTTGTCGGTGCTTCCAAATGTGCTGCTTTTTCGTTGGCGGTGCTGCCTTATAGTTGTCGGTGCTTCCAAATGAGCTGCTTTTTCGTTGGCGGTGCTGCCTTTTCGTTGGCGGTGCTGTCCTTTCGTTGTCGGTGCTTCCAAATGTGCTTCCTTTTCGTTGGCGGTGCTGCCTTTTCGTTGTCGGTGCTTCCAAATGTGCTGTCTTTTCGTTGGCGGTGCTTCCAAATGTGCTGTCTTTTCATTGGCGGTGCTGCCTTTTCGTTGTTGGTGCTTCCAAATGAGCTGCTTTTTCGTTGGCGGTGCTGCCTTTTCGTTGGCGGTGCTTCCAAATGTGCTGCTTTTTCGTTGGCGGTGCTGCCTTTTCGTTGGCGGTGCTGCCTTTTCGTTGTCGGTGCTTCCAAATGTGCTTCCTTTTCGTTGACGGTGCTTCCTTATAGTTGTCGGTGCTTCCAAATGAGCTGCTTTTTCGTTGGCGGTGCTGCCTTTTCGTTGGCGGTGCTGCCTTTTCGTTGTCGGTGCTTCCAAAAGTGCTTCCTTTTCGTTGACGGTGCTTCCTTTTTGTTGATTGCGTGTAGTACAAAATGTAGTGATTGAATTTTTACAGGTTTAAAACCTCTTGGTGTTACTAAAATATTTTTCAAGGTTACTTGGTCCTTTAGAATGTATAAAAATGTCACGATGGATTAATTGAATATAATTAGCTAACGACGAAGGTCATGCGGTCCTGAAATGACTAACCTATACGTCTGATAATGACATGACTCGGTCTCATGGACTGAAGGCAATTGATCTACATGTGTGGCTTTGTACATGAACGGCTTATAGGTTATTCAGATTATTGAAAAATTAGACTTTCATAATAGGATAATCGTCATTGTATTAATTCGTTGGTCAGGTATATTGACTTGAGTTGTTTTTCGTAGAGTGAATGATTAATAAACACCACGAAAGGTAATGGAAAAAATAATATAAAATTTATTTAATAATTTCTTACAACTGACACTGGTCAAGAATCGAACCGTGGACAGGAATCCATCGATTTAATTTGTAAATTAATAATTGATTTCATCGGAGACGTTTGGAATTTTTCCCGCATTTCTAGCTTAATAATTACATGATTTCAAGATGGCTCCCAAATTTCAAGATGGCGGGGGCACCTCGGTAATAAATGATTACTGCAATGTAGCGGGTTAGAATAAAATTATCCAGATGGAAATGTACTCTATAATACAAGTACACGCACAATATGGTATACTCCAGCAGGTGGTCGCTCCTGGTAGCATGTACTGAACAAACATAAAATGTCGGATCCATGATGGTCGACAAGGACAAAGTCAAATTTCAAGGTCAAGATCAAATTTCAAGGTCAAGGTCAAATTTCAAGGTCAAGGTCAAATTTCAAGGTCAAGGCCAAAGGCCAAGGTCAATGATCAATGTCAACAGTTGAGGACTAAAGTATGGTGACCAGATAATTATACTACATGGTATCGGCACATTCTAGCAGACGAAAACAAGATGGTGGTCTCCAGCGGATGAAGACAAGATGGCGGACATGATGTCATACCAGTTGATGATATATACCTTGGTACTGGTGGTGGTAGATCAGTCTAGGTAGCTTTCATGGAGGAAGGATCGACCGTTTACTCTCGTCGGGAATCGAACCAAGGACGTACATCGATATAATCAAACAGAATTCAAATACATTAATTTTTTGATGAATTTTGGAATTTTTTTCATTAAAATCGGATAATAAATAAAGATTTTCAAGATGGCGTCCAAATTTCAAGATGGCGGACATGACGTCATACAAGGTGAAGATATGTATACTTTGACATAAGTGGTGGGTGTCAGTATGCCAGCAACCACCGTGGGGGGAAGGATCGGTCGCCATTTTTAATTTTTTTGCACCCGTCGTGTTCGAACCGAGGACTCAGAGCTCCGTGTCGATAATGTTTGTTTTTTATAAATATTTTATTAAATTTATATTATTTAATTTTTTTTATAATTTTTTAAAAAAATTCATTAAAATCGGATTATAAATAAAAAAGTTAAAGATGGCGGCCGTTACGGAAATTGCAACGGTGACGTCATCATCCAATATGGCGGAAAACAAAATGGCGGAATGTTCGAGAAAACAAAATGACGTCATCCAAAATGGCGGATCCAAGATGGCGGATCCAAGATGGCTGCCGTGATTTACTTGTCCCGTTACGTTATGTCACGTTACGATGTGTCCCGTTACGCTGTGTCCCGTTACGCACGTCCAAGTTGACCGCCGTGACGTCAGAGATGGTCGTGACGTCAGAGATGTGGCTCGTCTCCACGCTCCACCGCCTGCCGCCTGTCCCAGCTCCGGCTATCCTATACTACTGTCAGTCTAGAAGTAATTTGTGCAAAATGACGACAGTTATGGTGTCCACAAAAAAAATATGTATATAAACTTTGGTTTTGATGATGGCTTTAGGGTCTAGGGACCTTGAAACGAAAAACTAGGCAGAAAATTGTTGGGAGTTCTGCCAATGTCATGACTTTGAAAGCTACCTAGAAGCATATGTATTTGTTTTGTATACTTTTGATATATATTTTCTTTTATAAATTTTGGCCGGCTCTAAGGTTGTTCTCTGGTGTAGTCACATCGCCAAGGATTTTCTAAAAATTCATACGGATGTGGAAATGCTGCCTAAGTGTGTCACTGTGCCAACCTTACAATTATTTTTAATTACTTTTAATACAATAACTTTATAGGGATATTCGTCTCATCCCGGGGAAATACTAATCGAGCAAACTTCTCTTATCTTGAGGTAAAAACGAATCAATACGAGTAAAGGGGAGCCTTGGAAAAAAAATAGGCGTTGGTACTGTGTGAATGCGTAATTTCCATACTGCATTAACTTGTCCGAAGGAGTTCCGCCATAAAGCCATCAAGACGATCGTAAGTCTTGATAGACACGAGCATCATGTTTTATGCATCCTCTAGTTTTTGAAGACTTCATTCATAACCCCTTCTCGTAAATCTCCCCGTGGTATCTGGCGGCGTTGGGCGCGGCAGTAGTCTTCTGAACGACTCTGCGGGTTTTCCATCACAGCTTCAGTTCCTGCTGCGCGTGTGCCTTGTTCTTACTTACTTCTTTTTTTATTTCCTATTAACATTACTTTCCGTTGTTGGCAATCATTCAACAAGACAGTTGTGGTCCTAAATATTATAAAACTCTACACCTTTACTCCTAGTTTTTCCATAATCTAATGCAGAAATAAAAGTGGTTTTATTTATTTGTATAATGATTTTACCAAAGAATATAAAATTTATTTTGTCTTTAGTCTAAAATTATATAATTTTTTGTGTTCATTTTTGGTTTTTTCCAGCTTGGAAATACATTCGTATTATTTAAAAAGGTATTAAACAATTTGTTTTATATCAGAAATAAATTGTTATTTTTATACTACTTTCAATAATAAGTTCTAACGTAACATGTTTGTGTTTGGAAAGAAATAAGTAACCATACTAAATTCTCTTTAAAAATGTCATCTCGTAGTATTAAAATAATAATCTATTAAGGCGCAAAAATGTTGATACTCCGAAGCCATACAATACAGTTAATACCATTGGAAGGTTTGAACTACACTGAAGTCACGTTGTTGAAGAATCAGAAGCAATGAAACACAAAAATATGGGATTGGCAACCTTTTCTTTTCTGTCCTGTTGATATCCAGTTTACAGCAATTGTTCAAAACGCACACACGTAATTTAAATATGAATCTCGTATAACGAAATGACTTTTTCGTACATTTGGGGCTTATTTCTCACAACAGATGCTGTTGATCTTTTCCTAATAATTTATAAACATGCTGTATATTAAGTGTATCTCTAATTTAAGACGTTAGTTTTACTTTAATGTATTTCGCATTATTGCACTGCAGTTACATGTCATTTGAAGATTTTATAACTGCTTAGAATTTTCATATTATGGTTTTTTACCTCAATTTTGCCGTCGATAAGGGCAAAACGGTGGATCGCATAAGTCGTTTTCTCTATTCTATTAGTTCTAGACGCATTCCGTTAAACGAAGGCTATAATAGCAAAACCGGCACCGGGAAATTTTAAACAAAATCTCAATATGCGGGCTGGGAGTTGTGCCCGTAATTGCTCCCGCAGGAGAAATTAATTAACCCCTAGTGTTTCTCGAATGGATAGGAGTCCTGCAAAATTAGTATAGCGTCGTGTGGTTAAAATACACTGTAGCTTCTCTTTTTTCGAGTCTATTAATTTTTTTTTTAACTTAATGCGACATTGCTTTGCTTTATCTCTTTCAATATTGTGCCATTGAAGTTTATCATTCTAATGTTTCCTTTTGCAACACTTTTTTAATCACATCTTCCGTGTCGTTTTTTTAAGTACTTGGTGGTTTCACCATTAAATAAAAGGCTTCTAATTTAAAAAAAAAAACAACGGAAACAGCTTGAATGTACATGGAAACCCGTGCCTGAGTTGAAAGTGGGGGCAAGCGACGTCTCGGAATGAAACTGAGGCTGGGGGGCGGCGACTCGGAGACGGTATTTCGCGGGTTCGTTCCTGACAATAATTATTATTAGCGGAGTTCTCCACTAGGCCTCTCCCCCGAGGACATTATAACTCAGCGACTAATGTTTCACTGCTTAAAACGGTGTCACATCCTCGCTGCCATAACTATTATTTTTAGTTTCTTTTTCTACTTCGAATTACTACACGTCTGGTTCAGGCACGTATGCAGAAATATTTATAAAATACCTACTTAAAAGGTTTTATGAAATAACGACGATACAAAATCTGGCAGCATGATTTTGAGAAGTGTATCTTAAATACTCCTCCAAAGTAATTTCGTGTTGAATTCAGGGTAACAAAATGAATTTTATTAGATAATCGAGGTGGGATTAGATCTTTAATTGAAGGACACAACTCAAAATAAAATTATTTCCTCAGCAGAAATGATATTACGTTATACTATATTACTACCCGCAGCTTCATTTGCGCTTATTTCAAAGATAATATAAAATTGTAAGAAATTTGAGTTATGAATTCCAAACATCCTTAAGTAAAACAATAACGCAATAAAATGTTAGACGTGGTTATGAATTTTCATAAATAACAAAACCATGAAGGATATGGATGCATAAATTGTAATTATATAAGGCTAGTTATTAGTAGTATGTTTTGGTATATCCTGGGACAGGGTTCAGGGTGTGAAGCTGTGTGTACAGGGTTTTTTGTGTGGTGCCGACCGAGCTCTGACATCACGTCCATCTCTGACGTCACGGCGGCCATCTTGGATGACCTTGACCTTGAACATTGACATTGACCTTGACGGCCATCTTTGATCCACCATCTTTAAATCGAGCGCCCCACTCACCCATGATGAAATTTTCGTCACGGCCGCCATATTGATATTTTCTGTTCCGCTGGAGGCCGCCATCTTGGATACCGCCGACTCTGTTTCTGTTGTTTGTTCCTAGAGAGCGCCAGCGTCACTCTGTCTCATCACATACGGTCGATGTTCCATTACCTACCAGAGCTATTATGGTCCTTATCGACATTTTAAATTTAATTTTTTATGCAAAATACATTGGAAGCGCTATGATTCGAACCATTGCCGCTCTGATCTTTAGGTTGAACATACGGCCATCGAAACACTTACCAGATTCAGAATTAAATAAGGTTTATATAAAAATAACATGCATATTCGGACTTGAATTTTTTTTTTAATTTGAAGTAATAATAGCATCACCTGTTCGAGACAGAACCGCCATTTTGTATTAAGACGTAACATTTGCAATTATCGTTACGGCCGCCATCTTGAAAATCCGTAATTTTAATGCTAGAAATTCCAAATAAATTCCAAAAATATTTTAAAAATCGCCTACTTCAAATGTTTAGTTACAAAACGAATTAGGTTCTTAGGTTCAATTTACGGCGAGAGTAAACCAGTAATTTATTAAAATATTAAAAAAATTCTCAATAAAAAGTAATAAAAACATCTTGCACCACACCCGACATTTTTAATTATGTCACCACTGTATCAATTATCGTTACGGACGCCATCCAGAAAATCTTTATCTATTATTTGATTTTAATGAAAAAAGTTAAAATTTCATCAAAAAAATAACTTATTAGAATACTGATTGATTAGATTGTTTCCCGTCCTTGGTTCGAAACCGGTAAGAGCAAAAAATAAAAAAAAACAACAGATCATTCCTCCATAAAAGCCACCTACAGACTAACCTCCCTCCACCAGTACAAAGGTATATATCGTCAGCTGGTATGGCGTCAAGTCCACCATCTTGTCTTCTTCCGCTGGAGGCCACCATCTTGCTATCGTCTGCTAGAGTATGCTGATGCCATGTTAGTATAATTTTTTGTTCACCATACGTTTGACCTCGACTGTTGACATTGAACTTTGGCCTTAACCTTGAACTTTGACCTTGACCTTGAACTTTGACCTTGACCTTGAAATTTGACCTTAAACTTGAACGTTGTCCTTGAACTTGAACTTTGAACTTGACTTTGAAATTTGATCTTGACCTTGACGACCATCTGAGATCCGCCATTTTGTGTTTAGTACTCGCTACCAGGAACGATAGTTAACATATATTACCTGCTAGAGGACATTACCACCATCTTGTTTTCATCTGCTGGAGGTCGCCATCTTGTGTGTGTACTTGTCTGATAGAGTGCATTACCATCATATTTGTTTAGTTCTTACCCGCTAGAGTGCAGTAATCATTTATTATTACCGAGGCACCCGCCATCTTAAAATTTGGGCGCCATCTTGGAATTGTGGTTTTTAAAATATGGTCGAAAAATTGATGCACTCTTTTCTTGGACTGAAGAAATGTACGTTACGTGATTTTTCGTCCTCGTGATTCCAAAATTCGGTCGTCGGATGTAGGTAGACTTTGAGCTGATGCAATTCTTGAAATTTCCTTCGCTCCCATCCTCACCATATTTTACTTAAACCCACACAAGCAATCACGACGCTAGGTTATTTGGTGCCGTGCTTTAGTGCTTAACGCTTTAAATTATATATATATATATATATATATATATAATCGTGACCATTACTCTACTTTATTTAACGTTGTCCAGGATCCATCCAGTCAAAAGTTATGTGACTCAGGAAAGTATGGTTTCCTATCAAATTGCCAATGTAATTCTTAATTTACTGATAATGTTTTTTAAAATTGCATTTTAAAATAGCCTAATAATAAATGTGTAACATAATAAATGTGAATTGGCGTAATTGTCACATACAAGTATGTCTGTTTCTAATTTATTATTGGGGAAAATATTATTATGCATATCTGCTAATCTGCTGAATCAAGTTGGACATATTTCTTTACAAATATCAGGAGTTAAAGTTTTTGTAGGAGGGGCTATGTTATTGTTTGTCGCGGTCTCCTAGAAAACGTTTGAAGTTATAAAGTAAATACTTAACATAAGGAAACCAATAATGATTTAATTTGTCATGAATACATAGTGTGAATTCCTCGTTTACTGCTGTGCATATATATGTATATGAGTTTAGCGGGTTAGCCTGAGTTATGTGTACACGTTGGAAGGATTTTTTTCCTTTCTGTGTGAATGCGTATTTAGTTCCAGCAAAATTTATTTTTGTTCCTCGCTAGGACAGAACACAGCTGTTCGGTCTTAAAATTTTCATTTCTGAGCTGAGGTATATTTTCGTAAGGGAGCTTGGTTGGTGTAAACGATAGTTGGAGGTAGCGCTATTTTTCTTATAACGTTCATGTTTAACTGACTTACCCTTTTCCATACCCCGCCACGAACTGTGTATTGCTTTTTAAATTGCGATGACAAGTTTGGCGTTTTTTTTTAATAACCGCCATTATGGGTGTAAGGATACGGTTAAAAAAAATTGGTTAAAAATTTATGTTTTTATTCGTAAGATTAGAACTAAGTAGACAGAGTTCTAATTTCATCAGAATCCGATTCACGTCTGTGTTAAATGAAACTTAGGAAAGGGTTTGCATTTACTTTTCATTATTAAATTAATTTTATACGCATAACAAAGAAGCTAATGTTTTTAATTCGTGAGAGTTTTCTAAAAAAAAAAAACAAGCACCATTTTTATTAAAATTTATGGTTCTTGAGGATAGACTATGAAGCATAAAATTAATATTACATGGATTTTAATATAAATTAATTAGCTGTTTTTAACATGAAAAGTTTTTTTTTTTCGTAGCTACATTATGTTGGTGAACTACAGTTAAATGGGGGTGAATGGGTTTTACGATGCACGTGTGCTTGATTCTCTGTTGGCGAGACAATAAAAGTGTTCAGATCATGAAGAAGCCCAGTATCAGGCCTCTGGGAGATGAAGCGACTGCACGGAACGAGGGCGCGTAGTGGCCAAACATCGTCCCGGGCGCAGGCTAGCCAACCTCCGTGGCGGAGCTGGACTCCCGCCGCTCCCAGTGTGGCGGGTGCCGGGTTCGAGTCCCGGGCGAGGCACGGTTGGCAATTTGTGTTCGTCTGCACCATACTGTCGATACGCCAAACAAAATGTCAAAAAAAAAGTCGCCTAAGTAAATCATAGGTAGAGACCTGCAAAATTCGCGGGTTCATTGACCTCTAGGATAGACTCCACAGTCCTTTAAATACTCGCGGAAATGACACCTGCTCATTGGCTACTGACGCGTGAGACGTCTCAACTAGGCTGTCTGTAATTCGGCACATTCTTGGTTTAGTGTTTCCCATTGGCTCACAGTTTCCCGGATAAAATTTGGGCCAATCGCAGAAGCGGTACGAAGGTACAGTTGTTTTGATGCTAGCCTATCGCGAAATGAATCCGCGAATTTTGCATGTCTCTAATCATAGGTCAAATAAACGAGTGTCCAAATAATGTACTGCAAAGAATACTGTTTTGGTGCATCAAATGTAGTGAACTGATTTCACGACTAGATAGCATACATCGACATTACGAAATCTGTACTGGGTCAGTTAAGCGCAAGCAAAGAACTTTGCAAATAATGTAGCAGGATCTTTATGTTAACCCAGCATGCTTGACGGCATGAAGACTGGAACTGTCCAAATGAACATGTTAAATTTGTCACAATGCGAACAGTGTGGTGTGTTATACCAAGGTCGTGACCCTTTGGCGGTCCATTTGAAATACTGTGAAGGTAGAAACTGAAATGGTATTGGTTACAAAGTGTCACTTGACTGTTGTTTATAAATATATAACTAGCTCGTCATGGTTGTGATTCTCAGTTAATCATGTTTGTGGAAGAAACAGGACAGTTACTCTTCAGTGTCACTCGGACTTGAAAGTTGAAGACCTCTATGGCCTTTAGTGCAGAACTCGATGACATCTTTACCACGATGTATCACCTATCACCTACAACACCTGTAATGTTAACTCATTTATCAACGTCGGGGATCCTGACAGCAGCAATACTGATAGCGAAGCAGATCTGGATGACAAAAGGGCCAGTGACAACGATAAAGGAAGCAGCAACTGATGGTGTTCCATCACCCGACTGTACGTAATGTGACATCAAATATTTGAAAATTCGTGATTATGTAATACACAATTTGTTTCCGAATTTATAGACTTAAAATTAAAGATTTTCAAGATGGCAGCTACGATGGCCGACAAGATGGTGGATACCACAGTAATGAATGATTCCTGCACTCTATCAGGTCAAAATTAAACTAATATGGCGGCAATGAATTCTAGCAGATGCCTGTGTACTACATGAAACTAGTGCTCCTTGTATCAATTACTGAAATCAATATGGCTCAGCTATTCCTAGCAGGTGATGGGTGTTAACTAGCGCTCATGGTAGCGAGTATTAAAAAATAAAATACGGCGACAATGCCCTCTATCAGGTGTGCTATTATTCCTTCGATTTGAAAAAAATTACGAGTCCGAATATGTGTGTCATTTTTTATATACCTTAATTAATTCTCGGTCTTGTAAATGTCTTGATGGCCGTGCAGTTAAAGGCATAAGTTTTCCTACCCAGAGGTCAAGGCTGGCATGGTTCAAATCACAGTGCTTCCAATGTATTGCATAATAAATTAAATTAAATATGTTGATAGGGGCCATATCACCTCTGTTTGGTAATTGAACATCGACCTTATGTAATGAGACAGAGCGATGCTAGTGCTCTCTATGAGCGAACAGCAGAAATAAAGATTTTGGTATCCAAGATGGCGGCTTCTAGAAGAAAAGGACATCATCCAAGGTGTCGGCCTCAAGCAGACGAAAACTGATGGCGGACATGATGTCAGAATCAAAAAAATGTGGTTGTGATGTCAGATCCAAGATGGCTGACATGTTATTAGAATTAAAGATGGCTACTATAACAAAAAATGCAACATTCTAGAATCCAATATGTTAACCGTAGCGAAAAGATGTCATACACATCCAAAAAGGCATGCATAACGAAAAGTGCAACATTAATGAGTGGGCGCTCGATTTCAAGATGGCGGATCCAAAATTCCGCCATGATGTCTTAATCCAAGATGGCGTACACCGGCTCAGGCTTCGCACCATGAACCCTGTGCCAGCTTCTGCTATTATATACTACTCACTAAAAATCTATTTAAAAATACTACATCTTTTTACGAAAGCACTAGGAGTGGAGACCCTGGAGCCAACCGACTAATCTATACTAATATTATAAAGCTGAAGAGTTTGTTTGTTTGAACGCGCTAATCTGAGGAACTACTGGTCCCATTTGAAAACTTCTTTCAGTTTTGGATAGTACATTTATCGAGGAAGGCTATAGGCTATATTATATTATCAATAACATTAGGGATCCTTACTAAAAGTCCAATTTAGAATCAAATGCGTTGGAGGGGGTTAGATACAACATGCAGTACACGTACGAAGTGTGTGTTGACAATGCCGCAGGCGCTATAAGTGCAGGCGCTAGAAGTTTATTTCCTTTTGCCTATTAACATTGTTGCCACGCACTAGATGCCTTATCATTCTTAATTTTCCCATACAAGTAAAAAACACCCGTGTGATATTAACAACGAAGCAATTAGTACCCTCATAAGAGTTCAATTAGTATTTAAATACTTTTTATCACTTTAAATCGCAAACCTAAACTATTGTTTTTTTTTCCTCTCTCTGTGTTTAATTTGTTTTTTTCTTTTACTAAAAATATTTTTATTATTTTTAATTAATTTTTATTTTCGGACCATCAATAATTTTCCTCTCCCGTTACAATTCTGACAAGGATTTGTGTGTATGTGTATATATATATATATATATATATATATATATATATATATATATATATAAGCGAAATACCACTTACTGACACACTCATCACGAGATCTCTAAAACTATACACCCGATTGACTTGAAATTTATCATAGTTACTCATTTTGTGATGTAGACGCTCACTAGGAACGTATTCTGCGGAAATCCGATCCCAAGGGGAGTTTCGGGGTCGTAATATATCAGAATTTCCAGTTTTTGGTAGGAAATCACCATGGCAACGGCTGTTACTTTGTTGATGCTTCATTCGTCTCTATGGCAACGACTATTTCATTGTTAGTGCAGTCCTCATCACCGTTGAAATTTTGCGGGTACTTAAAATATCATAAATTGCCCTTTTTTTCAAGTATATATATTTTACAGACTTGAAACTTCACAGTAATGTTCCTTATGTTACGCAGGATGACATTTTCCGAAAATTAGATCCCATGGGTGGTTAAAACCAGGCAACAGTGGGTACTTTGTCTGCATGAGAACAGGATTTTGCATTGTTCATGCCTTCTGCTTCTCCATGGCAACGGGCATCGCGCGGCAGTTACGTACCCACAAGGAGGGGCATGTATATAATGAGCGGCGCAAGAGTGATCTGCCTGTAGACTGCCGTAGCGAAGTACGGGTACCTACATCAGTTGTACGTTGCGTGCACGAGTCGGGAAACCATCGGTGCTATTCATTTTCTCTTCGGTACATTATACAGCATTGTAATAAATTTTCACTGAATTTTTTTAAATTTACCATTACTGTAAATGGGAGATGTGTCTTAATTTTTGTCCATTAGTTTAGCCGTGCGAAGCCGGGTCGGGCAGCTAGTGTTTTGATATTTGCCATGTTACACTTTACCTTCCTTCTCTTTCCAGGAAAATGGGATATATATTAAAGTCGCACTAAAGTTTGCTCGTAAATGGCTAGGCATAAGTTATATCGTTGGTAAGGAATGCCAAAAAAAGAGAAACTTTTGTTAAGGAAAGTATCTCCAGAAATTCAACGCTAAAATGTTACAGGCAGGAATTTCGTGTGCATCCAGGCAGCACTCCACTGGCTGAGAGGACGCGTTATCGCAGCGCAGTGGCAGTCAAACACTCCGCGAGAAGTAGGCGACGAGCAAGGCTCAGACGTTTAGCGTTAGTGACAACTCTGCTGTGGTTACAATTTTGACACACAGAAATAGCACGGTAGACTTTACATTCGCAGAGATTGTTGATATGTTAATGGTGCACAGAGAGGCTAGGGAAATAGCAATCAAGAGCGTTATGCATCTACCAAGAAGTCTTTGACAATAGACATGTACCGAACATGAAGACTGTTCATACTGTTTAACCAACGACTACAGGGTACTGGCAGTTTCATAACACGAAGTGTTAAGAACACCAGACACTGGATGCGTCTGGCACGTCGCTGCGATCTCCCGACCTCTCAGCCAGTGGAGTAGTGCCTGGATGCGCGCGAAATTAAAATTTCCGTGGTACTGTTCGTGCCTGTAACTTTGAAGAGTTGCGCTTCCAAACATATGTTCCTTAACAAAAACTATTAATTTTTGCACTTTTTTTCTACCGCCCATTAATTTTATGCCCAGTAATTTCCGAACAGCCTGTATACTTTACGCATTTTTTTTCGGTTCCCCCCCCCCCCTCTCCCCAGCGTAAGCTGTCTGCCGCCCGCTGACGCTTCGCGGTGGGATGGGTAATTCGACCGCAGGCCAGCCGTGCCGGGTGTGGTATGAATGAAGCTACCTTTCCTCACACTGAGAGACGTCATTTCAGCATTTTAACTGGGGTTGCAAGGCGTGCCGGGGTCTGGGGGGTATGGAATGCCCCCACGTGTAAGGGGGGGGGGGTCGGGAGGTATTTATTCTTAAAAATTATGGACTATATTATAACTGCTAGTTTCATTTTCTTCAGTTATTATAGAAGCTATCAGGGAGTAAAACGTTTACGTCAAAAATTCACATTAAACAAACAATAACATTAAATATTATCTTTGTTTTTTTATTACTATTTATTTGCGGGGGTTGAAAAAATAAAAAGGTAGAATTTAAAAAAAAATGTATAATTTGCTTATATTGTACACTATTAAATCCGTTCTATTTTATTGTAAAACCTTAAATTACTATCTACATATTTCGTCTGAAATCATTTTTATACGTCCAACCATTACTGCAAAGGGGTGGAATAAACCGGGGTTCGAAATCTACATACGCCTGTAGGCTGTGCCGAAAGGGATTTTTTTTATTTCTACATTTAATTCCGTCATAAACTTTGGAAATAACATTTAATTTTAAGTTGTAAAACTCTCTGTAAATTTACGAAAGGACTGCTGGCTAACTATAGCAGCGCTATCTATCGTGTCGATTTTAATTGCAGGCTATTTGAATTGCCATCGCTGGTTAAGCGCTCTTACCCCATCCCCAGTGTTGCCAATTTGTGGATAATTACCCCAATTCCGGATATTTTCAACTACTGGGCGAGAAACGGGGAAATTGCAAAGTTTTCTCTGGTTTCAGGTAAAAATATGGTATTATTGTATCACACGAAATAACACTCTTGAAACCAAAAATAAAGGACAAAGTTTTTGCTATAACCATTGGAAGTATGTGTTCCATATCTAACCTTGTTCAATATGCATAGTTTGAAAATTTAATAGTGCATTTTAGCAAAGGTGGTAATAATTTGTATAAATTATGATTTAACTATTTAACCTCAAGCTATTTGAAATAACAGTCCTCATAAAACAAACAAAACATTTTCACATGGTTCATGCTACATGTATAATTGTTTGTTTGGTTTATTGGATAAGTATATTCAGCTGTAAATTTTCAGTTCAAGAACTGTCAAAATCAGTTCATCTTATCCTCAATAGAGTGTACAGTTAATATTCCACACTTTTATTTGAACTAAGCCATCATAAAGCTATAACAACAGAAAAAAAATTTAGTGTCACACTGCTCCTTTGTTCCATTTTACCTGGCGTAAAATTATAGTGCTAGTTTTTATAAGTGCGGATGAAAGCGGGTATTTTGACTTTCACACAAGGGAAGAAAAGAACAACTGCATCGGACACACTGCGACCATCCTAGGCGTACGCCAATGGCTAGTGGAGACTAAGGGCCGTATTCCAAGACACAAAAATAAGGGTTTAGGTGTTGAATATGCAATACCTGTACCCTAACCATATTCCAACTGCACGATAGGACACGGCCAGTCCCTTATTTTTAGGGCACTGATTTTTGGTGTCCTATCTGTTGCCGATTTTATCCATAACTGTATATATATTTTTTTCCTTTTTAATGAACTTTAAAGGAACTTTTACGATTACAATTTCCCCCCAATATCTTAAAAAAACAGCAAACATAAATACGGCCAAAAATTCATCGTTTATTCTTGTATAACCAAAATTAAATATTTTATTTCACATTATAATTCCATAATTTTAAAAAGTAAGCTAAAATTACGATGCATTCCACGAAGTACAACTGTTTATAGCCTCACACAAGTCCTCGTTTATTAAAACGGCTGCCGATCTGATACCTTACAGAGGTTCAGTTAGGACACGTTTTGGAATATGACCCGAGAGTTAGGGTACGGCAGTTACCCAACAAGGCAGTGCATATTCGCTACCTTACCAAATGTCTTGGAATACCGCCCTAAGTGCGTTCGCGAAGGCGCGTGGCCTTCATGGTTGTGAGGTGGATCAAGGACTCTGTGCTACCATGGTCTCCTGCGTTGAACTAAACAGACGAGCTTCTCAAAACTAGTATATGTAAACCACGATAAACGCACAACCCTTCAGGTCTGGTTCCGAAGTTAGAGGGAGTGCTGTTCCAAGCGAGAACAGTTGTTTGCTGAATTCTGTGGGCTGCGAGATAGAAACGTTTGTGTCAAAAAGCTATATTAAACTAGTGTATTTAATGACGATAAGGTGACGCTCGACTAGGAAATTTAGTGAAGTGAGTAATTTGTAGGTGCTTGCGGTGCCTGAGTTTTTTTTTTTTTAAAAAACTTTAAACAGAAAATTTTCAATTTCATTTCAAGGACAGTATTTTTCATATTATGTGATAATATTGACATGAAAGTGACGAAACGTAAATTCAGCTGAGATAAATTTTTATGTCATGTAGCTACAAGTAACATTTTTAAGTGAAAAGTTTTAGCTACTTTATTCATTTAGTTTTTACTATTTTTTCTAAAATGTTAAAATACTATATATATGATATTAATAGATATAACTTTGCAAAAATGTAACTGCGTTTTTTCGAAGTGAAACTTCGTTGCTGAAGGGGCTAAAATTTTCTAGTGTTACGAAAATCCCGATCGCATGAGAAGTGGACGAACGGGTAGAGGAGTGTGGGTCAGCGGTGACGCCACTCCAACGCATGCACTAGCGGGCGAATGGGAAGACGAGAAAGGGGGGGGGGGGACAGGTACGTAGCGGAGCATGCTATAAGCTAGTTGTAACGGCCTGAAGGGGAGACGGCAGGGGAGAGATGGAAATGACGCAGCAGTGATGCTACGGAATTCTCGTAACGCTGCTTGTGTTTGTCTACTCAGTTTTCGTAACGACTAACGATTGACGCTAACATATTTCGTTTGTTTTATTTAAAGTATCTACAGTTCATTTATTCGTGTGGGATAAATATGGGTAATTAACTTTATTAGTAAATTTCATTTTTATGTGAATAGTGTGAATGAAAATGTAAAAAAAGACGTATAGATTTAAGAGGTTAGCTTTATAAATGTATTTTTTTTTTGTCCGTGAACACTATGATTTGAAATTTAAACAGGACTTATATACTTGTGAGATGGACTTTATAAATGTAATTAATGTTCGATTGGAGTGTATTTCATTTTATTCAGCTGGAGATCGTGATTTGACATCATGCTTAAAATAATAAAAATACAGAAGCAGATAAGTGGTATTATCAAAGGCAACGTGAGAATAAACAACCAAAAGAAGACCAAAAGTGCCATTTAACGGATACGTGAGTACATGGCGCAGGAAAAGGCTTTTTTTTTAATTTGATATTTTACCCGCATCATTAATATTATCAATTATTATTTCTTGTTTAGTTAAAAAATACTAATAATTTATCTTTATCTATACCTAATAAGCAAGATGTTTCACTTCTGTCACGCGTAGACTCACACACTATTTTTTTTTTTAATTTTACGATATTTACTTAACATAAAGTGTCTGCACCCCATTACATATTGTTTCTATTTCAACTTGATACTGATACAGTGCGACATTATTTCGATGCCTTTTATTAAAATTATGGCACATGCTACGGTGGTTGTGGTTGCAATCATGGTTCATGCTACGGTGGTTGTGACTGAAATTATGGTACATGCTACGGTGGTTGTGGCTGAAATGTTTGGCTACTCCGGTGCGCATAGGGTCCCTGAGAGAGCCGTAGCGATCAATCAGGATATGACAAACGCGCGCGTACTAGCAAGGTTTGTACGTGTTTTGTTTATGTAGGGAAGGTAGGTGGAGCCACCAACATTCGCGTCACGGCCTGGTGTTTGAAGGATAACTTTTGACAGTTACGCAAATGCTCCTTTCCCCCTCCCCCTTCTCTTCCTCACTCCTCCAGAGCGTCGTAAAACAAGGCGTACGCGTGGGAACAAATGCCCCCGGGGTCATTGTGTTGGCAGCAGAACAAAGGACATCTTCTCTCGCATAACTGTTGGCGCATTTTCCGGTCCAAAAAAAAAACCTTCACCCCTTCCCCGCACTTGTTTCCTCGGTTGGCGCCATGGTATAGTCAGTGTCACGAATTTGACAGTTCTCAAAGATAGTGCCGATGTGGTTCAGTCACCGTTGTTCTGTCAGCGATGCTTCATGTGGTTGCCAGAGTTCGTAAACAATCACCACGGGTTGCCGTGGGCCGTTGGGAAATGAGCGCCACTGACAGAGTGCGCCTCTTCAAGGCGTACATTGTACCTATCTTATTATATTCCTCTGTAATCTTCGCCCACGTACCCGACATCCGCTTCCACCAAATAAAAACATGTTTTAACAAATTACTCAGAGCAGCACTCGGTAAATACAAATATGTAACTAACATTCAGCTACCCGAACTTGAAGACACACCTAACACCACGCCAATTAGTTATTCAATATACAGACAAATTTTTCAATAAGGCAGCACAACACCCGTCCAGACTCATACAGAACATCGGACAACACGACATAACTAGAGACCCGGAAAATTCGCGGGTTCAATGACCTCCAGGATAGACTCTAATATCCTCTACACACTTGGGCAAATGTCAACTGTTCATTGGCTGTTGACTTGTGAGTCGTCTCAAAAGGGTGGCCTGTGATTCGACTCTTGTATGAGTGAGGGTCTCTAATTGGCCCCTAGTTCTCTAGATTAAGAGTGAACCAATGACAGAAGCAGCACTAAGGTATAATTATTTGAATTTTAGCATAACACGAAATGAACCCGCGAATTTTCCGTGTCTCTGGACATAACACACCCGCACCCACATAAACTAATAACAGAGTACCACCCTGGCAGGCCACCCTGACTGGGCAACACATGTGCAACCAATCAAAGAGACACCAACCATAGTGCTCACCAAAGTGAATTGACATGGTCGCCCACCAGAGTGCCATGTATGTATGTATATAGTTAAATATTTGTCTCTTATCCACGAATGTATATAGATTAATATTAGAGCCAGTGTAAATATCATAATTATATTTTTTAACAACCAGTGAAAGAAAAGCGATCTGCGTGCATGTAAATAATATCAATTGTAAATGCAATTTAGACATATCCTCAAAGCAAAGACATTGAACCAAGGAGGTTCCAAAAAACAGTACTAAATGTTTTTTTTTTAAATTTTCCTTTAATCCAACTCATGTTTTACGATTACCAATTTATAAAACGTAAATATTTGTCATCATAGATTAGGCAAAAGAGCACGGAGTGCTGGAGTGTCTTGTTGTATATACCAATGCTGTAAAGTGAAATATGTGAATAATAAAAGCCTTTTGAATTGAATTGAATTGGCACAGACTGTACCTCCTGTCGTCCCGTGCTGTCGGCGCCTCACTGCCTCACTGGGAGATCCATGCCCTTGTTCGTGGAGGTTATCGTCGATATTTTGACTAACCGTCGTTCAGGTGCAATGAAGTTTATAACACAAAAGGGAACAATGTATCTAATGGACACAAAAGTTTATTTTTCTGGTCTTTGTATTTGAAAAGCTGAAATCTTGAGGTAAAAATCAACTAAGTTGAAAATTAAAGACATCTCATCCAATTGTGACATCTCGTCCAAATGAAATTCCATAAATTTGCGGCCAGATATTTATCTCAGTAATCCACCAAACTAAAGGTATTATCGTTTACTGCTGTGGTACTAGCTGTTGATAAATTGCGTAATCTTGCAAATATTTAAACGCACGTTTAAAATAATTATATTTGGGTCCAAACCAATTTGACGCGACAGGACTAGTTCAAAATATTCAGGAAAAAACTTTTCAGTTAAAAATACTACTTGTAGCTTCGACATAATAATTTATCTCAGCTGAATATACGTTTCGTCACTTACATGTCAATATTATCTCATAATATTATAAATACTGTCCTTAAAATGAAATTAAAATTTTCAGTTCCAATTATTTTTTTTCTTTTCCAAAACTCAGGCACGGCAAGCACCTACAAATTGCTCACTTAAAATTACTCACTCCACAACGATCTGCAACGCGAGGACTGGCATAAAGAGCACCGGACAGATACCATAGCTGAAACTGCTTCCACGTGGATCAAAACACATGCTTGCGGATCTCATTCGTCTATTTTGATACCCGCGTTGTTCTTTATTTTTGTTTCACTCAGCATAGCACGGGTTTTAACCCCGACAGCAACTTCGCCTATTTATTCAATTCAACTCGCAATTACAGTCACCTAAACTCCTTTGTTATTAAGAACTGCAAGCCCATAATTAGTACATGTGACTCATTCTGTAGGGATAGGGGGCGGAAGTCCGTCGTCTGTAATCAAGAGCGTAAACAGAATTTCATTTGGGGGGGTTGGGGAATAACATAATCAATTTGCCCGCTATTTGCTTTCAAATTATTTACTTTTGTTTGTAGGAATGATTTTTTTTTTTTAGGATTTCGTGGGGGTGGGGGGAGGGAGGAAGTTGATATATTCATATCTCTCTTCCCCCCCCCCCCCCTCCCAAACCCTTCTCCATGCGTACGCCCCTGAGAGGCACGTTTTTCATCGGAGTTCAAAGATGTGGCCGTATGTTTTACTACCGAAAATAATCACTAAAAATGTACCTTTTCTTAATTTTTTTAAATGGCGTTTCCTCATCAGGCAGGAAAACATTGTTTCCAAAACACGGTGTCTTGACATAGTCTGTAAATTTCTCATGTTATCTTGTAAACGACATGTGGGGATAAGAGGAGAAAAATGTGTTTTTGTTATTAACTTCGCATGGAAATGACGAATGGTCTTCGAGAAAGGAAAAAAAAAACTTTTATCAGACAGAGCGCTACACGCAAATGCTCCGAAGCAGGTAGTGATGGCGTCATAACTTACAAGGAGGCGTCTGTAGTTGCCCAAGTAATTTCCAGCGTATTTTGCATGATTGGTTTGAGGGTAATTAACAACGTAACTTACTTTTGAAATAAATTATTTGTTTTCTTTTTTTTTTTTTTTTTCGCCTCCCTTCTGGTTGTGTAATCTTTCGCCGAATGTCAGAATTAACACACGTGGAACAGCTTGTTAATCCAGAGCGGTCACGGCTGGTTGTGCCCCGGCCGGTGATTAAGTTAAATGATACGCAATTACGGATAAGGCTGATATACCGAGCCCTGCTCCCCGGCGCGAAACTGCACTGCGCAGTGTTCGAAGAGCGACCACCTGTTCCTCGGGAGTACACGCAGTTTTGTTTCCCACGGAACGAAAACAAGTTTCCAAACGAGTTTGGGTTTGACATTTCATTACAGCGTGCCTATGCGGTAAACATCATCATTGAAGAACTTTCAACAAAGCTCACCTCATAGTTGTTCTCGTGTTATTAAAGACGGCATGTCAGTATTGGAGATATGTATTAGATTATTAACAGTCGTGTTCTACTTAGCAAGCTATAAATAAACTGTAGTGTCACATGTCTACCCTACCGATATAAAAAATATAAATGTCTGTATGTTTGTCAATACATACATGAACGGACATGAATATAATTTAAAACTTAGGCAGTTAGCCCATATACTGGATTAACATGCAGGTTTCATAAAATTACGAACTTTTACCCCTAATGGAGTGAATAATGAGGTTAATTCGTTTTTATAATAAAAATTAATAATATTACAAAAATTCTGACATAACTTATTTTTTTTGGTACTAAACATATTTGTATGTAATTAGGGGAAAATTAGCCCATATAGTAGATTAACACATATGTTTATCATTAAGACATTTATATTCTAAGATGGTGAAGATGGGTTACGCTTGGTTCTATAAAACAATTATCATATAACAGAACCTACTCTGTGGAAATAAAAAATATCTCATAATGAATTACATACATAAAGAATAACGTCATTTATATTTTCTATTACATATAATTATTATTTTTAATTTGAATTCAAAGGGAGTAAAAGAGCGTTAGTTTAGTTTTATAATATGTCTCCGAAGATTCGGGAGGTAAGTTGATGGACATGAAAAAAATACACGCAAAAACTACTAAGTGCTTTGTATCACTTTACAAATTCCACACCTAAAGGAATGAAAAGAAAGTTTGTTTTTATAACACAAAAAATATCTCCGAATCGAATCAAACTAACAGGAATTCACTCATCAAATGAAACTCTGAATACAATTGCATGTCTCATATCGAGAGAAAATAAACATGCAAAGATGGTTTACTCAGAAATTACCAGAAAACCACGGAGAAAATACAGAAGTCTTGAATGTTTCATTTAGACGATTAATATATATATATATATTGTATAGCATAATACATTAAAAAATATGCTTAGCATACACATAACTGTTACAAAAAAAAAGTGCACATGCATAAAATGTATAGACATATGCTAAGCATATTCTAATATAACAAATGCAAGCATAGGTATTGTTTCGAGTATAATGTGGGGTAAATGGGTTCGTAAGGGATAGCCCAATTAAGTTTTGATACAGTTTTATTAATTACTAATATTTACATTACTAATAAATAATTGTACTCATAAAATGTCCGATCACCAGTCACTGGCACTTAAAAATGTTTATTCGCAATCACTCAATGTCTGTCAAGTTCTACAGTTCACACTCCTCACTGGAGCTAGGCTCAGCAGTGGTTCGCCCTTTACCTCGCGTCTGTCTACACACAGAATCTCGCGTCACGCTTGAGGGGTGTCTCTCACCCTCTTCGCTGATTTCGCAGTTCCCTTCACTCGCGGAACTCTTGGAACTCTCGGAACCCGCCGCGTGATTCCCGTGGGGGCCTGCGTCGCTGCTTACGTACCTGAGCGCCCTTCTCGAACCAACGAGAGCCGCAGTCACGAGTCGCGTCATCCTGGGCCGATCCGACGCCCGAAACATCGAGAAAGGCGGCGTTTATTCACGCCACTCCGCGCAGCGGCCTCAAGAAACCCACAGAATTCCAAGGCCGCTTAAAGAGTCAGTGACAATAGTCCATGTAGGAAAGGAGAGCGGGGAGTGGAGGGGGATGGCTATCCAGACCCTTGTAATCCGGCCTGGCACGTGTGGCAAGCGTGACGTCAGCGCCCGTGCAGGGCCACTGGTCAGACTCGCTGGAAGGGTCGTTCAGTTGCCTTGCCTCCTAGCACGCATGTAACACTGCCCCTTCCTTAAACCTGTTCGTCACGAACAGGTAACACATCCCTTCTGGCATATTCCCTCAATCGGTCCAGATATACCACTTTCATCCATCCCTTATTTTCTCTCTGGATGCGGTAGACCACATCATTTAGTCGCTTTAAGACTTAATACGGGCTTTCGCACGCTGCTTGAAGCTTAGGGAACTTTCCATTCATTCGTTGCGGGTTGTACAGTCACACCAAATCGCCCTCCGGAAATCCAGTTGAGTTAGCCTTCAGGTCGTACCTCATTTCATTCGATTCATCGCTAATCGAAGATTTTTGCGGGCTTCTTCATGAATAAGCACCATTCGTTCCTCTAGACAATTCACGTAATCAGTGGTGCTGGTCGGCTTCCTGAGAGGACGACCGAACTTTGAAGTCACAGGGCAGCCTCAACTCCTGTCCAAACACAATACTCTCAGGGGTCTGCTCAGTGGAGTCATGGATGGCAGACCTATATGCCATCAGGGACAAATATATGTGTTGATCCCAATTCTGCTGATGCTCGGCCACAACTTTGGCAAGGTATTCCTTGAGAGTTCTGTTGAACCTCTCTACATTTCCATCGGACTGAGGATGTATATCTGTAGTCCTGGGTTTATTTATTCCTAGCAACCGACACACCTCCTAAAATATTGTCGTCTCGAAATTGCGGCATTGGTCTGAGTGGAGCTCCATTGGTAAACCATATCTGCAAATGAAGTTGTTGACTATTGCATCCGCTAACGGTAGTGGTTTCTTGGTTAGGAAGTGCGTACGCCTCTGGCCATTTACTGAAGTAATCCATTGCTACCAGAATATACCGGTTACCAGCTTTAGTCTTGGGAAATGGTCCAGCGATGTTGAGATACTGATATTGGACACTGGAAAACTATGGGTTTATATACATGTTACAGCTCCTCTCCTTGCACAGCCAGTGGCAGGCAAGGGCTATCCTGATTGGCCGCGCTCAAAAGGGGTGATATTATTGGCAACTGAGTTCTGTAGTAATTTTTTTTTAAATTAAAGGTATGAATTAATGATTAATTCAATGCTTTATTGACTTATAATATTGCTATTGCTGACAATAAATGCTGATTCCTTAAGTTTTCTTTTATATGTGTTGAAAAATGCTTTAATTCTGTCCTGAGCTAGTCTCCTGGTCCATGCTCCATCAGGGGGTCTCCGCCACAGCATGCCAGCGCCATTGCTGTGATTAGTGATAGTCTCCACTGCACCCTCCAGAGGTCCTTGTGAATTTTAATTAATAAAGTGTTTAATATAAACACATATACTGTGTTTTTTATTTCCTAATGAACCATTTTTTTCTGGTAAAACGTGTTATCGGCTTCTGACTTCTGAATGTTTATTATTTATTTATTTATTTAGCATGGGCTCTGCGAGACCTGCGTGGACCGGCGGGAAGCCTACATTTCACGTAGTTTCGGTTCCCTGCAAGAATTTCCGAAGACTTCCGAAGATTTGCGTTTTGGTATTAACGCCACTTCAGCCGCTAAATCAGAAGTTTCCAATGAAAACAAGCAAAGTTGCACGAACATGGTAGGGAACCGAAACTATGTGAGTTGAAGGCTACCGTGGGCCGGCACTCGCTGCTGCGGTCGTAAACACACTCGCTTGCAACTGGGCGGCGGGAGAGGGGCTGGCAGTTTGTAAACACTTTCACTCTTGCTGAAGCGACCTCTGTCTGCTTTCAGCCTCGTATACGCCCGACCAACAGGACTGACGTGTGACAGCAATTTAAAAATGGTCGCAGTGACATTACTTAACCTCTGCGAAGTCTCTTGGTATACATAGGTACCACACTTGGCCCCACAGCAGGAAGAAGAATTAGTTTCAGAATGGCGGTTGATGAGTGGGGCACTCGATGGTGACGGCTGTAACGTTCAGGAGTGTATTAACTGCGTGATCATGTCACCGAGGTTAAGGTCAAGGTCATCCGGCCAGTAGTAGTAGATGTCCTTAACATCTCCTCTATTTTTTTCTTATAATTAGCATATTGCCTCCTCACTCCCACAAACCACCATATTTCAACTACTTAGAACATTGGTAATATTTTTTGAGAATTTTCCAATTCGAGACAAGTCACATTACCATAGATAGTAAAAATGTTCGTCCCACATCGATGCGGAAACATAAAACTGGGAACTGAACACGGAACTGAAAGATATTTACGTATCCCTATCCGTCTGCCATTTCTACAATGCAAGGAAACTTAAACAAATGGCAACCAGTGAGATTGAATTTCACGGTTATTAAAAATTAATTTAATTGAAAATGTTTTGAAATGTGAGAACATAAAACTATCATAATATGTATATATATATAAAAAAATTAAAATAAACCACGAAGTAATGATAGACCGAAAGAATTCTTATATTTGAGAATTTTTTTACTATATATACTATATTATAGTATATATTATATATAGGGTAAACAAACATAGATACCACCGCGGTCAGATAGGCCCACTTGGCTTATATTGGTCGCACGGAGTATCGTGTACGGAAGATTCAAGCATTGCCGAGCTAATCCGTTCGGGTCCGTACGTGCCATTGCAGATACTCCTTTCCGTTATATCCGTCTCCGTTCGTGTGCCCCGTCTACGCTTCCGTGCCATTGTAGAACAGGCCTAAGCAAGAATAACCGAAAAGCAGTTTCGCATCCCGGGCATTTCTTTGTCGTGTTGAGTGGTGTATCGTAGAAAGCTGGATAAATGCCCGGCGGCTGTGTATTAATGGCTGACTGTCCTGCCGGGTCAACAGCATTTCACTCGCGGAGAGCGAATTACGTAACTTCGTAATCGTGCCAAATCGCCTACTTCCCCTCACGTGACATAATTTTCATGAAAACAAAAAAGTTCTGAAAAAATGTCATATCCATCATCTTCATTGATAATTTTTGTAGCAGTAACAAGCATATATCGTTTTCCATAATCTAATACAACACAAAAATCTACGGTAATAACATGCGGGAAATGGGTTATGGAATGTATTATAATCATTTGGGGGGGGGGGGAAAGGGGGCTAATAGGAACTGAAGAAAGTCATATTGGTTTTAAATTTTTGTTAAAGCTGTTGTTTGGTATTTAAAATTTACCTTCGATAATGTAGAGATTGCTCATTAAAAGATTTTCAAATATTACATTCTGCATACTGACGAAAAGGACTTCATAGGTAAAAATATTTGAAGTAACCAGTCACTATTAAGTTCAAGCATTTATTTAATTGTATGCCATGCTCCAACGAAGCCAAATTTATTAAATAATAAGGTGTTTTGGCCTAAAAGCTGTCGGTTTCTGTCTCACTCCCTTAATAAAATTCAACAGCTATGATACGCACGGTATTATAATCTAACCTGAATATCGACAGCCACTGCATTACTATTCGTGCATAGCGCAATCCCGGTTAGCGGTCAGTAAGGTTAAATGACTTCAAGGCTAATATTGCCTCTTTTTCTTTAGGTTTTAGTTGTTCGTGGGTGACGTGGCTCCAAATTTATAGGAAATCGTTTGGTCGATGGCTCCATACACCCCTACGAATATTGCGTACCGGATTTTTCGTCCGTTGATGAAAACTTTCGTTTTGATAAATCTTTAGTCAAATATTCTACGTTAAAATCTAAACAAAAAAATAAACTTAACTATATAGAAAAGTTTAAAAATTATTGAATGATTATTGTGATCAGTCAACTTTACAAATCTTTACTGGAAAAACAGTTTTGTGATCACAAAAAAAAAGCTATACATTTTGACAAAATACGGCATAAAAATATTTTTTGTGGCGATAGCAAATTATTGTATTTGTAGTTTACAAGAAGCAGTTTATAAGTGACCTATGGTTGCCAATAACAAATGTTTTTTTGTTGTTGTTGAAACTAACAAATAATTTTGTAATCATTTCAAAATATGTTGTAGTGACCACGTTATTTTTCCACTGTTGGCCTTTTTTGAATGACACGTTTTCTACTAAAAATCTACAACGCCATTTGGCGACTGGGTCTACCGTTTGCCTGAAACTGAAAGGGATGTAACCTGGTTAACTTACTAGCATGAAAACTTCGATTGATCCCTGCTCTCAGTTGCACAGAATTTAACTTATACAGCAAGCAGCCTAGCTTTACACAGAATTAACATTTGACAACATATTAAAACAAGTACCTTAATATTTTAATACCTTACTAACTGAAATAAAACCTTCAACAAGATTTCCAAAGTGCCGAACATGATTTGTAATGCACTTATCGAAGCTTCGCGATCCCAAGACGTCTCTATGCAGTTGAAAATATAACCTTTAATGTATTCTATAGAGATATTTGTCTGCTTTGCAAACGCACATATTCCTGACAAACCTATTCACGCAGGATAAGTATCATGTATGTAAATAAATAATTATTTAATGTCAAAATTAGGTTTTTAAGTTTTCAAAGGAAATTTTGTAATGAATTTCTGCATTCTTAAAGGAAAATAATCCCTGAATTTATTCTCAAGGTTTCAGGACGCGGGTCATTTTAAATTATCCACGCAAAATTATAATGATTTTGGAGAAAATTAAAGATTATGATCTCACTATCATATCAGAATAGCATGTCGGGCGGAATCTTACCTGTAAGTGGACAACCTATACATCGTTAGAGCACGGTGAAAAAAAAAACGCGATGGATGAAACTTTATTATTTAATTACATCCAGGGGAGGGGGTTGTAAGAGAGTGGGGGGAAAGGGGTTTATCAGTGGCGGCTCCAACGAGTAAGCCGGGTAGGCCTGTGCCTACCCAACACTTCCAAATTTGAAAATTGGAAACAAGACTTTTTATAAGAATACACAATTCATATTAAACTTTAGATTTATTTTGAAAAGGGCAGTTGGCAATGAAATGAAACTATACATTTGCCTGCAGATTTGTAACATTTTACTTTAACACACGAATTGTATCGTAATATTCACCTTAAATTAACACAAGTTTAATCCTAACAATGTTGTGACCTTTATAGGTATTAAAGTGTATTTTGTTGACATGCAATCATACGTTTATAACGAATTTTATGATTAATATATTATACGTATTGAACTTCAGAGAGAAATAAATTACCCTCAGAAAGCCACAAAACTTACCATTTTGCATCTGAATTTTAAAAATTCCCCGGATCACCCTCTGAAATGGGGGCAAGACTCCCCGGTAGTGCCCGCACTCCCAAAACTGTGCATGCGCCCCTGCGGTACAGTCCGGGCCTACACAAAAAATAAATCCCGGAGCCGCTCCTGGGGTTTATCATTCCCCGGGCAAACACACAACCCGGCTGGCAGCTAAGTGCATCCCCCCTACTTTCCCCTCTCCCTACTTCACTCCAACGCAGCCGGGAAGTTTGCTTGCAGCCAGACGATGCCGCGGGCTTAATGAAACTGCGTTCCTCTTCTCTTAGTCTCTCCCAACCAACCCCCTCGCACTCCTCTGTCGACAACAAGCTATCTCCTTGCTCTGTTTCTTTCCTCGCCTCCCCCCTTGCCCTTCCCTCTCGCTCTTACCGTACATCTCCCGTGTACTCGCTGGCTTGCCATCTCATCCTGCGGGCAACAACTGCGCCCTCGATCCAGAAGTAGTTTCCACGGAAGACACTGCCTCTCACTCTGCATGTTTCTGTGAACGTGAGTGTGTGTGTGTGAATGGAAGGGATGCACTGTTAAAAAAAAAATTCACTTTTAAATTTCGAAGAGAGCACTGCTACGTTCGTTCTCTGAATGATTTTTGCAGTGGGGAAGCATAATTAAAATTTATTTTTTGCACATACACCATTGCTGGTTACACTCTATGCAATAGATAAACCTCAACTACAGGAACTGAAAAAAGTTGAATGCGAAAACACACAGAAAACAAGCCAAAATCAGCTTACGTTCAAATTTATATGGATGGACTGCACACAGAATTCCTGGAAGGAAACATTTCCGTTAGTAAAGTTTATCCATTGTAACAAGCAATAGCGTATGTACTTGCCAGAAATGTGTAACATCTAATCTCTCATGATGCAAATACACTTATAATGCGAAACTTGGACAATGTATTTAACGTAGTATTATTTAAAATAATGCTGAGCGTGATAAATATAAGAAAATTGTATTTTTAAATACATTTCTGAATCACACTAGTTTCGGCACCCGCTGATAGAATACGCTGCCGGAGAACCTACGTCAACTATAGACTCACACAATTTGCAGACAGAAATTTTAAACTATATAAAGAAACGGCTCCGATAAAAGCGAAAAAGACGAAATAATTCTAAACCCCGGCTTTGGACCTGATTTTCGAAAGAATTGTACTAAAATACTGCCTATCTTGTTAAAAATTCATCAAACAGGTAGTACTATAAAGTTTCCCTTTGGCTTTAAGAACTTTGGTTTCGCACCATCCGCCACAGATGGCAGCACCGTGATTACACATTTCCGTTCCATGCGACTTTGTTCCAATCACACATCAAACAACATTAAATGTCATACGAAGAACACTGTTACATATTTTCCAGGCAGCTTGTAATTTTATGAATATCTTCCTAAATTTACGGATATTAAGTTGACTTACTTTTAACATGAGTTCACAGGAATGATCTTGTACCAAAAAGCTTTAAAAACGTGCCGTTTACCTTGTTTACATCTAAACAACTCGGAATTATGCATGGTTCCTACAAAGATCCATTTTTCCAGAACTACGAACAACAGCTCATTTATGAGGCGAATTCTTCATCGAACACTCCATAGATTTACTGCAGTTCCTAACAGTGAAGAGTAGTTGTAGTCTCGTAGTTTCTACTTTTCCTATTGTCTTCATTAGCTGAGGTAGGAGTTTTCAAACGCACAGTGTTGTTCTCGCTGACGTGAACAATGAACGTGTGATGGCCATTCCGGTCGACTTCCGAACAAAATTCTACTTCCAGCAAAGCCGGAATCATGCCTGTTCCAGCAGCAGTCTAAAGCAGTGACATAGACTATTTGTTTTTCTGCTCACGAAGCCATCATTGGTTTACGACTTGCTGTAAAAACTGTGAAAATCAAAACGTTGTAAACATTGACACGTTCCGTTCATTTGAAACTGATACTTGAACATTTTGCAATCGGGATCTAATGTGAAACAGTGTTTTGAAGCAGAGTATACTAAAGTGCACTAGTCTTGGAACTCGCACAAGGCTATGCTTGATTTTTAAACTTCTGCTATCTTAATGTACCAGCGGCGTCAGCCAGCCAACGCGCCTCGGTGTTCAACATTATTTCCTCAAACATTTTAAAAGTTCACTGCCGCAGTAAAATGTTTTCGGTCACGGCCCATAGAGTATTAAGTTCAGCTTTTCTACGAAGTGATTTGTGCGTAAACACATAACATAAATGTTTAGTAACGAGGTACATTAACCTCCTCATGGTGTTCCTCGGGTAAAGCTAATATCTAGGAAGCATAACAAGCTAAAGTATAGTAAAAAAAATAGCGCAATATAGAGCGGAGAGCATCAGAATTTTTTGCGACAAAACAGCCATTTAAATCACTCGATCCAATTCAGTTGTGTATTAATTAACCCCAGCTATGCGCATTAATGAAGTTACGCTACATCCGTAATTTAAATAAATAAACTTTAACTGTAAACTATACGATTTACTACTTAAGAGGATTCCTCACAGCTTTTTGAAACTGTGTACTGCAGTGTCTCAGACGTTGCTCAATCATCAGCATTATTTCCATATTTAAAAAAATCCAAAACCCAATTATTAGAAAACTAAAGAACCAATGGCACGTGTGGATAAAATGAATTAATTTTATAATCAGTTTTATTCGTTATGAAAGTTTTTCAGAATTTATATTTGAATATTTCACGAATTGGCCCTCATTGTAGTACCTGAGATTTTTGAGAAAGGTTAATATTCCGAAAGCAGTGCACAGTCGAATGATGGACTCAAACATATCGTGATCTATAGCTTTATTTTCTAGGCCTATATGCATGCAATAAGCGGAAACTTTATAGGATTCAAAAAGTTTTCCTTGAAACATAGTTTTGACGTTAATGTTACGTTTATCATCCCAGTTTCACAGTTACAGTTGCGTCGACAGTGAAGGACGTTTTAATTCCAGGGGGATAGGGCCCCGCTGGACCCCTTCCCCCTTCCCCCTTCTTCTAGGAATCAATGTCCACAGACTGCTGGATAACAACTTGTATTGTCAATATGTATGGCCACTAATAAGCCAAAAGTCTTCTCGAGTTCACATAATACTAATGTGACGCCTTATTTCATTAAATATTACCATTTATTATCATTAACAACCATATCTAAGGTAAATTTATTAATAAGCCAGACGGTACAACCTTTAACTTGTTAATGTCCTGGATTTACGTTGGACATGGCTTACTCAAGAGTCCTTAGGTTTGTGACATGGTATTTTTGAATAATAGTAATAAATAATATTTTTATTTTTCAATGTCCAGTTTTTTTTTCTAGCTCAGGGAGAAAATTTTGAAACTACTTACTCAACCTCTGGGTGTGAGACGATTTATATTGTGATTATTATTGATAAAAAAAATATTAATAACTTCAATTCATTTGCGTCAAGAATGCGTATGCTATTACATTATAGTATATAAATTTAACTCTCATTCTAATTAAAAACAAATCATATCTGTACACTTACTTAAAATCCATCCAATCGTCCTATATTGATCAAGCATTATTCACAAAAACAAATTAAATATACATGGCCTTCCAAAAACCTTTCCTTCTTTTTTAAACCATTCTAGTCTCTCTTTTCCATAGAGGTACTTAGCTTATAACACAGCAACAACGATCAAAAAAAAACTAAATGCTGAGAGAAATAATACAAAGATAAAATAAATAAATGAAGTAATCACAAACTGCACAGATATGCAGTAACGACTGTGATGGTGACGTCACAGACTGCCGCTTCTTTGAAAGGAAATGAAAACATACATAACACTTGTACATTCTGGAGATTATTGTTCTGTTTTCAGTTTTCATTCAAACTCCTGGTCAATGTTGGCACTGCCTATTTTTAACTCTATTGCTAAATAACAAAAAAACCTTCATTCTGCGCACCAGCGCCACTTTTAGCACATAACACAGCACAGTTGATGAGTTGATTTGGAACAGCGCACACTTGCGCTTTTCCGTTGTAGAATTTTAACTCGTGGAACCTTGATAGCTGATTAAAGCTGCTTCCACTGCAACGTTCTTGTAGAAGTGACAGGAACACAGGCACCTCGGTAAGTAGATTTACCGAGAGTGCTGAGGCGAGAGATGTGATGGGGTTCGGGCCTGCACTCAACAATAGGCGGGGGTGAGCAGGACCCACTGCAACGACGACCGTCACTCGGACAACATCACGGCCTCTGACGATCCATGACGGTGCCGACCTCGTGAGGATCCGCTCCACCTCCTGAACCAGCAGACTGGTCTGCCGCTACTACGCCCTGCAATGACTGCAGTTGGATGTGGTTCCACCAAGTCGTGTCGCAATGCAGGATTCGCCGGATAATTTCCACTCTTACACACCACACCATCCGTCGTCTTCTCACTATCGCGTCACTTAATAAGTCCCAGCTTTCATTCACTACCTTCGTCGCACACCTAACATAGTGTGTCCAAACCGCAATTAGCCATGCCAATTACACTCTTGACGGTGTAACTTTCTGCTTACATTTAACCTTCGGTACTTCAAGTTGGTCGTACAGTCTGGCTTATACCCTCTAACTTAATAATACTCACTTAAGACTATAAAAATTTGATACTATACTTGCATTACCGATAAATCATAACACTAATATATACCTTAAAATTCACATTAATAATGCGTGAGGATATTTAAAGTATAAAATTACATTTACAGAAAGGTTACTCGTATTTGTTTGTTTAGTACAATGCGAAAATGTGGCTTTCTGCCTTGCTTATCTCCAAACAACTTAAATCAATTACATTAATTGGAAAATCATAATTAAATTCACCTCATCTTACAAATTATTATTTACAATAGCAATTAAAATGTTTTTCATAACAGGCTGGTACGAGATAAAATTTAAAAAAATATATAAACACACATTTTAGTGAACGGCTCACAGCCTGCGACTACATATCTTCCGTGAGTGTGCTTTTTTACACGTACGTTTTTGCGGTCTTCAGTAATAACAATACCTATTCTTACCGCTATTTCAATGTATCTTAAATGCTGTTAAAACATATGGAATCTCATTTATTTCAACCGTATAACCATTTTGCTACAGCAAATTATGACTGTTTTTACCATCTGTTGAGACTCTGCTTCGCATCTCACCAGTGTTATAGTTTCTTAATCTTGTCGATAAAGTTTACCAAATAAAATAGTGAATAAATTCCTCTCTGATATTTATTTTCAGTGGTGAAAAATTAGAACCTATTCTACTAATTTTTTTTTTTCATAATCTATCTTTGAATATAGTGTTACACACGAAAAGAAAGTGTGCTTTCCTAGTTTGCAGTCCTATGAGGACGCCATCCTAATAGCTTTCACAATCCTACTAAAAATTAAGAAGAAAAATAATGGCGTTGTGAAGTGTAACTAAAATTTAAAATTACATGTTATCTTTTAATTTTTTTTTTCATTGTCAAAGAATAATGTATGGAATTTCTAAACATGGAAAGTTTACGCACTTAGTAAAATCTAATGTTACTGACGTACGCATGTCGGCTTGTAGTTGTATCTTACTAATCTTGAATGCAGTGTTGTGTTTTCACATCCATTCATGACGTGGTACATCTTGACAGAATATAGGCATTCCTAATTTTTCATTGCAGGCATGCTGGCTAATTTATTGTTTTCGTACACAATACAGCTGTTTTAAAGGTTATTTATATAACAAAAATCTTGCCAAAATTAAACAACAGTTTTCGTGTACATATATTGACTTCGTTGTTACCGAATAGTTTCATGTTGTAGGTGCTGCCGTGTTATGTCTAAACCCCTTGGGTTGACATTCAAAACGCAGTAATAGCATCGCGGCTATATAAACATGTATAGGTACTCTGACCTTCGACGAACTGCGCACAAATTCCTGACGTAGATGACGATGCATTCTTACGCCGGACATCGACGGGGCTCGGCCTCGTCGAAACAAACACTGACAGTCACCTCTTCACGCGACTCCTCGGTGATTACAAACAAGGCAATAACAGTTCCCACGATACGGCTGAATAATATGTCTGAACTCGAGACTATCGTTTCGATACAATTTAATTCCACCAGCTGTATATTGCATTTTCTTCACAATAAACTTTCGCATATCAGCGTGCCGAAACTTAGTTGTTTATAATAATAGGTGCCTTATACTCTCTTAACTGCGTTAGATTGTACCTGCCTACGACACGTTTCGTAACAGGATCTGCAAGTGTGTAACAAATTTCGTTGTTAACCTCAGTAATAACAAAAGGACCTGTAAATAATAAAAATAATTTTCGTGTTACAAATTCCCATTTACGGCTTATTACAGATGTTTTCCTTAGAACCCATTCTCCGACTTTAAATCCTTTTCTTTTGGACGCAGTCCTCTTCCTCTGTCTTGCCGCAGCTTCGGATGATAATTTCTGTTGTACGAATTGCTGAACCTCCTCTTTAGTAGGTAAATCATCTTCATTCTGTGTTCGTTGCGTATTTCGGTAGGTAATCGGGGTTAATTCCTAATCGTTGCGGAAGTAGCTGCAGTTGTAGGTACCCAGACACCGCCGTTGGCTGTGTTGTGTACTGTCGGCTGGAAGCTGGCCGCAATCGGGTTAATTGGCTCATTTCTAGCGAAGTAACTGAGCTGCTGCTGTTGCTGCAGTGGTGTGGTGAACGGTGGAGGGAATGAAGTGGAAGGTGGTTTATTGACAGAGTTGTTTTCCGCTGAGTGCGTACTGCGCTGTCGGTCTTGCTCAGTAGGGGACTGACTTGGCAGTCGGTACTCTGCACGATAGGATCTCTGCTGCTCGGACGTCTGGAAATACTTGCGATGGTCATCGTATTCGTCTTCCGAGTAGGCGCGCCTCCTTCTGTCGGATTCCCTGTGTGTCCGTAGCTCCGGGGATGGTGAGCGTCTGTTGTTTCCCTTCTTGCTTTCAAATTGATCCCGTCGTTCGCCCTCATGGTCGCTGCTGTGATTCCTGTTGCTGGACCACCATGTTTTTTTCCTGTAAGGCATAGAACGTCTTTTCTGGTGTTTACCTTGATATTGTCCCTTAAAAAATTGTTTGTGATAGGGATTCTCATCTTGGTATTGCCAATTCATGTAGTTTACGGAAGCTCGCCTGTCGTCCTTTGTTTTGACGTCCCGGTTCTGCCATGTATTGTGCATAGGCACATGCTTCTGATAAGCGTTACTGCGCTCTGTTTCCTCCCGTGACGTCTGACTGCGGTTGAGTCTCTCCAATTTATCAAACATCAACAGTTGTTCTCTAAACTCCCCGACCTCACCATATGTTCTACCAGCTAGCTGGATTTGGTATTTTAGCGGGAGCTGAGTAAGCACCGTCGCTATAAATTCGTCATCAGACATAACCAAATCTAGATAACGAGTCCTCTCATACATACTAGAAATGTGGGCTTCTAATGACATGCCCTTCTTGGGGTCATATCGCTCAGTGTGTAATTGGGCCCTCAAGTTGCCTTGCGTCCTCAGACTCCAGTATTGTTGCCTGAACATGTCGATGAATTGCTGGTATGACGTGGTAGTTGTTTGTAACATTTCATACCAGTAGAACGCATTTCCTCTGAGCGCAGAGCCTAAACATTTAAGTTTTTCGGTGTCGTTAAGACCGAATGTACGGGCATATTCCTCAAATTTATTTAGGAATCGTATGGGGTTTTCTGTTGCCTTGCCCGTAAAGGTTGGCATAGATTCACTCCACTGCCTAGCTGGGTGGTGTAGTAGTGCAGCCTGATCGATGGTAAGACCGCCCACGGTAGCATTCAGCACGGATCGCTTAGATGTTTGTGTAACTAGTGACTCTGCTGGTCCGTTAGCGCCCCTGTTGCTGTGTACTGGATTGTCACTCGGTTGTGTGGGTAATCTAGGGAACTGGTCTGTGTCTAATCCCTGAAACCGCCGCTCCAGCTCCTTCACTTGACTTTCCAGGTGTTGTTGAACACTGAACTGGTTATTCAATTGACTTTCGACGCGCTGGCACAGCTGTACCGTGTGACAGTCAGCCGCCTTCTCTGCTACCTGCGTACACTCGTCACTCAGTGTATCGATCCGAATAGATAAGGTTGCGGTAGCCTCTTCTACTTGTTCGAGACGCAACTGTAACTGTTCAGTCTGTCCGTGCATTTCTTCCCTAAGTACAGTATGATTGCGAACACACTGATCCTGGATTCGTTGACGTTCTTCCCGGGCCGTAACTAGTAAAGCTGTTGTACTAGACTCCAGATCATTTATTCTAGAATGACCTTGTGCTACCTGTTCAGTTAACCGCTCTAGTGCTTCTTTCTGCTCTGACAAACGCATTTCAATACATTCCTGTACGTTATTTACGTTACCCTGCATTTGGTTTATCCTAGCTGAAAGCTCAGCCTGTCCCTGATCTATCTTAGCTGAAAGATCAACCTGTCCCTGATCTATCTTAGCTGAAAGATTATTCAGCGCTTGTAGTAATACTTCCATGTCAATGATGGTAGGTGTGGGTACAGATGTTGCACTAAAATTAGTGACAGTAGCAGGCTGAAAAGTAGCTACACTAGCTGCTACATTATCTGATGGCGCTAGACTATGCAAGCCGCCGGTTGTGATATCCATGTCATAAGTGGGTAACTCAACATTAGGTGGTGGTGTAGATGGAGGTATAGCCGGTTGTGTATCTGTTATGGGCCGCTTCACGCTCTCACTCTCTCCTGCGTGTGTGTCTAACAATTGGGCATGATTTTCAAGTGATCCTGACATACTCAATTCTTCCGAATTTGCGGTCAATGCATCGCTGTTGGATAACTGTGTTCCTATTTCTACATTCTCGTCAACATCAGTTGATCCTTCGGTTCGATTCCTTAAGCTATAAACAATGGGATTAAGACGTGGCATAGCTCAATAGTGTATGAAACAAACTAGGTAATCATAAAGACAAAATATATACAACAAAAAAACAATAATAATAATTATTATTATTGTGTCGTCTCACTACTCGTGCCCCACGGATGGGTTCCACTTCTTCTGTGACGCCTTATTTCATTAAATATTACCATTTATTATCATTAACAACCATATCTAAGGTAAATTTATTAATAAGCCAGACGGTACAACCTTTAACTTGTTAATGTCCTGGATTTACGTTGGACATGGCTTACTCAAGAGTCCTTAGGTTTGTGACATGGTATTTTTGAATAATAGTAATAAATAATATTTTTATTTTTCAATGTCCAGTTGTTTTTTTCTAGCTCAGGGAGAAAATTTTGAAACTACTTACTCAACCTCTGGGTGTGAGACGATTTATATTGTGATTATTATTGATAAAAAAAAAATATTAATAACTTCAATTCATTTGCGTCAAGAATGCGTATGATATTACATTATAGTATATAAATTTAACTCTCATTCTAATTAAAAACAAATCATATCTGTACACTTACTTAAAATCCATCCAATCGTCCTATATTGATCAAGCATTATTCACAAAAACAAATTAAATATACATGGCCTTCCAAAAACCTTTCCTTCTTTTTTAAACCATTCTAGTCTCTCTTTTCCATAGAGGTACTTAGCTTATAACACAGCAACAACGATCAAAAAAAAATTAAATGCTGAGAGAAATAATACAAAGATAAAATAAATAAATGAAGTAATCACAAACTGCACAGATATGCAGTAACGACTGTGATGGTGACGTCACACTACGATACAGTTTTCTGATCGGTATCCGCGAGAAGCTATTAATTTTAACCTGATTGCTACGCAAAATCAACCGTTGCGATTGAGAAATATTCCATCGACTGAACAATATTATTATTATTATTATTATTATTATTATTATTATTATTATTATTATTATTATTGTTATTCTCAGACGTAAGCTTCGAATTTCAATGATTTTATGACAAATCTTTTATACCCTTAAATAACTCCAGAACAGTTGTATGTATAGACACAATTGTGTTTAACTAGTGGTTTCTACTAACCTAAATATTTGTTTAAGTTGTACCCACATTTATAGCTGATTATTTTGCATTACAGAGTACATAAATTTAGTGTAAAGTAATTCAACAGTGCACATATAATACGTCAATTATTCTACTGAAGAAAAGCATTTATAGTATAATTTCACAAATTGATCACTTTTAAAACCTCTCAATGCTAGGAGATATTTTTATACTTAATAAATTATAAATAAAGTTGACAGAATTTTGTTAAATTTTTACTGCAGGCTATTACATAACTTACGAATAATTAAACTTGTCTGCTTTTAACTTGAGAAACATGTTGAAATTTAAAAAAGTTTTAAATTTAAAAAATAAATAAAAGCTCATTCAAGACATCATAATGAAGCGTAATTCTACCCTTTACATGATCGAGTGAATTGTCGAGTTGCAGGATGCTGTGAAGAAAAAATTAACAACTTCCCAAAAATTTTCTCTAAATGGACTGACTACTACCAAGGCATATGCTACTCTCAACCAATGGAACATCATGGCAGTCATCTTGGATCCGACATCTTGTTTTCTTCTGCTAGAGTGTGCAATACCATTATATTGTTTTTTTTTTTTTAGCCGCTAGAGTGCAGTAGTACCAATCACCATATCATCGACCATCTGGACCACCATATTAAAAATCTGTAATTATTAACCTAAAAATACGGGAAAAAGTTACCAAAAATTATTATTTAAAATATCATTAACTAAAATAATGATTTATTTGATGGATTCGTGTACTCGGTGCGATCCTTCATCGATGCAAGAAAGTATTTTTAGCCTAAAGTTATTTATTTAATGAAATATCACCTCAATTTAAAATTTAACTATAAAAGTGCCTGGTTAAAAAAATTAATTCTTTTACTAATAAACGTTATTATGTAAATTTTAGTTAGTACTGCAAATACAAACAAGCGAGTTATTAAAGTCTTCAGCATTTCTCTGTTTCTTCAGTCTTCCTGGAGTGCGAAACGAGTCCTTTGTATGTCTTGACATGTAATTTCAAGGCAGTATCCACATGACAGTCGATTACCATATATATAGCACACAGCTGAAAGTTCTCAGTTTAGTTAAAAGGACAGTAATAAATTTCATGATGCCTTGCAATGCCTTGCACTGAACATGTTTGTAAACATATTGCCACAGAAGTTACATTTTCGTCCTATTGAATATGCGTCCAGTCTTTGATGTCCTTTTTTGATGTGCCTTTTCAAGTTTCTGTAGAGTTTAAATTGGCTACAAATCATGTTGCACTGATATTTAAAACGTCTAGAGTTATTATTACAATCACAAATCTTGAAGTTTTTGAAGTTGTCACAGCAGGTGAAGTTGGTGATGGAACACTATCAGTTGTTGCTTCCTTGGTTATCGATTTCTTTGCTGCTGAAGACACTGTATGGAAGTTTCCTCTCGTGCTGTCAGTTACCATGGTACGCCTTCAATTGATATCTCTGCCACCGGGATCTCTGCGGCTGGTAGCACCGTAGCAATCGGAATGTAGTTGCCATCGGCGTTGCTGCAATCAGGGTCCCCGACGACGATGATAGACCATGACCTCTGCAGCTGATGGCATAATTTCCATCGAGATATCCTCTGTCAATGGTACAACTTCCATTGAGGCCTTCGAAGCTTTCATAGACGATGCCAACGGTATTTTCGTCCTCGCTTACGATGTTGACATCGAGATCTCAGTCGTCGATGGTACACATTCAATCTATTTATGCGTAGTTGTCAGACTCACCATCGCCAGAATCTGCGTCGTCGATGGTAAAACTTCCATCGAATTCTGCGTTAAAGATGGTAAAGACATCGTCATCGAGTTCACAAGAATATCCATAATAATATTATAAAGCTTAAGAGTTTGTTTGTTTGTTTGTTTGAACGCGCTAATCTCAGGAACCACTGGTCCGATTTGAAAAATTCTTTCAGTGTTGGATAGAACATTTATCGAGGAAGGCTATAGGCTATATTATATTATCAATAACATTAGGGATCCTTACTAAAAATCCAATTTAGAATCAAATGCGTTGGAGGGGGTTAGATACAACATGCAGTACACGTACAAAGTGTGTGTTGACAATGCCGCAGGCGCTAGAAGTTGCCACGCACTAGATGCCTTATCATTCTTAATTTTCCCATACAAGTAAAAAACACCCGTGTGATATTAACAACGAAGCAATCAGTACCCTCATATAAAATACATAGAGATAGTGTGAGGTATATATGTAGATATAAAGAGATACATACAGATAGAGAGATACATAGATATATAGGACTATAGATGTAGATAGCGATAAATATATATTTAGAGACATGTATAGATTATTTGTATATGTGTAACTACTTCAAACATATTACAAAACAAAACTGAATGAGGCATTGCAATGCATACCGAGCATTAGCTAGATAATGGAATCTTTTCAATATTAGAAATCCCTTATTTTTAAGTTTTTTTCTATATTGCTTTATAGAGTCTAGATTACATACAGACCAGGTAAATAACTATAAACTGGCAGAACAACATCTGTCGGGATCTGAAAGTGATATAAATTATTTTGCACACTTGACATTCAAATTAAGAAGACAATTACTAACTATATCTGATCTCTAAACAGTTCCCCTTCACCCTGTGTTCAGCCCGGGCAACGCTGGGTACTGCAGCTAGTCGTAATATGAAACTTGTATGTCAGACGAGTCAAACTAGACTATCTTTACATCACTGTAATCAGTAACGAACTGAGGGTTCCGTCGTCTGGGTCTCGCTCATATACCCGCAGTTACCAATTTAATATGCGAATCAAAAAAGCGACCATTTCCTCTTTTTTTTTAATAAAAAGTATTTTTATTTGGTTAAATTGCTGGTACCAGGTAAACAGCGTCTCTGATGCTGCCACGGACTGCCTCGACAACTCCAGACACTGCTTTGTCAACTCCGGTTCCAAATGGTTCACTGGTCTAGGGTTCAAGAACACAGGTAACCGACTGGTCATCTTCGTCAATTCTCTCGGCGATGACTACTTTGGAGAAACATGGACGACGACGTCTGTGACTACAGTCTGCGACATGACTTTGACATGGTTTTTGTTGGAACAGGATCACAGACAGAGGGCGATATGTCGTTTGGACGTCTGCGTAGATGCATCGCAGGTTGTAACAGGTTGAAACAAGTCTTCACCTGTACAGTTTTGTGTTGAATGTGACGAAGGACTACTTCTTCACTGCTGGCTGGTAGTATCGTGTGCAGCCTCATGTAATAGACGTCGCAATTCGCAGCATTCTAGCAGCTGCTGAGTCGATTCATAGGGCAGAGAAAAGTGCGAAAACCACCAGTGTTCAGTGTCTTCATCGCTGGTTACCGTATATGTGAGTAGATATCCGGCATTTCAGTAGCTGTGCCTGACACTGCTGAAGCTAGGACATACACTAACGTACACATTGGCAGGATGGAACGGAACCATCATTATGCAGGTCGGGCAATTGAAGACACGAACCGTTGCACGAATTCATACATGCAGGCTCAAACAAGTCTATTCCCACTCGGAGAGCCATTTCCACATTAGCTGCAAGTTGCGCAAGGCACATGTTCATTCGCGTTCAATCTTGTCACAGACCTGAGGCTGCTCGCCATTCATTGCGCTAAGCTTGCGCAGGGAAGGACAGACATAGTCGGTCTGCAGGTCGACAATTTCTGCTGCTCCGTCACAAAATTTGCTCAGCCATTTCTTCTGCTCGGGCCCGGCAATGTAAATGATGGTACGCAGATTTTGTTGCAGCAAATAGTCAAGAGTGTTTTTCACTTGGTAGTAAGGAATTTTACATTCGTTTCACTGCAGGCCGTGCTAATATTTTCAAAGCTATTCGTTGAACCATTTACTTTTTTGTCCAATAGTTTCCAAGGATACGGAGGCCGAAATGTGTGGGTTGGAGTCCTGCCATCGTCTTCGTAGGTAATGGCAATCTCCTTGAGAACAAATCCGTTTTGGGTCTGGAAACCTTGCAGGATGCACTACATATTGACGTAAGCATTGCTTGGTCGTAACTAAATTTACCTCTCAAACGCACCAGTTTTTATGTGAGAAAATTAACAAGCTTGTCTCGAAAATTGTACGATGCACGTTGATTGTGAAGTATTATACAGCAAGCATAAGTGTTTGGTGGAATATTTCCGCTCGTTTATATCTAGATCCTACAGTCGATGATGTTTGAATTTATTCAATGATCATGTTTGAAAACTTCAAACACCATTAACGAAGCCTTGTTCTTGAAACTATCGAGACTAAGTATCGGTGACTATACGCGGCCATAGTACACTTGTTAAAAATTGGCATGCTTTTGAAATGCGAGAAGGAATTTTCCATTTTTAAATCCATGTTCATGTCCAGGTACGGGTAGATTTCGGTGTTTATTAATATTTTTACTTACATATTTAGCATTTATCGAACACGGAGTGGCTCACACCTGCATTGAACGGTCTTCCAGTCTGAAGCCCGGCGATAATGTATCTTGGTTTTTCCGTAGCTAAGCTGGACTTTACTATCCAGCTAATACATTGATTTTGAGGCAAGCCAGAATACGTTTCCAGGCTCCAAGATCGCAATGCTACGTCAATGTTCTTGCCATTTTCCACAATCTTCAGCATCTTGATACGTTTGATCGTGCTCACTTGGAAGTGAGTCAGCATCCAACTCGATAGACTGTAGTGTTAGCGAGACATCATGTGGTTTTCTGCAGCAGCGACAATTGCATTTTATTAATGTGCGTGTTGGCTAGAAGCAGTACTAGCTCTTGTAAACTTGTACTCTGTAAATGCACATTTTGACGATTACCTATGTCGAACTAGGATTTCCCCGAAAGTTGGAAAGAAAAATTTAGTGGACGTTGGAGAGCCTGATTGGTTTTCTCGGGATACTCCTTTTCCCCTTCAATTAAAGCATTCCAGTGCATCACTTTTAACCCTAAAATATCTCCAATGACCCCGATTAAGCTATTTTTTTCTTGCTGTTATGCTATCATTTTAAAGCCATCCTTGTAAATTTATCACAATAGTAACTTTTTTCTCACCCAACCTTTATTTCCAGATATTTACTGTTTTCTGATAGCGGAAAAAGGTCAAGAATATTTTCAAAACAATGATAACTTGTGTGTTTAAAAATAGTAGAAAAATGTGTGTAAGTATTTTGTGACAGAATTTTGCTACCAAACAACTAATACAATAGAGGTACTGTGTTAATTTGACAGTACTAGTTATCAATTAAAAGTATGTATGACTAGAAGGTGATATAACAAATTTGAGGTGCGTAAGATTTCTTTACCCCCCCCCCCCCTGGGTCGTTTGTAACATGTAATTTTTTGGACAGCAGATGCGGGTGTCTTCACGAGCGTTTTTATGCATGAAAAAATGTTGTGCACGGTATAGTGAGTAGGATAGGCACTTATAGGGAGACTTTAAATTTAATATTACACTACGATATTATTGGGGATAGAGTCACCGCTACAAGTCCCGTAGAGGCGCGCTACCGACGAGAGGACTGCACTACAGTTCTGTGCCTGGCGCGTAGAGGCGAAGACGCGTGTGATGCGCGAGCCAAAACGCTGGTAGATGCCGATGTGCAGCGTTCGAGAGTTCCCCAGAACCTTCGTGTTGTATGGTACCTTTTACTCACGGCGCTGCGATACGCTGCGCGCACGCAGGTTTGCCAACATTGCCACTCCCTTCAAGGCACGGTAATATAGACAGGTCTGGCAACTTCCTATCCTTTGCCTTGGCGTGGCTCATCCGCTCAGTGAAGCTCGCGGCAGCCTGCGAACTAACGGCGCTAGTAGTAGTTGTCCCAGTCATTAACATTGGATTAAACGGGAGTTTCATATAAAAGTAGGTATATTTTAGAAAAAAAAAACTGTTTCGTTTTAAACGTCGGGTAAAGTTTAGGGTTACTGGTTTATTTGGAAGCTTTGTAGGGTTTGAATACATGGCAATAACTTGTAACTTTGCCGCAATTGCCCAATCCACCCTCAGCGCATTCGTGAGGACTTGCCGTAAAAAGTCACCATATGGACATCCTGACCAGTTTTCAAATTGCATCGTTCTATCCGCAGCTCTGCATCCACACCGCACGTGGGCCCGGGTTTTGCGGGGGGCCCTTAAGTCATTGCGGCCCTTGGAAAGAAGACGGAAGGGGGGTTGGGTAGGGGGCGAGAGGGGCTTCGCCCCCGCGTCAACGGGTCTGTCTGGAGGCCCAAATTGGATAGCCCGTCGACGCGTGGGCCTGGTCACCCCACACGCGTGCCCACCGTGTTTTCTCTCTCTCTCTCTCTCTCTCTCTCTCTCTCTCTCTCTCTATCTCTCTTGACCCGGTGTCTGGCCTTCAGGGGGGAGGAGGGCTGCCCACCGCGTGACCTCGGAGGTCGCCGGCGCGCGGACGACGCCGCCGGGAAGTACCTGCGCTGCTGATTGCCGGTCACCGGGACCGCTGCACGCTCCACCGGAGCGGCGGTGACCCCGCCCACAGGCAGCTCCGCGCTTCCCGTCCCCGTCGACCTTCCCGAACAGACAGCTCCTTAACGAGTGAATGACAGTCTTCTCGACGTGGCCGTTCTTCCTGTCTTTAGCAATGGTTGCGTTGTGTTGCAATCGATAGAAACATTGACGTGATTTTTTAAATTTTGTTCTGCGCATCATTTTCTTTCTGTCTTCACTTTTTTTTTTATCCTTCTCTTCGGGAAGATTAGAAGACACATAAACATATATTTGATTACAAGTTTAGTTCATATCTTGAGCAAACATGTACCTACATTTACGTTAAAAAAAATTTAATGGATGTAATAAACCGGTTCCTTACCCAACCAATCTTACTCATGTTGCATATCTCTCTGTCTTTGATGATATAGTAGTCGTGTAGACGCAAAAGCACAAATAAATAATAAAATAATATTTTTTTTTTGGCATGCACAACATGCATGATACCTAAGATAGCAAAAGCCTTATTCTTTTGCTCTGCTTCTTGTCTCATCATTGGCGCAAGATATTTCGGCAGAGCGGGATATGAAAGATTAAGAACAAGTGTTGGGTCAGCGACAGACAAAATGCCCTTAAAATTGTGAAAACACGTGAGTTCTCTGCAAAATGGTAATTTTATTTATTTTTATTCCGACCGCTAAGTTTTATGAGCGAGCGGCGAACTTCGAATTTGTTTAGTACTGATCGGAGGTTAGTGAAACGTAGGCTTCTTGCCAGTTCAAGTGAAGCCAAACGAACGGTACCGTTGCCAGGCAACAAATAAGAAAATTTATCCCGGCAATCAACGGCAGCTTGAAAAGAAGTCAACTTCCTTTTGATAAGTTGAGTTAGCTTTCCATTCTCATCAGCTGCTTTGATTTCGTTTTATGGAAAAAAATTGGTAGAACTAAACAGGACAAATGTGCAGGCAAATTTCAATTCGACAATTAGTTTTACATGACTTATAAAACAGACAATAAAACCTACGGATTAAATTGAACCTTCGTGATATTCCGTGTCCAAATGCTGCTCACCACGACTCAAATTTAATTTAATTTATAAATATCGTTTCATTGCTTTCTTAAGGATAACAAAAAAGAAAACGAGTACGTACTTTGAACGGTTAATAATGATGGGCATACGTTAAACACACGTAAAAAAAAAACCATATCAGGTAATTTTTTGTAACTGTTTTGCCTACTGAGTTCATCCATCGGTACTGTCGTCGTTGTGTTACCCAGATTATCTGTTTTGATTCATCGTTGGATTCATCTGTGCGTCACTGTATTGTCCAGGATTGTTGTTCATCTGTATTTACTCTTCTTGTTGCAACTGTATCGTTTTTCGCCTATGCTGTAATTTTTTTCCTGATTAAATTCCATTCACATAATTTTATGCTCTGTCCGAGCATATAACATTTAACATAAGCTGAAAGTGGTTGTAGTAATGGTTAGTATAATCAAAACTGGTTAGTTACAAAAGTGTTATATGTAATTTGTAAGGCTTACAATAAATTGGAACGTATTTGATAGCGCACATTTAAGTAAGTTATGAAATTTTTTGGTCCTTCAACCCCTTTTTTCTTCTTCTCCATTCTCGGTTGTAAAGGTTAGTTGTATCAAACATTGTTTCAGAACAAAGTTTTAGATAGTATTTAGAAAGCTTTAAATAAATATTGTTACGATTTTAATAATCGTAGAGTGGGAAGAACTGGGTTCGTATAGGGATAGTCCAATTATTTTTTTTCACAGTTTTATTGACTGCTAATATTTACAACACTAATGCATAATCTTACTTAAAATGCCTACTAATCAATTACTCGCACTCAGTATCTCAAGTCCTTACACACCGCACCCCTCGCGCAACTCTCGCCGCAGCTCCCCTCGTGGACCTCCGTCGCCGAACCCTCGTCGCACTCGTCGCCGCCGTCGCATTTCCCTTCACCGAGTCACCCTCGGAGGCCGGCGTTCACCTTATATAGACCCTGGCGCTCTTCTAGAAGTGACGAGCGTGGCCGGGGCCAGTCGCGTCATCCCGCGCCGACCCGACACCCGAAGCGTCGAGAAGGGCGTCGGCAGCTCGCGCGATGGCCCGCGGAGTTCCCACAGGCTGTCCGGCGCCCGGGGCAGGCAGGGCGCCGCGCGGGGAGCGGAGTGTTGGAGGAAGGGGGGGGCGTTATCAACGACCCTTGTAATCCGGGCAGGCACGCGTGTGGCATGTCTTACGTCAATGGATGGCGCATGACGTCAGTGACCGTGCGAGGCCGCCAGCCAGCTCCGTACCTGGCATCGCGGTCTTGTCTCCCGCGTTCGTAACAATGTCCAAGGATTTCATAAAGTACACAGTAAGTAAATTATGTTTTTTTTTTTTTTTTTGCATTTCAACCCGCTTTTATTGAACCCCTTACAGTTATGGTTAGTCTAATCAAAACGTTTGACATAAAAGTTTTAGATAATAGTATTGTAAGGATTGTGACAGGATAAGATAGTACCTATGCCCTCTACGGAAGTTATGAATTTGTTTGGTCCTTCAACTCCTGTTTTTGAAGTGAAAACTTATTTTGGCGCACCGCACACACATTTTTTCGTAGGTAGTAAGTTAGGCTGATCCGTCACGCTCTGAGGTGAAAGGTTCGATCGGGTGAACTCGGGACCGCCGAGTGTACCCGAGCGAGAAAGATACAGTCAGCTGCTCTTCGCTGTTGTGTCGCTGCGTTTAGTATATTCAATTAATACGTAATAATTTTCATTATTAATTTAATAGTTATTATTGGTACGTAATAATAATTATTTTAACAATTATTTGGTTTACATTGATTGCGGTCTTAAGAAAAGATATCAGAAGAGAATGTGTAATACCCGGCCGATGCATTTACGAAATATGTTTAGGTTATGATAGGGAGTAAATTCATGTAAGTCGTCATAGACATGGTCACGTGACGTGTTAACCGTAACACTATATCTGTTCCTATTAGTATAACTTATTGCGCTTTTAAATCTTAAGTATACGATTACTGTGCAGTAAAAAGTGAGTATAAAATATATTAATATTCTCATATAGATATATAGATTGAATAACGAAGAAAACGGAGTCTTTGTAGCAATATAACCTAAAAGTTAAGAAAATCATTATTTATTTTTTAATACCTAAAATTACTATGCAATGCGTATTTTATAGTAATTTAAGAGTTTTTTTTACTAACGTGATAGAACACATTTGTTGTGTGATAATATTTTTTCGTAAAAATTGCGAAAACGTTTTCACTTCTGTCGACAGTCCTCATGACTCCGTTGAATTTTTTTTCTATAAGCAATAATGGTGTGTCGTATCGAAAATTAATGTAGGCAAAAGTTTTCTGGTATTACTCTTACGAGGTTTTATAACCTCAAACGGATGAGAAATAAACTTAGCTGAGTGATTTTTCTGTTTTTTCAAGAAACCTTCCCCATCTCTACACGTTTGGTCAGATTTCGCCCATTAAAAATTTGACTGAGATTTTACATCTTCGTATTTTATGTATCAGTATGGAAATGATTTTATTTAGCGGAAATCATCTCTTAATGTGATGAAGGAATCTGGGTTAAGGAATTTAGTGACTGAGACAATCCTGGAACTATAGGACCTAAAATCTTGAAATTTGGCAGGTATGTATCTTATGCTCTACGAAAATCCACTTAGAAGTAATTATACGAATCTTAATTCCCAAGAGGGTGAACTGAGGTGGGTTGGGGATTTTTTAAAATTCGATTCAGTTTCATTATTTATTTATTTGGTTTGGTTTTTACGTGCCATACTACAGCTGGAGGCCATTTACGGAATGACAACTAAAACAAACATAAAAAGATACCTTAATAAGCAAAATAAAACAAATTGCACAAACAACTTAAAACCAAACATACAATTTAAGCTATATATAAAGTGACAATAGACGTGACAACGCAATACACAGACAGACACACAGATGCGCTAAAAATTCATAAAAGTAGTATTTGTTTTTAAATTTTTACAGCCTATGAAAATTATACAGTATACTAAAGAGCAATGCGAAAGTTATCTGCATTTAGGTACTCTTCTGAGCGAAGCACGGTTACATCAGCTGGAATATGTATATATACACACATATATAGGTGTATATATAGGTATATATAAACTTTTTGAGATAGCGATGGTTTTGGAGTCTATGGACAATCAAACGAAAAGCTATGTAAAAATTTCCTGAAGTCACACCACAGCAACGACTACAATAGGTATTCTTTTTCGCGGCTATTCTCTGCTATTTCTCGGCTTGCGAGCCCTAGATGCATGAAGCAGTCTTTTGAAGAATTTCACCCTGAACACGGTGGCTGGGGAACCACACATAACTTCGAAACACACAACTTAGAACAGTCATAATTTAGAAGCCTCAAAAAAATCCACGTAACTTAGAACTGTCATAAGTTAGAACGATCATAACTTATAAACACGTAACTGAGAAACACACATTGCAAAATCACACAACTTAGAAATGTCATAACTTAGAAAGTAATAACTTAGAACATACATAACTTAAAAGATTCTATCTTGTGTTTCTAAGTTGTGTGTTTCTAAGTTATGACAGCACCCCGGCGGCTGCACTTTCCGACTGATACGTCGCTATATTGTTTAAGGTCGTTGTTTTCTGTTCTTGTTGCATAACTGTGTCCTTCAGTTTCGTAGTATACAGATTTTAATTAAATTACTTTCACGGAATTATCTGTGTTGTCTAGGCATTTAACATGTGACATCGCCGGATTCTGACTTTCCCTCCGTGTGTTGATGTATTCATATTTTTGTCAATATTTAAATTTTTTCTCTGTGGCATACAGTGTAAACCATAAATTTATATTTCCGTAATGTTGTTTTAAATAGTTTGTATCACTTTCGACGAATCTAAAGCTCACGAGCCAAGAAACCTCGCATGGAGTTATACACGCATGCCCTACCCGGGACTCGTACCCAGATCTCTGTGCAGCCAACTGCGCCACGTAATAAACTGCTTAGGAGAATATTACGTCAACTTAACAAAAATCTTTACTTGCCTTAAAAATACGAAAACTTCTGTTAAGCGACTTTATAATGTTCTTTTATCTCCAACGCGTTACCATAGAATAGTATCATAATGTTACTGTTTAACCAATCAAAATAATCTATGCATAGATATGTGTAGAGAGAAGATCGAAATTCAACAAACTAACAATCGATATGTAGGGTGATGATTGAAACTTTCACGGTGATTACATAGTTGTCATTGCTTTCGGTGCATACTTGAAATTTATATCTTTTGTTTTAAGAAAATGAATATTATTAAGAACTCAGTTTTTAAGGCCTGTATGACTTTAAAAGTACAAACTAAGTAATTATGATACAGACCAAAAACGTGTGTCACGGCGGAAGACGCTGTAGATTTGTTGAAATTACAAAATCTCATAGCCCACTGTGCGTATGAGTTTAGATTCAATACCTATGCTCTGCTTAAAATTACTTCTTGACATTTCACAACGTAAACAAAAACGTGTCTATGTTAGATTTCTACTTGTTAATAAAAACTTTCGTGGTCTGGTTTATATCCGCTGAATATGTCAGTTCTCTTTGGCAAATAGCAAGCCAATAATCTCTGTGCTGTCTAGGCATTTAATATTTAACATCAGCTGTTTCTGACTTATCATCCGTGTATTGGAGTGTTCATCTTTGTTGTCGATACTTAAATTTGTTTCTGTGACATACAGTATAAATCAGAAATGGCGTATTATTTATTTGTTTGGTTAAAAAGTATGTGATTTATTATATAAATACGCTCATCACTGACTCACTGACCTGTAACGCTGCATGAATTCTAATTTTATACGCTTACAGTGTAACATTTTCGTTGCTCTTTGCTAACTTGTTCCTCCTAGCATTGCTGCCGAGTCCGTGACGCAAAGATAATATGCATGCAAATTTTGATGAAGCCGATAGTTTCAGCATTTTTCAGTTATAAAATTGCGAGCCGCGGCTTAATTTGCCGCGTATATCTGTTTAACATAAGTCAAGTTGTTGGCCTCCACTTACAAATATGAATCTACCAACCACTGTTGTGTCAGTTTTCCAGCGCTGATAGGATTAAACTGATCGCGAATAGATGTTAAGGCACATTTAAATTGTAGAATGCTAATGTTGTCGCGAACTCTCAATTGAGCACACTCATACGAATCGCACTGCCAATATGGTTGCCATCCTAGTGAATATTGAATCGAATCCATAGAAAGGAAGATTATTGAATGATCAGAGACAATCAACGCTCAATGTAGTTTTCCAGAAGGTTCATAATTAATTGCAACTTTTTGTAATTTTTTAATATTATATATATATATATATATATATATATATATATATATATAAGAATTTTCATTTGCATAATATTAAAATATGTTAAATTTTTAACAAATAATTCGTGTAAATGAAATTAAAGTGTTTGTTATATTCATTATTTCGCAACGGAAGCCTAGGCGCCTTACAACTAACTAGTTGTGAATAACAAGCTAAAAAAAAAAGTACCGATAAAGATTATTGCTCCTTGTTGGTGAAAGCTGTCGACGGTTAATAAAAAAAAAAAGTACCTCGACTCGCGGTCGCGCACGCTCCGGAAGTGGCAACACTGCGGCGGGCGACCGACTGGTCGTACTATCGACACGACGTCGCCAGACGGCGGTGAATGAGGCTGACTGGTGGGTGGGAGCGGAGAGGGGGAGGTTGGCTCGCGCCGCTAACTCGCCGCGTTGCCGCCGCCGGCGCTAGCGTCTCTCATTCTCCCTCCCTCCCTCCCGTCCACCACAAACCTGACCGGCCCCCGTGCAGCACGCGTTCCCTTCCAGTGTGTGTGTCGCGCGCATGGCCGGAGGAGGTGCTGGCGAGACAGCGGCGAGGTGGCTGGCCGAGGCCCGCGGTGATTCGCTGCAGTTGTTTTTGGACGCGTTCGCATCCCCGCTGTCGCGACCCGGTGAGTAACTTAACTCCTCAGCCTCGGTGCAAGTTGTTGTGTGCGCGAGCGACCCGCCAGTTTCCCCCGGGTGCATTTTACCGGCACGCCGCTCTGCGCCGTTGCTGGACACACCTGCGAGCCTGCAACGCGCGTCGCTCTCGTGTTGCGAGGGTCGTGTGTTCCATGAGTAGAGACCCGTGAATTTCGCGGATTCTATTCGTGTTATGTTAAAATTCAAATAATTATACCTTAGTGCTGCTTCTGTCATTGGTTCACTGTTAATCTGGAGGACTGAGGGCCAATTAGAGACCCTCACTCATAGAAATGTCGAATCACAGGCCACCCAGTCGAGACGACTCACAAGTCAACAGCCAATGAACAGTTGGCATTTTCCCGAGTGTGTAGAGGATATTGGAGTCTATCCTGGAGGTCATTGAATCCGCGAAATTCACGGGTCTCTATCCATGAGTCAAAAACTTATGACTCGAACCGTTGCGATTTTTTCGTGAAAAGATTTAACATACCAGCTGTGTGTCGTAACGCTGCGGCATCGTCCGCGTTTGGTGGTTGGCTGGGTTTATTCCAGGTGCATGTCTACTCTCTGCACACCAGTCACAGCCGCCATCCAGTGCGGAAGCAAACGCGTCCTGAATGGCCCGGTCAAATAGGGCAACGACTTCTCTTGCAGACGACTGCCAATTGCAAGGAAGAAACAGCTTGTGTGGGCATACCGCATTGCAGTCTAATGGGCTTTCAGTTTTGTTTTCTCGCGAAAAATGCCTGCTCTTACGTATAAGTAAAGACCCAGAAACTTCGCAGATTCCTTTCGTTCGCAAAGTAGACTGCAAACATGTCCTTTGGAATGATTTGACGATTTGATAACAATTATTTCTGCACTCCCCTCTACAACTGTGGGCCAGCTAGCGATTGAGTGACTGAATCGCCACAACGCGTTTAAAGAAATCAGCCTTTAGAAAAGCAAAAGTGGACAAAGAATACATATGAATGAAGCTTAGCCCGGCAACAAATAAACCCGCAATATTTACGGGTCTCTCTGAGCATCCCATGGTTCCTGTCACATTAAACAAACCTCTGTGCATAATCATAATCGTGTGACACGAAAACCCTGTCAAACAAAACAACCGTTTTCTAGAAAGTTCCGCGCCAGGATGTTTCTCAAAACGTTGTATCCCGGAATTATTATTTTGGTTGGTAGAGCGACTTTTCAACAGGGCGTTGTTATTTGTCAGTGCCTATCAAGGGCCTTCCATGGTGCAGCAAATGCATTATGATTAGAGTCCCGGAAATTTCGCGGATTCCTCTGGTCTCAGGATAGAATTCAAAGTTATAGGTGTGCTCGACCCATGTTTACTTTCCCATTGGTTGATTTCTAGCGAGAATATTTTTATCCTTGTTATTTGGCACTACCTGATTCGCTTACTTCTCTCCTAGCTGGTGATCGTTGGCTCACGGTCGTAGAGGGGCGTGTCCAGATAACTGCGGTCCAATCATGAACACAGTGCGACAGTGTGGAGGTTTGCATTCTAGCTTGCGACTAAATGAATCCGCGAAAATTCCGTGGCTCTAATTATGATTGGTCCTGTAAAGTGCGAAAAGAGCATAGCATAGCCAATTATGACATAGGCTTTTCAAACTTGATAGCAGTGTGTCGAATTCCAACAAGCAGTCAAATGTTCCCGCGAAATACACACCTGGCATTTGTACCACCGGTGAGCTAACACGTCAGAAAGACCTCAAGCGAATAAAGCTGGGTTTACAATTTATAAACATTAACAACTGCATAGCAGGCCATGCAAACGACTTGTGTTAAATCGGTTCACAATTGAAATCTTACTGTTAATTATATCCAATAAAATAACGGGATGTGTATGCTGGTAGTGTTAGTAAATAACTGTATTAACTACCAAATAATTATCTCGTGACAACTGACCAGTAGTTTGTAAACATAGTATTTCAAAATATAAATTAATTTGGTTAATTTAAAATTTTTAGCTAACCATTCTAACCACGAAACATTTATAACCTCATTTACATTAATTGTTAGTGACGTTTTATTAAAGCAGGAATTACATCTGAGCGTTGTGATATATTGACAATTTTTTGCCACAAATTGATTGATAAATATAAACAGTTCTCTAGCCCCGCCAAAATGGCATCTAAATCTACTCTTACCGGCTGTTGCGCCGTGCGTCCGTAACAGAAATAAAATATATTCATGTCCCTCCTATGCGTAAAGACCGACCTATGGGCTATTGTGAATCAGTAGGTTCGAAAACATGTCGGTCAATTCTTGTGGGCACGGCCTACTGCTACTGCTATATTTTTCAATCGTGCACCCAGCTTAACGATCAGCCACAATCATGCAGCCATCGGTCGCGCGAGTCTCTGATAGTATCGGTGCAAAGTGCACTGCTACAACGATACTCTAACTGCTCCTCCCGTACTGCCGGCGCGCCGTGCTGGTCAAAACATGTCTGCTCCGCTCCTGCGGTGAATGCTGTGCTGGCGCCTGTTTGACGTGTACCTGTGACATTTAAATAAAAAGAATAGTTATTTGTATAAATAACTAAATGTAAGACTAGCAACAGTCAATCTCAGTGTTGTTTACGTTCTCGCTCGTTTCGAACGTTGCAAATCTTAAATATTTTTGATGTGTAACATCTTACTTAGCTCCTCGGTGCACAGCATTTGGTAGGAGTGATTCGAGAATGAAACGGAATTCTCTGGGAACGGAAATGTGTATCCACGGTGCTGCCATCTGTGGCGGATGGAGCGAATCAATGTTCAAAAAGCCAAAGGAAAACTTTATAATATTAACTGTGTAATTAATTTTAACAAGATGAACAGTATTTTAATCATTTTTTTAAATTAAGTCTAAAGCCGGGGATTTAGTATTTCCTCAAGTATTTTTCGCTTTTATCGGAGCCGTTTTACTACACAGTCAAAAATTTCTGTGTGCCAATAAAATGATTCGATAATCTATGTAACTGCTCCGGCAACGATGTTCTAGCGGTGGGAGCTGAAACTACGTGTTATTCACGTCTATAAATGTAATTGAAAACACACTTTGCGTATATATTTATCCCGCTTGGCATTATATTTTAAGAGTTCTACGTTAAATTTCGTGTCCAGTTTCTTATTATGTGTATTTGCAACATGAGAGCACAAATTAATTTGCTCGTAACCGAGTACTGAAAGACTCGCTCACATTTTTTTGTTCATTTTTTTTTTGTCCTGGCCTTCAGGCACGTGTGGATTTCAGAAGGTAATATTAGTTTTGGAATATTCTAGAGACTTCTGGACCATCTTTATGTATTGCATAAAAGGTTTTAATAATCTATTTGTCAAAATAGCAAAATCTGTTTTTTGACGTGACAACGTCTAATAAATCGATGAACGCAGGCTGCACGCACGAAAAAGTGTCCCGTTACGCACATTCTCCCGTTTCGCTGTGTCCCGTTACGCTTATTTTATATTGCTCTTTGCTAACCTGAACCTCCTAGCATTGCGACCGAGTCCGTGGCGTAATTCTGTTTTCATGCATTTCAATGTAACATTTTCATTGTTCTTTGCTAGCCCGTTCCTCCTAGCATTGCTGCATAGTCCGTGGCGCAAAATCTCTCTTCCACTCGATTGGAACAACCATAGATTTGACTTTTTCGAGGCACATTAAACTTGAAACACTCCCATTCGTTTCCTACTTTTCCTATCATCGTCCTATCCTTAACAGAATAACACAGATTGGAAGAAGTTAAATAGCAAACATGTATAAAAGTTATAGTTAAAATAATCTCTTCGTTAAAGTAATAAACAAATTTGAATTAATGAGTGCAAATAAAAGTAAATTTATCAATTAAATTGTAGATTTCATTTCACTCCTTCTTTGTATCCATACAAAATAGTAATAATTCAATAAAAATTATTCAATTTTATTCACAAAAGTAAGCAATAATTTCATCAATGTTTTGTTATGACGTTGTCACGTTAAACTATCGTCCGTAAACCGACTGTACAGACAACCAATTTTTTTTATGGAAATAGTTTATTAGGCCTACCTCTACGACTGTTTTTTTTTCAAATAAATTTTTGATCTAGATGCCTTGTGACTAAAGCTTGCGCGTTGTTTTGTTTTCTCAGCGCTGTTGTGTCGAGACAAGCAGACAGCAACACACGTGCGCAGGCCTGTTGTATTCCTTTTGTAGTACCTAGCTCCGCCGCCTGCCAGACACAGGCGCTGTAAGCACGGCCGCCACAAAGGTGCCGCGCCGTATCTTCCCCAGAAGAGCAACTTCGAAACCCCCGAAGACTCAAACAGCGAGACAGACACTGCACGCCTCGTTAGCTGATTCTAGAAGTTACGTCCTTTTTCAATTCGTTCAAGACCACGGACATTTATTTGTGACACCATTCCTTGAACAGCTTGACAGAATCTGGAACGCCTTAAGGGAAAAAAAAAGTTCAAAAATATTGAGCAATATTTTTTAATGACCAAAGCGTCCTGAGTGCAGAGGTCAGTAGAAAGCATCTAGAACAACAAGCCAAATTCATTTTATTTTCAAAAGGATTTTTTGGATTTATTCTCGTTAAGAGATTTAGATAGCTTTATCTGATATGTGTTGCCTCTATTTCACACAGTTACCATATAAAGAGGGTTAATATAGTTTTTAAGGCATTTGTTTTTAAAATTTTGAGGTACCTTGATAAAAGTCAAAGTTTTTGTCCCTTGTGCCTTTGTATTACTCTGTATTAACATTAATATAAAGTTACGTAAAATTATATTTAATAAAAAAAATTAAAATTCATTTAGAATTTTAAAACAAATATGGTTACCAGTACATACCAATAAAAATTTATAAATTGTAGCGTTTTTAGATTAAACACGAACAGTCTAAATAACTATATAAAAAACTTGTCTTTTTGTCTGCTTTCACATTCCTCTGCTTCGTAAGTTTTTCCAGGTATTTCCAAGTTTTCCTTAAATTTTTATCAGTTTTTCCTAGTTACTCAGTTTAATACACGGACTTTATTTATTTTGTGTGGGGGAAATACCAAACCTGTATACAAACGTAGTGTACTAATTTCAGACCTGCTTCAATTAATTTTGATTTTATGTTATCGTCGTAAGCAGTTTGGACAGTTGTGCGATTTTTATTCAAGAAGGCGTTGGTTCCTTCCTTGTGGGATACATCGGAAGAGCAGTGTTCCACGCCATGTATTGCCAACCTGCCGAACAATGTTCTGAAAATATCTCTATTTAAAAAAAGAAATAATGATGGAGATTCGTTATAGGTACATCGAGTTTTTATACATTTTTTAAAACCGGTGTTTCAGTGGTTTCACATTATGCTGTTAGAAACAATAACTGTACGTTAATTACCATCATTGTTAACTTCACCTTAACCTTTTACAAAGGTCACATAACTGAATTGCGTAAATTATGGATTTAGTGTTGAACATTCAATTTGTGTGAATAGTAACGCCGCATTATGAAGACATTCCAAATTGCGTGTCTTCATTTGTGTATTTGAATGATTCTTCGTCGCTCTGACAACTTATCGGGAACAAATTAACATTAAGTAATTATGTGCAGTTGCTTCATTATTCTCTTTATTCTTGAGTTTGTAACTTCATATCCTAAACAAAGTAGGCTAGAGAACAAATTAAATCAAAGTAGGCTACAGATATAACCTTTTTCATGTACCTTGTCTAAAATTTGACAGTTTTCAAAATTAATCTTAGTGGTAGTTATTTCCTAACTGTCACTTACAAAGCATCTGATGCTGTTTGTTTACTTACACCGTTGACAAAACAACAAACTTTTGTGAACTGTTAAATTTGATACAAGTTACATGTCGCAGACTGTACAAAATCCATTCGGGATTAATTAGCTTTTCTGGGACTCAAACTCAGTATTTCCTACTCTATTCCTGTAATTTTGTCACATGAAAAATTTAGGGCCGGGAATGAATAATTTGAGCATGGATAAAGTCTAAATATCCACTAGTAACACGTGTTTCGTATGAAAATGTAGACACTAACCAAAGAGAAACATTGGCACTCAAGCCCAGGGCCGACCTGTCACGTGACGTATTCCTATCTACACGAACGAAGGCCGACTGGTTGGCAGATAATAAATTGTTGTTGTTGCAGATAGTAAAGTAAATTGTTGCTGAAGTTTTTGTTCTTTCATTCTCAACTATCATTTTATTTACTGAAGATTTTCTTTTCAAATGAAACAAAAATATTCACGTACAATTAAAGATAATTTTTAAATTAATAAATTTATATGAAAACAACTGTATCACTACAAGATAGTGTTCGCAGTAATACTTGTTTCGGGTTCTCACCCTGACATGCTTTGTGTTGTCCCAGTAGTTAGTTATTTGTAAACCGTTCTCTTAATAGTTTTCCAGTATTAACTGCGCACATTTATAAGCATGATAAAAACAAAATATTGCCAAATTATTGAATATTCGATTACATTTTCCATTTTTAAAAAAGTATGCTTGAATGGAATCAATTCGGATATTAAATTGTGTAAATTTTTCTAAGAAATACTCAGTATTATCTCGTAAAAAAATATTATTTAATATGCAAAAATAACCATAGCCATGTGTTATACAGATTTACAATATATTTCTTGTAGTGTTACAAACTTATTCTTGGCAACTGGTTTCCAAAGGAATCTTTTGTAATAGTACAGATTTTTTTTGTGTACAGTTTACGCAAGACTGTGTGGCTACGAATTTGTTTTTTATTCACTGACATAACGCTACTCTTTGAAAGAACTTATTTCTACTTGTGGGCTAGATGTCCTCACAATAGTCGGTTGAAGGAATTGAGGATATACAGGATTATTTTTTGTGGATGCCGGAGGAAGGGGGTGGAAGAGGGAGGAATTGAAAAAAAAAATAAACACAATTAAAGTTTCAACACGTGTATTAAAAAAAGTTGATTACTTTTCACACTAACACACTAATATATTGGGCCAACAGAAGTAGCTGTAAGTGCCACAGCTGAAATTACAGGTTTTGTAGCATCTCATCTTGCATTTCTGGGTCGAAGGAACGATTTGATAACATCTCACCACCAATCTCACCTTGTGCACTCAACACGTAATATTTTAGGTACAGTCACGAACTTGTTTCGAAACACGGAAGAATAAGAGGATCGTAAATCACGCACGAGCTTCCGTTTTTCTAGTTACTCATGGTTGTTTCACGTTACTGTAATTGTCCCTTTTTTTGGGTGTTAGTGACAGCGTGGATTTATTGGGATTATGCGATAGTACGGTGGTTATCTCACAGACCTTGTAAAGCGTAGCTGGTGTTATCACCTGTTGTCCTTACTTGATACCTTTCAAGGTTGAAATATAGGCTGTTTCCCGAGTAGTGGGAACGCTTCCGTTACTGGTGCAGACTCAACTAGTGGAGAATTTACTATGAAGTCTGCGTTTAGCGAGAAAGTAGTCGTGTAAGGATGACCGAACTATTTCGACGCTGACTCAACCTGTTGGAGTGTCAAAAAATAAATACATTTTTGGCGGTCCCTTGTTTGTGGTTTCGTAATAAAACACAATGTTATGCTTTACAAGTGATGATTGGGATATGTTTACCACTGCTACCAATTTATATATCTGTAGAATTATCGACAAGTTACATGTTTGTTTTGTTTTCTAGCCTACTCGCCGGATTGACTTGCTTTATTTCCAAGTTTATATTATTAGAATTTATTTTATTGTCATTGTTATGTATATACACTTAATAAACGTCAATATCACACATTTAATAAGTGCTTATAGTATTTGTTTTAATAAACATTCCTAAGGCACTAGGAAGTTTCGATGAATACTGTAGTGCATGAAAGTGTCTGTACTATTTTAACACTATTTTTTTTTTCAGTAAATAAAGTGTTTAAATAAGAAATCGGTACGGGCATGTATTTTTCGCGAACAGATTTCCAGAACAGCCGCGTGTTAAAACGTTGTGGTGTTGTCTGTGTTTCGTGGTCGGCTGGGTTTATCTCAGGCGCATGTCTACTGCCAGCACACCAATCACAGCCGTCCAGTGCGGGGGCAAACGCGTCCTGAATAGCCCGGCCAAATAGGGCAATGGTGTCTCTTACAGACAAGCCGACAATTACAAGGGAACATTTGCTAGTGCATACATATTGCTAGAGACCTTCAAAATTCGCGGTTTCGATGGCCTTCAGGATAGACTGCACATACCCCTGTACACTCGGTCGAATAACGCAAGTTCATTGGCTGCCGACTTGTAAGTCGTCTCAGCTGGTTTGTCTGTGATTCGATCCTTCTTTGGTTGAGGGTTTATAACTGGTTGAGATTCGTCTAGATGAACAGTAAGCCAACAGCACAATTATCTAAGAGGTATATGTGTTTGAATTTTAGCCTATAACCGAATGAATCCGCGAATTTTGCAGGTCTCTACTTATTGCACTCTTAATGAGCGATCTTTTTTTTTGCGCGAAAAATTAATGCACCTAGAAGTCTAGCGTCCATGTCAGTCGGGCCTTGCTCGCGCTGTGTACGCTCTGAAGGTCCTGTTACACTTTCCAATATGCTGTGTCAAATAAAGTAGGAGGGTTATGACGTCACCGGAAACGGCACTAGCGCAGCTATGTTTGTTTGACATGCTGGATGACTTGAGAGATTCCATAAAATTATTCTCATATAATACTGGTTCTAAAATAAGTTGGATGTTGGATGCGATCGGCCAATCAAAATCGTGCCTAGCGAAAACGTAAATGACATCGGTTTCCGTCTCAATTAATTCTTTCAAATGGCGAAGAGCACATGGCCGACTAAAGAGTTTAAAGTTAAATAACTAAAATAATGTTAATATGAATGTCGTATGCGGAAAAAAATTATGCATAAAAATTAAATTATGTTTGTATAAGTTAAAAAAAAGTCTAAAAATTAATTTAATTGTGTAACGCGTATTATTGAGATTAAAATTTATTCATGTTCAAAAAATGTACAAAGGCACAAACATAATAACAAGATAAAAAAATTCCGTTCAGCACTGTAATGCATTATTTAATTTCAAAATTGAAAAAAAAAAAATAATTGGAAAGATTTAGATAACATAGAACAAAATTAAAATTTAACTGGGACATGATTTAAAACATATTTGAGGTTTATCTGTTCAAATATATTTGATGGAGAAAATTGGAAGCCATTTTCCGTCCAATACTTCTCCCCCCCCCCCCCCCCTACCCAACATTATTGTCAGATATTGGAGAAAAAATTTGACAATGATTCAGGCTATCCTCGCCTGCATGTGGCTAACACACCTGTGTCTCGACGTGTGCGCCTTTGTAGGTAGAGTCGGGTTACAGCCAGCTTCTGTACAGTCTAGATCCTTTATTTAAGAGATTGCAGCTAAGTTCACCGTTCGTGCACTAGAGTCATCAACCCTTAAGTGAGAATATTTCCCTGCCCGGGGCGTTGCTATGTGAGAGGAGTTGGCCTTGGGCGCCCCTACACCTCCAGCCAACCACATACCACTGTACTGGCCCTTACGCCCTGCTCGGGCCGGCTGTACACTCCCGGATGGGGATTCACCATAACGCCAAAATACCACAACGCCGAACGTATACAATAACGCCGAAAACCATAATGCCGAATGCCAAATTGACTACAACGCCGACAGCTAGAAAACTGCTCTGTACCACAACGCCGAAATATATTAACCCCGAAAAATGTCATTGCAGGACTGCCACAAAGGTTAGGTTAGGTAAGGTTAGCACACAAATGCATTCAGTTGTTTTTCATTTTGCTCCTGTGGCCCCCCCCCCCTCCCCGCAGCAACATTTTTCGGCGTTACTGTATTTCGGCGTTGTGGTACACTGCAGTTTTCTAGCTTTCGGCGTTGCGGTCAATTTGGCATTCGGCGTTATGGTATTCGGCGTTATTGTACGTTCGGCGTTGTGGTATTTCGGCGTTGTGGTAACGACCCCTCCCGGATCACCTACCACAGCCCCAAACAGAGCTTTGTATTAGATGTGGCTGCGGTCAAATCTAGAAGGAGATACACTCCTTCCAATCGCAATCAAGCTTAGCTAACCAGACAGTTGTCTGCACCCTAGCCCTTGGTTGTAGCCCCGATCTTCCACTTCCTTCGGGAAGCCCTCAATCACCGACAAGTACTTGACAGATCTTTAAGGTCTACACTCTACACCTTGCAGGCAACATACTCCTTCACCATCTAATCCCGTCAGGTCATAAACCGAAAAGGAGATTCGTGGATCTTTTACATGTACAAATTAGTATAGCCAAATATTGGGCATGGGTTCCGAGAACCGGGAAATAGATACGCCATTGCTAGAGACCGGAAAAATTCGCTGGTTCAATGAACTTCAGGATAGACTCCAATATCCTCTACACACTCGGGTAAATCCCAACTATACATTGGCTGCTGACTTGTGAGTCGTCTCGACTGGGTAACCGGTGATTCGACACTTCTATGAGTGAGGGTCTCTAATTGGCCCTCAGTCCTCCAGATTAACAGTGAACCAATGGCAGAAGCCGCACTAAGGTATAATTATTTGAATTTTAGCATAACACGAAATGAACCCGCGAATTTTTCAGGTCTCTAGCCATTGCCAATCGCGGCATGATTCTAACAACTGAACAGCTACGTCGATAGGTTGAGATCCATTCCAACTTCGGCGCCACTGAACCAGCCATCAACCCGCCGTATACCCCCAGGCTACCCTCAGTGCTGGGACCCTCACTGAGGGACCAGTGGTACCGACACGGACCCACAACTATCACATCCCTGGGACCCCTCGGTCACCCAGTTGCTCGTGATCCAGCCGAGGACATCCGCCTCTACTAGCTGTGCAGGCTAGTACCCGAGCGTTAAGTACCTCACCACTTCCACTCGTCATCAGAGCGACTCTCCTCTGAGTGTGCTCCAAGCTTGCACATGTACATTAGGTTCACACCTCGTAAATTCACCAATACTCGCCCAGGCAAATAATCCCGTTTGGGCGTAGACCTGGTTAGGAGAAAGATGGGTATTTTACATGCCTGACACTGTTACCAGTGCCAAACATGGGTTCCGAGAACCGGGAAAAAAGATTCGCCATTTCCAATCGCAGCATGTTACTGGTGAGCGCACGGCTAGGTCGAGAGATTGAGGAGACCCATCCCAACATCGGCCCCACCAACCATACCTCTCACATCACTGGGACCCCTCGGTCACCCAGTTGCTCGTCCAAGCTTGCACGGTGTGACAGGGCCTTGAGGGCGGTCCCAGCGCGTTGGAGCCTGGCGTCGGTGACGTTTCGTCTCGCGCGTCGGTCGACTGCCGCCGCCGATGCATCACACTGTCATCTGGGGCTCTGGCGTTGGCATGACGTCAGACCAGGGAGTACAGGGCCGTCGAGAGACACTTCGGGCCCGGGGGCAAGTAATGTCTGGCCCTTCCTCATTACTAGAGACCTGCAAAATTCGCGGATTCATTCGGTGATAGGCTAGAATTCAAACACATAATTATACCTCTTAGATAATTTTGCTATTGGCTTACTGTTGATCTGGACGAATCTCAACCAGTCATAAACCCTCAGCCAAAGAACACAGACAAACCAACTGAGACGACTTACAAGTCGGCAGCCAATGAACTTGTGTTATTTGCCCGAGTGTACAGGGGTATGTGCAGTCTATCCTGAAGGCCACCGAAACCGCGAATTTTGCAGGTCTCTACTCATTACTTAATGCACCTTAATTAAAACAAACACCCCGAATTAAAATATATAATCTAGCGTGGCCAAAACTCCAGACAAGATCTGAAAAAAAAATGTATAACCTGTAGAGTTTTCGATGAATTTTATTAGCAGCAGAATTGATTCGGTCTGTGCAAAAATGAACTAAGTCAAATTTAAAATATTCTTAAATGTGTGTTTTAAGAGACGAGGAACTATTTGACTAACTTATTTTCACCATTGTTTGAAGCGTCTTGGCTCATATTGTCCACGTGTATTAAAATGTGAGAAAACAAAAACAAATTGACTTAGTTCCTTCCTCCACAGACAGATTCAATTGTAATTTTTTTCTTACTATCAATCAGGGTACCACAAACATAAACATATTTCGGAACTCAGCCGTTGGCGCTTGGACCCAAAGGAGTTGCTTACCCCCCTTTCCCACAAAACGGCCATGCCTCCTCTCGTCCTGCCATAGACAGAGCATTCTATAACTTATAACTAGAGACCTGCAAAATTCGCGGATTCATTCGGTGATAGGCTAGAATTCAAACACATATACCTCTTAGATAATTTTGCTATTGGCTTACTGTTCATCTGGACGAATCTCAACCAGTTATAAACCCTCAACCAAAGAAGAATCGAATCACAGACAAACCAGCTGAGACGACTTACAAGTCGGCAGCCAATGAAATTGCGTTATTTGCCCGAGTGTACAGGGGTATGTGCAGTCTATCCTGAAGGCCATCTAAACCGCGAATTTTGCAGGTCTCTACTTATAACTAGGCACACGGTTCAGGGACCATCAGGATGGACTGCACAGTGCTGTATATACACCCGAGTCAATGCCACTGCTTATTTGGCTGCTCACTTGAGACATGTCATAGCAGGGTTGCCCGCGATTCGACAGTTCTACAGTTAAGGGTTTGTCATTGGCTCAGAGTTAACTGTGGGCAATTCACAGAAGCAGCACAAATGAAGAATTATTTGAACACCAGCTTACAGCGAAATTAAACCGCGAATTATCCCGATCTCTCTCTCTCTCTCTCTCTCTCTCTCTCTCTCTCTCTCTCTCTCTCTCTCTCTCTCTCCTCTGTGACTTCATGCATATAATTTTAGATGCACGCCATAACCTAAATATGAAAGAAACTGTTAAAAACTTCTGCTACTGAAAAACTGTTAAAACCCTGGTCAGATGTGGATGGGGGGGGGGGGGGGGGGCTGTCCCGGGCGCCGGGTCAGAGGGGTGCAGGATTGGCTGACAAAGACTTGTGACCATCAGAGTGTAACATTAAAGGAAAATACAAAAATTATAACATTATTATATCTACTAATATTTTGATATAAGTCATTACCTATTTCTGATCATGTTTCCACCGGAGATATTTACTACTCAGTTTCTAGCCTATGGTATGTTTATTTTTGTTTAAGGAGGTGGTGATTGTATGTTTGTGTGTGTGTTGGGGGGGGGGGATTGTCTAATCACAATTTCAACTCGTTCAAAAGAGAGCATAGATCCGTGCCTGGTTAAAACTGCCATACAGATTCAGAAAGGACTAGTTTCAATAGATATCCAGTGAAATCTTACTGATTCGCCGTTGCGTTGTTTATATATTTTCATATTTATGATGCACACTTGTGTCGAATCATTTGCGGGTTGTGTGGGACTAATTAAGACACACGGCCCAAGCGTGTGCTGTCGTGGAGGTTTATTTACGTTTTTGTGCTCTGCAGAGGAGAGAGGCCTCCACTAGTTATGACCCAGGGTGAGGGGGTGGGGGGACTGAATGGGCGGAATATGGCCACTAAAAAATCCGTGCGGTTGTGAAAAATGCCTGCATCAAAAATCAAGTTTTTAACATAAAGAAAACTTTAACATTTCTTAAACATAATAACTTAAATTATAAAAAAAAAAGTAATTTCACAAACATTCTTTAGTTCAGAATTTATAGACTGGTGTATTAACGGAGTGGCGTTTTGAGTATAATCGCAAACTATTATATTTTGGAATAATTCTTGACAGTGTTGAATTATCTTGGCAGCAGTGAAACAAGCATGGCTGCTATGTGCACATGTGGAGACGTGTGCACGTGTGTATTTTTTTTTTCGTAAGTGAAACTGACAATCGTTTTCAACACTCATACTTTGCGGCGATGCAATTTTTATTTTTATTTTTGAAGTAAAATATAAAGCGTTTTAACATATTGTTTTGGTTGTTCCGTATTGCAGAATAGATAATCTTAAACATGTATAGCGAATATTCCCAGCAACGAACGACCACAAAAAAAAAAAAAACATAGTTGCCAACAATTTTGAAACGTAAACGACTATTAATGTTATAAGGTTGCCTAAAATACCGCTCAGTTTGCTGACTTGCAAAGAAAAAAAAGAGCGCTAGTTGAAGTATTAAGTGGGGATTGTTTTATCTGCCTTCCTCTTGTGGTTTGTGGTCGGAACGCTAACTGGCTGCGGAGCAGTTGTCGAGTCGGTGGGATTCAGAGACGTGCAAGTGGCTGGTTGATCTCGCCTGTGGCGTGTGCTGCAAGCCGCTCAGACGGGAACACTCTCTGCGGGCACGACCGGCGTCCAAGTGTCGGAGCGAGTGGCGGCCTCGGCTGACTCCGTCCTCGTAGTCGCGGGCGCCGGCGCCGACCGCTTCGTAGGGCGTAGGCAGCCGTCCCCAGGGGAGGTGTGTGGCGCGAATAGCATCGGAGAGAAACATTTGGGGGGGGGGGGGTCGGAGAATTTTCGAACACTTGGGGGGGGGGGGGGAAGGTGGTTTATAAGAAAAAAATAAGTGAACACAAAAACTAAAAACCTTTATCGTTCGACATTGATTGCCCCTAAAGTGCAATGTTTTAATGTTATATTTGCATTAAAATAAGATTTTGATGAACTATTTTTTTTTTAAATGTTCTGGTTTAGAAAGTTTTTTTTTCTGGAGGGAGACGATTGTTGGGTTAAAGGGTTAAAATGCATGAACCGTTATAATTGGGGGGGGGGGGGGGGAGGTAGAGTCACCCCTAAGTTTAGGGGCAACTACGAAACAACGCAACAAACGCAAGAAAAATCGCAGTTGTAAGCACGCAAGTCGCTAGAACAATCCTATAACTTAACGTTCTTTGAATGATTCTTGCAAATGAGGAAGATTGATTTAAATAAATATTTGGGACATAACGCCATTGCTAGTTTGCACTGTATTGGTCTAGAAAAACCAGAAGAACAAAGAAAGAAAAAAAAAACTTTTTAACACATTCTGATGCCGTCCACGTCTTTCTTTACAGGATTGTTTTTTTTTTTTTTGTGTGTTTGTATATTAATCTTTATTTGTCTGTTCTTCTGGTTGTATCTATGTTGTACAGTGCAAACTAGCAATAGGGTATGTCCAAAAAAGTGATTTAAACGTATAATTTAACATTCTAAAACAGTAGCGCTTCTTTTGATAATTCACACTTTTCATGAAAATGAATTAAGATGTCAATAATTTGATTTACAAGCGTTATTTTCTTTCACTGTGTGAAATTTTAACAAGTCTTAACATGATGTATATATTAAAAGAACGTTGTGGGGTTCTATGCACATAACGTCCGAGTCTTCAAAAGTTTTCGGAACAGTTATTTTCAAATATGGCCGTCGGAAACGCAAGCCAAAACGCAAGATAGTTGGAATTTTAACAATACATGCATTGCGTTATTGCGCTTTGCGTAGTTTATAAACCTGTACTCTAAAACAGTGCTTACCGAACATTTTGCGTCTTGCGTTTTTGCGTAGTTTATAAACCAGGCCTTACTAGCGCCCCCCGATTCGTCTATGCTTTGCCTTGGATTCGAACTCAGACTCCCTAGTAACAAAGTTGGCGCTTCGACCGATTACGCCACGTGAGATGGCGTGGCGAACCACGACAATTATTGAGTGCGTGTGAATGAGGGGACAGTTGACATTAATTAATTTTTTACATATAGCGAAATTAAAAAATAATTTTTGACAGCTATTTTCTATTAATTATTATTTTTTGCTTACCGCGTCGGCAACTTATGTCATTAGGGATTGACACATGCGACACAAACTAGGAATCCGACTATGGCCAACAGTAAGGAACCAAGCCAGCTTTTCGGGAAACTTAGAAAACGTTAAATCAGTATGCCGGTGTTCGAACCCTGGTCCCCTGGGGTTTGAGTCCAGTTTATTTATTACGTTCTTTGGGCTATTCTTACAATGGATAACATTGATTTAAAACATTAATTTGGACATACGCCATTGTTGGTTGACACTGTCTATCATAAAAAAACAAACTAAATCGGACAAAGAAAGTTGAATACAAATACAGAAGACAGGCCAAAAATAAAAACAGCCGAATATCTGTTTAACATCATCATTGTGTTCCTCTGTTTGTCGCTGTGTTGCCCAATGTTGTTGTTTGTATGCATTTACCGTTCTTGTTGTATTTGTCTCGTCAGCTCACTGTTGTATTCCGTCCTAGGAATTCTCTGTTGTGTCTATGCAGTTAACATTTGACACACACACACACACACACATATATATATATATATATGTATATATTACTTTGTGCCAGGGCTAAGGATTTCTTTGCCGTAGTTTGACCTTGGCCTCTTTGAAAACGAAGCTGAAAGCCCGGTTTTATTCGAAGGTCGGTCGAAGCGCAGAACCATTGATTCTGCACGCCGATGCTGTAGCAATTTTTTTTTTGCCCCCGGCAGGTAATCGACTTTCCGGTTTATACGGTTCGTTACGCTACATTGGGAATTGTCCCGCGCTCTCGTGCGCCGCTGTTCGGGTCGCCCGACCGGGAGCACGGGCTCTAGGAGCGCGGGGGTGCTAAGGGCTTTAAATATATATACTGTATAGAAGTCGCCAGCCCAGGTTAAAATTCCTAATAAGGTTTGAGGTAGTTGGTTAATTCACCGCCGGGTCATTCCATATGAAATCAACCAGAGGCCTTAACCTCTACACCTTAGATTTTCATGTTTTTTTGTACATTGGTAATATCAACTAAATACATTATAAATCTATTTTTTCTAAAAAAAAAAAAAATTTTGAGTAGTTTTTTTTGTATAAATTTTTGAAAATTGCAAAAATAGCCAATTTTAGCAATGTTTTATATCACTCAAATACTTGTAGGTTTCCAACTAATGGTGCTAGAAGGCTGTTTGACAGCTCATTTTAAAGGTCATTGAATGGGCTTCAATTTGGTATGCAACATGACCAACTTTGGAAAAAAAGATAATTTTTATTTGTTTTCAAAATTTTTAATATTGAATTTCTAAAAAACACCATTTTCGATTTTTTTTTAAAAAAAAGTATGTTATTCCTACATATATTGGTTAGATTTGTGCCAAATTTCAAGGTGGAGAATCAATGGGATCATGAGTAAATAATGATGAGAAGTTTAGTAGATGCTTAAGGGGGGCATGGTAGATAAATAAATGCTTTAAGCGTCAGTTGGACGTTATTGGTTTTTGGAAGACAACATTGATAAACTGCAAAACAAAATCCTACATAATGTTATTTGCCAACTTTATTAGCAGACGTCCTAAAAAGACAATTCTCGAGCGTTGTTTCTTCCGCAGCAATTAAATGTTCGAAATTACCAAGGCAGAAGTTTTGGCTTCAAGTAATCTTCAGTTTTTAATTAATGCATTTAGCTCTGGTTTAGATACCATGCCGCCTTAAGAAATAGTTGCAGCAAGGAAGAGTAGCATAATTTTACATAAAATTTTGACTTAGTAAAGTATTCAAATTTTATTTTTATAGACAAAGTTTTTTTTACAAATTATAAAACACGGATAACAAATCTTACCTTACATTCATCCAGTGTTCTTTGATTAAACATTTGATCAATATGATAATACAAAGCACGTGATCTTGCTGAACAGATGTAGCCTAAGTTAAAAGCACATGATCTTGCTGAAAGGATGTAGCCTAAGTTATAACTGACAAAACATGTTACTGTGAAATACGATAACTTTTGGTGGCTTGCATGTATATTGGCAAAAAATAATGATAATAATGAAGTTAAAGTCAGTTTTTTACATCCCAAACGACCTGCTGCTTCCTTTTTTTATCCAACACCAAGAACTGATATACTAGACATTAGAACTGAAGATCTTCTTAAAAAGGTTGAACCTTGTACAGCAACTGGGAGAACTTTTACACTCACTAAAGAAGAGATTGTAGAGACATCACACCTGCTTGAACGAAGTATGCCACAACCTAAGTGAAAACTGTAAATAATTAAATATATACTAAACAGATTTTTTTCATGAGCAATTATATGTTTTGTCAGTTATAACTTAGGCTACATCCTTTCAGCAAGATCATGTGCTTTTAACTTAGGCTACATCTGTTCAGCAAGATCACGTGCTTTGTATTATCATATTGATCAAATGTTTAATCAAAGAACACTGGATGAATGTAAGGTAAGATTTGTTATCCGTGTTTTATAATTTGTAAAAAAAATTTCGTCTATAACAATAAAATTTGAATACTTTACTAAGTCAAAATTTTATGTAAAATTATGCTACTCTTCCTTGCTGCAACTATTTCTTAAGGCGGCATGGTATCTAAACCAGAGCTAAATGCATTAATTAAAAACTGAAGATTACTTGAAGCCAAAACTTCTGCCTTGGTAATTTCGAACATTTAATTGCTGCGGAAGAAACAACGCTCAAGAATTGTCTTTTTAGGATGTCTGCTAATAAAGTTGGCAAATAACATTATGTAGGATTTTGTTTTGCAGTTTTTCAATGTTGTCTTCCAAAAACCAATAACGTCCAACTGACGCTTAAAGCATTTATTTATCTACCATGCCCCCTTAAGCATCTACTAAACTTCTCATCATTATTTACTCATGATCCCATTGATTCTCCACCTTGAAATTTGGCACAAATCTAACCAATATATGTAGGAATAACATACTTTTAAAAAAAAAAAAATCGAAAATGGTGTTTTTTAGAAATTCAATATTAAAAATTTTGAAAACAAATAAAAATTATCTTTTTTTCCAAAGTTGGTCATGTTACATACCAAATTGAAGCCCATTCAATGACCTTTAAAATGAGCTGTCAAACAGCCTTCTAGCACCATTAGTTGGAAACCTACAAGTATTTGAGTGATATAAAACATTGCTAAAATTGGCTATTTTTGCAATTTTCAAAAATTTATACAAAAAAAACTACTCAGAATTTTTTTTTAGAAAAAATAGATTTATAATGTATTTAGTTGATATTACCAATATACAAAAAATCATATAAATCTGAAACATGAAGTTTCTAAATTAATTTTTCTTTGGTTGATTTGATATGGAATGACTCCGCCGCAATCGCCACCATCTCTAGGGCATCGACTTGTGGTGGTCCCTAGCGGACAAGTATCGAACTCTTCAAACACCCCTTCCCCCTTCTGTTGAACGACCTTGAGCTGCAGTGAATGATGGGTGGGGGGTGCGGGGAATGACAGCGGGCGACAGTGCTGCGCTCTAACGTGTAAATAACAACCTAAGAATATACAGGGCGTTACGGCAGCTCCCTGCAGCGGTGAAGTTCCCAAGCTGCTCAAAGCTGCTCATCATACGCTCCTGAAAAACGTAGAGTAAATCCTATCCACTCGCGACTTCTATACAGTATATATATTCAAAGCTAAGGGCGACATCGGCTCGCGCATCAGACGCCCCACCACAGCCTCTACGCGCCAAGCATCTAAATGACGTTCAGTCTTTATGTCGGTAACGCTCTGTGGGACTTCAAACGGTGACCGTATACCACTTCAGGGGCGCAAATCTGATTCGCAAGGGGTCCCATGACTTGAGGAGGGGGGGGGGGGGGGTGGAGGGCAGCCCGAGAGTTTGTGTGTTGGTTGTGTAACCGACACAAGTCAATCCTGGATAGGGTGCTTGTGTGTTGTTTAATGCCTATATGCATGCAATAAGAAGGAAACTGAAAAGATATGCAGAAAGTTTTGACGTGAAACTCGTTTCACAGTCACTCTTTTGCAAGCGGTCCCCCCTCATTAAGTGGCTTCTTAGTTCCAGGGGCAGGGAGGGGGACGGATCTACCCCACGCCACTTACAATATAGAGATTTGAATATTTCAGACCTTAAAAGTCCGTAAAAAAAAACACTCCGTTTAACCTTTTCCACTGTTGAAAATACATCTTAAAGACGAAACCACGAAACGAAACTTGTATAGCCAAGTTCAATGGCTCTTAAGTGCTACACGTAAACAGACACTGTCATGTCAATAAATGTTCGAGCGGTTTGTAAATGGCGCGTTAACACCCGCACATCTGCACTTTCCGTTCGGCGACCAGCCAGGCGGACATCTTTAACTGCTTGTTACGTTTGGTTGCAGCGCTGACGTCTTAAGGGGCCCGCCTCGTCAGGGGTGTATGTGTGTTAGTGAGGCGGGATGATAAGCGCGACGCTCGCTGGTGCTTCCAGCGCGGTATAGCCTCTAAGCGCAAGTCTCTGAACTGGCGCGCATTCGTCTCGTCAGCACAGGATAACTGTGAAATTTTAGCGGTGACCGTAACATTATATGGCGGAGAAATGAAGATAAAGGTGTTATGCAAGCCCCTTAAGTGCTTTCAAGAATCTGTACTGATTGTTTTATGCCTAAAAATTACTCTGAAAACACGCGTTTTAGGCATTTTAACGCTTCTAAAAATACAGTTTAAAAACTTAATCCGAAATTAAAAGTGCTTTTCGGCCCTCAGCGAACTCTTAAATGCTATTCGTAAATAGGCCCCACTCGGATATCTTGAGTAGTTTTGAAATCGCGTTGTTTTTCCTGAAGCTCTGCACACCGTGTGTGTGCCCAGGTAGGCGCTGAGCTTGCCGTATCAGCGCCGAACTTCTCGTCACAGCATTGTAGTGGATGCATGGCGACTGCATGAGCGGGTGCAACTAATTCACGCCAATGGAATTGGTTTTGCCAGATTTATCCTGGTTGTCTTTCAGTCGGCAGTTAAACATGCGAAAATCCTGTCAAACGTGCAGATATATATAACAAACACACAAATGTCCAAAAACTAATCTGAATGAGGGTTTTGCGTCACGTGATATATATTTTTTTTCTCTCCTTCCAAAAAGTTTATACGATGTAATTCATTAATATTTCCACGATTACGTGTATTATCAGAAATTATACTTTATTTGGAAAACTAATAAGGTTTACTTGATTTGGCGCCCGTCGAAATCAAGATCGTTTTCAATCACGAGACGGTAAACTCCATGATTGGAAATCATATGTAACTGTCTTAAAAAAATGCAACGAAGTGCAAAGTATACAAGTAAGCTTAATAAAAGTGATGTATTTATATTGCACTCATAAGAAAAAAAATAATAGTCGGTTTTAAGACTCCGAATTATTGAAGTACGACCTTAAGGAACGTTTGCACTGCATAATAAAATTATATCTACGTAGATTTAGTCTACTGGATATTAAATAAAAATAGCTTTCCTGTTGGCGTGTATCGATTGTTTGAAGTCACTTTGCCATTTGAAGAGTGATTTTTACCGTGATATTAAGGTAAATAAACTCTGAAACCTGACGCATTTTTACCTTATATGATTGAAAAAAATTCCACCACGAGAGCCATCAATACAGCTGGAATTTTATAATCATAATAAGACAATGCTAAACGTACGCCATTATAAATGTAAATTTTTTCAATGACATAGATGTATCACCATTTCCAGGTTTCTCAATGCTTCAATACTTAAAAGTGATGCGGTAGTAGTTTATTTACGATTTTTTTTTAAAGCAAATACTTTTTTGAAATTCGGCCGCTGCAGCGCGGTAAGCATCATGCGCCCGCGAGCTGATTGCCTACATCTGTTGCCAGGCCACAGGCCCCTTTACGGAACCATTTGACCGTTATTGTGCGTATTTAAAATGTCTCCGCCGATTGAGAATCCCACTGACTTTGAAATACGCGCTGTGATTAATATTCTTAGTGCTAGAGACGTGACAGCGGCTGAACTTCGTCGTCAGATAAGTGAAGTGTATGTTGAAAAATTCGCGAATTTATTCCGCGATAGGCTAAAATACAACTCGTTATACCTCAGTGCTGCCTTTGCTATTGGTTCACAACTCACCTGGATGACTCTGGGCCAATGAGAAACACCCAACCAAAGCTTTATCGAATCACAGGCTGCTACGCTTGAACGTCTCACAAGACAGCAGCCAATGAGTGGGTGGCATTTGACTGAGTGTACGTAGAACTATGGAGTTCATCCTAGAGGTAATTGAACCCGCGAATTTTTCCTGTCCCTAATTATGACGGATGGAATGTTACGGAAATCGGTTCGATCTTTTAAAGATGGTCGCACGAATATTCATCATGAGGAACGAAGTGTGCGACCTTCTGCCATTGCTGAAGATTTTGGGTGCAGAAAGTTGACGAAAAAGTGAAAGAGAACAGATGATTTACGACTTTGTCGTTAACAGGCAGCAGACTTCTTTAAGGGTGGGATTTAAAAGCTGTTTGTAGGATACGATAAGTGCCTTACTTATTGTGGATGGAAATTATGTAGAAAAGTAGAATTAATGCACAGGCTTTCATGTAAAAATAAAATTGTTAAGAAAAGTCTATTTTTTTTAAATTTCAATATGGCACTTACTTTAAAAAAGCCTCGTGCAACATTTAGATTACTTTCTCTTTTTCTCTCTCGTTTTAATAGCCTTGGAGCAATGAGGAAGTGGCATGTCCAGTGTCGTGCTTCGGTAGGTTTGATCTTTTGTAAATCCCTGGGAACTAATTACAACCTTGAGGTTTTAGATTGGCAAGCTTTTTTTTTAGTATAACTTTTGAAATCGTGCATGAATATAAATCTGCTATAATGTTCAGTAAAGAAACTTATTGATTCTACTGCTGTTTTCTTTACGTCTCTGCTTTGTTGGAAGCAAGCCTTAACGTGATTAACCTGGTGCACATTACTCTCTCTCTCTCTCTCTCTTTATATATATATACATATATATATATATATATATATATATATATACTTTTAAAGTTTTTTTTGAAACTACAACAATTTTTTTATACTGTATATCATAGAGAAACCTCAAGAACGGACAAACAGACGAATAAACAAACACATAGAAAAAAGCCAAAACTAAGTAAAGTAAAATAAATTCATAGAAAACGCGCAGAATTCCCGTGGAAATAATTAGTCAGATATATATTTCAGAACAGACGAACACAGTGAGCTGAGAATGACGAGACAGTTGCAACAATAACAGTAAATTTAGACAACAAACAACCTTGGCCAACATAGGGACAAACAGACGAACCCAACGTTGATATTAAACAGACAATCTGGACAACCAACGACAACGCACAGGTAAACCCAGCGATGAGGCTAAATAGATATTTTGGACACACGACATCACAGACAAACATAGTAAACTCTGTATGGAAACAGTTTATCTGTGCGCCGCTGATTTATTGTTATCCAGATTATCTGGTTAGTATAATATTTAGGTTCGTCTGTCACTCTGTTGTCCAAGGTCGTTTTTTGTCTGTTGAAACTGTCTTGTCGTTTTCAGCCCACGGTTTTCGTCTGTGCTGTGATATTTTCCTGACAAATTCCTTTCACGGAATTCTCTGTGCTGTCTATGGAGTCAACTTTTGACATCGGCTGATTCTGGCTGGTTTTCTGTGTCTTTGTGTATTCATCTATTTGCCGTTCTTGATGTTTCTCTATAGAATAGGTTAAACCAGCAGTTGGCGTATGTCCAAATAAAAAAAAATTAAAAATCATCTTCTCCATTGCAAGAAGTTTCCAAAGATTTTTTTTTGTATTCCATTATAAACGCACTAAATGATGTTAATATTTTGGTTTGAATAAATAGATTAATTAATTTACATTTTAACTGACTAAAATAAGTAATAATAATGGTTGGTACTAATGCATTACAGACTTTATGGTCTCTGAATCAGTTTCTTCTCAATGGGTTGACGTCGTATACTTCAATTAAGAGTCGGCACACTTCCTATAATATAGCACCCAGTATTGTCACGTCTGTAATTTCTTATAACATATGCCAGACATCCAAAGAGATATGCCAAGTAAATTGCCTAGCTCAAAATGAATACCAGAAAATAAATAACGGGGTTAAGTCCCGTATCTCAATTCACAAGATCCACCGTGTAATGACTGCATAACTCCATTTTAACTGCAGTTAAATCCATAGACGTAAATAGCTGTAATATGTGTTATGTAACTTGTTACAAATTTGGCCGTCTAAAGTAATACAAATGTTCTACATATCGTGCTGCCGCTGTTGGTGTGTCAACAGTGTTTGTAAACAAACATCAATTCATGCTGTGCAGGTGACAGTTGGCAAATAGGTAGGGTACTTATGTTACTAATTTAGAGAACTGTAAAATTTGAGACCATTCTCTGACACACAGACTATAGTCGGCAGAGAAGAAAAATATAATCACGAAGTCCAATATATAAGCCATTATTTCATTTGATTACTTTCTTGATGCACCCTCACAGCCTTGCTTTCTTTATTGCTTCAGAAATGTTATTATGTACTAGTTGTACTTACATTATTTACTTTTAAGTATCGTTGGCGAAATCACTTCACAGACGGATACAGACAAAAAAACTTAGGAAATTGCTAAATGAATAATTAGGCAATGGCATTTGGTAAGGAATTATTCCACGTTTTCCTGCAGCGGTTCTGAAAACACGTGGGGAACCTGAAACAGGATGACTGGTCTGGAATCTAACCCAGCTCTTCCCAAATACGAATCCAGGGTTTTACCATTTCGCTACCTCTCTTATTCTGTCATGTTTTCCACTCTTTAGAGGATAGTGAAGTCTTCTAAACCTTTCCGGCCGTTTCTGATCACCTCGGCGTGGACAAGACGCTAAGCCCAAGTTTGAAACAAATATTTCTCCCCGTGTGTGTTGTTCTTGATAACAAGTTCCTGCCCACAAAAAAGGAGTTGCAAGTACATGGTTCCTTACAGAGCACAAATTTTCTTCAAATTAGTAGACCCTCATACTGACATATGTACTACCTTTGTCATGCTTTCTGAGTGGTCTCATATGTCTCAGATAAACAAGCACTACTGACGAGTTGAGCTATGAAAGCTGTTATTTTGCAAGAAAGGTGTTGTTTTTTGTTTCATGCGATGTGCATGTTGGAGGTAATTAGTCTTAAAGAGTTAAGCTTCAAGGTTTTGAGATATTCACCATTTGCAATTTGTTTGTTTAGATGGTGTAGTGGTTGCCATAACTAACTTCCATCCAAGAGGTTGAGGGCTTTTGTCTCATCTGGAAATGGGTGACATTAAAAAAAGGTTTATATCACAATTATTTTTTATGGTTGAATGAAATATTTAAAAAAATTTTTAGAACTATTTAATTAACGTTTTACATAACAGAACGATCACATACTAATACATGTTTGTAGAAAATTCGAGAGTAATTTGGTTTATTAGTTTTAACATCTGTAAAAACCTTGCAAACAAATTCCCAATTTTTTGTTGCCATTGGTTCCAATTGGAAAATTTATAAAAGTTTATAGAAATCGGACAATTCACTGAGTTAAAATTGTCTGCCTTTTTGTGGTAGAACTGTTGATATCAAACTACAAATTAATGCTGTACATAAAATCGATAAATGCAATACCAAAACAACATCTAAGTAACTGTTTGGCAGGTTAACACTGTATTCATGTAAATATCTAAGTGCTTCAAGACAAATTTTTTTATCGCTTGTGAAGTGAAAAAATCATAGTGAATGGTAATACAACGACAATAACGTTACATTTATTTGAGAGTTAAGGATAAGAAACATTTTAAATTAATCTATCCTCTACTATACAATAAAAATTCTTAATACACGCTATTTTGGAATTATTTTATTGTTTACGATAGTTTCATGAGACCGTGTGTAGTTTGCTGCCATTTGCAGCAACACTTCATTGTACAAGTGTATTTATTTGTTTATTTAACTATTCATACATGAATAAAATTCAGCAGTAGTTGGGGTTACAAATGTTTCGTATTTTTACAGACTCCAAAAAATAAATCATAACTAAACAGTAATAATTGAAAATCATTCTATAGAATACCATTACAGAAAAAACTTGATTTATAAAAACAGTATTCCAATCTCTCTAATGTTTATAAGCTGGTTTAAATACTTAGAGAATAACGTACGTAAATTACATCTGTACAGTAGCTATACCACATCTTGTGAAGTATCGTTGGTAATTATATACCGGGTAGCGCCATACCTCCAGTGCGATCCCTTAATTAATGTAACAAGATACGTATTCACTGGCTATTGAACTAGTGGTCAACTGAATTCGGTATTTTAATAGCCTGAAACGTGTAGCAAAGAGTTTTTTTAATTGCAGGCGTCTGCATTTAAAAAAATGCCGAGTATTTGTTCGTGACATACTGCTATTGCAAGATAAATGCATTTGGGAATCGGCTTCACTCACAAACTTAAGGAATTGCATTTTCATATATTTTTCTTATAAGAACGTATATTCATTCCACTCTATACGCATTACATTTTGTATTTTTCAGCAATCTATGTAGCCAATATCTGCTACATGTTATTTGCTGCTCTTTGTAAAGGCAATGATAATTAAAATTTTTGCTTCGTTGTAACATAACAGCAGTTTATTTTCTGGGTTTACACATCTAGGTGACACTTGCAAAATGTATTGAATATGTACTCTAATTTTTCATAAAAATTACTTATAAAAATATGCAATTAGTTAAAAAAATTGACCATGATGAGAAGCCGATTTTTTTGTAAGACATAAAAGGCTGTCTGTGTTTGTTCATTTCAGAATTGGTTGAATCTGGTACAGAAAATAATTTTAATAGCTCTGCAAAAACAATGTTTCATTGTATTGAATAATTTCTGCAGTTATTTATGAAACTAATAGTTATATAATAAAAATGTTATTTTTTAATTAGTAAAATATCTAAAAAAATATAAAACAAAAATTAATAAATTTTTTGTTACTAATATATAAATGCTTGTAAATTTACTTCCGTGAGATACACGTAGTACTCTTTGCCGTTAAATCATTGTCAGAAGTACACTTAACATTGTTGTGTTTAGTCAAAAAAAATTGCCTTTGAAATCTAATCATGCCAAAATAAAATTGAATTGCTATTATTTCAATAAATTCAATGTTTTACTTAAATATTAAGCAACGAGGTGCTAGATGCCAAACACCGTAAGTCTTCTTTTTTTTTCATTATTTATTTTACTATCGCTTCCTCCCTGAAGCATGCATTTGCTACACGTAAGTCAGTTGTCTGACACAGATACAAGAGAACTATTTCCTCATACGTACTTTTATCAGCGATTCGGCGAAACGGTTCGATCCTGGTCTGGCTGTTCTGATGTCAGTTGTCAGTTTCTCGTCATGGGCTTAGTTTTTCATGGGCGTAGATATCCGGGAAGGGGGGGGGGGGGGGCAGGATTCCTAGAATTAAAAATCCCCTTACTTCAGGGCCCCGCTTGCACTTGCAAAATCCTTACCGTGAAACGGAGTTGATAAACGTGGTACGTCATAAACTCTGTCTGATGGAAAACTTTCCGTATATTTTAATGTTTTATGATTATTTTAGGAATATAGGTACGCCAAAATATGGGCAGTATAAAACATACGAGCACCCTTTCCAGAGATTTATTGTGTCGGTTAAAATGCACGTGCAAACATTTCGGGCTCCATTTCTTCACCCCTCTCCATGCAAATTTTTCACGGTTGTCCCCCCTCCCCCCTTTGCTAATACTACAGATTCGCGCTCCTGCTTCCTGTAATCACTTCAGGCAAATGCTGTGATGGTTGCTTACAATACATGCTGATTGGTTTGCCTTCCCCCCTTCCCCTTGTGTTGTGACCGCCTGCAATGATCTAGCTGTCGGAGTGGTAACAAAACCACGATATAAAAAAGTAAAATAATAGTTTGTCTGTAGCGTACTACGGAATGTGTTTTATGCACTGATTTTTACATAACTAGCGAAGTTTGTTTTAAATTTTATAAAATTCCGTGTTCACAGTTCACTTTTTAAAATAATAAATTTAATTTAACATTCACTGTTAGTGTATTTTTTTTTTTTTTTACATTTTTCAGCTTGTATTTCTGAAAACCACATACAGTTCTTCGTATTTTTATACATTCCTTGAGTAAAGTTACCACTATGACGTGTGATGTTACACCAAATGTAGGTTTATTTTCCTAGTTTAGGTATATAGGTACCTTATTTAATTCCATGTTTTTCAACCTATTATGCAGCCTAATGGTCTAGGTCAGGGGTCGGCAACCTTTTGAGTCGGAAGAGCCAAAAATTAAAATTTACGAAATTTAAATGTTTTTTAAAGAGCCACAAATTTTTTTATTGCCTACAATAAATAGTACCTACTTGCATAAATAAAGTTTTTTGATTAAAAAACTAATTTATTTATTCATAAGAAAAATTTATTCATATATAAGCCTATCTTTTGGGTGGGCCCGTAAGTACTCGGGCGGATGGATAGCTTTAAATGGATAATTTAACTGCTTGATGACATTTTGTTTAGTAAAATATAACAAGCGTGGAAAAAAAACCAGACTTACTACTGGTTTGTAACAAAAAAAGTATTTTCTGTATAAATGACCTGGTTATGCAGTATTTCTAGTACGGAACTAAAGAGCCGCAGCTTCACATCCAAAGAGCCGCATGTGGCTCGCGAGCCGCAGGTTGCCGACCCCTGGTCTAGGTCGTTGCATCCGGAGCATGAGATGAGCGTTTACGATCATGGCTCGAACCCTAGTCACCACAAACTAACGAAACCTAGTACCGAACTACAGAACCTTCCAAGATGTCATACAAAGTGCAAACTTGGTTTATAATTTTATATGATTAATGATAGAAACAAATATAGAGCAGCGTAACACATGCGTAATCACGTAGACAATGTGTGTGTAAATTTACATTTAAATTATTAAAATTAATCAAACTGTGTAAAATTAGGCATAGTGTGTATGTAATTTTTATGCTAAATAGTTCAATTAACTGTGATGTGTAAAATAACACCTACTTTATTTTACAACAAAATTGTGTACATGTGGTGATAAATACACCTACATTAGTGGAGATACAGCTGCCATCTAAATCTGTGTAAAATAACACTTTTTTTAAAGTTTTGTTACATTTCACAGTTATAGTTTAGATCACCTCATTAGTTTTCCTTCTAATCGTCTACACATTATAAGTCTGTAAGAAGAAACTCGATGTCTCATGGACTGATCTCAAAAATGCTTTAACTGTTAAAAAATCTACGTTATTTCAAAGGGACATTGGATAAAAATGTCTTTATTTGTAACTAAAATCAGAAAAAAAAACCAACCAAATTAATTGCTTTGATAACTTACATTGAGTAAACCGATTCAGATAACATATAATAATTGAAAGTAAAGCTCGGCATTATTTTAGTCAGTTATTTTGTATAAATTCTTCAAAGAGAACACTCTTTTATAAACCTTCATCTACACTCTCAAAACCGGAGTGGGTTTAGCTCGTTATTTGCAAATTTTAAAGTAATTTTAACTGTCGGTATATATGTGAGACGGATTAAAAAAAAATAAAGCTTTTGAATTGGATACCTTTTATACAAGATATGTTCCATTTTTTTTTGTTATGGTCATTTTTGTGACCACGATAGTTTACATTTAGCATAAAAAAACTCGTTAGGCTTGTCCCCAATTAAACGCAGCTGGACTGTGTACGCACGGATTATTGAATCTAGGATTTTAAAACCCGTTTTCGCACGAGCGTGATTTACAGTCGCGATCCTCAGACGGATATCGACCAGGGGATCCGACTGCGCTCGCTCGAACAAGCGGACATGCAAATGTTTCCTCTTAAAATAATATCCGATTCCACCCGTTGACGATATGATGGGGGGGGGGGGGGGGGGGGGTTACATATATCACTGGCGCGAGGGACGGGTTGCTTGGATCAATGCGCTGGTGCCACGTTTATTCATCTGCCACGGAATATTGCAAAATTTGCAGAGGCGCCGTGATCAACGTGACTAGGCCGTGATTCATGTCCCCGGTTTCATTTCGAGCGGTGTCTGAACTGATTTCCGAGTGGTAAGTGTTAATTAATTTCGGTACTTGAAAAATAACCTTATATTAAAAGAGAAATATTGCTGAGAAGGCAGCCAACCACATTTTTTTTTGTATAAGTTATCAATCGAACAGCTATAAATAAACTAAAAAGAAATTTCGGACATGCTGCTTCGGAACTCGTTCAAACAAGAACTCCGATAAACCGGTTAGATCATGTCCGAAGAGTTCATATTATGGCTTAAATAAATCGGTGATAGCAATTTATTTTCTCAATTATGATAGACTATTATAATTTGGAAAAGAAAGCCAGAAAATTATTTTTCTGTTTTTGTTTTCTGACCAAAATAATATTATAACCACAAATATTGTAACAATGCTTTGGGGACATTATATGTTTATAAGTATGCACAATTTTGCAAATATACTGTTACGATTCAATGTGGAGAGAACTGGGTTCGTACGGGATAGCCCAATAAATTATCCAATTAATTTTTTATTACAGTTTTATTAATTACTAATATTTAAATTAATAATAAATAATTGTACTTGATAATGTACGACCACCAATCACTGGCACTTAAAAATGTTTATTCGCAAGTCACTCAATGTCTATCATGTTCTACAGTTCACACTCCTCACTGGAGCTAGGCTTAACAGTGGTTCGCCCCTTACTTGGCGCCTGTCCACACACACAGTCTCGCGCCACTCTTGAGGGGTGTCTCTCGCCCTCTTCGCCGATTTCGCAGTTCCCGCGGGGGCCAGCGTCGCTGCTTAAGTACCTGAGCGCCATTCTCGAACCAACGAGAGCCGCAGTCGCGAGTCGCGTCATCCCGGGCCGATTTGTAACGCGCTATCGTTTGGTACTTCCGTCACGTCTTGCCTAGGGGTTACCTGCCTCCCAACAAAAATGAAGCTGAAGATTGGCGTCCCGGTTTTGCTGATGCGTAGCCCTGGTGCACCGAGATTGCGCAATCAGTGGGACTTTTTTGAAATCAGAATTTCCCGTTTATTTTCTTCTTCAAATGTATGTCCTACAGACTTGAAACCTGATAATGATGTTTCTTGTATTATGGTGTGTTATAGCCCGGGCAACGCCGGGGTACTTCAGCCAGTAACTTATAAACGGCAAGTATAATACGCTATCTCTTGCGACCTTGAAGCAGCTCTCGCACCCCAGTCTGACGGACGATGGGGGAAGGGTAGGAGGTTGGAAGAGGAGGCCTCGGAGGAAGCCCTTATCCCAGCAGCCTGCCAGCCTGCCAGCCTGCCAGCCAGCCTGCCGCGCGGCCTGATTTGCGACGCCTTGTGTGCGCCTGCCACGCGCGGCCATATTGTCGTGTCCCGACGCCGTCTCTCACTCCATCAAACCTCCTCCCGTATGTTTAGGCAAGATGTTGGCGAAAATTGTTAAGGGACCTCCGTAACACCAAGGAGAAAAAAAAACCTTGATTATAAGGGGAAAATTCTTGCGAATATTCTTCAGAGACTTCTGTAACACTGAAAAACGTTCCGTAAAGTTGCGGAAGTTTTCGTGAATTATTCCATCATCGTGTTATTAATTTTTAGGGTTGGAGGGTGGTTTCTATAGTGGATTTTTATAAAAAATAAAGGTGTTTCGTGATGAGGCTAGGGCACTGTGGTTTGTATTTGAATTCAAATGGAAAAAAAGAATTATCAGGATGTCACATTCACCGTTGCCTTACGACTCTTGCACGCGATATGATTTGGAAATGTGGCATTTATGCATCTCTAAATCTTAGTTGCAGCAATTTTTTGACATGTTTTATTTATTTTAATTTTAAATTTCGAGGTACAAGTGAAATAAATGTTTACACCGTGATTTCAATAGGAACGACTTTTTTTTTTTTTTTTTGCTTCACCAGCGAACAACGCTTCGTGTGACTTCGACAATTTTCATCAATGTCTACCGACGTCACAATAAATACTGAATTTTTTTTTCTTTTCCCCACGATGAAAATCAGGTCCATTTGCAGGTATTTTTCCGTTAAATTTCTGTAAATTTGTAACAGTGTCTCAGGATTGATGGCAGCACTGTGGTCGGACTGCGGTTGTGGAAATGACGATCTCGGTGCGCTATGGAGAAGCATCCAGAACAAAAGTAAACAAGATTAAGCAAGGAGCCATGCCGCCAAAGAACATTCCACACAAGCTTGCAATTTGATGGGAGTTGTTCTCGGCAAAAATTTAAGGTTAATTTACGTGCATGTAACGACATGGATTATTATTATTTTTTTTTTTTTTTTCAAAAATAACTTTAATAAAGTATCCGCTCAATCGTGCCGTGTTGTGAAGGAACGATTAAGTGTATTGCGTCAATCTGAACGATTTTGAAATTCACTTTTACGTAATAATAATCTTACATACACGGTTAAGTTAGCGGCTAGTTGGAAAAAGAAGTATCGGCGTACATATCAAAGCGTCGTTATAAAGGCTTATTGGTTTTAAGTGCTGGCCACTGAAATCTGTGCACTTGATGTTTCAATCAATTAGAAAAACAGCTGGCGTAATAATTAGGTATTTGTTTTTGTATGTAAAATATTTTGGATTTTCTCATGACCGACTTTCAAACGAAAGTCTTTATGCCAGCTTTAATATTTTTTTATTATGTGGCGGAAGGATACACAATGAGGTGGAAGTAGGTCTTAAGGGCAGAGCCTTATCCGTCATCCGTCGGGTTGGGTAATTGAATTTTAATGTCATAAGGCGTATTTTTTTAAATTTAATATCTGGAAATTGCTACGAATTGTTCACCATTTAATTGCACTCACTATAAGTTTATTTTATGTTTTTCTGTTGTTTTTTCCCCATACCCATTGCCTCCATCCATCCGTCATCCGTCCGTCCGTCAATCACGTGACCTAAGCCAATAAGATGTTCAGAAAAATTTCATCCGCCCCGTTCTTCAAAAGATTGGTAACTTCATACTTTTGCAGACGGACGGGTATAATATCAGGTAGGTTTTGGCGTGTCAAATCTTAACTAAATTAGAAGGTGTTACGTTCTATTTAATTGTTTAGCTGCTTCCAAATTTTTTTTAAATTTACATTAAAACACATTTCAAAAGCTGTTTTTTTTAAATCAAAAATGGTCATAGTCACAGAATTACGCATGGTAATTCTGGAAAAAATGTGTTGGGGGGGGGGGGGGGGAGAGAAATCATGTTTAATGATATGTAGGTGCTTAGATTACTTGATTGTTCAACTAATATAATTACATAAGATAATCTTTTTTTTCTTATTTTTAGTTTTTGTCAAGTTTTTTTCACAATCCGAATGGTCAAATATTGAGACGGAACGGCGGAGTGTTGTAAATCGCTCGGCGGCTGACCGACTTACTGATGAACGGACGGACCGACGGGAATTGTAATGCAGGCCTAACACCCTCTTTATTTCTTCGTGTAAACTGGGGTGGACCCAAAAAAAAATCTACATGGGGGACAAGTGTTTTCTTACGTGACGTAAGTTACAGCGTACTCCCCGCTGGTTGCGGGGCTCGATGTCGTCTTCATGGGCGGTTTGTGGGGGGGGGAGTAATGACGACCGTGGACTCCTGAGAAGGGGAAGTCAACAACTCACGTAGTTTCGGTTCCCTGCAAGAATTTCCGAAGATTTCCGAAGTTTTGCGTTTTGGTATTAACGCCGTTTCAGCCGCTAAATCAGAAGTTTCCAATGAAACCAAGCATGTTGTGACTAACCTAACCTAACCTAACCTAACCTAACCCTTCGATTTTTTTAATTTTTGAGAGAAATCCGAAGTTGCAGGAACGTGGTAGGGAACCAAAACTATGTGAGTTTTAGGCTTCCCCCTGAGAAGACCGCATGCAGCTAGCCTGTCAGGAGGGCCGTGTTCCTGTCGCCGCGAGCGGTAGTGGGCGTGTGTGGTCGACTGGAGGTGAGTGATCGACCAACTAGCGGGCGATTGTCGACCGGGACGGTATGAGGTTGTGGTAGGTTTGAAGGGGGGGGGGGGAAGAGATGAACGACGCCGGGTCGCCACGACGGAATGCAGAGAACAGGTTCTAGTATTGACAGATGCTGACATGCGCTGTGCACACAAGCGGATGGAGTCAATATTGCCCTTCGGGTTGGTCTGTAATAAGGGTTGATGAAGATGACACATTCCTTGATATTGTCGTGTGTGTTTGTTTGGGGGGGGGGGGGGGTTGATTGTGTGTCGAAGAACTGGAGGATATCATTGAGAGCAGCAAGAAAAATACATATAAATTCTAATTTTTATACTTAATATTTTTTTTCTTGTTGGAACCGAAGCGCTTTTTTTTATCAGCATTTAAATATTACGTTCTTTGAATTATTCATACAATAGGGGAATATTGATTCCAAATTGTTCTAGAACGTGCGCCATTTGTTCATTTACACGGCATGTAATCCTCGGAATTCTCTGTGATGGCTATGCGTTTAATTTTTGAGATCGCCTTATTATTTCTTGTTTTTTTTGTCTCTTTGCGTATTAATGTTGTCCATTATTGATGTTTCTCTATGAAATACAGTGTAAAAGCAATAACGTATATAAAAAAATAATTCAGTATTACGATTTGGAGAAGAATCTAAAGATCAAAAAATCAAGGGTTTTTTTTACGGACATGAATCATGTTTAAAACTATTTCAGCAATAAAACTGTTACTAAATGTCTTTACTTAATAGCTAAAACAATGGTAGAGCTTTTCCCCCTTCAAATTAATATGTGTTTACCATGTGAATAGTATCTGTTAAACATAAATATTTCATCCTGAACTAAGTGCAGATCATGCTCAACGAAGTGATCGAAGAATGATTTATAAGGAAAAAATTGCCTACGTTTACATAGGCTTAAACTTTCGCAATGTGTAGATGTTCTTTAAGGGTTATTTGGATATCTCGATGTATTCATGTAGTTGAAAAATTATAGTAACGATTTTATAATACGCCATCCTTTGAAATTAGAAAGGAAAATCAAATATTATTGTGGTTTATTATTTGTCAAATTCCCCCCGCATTTTTTGTTAGTAATATACTACAATTTACATTTTATTGTTGTGCAAAAAAACTGTATTTTGTACCAACTTAGCTCTACAATTTGAAGCAACCTGTATGTGTTAGATTTTAATTAGTTTTTAGGGACCTCCCAACAATGTATACGAATTGCCAAGATTATCATTTTCACATATTCACTTAGTCTTTATACGTTATTTTTTAATATTTAATGCTTAATTTATCAATTGTAATTTTTTTTATCTTCAGTAGTTGCTGCGCTGTCAACAATACACATTTTTAATCCCTGCTTTAGGTTCCATCCGCTAAAAGTTAAATTTACATAGCCAAGGTTCTAGTGCTGATGACTTGCATTAAACCCAGTCCAAATTAAATAAACATAATTGTTTTGCTACGACGCCAATCATAATTGTAATGTTCTAAAGATTTTTAAAATTTCTTCTTTCGAAAATAATTTACCTGCAAGTAAAAAGATTTTAAAAAATACTAATTATGGCTAGAGAAATGGAATGTTGTTGTGGATTCTAATGTTTGGATTTTTATTTTAATTTTGGATAATTTTTTAACAACATTTATTTTACTATATGATATTAGTTAGTATTGTTATAAGTGGGGAAAAACGGGTTCGTAAGGAGAGCCCAATTAATTTGTATACAGTTTATTAATCACTATTATTTACATTATTAATTAAATCACCACACTTAATGTCTGTTCACAAATCACTAAGTATCTTTCCTGTCAACAGTTCACACTCCTCACTGGAGCTTGGTTCGTCCCTTACCTCGCGTCTGTCCGCACACACAGTCCCTAGCGCCACAATCACACTCGCATGGTCCCGTTGCTCCGCCGCACTCACACTTCACTCAACTCGCCTGCTGGAAATGTCAGAACTCCCGCGGAGGCCGGCGTCGCCGCTTTTATACCTGTTGGCCGTCTTTCTGGAAACTGCTGGAGTGGTTATGATGTGTCGCGTCACCCCGATGCTCGAAGCATCCAGAATAGTGGATCATTACTCACGCCACTCCAGTAGTATGTAAATGTTCCTCCTGGCACTAGGTTCTGGGTGTGGAGCCGGGAGCCGACCGCCATCTTGGATTCTGACGTCACGGCGGCCATCTTGGATGACCTAGACCTTGGACCTTGACCTTTGACCTTTAAAATTGGCCAAAAGCTGTCCATAATTCCCCAAAATGAGGTAAAATTTCCAGTTTTTTTCAAATCCCGACAAAAAATCTCAAAAAATTTTAAAAATAAAAAAATTCTCTTTTCGAGGGAAAAATTCCCGTTTCGAAATAAATTTCCCGTTTTTAGTTCTCAAAAATACCATCGTCTTGAAATGTCCCCATAGTGGTTTAAGAATCCATGACTCCCATAAGCCGCTGGTGGGGATCTTTGACCTTGACGGCCATATTTGATTCTAGCTCTTTGCACATTTCGTTACGGCCGCTATCTTGGAAATCTATATTTATTATCCGATTTTAATGAAAAAATGTTTAAATTTATTTAAAAAATCAAAATTTGATTAAAAATATTTTTTAAAATGTTGCATGTTTCGTTACGGCCGCCATCTTGAAAATCCGTAAGTTCAATGCTAGAATTTAAAAGAAATTAAAAAAAAATATTTTAAAAATTGTCTACATCAAATGTTTGGTTATAAAACGAATTCGGACCGCGGTTCGATTTCCGGCGAAAGTAAACCAGTAATTTTTTAATAAATTTAAAAAATTCTCAATCAATCTTAATAATTTTTTATTAAAATGTTGTTATTTAATTTAATTGATTAATTTTTGTAATACTTTTTAAAAAATTTCCCGTTTTTCTAACATAAAAATTACGGATTTTCAAGATAGTGTCCGTAACGGAAATTGCAACGGTATTTTTCAAATATTTTAAATATAATTTTAATTATTTAATTATTTTATAAATTTTATTATTTTTTCATTAATATCCGATAGTAAATAGATTATCAATATGGCGGCCGTAACGAAATGTTCAAAGATCTAGAATCCAATATGGCCGTCAAGGTCAAGGTCAAAGTCAAAGATTCCCACCAGCAACTTAAGGGAGGCTTTAGACATGGATGCTTAATCCACTATGGGGACATTTCAAGACGATGGTATTTTTGAGAACTAAAAACGGGAAATTTTATTTCGAAACGGGAATTTTTCCCTCGAAAAGAGATATTGTATTTTTTTTAAATTTTTTGAGATTTTTTGTCTGGTTTTTGTTTTCCAAAAAACTGGAAATTTTGGCTCATTTTGAGGAGTTTTTGACAGATTTTGGCCAATTTTTAAGTCAAAGGTCAAGGGTCAAGGTCTAAGGTAAAGGTCATCCAAATTTAGCCGCCGTGACGTCAGAATCCAAGATGGCGGTCGGCTCTCGGCTCCACACCCAGAACCCAGTGTCAGGAGGAACATGTACATACTACTCACTCCACGCGGCGGCCTCTGGAAGCCCGCGGGATTCCCAGACCGCTCAGGGATACATAACAGCGCAGGCCGGGCCGCTTTAATCCCCGAAGGTATGTGTGTGACGTCAGTAGCCTTGCGGGGCCGTCAGGCTGTTCAGTTAACTGGCGGGCGTCGTCCTTGCCTCCCACAGTATTGTTACTAACGTGAGAGACCAGACCGCGATGCCAGGTTCGGAGCTGGCTGGCGGCCCCGCTCGACCACTGACGTCACGCTCCATCCATTGATGTAAGGCATACCACGCGTGCCTGGCAGGATTGCTAGGGTCGACGCTACCCTCCTCTTCCCCCCCCCCCCCCTCCATCCTTCGCCGCCCGCTCATCGTCCTGCCTCGGCGCTGTTATCTACCGCTGAGCGACCTTGGGAATCCCGCGGGGCGTCGCGCGGAGCAGCGTGAATCGATGCCGCCCTTCTGGACTGTTCGGGCGTCGAGTCGGCCCGGGATGACGCGACTCGTCACCGCTGCTCTCGTCGGTTCGAGAAGGGCGCCCAAGTACTTAAGCAGCGACGCCGGTCTCCGCGACAGTCCCGCGACGAGTGCCGCGAGTGTTTCGGCCAAGTGCCGTGTGAGGGCCGAGTTTCAAGTGGATTCCAAGCGAAGGGAAGTGCGACATCGGCGAAGAGGGTGACAGACACCCCCTCCCCTCCCTGAGAGTGGTGCGACGTGGAGTTCGACTGGATCGTGTGAGTGCGGCGACTGAGTGGCACGAGACTGTGTGTGTGGACAGGCGCGAGGTAAGGGACGAAACAATGTTGAGCCTAGCTCCAGTGAGGAGTGCGAACTGCGGAATTTGACAGACATTGAGTGACTTGAGAACTAACCTTTTTAAGTGCAATTATTTGTAATTAATGTTAATATTAGTAATCAATAAAACTGTAATAAAAACTGTAATACAACTTAATTGGGCTATCCCTTACGAACCCAGTTCTCCCCACATTATAAATTGTATTAAATTATATATAAAATATATACAAGTTAAAAAGTACTCGCCAGAAATGTGTAACATCTAACCGTGGAAACGAGCAATTTCATGTGTTCTCATGTTGCAAATATCTGCACTTATAATACGAAACTCCGACATGGAATTAGACGTAGAATGCTTTATATTAATATCGAGCGTGATAAATATATACGAAAATTGTATTTTCAACTACATTTCTTGACGCGAATCACACGTAGCTTCCGCTGTCGGACCAACTACGTCGACTATTGGATCATTTGATTAGCAGACCGAAGTTTTAAACTGTATAATGAAACGGCTTCGACAAAAGTGAAAATGACTTGAAAAAAAAAACCAAACCCCGGCATTGGACCTGATTTTCGACATGGAATTTTATTAAAATACTGCCCGTCCTGTTAAAATGTATTAAACAGCTAACAGTATAAAGTTTCCCTTTGACTTTGTGAAATTTGGTTCCAGCCATCCGCCACAAAAGGCAGCACCGGTGTTAACACATTTCAGTTTCCATGCGACTCCGAATTACTTCTACGAAAATGCGATATAGCGAGATCTAGGATGTTACACATTAAAAAGCATATTTGTCATAGTAATATTTGTAGAAATAAGATAATAACGAGGGTTATATTGGGCAACTCGTACCTCAATAGTGGCCCCGTTCGTAGGAGACAAGATTATGTCTGTCTATGTCAATCGTTGGTCTACATCATACCTACCACGCTACCCCAGCGCAGAACTACGAAGACCATTAAGTAGATACGGTATACCGTTTTTTTTCTAAATGGAACAATATAATTATGTAAACTTACAAATATTTGTAAATTCGTACATTTACATAAAAACTGTTTTAATACAAAATAGTGTTTGTTGACCCAAAACCTCCAATAGTTAATGTTATTTGTAAACTGTTCCTTAAATTGTTTTCCATTATTAACTACGCATATTAATAAACCTAATGAAAAAGTAAACCATTGATTTTTTTTCCATGGTTAAAAAATTTATGATTCAATAAAACTTCAATTTAAATATAAAATTATACGCGAATTTTTGTAAGAAATACTCAGTATTATCTCGAATAACGTATTTCATATATGCAAAAATAACCAATGCCATGTGTTGTACAAGGTTACAATATATTTCGTGTAGCATTACAAACTATTAACTGATTTCCAAAGAAATATTATGTAAAAGTACATAATATTTTTTTTCTGTGTAGGTAAGGAGTTAGATATGTTACTACGAAGAAAAACTTGACATGTAAAAAAGTTTATTAATGACGGGGTGAATATATGAGGGAATGTAAGAAAAGCGTAATAAATTCAGTCGGTGCAAAGAAAGCTAACTTTGAGACCCAAGAAGGGACCACACAGAAGTATTTTTTTTTCCTTCAGAGAGAAGTAAAAAATAATGAGAATGAGAAATGATAAACGGCTGCAAGAGAGGGTCTGTCAGTAGAAGCTAAAATTAAAGTTCCCATTTTATGCCGATGTAGGATGGCTTAGTGGCAAACGGCTTTCAGAATAACAATTTATAAATTATTTCATTCATTGGGTGGGTTTCGAACCAATAGCTCAATGTATGACGTAAATAATGGATTATTTATTTATTTTCATTGCTGTGCATAGCAAATTAACTCTGTGATGGTACGATTTGCTGGGCACAACGGAACGAAATGTTTAAACTCATATCACGTGTAGACCTTACGTTGTAAATCATAATATGAACTTAGATTTTAGTATTGTATCTCGTCTAAAGCATTACACTCTCAACGGATTGACTCCTTCGTATCGGTACCTTATCGTACAAGCGAAGCAAACCTGCAGCTATACAGTCTTTAGCATACAATTTAGCACACTTAGGCTCATCGGTGTCTCAGATATAACAGGCATACTTTTCGTAAAGAGTATCTGCACGTTATATTAACGTGGAGTGATTTTTCCTGATTAGTGTTTTCATTCTGGCAGTAAGACTGCTTAGATATGAAACTAACTGTTGTAACGTGTTTCCAGCTAGAAAGTTGCACGCCATGGCTAAGGTTTACTTATGGCTCGGTCTCACCCAACATGTTGAATTTTGATGTGTAACATCTTAGCTCTCGGGATACGGCATTTGGTTGGAGCTATTTCGTGAATGGGACTTCAGTCGAGTGAAACGGAAATGTGTAAACACGGTTCTGCCATCTGTGGAAGTCTCAGAAATATTCCAAAGATGGCACACCCGCGTGATTCATCTTTATATATTACATTTTGCGTGCTTCGGGGTATGTACTAAGTGCATTAGTGTGCCAAACTAAACTTTATTATAGTACAACTATCTTTTAATAGCTACTTTATGTTATCATTTATAGTCTTAAAAATAAATCATGTCAAACTTAAAAAATACGCATTAATAATTTCGTGATGATTTTTTTCTGTTAAATATTAAAGGTTAAGGTTTGCTTGTAGAAAGTATTTGCAAACTGATTTCTATTGTTTAGGCGAAAACAAATATAAAAACATGTAGGCTACTTAGTGTCATAATATGTCTTTTAAAATATTTCAGGTTAATTTTGTTTTAATTTATCTATTAGACGGCAATTTTTAGTTTGAAAAATACTTAAAAGATAGCGCCACGTTCATATTGCTGTAGAGAACCAAAGAAATGTTAAATATCTTTGACGCCATGTTTGTTCCAACACAGTTTTCCTGGCTAACAAATCATGGGTATTTTGTAAGTTATGATTATATCTTATTGTGACTATTCATGTTCACAAATGTATTCCAGGATAGTTTCACTCTGGCACACCAATACGCGTAGCACATCCTCCGATGCTCGCGCAACGTGCACCCGTGCATGTTGCCACACGTTGGTCCGCCATCTTGACGACTTCATGCATGCATGCGCATTGGACTGTCAACCTGTAAAATTTCTGTTGTGAAACGCGCGCTTATTTCATTGCATTTCTAGTGCAAACTAAATTTTCACCATCAGCGCGCCTAAAGAAGTATAACGTCAAAAACGCAGGCTATGATAATTCCTGTCTGGGAGAAATTTAACAGGTTCAGGGTTGAGGTTATCTCTCATAAATCAATAGTACCAACTTAAACTAAATTATAGTTAAGTTTTAAAAAGGGGAAAAAAGTTTTAACGCTTTTACCTAAAATAAATACTTTTCGTATATTTATCATACTCGGCATTATTTAAAAGAATTCTACGTTATAATTTGTGTCCGAGTTTCGTATTATAAGTTTATTTTCCGATTTAAGAACACGTTAATTTGCTCATTACCGAAGTTATATGTTTACACATCAATTTCGTGCAATGAAAGACGTTGCTGACAATTTTTTTTTCTTCATAATTTCGGTAATACTTTTATTTAAGTGATATTTTAAAAATTTTGAATTGATATCTCTCTAGCATTTCTTATTCTGTCACAAATTTTTTCAACAGATATTGACTTTGTGTAATATCATGGGTGTAAAAAGGCACGCAAGTCTCCTTAATTATCATCACTTTGGAGGAAAAGTAGGCGATGCCAAGATTCTAACTCTAGGGCAGCTTATCCCAGCGGTCAGGCGTCCTTTGTCACAGGAACAGGCGCAGCTGTACACGTAGTGTTTTCACTGCGGTACCCGAGTTGCGTGCGGCTTTATGAATTAAATTCGAGCATCGCCGGCCTCTTCCCCGACCTCGCGTGGCCCCGTCGACGGGCGAAAACTGCGCGCCGCCGACAAGCTCGCTCACCCTTCCGAGGCGACTGAACTCGGAGTGAGCGAGTGAAGGGTGAGCGAGCTGCCCGCCGGGTGTTTATTTCTGTGCCGGCGCTTCGTCGTTCAAGGCTAACGAGAAATTAGCGTGCTCGCGTCGGCTGCACTTCGGCTCTCCCCTGTCCACAGGTTCTAGGAGGCGAAGAGAGAGAGACAGAGAGAGTGAGAGAGAGAGAGAGAGGTCGTGCTCGTGTTCGCCCATGTCGCCGCACTTGTTCCACCACCGCCCGTGGACGGCTCGGCGATTGCGCTCAAGGCCGGCCGGCAGGTTCACGCGATAAGCGCTCGCGCTGCACTCGGAAGTAAATGTCATTAAGGGCGCCGTCTGGTCGGGGTGAATGTGTGTTAGTGAGCTTTGTAGCCTCGTAGACTTGTAGCTTCGTACTCTAGCAGTCGTGTGGCCTCGCAGTCTCGTTGCCTTCGTTGCCATGTTGCCTCGTAGCCTTGCAGCCTTATAGACTTGTAGCTTCGTAGCCAAGAAACCTGTAGCGATGTAGTCTTGTAGTCCTGTTGTCTCGTAGTCTTGTAGTCTTGTAGTTTCGTAACCTCGTAGTCTTGTAGCCAAATGTTGTTGGAGCAGTTAGGCCTAAGACAGCTGGAGCCGGTAACTTTTTGGAGCCAATGACTTGTGGAGCCGAATACATTTGGAGATAGTCAGTAGGAGTCAAAGACTGTTGGAGGCATTGTAGCCTACTGTAAATTGACGAGCGCATCCTACTGAGTTGAATGTTCTTGAAAATGTATATCCTTTTCGTTAAATGTACATATTAAAACCTGTATTATCGATACCTTCTGATGAGATCGTATCCCTGCGATGAGATCAAGGGCGCCCATATGATAATTTGTAGGGGGGGGCCAGACTTAGGGGTATGAAGTATTTTTAATATTTTGGAAGACAACTGCGGCTTGTTACTAGCCATAAAATAGTTCCAGTTCTGACCCTATTAAAATTTTTTGTCCTGTTACTAAAATACTAGACTACAGTACTCATTCGCCATAAAAAATCTATATTGGCTACTTTATTAATTAATTATTAACTATTTTATTGAAACAAATGAATTTTTAGCAACAAAAATGCAGGAATACAGTCCTTATACTTTTGCAGCGTCTCGGGTACACGGATATCAAGAATACAGTCCTTCAACTAATTGCTCTCTTTACCCATAAATAAATGTCGCGTACAAATTAAATTAAAATAATTATAAAGTTTAAAAAGTGTTGGTCAAAAGATTCAACTTTGGGAGAGAAGCGATTTAAATATGTTATCACAGTCAGAAAACAGTTGTTTTTAAATGTAACACCTGAACTACGCTTATAATTATAGTCAAAAATTGTTTCACAATTAAATGTATATTACTATGTTTAGATATGAATCATAATTGCTTATCATTTAGAATTAGCACAGATGGATTCAGTAGTCGAGGACTATAAGTTTATTTAGTGATAGAAAAGCGCAGAAAAAATTAGTTTATTATTTAACTAGACAATTTAACCAAACAGTATTTAGAGGTTAAGGAATTAAGTGACACCAAAACCAATGAAAATAATCGAAAATTTCTAAATGCTGACATAACTCATATATCAGCTTTCCACAGAAGAGTTTAGTTCGGCGCAATTAATCCACACAAAACAACTGGACACTATGTCGACGCATATTTTAAGAATATAAGAAGATCCACGTCGCAGTATAATTTTTTTTTCGTGTCGTGTGGTGCGGGCCCCCATTTGTGGTGCGGGCCCATAGGCTACAGCCTAGATAGCCTGCGCGTAAATACGGCCCTGATAAACCCTTAAATAACATGTTCAGTACTTAACTTCAGAATTAAGAGTACATTAGAACCTCGATTTTACGGAGCCCGGACTCAACGAAGCCGCGATTTTACGAATACATTTTTCAGGAACCATCTAAAATTCGGAAAATTTGACACCAAAATATATTTAATAAAAAATTTAAAAAACTATGAAAACATATAAAAATATTAATTTTAATGCACAGCGTATTCATATTTTTAAGCTAATACTACATCCATTTACCGTTAGTGAATATTGTATACGTTATTGCGTCATCAAACTCAAAATCGAAAAGAAAAAAATGGACTAGGTACACTATTTGTCGCAAAGTTCGAAATTTCTTCGATTGAAAAATTATGTCAAGGCTGTAAAAATATTAATTTTACTGCAAATGAACTATACTCAACATTCCTTACCCATTCCAACATTTCCAGCTCGTGAGCATAGCAACTGAGCTTGAAACCTTGTGAAGCGTGAGAGAAAGAAACGATATTGAGTACCTAGCTACTTCCTCTCCTTTCCGCTAATATCCAGCAACCCATGCCATTAGGCATTATCTTGACATGTGTCGCATTCATTACCTTCGCTGCATCGGTTTCCCAGTAAAAAACGCTCAAAAATGGTATAAGTGACGCAGCAAGTAGACGTGACGAGCGGGTTTTTAACTAAGCTTTTTTTAACTTACTATACAAACAAATAATTCCCTATGGCTATCACAAATTCAAGGGCTTCTCGCACTAAAATGTACTGTGTTTTTAATGGATGTCTGTCGTTACAGAGCAGCGTTTTTCTTCACCAAATAAGCCTATGATTAGAGACCGTAAATATTCGTGGATTCCTTTCGAGACAGGCTGGAATCCAAACTCGTTTAGCTTAATGCTGCGTCAGTGATTGGACCGCAATTTACCTGAAGGACTCTGAGCCAATGGCAAACACTCAACAAAAGAAGTATCGAATCATAATGATCGCAATAAACAGGTGTCCCGAGTCGGTAGCCAATAGCCAGGTGATATTTGCCCGAGTACATAGAGAATCGTGGAGTATATCCTAGTGGTCATTGAAACCGCGGATTTTTCCAATCCCTACCTATGATCACTTTTATGAAACAATACAGGTGTACACTGAACTGTGTGCTTGTTCTCCTCGATTATGTTACTAAAAGTGCGTTCATTAATATTTTTCAAGCCGATCTGTTAAAGATTAACTGATAAATATGATAAGGTGAAGTCCATAAAAATGCAAGGCAGGGAATTCTTCCAGCCATGGGCGTAGATCCCGGGGGGGCCAGGGGGGCCCGGGCCCCCCTGGAATTAATGGGCCCCTCCTTGGGGGGGCCCACTTCGTGATTTTAAAGTTAATGGTGTACACAACATATATATATTATTTATATATATATATTTATATATATATTTATATATATTTATATATATTATTATTATTTACAACGACGACAGACACTTTGACATGCTTTGCATTCCTACCTTCGAGTTCCGTAGTTATTTTCCCCTACCCCTTCTGCGAAAGCCATGGTATGGAGTTTTCCAGTGAGAACTTTGAAACCCTTAATTCCCAGAAAACGTTCATTCCAAAGGAAGAAGCTAGGGTAGGGTTCCGTTAGCTTTTCCTCCCTATTGTTACCCACACTACCTTGTCATCTGAAACGACAGTATTATAGGTTTCAGGTGGGGACGCACCACAACGCCGAAATACCACAACGCCGAACGTACAATAACGCCGAATACCATAACGCCGAATTCCAAATTGACCACAACGCCGACGACCCGAAAACTGCCGTGTACCACAACGCCGAATGACCACAACGCCGAAATACATTAACGCCGAAAAATGTCATTGCAGTACTGCCACAAAAACAAACTCAGAAGAAAGTCACTAAATATACTGAAAGAGAATTCAAATGTACAACAACGCCGAAATACCATAACGCCGAATGCCACAACAACGAATCTACAATATGACCATAACGCCGAAACCAGTATATGACCATAACGCCGAAATTCTAATATGACCATAACGCCGAAACCATAACTTTTTGCCTACCTGCCAGGCATTGAAATGCTGTATTCGTAAGATAAGCGCACTCTCTTGCAACTGTGAAGCTAAACATACAGCCAACATGTTTATCTTTTTGCACATTCAATATCAGTACTGATTTTTCCCCTAGTTAAAACATAACACTTTATTATTTTTTATAGGGCAAATGGAACATTGATCGAAATGAAATATATTTTTGAAAGAATAATTTTTTTTTTACAATTCAAGGTCAAGTTGAAGGTTTTTTATTTCGAAAATGCGACGTTTTTACAAGGGTTTCGAGAAGACGAGGCGGCCTTTTGAAATGTCAGCTCCTTAGAGTTGATTTGAGGAAATAAATTAGATATGAAGTAGTGCCGGGAATGATGGGCAGGAGAAACACGAGATCCCGAAAAATTTGCGAACTTTCGTTGAAAATCTGGAAGTAAATTGGACCCGGATCGCCTAGGTGGGAGGCTAATGCTGTAGCTAACCTCCACTCTTGCAGTTACTAATATATTATTCGATTCAGACTTACGTAGTTATAACAAAAATGATAGGGTTACCGCTTAAAGTCCCGTAGGTACACGCTGCACAATGAAAACGCTGCATGCTCGTTCAATTGCTTGTGCGTGAAGGGCGACTCAGAGTTGGAGGCACCGAGGATAAAGGCGGTATATCGATTTAGTCTCTCATTCACACAAGTCACCTGTAAGTGGACGAGCGTCTTAAACATTTGTCTCAATAAGTGTAGTAGTTTGTAGTTCGTAATTTACACATAAAGTATTTTTTAAAATGTACGCTTTTTGCAAATAGTGCACCACTTGTCTGCAAAAAAAAGTATTATACCATTTTAGGCTATTTTCATAACAATATTTACAATACTTTAGGTGCATAAATTTAAAAAATATTTGATTCATTGCTATAAAATAATGTAAATAGGCTATACATAATTGTATAATACTGTCGAAATAATGAAGAGATTCTTTAATACCAATAAGCCTACTATATTTATATTTAAAAAAATTATAACCACTGTAAAACTAACTGGCATTTCCCTAAGGAGCTCGCCTACATGTGCCTAAACTGCATTGTAGCATGTCAGAATAATTTTTTACAGATTTAGTAAAGTATCTTTATGCTGTTTATCTACGAAAAAAAAACACACACTTCTTTCAAGAAAACATGCGCAATATAAACACCTTTTAGGTCGCGTCTAAATAGCCAAAACTGGGGTGTTTAGGGTGCTATTTCAGAAAATGTACTAGCTGGATACAAATGAACTTAAGGGCGTTGCAATAGGCGGGCCCCTTAAAGGCGTTCAAGTGTGAAATATTCACAGTTTGATGTTTATTATAAATATCGTTAATTCTGTATACATTAGTTGTAAGCATAGTTTGCATATTTTTCTCAAAACAGCTTGTTAAAGACAAAATATGCATCTTACACGAGCATACAATAAGTAAAAACCAATATTAAATTATTCAGAATGAAATTACATGCGATAGGCAATATGCTGAAATATACCCATAACGAAATAGTTTCTTCTTTTTTTTATAATTGCTGAGTTTTCGAATTTTTTTTTGTAAAATACGAGGTTCTTCTGGTATTCATGTGATATCTTTGGGTTATTATATCCAGTTACGTGAAGTTATTTAAGGTGGTCGTTTAGATTATACTATATACTGTGCAGAGCTTCAGCACTTCACGTATCACACAAGTGTACCGCGTGTGTGCTCGGCACTTGCTACCAATACCACTTAACATATGTTACACATGTTCCTAGACCATTGATGCCAGCTTATACAATCCTTTATATAAATAACCTCTTTTGGAAGCTGAAAATGGCTAAAATGGTTATTTTCACCGTCAATTTTAGGTTTGAAAATGAAGTTTCACTGACTTGAAAATGGTTTAGGAACGTGCAAAAAACCTTCATATTTAATATTTCGTCATAAAATGATAGGATCCCCACTGAAATTGCCTTAGAGGGGAGTCTTCGACAATGTTGCTGCATGTCAGAAGACCGCCTGGCGGATATAGGCGTTAGGACCTTGATGCGCGTGTCTGTATCGCTCTTAGCTCTCCCGCCCTTCCCACACCTCGAACATTAAAAACATACCCGCTATCAGGCGGCCACTTTAAATCGTTGCGCAATATTTAGGATTCCTGCGTAGAACTGTTTCACAGCGGAAAGTTTTCAACATAAATATGTTAAAACTTTCCGCTGTGAAACAGTTCTACGCAGGAATCCTAACCCAACAAAAATTATATGTCCGAAACCTCCACGAAATATAATATTGGTTGTTATTCAAATAGTAGTGATTTTCAAAGTGTCCACTTTACCGTGAACGGCCTACCTTGAAAATGAATTATGTAACATGTTAGAAAAATATTAGGTGTACTATGCTTTTTTTTTTTGTTAAACACATTTATATCGCATTTAAGAACGCATTTGCGGCTAGAACAAGATTTATTCTTAACATGAAAAAATTCACAAACCCCTGCGATATGTAAGGAATTTATGAAATGTAATTTTCAAGACCCTAAAAACGCCCGAATATCTCAACCGCGCCATTTCAGCATTATCCTTTCGGGAAACCATTGAAAACCGGAATCAATGTTTAAAAGTTGGACATTGTTTGGTACAAATATAAAACTACAACTTTTATTGCGTCCAAACCACCTTAATACAATGCATAATTATGTTATGTAGTCATCTTGCAAGACTTAAATGTTTTCCAAGCATTTGAATAGCTACTTCAGTTATATGTACCTCCACAGTGCACAATGAAACTTAGGCATGCGGGTTAATAATGATACATGGAAGTGAGTTTAAATGCTATCATGAAATGATAACGAAGCATTAACTGAGGAGACAGCTCGAGAGGAATGATTTTATAAATAACTATTCCGTTCACCAAGTATCCGGGGCTACTAATCATCGCTAACAATTCATATAATAACTGACAATTATAACTTACTTTAATTAATTGTGCCACTTTACAACTACAGATAAGATTCTAAACTTTGCTGCTTTCGTTATAAAGAAAATAAGTTTCCAAATACTGCGTTTAGGTTCCTGGCTGGTAGGCAACACGCTAGGGATTCGGCGCTGTGGTCAAATACGGATTCGGCGTTGTGGTCAAGTATGGATTCGGCGTTATGGTCAATTTGGATTTCGGCGTTATCGTCAACATTGAATTCTGCGTTATTGTCAATTACCGATTCGGCGTTATGGCATTCGGCGTTGTGGTATTTCGGCGTTAAGGTACTTTTGAGAAACACACATAAATTAATTTAGTTGTTTTTAGTTTGCTCATTTGGCACTCCCGCAGCAACATTTTTCGGCGTTATGGTCATTCGGCGTTGTGGTCATTCGGCGTTGTGGTACACAGCAGTTTTCGGGTCGTCGGCGTTGTGGTCAATTTGGAATTCGGCGTTATGGTATTCGGCGTTATTGTACGTTCGGCGTTGTGGTATTTCGGCGTTGTGGTAACGACCCGTTTCAGGTAGTCTGTTTTTAAAGTGGTTTTGCTCTCGTGTGCCCCAGTCTTCTGCTTTCTTAGCAAACATCAACATGGATAAGTTCGTGACGCGGAAGAAACGGAAAACATAATCTGATTCTCACCTGATAAGCTTGATTGTTTTATAAGTAGTGACTATTATTTAGGTAATATATATTTTATTTAAGTGATTATGTAACGTTATTTTTTCCAGTAAATAAACAACTTAATACTTTAACAGTAATTATAGCAGAATTTAGTTTATTTACGAACTGAAACTTATATACCATTTTCTGGAATTTTTTAGCTCATCTCCATTCTGTAAGGCTAGCTGCTCTGTACGTTACATGTGAATATACATGGAATAATTTTTTTCCTCGTCAATATGGAATTTAAAATCACTCCCCTTTTATTATCAAACGATAATTTTCACAATTCATGGCCGATAATCACTTTATAACATTTGTTATTTGATAACTGCAACACTGCACGAGTAAACAGAAGTAAGAGTGAGAAAGAAGTATTTAAACGTTACACATCCGTATTTAAGTTAATAAGGAAGCAAACGCGTCTCTTTAATAACTAATCAAGAGGCATATTTTAACTAAATAATTCACTGCCAAAATACTGATTATACTAAATATAAGCCGAGAAATGTATGTGGTTCAATTAGCTGTAGGATAAATTTCATAGTTCTATCTCCGAGATTTTTCATTTGTGTCATTAAATTTTTTTTTTCTTTTTTACCTGGTTGATGCCTTTACTAAATAAAATAGTCTTTAAGAGTTTTAATATGATTCGATCGTTCATTTGATGTTGATCCGTTTATTAGCTGTGGCGCTTTGGGTTTTTAGGGCGCAGTGTTATAGCGGCAACAGAAATACATCATTTGTGAAATTTTATTCTGTTTTCACGTTTGTTGTATGGGAGCCCCCCTTAAATATTTGTTTTATTTTAATTTAATCATTTATTTTTAAATTGAAATTAGAATAAACACTTTTGGAAAATGGTAATGTATGGGTGGGGTGTTATCTATTTGCATTATATTCACGTATATTATTTTTATAGATTTTTTCATGGATATTTTATGTATTTAGGTTAGCAAATTATTCAAACATGTTTGAGAGATCACTTCTATAGTCATTAATTGATAATTACTAAAACATATGTTGCTCTGCTTTATTGTTAATATCACTTACGTAAAAATAAAGTGTATAACATACGAGCTTAATATCCAGAGAAGACTTGTTTCGGTTGACCTCTAGCGCAAAATTCTTAAATTAAATTCACGGGCCCCCCCTGGAAATCCTACAGATTTGCGCCCATGCTTCCAGCTCATCAACCCTACCCTGGATAGTCTCGTCTGTGTTCAGTCGTCTCTGGCAAGGAGTGGACAAGTTTGCAAACTCAAATATAAATTTATTTTAGTAGCACGCGTCTTACGAAAAGGAAATATATCCAAGAAAGGCATGTCGGACAACCTACTGTCACCACACAAAAGTTAACATGATGCAATGCGTGGTGCAACTGTGTTTAGTCGCTGTGATGTCACTTTTATATCACTCGTGCAATGAGGCAAGTTGTGGAATGCTAAAAAAATAAGGGGAACGCAGGGGAGGGTAGAGGGAAGACGGCAGTCATTGTTTTTACTATTTTATATTATATATATATTCCGTTCAATAAATTATAACATGTATCTTCACGGGGTGGGGTGTTTAAAATTTTATGAAGATAACGATTTTACGAATGCAATCCAAGCGACCGTGAGCGTACGTAAAATCGAGATTCCAGTGTAAATTGCTTCCGAGTCTACTGAAGGTAGCGGAATCCTTATCCCTTTAAACACTTTTGAAGGGGAAAAAGTGGTTTTCCTCTAAATTCAAAATTCCAACATAAATTTTACGTTGTAGACTTTTCTGAACAATAATTCTTATTTGAGTAACTTTAAAGGTGTTAGCTTACCTTAAAATTTGTGAATATTCTGAGCGGATGTGACGAATGAGGAAAACTAAGAAACACTACATAATAACAATGGTTTTTATCTTTACACTTTTCACTGATTTATTTACACTTAAGTTATCTTTACTGACTGAATACACTAAACTAAATCTAGACCAGATGCATAAAACTGTAGACCTAAAGACTATTGAAAAATCTGTTTTGAGATGTTATTTGTGAACATACACATTATTATGACGAAAAAGTAGCAAAACATTTCGCCGTCTACAAGTACATGTCAACTGTCGCGTCGTCTAACTCTGACTTGTCTAAATCTGTTGCGTTGTGTTATCGAGTGAGCTTGGGCAGGATTACGAAGGGGAATGACTCGCCACGGGCGTTGCACTTGAACAGCGTTTTCTCCCTGTTCACAACACCTTATATCGCAGCAGCAGAAACTAATGCTTCAACTAACATAAAAAATGAAGTAGACATGTAAAAAACGATATACAATAATATCTTCGTGTTGAACCACTTCTACATAATACCGAATTTAAATAATTTTCTTTAAAGTAAAACACCTGACTACACTATATTTTTTTTCCTTCCCTGAAAGCTAGGGGGGGGCCACGGCCCCCCCCTGCCCCCGGGTATGGGCGCCCTTGGATGAGATTGTTCCCTAACAAGTTGAATTTTCGTATAAATGTGTGTCCTTTTCGTTAGATATGCTTCATTTATGTCAAATGCGTGTTCAGTGTGTGTATTGTGTGTTCATTGCGTGCACTGTGTGTATTGTGTGTACGTTGCGTGTGCATTGCGTGTCCAGTGTGTATTGTGTGCCCATAGCGTGTCCTGTGTGTGATCTGTGTGTTCAGTGTGTACTGTGTGTAGTGTGTGTTGTGTGTACATTGCGTGTCCTTTATGTGTACAGTGTGTTCAGTGTGTCCATTGTGTGTCCTGTGGATGTACTGTGTGACCATTGCGTGTCATGTTGGTGTACTGCGTGACATGTGTGTACTGTGTGTCCATTTATTGTCCCGTGTGTGTACTGTGTGTCCATTTATTGTCCTGTGTGTATTGTGTGTCCATTGTGTATACTGTGTGTGTATTGCGTGTTCTTTGCGCGTTCATTATGCGCCCTGTGTGTGTGTGTGTATTATTTTCCTTTGTCGATTGAGCTTCCATTTGTGCTTCCTTTTCGTTGATGGTGCTACCGATTTAAATGCGCTTCCTTTATTTCTAATGTGCGTCCGTATGCCTGTAGTCGAGCCATGCTACACCTCGTGGGTTCGGAGATCCTAGTTAAACACCTGACATTGAACATGACCTGTTTCAAATTTTGGTAGAGTATCGTCGAAAATTATCTCTTGGTTCGTAGACCTTGGCCTATGCGCATGACTTTGTTCATGACCTGTTTGCAATGTTCGTCGAGTAATGTCGAAAAATACCTTTTGGCTTCTGACTGGATGTTTCTGACCAGCGACTGGATGCGCATGGCTACCAACTGTAGCTGGTCTCGTACTGGACTTCCATTCCTAGCCACTGCATAGACGTTTCTGGCCACCGACTTGTGGCGTGGTAGCCTGACTGACCGACTGGATGTGCGTGCCGGTCTAACCGACTAACTTGGATAGCTTACATCAGGACGTGGCTGGTCTCCGATTATGTGCCCGGGCACTGAATTGACATGTCTAACCACCAACTGGATGTGCCTTGCTACCTACCTACTGGATGTTCGTTCCTTGCCACTGAATATACTTACGTGTTTGGCTAATCTACTGTGATGTGGAGATGCCCTGAAAAAAAAAAAAACACATGTCAAGGCATACAAAGGACACGAATCGCCTTCTAAGATGACTGTACAAATCGAGAAACCTTGTAAAATTTGCTTGTTTTTTTGTACTTGTAGAAATTAAATAATATTTTTTTTATTTGTATTTTTTTTCCTCTCGAATCAGTAACTTAAATGTAAAATAGAAATAAATATTTTTATCTGAATTTATATTTTTGTATCGAGCAAGGATCAAACCTAGGACAGGATTCAATCGAATCAAGCAGTAAATTAGTTATTTTTTGATGAGTTTTTAGATTTTTCCGAATTTCTAGGTTGATAATTAAGAATTTCCAAGATGGCATCGGCCGCTGGTGGATGAAGAAATAAAGTCGCTATTAAGATTTTCCACGAAGTTTTCCAAATAAGTTTTTTTTTTTACATTTATTTATGTTTTTTGTATGAAGTAAAGATCTAACAAAGGATAATATTCGATCGAAATTATTGGAGGCCGATAGATGAGAATTTTATACCTCTTTTATGAATTTTTCACCATATGTTATTCAATATTTTTTGCCCAAAAATACAACTTTTTTTGCATCGATCAAGGATCCCACCAAGGACAGAAATCGATCCAATTAATAAATATTTTACTAAGTGACTTTTTTGATTATTTTAGGAATTCATTCCAAATTTCTAGCTAAATAATGACAGGTTTTCAAAAAATTGTGGATTTCAAGATGGCGGATGTGGAGTCGTCAAAAATGGTCACCGAGGACCTTATCATAGTCAACGAGCGGCGGACACGCCCGATCATGGACGATTCCTCATGATTGACAAACTACAACTGAGTAAGCCACCAAGCCACAGGCCCATAAGAATAACATTGTGCCCGAAATTCCTGTTTCCTACTACTACTACTACTACTACAACAACTACTACTACTACTACTACTACTACTACTACTACGCCTTTGCGTCTACCGGACAGAACAATAACTAACCGTGTGCACATATTGTAATAGCTTAGGCCCAAGGAAGAAGAAGCTAGCTAGCTTGGCTTTACTCTTTATTTGCAGGCTTTCTCAAAGTCCCGCTGAAGAAATAGCTGGACGATGGAATAAGATTGTCTTGGTGGTCTGTTTTTTTTTTTTTTTTTTTTTTTTTTTTTCGGCCGATAGGAAGTTACGAGCGGATAAAGAAGTTAGGACCGAAGAGGAGGTTCGTAAGAGAATTGGTATGTTCGAGGGTTGGTGGGGCGGGGGGGGGGGGGGAGGGGGGGGGGTGTCCCAGATAGGCGTCGGAGGTATCAAGGGAAATAGACTGCCCCGCCAGCTGTGTGGGTCCTGTGACCTCATGAACGGCCGGACCCGTAGTGGAGGGTTCTCGTACACACACTCACGCACACCTTCTTCCTTCCTCTCCCTTGTCACCTCGTTCTCTCCCTCACCCACACGCCCCGCGGTTACCCGGGCAACAATGCGAGGTCCCCCCCCCCGCCCCCTCGCTGTTTGTCCGGATCTTCGCGCCGAATCAATGCCAAAAAACAAGCCTTCGGTTCGCGCGATCGCGTCTCAGACTTACGGTCGGCGTCACACACTGCGCGCGGGGGGCATGCCGTCTGCTCGCTCGCTAGACTGAAACGAGGGGTGTCCTATCCTGGGCCCCCGCGCTAGCTAGTGTTTTTTTCTTGTAATCGGCGGCCGATTGCAAGACAAGCCATCGCATCGCTGGGGGGGGGGCATGTATTTTTTTTAGCGAAATGTTTTCGTGAATAGCAGGATACGGTAGTATCGTCTGGTTTTCGTGATTGGTCGAGTTTCTTTCATCGATCACAATTAGAGCCACGGAATTTTCGCGCATTCATTTAGTCGCAAGCTAGAATGCAAACCTCCACACTGTCTCACTGTGTTCATGATTGGTCCGCAGTTTTTTGGACACGCTCCTCTACGACCGTGAGCCAACGATGTCCAGCTAGGAGAGAAGTAAGCGAATCAGGTAGTGCCAAATAACAAGGATAAAAATGTTCTCGCTAAGAAATCAACCAATGGGAAAGTAAACATGGGTCGAGCACACCTACAACTTTGAATTCTATCCTGAGGCCAGAGGAATCCGCGAAATTTCCGGGACTCTTAATTATCATCATTCATTCAGCGTGAAAGCAAACACGTTGTGAATGGCCCGGCTTCTTTTGCAGTTGGCCCCCAAATTACTTGCGTGGGCATGCCGTATTTGAAGTCTAATTATCGTTCAGATAATTTTTTTTCCCCCTCTAAAAATGCCTGCTCCTAACCATTGCCCTATCTGGCCGGGCCATTCAGGACGCGTTTGCTTCCGCACTGCATAGCTATGATTGGTGTGGTGACAGTAGACATGCACTTGAAATAAACCCCAGCCAACCACGCAACTCAGAAAATGCTACAAAGTTTTAACACACAGCTGGTTGGGAAAAACTTTTCGCGAAAAATACGTGGCCCATAACAACGCGTTCCTGCCGGTGGGGCAATAGAGATTCAAGACTGTCATAAATTATAATTTAAAAAAATCTGATATTTACGTTACAAATTTATTAGGACTATTTTGTAGTCCAAAAGAAAACTCAATTTATATTTGAGTATTTGTTTACTGGCTTATTATATAAATACTTTAAAAAAATTTACTGACGTAAAACAGATGAAATAATAAAACAAAAATATTAATGAAATTGATATTCACACCCAGAATTTCAATCTCCGTCGTCAGAGCTGCCATCATCATTTTCACAGAAATATGGCGGAGGCCCAGGTCGGGAACTTCGCTCCTGTGACTCAGTTTATATGCTTGCTTTTTTTTTTTTTTTTTTTTTTAATTCAGACAGGTTTAGTGTTCGTCTGCCCCCGTGTGCGCTGCGGCTAAAACTTGGTGCAGCGTTTTTCGACTGAATGTTCTTCCGACCGCTTTTCTTCGAGTGCGCGATGCAGGTCCCTCAGGAATGCACTTTGGGCAGTATTCCGAGATGTTCGGGTAAGGTAGCGAATAAGCACTTTGCCTTGTTGGGATGCAAACGTATCCTAACTCGCGGGCCGTATTCCAGAACGTGCCCAAACCAAATCCCAGCAAGGAAACAAATCGGTAACAGTTTTAATAAACTGTGCCCTGCGCGAGGCTAGAAACTGGTTTGAACAGATTCTGTCGGACGTTTCACAACCATCGACCAAATTGTTACTGAAAAAATACTAGAGATAGCAGCAATATCGTACAAAAATGGAACTGTTTTTTTCTTCTTCTAATTTTCTAAGTACGTTTTAAGTTGCGATTATTTATTGTTACGACCATTAAATTTTACAAAATGTATTCCAAGATAGTTTCGCTATCGTAAAGTTTGATACGCCAACATGCTTGGTGCGTCCCCCGATGATCACAGAAATGACTATGTACGCGGGTCCGCCATCTGGACGAAATCAACTAAAAAGTGAACTCTGCGCATGCGCGAAAATTGGCCAATCGGCAAGGACAGGACAAAAAAATTCCGTTCCCTAAAAATAAGGGACAGGCAGGCAGGGTCTCCACAGTTAGTACTTTCGTACTAGATCTAGTACTTTTATAACTTTTTTAGTGGTTCAGTGCAGATCTAGTACATTTTTCTTTAATATAATAATATTTTGTAACTCCAATAGGTTTTATTATTAAGCGTAATTATTTTTAAAAAGCTATGGCATGTATGTGTGTGTTGTGTGATATTTAAGTTCGAGCATTGCAATGTCATAATAACTTCCTAAATTATTAAAAACCATAACAAATTATAATTTAGTACTTTTTTCTAATCTAGTACTTTTTTCTCGCCTAAGTTGGTAAGAAATATTTTTTCCTTGTGGACACCCTGCAGGCAGGTGTCCTGTCGTGCAGTAGGTATAAGGTTAGGGTACAGGTGAAGCAAATTCGAACACTGTTAATAAATATGTCTTGAAATACCGGCTTGAGTAAATTGATCAAAATAGTACATGTAAACAATTGGTGCATAAGAAATCACCGAGTGAAAACTCGCAGCGGCTCCGGTTCAACCGCATCGTGTGACATGGGCCTACCGCGCGGTGTTTTTCACGGCTAACCTGAGGAACAGCGACTTTTCAAACACGCCGAGTTTTTTATTTCATTTTCTTATTGTAGTGAAACTTTTTTGCTAAGGTGGCTACAATTTTCGAGCGTTATGAAAATTCCGATCGAATGAAGAGAATAGCTAGGTACGTGGTGGGGGAACCGGGTTGAGGAGGTGACAGTAAAGTACTTGGGGGGGGGGGGGCGAAAGAGGAAGAGACGGCAGGAGAGAGGTAGAAATGATGCAGCATACCTGCACACTTGCATGCTTTCCCACTTACATACTTGCGCAACTGCATCCTTTAGCGCTCGCATACATTATATATATAGGTATATATATAAACTGCGACCTCAAACAAAGAGAACAATTATTGTTTCCTATATCTATACTAATATTATAAAGCTGAAGAGTTTGTTTGTTTGGTTGTTTGTTTGAACGCTCTAATCTCAGGAACCACTGGTCCGATATTTGAAAAATTCTTTCAGTGTTGGATAGTACATTTATCGAGGAAGGCTATAGGCTATATTATATTATCAATAACATTAGGGATCCTTACTAAAAGTCCAATTTAGAATCAAATGCGTTGGAGGGGTTTAGATACAACATGCAGTACACGTACGAAGTGTGTGTTGACAATGCCGCAGGCGCTAGAAGTTTATTTCCTATTGCCTATTAACATTGTTGCCACGCACTAGATGCCTTATCATTCTTAAATTTTCCCATACAAGTAAAAAAAAACACCCGTGTGATATTAACAACGAAGCAATCAGTACCCTCATATAGAATACATAGAGATAGTGTGAGGTATATATGTAGATATAAAGAGATAAATACAGATAGAGAGATACATAGATATATAGGACTATAGATGTAGAGATAAATATATATTTAGAGACATGGATAGATTATTTGTATATGTGTAATTACTTCAAACATATTACAAAACAAAACTGAATGAGGCATTGCAATGCATGCCGAGCATTAGCTAGATAATGGAATCTTTTCAATATTAGAAATCCCTTATTTTTCAGTTTTTTTTATATTGCTTTATAGAGTCTAGATTACATACAGACCAGGTAAATAACTATAAACTGGCAGAACAACGTCTGTCGGGATCTGAAAGTGATATAAATTATTTTGCACACTTGACATTCAAATTAAGAAGACAATTACTAACTACATCTGATCTCTAAACAGTTCCCCTTCACCCTGTGTTCAGCCCGGGCAACGCTGGGTACTGCAGCTAGTATACATATAAACTGCGACCTCAAACAAAAATAATTGTTTCCTATATCTAATAATATAATCAACAAGTTGTTTCACTTTCGTCGCGCTTTGACTCCACGCACTCATTTGTTTTTGTCTATTATTTCAGGTCTTCTTCTATAAATTTTTCATGTTTGTTCTCTTGCGTTTATTATTTGACCATAAATAAATATCGGGTATTGGATGATATTTTATATTTTTAAAAGGTCTATCTCAAAGTGTTCATGATTATGTACACTTGCGTAACTTTTTACCTTTTATTAAATAATATTGGTAAAGATCTGTTGACAATTTTTTAGACGAAACACAAAATGCAACAGAGCGGCCGTGATGAATTCACAAGTAAAGCAATACATAATTGTAATGACAAGAAAATGAAGTCACTACTCGGCGTTTGATTTAAGTTTGATTCATTAAACAACTATGGTTGTTTGTTTGTAAATAGTTTTATCATATATTTTTTATAGTTCTAAGAAAATTACGTGACAATTAATGTTTTAACCCTAGCATGAACTAAGGACATCCATTCTAAACTACTTAGGAATTCTTTTTTTTTAACTTTGGCAACATTAATTTTTCATATTTTTGTGAAATCCCTGATTTTTTGTGCGTTGAAGAAAATATCAGTTACTTAAATAGTTTTACGGGAAAGTCTAATAACTGTAAGTTTGAATCTGATTGCCAAACGATTGTGTTGTGTCATATCATGCCAGCGTTGAAACATAAACTGACCATTAAATTAACTTACAGCATTTATGAAGCAACATTTGGATTAATTCTATAATTTCTAAACAATAAAGCATTCTTACATCGTAAATTCGATGCAAATTATAAGCAAAAAACCAAAACATGACTTTATTACCATCCCCCCCAACGGGGTCATTTGCAGATTGTTATGATAAATTGAGTCCATAGAAGCTTGAACAAGTAAGAAGTAGTATTGTTTGAACTAGCGTCATATTTTTTTATGATAGTGATGCTATATGTGCATGTAAATACATATATAATGACGCAAACATCCAACTTCGTGCATTATTTTATTTTACTGATAAAAATATGAACCATAGCTGATTTGCGCGTGGCTCGTCCAAGCCGATGCGATATTCATTACTTCAGTTTCTTTACACATTTTTTTTAAGGTGTCCTTGGTAAAGGAGGGGGGGGGGGGGGGGTTGGTTGAGGAGAGGTCAAAGGACACATATACGGCGCTGCTGTAAAATGTAAATGTCCCGGGGGACAAGGGGGGGAAAAAAAAAGTCTGCGCGCGCTCGGGCAGCTTCGCGTCCATCTCGTCTCAGACTTCGCAGAGACGCTAGTTGGGGGGGGGGGGGGGGGGGGAGAGTTCCCACGGAGCGTCGCGACGCGCGCGTGCGCAGCATCGCTTCAACTGGCCGCCTTCACGCTCGTGGCGGGGCCTGCGCACGGCAGTCGGCGGGAGTCATTTCGCGAACGGGAAGGGAATGTGTAACCAGACGGTGCTGCCGTCTGTGTCGAATGGCGGGGAACCAAAGTTCACAAAGCCAAAGGGAAACTGTATAGTACCAACGTTTGATGAACGTATCTACAGACACTCTTGAGCAGTAAAAAAAAAAAAAAGTAAAAGTGTGTTGTAAAAATTACAATATTTTTTTTTTAAAATCAATGTTCTAAAACATTTTGGACTACTTACTTTCATTATATTTTTTTCCCCATATAACTGTGTAGATAACGCTAAATGAACTTGGATCGTGTCCGAATGCGTTCAGAGATAGAGTCCAGTCTTGACGTCAGAGGTTGCGCTACCTCGTTGTCCGAACTCGAAGAAGAGAATGGCAAAACGAAGAGTGAGCGACATTGTTCGCTTCGCTGCACCATACACGCCCACTTTTCAAAGTCTCCATCTTGGTTTCTGTTGTATTTTTTATTTTCTTAAATCCCGAATGTTTTGAAAATTGACAATTTTTTTTTCTCTCTGCGTTTGTTCCGTCATAATGCATTACTTACAGCGTGTTTGTATGCCTACGTGAATTTTTTTTTTTTTTTCAGTTTACCGTTTCTTCCGTAAGAATGGGTTGACGTCCAAGTGTGCCAAGGGCATGGTGTAGGATGGACATCCACGTTCACTGGAGAGTGAACCAAGGGATGCAAAAAATATATTACACTTTTGAAGTCGGACAGGGCAATATGCGCCGTTATACCGGATTGTCAGACTGGTCAGGAATATCTCTCGGTGAACAACAATGAAAACACGACTTGAGATACGCAGTAATTCCATATTTCAGGTTATTATTAAAAAAAAATTGGTTTAATTTTTTTTGAATTAACTGACACTGTATTCACTGATGCATTTATATACGAGATTATGAATTTATTTGTTAATCATTACATTTTTTTCGTCTCTAATTACCTCTATGTATGGAAGATGTCAAACACTAATTTGTCCGTTCATATCATAAATTAGGTCTCAGTTTTACCATGGACCTATATACAGCTTATATTTTTATATATCTAATTTTATAACCATTCCTTGAAAACGTAATTGACCTTTTATACTGGTTGGTTTTGAGTGCTGCTAATGGGTTCAGCTCCAAATTCAAATTCGTATACCAGCCTTAAAAATCACTTCAGAACATAAGACGTAGTGTGTTTCCAACAAATATTTTCGTGATGAAAATCACAGAGTAGCCAGTAAAATAGGCTAGCTGAAATTAAATAATTTTTTTTCTGAAAGAAATTAAACCTCATTACATAGTAGCCAGTAAAATAGACTTTAAACCTAAAAATTTCCAGTTTTATATTTAATTTCATCCTCCTTATCCACACTGCACAGAAACGTTTAAAAAGGAAACGTTGCCAGCTAATTATGAAAAAAAAAATTGCAATGAGTATTTTTCATTTTGTGTGAAAGTTCAGTCACTCAAATTGTCGGCAAGTTTAACTGTGTGAAAAGCAGATGTAAAAAATAATGGCCTGGGACGTGACATACAACCTTTATGTCGCACTAGCTTAATTGTTGAGAGCACGACTTACGAGGTGTTGAACCAGTTCATACGACGTGTTACATTGAAGTAGCGGGCCCGGGTCCAAGACAATGAAACCTTCTCAGGGCCTGATTGTTATTCATGTCGGTGGCGCTATCTGCTCGGCGGTGTTTCCAGGCTCAGCCTCTCTTCCCCCCTTCCTCCCCTTAAATGTAACCAACACCCACCACCCACCCCGCCTCCACAGCATGCCGTGATAATAGCATAACAATAAACGAAGGTCTCGTGTTATCGGAGCGTATACCGCTTCACCCCTCTCCCTAGAAACCTTACGTTCGTGGGAACTTCATGCACTCACTGCGCGCTTTTCTATATATATGTACGCTCTTCGGTATCGTAACTGCTGAAGTGCTTTGCACTAACTTTCCCGGGCGTATTATAAACTGGGAGGACTACGAGACATTCAGCTCTCTTTATCTCGCAAAAAAAAAAAAAAAAAAAAAAAAACCTCTATGGATATTTACCCTTGTAAATAATGGGGTGGATCGCAACAGGAATAAAAAAACAACACTTTTAAATAAGAGAAGCCTGACATTTACTAACATGACCGCCGAAATTATTTCCGTGTAAGATGTCTTGTGAATTGATGTCATTTCCTCAGAATTTTTTGCAGTTTTTTCGCCGACCAGAAAATGTGTAATAAGATGGGTGTCATTTGTCGTATCTGAATTGGCTACATTTTGGTATTAATATTCCATTAGATAAAACGTAAGGGAAAAAAGTATGTCTCTTCTTTCAGCTGGAGGAAATAAAAATACAAATAGCTCTAAGATCAGACTTTATTTATTAATCAATAAAAATAAATATCATAACGTATATTTGTGATTAAAACTTATTGCAACAATATTCATACCAACATCATACTATATTCATTTTTTAAAATTTAAAACCACAACAATACCAAGTTTCTCCTTATTACGAAAAACTGTCATGACTTAGACTAGGCAAAGGGCTAAAACTACACAGTTACTTCTGTTTGAAAATTTTATTCATTCACAATCCCCATCGCATCTAGCTAAAATATTTCACTTCCTAAATTCCCGTCACTCGTTCTGGAAGCAACTATGTATGCTGTGTTGATTCCGTTGCATCACTACAGCGCATGTTCCATCCTTCTCTGTAGCTGCAGCGCATGCTTGTAATGCACTTGGAGAGCCAGCAAGGCAACGCATTTCATTCTCAGCTTACGGAAGATCTGTTTTGAAATATATACATCGTAACTTGGTATGTGTAGGGACTGTGATCCGTTCTTTTTAAGGTACGAGTGTGTGTATATGGTGGCTTATACATTTTATGTGATAAGTTAATTAGCTTAATATGAAGGGTTAAATAATGTATAGTTTTTAAAGTAATACTGTGTATTTTACATAATTTTTTTTTGTAAATTATAGTTTTTGTTCTTGTTTAGCTATTTTTTTTTAATTTTATACTTGTACTGTGTACTTTTTTCTCTGCAAGGAACAAGACCACCATTTAAGAGCACATTATAAAAAAAATTATTATATTTTTTTCCCCAGTATTTTAAGTGTGACCAATTTTCTTAGCTTAGTCTTTTTTAGTGATAACTTTTTTTTTTTAATATTTAATGTTTATTTTTATTTGTAAAAGTATTTTTTTTAATCTGGTGTTAAGTGTAAGAAAAGGCGGTGTCCGCGTCTTAACTACGCCAAGTGTAAAAATAAGACGAATAAATAATTACTTTTAATGATGTGACTTGTAAGCAAACTGTAATGATTAACTCTTAATTTTGATTAATAGACTCGTAGAACGTTTTAGTGTTTAGGAAACTATTTTACAAATGTTTTCAAATAAAGTTTAAAATCAGTAAACGTTACACCATCAGGTTGGTGCCTTTGTTGATTTAAATCACTCTCGTCAAAGATCTTTGGGTTTTGCGTGTGTCTGTCTGGTGTATGTAAGATTATGAATGTGTTGCTTAGCGATTAAATAATGTATGACGCCTTCAGTGTAAGGATATCGGGAGAACTCAGTAAACTTTAAGGTTCAATTAAAACATTTATGCTGCTTTTTGTGTTTTAATTTAACATTTGAGTCTTTGAAGACACATTTTAATTAAAAATGGCATGTACATATTTGCGTTATTTGTAGCCACAACTTTATATTAAGCCAGTTTGTGTGAATAGAATTAGATAGGAATTTATATAAATAAATACCGCGAGTTTAGAAGCCATGGTTTATCGCGGAACAAATAGGTAAACCTGACGTTTGTTCAACTTCATTAACGAACACAATATTTAGTATCTAAAAAAAAAATGAAAATACTTTACTTTCCTCATCAATATCAAGACAAGGAAGTACAAATTACAGTATATTTGACTAAAACGTATAATTTCATAAATAATATCTAGATCCTGTCCGAAGACCTCTCTAAATTAACATAGATCCTGAAATCGTTTGGGACAAAAATATATTCTTTGGTTTTATGCTGTGGGGTTGGTAATGTTAGAAGCGTTTGTAAACCATTTGAGAAACAGAAGGAAATTTTTTTTTTATTAACTTGGAAGAGCAATCTCTGTTTACTTTTATGTTCCTTGGTCACTCCGAAAGTTCACTATTCGTTCCCCCATACATTACACACATTACACTATCCCGCAAACCGACACAAAACTTTTCACTCGCTCGAAACGGAGTTCGCGATCTCACGAGGACACTCTACGCTCACTAGTAAACTGACTAACGGACACACTCGCGTACTCGCCGTCTCGCTCAACTCCCGCGTGTTCGCTAACGAACTCACTGTCCAAATCGTTATCCAACTGTCACTGTCACTAACCAAACTCACACATCCACTGTCCAACTACCCAATTCCCTCCGACTCCAAACTCAACGTTAATGTATTTTCTGATTTATTTTTGGTCATTGTAATAGGTTAATTGGGTAAGATATGTCACACTAATAAAATTATCACAAAAAATAAAAATTTAATTTTTCTTTGGGATCGTAAGTTTTCGCACGTCTAGGTGATTATTGCTACTAAAACGAATGTTGTGGTTAGGTTGAGTCAGCGACTTGTGTTTATTCCGCCGGCGAAGTTGCACGAGCGAGCGCCGAACTTCACATATGTCTAAAATATGAAGGTGGACCTAGCGTCCAAATGCCCTCCTAACCACCGCTTGGCAAATTATTTCTGTCCCAAACAAATCCTCACTCTGTGTCCCGTATTCCCCTACACCAGCGGTTCCCAACCGGTGGGTCGCGATTCGATCCTAAAACTATCAGAAACCATGGAATAAACCATCAGAAAAAAATAAGAAAAATCGAAACAAAACTAATTGTTTTTTTATTTGTTTTCTTGGTTCTTGATTTTTGGCATCTGGTGCAGACAACAGAACCACTACATCCCTTCCAGATGACTCACAGTCACACAGGTGGTGCACACTCTGGCAACGCCGCTCCCCCTCCAGTTCTACCGACCCGCTGTCGAAGGTCACGCCACGTGAGCACTATTGTTTACTAACCTCAGTCACTCAGTCTTACTGTGGAAATCGTGCAGTGTGTTACATATTTGGTGCAGCTAGTTTTACAACGTGTTGGTGTTTGGTTTGAATTTTCGCTTTGTGGTTGTGTTGTGGTTTAGCAAAGTTTTGAAGATGGACATCTGGTTGAAAACAGGATCTTTTGGTAAGAGGACAATTTCTCAAGTACCTATCTATTGATGAAGTTGAGCCTGGCCCATCAAATAGTAACCTAATTAATTCTGAAAACGGTAAAGTGCAGGCGAATGCAAAGAAACCAAAAACTTTCTTCAGGAAATATAGTACCGATTATATATATCATGGTAAATTATATATACATAAGGAAGGGACACGATACATATAAGGATTTTTACTCCACCATGGACCGATGGACCGTGGATGTATTCGGACAAGGAAAGGTGGGTCGCCAGCTGAAAAAGTTGGGAACCATTGCCTTACACTACTAATGCATGCCTTTTGTATCCTGCATGATTCAGCCCAGGTTTTTACCTGTGCCTACGCAGGTTTTACCTGGGCCCAACGTAACATTGTTTTAATTTTGGTTTAAGATAAAGGAGTTAACCACGGCTGGCCAGTGGCCGAACGAGCACACGATGCATGCACGGCTAATCCCAGCATGACCGGGCGTATAGGCTTCGACCTGAGACGCACCTAGGTCCCTCCCTAACCCGGACCACTCCTGCTCGCACACGCACCGGCACAGCCGGCTCCGGAGGCCTCGCAAGCCAACAGGTACTCGTAGAGAGCCTCACACGCGGTCCGTGTCGGCGGGGAACGGAAACACACAACTTAGAACAGTCATAACTTAGAAACCTCGAAAAAATCCACGTAACTTAGAACTGTCATAAGTTAGAACTATCATAACTTAGAAACACATAACTAAGAAACAAAACGTAGAAACACACCACTTAGAAACGTCATAATCTAAAAAGTCATAACTTAGAACTATCACAACTTAGAAACACACAACTTAGAACTGTCATAACTTAGAAACACATAACTAAGAAACAAAACGTAGAAACACACCACTTAGAAACGTCATAATCTAAAAAGTCATAACTTAGAACTATCACAACAAAGAAACACACAACTTATAACTGCCATAACTTAGAAACACGTAACTTAGAAACACGCAACGCAGAACCACACAACTTAGAAACGTCATAACTTATAAACACACAACTTAGAACAGGCATAACTTAGAAGATTATATCTTGTGTGTTTCTAAGTTGTGACAGCACCCCAGCGGGGGAACCGCTCCGGTTGCCGGCACGCCGGAGTGCAGTCGGAGATGACCTGGGTACTCGGGCTACTCACGGCAGGTATCTGGACCGCTCACACTGACACAGTGCAGCGGGGACTTGTTACAGTGCAATTTTGCGGTTACAGCGACGAGAAGAGTGCGAGCCTTGCGCTTCGGGGCGATACCACGCCTGAAGCACCAGCGAGCGTCGCACCTATTATCCCGCCCTCACTCTAACGCAAAAATAGCCTTTTAGCAGTCAAAACACTGTGTTGTCCTTTTATGCCATTCAGACACATGGAAATTATTATTGTTCGATTCTGTTACATTTTAATGTAGCAAGACATTTCTTCTGTGAGCTGCATGGGGTTTTTCGTAAGACGAATACCATTTTAATCTAACCCAGGGGTCTCCAAACATTTTAGCCAAAGGCCACACTGACTCCTCCACTAAGTTCCAATGGCCAAGACCTATCTAGCTCATCACACCAAACTACTGTGGTTTTGAATTGAGCGCAAAGTTCCTTTTTTGGACTAACTACAGTTTTAATGTTCGATTTTATTATGTATGTCAGTTATTGTGTTTAATTGTAAGTGGATAAGTTACAGCTGCATAAGTCTCATTAGTCATAATAATAATGTTTTATTTAATTGTAAGCCTTACCTATGTGACTATTGCAAGTTTTTAGGATAAATCTCATATCTTTAATTAAGTTTAAATGTCCAATTTCATTAAGAATGCCAGTTATTGTGTTTCTTAACTGATCGTTGAAAAATTATTATTTAGTATAATTTACTTACATTGTAAATTCTACACCGTAATCTAAAATCGAAACTACAACAGGTTTAATTGGTGGTGCCCTCGGGCCGTAGTTTGGAGATGTATGCTCAAACCGAAATGCACACTGTAGATGCATAGAACAACATATCGGCATACAGCAGGACACTTAACTCTAAATATCCATCGTTCCGTGCTAATTGAGCACCCGATGTTTCTTTCATTTGAGACACTGTGCTTATGTGCAACATTTGCCATGTTAATGATCTCTTTCCCATCTGGGATATCATATATATATTTTTTTTTTGGGAAAATAAAGTTTAACGCTGATTTCTTGCTCAAGGTTTTTTTTTTATCTTTGCTTGATGCTAACTTTTTGATAGTTCTTCGTGATTATTCCTGGTGAGTTCATATCCAGTTATTAAACAAACTCATAGCGATAGCCTGCAAGGGCGCAAATCTGAAGGATTTTCGCAGGGAGATGGACGGCCCAAAGGTTTTGCGCGAGGGTTTTAACAGACACAAGTCATCGCTAGACGGGGTGCTTGTATGTGTATATTGCCCATATTTTAGCCCATCTGCATGAAATAAGCAAAAAACTTTAAAATATAGTACAGAAAGTTCTTCATAAAACATAGTTTTTGCGTTTACGTTCATCAACCACGTTACACAGTCAACTTGTTCTCGGAAGTAGAAGTGTTTTTTTTAGCGTGTGAACGAGACTTCTGCATCACACTCGAGTTATAAATAACAGATTGTATCACCAGCCTTTTTTTTATCAGCGTCCCGGAAGTGACCTCGTAAACATCTGAGGGCAGAGTTTACTTCTTGGTTTTTGCTGAATTTATCAGTCGTGATTATTGACATAAGGACAGCCGCAAATAATGTTTTTCTAAGCGAAGAAGTGTAAAGTGACATACAGATTTTTCACAGATTTTTTTGTTCAGCTCTAATCCTGGTTTAACAATCATGGATATTCACTGAATTAATATTATTATTTGGATAAGAATTTTTACTTGCCAATTAATAATATTATTCATACGAATGAGTTTGCAATTACTTAAAAAATTAAATATTTTTCGTATAAGAGGGTTTATTTTAAAAGTGCACATTTGCCAATCTTTTGGAGGGCTTATCTACAATATTAATGGGAGTACATGTTTTTACATTGATTTTGAATAAAAATTTTATTTTTAGCTAAATGCTTACATATTGCTGTAATGACTTCGTTGCCAAATCGGGGATGGTCAAATGAATCTTGGAAGCCCTTTTTTTGGGCTTACCTACAATTGCTTTGCGACAGCACACCGCGAGGTCATACAGCAATATGCCATAAAATATGCAACAGCGTGTTTGGAACAGAATTTTGGCTGAGTAATAATATATGTACGTATGTTTGAAATCAACTCATTTATAACCAAGGACATGCGGAATCATTGAGTTCTGTGGGAAAAACAGCAAACAATTAATTCAGTTCTGTGACGGGACAGGGTATTCTATTTCCAGAAGTGATGTGTGTGGCAACTACAAACTGGTTGTGGGTATTTTTAAGTAGCAGCCGCTCCGTACTTTTCATAAATAAGAACGGAGGGAAAAGTCCCTCAGGCAGCGCTGAAGACTACGATGCTCGCGCCTCAGAAGGCTCAGCTTGCAACATTTTCATTGGCATGGGCTAAAAAGAGTAGGCCTAATGTTGTAATCGTACACGCATTTCAATAACGTTGCGCCCGCGACGCGATGGAAATAATAAATCTTTGTAGTCGGAGGCCGGTATTCCAAGACACTAAAATAAGGGTTTAAGTGTTGAATATGCTACACCTGTACACTAACCGTATTCCTAGTGCACGATAGGGCACGGCCAGTCCCTTATTTTTAGGGAACGGATTTGTGTGTCCTGTCCGTTGCCGGTGCCCGATTTACGCGCATGCGCAGAGCTCACTTTATCGTTGATTTCGTCCAGATGGCGGACCCGCGTATATAGTCATTCTTGTGATCATCGGTGGACGTAGCAAGCTTGGAATGATAGCGAAACTATCCTGGGATTCATTTTGTACATTTTAATGGTCATAAGAAAAAATAATGGCAACTTAAAAAGTACTTGAGAATATTAGATATGCGGTTATATTTTTTGTGCGATGGTGCTGCTATCTCTAGGGTTTTGGCCGTAACAAATGTATCGATGGTTGTGGAACGTCCGCTGAAATGCGTTGAAACCAGTTTCTAGCCTCGCGCAGGGCACAGTTTATTAAAACGGTTGCCGATCTGTTTCCTTACCGGGATTCGGTTTGGACACGTAATGGAATGCGGTCGGCGAGTTAGATCACGGCTGCATCCCAACAAGGCAAAGTGCTTATTCGCTACTTCACCCGAACGTCTTGGAATACCGCCCGTTGAGTCTGTCGCATCCGCGAAGTTTGTCACGCTGCTGTCGTCACGCGAACGTAATTGTTAGAAAATTATTTTAATTCGCGTCGCGTTCGTCGCGTCCATCGCACTATTGCGATTCCAGTATCAGTTGAGTGACATTTGCGATGTAGTTCCGATGATATCCGTAAGTTTAGATGTGTCGGAAATGAAGAAATTATTTCTTGCAATGCCGATTATAGTCTGTACATACTAATATTTCTCTTATACGGATCACCGTATCGCAGCGATATTGATAAAGCATACAGCACTACCAGCTGGGCGCAAGGATGAGCCCGGCAGAAAAAAAAAATTAACGCAGCACTTAGTTAACAACAGAACACTCTTAAAGTTGAATACACTAAACAAAACTGAGAAAAAAAATAATTTACATTTTAATCATACTTAAAAAAGTAGTTTTCGTGAAACTTCTGGTATCACTGCTGAAAAATATGCTTGCTTTTAGTTGTGGCGAAATTGCGCGAATATGACAATATTAGCTAAGAATCGTACGAACATCTAGAACTAAAGAAACAGGAAAAAAAAATGTTGTAATTTTGTGTAACTGTTTTCCTTGTACATGTAGATAAACATTTGAATTCATGATTGCTTACGTGAATAGCTAGTTTGTATTTTAACCAGTGATTATTAACCTTAAAAATTAAAATTTTCATAGCGTGATTGTTATTGTACATTGGAATCGCGCCTGCCTAACTGAATGGCTTCCATGACCTACAGTTGCACAGAAGAAGTCACAGAACTGTTTTACAGGTTCCAACACACACAGACCGGTACGGCTACTGAACAGACTGCGGCCTCTGTCCGTGCTTGTTGGTTTACTCAAGGCCCTGTGTCACTGTCAAACATTTGCCTCCAACATATTTGACAATAGAGTTGGAGGAGATGTATTAGACGGAAAATGGCTTCCAATTTTTCCATCAAATTTATTTGACCAGGTAACCTCAAGTATGTTTTTAATCATGTCACACTATCAAAGTTCATCTTTCGTCTGAGTTTTTCAAACTTTTCAATTTTTTTCTCAATTTTGAAATTGATTCATATATCACAGTGATTGAAGGAATTTGTTTAACTTTTAATTACGTTAGTGCATTTTTAAAATTTTTTAACATGAATAGATATAAATTACAATAATATTTGTTATACAATGAAATGAATTTTCAGTGTTTTTCCTAAAGAAAACATAATAACTTTTTTTTAACTTCTTTAGTCGGCCATGTATTCTTCGCCATTTGTAAGTTTCGTTGTGACGGAAACAGATGTCATTTACGTTTTTGATTGGCCGATCGCATCCAACATCCAACTTATTTTAGAAACCGCACTATATGCAACACATTTATTGGAAACTCAAGTCATCCAACTTGTCAAACAAACATGGCTGCGCAAGTGACGTTTCCGGTGATATCATAACCCTCCAACTTTATTTGACACAAAAATATTGGAAGGTGTTGGAAGCGATAATTTGATAGTGTGACAGGGTCTTCATCAGTCCAAACCAGCAAGCACTTCTCCACCGTACTACGAGGGTAGTTAGAAAAACCTCCGTCAGCGCACGTGCGTTGAATGGGAGGTGAAAGCAACGCCGTTCTTTTTGCGCTGTGAACAGGTTTTCAACATGTATTGAGGAGTGTAATTAAAAGATTCTATTGCAGCTGACTCGTCCGCTACATCAGTTTGTGTTGAACGATGTCGTAGAAAATCCCGCCAGGAGTGAGAATTCAAACGAGCCAACCAGAAGAATCGTCGGTGCACGACGACTTCCGGTATCGTGTTGGCTTATGATAATGCTCGACCAGACGCACCCAAGAACTCTTGCAGCAGTTCCGTGGGAATGTTTCTTATCTGCCCCCACCCCCCTCCCAGTGGCTTGCGTCGCGCCGCCTGCACGATGACAAAGCGCTTCGCGATGCTATTCAGAGTGTTTTCATCCCCAGGCGGCAGATTTTATTTTTTTCATTGCCTGCAGTGAAGAAATTCCTTTGCACACATATTCTTGATCAACAGTGAAATATAGTAAATTAAAGTACCACAATGTCGGCTGGTAAAGATCATCACTTCCACTTCCTGTTGTTTTGGATGTTTTAATTTTTCGCTGTTCACGACGAAAGCTTGCACGTAAATTGCCAATTTTTTTTCTTCACAAAGTCGACGTCGGCGTCTGGAAAGATTTATCTGGCTTTTCTCACTAGCTGTTCGTAGCCCTCTCGTTCTATATGCCTATTGACATATTCCTTACTCCTTATATCCCACACTGGTCGAAGAGTGCGATCTAAATTAATGAACTCCTTCCAAAAAAAATATTTCTGTCATAAAAAGACATGATGATGCGACAGCAGACAGCACACTCGCTGTGGGCTCGGGCCGAGCATGTTGGGACCTGCCACACATGGGTGGATATGCTCAGTCCGGGGCTCGGCTCGGAGGGAACAGCCATCCGGCGGCGAGCCGAGCATGCTCGGTCTGACCTTTGAATATATGTATATACTGTATATAAGTCACCAGCCCAGGTTAAAATTTCTAATACGGTTTGAGGTAGTTGGTTAATTCACCGCCGCAATCGCCACCATCTCTAGGGCATCGACTTGTGGTGGTCCCTAGCGGAGAAGTGTCGAACTCTTCAAACACCCCTTCCCCCTCCTGATGAACAACCTTGAGCTGCAGTGAATGATGGGTGGGGGGTGCGGGGAATGACAGCGGGCGACAGTGCTGCGCTCTAACGTGTAAATAACAACCTAAGACGATACAGGGCGTTACGGCAGCGCCCTGCAGCGGTGAAGTTCCCAAGCTGCTCATCATACGCTCCTGAAAAACGAAGAGTAAATCCTATCCACTCGCGACTTCTATACAGTATATATATTCAAAGGTCTGACAGAGGCCGCACCAGCCCACACACTGGCGGATATGCTCGCCGAGCATGACCGCTAGTGTATGGGGCGCTTTAAGCGGAAGGAGAATGCAGGTGAGTCGCCAGGCCCTGCGGTGTCGCGTGACGGGAGGTCGCGTGACGCGAGGTCGCGCCCCCCCCCCCCCCCCCCCCCAACCGGCGGCCCGCCCTGGACATCGTCGCGCCAGTCGGCTGCCGTGCGCGCGCCCGCCCGGCAGGGCACGGGAGTCACCGTGCGTAATCTTCTCGAGTATTTTTGAAGTGAAACTTCTGTGCAGCCGGTACGGTAGGTCAAGATCAGAGCGAAATGGTAAAAGAAAATTTGCAACGCCTATTGAGTGCGGCGATAGGTTGGAGGAGATTGAGTAAGAGAGGGGAGAAACCTACTTAATAAAAATTCTAACACTGACTGACTGACAGATAGACAACGCACAGCTTAAACCGGTGGGTTTCTAGGAGCATTACATTTTTTCACAGGAGTTCTTTGTATAACGTTGGTGAGCACTAAGAAAGAATATTTGAAAATTCATTCCCCAAGGGAGTTAAATAGGGGATGAAAGTTTTTATGAAGTGAAATACCACCCTTTGACTTACTCATCACGAACTTTCCGGAACTATAAAAACTGCAGACTTGAAAATCGGCATATTCCTTTTGCTACATAGACATCCGCTCAGAAAGGATTTTACAAAATTCAGCTTCCTGGGGGAGGGGGGGGGGCGTTAAAGATAGAAATTTCTGTATTTATTATTGTCGGCGCTTTCTTCGTCTCCTTGGCAACGGCTGTTGCATTTTTGATGTCTTCTGCGTCTCCTGGCGACGTTTTAATTATTTACTCACTTTCAGAGCTTAATAAGCTACCAGCGAGGGTTGCGGGGTCGTTTAAAAATGTCCCGTCTTCTCAAGTATATGTCCTACAGACTTGATCATATGTGTACTGGTGTGTAGAGCCCACGCAACGCCGGGTACTTCAGCTAGTAACGAATAAAGTGGGTCAAGCAACTTTAAGACTATTTGCAGTTTTCTCGTCATCATGTTTGTTACAATTGTGAACCTACGTTGTCTATCAAATTACTTACTAAAAAACACAGATGGCAGCAACAGCGCTCAGTGGCATGTTTGCAATATATTTTACTCGCATACTTAGGCACTCGCTTAATTCTTATACACACTCACACCTGAATGTATACGCGCCTGTACACTCGTGTACTTGCAAACTTGTTCAAGTGTTTCAAATGCATACATGTGTACCCTAGAAATTACCTATAGCTATGTCTACGATGTTTCACTTACATCGCGCATTGCGGCTATACACCCAGCCTTTTTTTATACGAAAAAATTAAATTTTAATAATTTTAAATGTTTTGTTATTTTATTTTTCTCATGTTGTATAGGTACCTATAACTGGAGAAGCTATGGTCTAGTCTGACTTGATGTAAGCTTTTTGGCATACGCCATTGCTAAGCACATGTATGTCTGTAGAAGAAAACTACAAAAAACCAAAAGACAAAAAACACTAACTAAGCAAAAATTTCTGTTTCAACAGGATATATACACCACGTAATATTCCATAACAGGAATATGGTCAACAAACAAAGAAAAAACAAAGAAAAATGGACCAAGAGGACGGAAAAAAACCCGCAAATGATGTATTGAACCCCCCAAAAAAATTCAGCACAACATTTGAAACGAGACAAAAACACAACAAGACGAAAAGACGAAACAAACACAATAGTTTTCCAAAACAGAAACAAGCCAGCACAACAGTTGAAACAAGAAAAAAACACAACAAAAAGAAAAGATGAAACAAACACAATAGTTTTCCAAAACAGAAACAAGCGACGTTTCGGGAACTGCTATCTGCTCCTGTGTTTTCGTACCATGTGCGTCTCTGTCTGAAGACGGGAGCAGATAGCAGTTCCCGAAACGTCGCTTGTTTCTGTTTTGGAAAACTATTGTGTTTGTTTCGTCTTTTCGTTTTGTTGTGTTTTTGTCTCGTTTCAACTGATGTGCTGAATTTTTTGGGGGGGTTCAATTCATCATTTGTGGTTTGTTTTTTTTCGTTCTCTTAGTTCTTTTTCTTTGTTTGTTGACCATAATCCTGTTATGGAATATTATGTGGTGTATATATCCTGTTGACAACAGCAATTTTTGCTTGATTAGTTTTTTTTTGTCTTTTGGTTTTTTGTAGTTTTCTTCTACAGACATACATGTGCTTAGCAATGGCGTATGTCCAAAAGCTTACATCAAGTCATGCACTCCCATTGCACAAATCTTTCAAAGATAATATGGTCTAGTCTACCTAATCGTGAGCGTGTCGTATGCATACAGATCATTAAGGAAATGCTGTGTCAATTAAAAGCTGCAAACAGCTAACATTAGATAAATTCAACTTAGATGTTTTTTGAGAAATAATTTCTCAGGGAAAACTCTGTATCAGGTTGTACATTCCGATATAGGTACGATGGTCTTAGCAATTATTCAAACATTCTACTGGAAAGGGAAAACAAATTCCTGAACGTTATTTTCGAGCTTTAAAACGTCACGCGAAAACGTTTGCGTGACGTTTTACCGCTATGGTAAATATATTTTGAGAAAATCGAATGAAAAACTTTTATCAGAATGAATTTACGGGGAAATTTTTGGTCAAAAGGGATATCAATAAAATGAAATAGCCAATATGGTGGCGTGGATAAGACCGTTAAAGGGAGACGTGGCTCTAACAGGACAAAGTATGTGTGTATGTGAGAGAGAGAGAGAGAGAGAGAGAGAGATAAGAAATATGTATTTTCTCGGGGGGGGGGGGGAGATAGTTCACCCTTCCAGCTTGTATTGTGCCCGTGAACTCTGCCCTCAACTATGGTCGGCATTCCTCTCCCCCTTGCAGTATTTTCCTCGACCCTTTTTTTTTTTCCTTCCTTTTTTGATGGCTGCTGCGTGTGTGTGTTAACTGCGCGCTGTTATGCGCTCCCTCCTGCAGTAACAGGAGGGTGGCCCGCTTGATATCGCGCCCCTGGCGGCCGGCGCGCGAACAATGCTGTCCGCGCGTTCATTAATTATATCGGCCGAGGCTCGGCGGCACCCTCCCCCCTTAAAAAACCTGCCCCTTCCAGTATCCTAAGGTCATTCGCAGCGCCGCTGTGTGTCCGGAAGCTGCGGCTTTTAGACGTTGCTTGTACTCGGAATTCACGCAGAAAGAACTCTCCAAGGCCCGTTCTACAGTGGCACGTAAACGTAGACGGATCTCCAGGAAATTTTCAACATCGCGTCCGCTGCTTCCACAACGCTCGGGAACGTAACAAATGAGATTGCTAGAGACCTGCACAATTCGCGGATTCATTTCGCGATAGGAAAGAGTACTTTTGACATTATTTTGCTTCAGTGATTGGACCACGGTTTATCTGAAGGACTCTGGGCCAATGAAAAATCTTTAACGGGAGAATTAGCGAATCACGATCATTCCAGTCAACAGGTGTTACTAGGTGGTAACCAATCAGCAGATGTAATTTGCACGAGTGCGTAGAGGATCATGGAGTCTATCCTTTAGGGATTTGAAATCGCGAATTTTACAGGTCTCTAGAGATTGCATTTCAAGGTTATGAAATATATTTTTTCCTAGAGAACAGCACGGGCAGAATTTACCCATATACTAAAAATAAACGACAAAGTGGTAATAGAACACTGGATATTCTTGTATTTACTTGAAACAATTATTTTTTTTACGTATATAGAACATAAACAAACATGGCTACCTCCGCAGCCAAGTACTCGGCTTCTATCGGTCACAATGAGCAACGCAAACGGACGATCTCGAGATTGCCGAGCTAATCCGTATGGGGTCCGTCCTATTTCTGCGTGCTTATTGTGGAAACTCTGTTCCATGAGATTCTTCTCAGTTTACGTGATCCATCTCCGTTTCTGTGGCATTGTAGAACGTGCCTAATCTGGCACGATCTTGGCCAACGTCGTGCTGTATTCGTGATTTTACCGAGTTGTCTAACGTCAATGTAGTATTTTTTTTTGGGGGGGGGGGGGGGGGGAGGAATACCAAGGAAAAATTAATAGTTACTAAAATTGAAATTAAAATCACGTTGTAACAAGCTTATCTGTGGCTAGACACCGAAGCAAACACGTTCACCTCTTCGCTATTTCTATGATTGGATTAAATTAAAATGACTTTGAGCCAATGAGAAAGCCTAGAAAAAAAAATGTCCAAATCACAAGAAAACTCAGGTAACAGATCTCGTGAATCATTAGTTAAAGAAATGTGAAGTCTATCCTAGAGGTCATTGGAAACAGTGAATTCTTCTAGACCCTGTCTATCTGTGGCTGTAGACTGCTGTGCTTGCAATTTAATATGAAACAGGAAATAGTTTACTGAAACGGAAACTGAGCGAACTAGAAACGCGGGACGCACATTGGCGTGACCTGGTGGTCAAGGTCAACAAACTCACGAATTTCCTGGGGAAAAAAAATCCTTACGCGAGCGGCTCGATCGGTGCCGGATTACAGAGTATGCTGAAACCGTAGAATGGCGAATTAAAAGGTGTCGACTAGTATTTTATTTGTGTTTTTTTTTTTAATTTTGAAACTATTGCTCAAGGCTTGCAGTACAAATGTATCGTTTACTTGTATTGCTCGACAGACCACAAGGTCATAGATTTGTGCTGTTGTTGAGGTCATCATTTATGTGGCCTGGTGCAACTATGACGTTATCTAATAGCCGCTCACATGACAATCATTGATTCACTCCAGGTGGTTATGCCGGAGACGGTTAACTTACACCGCACAATAACACTAAAATATTTTGCATTACATACCAATATTCAGGATAGATATGCAATGAAAACGGGACTTTAACAAATATTGTCGGATCAATATGGTGGGATCTCGTCGAAAGCGAGGGCAACGGTTACGCAATACGAAGCACAACTCATCTCCCACAACCGCAATATATATTTTTAAAATTACTGTTTCACGACATTTGATGCGCGATTTGCAAATTTTGTGAAAATCGAAATAAAAGTGATATGTACTTTTCTTGGAACTGATATTCTTGTCCTTGCACCTTTATTTTACTATTTGCGATGTTTTAAATAAAAACACAATTGTCTTACATTAGGTATTAATTTTTACGATGTGTCTGTCGAACGTACAAAAATGTACTCAAACTTCATTATTAAAATTTTTTTTTAAGAATTCTTCTACTTAATTAAAGATTTTATGGATCTAAAAGGTCATTCCTGATATTCATAACGAAAGCATTAATATCTTTATTCCCATAATGGTCGTAGTCTTTTGGCAGGACCTGTATCTCATTATGAGTCTTTTACTTGCAGCAATCCATTCCCAGCACGGCGAGTTCGTCCACCTTAAAAAAAATTTGTATGTTTACAAGGAAATTCCTTGAAAACTCAGTTTCTAGCGAAATAACTTGTAAAACTGCAAGGCAGGTGTTTATAAAATTACAAATGTTGCAAAGCTTTGCCTTTCACTTTTACGAGTTATGTCTTCAGCAACTGAGTTTCCAAGGATTTTTCTTGTAGAAGTACAATTTTTTAACATCGTTGGGTCTCTCATTATCTAGGAATTGATTTGGATACATGCCCTCTTATCGTAGAGTAAATATGATAAATGCTTATATTATTTCATACGATATGTAACAAATAACATATAAATTAATTATAAAAAACTTGATAGGTGAGCTTCCAAGTGAGTGAGATAACAGCTAATAGATGTGAAGTGTTTAGGCATTTTATGGTTTTTAAGGAATATGTTAGTCTATGAATCTGTAAGAATAATGATCGTATCACAACAGTTTTCCGCTAGCAATTAATTCGGCAAGCCTGTGCGTCGCACAGTGAATATATATATTATATATATATATAATGTTCGGTAACCAATACCTAAATGTTTCGCTACTATCCAGCAAATAAAATAGATGATTTGAAAATTCGATAATTTAGGAATTTGAAGTTAGCGTAAGCTGTAGAGTGTATAGAGGACTTATAAGTTTTTGTCACACTTTCAAACCGTAATATAAAATTCCTTACAACAATAAAGAAAATGCAATAAATTTGGATTGTCATAACGTCATCGAAAACATCCCTATCTGATGGAAATTTAGGGCAACAGTGGAAAAAGAAAAAAAAACATTATATACTACAAGATAAACTCATGTAATCTGAAATATGAGTACACGAACAATGGCCAACATACTTAAACACAATAGAATCAAAATATTGAAGCGAATAAAGGGATTGACAACAATCGATATATCCAAAGAGGTTGTTCATATAAGTACATTTTCCAACACTCTCCCTTAATTAAACACTCTCCCTTAATTATATGAACAAATAATTAAACAAAAATGCAAACTAAAAAAAATTAGGTATGAAAATACTATCTGATTCCAAAAAAAATCAGACCAGAACTGTCCATACAAAAATTTCCATTTTTTATAAGTTAGAGCCTTCGTTAAACAATCGGCAACCATCTCCTTCTCCATCTTCAAAATTAACATATTCACGACTATTATCTGTTCTAAGATTTTTAATTTTTTTTTTACTTTGATTTTCAACAAGAGCCTTGAAAATTTTAAATGTCTTAGTCACATCCGATTTATTTCTTAACAAGTAAACAAAACTTTTCCTTGTAAAGTCATCCACAAATGTCAATAAATATTTTGCACCACCCCAACTCGGTACAGACATAGGACCGCAGAGATCACTATGTACTAATTCTAAAATAGCTTCAGCCCTGGTGCCAACCTTTTTATAAGGTCTCCTGGTTTTTTTACCCATTACACGTGAAATACCCTTTTCAGAATCCACAGGTCCTGACATATTGATGCCATCGGCCATACTATCAATTAATAGTTTCATTGAATACTTATTGGCATGTTCCAACCTTCTATGCCAAACTTGACTAGAAGTACCAGCAACCAAACTTTTAACTTCATGATCATGATTGTTTAATTTATATAGACCATTTTTATTTTGCCCTGATGCTATCAACTCTTTTTCGTTTAAAATTTGACACTCATTCTTATCAAAGATAACTGTTAGTCCTTTATTAGTCTTTTGACTAACTGATAATAAATTATGTGAAATGTCGGGAACATACAAAGCATCACCTATTTTTAAATCATCAGTTAATTGGACATCACCTTCTCCAGATGATTGTATTTTAGTACTGTTAGCTACTGTTATATCTAACTTTTTAGGTTTTATTTCTTTAAACCAATCCTTTTTAAGACATATGGGTTGTCGCTCCACTGTCAATAATCCATTTATTTTCTTTAACTAAATCTGTGGACAATGCAGTTGCATATAAAATTTTAGATTGATCATGCTTTTTATCATTATATTTCCTATTGAAATTGGGGGGGTTTATTTTTGGTTTGATTTCCTTTAACTTTATTTTTATTAGGACACTCGAAAGACTTGTGCCCTATTTTATTGCAAGAGAAACATTTAAACGTGTGTTTTCCTTTAGAAAATAATGCACCCTCCTTGGGTTCATTTTAAAAATCTTTTTGTAATAGCAATGTCCTAACTTGGTCACTCATAATAGAATCCTTTGATGCATCCAATGCCATAATTAAAGGATCGTATTCTTCCGTTAAACCATTTATCATAATGACACCTATAAACTCATATTCTATTGGTGAGCCAATATTATTTAATTTCTGAGAGATGGACATGATTTCATTAGATAATTTTCCATATTGTCAAATTTAGAAAGGTTAATTTTGAAAAACTTTCTAAGTAGGAAGAGACTTCTTCCCAAGCCTTTATCCTCATAAGTATTCTCTAACTTATCCCATACCTCTTTAGACGTTTTGAAACCCATTACCACAGGGTAAAGATGTTCTTCTATCATTAGATTAATCCTCGATTTGGCGAATGCATCCTTGACGGATCCGTTTTTTCGCCGGTAACATACTGCCAAAGCTGCTCTCCAACAAGGTAATTTTCCATACCGAACTTCCATGTTGAGTAGTTGGCCCTTCCTTCCAACTTTTGAATAGCTGGGAGTCGCGATTCAGCCATTTCAAGTCCGTAATTGTTGATAGATCTAAACGGCGCGATAAGTCCGATAAACACTTCCACTCTAATTACTTTTTTTTCGAACTCGCGAACTTTAATTTAATACACTATTAATGACCTGGGCCCATAACCTGATGTAAATTTAGGGCAACAGTGAAAAAATAAAAAAAAATTATATACTTAAGATAAACGCATGTAATCTGAAATATGAGAACACGAACAATGGCCAACATACTTAAACACAAGATAAACAAAATATTGAAGCGAATAAAGGGATTGACCACAATGGATATATCCAAAGAGGTTGTTCATATAAGTACATTTTCCAACACTATCGCAGCCATGTTTGTTTGTAAAGTTTCTATAGCATTAGTTTCCATGATATAGAATTTTCCGAAGGCTTAATTTGGCGGGCTTTTTAATTATTAGCTGTAAGACGAGATCAGCTGATTAAAAATGTGGTCGTCAGCAAAATTTTAAAAAAAAATGAAAAGTGTTTCCAACACAATGAAATTTATAAATAGCGGACAAGCTGAAATAAGGTAAAAAAAAAACTTTCGTATCAAATTATTCAGTTACCATGATTTCAGTTATCAAAGTGAATAATGTTACAACTTTTAAAAAATTGGAGAAGACGCAATCTGTTTTTTATGTTATTTTTAATTACATTCGTTTGGCATGTTGAGAAATGTATACTTACTTATCATAAACTGTTAAAAATTTTGATCATGTAACATAATGCAGTATTATAATATTTTAATCGAAATTTTTGCACTAGCACGCATTATATAATAAATGTTCTCAGTGTGGTAGCGTCTAAATCTCATTTGAAGTCATATGTTTATACTCGTTTAGTGGAATAATTTTAATGCGATAGAGTTACTGTTGGAGACTAATGCTTAACTGTTAGTACAATATCCCGACTAAGGTTTACCTTCACCCATCCGTTTACCAAATTAAAAATATTTTTTAGTTATCATAATATATTAACAAACATATCGCGTATAGGTTGCCTGATTAAATTAAGTCAAGGCTACCCTTAATTAAAATTAATGTAATAAATATTTTCTTAACTTCTTCATTTATTTGTTAACCAAACGAAATCAATATTGTGAGTAAGAAGCATAAGGAATAAGAAAAAGTTGGGTTGTCTATCTTTGTCTAGTCCCTACTACAGGGTTGTCAGGTATGAACAGGTGAGTTGATACTATATATTTACACTCATCCGTTTTCGTATTAAAATACTTATCAAAATAAAGATAATCAGATTACGAACTCGATGGCATTAGGTTGTCTGAGTAAATTCGGTCAAGACTTGCGGTTGTCGCAATTTAAGACAGTGCGAGAAAAAGAAGCATTGCACGTACTATTCAATTCGATAGACAAGCATGCAGCGGAATCTGTCTATGAGTAACCGTGCCTTAATGAGCGTACGAAAATGTTCTCTGCAGCGTGACGTTGCCTTAGTTAATGATTCCGTGCTATTTTAAGAAACAAAAATGTTCAGCTATTTGAAAATTTAGCTTACATGATTACTGGGTACAGAAAAATTGTCCCTCGCAAAAAAAAAAAAAAAAAGCCTTATCCTACGCACAAAAAAAAAATATATATGGGCGCGTTAGAAGTGAAATTTCACATTAAGAGGTACAAGAATGTGCCAATGTATGCGAATGAGCGAGTATACGAGTGAGAAAGTATGCAAATGCTCAAGAATGTTAGAACGCATGTAGCTATACAAGTTTTTAAGTAGTCCTATGTAAGCACACAAATATGCGAGTTTGCATTAACGCAAACATGACATCGAGGCGCAAATCTGTGTGATTCGCAAGGGGGGCAGCCAAAATAACCAGGGGGGGGGGGGGGGTAAGAGAGATCCCAAGAATTTGTTCACGTTGGGTTAACCGACATGTCATATCAAGATAGGTACTTGTATGTTGTATACTGCCCATATTTTAGCCTAAATGCATGCAGTAAAGCAGAAAACTTTAGAATATACAGGATGTTTTCCATAAGACATAGTTTTGACATCATACCAAATTTCACAGTCACTCAGTGAGGAAATCTTAATTCCAGGGTATGGGGGGGGGACTTCCCTGCCCCTCCCCCTATGGCATTAGTGTCAATTTACCGACTACCACTTGCAAAGCACCGCATGATATTTATGTGCTTGTTGCGTAAAGTCAAAAATTGTTAAAAATGAGTTATTATTACAGACAAGTTTGCGAAATTGATAAGAGAGATGAGATACATTAATTTAAAACAATTAATGAGTTTCCAAAGTTATAAAGTAGTTAATAAGGCTTAAACTGACTTCAATAAATTTGATTGTTTACACTCGCGATTTTCTCAAAACTATGATTTCAGACTTAAACCCTTTTTACGAACAAGCACAGATTTGTTTCCGAATACTGACAACCATATGAACTTGTTTAAAAACACTAGTGACAGAGCAACAGTGGTTGAGATTACAGTATACCATTGGTTACTACATTTGAAAACTAATCTTATTTGAGAAAAAAGTTACATGAAAGGAAAAATACTCTCCCATGTTTTGTTTTCTGGACTGGTTAGTAAATGTTATCTTGTTCTGCTCGGTCCCGCATAAACAACCCGCTATCGTGTTTATACTTTTTTTTTTAAAATGTATTTTGTTCCGAAGACGTCTCGGATCTCGCAATATTGGATTTAGCTCCACATCCTCGATCGCTGTAGCGCTGGGCCGGGGGGGGGGGGGGGGGGGAGGCGACTTCGGAGCAACGGGCGGCAAAGCCTTCTCTCCCTTCTTTGCCGCGAAACAAAAGAACGACGGCCGGTCTGGTGTCTTTGTTAGGGAAGGGGTGGGGGAGATTGTGCTGTTTTGGAACGCCGAGCGCGTATCTCCTCTTCGTCGCCTACAGGCCGGCTTCTCGGGGATGAAATATTCATATAAAATAAAACACGTTTTAGGCCATTTTTTATATTTAATTTAAACATCGTTAAACGTGTGGACGTTCTGAGTAGCTTAGCTCTGTATATAGTTACGAGTGAGAAAATGTTCCGAGGAAAATTATGAACACGTGTTTTTTTTTTTCCAGCAAAATTTTCTGTTTTCCCCTTTACCAGCATTTGAGAAAGTTGATACACGTTACGCAGTAATTTTTTGTTCTGCAAATTGGAAGGTAGGTGCACTAGTTGATATAGGGTTGCAGGGGTCCTACCCAACTTTCAATTGTTAATTGAGCCATAATATGGTAAAAAAAAAAGTTAAAATGTATGTTTTATGTGGTTCTGTTACAGTAAAAAGTCTTTGAAAAAAAAATTCCTGATTTGCAAAATTAAAAAAATATATATATGTATGTGTGTTATATATATATAAAGAGAGAGTGGTATTTTAGTTTTTGGGACGTAGGGGTAAGGAGGATTCAATGGATATATGGAACTGAAACTTTATATGTTAAAATGCAACGCTATTGTACATACTTTAACGTATGGTTTCGTTCAGAAAAATGCATGTAATTGTACTTTGTCTTTCGAAATGGTTTTCCCGAATTGAATTCAGGTAAATTGCCGATTCATTCCCTTATACCCCGTATATATTATGTAACCGTTTATAGAGAGACATTTGTTAACGAGACGTTAAGGGGTATCGCTATTTAATTACCAGTATTTGCTATAATACATATTTTAAAACATTTAACGTAGTTATTATTGGCACGACAATGCCTCGTTAATATGCCTTCCAGATTTTTACGCTGTAATCGTCTGGTATTAATGAACATTCTTCAATGCTGAAACTTTTAAAATTATCTTATTTCATACAGTAACCTATAATGTATGGTACACGTTATTACCGGGGGAAAAAAAATATGATTCACTATAAATGTAATATTAAGTAATATATTTATATTTTAATCATTATAAATTTACAATTACCATTGCGTAAAGTATTCAAGCTTATCGTGTAAAATAAAATTGATTTATTATTTTTATAGATGATATAGTGTGACTGTCTCCAGCTTCCAAATTTTTTTAGTTGTATAGGTTGTCCACAGAAAACCTATCTGATCACAAATCTCAATCATGAGAAAAATATTTGAAAAAGAACCGTTCTGTATATTCTTTTTTTTTTTTGTAAATCAACTTAAAATATTTTTTTCCTCCCGCTCAGTGAACTTCTACTAGAGCCCCTCAACAAAATTGAAAGGAGGGAGAGGGGTGGGCATTTTTTATAATTCAACATCTTTTATGCGGGGGTGACGGTTAATAGTTCTATGCAATAATAAACAACAACAAAGGAAGAACATTATAGTGCAGAAAAAAAATCACTGTAGTTGGTGAGGATTATTTACAAATTTTATAACCACAGATCCTTGTTTTTGTTTTTGGAAACCCATTGATGGTGAATGCTTCCACTTCGGAAGGAGAAAAAGGGGGGGTGGGCAATATTCCCTCCTCCCCCTTGCCACTTCCCTGTACCATCCCTTGGCTCTCTGAATATCCAAGCGATACTCTTTTTCATTCCATGGGTTGCGCAGCATGTCTGGGGTGATAAGAGTTTGTTGCTTTCACAGTTCTTCTGCGGAGATCGACCAGATCGCATGTGGTTGATGCGTGCACCATGTCCTTCGCGCAGTCCCGCGAGTAGAAAGCAAGAGGAGTAATGTCTGGAGATTGCGATGGCCAGCTAGTTTGGTCCGTAGTTTCCCGTCCATCGCTGTGCGTAGGTCGTTTCCGAAAACCTGCGGACTTTGCCAATTCCAGTGCGGTGGTGCACCGTATTGCTGGAAAATCACATGTGGCCGTAGAAGGAGAAGATGACGGACAGCGAATTTCTCAATCGTGTCCAGATAAAATTTATTTCGGTTACAGTTCGCTCGACGAAGAAAAAAATTGTCCAATGATCCTGTTCCTGAGGGTCCACACCACACATTCACATTCTTGCTGTCTCTGGCGTGTTTCCGAACGTTGTTAATGTTTTCTGAACCCCTGATGCGAACTTTGTTACGATTAACTTCCCCAAAAGTGTGGGAGGTTGCTTCGTGCGCAAACACCACTGTCGCAAGGTAGTCCGGGTTTCAATCATTAACATCTTATCATTTCAATAGCTAATTGTGCCCTGTTTTGGTCTATCTCGTGGCTCTAGCGCCTACACAATTTGCACTCTGTCGGCAAACAAACGAAGTTTTTTTTGCAACACTTAGTGGAAGGATTCTCGGACTTCTACACTGTTCCATCAGACGTGCGCTTCTTACCAGAACCAGGTGGTCGGTTGACGCTCCCAGCTTCGAATCAAGCTTTGATAATTGTCTTTTCACGTCTGGTGGCTCCTTCTCGAAATCTCGTCGGCTATTTCTTTGTACAGGAACTGGCGAACCATAACACCCACTGTGCACGCTCTTGTGTTGTCATGTTGCATGCAGTCTGAGTATCAGTATAATTAATTACATACCATTTGTAACAAATTAAGAAGCAAAAAACGTTTTGAGTTGCAGCAAAAAAAAACGGAAACTGCATTGTTCTAGCTCATGTACTTGCCATTTGTAATCAGGATGGTTTCATGTTCACCACCTGTATACTTCTGATTACCATAACGTTAGTTATTTATCATAGTAGTAAATACCTAAAAAAATTACGCTTTACCTAGCTGAATTCAATAAATCGCTCTGAAAGGCAACAGCATGAATCCAACCCGCCAACTACGGGTATTACTGGCCGAAAACTTAAATTTTTTATTTCGGGTTGCATGTTTTTCTGCTATATAAAAGGTCAGTTATCGATGTTTTCAGCTAACATAAAAGCTAACAATTACACAATTATTATAATTTAATCAGTTTGAATAGCTATTCGAGTATCTTTCCTTGCCTTCAAAGTTTTCGGAATTGGAAATTTTTAGATTTTAAAAGGTGGTTCGCACAGAAAATAAACTGTAGCCTATATTTAAGATAAAATTTGGGGCTGTTGTTTTTTTTTTTTGAGGCAGTGTTCGCCTGCAGTTTTTACGAAGTGGGTAGCGCTTCAACTGAAACACAATCGTGACTCCCCCCCGTGTTGTACCTGCACGACGCCAGCTTGCTTGCACGCCACTTCCCGCGCGATATCCAGTTTACTCGCCGTCGGTAAACAGCCCGCGGTGTCACCTCGAGGTCTGTTTGCGCAGACGCGAGTCGCGTCTGGCGGGGGACGGAGGTATCTGGAGTGCAGCTGAATATTTCATTCCGCTCCGCTCGTTATAGGATCTATGCTACACAGGGGGGAGAAAAATCCCTCTAATTTTACAGAAGATTCCTTCGAAACCAGTTGCAAAAAAAATTGGTTGTTTGTAAAGTCGGTTTACGGACGATAGTTTAACGTGACGACGTCATAACAAAACATTGATGAAATGATTGCATACTTTTATGAATAAAATTGAATCATTTTTATTGAATTGTCACTATTTTGTATGGATACAAAGAAGGAGTGAAATGAAATCTACAATTTAATTGATAAATTTACTTTTATTTGCACTCATTAAGTCAAATATGTTTATTACTTTCACGAAGAGATTATTTTAACTATAACTTTTGTACATGTTTGCTATTTAACTTCTTCCAATCTGTGTTATTCTGTTAAGGATATGACGATGATAGGAAAAGTAGGAAACGAATGGGAGTGTTTCAAGTTTAATGTGCCTCGAAAAAGTCAAATCGATGGTTGTTCCAATCGAGTGAAAGAGAGATAGATGCTGCGCAAGCGTACAATGAGCGTAACGGGACACAGCGTAACGGGACAATGTGCGTAACGGGACCCATTTTTTTGCGTGCAGCCGGCGTTCATCGATTTATTAGACGTTGTCACCTCTATAGTTTGTTATACTACAAAAAAGATGTAATTTTGTACAACATATGGCTATTTTTTGCATATATAAAATACGTTTTTCGAGATAATACTGAGTATTTGTTACAAAAATTTGTTCGCAATTTTATAAAACTCAACAGCCTTTATTAGGTTTTACCTTGCTCATTAATGGGGACAGTTAATACTGGAAAGATAATCAGGGAACGTTTTACAATTTTTAATTTAATTATTGGAGGTACTGGGACAACACAAAGCACGAATGCCCGGGCAAGAATGCGAACCCATTATTACTGCGAACGCTATTTTGTAGTGATGCTGTTGTTTTCATGAAGATGTTACAAATTTACAAATACCTGTAAGTTTACGTGATTATTTCTGTTCCGTTTACAAAAAAAAAATATTACTGTGTATGGTGATTTTGATCTCAGCTTTCCAGTTGTGGAGGGTTGGGTCACGTGATTTTAGAAATGCGCGGTCTCACGCGCCGAGCTTTTTAGTTGGTTATTTCATTTTCATTTCATTGCTATTAATTAAGGAATTTTCTCAAAACATTTATTGCAATACCTCTTTTTCGCTTGGCGTTGAGTAAAAATTTTTCTCACCTTTTTGAGAAGGAAGAGTTCACGCGCGTGATCGTAATTATGTACACTTGTGATACGTTTTACCGCTTTTAGAAAATATTTAGTAAATAGGTATCGGTTGTTGAAAGCTATCGTGATTTTCAAAGGAAACAAAATGTAACCGTGTCTTTTTGTACTCGCCAGAGAGATGTGATGTGCAACATGTAACCTCGGTAAAAAGCACATTCATGTGTTCTCATGTCGCAAAGATACTTACTTATAATATGAGACTCAGACACGAAATTTAACGTAGAATTCTTAAAAATAATGGCAAGCGCGATCTATGTATATATAAACACACAAATTGTGTTTATTTTTGAACTTGAATCACACGTAGTTTCCGCACCTGCCGCTATAATTCATTGCCGGATGAGCTACGTCGACTATAGAATCATTCTATTTGCAGAGCATAAGTTTAAATTATATAATGAAACGGCTCCAATAAAAGCGCAGGAGACTGAAAAAAATTCTAAACTCTGGTTTGGATCTGATTTTTTGGCACGGAATTTTATTAAAATACTGCTAATCTTGTTCAAATTCATTGAAAATTTAATACTATAAAGTTTTCCTTTATATATGTGAACTATTTCGCACCATCCGCCACAGATGATAGCACCGTAGTTACAAATTTCCGTTCCATTCACGAAATTACTCCCACCAAATGACATATACCAAACGCATTTAAAAATAAATCCCTAAAAAAAAAAACAGAAATACCAATGAAATTAAACAAATAATCTGACATGTGATAAGGAAACTTCTATTATTGGCTTTTATACAGCGACGGGTAGTTTTAATTGCTAACCAGAGTGGCTTCAACTTTAGAACAGACACCCACTCCATGGACATATACCTCCATGCTATGTAGACTACATTCCGTGCATTGTTTGGTTTTTGTCTTTATTTTACTACTCCAAGTATGTTAGAACATAATCTAATGAATAATTTATCGAATATCTCATATTTATGCATAAATCTGTATTTTCATTGTTTTGAAGCGCATGAAAACTGTAGACCTACGACAATAGTATACTGCTGGAAGAAATTTTTCAATATTTTCCTGTAACAAATTTTTTCTAGTCATTAAAGTTCTCGAGTATTGCGAAACTAATACTAAGTAATACAAAACTAAAACTTGTAATACGGCATGTGGTTGAAAGTTACAGAAAATGCAACGGAGTTTTCTTTTTGTTTCAGGTAAGACACGAGTTTGACAATGAATCCAGGGGATTTCCAGCAGAAAAGATCTCCGTTTAAAGGTATTTAGATCATCAGTGATGCCAGTCACTTGAACCATAGTTTCAAATTGTGTTCGTTTTTGAGAAAAATTTCGTGATCAATACTGTAACAAAGACTCAAAATAAGCTGTAGTTTGTAGTCAAATATTATTTTTTGTTTTCATATTTGACTTAGCTAAAATGGTTTCTTTAACAATATTTTTGGCGAAATTTGTCGGTTGTACACTAACTTATCGTGAATAAAGTTTTTTTTTTTAAATCCAACCAACACTGTCATGTGAAGAAAAAAATATCGTAACTGAGAAAATATTAAAAGTGATGACATGTTGTTTAATGAAAAATTAAATGGTCCAGAAAACCCGTTAATTACCACTAACATGAGTGTCTGTGAAATAAAACTGTTATCACGCATCTAGAGAAAATATACAGGTCTTCGAAACACAAATAAACTGGCAGTACTTGACCAAAGAAAAAAAAAAGACAAACCTCGATGTTTTGCGATTTCTTTAATGCATTGTTATAAAGTTGGCGAATGAAAATTAGTATTGGCGTGGTATCAGTAAAAAAAATGTACCTATTTCATTAATAGCTTTCCTTTTTCACACTTACAGCGTGCCGAGATATATATAGTATTGATTAAGTTAGCTAAATATTTAAATGACTTAAAAAAATTGTTTCATCGAAATTCGTTTAGACGTTTTCGCATAATACCAGAAGAAACAAATAGGCATAATTTAAAAAAAAAACATAGATTTGAGTTTATAATAATGTGTTTGTTCCTTAAAGGTTATTCCTAAGCACGTAACCAAGGAGTAGGGAGTAGGGAGTAGGGAGTAGGCGACCTACCAGCGCTCCTGCAGGCAGGGCGGTGAAGCATTCGCCAAGCAGTGCCACGCACACATTGATAACCAATACATTGCATTGGTGCTTGTGTGTTTTGATACGAAACGACATGTTTTTGAATTAATTGAAATACACATATGTGTATATGCTGAAATATTTGGTGAAAATTAAATCATTACACTCCAATAAGGATGCTTTAAATGTTCCAGTGGCTTATTTGTATAATTTTATTGAATGCTGCGTATTTTTTGAGCACAATGTAAGGTTGTTTTCACCTTTTTTTTATTTACAATATGAAGTGTTTTTGAATTTTGTTACCACTTTATAACACTATTGAATAAAGTTGTTTGATTATGCAATAATATGAAACTTGAAAACCTATAATGTGAACTATTTCGAGGATTTTTAACGTTAACCCAGTGTATATATATATATATATATATATATATATATATATATATATATATATATATATACTGGTTTTGCAAAAGAGTCCTTTGGAAAAACAGACGCCAGGAAACAGTTCGTAATACGGCAAGAATTATATCTTAACTTTGTTCAACATATGGCTCTGGTTATTTTTGCACATATGAAGTTCCTCTTGAGAGATAATACTGAGTATTTCTTACGAGAATTGGCGCATAATATAATATAATATATATATTTATTATGCGCCAATTCTCGTAAGAAATTCTTAGTATTATCTCTCAAGAGGTATTTCATATGTGCAAAAATAACCAGAGCCATGTGTTGAACAAAGTTAAGATATAATTCTTGCAGTATTACGAACTGTTTCCTGGCGTCTGTTATTTCCAAAGGACTCTTTTGCAGAAGCACGTGATTTCCTTTTTTTTTTTTTCCCCTGTGCACTCGCGAGTTGTCGGCGCCTCGATGACGTCACGCGCGGGTGACGTCGGCTCCCGCCTGGGACGTGACCTCTTGCAGTCCCAGGTGTGCCAAGGTGTGCCAGGGTGTGCCAGGGTGGGCGGGCTGGAGAACAGCTCTCCAGCATCGACTGCGCGCGTCAATGAGCGTGATGAAAAAAAAAAAACAAGAGTCAAATCATTGAATATTCGATTATCATTTCATGGTTTAAGAAAAAAAAATATGCTTCAATGAAAAATGATTTAAAATATAATATTATGCGCCAATTTTCGTAAGAAATAGCCATTATTATTTTGGAAAACCTTTTCCATAAATGTAAAAAATAACTTCAGCTATGTACTGTGCAAAGTTACAATATATTTATTATAGGATTACAAACTATTTCTTGGCAACTGGTTTCCGGAGGAATTTTTTGTGAGAATACAGAAAGTTGTTTTCTGTGTGCGTCTGACAGTGAAATAACTCCTGATGTGACCTGACGCTCTGAGAGCGAGAGTAGGTAAATAGGTACCGCCTGTACTAATTTTTTGAAGATCTATAGTTTGGGAGACAAGTCACGGTTTACTTCGGTTGACGTGGTGGACTCGTTATTAACTAATGTGTTGAACGTCTTGAAGTTGCAGTTATTCTTCTAAACCGCACCACTAATCTTAACTTCCTAGATTTATATTATTTAATTTACTTGTAAGATAATAGTTTATATCGTCTCTTGCCGTGAACTATAATTTCAAAGCAATATTCTGATCTTCTTACAAATTCATGCCATGCTTCAGATTTTCTATTACAATCCATGAAATACAATATTAAAATTCTTCACGAATTATCATGGAATTCTTTAGTAGATTCTTGTATTAAATGTTTTAAATAGTTCACTCATCCTTAAGTGACTTTTATCACAATTATTAATTGCAATTGTCGAAATATACTTCTGACTTACAGACTGTTTTTTTTATAAACCTATTTAGTTCTGGAACCTCTCTTATTCAATTCACATCTAACATGAGCTTTTTAAAAATAAATTAGTTCCTTGCATAAGGGATTTTTCTTTACAATAAAATATAAATATATTTATAACATATATTTAGAAAACCATATATTTAACTATCCAAAAACAAAGCTGAACATTTGAAAGTAAACAAACGTTTAACACGATTTTTCACGTATCGTAGATAACACATAAATAGACGGTAATTGTTTTGGAGATTCAGCTGTTGAAATATTTAACAATATTCAACGCTTAAGGTCTTATTTTCATGTCTTGGAATAGCGGCCCAGCAGTCGCTCTCGGGACGATGATCGATGGTTCTTCACTGCGTGTGGGCCGCGGCAGATTCAATCCCCCAGCTTCCTCCAAGTGTGACGTCGAGAGAGAGAGAGAGAGAGAGAGAGAGAGAGAGAGGGAGAGGGAGAGAGATGATCTCGATGGGGGAGGCGGGCCTACTCCATGTGCCCTCCCCCTTAATGCGGCCCTTCTGCCCGTGCTAGGCAGTTGGAGAGCAGGGCTCCGGATGATGGTCTCTGGACGGGCGAGTCGCGAACGAGCAGGTGCTTGGACTGGGATTTCAGGATTGCGGAAGGTGTGTTGGATCGGTGGAAGGGTTGAGTCGGCCCGCCTCTGGCCTTGCAGCGCCGAAGGAGATCAATAGGTCCCCCCCCCCCCCCCCCACTTCCTCCTCCTGTCTGGGGGGAGGCTGTGTGCTCCGGAGCGCTTTTTTTTTTTCCTCCGCGACCGAGATTGAGTGATGGCGCACTTTGCCCGAGCTTCCCCCCCCCCCCTCCCCTTTAGCAATCTCGCGTACCTTTAGGGATCACTTCCCTCGTCGGCCCTTCATTAGTCACGGAATTACTTTTGCTCCGCTTCCCAAACAATCGTTCCTTCTCCGGGCCGCACCGAAAAAAAAAAAACAAATGCTTGCGTTAGAAGTGAAACTTCACACTTTCATCGTCCACTTGAACGATAAAACAATCAATAAATATTACAGTGGTGGTTCACATTGGAGTTATCGCAGTTAATTGTAACAAAAAAATTGTGTTCAAAAAAAAACTTCTCAGACTCTCTACTTTATTCTATATTCCCCCCCCCCCCCCCCCCACCATTACGTCCTCCCACTCTCTGTCTAAAAGCCTCTTAGCGTTGCACTTTTCGTTTCTCTCTGATGAGTCATTCATTGCCTCGAATCGAACCTCTCAGCTGTAGGTAATAGGTTTGAATTCGAAAAATAATATATATATTGGCAGCCACGAAATACTAACGTCGGTTGCAGACCCATTTTGCTTCTTAGTTCCAGGAATGATGCCTAGAGACATGTAAAATTCGCGATTTCAAATCCCTAAAGGATAGACTCCATGATCCTCTATGCACTCGTGCAAATTAAATCTGTTGATTGGTTACCGACTCGTAACACCTATTGACTGGAATGATCATGATTCGCTAATTCTTCTGTTAAAGATTTTTCATTGGCCCAGAGTCCTTCATATAAACTGTGGCCCAATCACTGAAGCAAAATAATGTCAAAAGTATTAGGACTCTATCCTATCGCGAAATGAATCCGCGAATTTTATAGGTCTCTAAGTAGAGACCTGCAAAATTCGCGGTTTCGATGGCGTTCATGATAGTCTGCACATACCCCTGTACACTTGGGAAAATAACGCAAGTTCATTGGCTGCCGACTTGTAAGTTGTCTCAGCTGGTTTGTCTGTGATTCGATCCTTCTTTGGTTGAGGGTTTATAACTGGTTGAGATTCGTCCAGGTGAACAGTAAGCCAATAGCAAAATTATATAAGAGGTGTATGTGTTTGAATTCTAGCCTATCACCGAATGAATCCGCGAATTTTGCAGGTCTCTACATGATGCCACGTTCGTCAAATTGATATCGTTTGTGCCTTAATTTCCCTCTGAAGATGGCTGCAACAAGGCGTGCCAAAACGTCGGGCGCAAGTAGTGTGTTAAAAGAGAAGTCTGGCGCAGGCTACTAGGGTGCGGTGCTGCGGTGCAGGCAGTAGTGACCTCACACCGCCAGTCCGCCCTTGGAAGTGGATGATGTTTGATGACTTGGGTATGGAGTAGCGGTGAGACACCTTCTTCCCCCCCCCCACCTTTTTTTTGCTCTCTTATTTATCTTTCCCACGTTCCCCAGCGGCCTCAGGTATCTTTGCGATTATTTTCATCATCCTCAATACGCACTTTGAGGTTACTACAAGTTGAATCAAAATTCAAAAGACAAACTTCGGCTGCTTGTTCACTACGAAAAAATTACTTGATCTATGATCTAAATAGCTTTCCAAGACTGTTACGCATACACTTCTTGATGCTGAAACACCGGTTTATTTCAAATAATATGGAAAGTACATTAAATGGAACACCAAGCGTCTGGAATTAATTAGTAGAGACCGGAAAAATTCGCGGGTTTAATGACCTCCAGGATAGACTCCACTATCCTCTACACACTCGGGCAAATGCCAACTGTTCATTGGCTGTTGACTTGTGAATCGTCTCGACTGGGTGGCCTGTTATTCGACGCTTCTATGAGTAAGGGTCTCTAATTGGCCCTCATTACTCCATATTAACAGTGAACCAATGGCAGAAGCAGCACTAAGGTATAATTATTTGAATTGTAGCATTTCACGAATTGAATCCGCGAATTTTTCAGGTCTCTATTAATTAGTGTTAAAATAAATTATTACAACCGCCGCAAAACCTGGTAAAGTTGAATTAATTTTTAAAAACACATATGCGAATCAATGTATGACGAATAAAGTTTTGCGGATGTTGTAGAGTCAAGTAAAGTACTATTAACACATATGCAGTAAAAATTGTTTGATTTTCTGTAGTGTGTATTAATTAAGTGTGTATCGTAAGTACTATCTTCACGCAAGGGCGCAAATCTGTAGGATTTGTAAGCAGAGCCCGTGAAAAGTCACTTGGGGGAGAGAGAGAGAGAGAGAGAGAGAGAGAGAGAGCGAGAGAGAGAGCGAGAGAGAGAGCGAGAGAGAGAGTTGTGCACACCCCATCTCTGGATAGGCAGCTTTATTGTTGTATACTGCCCACATTTTGACCAATATGCATGCAATAAGCAGACAACTTTATAATATCATGAAGTTTTCCTGTAAAACATAGTTTATACATTTATCCACCCCGTTTCACAGTTACCATTTTTCAAGCGCAAGCGGGCCCACTCAGTGGGGCTTCTTAATTCCGCGTGGCGTGGGTGTGGGAGGGGGACGATCTCCCCTACCCCCCTCCCCCAAATATTTTCCCACCCATGTCTTCACGTGTTTCTCATTCATTCGCTGATAAATACCAACACGCGCGACTTTATTTTGTCTCCCACGCGCGCAGACTTGCTTCGCCACACGTGTGCGTGGGGGCGTGGGGGCGAGGGGGCGAGGGGACGTGCAGGAGACGCGACTGGAGATCCCCCGGCGCAGATACGCCCGTCGTGTCGCCGGCGACCTTCCTCGCCGCTATCCGCCGCGCGCATCTGGCCCCTGCGTCGCGTCGTGTGGAGATGCGTGCAAGCATGCGTGGACACAATCTCACATTTAGCTCTCGATGTACGGCACCTGGTGGGAGTCGTTTCGTGAATGGAACGGAAATGTGCAACTACACGGTGCTGCCATCTGTGGCGAGTGGTGTGAAACAAAAGTTCAAAAAAAGCCAAGAGGAAACTTTATAGTATTAATTGTTTAGTGAATTTTAACTGATGGGCATTATTTTAATAAAAATTCCTTGTTGTAAATCAGGCCCAATGCCGGAGAATAGATTTTTTAAGGTTTTTTTTTTCGTATTTATCGGAGCTGTTTCATTGTTTAAAATTTCTTTCCGCAAATACAATGATTCGATAGTCAACGTAGCTGCTCCGACAACTAATTCTAGCGGCGGGTGCGGAAACTACGTGTGATTCGCGTGAGGAAATGTAGTTGAAAACACAATTTGCGTATATATTTTTCACGCTCGTGATAATCTTAAAGAATTCTACGTTAAATTCTGTATCCGAGTTTAGTATTATAATTGTATTTGCAACACGAGAACACATAAATTTGCTCGTTATCACATCTCTGGCGAGGACTGAAATACTCGCTTACGTATTTGTTTTAATTTGAGTATATTTACGCAGAATTACCTACATCAACTGTTTGTTAACCAAAAACAGAAGTAGTTGAAAATAATAAACATTTTGAATTCTATCGTATCGCAAATCGATACCACGGAATTTTCTGGTCTCTAATCATTGGTTGTGACAACAAATGGTGAATTAAATCTGAAACGTTAACTTGTAAACAAACCCCAGTGCCTTGCGAATGGTTGATATTCTACTTGCATTCGCGGGTAGCACGGATGGTGTATCATGTTGCAAGCTGCATCGCGCGGCTTTTGGGATTTAGTATCCTGTCGCGTGCTCTCGCGGCATTTGTCACGATGTTCTGGCCAGTAATTTACATGCAAACTGCTGCCAGAAACTCGCTACTTCGATTGGATGTTTCGACGAAAATGTTGCGTGCCATTAATAGTGATGCATGGGGAGATAAGGCCCCCTCTCCACTGCCTGTTTGGGACTTTCCAGGTTTTTGAAGAAACTTTACCCCCTCGCGTATCTGGGTAAACATTTTTTTTTTTTGCATTGAATGAAAACTTATTTGTCTCACATAATAATTTATTTTTACCATGCATCAGAAGGGAGAGGTTTTACCTCGTTAAGGGGACTGAAGAATGGTATGAGAATCTGAGTTTTTTTGTTTAGTTTTACGTGTAGTAAGTATTCTTATTAAACTCTCTATTCCTTTTTGTTGTCCAGTAGCAATTTCTTTGTTTGCTCGATGTTAAAACGTTTTAGTGTAGATGAATTAAGTGAATGAAAGCATTTAATTTACCCTTTAAACTACAATGTGTCCATAAAAAAAATTTCGCTGTTTCAGTGGTATATTAAAACAGTTTAATTTAGACTTTTTACAAATGTTCAGTGCGTGCATCTTTAGTTAAACGCACAAAATTAACCTCAAGACCAATTCTTCCCACACTTTGTTTAACAAGTCCGGAGTAATGGAAGTGTTACGCAGACCATGTCCGCGTACATGTGGAGTGTGACTTGTCTGCGCCTACGCTCGTGAATACGCCTCCCGCAACGCAGCGCGCGCTGCGCGCAGATCGGAGCCGCTCGGGCAACATCGGTTAGACTCGTTCCCGCGGGCTTGGCGGCCGAAATGGCCTAGATTTAAGAGTGAGGGGAGTTAGTCATGGCGCTAATCGCTGCCATGGCTGGCCAATCCCCTCCTAGCACATGATGCATGCGACCCTCTCCCTGCATGGCTAATCCCAGCACGACTAGGCGTATAGGCTTCGGCCTGAGACGCACCTAGGTCCCTCCCTAACCCGGACCCCTCCAAAATTCACTTAGTTTTAGTTAGGCTAGAAAAAAAAATCGCGGAAATGGTCGCGAGCGGCGCGTCCTGTTTAACTCTAGTTCGTTCGATTTTGTTATCGGCTGAGGTTCTGGAAGTATATATACCCCCCATTTTGAGGACGAGAGTCTTCGCTCTGAACAACGTATTGTGACGTCGGAGCTACACCCGAGGCGGATCTGCACAACTGCTACGCCATCAGACTCGCCCGTTGCTGTTCGCCAGTCGCCGTCACTAAATGCACTTAGCCTCTGTAAGCCCCGAGCGAGAGATGGGAAGTCAGATGTTGTTCAAGTGGTTTTCAGCAGCATTTGGGACTTAGCATTTACAGAGTCGGCCTTTCTCGAGTGGTAATTGATATTCTTCGGGACTTGAAAATTTTATGTGTTCAGGGCATACAATAGTGTTTGGTGCGTGGCAACAGTGGGGCTGGTAGCGATATATTTGTTTGAGCGAGGGAAACTGTCAAACTTTGATTTGGACATTGATATATTCAAATCAGACCTTATGCAAGCTGAATAGTTCTTAATTTGGTTTTTTTATCTCTCCCCCTTAAACTTTGTTTTGTTGGTACGTGGTCCTGCACTGACAAGCCCACGCGGGCCCTGGCACCTGGCAATGCACAGCTCCACAACGAGGCAGGTCAAGTGGTCGTCCGGCGGAAGCAGCGACCGCAGATGGCGGTGTCGCGGTCCGAGCACGCGCCGTGTAATTGTCCAGAGTGGCGGCTCGGCGACGGGCGAGACCCGCATGCGCGAGCAGCCCAGCGTCCAGCACGTCGAGAGTGCAGCCCCTGGGTTGTCGTGGGCGGGAGGCACAAGACGAGACGAGGCCCGTGCATTTCGGCATCCACTTGCAGCCTGTGCGCTTTTATTTTCTTGCGGGAAAATATTACCTAAGCCTAGTGTGACCTATGCTCAAACTGGCGAGCACATTGCTCAAAAAAAAAGAGTCACTGGTTTGGATCTCTCATTTTACCTGCCATAAAGAAAATACCTGGGAAAAATTTCATCATTTGCGACAACCTACCTATCTTGTCATTTTTCTGTGAACGAACTGAATCTTTGCAAAGAGAACAGTGTGAGTCTCTGGGGAATTCTGGGAGGAGGCCTCCAAAAATCTTTAAAAAAAATAGCAAGGGTGTACTTTGACAGTAACAACGACATTTATTCAACATAAATTACATGGACTCGACGTGCAGCACAAAACAGTTACACTTCTGATGATCTGACAGTATTCTGTTAGCTCCGCTGAGACGGCTCACTCCTGCCGGGAGCTAGACTCTCTAGTGAAACTGAGAACAAACAATGTGCAACTTCAAAGCAATTATACGCGAAAAAATGGCTCACAACAAATTTTAAAAAAAGGAAGACTTCGAAATGATCGGCGCTAAAAATGATGGAGAACAAACCGCATATAAACAACCATCACCCGGGTATAAATTACGACAAAGCTGTTTGCACGAAAAATGGCTTGTAAGATTTAAGATTTTCCATTCACCAAAAAATTAACCAACAGTTTGCACATTTTATTTACTTGAGTCACAAACAATCACTACTGAATCGTGGCTCTATGACGGCATAGCAGTCTTAAATTTGCTTTAAGTGCAAACTATAAATAAACAACAGGATTTATCAGCAGGGTCTTCACAATATTTAAAAGTTCCTACTCGGAAGTGAATCCCGTTCGGTTTGTGGACGCGAAATGTGTAACTCCGCTCGCCTCGTCATTTTTCTTAGTTCAGCTGGTCGTCCTCTGGCGAACCGATTCAAGGCGGCTTACATCCGCCGCCCGATGTCCGTCAGATGACTAACGGCAGCTGCGACAGCTCCAACCCCTGACACCAGGTCCGGCAACGTCCGCTACGTCTTCGCACCGCTGCTCTTCGTCGACGTCCGCTCCGGAAGGCAGCTCGGACGGTTCGCCCACTCGTCCGTGATGATTTCTCAAACTGCAACTGGAATCTCTCTGACCACTCGTCGACAACAAACAGAAGGGCCTCTTTTACTATCTGCTCAGAGCACCTTCGTGGTTCGTCAAGTCCCATCTCGTCCGTCACACCATGCCCCACACCTCGCCTCTCAGTAACTACCAGCGGTACTACAACATTAACAATTCGTCTTCTCCCCAGCATAACCAACCACTCGTACGTCTCACTTGCATACGAAAGTGTTCCAGTGTGGGAGCGCAGTACTCTATCGCTACATCTTTCAGAGTCCGTCCTGGCATGTCTGCTTCTTCCAGCAGCTTGACGTCTTAGACGGCGACGAAGGCAGGTCAGTTCAGTGACGATCCCAAGTAGTCGTGGAGTGAAGTGAAGGTGTATATATTTTTTTTCCTAACCTAAATTAAAACTAAGTGTGTTTGGGAGGGGTCTGGATTAGGGACAGACTCTAGGTGCGTCTCAGGCCAAAGCCTATACGCTCTAATCATGCAGGGGTTAGCCATGCGGGAGAGGGTGCATGCATCGTGTGCTAGGAGGGGATTGGCCAGCCATGGCAACGATTGGCGCCATGACTAACTCCCCTCACTGACTATTCTAGACTAAAACTAGATAATTTGGGCCCAGGTAAAACCTGCATAGACACAGGGAAAACCCTGGGCACTTACATGCGGGATGCAAAATTTCATCCATTAATTAAATGTGGATTGGCTACGGGAATAGAAGGATGGCTCAGGAAGAAGAGTTGGAAGAGTAGAAAGTATATACTAAGCAAGGGCGGGCACTTGGACATTTCTGTCCGCATTTGGGGCTTTGGGCATGACTGGTTTTTAGGGGGCGACTTTCGTCGTTTCCCGCCAGGCTGCCAGTTAGCCAGGTTAGCTGAAAGAGAAGTACAAATTACAGCTATAATTATATGTCCGCAGCACCCAAGTTGCCCCAGTTACCACGACCACGCATGCCCGACACATTGTGCTGCCAGCCCGGGCATGTCAATCATTGGCTAGTCCAATGTTGCTTATTTGCACCGCAGGACGTGGTCAGGCACATGGTCGGACACCTATTTACCGACAGTGGGTCTGCTCACTTAATAATTAAAAATAAACATTTATATAATAATGGGTGAATTTTGTAGCCGAAGCTACGCAGGCTGGTAGTGTTTGTGTATTTATTAGAGCCCCGCTGGGCCAAAAGCACGACTAGATTCATTAGAGCCCCGCTGGGCCAAAAATTCATTAGAGCCCCGCTGGGCCAGCTCGCTGCTGCGTCAGTGTACTGGGAGGTGCGGGAGGACTTAATTCTGACACATCGTGCTGCCAGCCTGGGCATGTCAATCATTGGCTAGTCCAATGTTGCTTATTTGCACCGCAGGATGTGGTCAGGCACATGTTCAGAATTTTATTAATTAATGCTAGTATTAGAACTTAAAATTATGACTTAAAAAATAATATACTAAATACTAATTTTGGAGCTGCCAGAAATACAAGTGTCGAGCTGCGCGATTCTTAGGCAGAATTTTCTCGCCAGTCCGCAACCACAGAGTTGGGGTCCGGGCTCGGCTGACTGTTTGAAGGTGTAGACTGACGGCCCCCCTTATATACCCGCCCTGGGATTCACATCGTACTTACGGGTCACCGTTCAGTGATACGGTTCTCTTCTGGGCGTTTCGCCGGTGGTCTCGGCAACGATTCTTGGTGACTCGGGTTACGGGTCAATTGATTCGGATCCCGAAACCGGTTCCCGGCGTGTGCCTTGCCGTAAACGGGAGTCACGTGGTTAGGATGACCCGGTTCACGGGTCACGCTTTAGTGATTCGTGTCTCTTCCAGTCGATTCGACTCGACTCTTGCCCCGACCGACTGAGTCACGGGTCACGGGTCTTCGTTCTCGGAATACGGGTCACTTCCAGTTTTTGATACAGAAAACAATTTTTGCTTATAATTAAACAACAAACGTTACCGTGTGCCATGATACCGGTAACAATTTGTCTCCCACCAAACAGTCCCCACTTGTATCAGCCCCTCGACGTGGCAGTCTTTTACCCCATGAAAGTTGGAAGGAAAGTCCTGAAGGAAGAAATGATCCAGTATTGTAGAAACAACCTTTTCCGCACACTTATAAAGCGACTTATGAATAATTTGTCCAACTAATCTCCAGCATACCTCCAGGAAGGGTTCCCGGAATGTGGCATTGTTCCACTAAGTGTATATAAACTCCTGTCTCGCATACCAAAACGTGCTGAATGCAGTGCAATGCAATACATGCATTTTTTTCTATACCTAAAGTTTAGCGTACAAGAGAGTGGAGTGGACCAACCCCTCTGGTTAAAAAATAAATAAACTTAAAACTATACTGTGCCGAAGTGTTACAAGTGAAATAAATGACTGTGAAATAGATATGTATACAGAAACAACGAATAGGAGAAGTGCTAACAATGACAGTGGAAGTGTTGTGCTTGAAGAGCAACTATAGTCAAAGATTCTGGAGAAAAAAGGGAGAATATGTTGTGTTCACCCATGAGGAAGAGATGTTGCCTGGCGTGACCACATATTTCAACGATGATGGCGCTCAGGCCAGTGCAATGAAACATTCATGCAAATCATGGAAGTGGCCCAAAGACACAGAAGAATTGTTCTACGTTTGGAATGATATCCGTGGTGGCATATCGCCACCTAAGTTGGTCTCAAGGCAAAGGATTTTTTTTTTTCAGTTCCAGTTAGACTAGTGTGGTGGATGTAACGTGGACACTAATTTTTTTAAACATAGGTATCCAAGCACTGATTCTTCTGAAAATACAGTTTTTGTTTGACAATTTTGTTTAAATTTTCATGAAGGGGATGTATATAAGTCTAAAATAACGTTAATTAATTTCACTTAGCATAAATCATTTAAAATAATGAGACTTTTAATCAGATTATGGAATAAATGATGAAAAATTATAGATGGCAGGTTATACAGGACTATGCCTGGAATTTGATTTCAAGGGAATGATATTAAACTGAGTTGTATATATTCGGAAATAATACATGAATTTGGCTTCGTCCTCACGCAACTGCTTCATCAAATAATGAAATTTATTTATTTATAGATTAACTTCATGAACACTTTTATTTTACGTTTACATACTGTGAGAGCCAGCAGAATATTATCATCGTCGGAATCATCACTCGAATCCCACACGGCATGTACCTCTCCGACATCACGAACTAGACTATCCTAACTGGTCACCTGGCGCAGCGAACATCGCAGAACATCGCAGAACATAGCACAGCTTTCTGTGTGGCCTCGGCTTAAGGGCACCGTCTGGTCGGGTGTATGTGTGCTAGTGAGGCGGGATGACAAGCGCTGCGCTCGCTGGTATTTCTAGCGCGGTATCGCTAGGCTCTGAACTGGCGCGCACGCTGCCTTCTCGTCGTCCATAGGATAACTGTGAATTTTGAGCGGTGACCGTAACATTATTTGGCGGAGAAATGAAGATGAAGGAGTAATGCAAGGCCCTTAAGTGCTTACAAGAATCTGTACCGGTTGTTTTACGCCTAAAAAATTACACGCGTCTAAGACATTTTAACTCTTCTAAAAATACTGTTTAAAAAAAACTTAATCCTAAATCAAAAGTTTTTTTCCCCCCTCAGCGAATTCTTAAAATGCTTTTAGTAAACAGCGCCCACTCGGACGTATTGAGTAGTTTTCAGATCGCGTTGTTTTTCTCCCTGAAGCCCTATGCGCACCGCGTGTGTGCCCGGGCAGACGGGGGGCCTAGAGAGCCGTACTTGTGTGTCTCCCTCCTTGTTGGTGCTCAGACTGTTCACTTGACCAGACAACACTGCGACACTGTACTGTCATCACGGCTATTGCGGGCCTCGTGGTCCGTGTGCCAGAGCCGAGCATCGAACCAAGGACCAGCGAGGAGTTCCAGTGCCGCGGAATGCCGCCCACCAGTAGCGGATCCAGAAGGGGGGGGGGGCTAAGGGGTTCAAGCCCCCTCCAAAAGCATCTGGGTCCACTATTGTTTTAGTGTTTGGCTTGATAAAGCCTAGCCTCAGCTGGGTCAAGCCCCACCCAAACCAAAAACCATGGATCCGCCACTGCCGCCCACTACCACTTGTTGTGAAAACAGAGTTCATGTGTGGATGTCTGCGGAAAAAGTTGATGGTCTCCCTCTTCGTTTGCGTGCGTGCTTCCCTGGGGCGGAGCGCGGACGGCGCGGTGGTATTCCTGGAGCCGCGGCCGTCTCAAGGGGAAGTCCCCGCGAGCGGTCGAATCACCCGCCCACCTGACTCCCGGGAGAGCGACCTGATGTTCACCGACCCCGATTCAGACGGACGAATAATCCCCCGTTACCGCCCTGTCCGACCGTTTTTTTTTTTTTTTTTTTAATTTATTTTGGTTTTCAAGGGAAACTTCTTTTACTGCCGGCAACGAAAGCGAGTGGGGAAAAGAGTTAACGTGTGTAACAAACGTGAAGTAGGGATTAAATAAATAAAAAATTGGTTGTCTGTAAAGTCGGTTTACGGACGATAGTTTAACGTGACGTCATAACAAAACATTGATGAAATTATTGCATACTTTAATGAATAAAATTGAATCATTTTAATTTTAATAATAAAAGAATAAATACTTAAAATTATACTAGTGATCAGATTTTTAAAATGCAAGAATAATTAACCTTTATTGCCGAAATTGTTGTTGTAATAAGCAATGAAAACCACATTAACTTGTCACTTCACTTTATAAACAGTCGACGAAACAGTTCACGTGTAGATGACTTGTAATTAATTTTAAAAACTGGCGTTTAGCTATAAAGTTTAAATATAACTATGAACAAGTTTTCATATAAATAAATGGTAATCAAATATCTATCATCAATTATATGAATCACCATAATTTTTTAGTCAATTGTAACATAAAATATTATTACTGCACTCGCCGACAGATGCTACTTTTTTTAATAATAAAATAATAAATACTTGAAATTATACCAGTAATCAGATTCATTTTCATACGTACATTTGACGTAGAAATAATTTCATATTACACATTTATAAACAAAGTTTTAAGTTTTCACTTCTGTCGGTGCGGCGCAAGTGTACAATGAGCGTAACGGGACACAGCGTAACGGAACAATGCGCGTAACGGAACAATGCGCGTAACGGAACAATGCGCGTAACGGGACACAGCGTAACGGAACAATGTGCGTAACGGGACACTTTCGTGCGTGCAGCCGGCGTTCATCGATTTATTAGACGTTGTCACGTCAAAAAAGTGCGATCGAGTCTTTGAGTACTCGCCAGTTATGTGTAACATCTAACATCGGTAACGAGCAAATTAATTGTTTCTCATGTTGCAAATACACTTATAATACGTAACTCGGACACGATATTTAACGCGGGACTCTTTAATATGATGCCGAGCGTAATAGATGTATGCAAATTTTGTTTTCAACTACATATCTCCACGCGAATCACACGTAGTTTTGGCACAACAAACACTCCCTACCCCCACCCCCTCCCGGGCTATAATTCGCTGCCGGAGCAGCTACGTCGACTATTGAATCATTTGATTTGCAGACCGAAATCCTGGACTATATACTGAAACGGCTCCGATAAAAGCGAAAAAGACTTGGAGAAATATTAGACCATGGTTCTGGAATTGATTTCCGGAAAGGAATTTTATTAAAATACTGCCCGCCCAACTTGTTAACAGACATTAAAATGTCAGTAATATAAAATTTTCCTTTGGCTTTGTGATCTCTGGTTCGCGCCATCCGCCACAGATGGCAGCAGCATTGTGGTTACACATTTCCGTTCCAAGCGACCTCCGTTCCATTCACGAAATTACTCATACCAAATGCCGTATAGGCTACCTTGAATTAAGATGTTACAGATTCCGGTCCCGGTGCAGATGGCTACAACAGCGCATCGTTTCGTATACTTTCCAGAAACTAATTCAGACTCACCCCATGCATGGTGTCGATGATATTTACCACTTTACCAATTTATTGATTCGGTCTGATGCGACGAACGCTGATTCGTCTCCACCACTTGACTTTAACTAAATACTTTTTGTTAATTTTCGTATGTATGCTAAAGGAGTACGTATAACTTGTAACGCGCGTACATTAGTGCATGCACTAATTTTTGTTGTTATAAAAGTATTAGGTGCATTAGGAATGTTATTTATGTATGAGCATTTTTTTTCCACAGGAAGGTTGTTTATCGCAAATCTAGGTGATCTTAACTTGAATGAAAGATTGGCTTGGGGTCAGTGACATTAAAAATACTCTAGAATCGTTAATCTATTAGTAGAGACCTGCAAAATTCGCGGATTCATTCGGTGATAGGCTAGAATTCAAACACATATACCTCTTAGATAATTTTGCTATTGGCTTACTGTTCATCTTGGCGAATCTCAACCAATTATAAACCCTCAAGCAAAGAAGGATCGAATCACAGACAAACCAGCTGAGACGACTTACAAGTCAACAACCAATGAACTTGCGTTATTTTCCCAGTGTACAGGAGAATGTGCAGTATATCCTGAAGGCCATCGAAACCGCGAATTTTGCAGGTCTCTATGTATTATTTCTCACGATTTATTCTCGTAACCTAACTTAAAATTAAGTGTATTTGTAGCCGGGGTCCGGGTTAGGAAGGGACTTAGGCCAACGTCTCAGGCCGAAGCCTGTACGCCTGGTTATAATGGGATTAGCCGTGCAGGGAGAGGGTCGCTTCCATCGTGTGCTTTTTTCGAGCGATGACAGCGATTGAAGCCATGACTAACTTCCCTATCTTAAGGGCGTATGTCCCGTTCCAGGTCATGATTTTAGATTTATATTAATCACTGATCAACTTTTAGACATTTTCAATAGTTTAACTTTCACGAAATGAAAAATATATATAGTTGCATACTTTTTGCATAATTAGCTGCCAAAGTTACTTTTTTAACCTTTTTGGGTTGTACAAATAAGGAGAATTTAATTTATTGCAGAACTGAAACTTTTTAGGATTAACTGCTATGCCACTGGCTACTTCAAGAAATTGTTTGCATTTCTTTCAGAAAATATTAATTAATTTTACCTGACATTTCAAAATTCTCAAAATTTGTATGATCTTGACAGCCAAGAAACATGAAATGAGTTTTTGTGATAGAAATGCAAACCATTTCTTGAAGTAGCCAGTGGCATTGCAGTTAATCCTAAAAAGTTTCAGTTCTGCAATAAATTAAATTCTCGTTATTTGTACAACCCAAAAAGGTTAAAAATGTAACTTTGGCAGCTAATTATGCAAAAAGTATGCAACTATATATATTTTTCATTTCGTGAAAGTTAAACGATTGAAAATGTCTAAAAGTTGATCAGTGATTAATATAAATCTAAAATCATGACCTGGAACGGGTCATACGCCCTTAAAACTAACTTAAAATTATGTTAAATTGGGCCCAGGTAAAACCTTCATGGACACAAGAAAAACCCTGGGCACAGACATGCGGGATGCAAGGGCATGCATTGATTGCCTAAGAGCTTACAGAATCCAGAGGATGGTCTGGATGAAGAGATGGACACGCGGGAGTTGTATCCATTGCTGGATTGATGACCAGGGGCGCTCGCACCCCCTGGTGGTGAGTGGCTGCACTGGCCACTCACTCCGACGCCAGTCAGCACCTAGAACTAGAGAAGAAAGAAAATCAGACAAATTGCATACTAGACCCTTGATTAATTATATTTTCTATGATATTCACTGCTCGCAGCCGAGGTGCGGGCAAACATTGATTGAAAATAGATGTAGTATAATATACCAAAAACTAAATTGTTATTTTCGGCCGCGAATCTGAACGAACTTGGGGATATGTTCGACGACTGTCCGAGAACGTGTGAATCGTATGCCTCCCCTCCTCCGCTTCCCCTTCTAGAAGATGTGCTATAGTTAGCGCTGGAATCGGCTCGCTGTCAGAAAGACGCGCGCATGCCTCGAACATTTTATTTTGTTCAACAACTCATGCGAGATCGTTAGAGAAGATTTAAAAAAACAGCTTCAGGTAACAGGTATGCTGGGCAGGAATCGCCCATGGGCTAGAGGCGTGTATTTTTCGCGAAATAATCTGATCGCACACTAGACTGCAACAAGGTATGCCCGTGCTAGCGATTGTTCCCTTTGTAATTGACGGCATGTCTGCAAGAGAAGCCGTTGCCCCATTTTACCGAGCCATTCAGGACGCGTTTGTTTTCGCACTGGATGGCTGAGGCCACGGTTACAGTGGACGCGTGTTCTGACGAGTTCGTAAGAGCCAATCAAACAGTGCAAATGGAATGGAAGTGTTTACACTGCCTGCAACCACCTCTGCAGATTACGCACGAACACATCGTAACTAGTTAGTCGTTCAAACCAGTTTGATTCTGTTAGTTGTGCCGTCCATGTGATATTTTTTAGGTTAATCAATAGGTCATAACGGTTGTAGAAAAATTAATAAGTCTTGTATTTGAAAACAAGTGTCTGTGGGAATGTGATAGGCGTCATTCTGGAATAACCTTAAAACTTTTGGATTGGCTTAAAAGATCTTGAAAAAGCATTTGATACAAACGTTTATCGTTTCTTGCAGTTAACACTCCGTTTACAAATTCGTGTTTTTTTCACTACTCATTAATTCATACTTTAATATCGCACTTTAAAGGAAATACGCATCGTCTTTGGGTTCCATATTCGCTGGTGGATAGAAGCAAACTGATATTAGAACACGCCTGCAACTGAAACCACTATGCAAGGTATCAAATGCTGTCGTAGAAAAACCCTAGCGCTTGTAAAAACACGACACTAACCATTCATTTAGTTGGAAAAAAACAGTATATTATGCACTGCCTAAATAACTCATCACATAATCATTATGCCCTTTCATAAAATATTCCAACATTCATTATGTACAGTCGTAAAATATCCCAGCACTTATAACGCCCTGTCGTACAAACACAAGCACTCATTATGTCGAGTCTTTAAACATCGGAGCATCATGTCCTGCTGTAAAAAAACACAGCAATTATTGTGTGCCATAAAAAAACCGAATACTCATCATTGCTAACTATAAATTATGCCAGTAATTATTACGCCATGTCGTACAAAAACAAGCACTCATTATGCATAGTCCTTAAATATCCCAGCACCTATTATGTTCTGTCGTAAAATAATCTAGCCGTTAAAAAAAATACAGAAATTATCGTGTGCTATAAAAAGCCTGCACTCATCTTGACTAGCCGTAAAACATGCCAGCAATTATTACACCCTGTCGTGCAAAACAAGGCGCTTTTTATGCAGAGTCTCTTTAGGTATCCCAGCATCGATTTTGTCGTGTAAAATGTGTTACAGCACATGTTATGCATTACCGTAAAAAAACCTAGCACTTATTACAACTAGCTGTAAAAAAAAAAGTTATCCGGTAGCGCAGGGGTGTCCTCTCTCTCTCTCTCTCTCCCCCCCCCCCCCTCTCTCTCTCTCTCCCTCCCTCCCTGGCTTACACACGACGCTGACACCGCGACGTCCCAGTCGTTGACTCGGGCGCGCGCCGGGTGATAGGCACTGACCCGCCAGAGCGCCGTCTAGAGGAGGGGGCGCACGTGACTGCCAAGGTGTCCACAAGGAAACAATATTTCGTACCAACTTACGCGAGAAAAAAGTACTAGATTTGAAAGAAGAAAAAAGTACTAAATTATAAATTTTTTAATGGTTTTTAACAATTTAGGAAGTTATTATGACATTGCAATGCTCGAACTTAAATATCACACCGCACACACATACATTCCATTGTTTTTTTTTTTTAAATAATTACGCTTAATAATAAAACATATTGGAGTTACTATAATATTATATTAAAGAAAAATGTACTAGATCTGTACTAGACCACTAAAAAAGGTTATAAAAGTACTAGATCTAGTACGAAAGTACTAACTGTGGACACCCTGGTGACTGCTAGTCAGGCGGCGGTGGCGCTCTCTCGGGCACCGGGCGCCATGATTGCTGGTCTTGCCGTCCATCGCACCCACTGCTGGCACCGATGGTCCAGCGAGGTTGCGCAGCGGTGAAACGTTTAGCGCTCAGACTCGCATTCGGAATGGTCCTGGTGGTCTGTCATGGACTCCCGAAATACCCACCCCCGAGCAATAATTGTCGGGGATGGTAGGAACAAGCCCTGTGAGTGGCTGGCTCGAGAATAGAGAATAGCTCAGATTTGATGGTCGGAAATTGCGCGGCTAATTAAAAAAATCTCGCCGATGTCTTGATTGCTTCAGTCGTGCTTGTTTATGGCTCTTGTGTACAGTACTCAGGTGCCTCAAGCTGTCTTCACAGTGTCTCGTTCATCGGGTGTTAGCACACGCTCGTTGCTCTGCGATGAAAACACTCAACACTGAAAAAAAATTTGTAAATTGACCAGAAATAGTCATGTAAAATTACCGATATTTGTAAATTTGTACTTTTACATGAGCACAACTGTATCGCTAAAAATAGTATTCGCAGTAATACTGGGTATATATACTTAGTGTTGTACCAGTACCTCCAATAATTTATATTATTTTAAAATAATTTTCTGAATAGCTTTACAGTATTAACTGGGCATATTAATAATAAAACTAAATAAGGTCCTAAATTAATTTTTTATTATATTTTTATGGTTTAAAAATGTTTTGCTTTAATAAACTTCAATTAAAATATAAAATGATTTACCAATTTTCATAAGAAATGCTCAATATTATCTCGAAAAATGTATTTCATACTTTCCTAAATAACGTTAGCTATGTGTTGTACAAACTTACAATATATTTCTTGTAGCATTACAAACTATTTCTTGGCAACTGGTTTTCAGAGGAATCATTCGTCAAAGTACAAAAAAAAAAGTTTTTCTGTGACTCTCGCAAACGCACTTAACTCGACACTCAACTATTCTCATGAGGATAAAGCTTGCTTACACGTCTTAACGGACTTAACTGCCCAGATGAACTGCCGTGGTTTAAACATTATTCGGTGGGCCTTTTTTTATTCTAAACAATATCAAAAGTTACAAACAATTTATTTCTTAAACGTGGCTAACGTCTTTCAGAGTTTTCCTTAAACACCTGAGAATGACTTAATCGTATAAACCAGGGATGTCCAACTGTTGGCCCGCACAGCTCCTTTATGCGGCCCACACAAATTTTTTTAAAGTAAATTTCAAGAAGTATTTCATAGCTCGTTATTTATTTCAGTTTATATTTAGATAAATTATTGGCATTTTAGTTTTTAAAAAAATACAAAAGAACTTGTGATGTTTAGTGGTTCTACGCATGATAGCTTTATTCATATTTAATTTTTCCGTTTTATGCAACTGTAAAATAGTGTTTAAAGCAATTAAAAATTATTAAACCTCTATTTAAACTAACCTATGAATATTATTTCATACTGATACCTCTCTATTCTATTCTGTTTGCATAATCTTGATGAAAACTGGGTTGTTGTCGAAGCGCGGCCCACAATTATTACCAAGTTTGGCAAAGTGGCCCTCGAGCACTTGCAGGTTGGTCCGAATCTTCCTCGCACCTTCCAGAGGCTTCTGTTTCGTAGTGAATGCCTCGTGTGGGTTGGCTTCAACTGCGACTGGCTAGTGGTGACGTCAGTTGCGTCACAGTGGGAACAGCCAGCGGGCGATACGGCCGCAGATCATAAATTATTTGTAAACGTAATTTGCAAACGGTTCTTTGTAAGTGAGGCGGGATGATACGCGCGAAGCTCGCTGGAGCTCCTAGCACGGTGTCACCTCTAAGCGCAAGGCTCTGAACTGACGCCGCAGTCTTCTCGTCGTGCACAGAGCAACTGTGAAAATTGAGCCGTGACGGTATCGCTATATGGCAGAGAAATGAAGATAAAGGTGTAATGCAAGTCCCTTGAGTGCTTTCAAGAATCTGAACTTGTTGTTTTATGTCTAAAAATTACTATGAAAACACTCGTCTTAGCCATTTTAACTCTTCTAAAAATACAGTTTAAAAATTTGATCCGGAAACAAAACTGCTATCGGTAGGGGCAGGCATTTTTCGCGAAAATATCTTAACACTTATAAGACTGCAACAAGGTATACCCGCACCTGGGTGTTTCTTCCTTGTGATTGGCGGCCGTCTGCGAGAGAATTCTTTGCTTTGTTTGACAGAGCCACTCAGGACGCGTTTACTTCCGCATTGAATCACTGTGATTGGTTTTGTTACAATAGATTCGTACTTCGAAGAAACTCACCCAATCACGAAACACAGACTGTGCTACAGTGTTTTAACTTGCATTTAGTCTCGAAATATTTTCGCGCAATCTGCATGCCCCTACTTATCGGCCCTCAGCGAATTCATCACGCTTTTTGTAAACAAATCCCACTTGAATATCCTATATAGTTTTGAAATCGCGTTGCTTTTCCTGAAGCTCTGCACACCGTGTGTGTCCCCGGGTCAGCGGGGCTTTTAAGGGAGATTAGGTCCCGCCATCTTGGATTATTCCACTTTTTAGCTGTAATAACAATGTTGAACCATTCATCCCAATTTTTTGCATGTCAAGACATAAATCATACCCCCAGCCCTTCTTTACGTTGTTGCAACCACATATTTACTAAAAAAAGGCTCCAGTCTGTAAGCGCCGCGAGGAAATAACTTATTATTTCACGCGGGCGACTATCACAATATTCACACCAGAGTTCACAAGTGTTGACTTCCAACAAGTGGCCAGAGCTGAGTCCTGTGTCATGTCAAACGAAAATAATAATAATAATAATAATTAGCACGGAAGATTTATGCCTCCATGAAAGTCAGGAGCTTAAAAGGCGGTCTTTCAGTGTTTAAACTTGTGTGCCTACTCGTGGCAAATTGTTTAGGTGCGGCTGCGTGCACGAGTGTACTTTGTCGACTCTCTCACTCTGTTGAGAGAGAGAGAGAGCGAGAGAGAAATAGTAAACTTGAAGGGTGGTTATTTCAGTAAGTGCCTCGTTGAGGGGTGAGGGGGGGGAGGTACGCCGTTGAGTGCGCTCTCGAGATACGGGGCCACTCTGCTCGGTGGTTGCCAAGGGCAAGGGGAGGGGAAGAGAGCTAAGGGCCACACTTCGCAAATGAAGCCGGCCCGCAGACCGGAGCCGGAGAATGGCCCGAGCTGAGCCGCGCTTCCGCGAGATTGCCCGCCTCACCGCCGCGAGCGCGGGTTAAAAGTCGATTCACGCTCGTTCGCGCTTACGTAAGGAACGTCAGCGCGAGACCCGCTACCGCGGAACACGGAAGCGCAACTTTTTTTTTGACGTGACAACGTCTAATAAATCGATGAACGCCGGCTGCACGCACGAAAAAGAATTACTCATTGTCCCGTTAAGCATATTCTCCCGTTACGCTTTGTCCCGTTACGCTCATTGTACGCTTGCGTCGCATCTATCTCTCGTCCACTCGACTGGAACAACCATCGATTTGACTTTTTCGAGGCACATTAAACTTGAAACACTCCCATTCGTTTCCTACTTTTCCTATCAGCGTCCTATCCTTAACAGAATAACACGGATTGGAAGAAGTCAAATAGCAAACATGTATAAAATTTATAGTTGAAATAATCTGTTCGTTAAAGTAATAAACATATTTGAATTAATGAGTGCAAATGAAAGTAAATTTATCAATTAAAATGTAGATTTTATTTCACTCCTTCTTTGTATCCATTCAAAATATTGATAATTCAATAAAAATGATTCAATTTTATTCATAAAAGTATGCAATCATTTCATCAAAGTTTTGTTTTGACGTTGTCACGTTAAACTATCGTCCGTGAACCGACTTTACAGACAACCACTTTTTTTTTTTTTTTTTTTTTCGTTTCGCTATCCGTCTGCCGATTCCACGGCGCAAGGAAACGTAATCAAACTATCGATGAGATCGTTTCAAAATTGTGTGACCAACACCTTCATAACAAAGTAGTGACCCGCTTTAATTAAGATGATTACAACGTATTTCCTAGCTTACATTTGAAGTTACATTGTCAAGGATACTTACTGCAGCTATTTATAAAAAAAATTCTAACGAGAGCGTTGTCGCCAAAACGATACGTAGCACGGAACGAATGAGCTCGTTTTTGTTGTCAGTTAAATCACGCCAAACTTTATTAGCGTTTTTTTGTATGGTTGAATATGCTTCACTCCGTAAAATTTCATATTAATATTTCACACTTGTAAAAACATTTGGTTTGGCTCGATCACTTAAAAATATTTAGTTAGTCACTAATGTTAGCAATTGGATTGCAAAACAAATTGTAGCTGTATAAACACCAATGCTATAGGTTTTTTTTTAATAGCTTGAAAAGGACTTCACTAGGAAGATTCGTAAAAATAAAATGCATAATGAAGTGAGTATTGTTAAACAAGGCTGTTAACGACATTCCAGCTCTTATATAACAAAAAATAATGAATTTATTTACTGATGGATAAAAAACATGGCATAGATTCCAAATCATGGGTGTTGATCCCGGATTGGGGGGGGGGGGGGTGTTTGCAGGTCCCAGATTAATTGGAAAACCCCTTACCGTGGTGATGGGCTTTAATATTTACATCATTATTCGTATAATATGAATCCCACCTTCATTAAATAATTTAAGGTAATAATTCCTTCTATTAACATTTTTATCACTCAAATTCACTTAATTATATGCTGCGCATTAAACTGAAAACTAAATAATACAAATTTAAGTAAATTAAAACCTATAATAATTTTGTAGTGGTTGTATGCATATTGGGAAACTTATCTTTCTTCCTCCCGCCCCCCTCCTTATTCGTGTGACAGCATATTTTAGCCCCTGTTCCACACACTCGCTTCTTAACTTCTTCAATCCTTGATCAGTTTAGTGAACGAATGTACAATTTATGTCAGTGAACATTTTGTTTGTTTATTAAATTTACTAACTTTACTAACTTGCTAACTTCCTAACTTCCTAACTGGCTAAGTATTCTCACACACGGCGTGTGGAAATACATGAAACCAATTCCCACACATCAGAAGTGTACACTGTCAATGTTGTTTTGTAAATGGAACAGAAACATTCATGTAAAATTACTGAAATTTGTACATTTGTACATTGACATGAAAACTAATGTATCATTACAAAATAGTGTTCGCAGTTATGCTGTATTCGTATTCTTAATCGGGGATTTATGCTTTGTGTTGTCCCAGTGCCTCCAATAGTTAAAGTTATTTGTAAACCGTTCCCTGAATACTTTTCCAGTAATACCTGCGCATACTAATAAGCACGGTAAAACAAAAAATAAAAAAATAAAAAAAATTGTATATTCGATTTTCTGTCTCGTGGTTTAAAAAAAAAAATATGTTTGAATGAAACATCGATTAAAATATAAAATTATCCGAAAATTTACGTAATAAATGCTCATTATCTGGAAAAACGTATTTCATATTTGCGAAAAATAACCATAGCCATGAGTTGTACAAAGTATTTAAACTGATTTCCAAAGAAATCTTCTGTAAAAGTACATAAAGAAAAAAAAATATTTTCTGTGTGCTGACGCGCCACGCGTACAATACACACAAACGGCACTGCAGTGGTTCATTCCTTGCCCCTCCCGGTTTAACTTCGTGATGAACCAAGCCTTGCTCGCGGCGTCTTGTGAACGTGTCTCCCCCCCCCTCCTCTCCCCCCCTCCTCCTGTACTCTTCTGCGTCAGTTGTTCCATCCCCCGCCGCCTACGTACCCGCGAGGCATCCGTCCAGAAATTAATGGCGCGTCTCAGAAGAGCCAATTAGGACCGCCATTCCGCGCGGTGAAATTAAATCAACATTTCATTTTCGTTTGAAGCTGGCGTATTGTGGTCGCCGCGGCCTCTAGACGTGACGTCACTGCTCAGCCCTCGCCTCTGTGTATTCCTCCCCCCCCCCCCCCTCTAGCGGCGTCTGCAGCGGAAGACAAAGGACCATAATTACACCCCGTTTCTTCCCGGAGTCTTAGCATTCTCTAAACACAGTCTACCTTTTTTTTTAAGTTTTTTTCTATACTGTTCTATGCTTTACAGTTAGCGACGGTTCGGAAACGACGCAGAAAAGCAAATATAAAAGATCAGATCGGTCTGGTCGGTGCCTGATTGACAGGAACAGATGCCAGTTCCCGAAAAAACGGAGCAATTGTTTCGTCATAGGAAACCTACAGTGTTCGTCGATGTTATCGTTGTGCTGTCCGTAACATCTGTTTATCTTCGTCGTTGTGTTCGCATATGTGCTGCGTTGTCCAGGTTTTGTTGTCCGTCTGCATTATCTTGTTATTGTTTAAACGTTTCTCGTCGGTGCTAGCCCACTGTGTTAGTCTGTGCTGTTAATATTTTTTTCATGACTAAATTCCCTCCACGTATTTCTTGTGCTGTCTGATAAGTTTGAATGCGTTAGTCTGTGCTGTCGTTGTTGTGCTCTCTCTAATACCTGTTTAGGTCATCGTTGAAACTATCTGATTGGCATAAGCTGATTTAGGCTTGTTTTCTGTGTGTGTATGTTTTCATTTCGTATTTTGCATTTATGAATTTTTCCCATGACAGACAGTGCTAAACTGCAACGTCGTATGTCGAAGTAGTTGTATTAAATAAAAATTCCCCCATTGCATGACTCATTTAAAGAACGTAATGGTAGTTAAATAATCCTGTTTGCAGTTGTCTTATTGCGTTGTAACGAGTACTCTTGTACTCGCGCATGTTCGAGTCGTGAACGCCTGAAGTATCAGCGACACCACCCGCAGTGCAAGTAAGTAACGAGCCGTGCTCCCCCCCTTTTCAACCTGTTGGCTGGCGATTTCTTCGGCTGATGTCGGAGCTGGTCGGAGACCTTCGGGTTTACGAGGACGACTGGCGGTGGTTTGTAAAGTGACCTAACCTAACCTAACCTAACCTAACCTAACCCAACCTAACCTAACTTAAACTAACCACTGTAAGAAAAATACTGAAGGGCTGCCCATCCAAGGGGCAACAATTCAGACAACCTTTCAAAAACACTACTGTCAGAAAAATCCTGAAGGGCTGCCCTTCCAAGGGGCAACAATTCAGACAACCTTTCAAAAACACCACTGTTAAAAATATCCTGATGGGCTGCCCTTCCAAGGGGCAACAATTCAGGATTATAAAATTACGAAAATAGACACATTTTAAGATACTGGAAGGGCTGCCCTTCCAGTCGCTTTACAAACTAACCACTGTCAGAAAAATCCTGAAGGGCTGCCCATCCTAGGGACAAAAATTCTGACAACCTTTCAAAAACACTACTGTCAGAAGAATCCTGATGGACTGCCCTACCAAGGGGCAAGTTTTCAGGATTATTGAAACACTTATAGAAACATGTTTTCAGAAATTGGATGGGCTGCCCTTCAAGTCGCTGTACAAACAAACCATTGCCAGAAAAATCCTGAAGGGCTGCCCTTCCAAGGGGCAACAATTCAGCTCCCCCTTATTTTCGTTACGATAGAAAGAACTATTTTGTTCTTTTGAAAATTCAGTTAAATTAAATCAAAATTGCAAAAATTTGTACATACATTTGTAAAAGTGTGTGTTTTTTTAGTGTGGAATTGTTTACTTTTGAAATGCAACTTCTTTACTGCCCGTAGTAGAAAAAGTCGAGGCGAAGACTTCAGAGCGTAAAGAAACGTTTAACGTTCAGAAGGCAACGAAAATTTCAACGATCAGGAATTTTGGGTGATCGATGCAAGAAAGGAGTGGGGCGCCCGATGACCTATTTCACTATAGCACACTTGTGTATTTACACTCTTGCATAGGCCTAATCGCAAACTTGCGCACTCGCATGCTTGCATATATTCTGATACGTTCTTATAAGGGTCACTCTGTATGTGATGTTTAACTTCTAACGGGCATGGCAGCTACGCACCCTTTTTTTTTTGTTCCTGTATTAAAACGTTTTGTCAATACACTGAATAATTAATAAGAATGTTTTGAAAGATTTAGGAAGTAGGTACTTGGTGCAAAAATTTAGATTGGTTGTTTGATACATTATAGCTATTGTTCGGTCAGCAAAACTTACAATATATATAAATCCAGTGTCCTGATGTTTGTTTCCAGTGAACTCTTCACCAAGTCAACCGATTTCGATGAAAATTGGCATGCATGTGTATTTTTTTTTCCAACTTGAGAGATACGGTAGTTTTTATTTCGATTAACGGTCTTAATAATTTATAATTAATAATAAATAACCAATCGCCATGGGTAAAAAAAATCATAGATCATAAACATACAAACAGCAATTGTGTGACATTTCTCTATGTCCAACACACTGTCATAAATAGCGCTATCCAGTTTGCTTTTAACTCGCAGACAATAAAGCTCCATGTGTTTAACCGGGGCAACGCAGGGTACTGCAGCTAGTAAATTATGAAATACTTGCAGACCTGCTGGGAGATCATGTATTCCAAGAAGGTGTGTGTGGGAACGGCGCTCTGTAGCGAAGGCGGCGCAAGGGAGCGCCCGGAACGAGGGGCCCGGTTTGGACAGCAGGAGACTTGATTTCCGGCGCTGCGACCCCGCCGGAAGCGGAAGGGCACGTCCCCCGCCTGGGGTCCCCCCTCCACTTCCACACCCTCCTTGTCCATCTATCAAGCCAGTGTCCACCGCCGGCATACAGAGTGCGTGCCCGCCCCTCCAGCCATCTGCCGCCCGGTCTTCCGCCGAGCGCTGTTAGTGTCTGCTCGGCACGCGGGGGACGGCACATTTCGACGGACTTCGTGCCCAAGGGAAACTGCTCGTCAATTAACTGACCAATCTGGAAACCACGCGGAGAACACGACGACCATCTCGAATACCCGTTATGCGAGTTAACGTAAGAAGCAAAAACCGCGACGCAAGCATCAGACCAACTTTAAACTTCGCACGTTTCGGTTTGCGTTTCCTGTACCTTCTGTATTCGAAGTGAACTGCTCAGCAATCTTGTTTTTATTGCAATTTGAATAATGATGCAGGCGTTCTGTGCATAGAAGGATACGGTTTTATTTTTGTCACACGCATCACGTTTTCACTTATTCCACTGTCGCACAGTGTAATAAAATTATGTTTTAAAATATAATCGTTAAAAATTGCACACGTTTCCCCAGAAAACATTAATTAATGAAAAGTATTACGAAGGAAATTTTTTACACAGTCAATGGCTTCAAGCTGTAATGTTGCCTGAAGTCTTGCAACTTGCGGGTTTTATAAACTACCGTAGTTTTCTTAACGTTTGTGGCATGTTGCCTGCTTGCACTGTTTCGCTTCTTGCGAAGTTTACGATGAACCAGATCTGCCAGATTGTCGTGGTTAGACAACAAAAAAAAATCTTTCAAGGACGCAGGGATAATGAACCAGCGACAAAACTAGATCTAGTTTACATCTATTATTATTAAAAAAAACAATTCAAACTATATACAAACATAACTTTGTTACTATAAATCATCTTCATCCGAAGGGTGTAATACTTTTGTTCCCATGTATCTTTTAACGGAATAAAACCATTTACATTAAGCATAACATAACTCGCTCTTAGGAAAACTGAATGACACCTCCATTAAAGCCAAACCCAACAAGAAACAACTTTAAATGCCCGTTCCGACAAATAAGCAAAATTATAACTTAAACTATCATTAAACATTAAATTTATGATCACGCGGGCTATTTACAAGTTTCCTAAACCAGTTTTAATTTATTAAATAATTAATTTTGAAAGCAAACTTGAAATGGAAAATCAGAGTTCATACTCGAACGAGCGCACTCGTTGAGACTCCAAGAGAAGTGTTCAAATAACTTATGAACGTTTAAGTTACTCGCCACCGAGTGCTGTGGCTGGTGAAGGAAGTTGTTACTCGCCTTACGTAGAGCGATGGTCATCGTCTTCCCTGCAGTCCGCCCCACTCGAGGTGCGCTGAGGTTCCTCCACCAACTCGGCTCGCAGGCAGCGAGTTGGGCGGCGGGCACGCACCTGCGGGATCCCAGCAGCGACCGCGACGAGTCTTCGTCCCAGGCCCTTCGCAGCTACGCCACTCGCCCAGCGCGTTTCTGTGGCGATGGACCGCCCGCATTTCGTTGATCCGGAGGCCGCACCAGCGAACAAGGCTTGCCGCCTGCGATTCCATTCCGCACTCGCTCGATGAGCCGGCGAGTTGAGACGACCACAGCGAGTTGGGTTTCTAGCTTCTCCTCGCTTGCAAGTTTCGCACTAGGCAGCCGCGCGACTGTGTGTGCACGCCTCGCTGTGGACTGCACGCACCACTGTGGACTGCACGCCTCGCCGTGGACTGCACGCACCACTGTGGACTGCACGCCTCGCCGTGGACTGCACGCACCACTGTGGACTGCACGCACCACTGTGGACTGCACGCCTCGCTGTGGACTGCACGCCTCGCTGTGGACTGCACGCCTCGCTGTAGACTGCATGCACCACTGTGGACTGCACGCCTCGCTGTGGACTGCACGCACCACTGTGGACTGCACGCCTCGCCGTGGACTGCACGCACCACTGTGGACTGCACGCACCACTGTGGACTGCACGCCTCGCCGTGGACTGCACGCACCACTGTGGACTGCACGCCTCGCTGTGGACTGCACGCCTCGCTGTGGACTGCACGCCTCGCTGTAGACTGCATGCACCACTGTGGACTGCACGCCTCGCTGTGGACTGCACGCACCACTGTGGACTGCACGCCTCGCTGTGGACTGCACGCCTCGCTGTAGACTGCATGCACCACTGTGGACTGCACGCCTCGCTGTGGACTGCACGCCTCGCTGTGGACTGCACGCCTCGCTGTAGACTGCATGCACCACTGTGGACTGCACGCCTCGCTGTGGACTGCACGCACCACTGTGGACTGCACGCCTCGCCGTGGACTGCACGCACCACTGTGGACTGCACGCACCACTGTGGACTGCACGCCTCGCTGTGGACTGCACGCCTCGCTGTGGACTGCACGCCTCGCTGTAGACTGCATGCACCACTGTGGACTGCACGCCTCGCTGTGGACTGCACGCACCACTGTCGACTGCACTCCTCGCCGTGGACTGCACGCACCACTGTGGACTGCACGCCTCGCTGTGGACTGCACGCCTCGCTGTGGACTGCACGCCTCGCTGTAGACTGCATGCACCACTGTGGACTGCACGCCTCGCTGTGGACTGCACGCACCACTGTGGACTGCACGCCTCGCCGTGGACTGCACGCACCACTGTGGACTGCACGCACCACTGTGGACTGCACGCCTCGCTGTGGACTGCACGCCTCGCTGTGGACTGCACGCCTCGCTGTAGACTGCATGCACCACTGTGGACTGCACGCCTCGCTGTGGACTGCACGCACCACTGTGGACTGCACGCCTCGCCGTGGACTGCACGCACCACTGTGGACTGCACGCCTCGCTGTGGACTGCACGCCTCGCTGTGGACTGCACGCCTCGCTGTAGACTGCATGCACCACTGTGGACTGCACGCCTCGCTGTGGACTGCACGCACCACTGTGGACTGCACGCCTCGCCGTGGACTGCACGCACCACTGTGGACTGCACGCCTCGTTGTGGACTGCACGCCTCGCTGTGGACTGCACGCACCACTGTGGACTGCACGCCTCGCTGTGGACTGCACGCCTCGCTGTGGACTGCACGCCTCGCTGTAGACTGCATGCACCACTGTGGACTGCACGCCTCGCTGTGGACTGCACGCACCACTGTGGACTGCACGCCTCGCTGTGGACTGCACGCCTCGCTGTGGACTGCACGCCTCGCTGTGGACTGCACGCCTCGCTGTGGACTGCACGCCTCGCTGTAGACTGCATGCACCACTGTGGACTGCACGCACCACTGTGGACTGCACGCCTCGCCGTGGACTGCATGCACCACTGTGGACTGCACGCCTCGCTGTGGACTGCACGCACCACTGTGGACTGCACGCCTCGCCGTGGACTGCACGCACCACTGTGGACTGCACGCACCACTGTGGACTGCACGCCTCGCTGTGGACTGCACGCCTCGCTGTGGACTGCACGCCTCGCTGTAGACTGCATGCACCACTGTGGACTGCACGCCTCGCTGTGGACTGCACGCACCACTGTGGACTGCACGCCTCGCTGTGGACTGCACGCCTCGCTGTGGACTGCACGCCTCGCTGTGGACTGCACGCCTCGCTGTAGACTGCATGCACCACTGTGGACTGCACGCCTCGCTGTGGACTGCACGCACCACTGTGGACTGCACGCCTCGTTGTGAACTGCACGCCTCGCTGTGGACTGCACGCCTCGCTGTGGACTGCACGCCTCGCTGTGGACTGCACGCCTCGCTGTGGACTGCACGCCTCGCTGGGGACTGCACTGGCGATCTTGTTTAACTTGTTCTGCAGCTCACTCGCCCAGACTTTTGTTGTATTTCGAAGGAGAGAGTGCCCAGCCCGAGGCGTAAATTTGTATGTTTCGTGACCTTGAACCCTATAAAACACTGCCAGGGTACAGCTTGCACGATGTTTCAAGCATAATTTTGCCTTAAAAACAAAAAAAAAACAAATTATAGAGACCCCGGAACTTCCGCGGATTCATTTGATCGGAAGATACACTGCAAACCGTTGCATTGGATCACAATTCTCTCGACACTCCCGTCTAGGAATGAGGGCCAGTCAACTACCAGCCAGCAGTAGAGTGACCGAATCACGTAGACCTTGTGAAAGGAAGGGGAGGTTCTGCAGTAAGAATCAAACCAATATGAGAAGCGCATACTGGTAGAGTATACATAGGACCGTTTATGTTAGCCCGACCCAAATGATTCCGCGAAATCTCCGGGTCTCTTTTTGTTCATATTCGGTTTGACATAGCGTGGCCTTTTATTTTATTTTTATTTTTTTTAAGAAAAATCAAGATAACTCTGTATTAGTCAGCGAGGTTTCGCACTCTGAAGTAAATAGTTTCCGGAGAAAAACCGGCCGGGGAACTTCGATGACAGGCGAGTTTCGGGCATCGCGCCAGTGACGTGAGTCTTGAAAAGTGGCCAGACGAGCAGCTGCCAGCTGCCAACCTGACGACATGCTGTAGCAAGCAGCTTTTCATTTGTTTCGTGGAGTTTACTGATTTCACGAGCACTCAGACTAGTTGGTAAAACTGGTGAAATCTGTTGTAGTGACGCGTATTTTTACATAAGTGTCGCTTTACCTTACTATTTGTATCTTATCAATTATCAAATAGGTACGATGCAATCCAGTACTTGAGAGCCCTGTGCTGTCTCACTGGAGAGCGTGCGACACTACGATAATAGTTCAATTATGTTCTTTATTATCTTGTAACAAACATTTTTATCCCTTTTAGAAATTTTTAAAGCTATGTAAATTTATACTTACCATTAATTTGTACAACGGTTATGAAGGTATGAGAGTCTTCTGGCCAGCCACAGCCCTGGAACCTACGCTATGAGTGCAACTAAAAAAAAATTTACTCATACTTATATGACGTAAAAAAAAGACTAACTTTAATTTTTCATGCAAATAATAGTAATAAAATGTCTGGAGTAATATTATAAATACGGTTAGTAAAATATAAATTCAATCAAATTCAAAATAAATAAATACTCAGTTTTTAACATTATTATAAACACATGTATATAATTTTATATTTAATATATTAAAATAATCGAGATTTAATTTAATTAATAATGAAAATCAATACATATGGTGAATGTTTATAATGCAAATAAATTACACATACGGGAAAATAACATCACTTATATAAATAAACTTCAAAACGTTTATAACACAATTTCCATCATTAATATTTACAATAAATAATTTTTTTTTGATTAGATGGACCTGTATTCAATATCAATCACTAATGCATATGATTTAAAAGCACATATATTTATTTGTATGTTGCCCTTTTTTATATGCAGCCTTTTTTTTTTCATCATGTGAAAAATTCATTGCTTGGTGCGCGCGCATCGTAAAATATCACTCTCAAAATTTTTTTATAACGCGCCTACAGAAGTAAAACTAAAAAAAAAAAAAAAAGGCTAGGAGCAATTTAAATTAATGATATTCGGGAACATGATGGGTTCGGATCTCTTTGGGAGCAGTTTCGGCCGTGCTGCTCTGTAAACCGATGTTTTTATAACTAAGGTGCTGATCTGTTGTAAATCGTCGACTTGAATGAATGTAACTTGTAAGAATAATGAATGCGATGTTAATGAATGCGGATGATGATTGTGGAGGGAAGCCTTCAACTCACGTAGTTTCGGTTCCCTACCACGTTCGCGCAACTTCGGATTTCTCTCAAAAATTGAAATTTAAAAAAAAAATCGAAGGGTTAGGTTAGGTCAGGTTAGTCACAACATGCTTGTTTTCATTGGAAACTTCTGATTTAGCGGCTGAAGTGGCGTTAATACCAGAACGCCAAAACTTCGGAAATTTTCGGAAATTCTTGCAGGGAACCGAAAGTACGTGAGTTGTAGGCTTCCCGATTGTGGATACCCGAAGTGCGTGCCCCGGCTGACCTCGGCGTGTGAAGCCGTGTTCGCGATTGTGCCCGACGACGGCTGCCTGTGAACCGCGACTCCAAGCGGTCGTCCAGAGCCGCTGGCGCTGGTGGGTCGCGCGCTCTTTTTTCGCTGCTTTTTTTTTATCGAGCTGTAGCTTGTATCATTTCATCTGTTGCCTCGCTTAGCCGCTGCTGGTGGATGTGTGTCTATATATATGTGTTTTTTTACTCTACCCCCTCTCACCCCCCCCCCCCCCCCCCTTTTTCAGAATTAGAGGATCCTCATTGAAGAGGTCGACGAGTGGCGCCCGGGGGTTTTTAGTTCCTCGAGCGTCGCACAGACGGCGCCGCTGTCTCCCGCCGAACCACAGAGGCTAGAGCCCCCCCCCCCCCCCCCCCCCTTTTTTTTTCCTCCCCGCTACACACACCAACAATTCGGAACACGTCCCGTCTCTCCAGCTACCGTGCGTGCGGCGGAACATTCCTTCCTTCCTCGCGTCGCGTTTCATTCACGTCTCCGCTCGCTCTCCGTTCCTGTTTTTTCCCGACCCCTTCCTTTGACTTGCGTCTAAAGTTAATAGTTTCATCAAATAAATGCAAGGTTTCAGATAAATGCAAACGTTTCTGATAAAGATCATTTTATATTTCAATCTTAACATGAATTGAGAAGCATACCGTTTTTAATGAACCGATCGTATGTAGGTGTTTTTTTGGTAATATTATAATTGTTCAAGGCACCGTTGATATAAAAAAATATATATATTTTTAATTTTTTTAAACGATATTCTAAAAAATAAATAATTACGTGACGACGGCTTCATATGAACGGTTAATTCGAAGCAGTTAAGGGCACGGAATATGAAATATAAATCGTTAATTAACACTTGACTGTTGTAAATTTATGAATTAATTTCAGTATAACTGCAAAAACCACGTAATTACAGAAGCAAAGATTTAGGAGACCACTACCTTAACGTCATGTCGTCAGCGAGCTCGTTAGAGGATACAACTGTAATAATATTTTTAATATATAGTTTTATAGTTACTGGAAACCTCTTGAGGTGTGATATCTGCGTTAACGAAGGTCAATAATTATCAATATTCAACAATATAAAACTGTTGAAAACAAGATGGCATCATTATGTTTCTGTTCCCACCCCTTCCCCTGCATGAGGGACATGTATTTTTTCGTGGGAAAAAAAAATTCTGATCGCTCATTAGACTGCCCAGCGATTGTTCCCTTGTAATTGGAGGTCTGTCTGCAAGAGAAACCACTGCCCTATTCGGCCGGGCAGTGAATGGCTTATGATTGGTATGCTGACAGTAGTAGACACGTATCTTATTTGCGCGCGAAAAAAAAAAAAAAATCACCCTCAAGTTATTCGTTCGGCGCATTTCGTTTATCGCTGTCTCTGTAAGGCGCGTCATTGTCGAGAATGGAAGAGGCGTGCGGTAGGTGACCAAGTAGAAAATTAAAAAAATAAAAACTAAGCAACGGTGATTCGGACCGCGCGTCACGTGCTGCGCGCATGCGCGGAGAGCTGGCGCCGGCGGCGGCCTTGGGGCGGCGGGGCTGCCCTCCCGTGCTCCGCTGCCATCGAGCACGCGACACTTGCGTTGTCGTCTCATACTCAGGGGCGCAGCCAGGGGGTAGGGGGGGGGGGTTAGGGGTTCAACCCCCCCCCCCCTTTAGCACCAAATCTTTAATTAAATTTCTTATTCATCACTCAAACAAATTTCATATTAAAAATTAATAAAAAATTTACCATTACAATATTTAAATTTAAGTACCGAAAACTGCTAAAATAGCACTATTTTACACCTTAAAATCCAAATTTTCCCGGACCCCCCCCCCCCCGCTTTAATACGAGGGGGGGGGGGGGGAGGGACCATGCTTCTTAACACCCCCCATACACAAATCCTCGCTACGCCACTGCACATACTGACAAGCTAGACTTGAGCGAAATATTCTGTTTCATAATTGTCAGGATTTTTTTTTTTCTTTTTGCGTGAGAGCAAGACACGAAACTTATGCGGATTCAATATTTTTGTTTTTTGTTATTAATTTTGCAATCACGTTTGTGCCACGTATGTTAAGACGCAGATCGCAGTAGAAGACTGGAGCTGTCATCACTCGCCCTGGCTAGGGGAACCGGTGACAATATAAAATCTTAATATTTAATTTATAATTAAATATGTTTGTAGACCTTTGTAAATTTTTTATGTTAACCAATTAGTTAATCGCTCGGCCCATTGCTCTGTACGTAGGGCCTAGAAAAATTCGCGCTTTCAATTGCGCGAGGGACGTTCCGAAAATAAGTTTTGAAATTTTTTTTCTCACACGGTAACATTTTTTGCTATATATATATATATATATATATATATATATATATATATATATATATATATATATACACACACACACACATACATACACACATCATGGTATTTTCGATATAGTCACCACTAACATTGAGACATTTGTTGTGGCGTATAACCAGTTTAAAGAAACCACTCTGGTAAAACTCGGTGCCCTGCGATGCAAGGAATTGTCGCCCAGCCTGCTCCACCTCAGCATTGTTTTGGAAGTGACGTCCAGAGAGTGCGGCCTTCAATACAGGGATAACAGCTCGCACTTCCATTGGCGACCACGCTGTCAGCACACGTCTGCCTGCCGTCGTGATTTGTACTCGAATAACCTCGGGCACGCCGGTCTGCTGCTACTCTCTCTTCTTCGGCGCTCTGCGCATGTGCCATTCCTCCTCCGCTGACGCTTCTTCCGTCGTAGAACCAGCAACGGGCGTGGGTTCTTACAATTGTTTGTTTCAGCTGGTGTAACATCTGCTCTTACAAAAAAAGACTGTAACTTACTTTCGATACGTCCCTCGTACTTCTAGGATAGATTCCATAATCCCTACACACTCAGGCAAATTCCACCTGCTCATTGGCTATTACCTCGTGAGACCTGTCAACTGGGATGCTCTTGTGATTCTATACTTTTTTTTGTTAAAAGTTTTCCTTTGGCTCAAAGTTTTTCAAATAAACTGTGAGCCAGTCAGAGGTTAAATATGAATGTACATTTTTGTTTGGATTCTAGCATAGCGCAAAATGAATCCTCGAATTTTTTTCCGGTCTCAGTGTATAAGTGGGTTAATTATTTCGCTGAGTCTAGTACTTAACGGAAAAAAAAACTTTATCGCGTTTGCTTTGATTTGCGTGCGTTTGCATTGTAAGCACAAATGTGATTACCGATGGGCATGCCTGGAAGTTGACATAGAGCTCTATGCTCCAATTAAATGTTTGTGAAGTTTTCCTCATTAACCTCCGACAGAAGATTTTGCTGAGCTCTTCCGTTTACGTAGCTCCGTGCGACCAATATAAGCCAAGTATTTGGCTGCGGTGGTAGCCATGTTTGTTTATGTTATAATTACGTTGAAAGTTCAAGCATATATAGTGTTCTATTTAGACTTTGTGGTTTATTTTTATTGTATATGTAAATTCTGCCCATGCAATGGTATTGAAGTATAATATATTTTTTAATTAATATTTCTTAACCTAGAAATGCAATCTCATTGGTTGCGATTTTTACGCTTCCGTGCATTGTGGAAGCAGCAGAGAATCGACAGTGAAATGTTCCGGGAAATCCGTCTCAGTTTCCGTGTCATTGTAGAACGGGCCTAACAGGTTTGCCGTTTTCTGTTTCAGCGAACTCTTATTCCACGTTTTTTTTTTCTCGGGGAAATGTGGTGCATTGGGAATGCAGTGGAGTATTATTACGGTCTTTCATCCCGTCCATGCTATCCTGATTTCTGTTTTCCGTAAACACTTATCCCAGCGTCAATACAGGCAAATGTCGGGACGGCCATTGGTGGTCCATATACAACGACATTTCTTAAAGAGGATAGCAACTGGTCGCATCGTGCACGAATGACGAGAATATAAAAACAATAATAGAATCCGAACGACTTGACAGAATTCGATGGGGTTGGTCTTTTCGGCTAGATATTTTCATTACAGAGACCTGAATCCTCAGAAAAAGTCAATACACTGAACTTCAGCTTCTTTTTTTTTTTTTTTTTGGGCGTCTAACCAATATGACGCAAAAATTAGCCGAAGAGGAAAAAATGTCTTCACACACTTGCCATGTAATCATGCAGATGTGGTCAACCCCTTGGGTTAGAGAGTAGCTAATATGGAACTCGTCCATTTATTTATTTTCTCTTGGGTGTCTTAAATGTTGAACTCCTCTGTCCCCTTTTCACTTCTCGTCGGATTGTTTTGGAAAGTTGGGAGAGGGGGTGGTTATCAAATGCTACTATCAGCTAAGAACGTGGTATAAGTCTCCCGTTTGTGTTTGTATGGCTCGGGTTTTATTTTTTTTTTTCCTGTTCGGGTGGTCGTCAGTGTTCACTCACGCTTGCCCTCAGTATAGCTCACAACTGTCGCGCACCCTCCCTCTCGGGCACTTGGTAACGCCGATGTCTGGCGGCTCTGAAAGGCGCTCTAGACGTCTGCGCGGATCCCCCCTCCCCTTTCCACCTTTTCCATGCCGTTCCCCATCGACCATCAACATCCCGTGGTTAATGGCGCGGGACTCGTGGTCGGGGAGGACGGAAGGTGAGCTCGTTTTTCGCTTAGCTCTGGACCTCTGCCGCGCATTGCGTCAGCAGAGCAGTGCTCCCAAGTACTTACGGATTGTCCTGAATTTATTACAGGAACTACAGAGTGTTATTTATTTATTACGTAAACAGTGTTCATCAGCTCTTAATACTATAAATATCGCTAGCTCATGTAGCTCGTGTAATAAGATAAAACATTTTGTGAAGCATTCCAAATAAATATAATTCCTGAAATGTTGTCTCTTATGTAAACAACAAGTACATACACCTGACTAGTGAAAATTACTTACCAAGTTGACTAACTTGTACAAGTAGTTTAAAAGAAATATTTATGCGAAACACGTTATTTAGCACCCGTGACTTGCAGTTAGTGAACTTGTTAAATTGTAGTGTTCGTGAAATAGGTCCCAAGAGCATCATGAATTTTCTCGATCGTGGCTTTGTGGTACACCGTAAAATAAAGGAGGAATACCACGAAATATTTTAACACACAACTCAAGCCATTTCTTTGAACAAGAGTAACCATAATTTACAATAATTACACTGAAATAGTAGACATGTCTCTTTAATGGATAAGATTATTATGGTATAAGGCAGTTAACTTTCAGAGCGCAAATATTTTGGTCTTCTTTCCTTGCAAAAACCATTTACGTTTTTAATTATAAACTTTTCTCCACCATCGTTACATGTCAAATATACCTTTAAAAATTTGTGGGTTTTATGCAATTAATACACAGAGTGACGTTACGTAGAGATGGTAGAGACATAACGAGTACGGAAGCATAAGTAATAAGAAGAAAACTCCGAAGGCAAATATTTTTGCTCGATTAAAAAAAGGACAGTTTGAATAAAATATTAAAATAAAATTTATATTAACTGTAGCTGCTAAACGCCACTACCACTATCTTTCAATAACATAATCACCTCCATCTGAAGAAAGAGGTTCGCAAAAATAAAAATAAAAAGGCCGCACGGCTGACGTCACGAAGCCAGCGACATGCGCGAGGCTTCACCTCCTGTTCTTGCCGTCACGGTGGCGTTAACACCCCTCTCTCTCTCTCCCCCCCCCCCCTTACTACTGGATGGGGCGTCTCGACGCTGCTTTTATGTTCGGGCAGATAAGCCGCTCGTTCAATTTCACGCGGCGATGGCGGAGCGCGTCGGAGCGCTAACCCGGCCTCTCTCTCTCTCTCTCTCTCTCTCTCTCTGTCTCTCTCTCTGTCTCTCTCCTCGTCAGGGCGGGCCGGCGCGTCGCTTCTTTATTGTCTCGTGGAGCGGGTGAACTACGAGTCGACTGCTTTTCTATTAGAGCAGCCGCGCCTCTCGTGCTTCTCCGGACGACATTTACTGGAAGTTCCAGGCTCCCCCTGTTGAGCACACAGCCGACCGATGCCAGCCCGGTAACGTTATTAACCCTTACAGACACACTTCATCATTTCATATGGTTATTTTGTAATTTAACTCTACGTGTTTAAAAGTATTTATAAAATTATATATATATATATTCATTTTAATATTACGTGTAATAAGTATAATGATGACGTCAACTAAAATGTATATCATGAAGAACAATTTCACAGTCTGTATAAACCCAATTTATTATTGTGATATAAATCGTACCCTACAGTGGGTTAAAAACGTCATTCGAAGCATGGGAAATTAACCATACAATTGTGGTCTCTCTCTCTTCCTCTATAGCAATTGCAGTGCAATTATTTCATTGCATGTTTAGGAATGTTACCAAACATGTCTAAATATGTAATGTTACTAAACAAAGTGTAAGAAATAAGGGTGTCCAGCGTCAAGGAAAACAGAAAAAATTCCGTAACTATCAGGGAATTTTGAATCCTTATCGTCCAGGTGCGTCGGTGAAGTATCTTTTAGGTCGGGGAATTTTAAATGAACTGGTTGTACAAAGTCTCAACCTGTATCGCTGAAGTATTAACTGCACAATGCAAGTCGTATTTGCGCTCAGTTATATTTTATTGTAATGCTGGTGGGCCAAATATTCATATTTGGATCGAGAGACTGAATTACGTCTGTGATATTACCTCGGAGTGTGTAATGTGTGAGAAACAACACTTTTTTTTTGCATAGTTTCCAGCATTTGTGTCTGTAAACAGTTTTGTTACGACTAAACTAACTACGGCAATGTTAAGAAGTGACGTAATAATTTATTTCGGTTTACTATGAGATTGACTTGCATGCTTTAGTCAGAAAAAAAAATGTAAGATGCCTAGAGGGAATTCAGAGGAAAGAAATGTCGGGAATTCTGTTTTTGGGTTTTACTGGACACCGTGAAAATCTGTTGAACTGTATTTTTTCTTAATTTTCGAACCATAAGAGTTGCAAATGGTTGGGCGAACATTTGACCTCGTCGTAGAGTGACGGCATACGCGCGCGAGGGAAGCAGGCAGGTAGTTACGCCGTTCATCGGGTGTCCCTGAAACATTTCGTGGTTTGCTAGTTGCCCGAGGTTCGGACACCTACGCTGTTCCTCACCGCGGCCAGTAATACCGGACCGCTCCAAGATTTTTATGTGAAAACCTGGCGTTGTCATCACGTCAGTCTGATAGAGGGCAGGCGGTATGCCCATTTAACAATGTGCGTGTTTAATACGTACGATACAACATTATGGCAACGAAAATATCTTTCTTTTCTCATAGATTTTTTTTTTATCATACAGGTTAATTGGGGGGGGGGGGGGGGAAGGAGGGGGTTATAAACTTACAGTTCTTCGCATTGCTTGAAAAGAAATTATTCATGATTTAAGTGGTCAGTCTCCAACTATGTGTATATATAATACCTGACTATAAACTGTAATGATGGGTCAAAAAAAAATTCAAGTTAGCATAAAAGGCTTCTGAAAAATTTTATGTTTCGCAACTTCCAGCACCGTTGCTGTTTCATTTCGGGACTTTTGGTAACATTTCGTAACCAGTACATAATATTTTTTTTTATTACTTTTCCGTGAAATTCGTAACCAGCACACCTCAGTTTTCCTTACTTGTTCGTGACTTGTTCGGATCTCTCGTGAGCTGCAGACGCCCTGGTGGAGGAGTTGGCAACACTGCTCTGCCGGGAGGAGAAAGGGGGGGGGAGGGGCGCATGGGTCGCTGCGTCGTTGTAGAGTGCAGACTCGCCCGGCTGTTAAGGTTATAGAGAAGGTGGGCGGGAGGGGGGGAGGGGTTGTCAGCTCGCTAATCTGGACAAGCTCCGCGCTCATGCGCCTGCCCGGGGTCGTTATCTCGCGACGGGCGACGTGTGTGGCGAGGCCCCCCCCGCGACCGCGGCGCGACCACCGCCGTCGACGACGTCGTCCTCCGACGTGCGAGGCGCTGTCATGGACGCCCGCCGAGACGCGCCCTAACTGGCGCTGAACAATGGGGCTCGTGCCGGCTGCCGGGTTTTGTCACACAGAACACGCGTGAACCATACTGGAACCCTGCAGCACGAAGGAGCACTGAAAAGTGTAACACAATATCTGAAAAAAAAAAAATTCCGTCGAGAGATAAATGGTGATTTTCACCAAAAATATTTGCGCTTATTCTAGCATCACTTAAGACTACAACACACATTCGGCAACTTGCTTTATCGCTTTCCTACTATGTTATTTTGTTGTGCAGATGGTACGGATCACATCAAATACAATTTAGTAGGGAAAAACTGGATAGTTAATTTAAAAAGCGGTACACAAAAACCCTAAATTATCAACTTAGAAGTGAAATATATTGAAAATTATGGTTCTTAAACAAAAAAAACGACTACAGTTTTAAAGTATATTCATGCACAACTCTTTTACATAGAAAAATAAAAAAATCTGTGAAATATGCCAGCCTTTTTTTCTTCTTTCACCTCCCGAATTGTTGATTTGAATTTGTTTTTTTTTTTTTTTTTGCATATGCCCATTGTAGGTTTACAATGTGTGTCATAGAGAAAAACCTGAAGAACGGACAAAGAAAGAAAAGGGTTCACAAGAACACAGCATAGTTCGTTTTTCAGGGTTTTGGGGAAAGCAAATTGTTAATTGTTTTATGAATCATATACTAAATTTTTTTTTTTTAGAATTTAACATTAATTTAATAAAAAATTTAATGAGGACTTATTTATTTGCAAAAGTATTTGATAAATATAATCAATTAAATATGAATGTATCATGAATTATTATTTTTTTAATCATTCTGCAGAAAAACGAAATATTAGAAACAAAATAATTTAGAATACAACTGCCTTTAACGTTTAACCTATTCCAGTGGCTTAAAGCGTAGGGAAAACGTGTGCACGACACCCATCGTGCTTTTTTTAAAAGAATCCGTGAACTTAGAGAAAGCTCACCTGTCAAAACGAGCATCATCTGTATAACATTTTGGTTAAACTCCTAACATGTTGTGAAATTTATGAACCTGTACAAAGAAAGGTACGGAAATTTTACCTTACAAATATGTTATATTTTAAGTTTTGTACTCCATTACAAGTTTGAAATATATATATATATATATATATATATATATATATATATATTTATATATATATGTGTGTAGTGAGGTATGTTATGCTGAAGGTAAATGCATTTCTGAAGTTTGGTGTTCATATGCGATTTACCACCCGCCTTCTTCTATTTCTGTCTTCTTGATGTGTTCAATAACCCTCTGACAACGAGGTCATTGCAGACGGAATGTGACGAAATGAGCTTCGCGACAAACAGTGTGCCAACTGCGCACTCAGGTACCCGCGTGGTTTTGACCGTGTTATGTTGGCAGACTTGTTCACGCTGGGGGGGGGGGGGGGGGGGTCGGGACCGAAAATTAGTTTTCCTCGCAGTTCACTCCCGCCTCCTCTCCTTTGATCGAGTCCACGGCAGTCGCTATACCGGAAGTCCCGTTATTGACGCGTCGAGCGATTCTCATACCCACTCCCTCCCCTCATTTCCAAAAACTAGAGTAACTGTGCGTCGATTGCTCGAGCTGACTGTGTCTATTGCTCGAAGCTGACTGTCCGTCGATTGCTCGAGTTTACTGTCCGTCGATTGCTCGAGCTGACTGTCCATCGATTGCTCGAGCTGACTGTCCGTCGATTCCTCGAGTTGACTGTCCGTCAATTGATCGAGCTGAATGTCCATCGATTGCTCGAGCTGACTGTGTCGATTGCTCGAGCTGACTGTGTCGATTGCTCGAGCTGACTGTGTCGATTGCTTGAAGCTGATGACTGTCCGTCGATTCCTCGAGTTGACTGTCCGTCAATTGATCGAGCTGAATGTCCATCGATTGCTCGAGCTGACTGTGTCGATTGCTCGAGCTGACTGTGTCGATTGCTCGAGCTGACTGTGTCGATTGCTCGAAGCTGATGACTGTCCGTCGATTACTCGAGCTCGCCATCACGCGAAGGAAGCGACCAGGTGTCTGAATCACTGGGGAAAACTTGCAATTTATTACCCCTGAGTCAGACGCCCAAAATAATCAGCGTTCTCCCATCTTCGGATGTTTTTATTTACCTGTTCTAAAAGTAAAAAAAAAAAAAAGTGGGTTGCGTTAGAAGTGTGACAAAAAATGAAATTATTGCAATTTTTAAGTGAAACTTATTTAAGCGCGAGAGGAAAATTTAAATGCCGAATTTTAATGCAACGTTTTCGTGAAGCATTGTTGTGAAACGTTTCTGACGTGTAAATGACAGAAAATAGGTACTTGGCCAAATATATATATAAAGAGAGCACTATGCTATATACGTTACTGAGCTCGTTTTCGTTATCCTCTTTGTGCGATGAGAAAGAGATAGATGAATGAAAATAATAAGACAGTGTGTGCATGCGCTTGTTTCAAAAATAGATATAGGTATCCTATACAGTCAGATGTACCTTGAATTTTATATTTGCTACTACCGCGCTCGCGTTCCTCCTTGTTCAACCAGCAGCGTAGAGAGTGCTGTTGAGTCAGTCCCTGCATTTCCCGCATTAATAGTGCCATCTGTTATGAATTTCATATTTAGTTTAGAGAATGGTGTGTTCCAAATTGTAGAATTGTTTTAAGAAACAGTAACACGCGCAGTTTATTTTATTAGATGTATTCCAACAGTGAGTAATATTTATTGTTAATTATTCATTAATCAGTCATTATTGATATTCTGAGCAGTTATTTTGAAGTAATTATTCTGTTAATTCATGTTTATTTAGAAAATTTACTTCATTCTCTTTCTCTCACTCTCACTCTCGCCCTTTCTCTGCCGTTTTACCCTTTGCGATATCCTTACAAGTCGAGATTTGAATGCCAAAGAAGTTTAATTTATATCATGAGTACCTACTGAGTTAAACGCGCTCGTTATTTCGTTATTTGTGTTTAGGGTTGGGGGGGGGGGGGGTGGAAAGGAGAAGGATTAATTTTTGTCCTTTGGTTAAGTCTCAGTCTCACACATCATGAAGGTTTTTCTTTACATTTTTTTTTCGTAATTACTTTTATTTAAGGGCTATTTCTAAAATTTTAACATCAATACCTCCCATGCATTTGTTATTGTCGAAAATATTTTCAACGTACATCCACTTAGTGCAGGGGTCGGCAGTCCGCGGCTCGCGAGCCGCATGCATCTCTTTTCTTAGGAAGTTACGGCTCTACGACTCACAGCACGCAAAAAAAAAATAACGCCGAAACAAATGAAACGGCCCAATCACAAGGCATGTCTTCAGCCTGCGCTCGCACCGCCCGTCATCGCTCTCGCCCGGAGGCTTTTCTATTTTAATAACTAATTCAAATAATTTATGTTTTCTTGTTTTATAAGTAGAGCTCTACTAATCATTACCATATTATCTACATTTGCGTGGTTATTTTCCTAAGTACCGTACCCTTTATTTTTAAGAATTAATGTTGACTTTGTGAATAAAATATATATTTTTTTAATCGTTTTGAAATTCCGTGTAGATACAGAGAAATTACATGTTGCAGCTCTCTAAAAAATTTGGAGAACCTGTTTGCTTGATATTTGGCTTGTCTCACTCGAAAGTCTGCCGACTCCTGACTTGGTGTAACATAAGGGTTGTAAAACACATCGCTCAAGTGATATCTAATAATTACGAAGAGATACACTTGACGTTTTACACCCATGGTATTACACTGAGTGAACGTCTGTTAGTAATATGCGTGACAAGAACAACAACGTCAAGGGAGGTTTCGAATTAAAATTTTTTGAAATAATCTCTTAAATAAAAGTAATGACGAAAAGATATTTTAAAAATCAGCATGGCGTGCGTGATCGAGCCTTAAGGTACGTCAGTGGCGTTTGGAGTACTCTAAAGTCGCGGAAAACGAAAGAATACTCGTAACATGCTGATCGTGGGTGTGTAGATCTGAGCCAGAGCGGGTAGCGACGCAAACGTGGAACATTCTATCAGCGCACCGGCCCTTTTATTACCCTATCATCTGTGATGTATAATGTTTGTCATTTAAATCATAGAAACTGTTCATTATATACCGTAAACCTCATTTAATGCTAAAAATCATATTTCATGTTCTCATTACTTTATTTGTTTAATTTTTAACATCTTGAACATTCGTCGATGTTTAAGTTACTGGTTCACTTCAAAACATTGTTTCGTATAGTTTCTTTTGGGTAAGGGACTATCCCATACTCCAAAACCTCTTGGTTAGGCTGATCTCCGCATATAATGGCCTTTAAGGGCGACATTCCAAGACGTTCGGTTAAGGTAGCGAACCAGCACTGCCTTGTTGGGACACAACTGTAACTTAATTCAAGGGCCTATTCCAGATCGTGTCTGTAAACGAATCCGAGTAAGGAAACAAATCGGCAACAGTTTTAATAAATGGTTGCCCTGAGCGAGGCTAGAAACTGGTTTCTAACCATTATAGCGGACGTTTCACAACCATCGATACAATTATTGCTACGGCAAAACATAGGTAGATACTAGAAATAGCAGCACTATCGCACAAAAGTAGAACGGCCTTTATAATATTCTCAAGTACTTTCGTATTTGCGATTATGTCTTGATACGACCGATGAAGTGTACAAAATGTATTCCATGATAGTTTCGCTATCACGAAGTTTCATTTGTCACACCAACACGTGTGGCACGTTCCCAGATAATTTCACAGAAATGACTACATAGCTGTTAAAGGTGCCTGACGCGGGTTCTTCATCTGGACGAAATCAACGAAAAAGTGAGCTCTGCGCATGCGCAGAATTTGGGCCAAAGAACGGCAACGGACAGGACATCAAAATCCGTTCCCTTAAAACAAGGGACTGGCCGTGTTCTTTCTAAGGGTTTGAGAGCGGCTGCTTGCTGGCACGTGTCATTGGCAGTGTGGCACCGTTAACATCTGGCAAACGCTACGCGAGTCTGGGAAATGGGGGAACGAATCGGCCATGACCGATACACGTATTATGGAAGGGAAGGGAATTGATCGGGCTTCAAGGAGGGCCTCGCATTTATGATTGTTGATTATATATTTACATTAATCACAGGTAAACTTGTAGACTTTTTAAATGGTTTAACTTGTACGAAATGAAAAATTGTCTATATCGCATACTTTTGCATAGCTCACTGCCAAAGCTGCAATTTTTAATTATTTTTGGGGCTTACAAATAAGCGAATCAACTGGAAAACAGGATTGAAACTTTTAAGGTTTAAAACCTTTGTGATAGCATTTTTATGTCTATATCAAAAACCTATTTTAGTTTGCTTCTCTGTCAAAATCCTCACAAATTTGAGGAATTTTGAAGGCCAGGTAAAATGAAATAAATTTTCTGAAAGTAATTCTAAACGTTTCTTGAAGCAGCCAGTAGCATTGCTTTTAAACCTAAAAAGTTTTTGTCCTGTTTTCTAGTTGATTCTCTTTACTTGTACGCCCCAAATCGTTAAAAATGCCAAAAGATAGCGATGTAAATATTTTTAATTTCATACAAGTTATAACCTTAAAAAAGGTCTACATGTTTCACTTAAATACTAAATCTAAAATGTACTTCCCCCACCACCTTTTTAAAGTATCCTCGCGATCGGAGTCGTTAGAAATGATGAAAGGTTGCGCTATGCTAATGAGGTATTGGCGAAATGAAAAGGAGAGAGAAAACGGGAGTACGACGAGAAAACCCAACCGGCACGCGGCAACGTCAGCCACGTTTCACGCCTGTGATAAATCCAGTGGGTGTGGCGAGTGGTCTGTTCACGTAACCACAGCAAACCTAATTTATAGTAATGCATTATCCCCATAATTTCCACGTAGGATTTCGGTAAACCATGAACGAAGGAAAAGGAAGGGGAGGGGGAATAAAATGAGAATAGCCTAAATAATCCGAAATTCGAATCCGGAACTTTCAGAGTGTGAGTGGAACGTTTTGTTTCACATTTTTTTAAAATATAAAATAGATAAATAAAATTACATCCAAAAAAATTACTTTTTTGCCCCCTGATCCTAAAATCCTAATTGTACCGTACTGTATTTTACCAACACTGATTAAATCACACCTGGCAAAGGGCCCGCGGTACACCGCGTGCAGTGGATATTGTAGTGCAGGAGGGTGGCTGGGGTGGGTGAAGGGAGTCATCCGCATCACCGCTTGTAGAAAACAAATTCCACAACGATGAAATTATTTGGGAAGAATATCGGGGGAAGTAAATGCCTCGGTGGTACCTCGAAACGAACTAAAAACACAGACAAAAAAAAATGTTTTGCTATACAGATGATAAAAGGGGGTTGGAGGGTGTTGTTCTCATTTTGACTAGAATGTACCACCCATGGAGTTTGGAATTTTCAGGAGACGGCGAAATCATTACTTAACTTCTCCATCGACATACTGTTCCGCCCAAAACATTGCGAAAATGGTTTTTGATAACGTCTGATGATAGAAGATATGAATTAGAATCTCCAAATTTAAAAACAGTCACTTCAATAAAAAAAATGGATGTGTGTACATAGTAAGCGCGTTAGAAGTTATACTTACTTGGCGTAATAAAAAAACTAACTTTAATTTTGCATGTAAATAATTAATAAAAATAGAATAACAAAAGGACTGGAGTGATATAAATACGGTTGGTATTTCATCAAATTTATACAATTAAATAACTATTCAATATCATATATATAACTGATAAGATGTTAGTATGTATGTATGACGTTGATAAACTCCGACACCGGTTTGACCGATCGCCATGAAAGTTGGCACATCGAATTGTTTTTTATGGAGGAGGATTTTATGCTAATGTTACAAACGCGAGAGACCAGAACCGCGATAGCAGGCTGGCTGGCGGCCCCGCACGGCCACTAACGTCATGCGCCATCCATTTACGTAAGGCATACCACGCGTGCCTGGCACGATTACCAGGGTCGTCGCTAACCCCCCCCCCCCCTCCCTCACTCCGCGTGGTGCCATGCCTCGGCGCTGTTATCTATCGTTGAGCGGCCTTGGGAATTCCGCGGGCCGCCGCGTGAACGAGCGACGCTATTCTCGACGCTTCGGGCGTTGGGTCGGCGCGGGATGACGCGACTCGTCACCGCTGCTCTCGTCAGTTCTAGAAGGGCGTCACAAACTACTTAAGCTGGGACGCCGGCCTCCACGGGAGTTTCTCTTGGCGACAGGGTTCAGTGACGGGTGCCGCGTGAGCGCCGCGAGAAATGCGGACTGTGGAACTTGATATAAACTGAGTGACTTGGGGATAAACATTTTCAAGTATGAGTAATTGGTGATTAGGCATTTTTAAGTAAGATTATTAGTGGTGTAAATATTAGTAATCAATAGAACTGTGTAATAATAGCTACCTCACAATATTACATCATCGTAACACTATCCATTTTGTTTTGTAACTAGCCCCTAGATGGCGCTGCTGCGCATCAATTTCTGATCTGTTAAACCGATCGCCATGAAAATTGTTGTATTATGATTTTTACTGCCCTTAATCGAATCCTCCATAAAAACAAATAGTGATTTTGAAGCTGTGATAAGTGTTTGGTGAGTGAGTTTAAAATGGAATACCATTTCAAACGCTTTATAGATTCTAGATTACATACAAACCATCCATTATATATATATATACATGTGTGTGTGTGTGTGTGTGCAGGGGCGCAACAACTAAATTTCCAAAGGGGGGGGCAATATACCTTTTTATAAAGAATCATCGATCCCCCCTATTGAAGCGGGGGGTCCGGGGGTCCTCCCCCGGGAAAATTTGTATTTCAAGGTGGAAAATGGTGCTATTTAAGGAGTGTTATTATCTAAAAATTGATTACACAGCACTTTCTTTGCCCCCGTTTGCCACCACTTCAAGGTTTCAGAGGGGGGGATGCCCTTGCCCTCCCCCCCTGTTGTTGCGCCCCTGTATGTGTGTGTGTGTGTGTGTAACTAAATAAACACTGGCAGGAAAACGTCTACCGAGCTCTGCTAGTAGGTAATAATATAAACACGTGTACATAATTAATAATTTAATTTAGTAAAATAATATAAATCAATTTTGATTAGTAATGAAAATCATTAAATATGCTGAATGATTATTCTAGTTTATTAATTTTTATTATTTATAACATAATTATATAATAAATTATAATGCAAATTAATTATACGAGAACATAACATCACTTATATAAATACACTTGAAAACGTTTATATAACTTACACAGTTTTTATCACTAATGTTCACAATAAATTAATAAATTAAATTATATGGACCAGTAGCTAAAATTAATCACTAAAGTATATGTTTTAAAAACACTTACATTTTTTTTATTTGTATGTAGCCTTTTTTATCCTGTCAATTATTTTTGTCTGCTGCGCGCGCATCTTAAAAATCCTCTCTCATCATTTGTTTCCGCATTGCAAAAACGATACTTCTGTCAGTGTTTTGAGCGTGTAATCAATATGGCGCAACAATTAGCTTGAGAGAAAAAAACAACTTGACACACTTATGAGGGAATCAAGCACCTCCAGTGGCGCGCAGTAGGCGGCCCGTGCGTGGCGGACAGTTAGGCGGAAGGAAGCGGATCTGCGATGCGAAGTGGCATCCGGCGCGTCGCCCCGCCTGCAGCGCACGTAGCGCGGGCCTAATAGGGCTGCCTCACACTTCACAGCTGGCATCCTTACACCCGGCGCGTACGTCACATGCTTTACAATTTCCATGCTGCCAACTGACTGGAAGGTGTAAAACACTGGTTTGAAATTCCTCTTGTATCGGTACATTAGATTGACGACAGTTAAGGGTAAGCACTTAACCATCATTAAACTAAATTTTTGACAGGAATTTCTGACAGGAATATGAATGTCTTTAATCTCGGGTTGGGTGTCACTTCGGCTGAGCTACGGAGTTGAAGTAAATACATCTTAGTATGGCTCACCCTGTTAACATTTGCAGTGATGATGTAATGAGCATTGGTGGGGGAGCGTCGAACTGAAGTCAGCGAGAGCTGTGACTCCGAGAGTAATAGACCGTTTTGCGTGATTTAAACTTTAGGTCAGTGAGCACTGAGTCGTGCTAGTTGAGTGGAATAACCATAAAGCTAGTAACTTTGGTTTTGGAGCCATTAATCGCAAATTGCCTAAGTGAAAACAGGTTATGCTGGAGAATAGAATTGAAACAAGCGAAATCGCCCGAGCAGAAGCGATTTAAAAATGCGGAGAAGTGTCGTAGGTATCGAATGACGCAAAAAGTAGCCGACAGAAATGATCCAGTGGGGCAAAACGAGCCCACGAACGAGGCGCGAAATTTGCGCTCGAGCTAGCCTCAGCCGTCTGCCTCGCGAGAAGCGACGGGGAATGCAGACATTTGTTTGGTAATGGACGTGGATGTACTCAATGACGATCCGGATGTTGATGTGGAGTCAGTTAAGCCAGTGGTGGTGAACGATTTGCCGAGTTTGTTGAGGTTTGGTGTCCCAATTATTTTATTTTTTTCATAAACAACATTCTCGTTCAGCGTGATAGAAATTAATGAAATAAACCTCTTGTGGCTGTAGTCCAAAATACAGCTTACCCAGAATTAATTTTTTTTTTCTGATTTTCATTAATATATTTTTAGTTTATCATACATTCTATGCCTCAGTCTATTATCAAACCAAAATTCAAACTTTTAAAATATAAGTTAAAAACTTGTTATGGAAGCAGCCAACCAAATAAACGAACAAAAAAAAATAAAGAAAGGCGCAGTGTGGGTCCGCGCCGTAGATGTTTCGTGAAAACATCGGGATAAAATCATAAGTGTTTCGTATTAATATGTAATTTATTATCAATCATACCGATCACGCAGGCGCCTACACAGATTCGATAACGTCACAAACAAAACAAATACTGCACGACAAACACCTACAGACATGATCTATCCGTTGTGGTCTGAACCATGGCTGACGCATTATTAGTCTCGCAGTATTGGCGATTCAAATCTGACTGTATTTGTCACACAAGAAAGTTCGACCGACTGTTACCGTAACGAGCGAATAGAAGCGAATCCTTTTTTTTTTTAAGATAGTAAAGGTTCCCAGCAATACCTTGGTTATAATTTACTCCGTACGTCCGTCGAAAGTTAAAGCGTGGGAAACGTGTTCATGCATTCTGATAGTCTTGAGGTCACGTGATTGACGTATGGATGGAAAATGGTTGGGCATTTAGAGTCCGACTTAAGTCTAGGCGATGCCACTCATCAGAACGGAACACAAGTGCAACACTCAGGAATTGGACGATCGTTAGAGTGGTGGAGGGGGGATGGATAAAAAAATAAAGATTCAGGTGACCGTAAGAATATTTGCCGTTTTTCGTCATAGTGGTTGTTTCAAATGTGAACCGTTGTTGTGAACTTTATTGTTTATAGATTGACCCATTGTTCAAGTGAATTATTTAATATTTTGTTAAATCGCTCAAATTGATTATTTAAGTGTGAAATTTCACTTCAAACGAGCGTAGCGGCCAGGCACAGTTTTTTTTAAAAATTAAATCGTATGTAACTTGTCTCAATTCTGACCGTTCTCTAAAGGCCATAATACACGTCAGTCCGAACTTTCAGTTCAGACACAAAAGTCGTAACTGCTGTGCGTGAGCAAGGACGGTGGACTGATCAGTCGAAACTGGTGGACTGACGAACTGATGGCTAAACATCAAATTGGACTGTGGGCTGGAGAGCCCTCAGTCCGAATTTCTGTGTGTGGGAACAGCGTCTCGTCAGTACAAACCTTCAGTCCAAACAATCAGTCCTTCAGTCTATCAGCTGAGTGTCGTGGCAGACATCTTTGTTTGTACTGTTTGGTCTCTTTGCTATTTTGTTTTCTTTTTTCTAACTAAAGGTGCAACTGCGTATGCCACATCCAAAGTATCTTCCATTTTTTACATGAAAAAATACAACCAACATCAACGGCAACCACAAGACTGATCGTGTGTGGGGAAGGCTTCAGTTCAGTCCAAACTGTCAGTTCGGGCTGAGTAGTCCGAATTGAGCACCTGGATCGTGTTTGCACATGGCTTCAATTCAGTTCAAACTGACAGTTCGGACTGAGCAGTTCGAACTGGGAGCCGGACTGATCGCGCGCGCGTGTGTGTGTAGGGAGGGGGGGGGGGGGGCCTTAAAGTACTACCAGTGGTACCCATTTCCCAATCGTCACTTTCAGAGAATCACATGAAGCAGTTCTCAAACAGTGTTGACATAACAGTGGCAGGAAGATATGTAGACTGTTGGCACTGCTTTTCAGACTGTAAAAATTGGGACAAGTTACGTGACACTGAATATGTGTTAAAGTTGTGGATGGGAAATGTTAAAGGAGGAATTCTGATCCAGAGGGAAAAAACGTAATAATTTCTCGCTCGTGTTGATAAAACAGTGGGTACAGCCTTGCGTGTTCATTTAGTTGCCGTCGCTGATAGCAACTAACAGCAACTAAATTCAGTATGCGGTCTCAAGGTTTTCCATTAAGTTCGCAAATTGTTTCGTTCTTTCTAACATCCTTCTTGAACATTATCTTTCTAAATGATAATATATATATTGCTTATAAGCTCATTTCCTTGTCATGCTTATTTGTGCTAGGTTGTGGTTTTTTTTCGCATGTGGATAACGTGGATGACGTTGCCGTGGGCGTGTGAGTTATATCAGGATATTCCCGTTTCCTTTACCCATTCCCGTCAGTTTTTCATATCATCACTTCATTATTAAACTTATAAGAAAATTAACAACCAATCAATACAAATGCAGAAAATTCAAAACTTTTGTATTTCTCTACAAGTGATTTTTTCCTAGTTGGTCTGTTGTTGCATAATGTAATTAATAAAATAAAAATGCATGGATTTAACAAATGTGGAAGTGAACATGGTAAGAAATGAAGAAGAAATAATATTGCTTTTGAAAATTTTACTTTGTTCTTTCATTTATATATTTTAAAAAAAACAATGAACTGATATTTCAGTATTGTGTTGAGTATTATGTTCCTTAAAAAAAAACACTGCACGTTAACACGTTTTTTTCTTCTTCAAGTTGTTATAACGCCACCCGCTCACCGCAGTGCCATCTGGGAATGCTGATGAAGTGCTGATGAGGAAGGCACCTCCTGTTTCATTTTCCGTGACGAATGCAGATTGAGTTGCTGGGTCGGCTCGAACCCAACTAGTTCTTCGTCCTGCTGGAGGTTCCATATACTTTTTTTTTTAATTGATCGCTGCAAGGTCGTGTTCCAAATACAAAACGACCGTTGGAAACGCTTCCTCTCGTAATAGCGCGTGTCGCAGCTCCATAGAGATTGTCTCTTCAGACATCTTACAAGCAGCTAGCTGAGAGATGATCATGTGAATGAAAGCTCATAGTTCTCGATTAACCTAACGTTCTTGGAGGTCCTGCTTCAACCAACACAACCGTGCAGTATTAAGAAATAAACTGAAAATTTTAACTTCAATTTCCTTGAAAGTATTTTGTTCCTAAAATAGCGAATTTTTTTAATACTGTGACTTTTGCTGAAAACTAAAAAAAAAAAAAAAAACTCAAGAGAAAAACATGTGTGATATCAACTTGTACCTGCAACATTCGTAAAATGATTTTGTCACTAAAAATATAAATTATTATGTAAAAAATAAAATAGGTGAAACTAATATTAGCACGCGTTACGGCTTTCGGCAACGTCAGCCACATTTTCCAATAGCATGAAATCAGGGTTTCACCGCACTGGGAGTCGCACCAGTATTTTCGGATTGCCTTTGTGAGAGGCTATCGCCGTCAACTCATGTAGTAACTTCTTATGTTTGTATCAATGTGAGCGAAGTGGCGCGATGGTGTATGACGTTTAATTAGCCTTCTGTAGGAAGTGGGTTCGAGTCCCGGTCCATGAAACATGCTTCCTGCCCCACGCGATTTCCTTCCATCACTCCTGGCAAAATTCTGCGATGGTTCCTTTGCCGTAGACTACGGCTCGAGGCAGGTGTTTTTTCTCTCTCTCGCGAGAAATAAAAAAAAATGCTGAACGTTTATTAAAGTGCAGATATATATGCCCGCGCCAGACGTTTCCTCCTTGTATAAAGTGGAGGCCATCTGCAAAAGAACCATTGCCTTTTTCGGCTGGACTATTCAGCGCGTTTGCTTCCGCGCAAAATTGTTGCTGCGCCACGTGAGATTCTTACAGTGCTTTAACACACTGCTAGTCTCGAAACATTTTTGCGAAAGTACATGGCCCTAACTACGACTGATTGCCCCCCCCCCCCCCCTCCGGGCAAAATCTGCACGCATCGCGCTCGTTTTATACGTCGGTGTCTAATGACCTTACAGCTGAAGTGAAGTTAATCCCGAATAAAATAAAATAAATTGTCATGACGGCGATGTTTTTATTTTACGCTCATTAGTAGTCTAAAGAACCACATGGGAATTAATGATATTATTGCCGCTCCATAAGTTAAATCGTCGAGATAACCGACTGTAATGCCTTCCGTTGGTTCCCGAAACGGTTAATTCTTGTTTATTGCGAACCGTTTTCGAGACTTGCCGAGTTAGGTGTGCTAATCCGAACATTTGTGCAGTCAAGTTGTGATACGTATTCAAGCCCGTAATATAGGTACAGTTTAACTTATTGCCATGGTGTGGACCAAGTTGAAGATAGCAGAGAGTTGAGAAACGTAGTTACGTACACGAATGTCTTATCTGAAGTGTAATTTGTTTCTTTGAAGACTCCTATAAGAAACTTCTCTCCCTCTCTCCTTTTTTTTTTTTTTTTCACTCTCTCACGCACACCACCTTGCACCCCGACAATTGGAGTAGAGCTGGACTCTAAGTGATCCGTCTCATCCGCTCGTCACAAGTTCGTCGATCACGTGACATGCAGCCAATCAGATGGTCCAAAAAATTCCATCCGCCCGTCCTTCAAAACCTTGCCAAGCTTTAACTTTCGACGGATGGATGCAATTATAACCTCAAAAATGTCTTAAAAGGCAATGCCTTTATTTTAAAAGGAATTTTTTTTAGTATTTTCTTTGTTGAGATGCTTCCGTGAACACGTTGTAGGTTTTATATTTGGAGAAAAAAAAATGTCTCAACACAAAAGTAATTAATAATGCACGGCATCTCGAAAATATGTTTAAATAAAGGTTTTGGAGTTTGTTTAATCATTTATAATTGCTTAGCATACATGATCGTCAGACTAGCAAAATATCACATGAGAAATTATCTCAAAAATTAAATCCTTAATACTTATAGTTGGCAGCAACCAATTAGAAAAATGGTAATCGCGCATGTGCGGATCATTGAGAATCGCTCGGCTTGTTGGTGGACGGGTGAAGGACGGACGTCATTGTGAGTCCAGATTAAGAATTAACGTAGACAAGTAACGTATAGTGCATTTGCGCAAATTTGAACTTTAAAAAACCGCTGAAAAATCTGCGCGTAACTCCGAGAAAATAAACTATAGGTACTGTAGATTGCCTGGTATCACTCTCGGATTTAAGTTGCCAGCGAGCTATGTCAAGTATCTCCGTGTTCTAAACTTTCGACAGTGTCCATTGCGTTCTATTGGGTGAACCTGTTTGGAGTGTAGAAATAAATGCACGGGCTTTCCTTTGATTTGCACCTCCTCGTAATGTCTCGATCGGTGGGCAAGTTTGTTTCGGTGCCGTCCTTTCGGGTTCCTCGTGTTGGCCCTACGAGGGCGACTTTGACTCAAGGTAGAATTACAATAGCCCGTCGCCTCCGTCCGTCCGTCCGTCCGTTATCCGTACGTTCGTTATCCGTACGTCCATCCGTCACTTTTTCATTCTTCGACGCCACGCAGCCAGCCAAGCGATTTACAACATGACTTCATCCGCCAATCAAAATATTATACCAAGTGCTACCAACAAGCAATCAGTGATTTTCTCCCAGATATTATTTCGATGTTGTTTACTAGTTATGTCGTGTTTTTGTACGTATTGTAACTAGCATATCCATATCCATGATTTCAAGAGTTGTGATTTGAATTGTTTGGACATGAGTTTTAATAACCCGAAAATGTTATTATACAAAACATCTTAACTACCTGATACAAACGCCACAGTCCTATAGTCTAGTAACAGTTGACTGCCGCATTATATAATCTATCCGTCCGTCCATCAAAGTATGAGTTTGCCAGACTTTTGACAGGCCGGCGGATGAAATTTTTTTCGGGCCCTCCGATAAGCCGCAGGTCACGTGACCGACAGGTGGACTGGGGCGACGGGCTATTGTGATTCCGCCTTCAGACTCAAAGGGACGGAACAGTCGAGCTCACAGGAGTGCAACTGCCGTGTTTAAAAGAGAGCTCCAGTCGGCAATGTGGCGGAGCACAATTCGGCCAATCACTGCTCAGGAGGGAACTGGCCACGTGTCGGGCTATGCCAGTGCGCCAACTCTCACAAGACAAAAAAAGGGGGGGGGGGGGGGAGAGAGTGGACCAACCAGAAGCAAGGGCGTTCCAGAGGCCCGACTCGGTCACGTAAAAAAAGTAGCCGGCACGCCATTTGACATTTTATTCATATTTTAATAAATGAAACACAGTATTAAAAGTATGTAATAAGTAATTTATATTTTTAAAATTATAATTTTAGAATATTTACGGTTTTGTGTTTTTAGTTTTTTGTATTTTTTTTTTTAACTTTTGTCGTTATTTGTAAATGTTCTTTTTTTTATTAAACCTGATAATATTGTTAAAATATCGCACGTGGCATAAATAGAGTAGTAGCATAAACTAGTATTATAACACACGTACAAAGCTTGGTTTCGCGAGTGTTAAGATTTCTTGAAAAAACCTCGTGTGGTTGTGTATGCATGTAAAAATTGGAAATAATAATAATAATAATAATAAATAATTGAAGTTTACTGTGCAGGAGACTTGAAGGTCGCGAAGCCCTTGGGACTAGGCTCGTGTTGACGCGCGCGGTGGATGACATTCCAGAGTGTTGATGAGGAGGGGGGGATGTGGGCCTCTGTTGCCCCCCGGGGGGCGCAGGTCGAAGACTTGGAGGGTCCCGGCCGGACGGAGGCAGCGATAAGGTTGGCCCGCGGCGCGACAACAAGGGTGCTCGCTGTTCGGTTACAGCCGCGGGTCGCCCTTCCCCGCTCCTGTCCGGGGTCACGGGTTGATAACCCCTCTGCCCCTCTGCCCCTCTGCCCCTCTGCTCCTCTGGTCCTCTGCCACGTGGCCGCATCACGCGCCCCCGCCACGGGAAGCCTACAAACCATAAAAACTGTTCGACACACCCGAATATTTTACCTTCGTTTAAATTCGGCTTTTTTTTTCCCCCCCATGCGTCCGAACTGTGCTTGTAAACAGCCTTCTACACTAAAATCGTCACCTGAAAATTGAAGTGTTCTATGTCCATTGAAGTCGGAACTGAGATATAATCATTTGAAAGTTCAAACAACTATGAATATCATGACATAGAACAAAATAATATTGGTCTTAAATTAAGAACAAACATTTTTATGTGCGTAGACGTGTGTGGATATAGTACAAATAAATACTAATATTAATTTCGTGTCCATAGCATAAAAAACCTAAAAAGTGGACATAGAACACTCCAATACCTAGGCGGCGTAATGGCAGGGACCTTAAAATCTGAACCTGTCGCGTCTCTCTCTCTCTCTTTCTCTCTCTCTCTCTCTCTCTCACACACTCTCTCTCTCACTCTATCTGACAATCTTTAGCTAAAATAAAGAGGTCGAGGAGCTTAACTTTGAATTCCATTTATAACGCGTGTGATGTATTTGGTGGAAGGTTTTAGGTTGATTGGTTATAACACTGAATGAGGACAACGTTTCTGGAAAGAAAGAAAAAAATCCAAGGTGTTATTAGTTTACAATTTCAACCATCATTAAAAAAAATTTTCCCTCTTCAAATTGTGCATTAATTAATGTGGTTCTCAAGGCATTATGTAAAATCTAGTAGTGGAAAATCTCGGTTGTGTTCTTAAATGGGCAATATCCGACAAAAGGGATAGAAATGGGGAAGGTTTTTTTTGAAAAACAGAAAAATCGCTGTAACTCCCATAATACGGAAAAAATCACATCCGTTTGAAAGCATTATAACTCATAGGAATAATAACCATAATCGTTTTGTCTGAATAAGTTTTTGATACGACTAACCATAACTGCAAGGGGTTCAAAAAAAACAATGGTTGGAAAAGGGGCGGGGGGGGGGGGGGGCATAACTTCCTTCGTAGGCACAACATCGAATTCTTACAAATTGTTTGTTAATCTTATAAATGTTATCTAAAACTTTTGTATGATATAATTTTTGATTAGACAACAATTACTTACTGTAAGGGGTTAATAAAAAAGAGGGATAAAATTTAAAAAAAAATCATAACTCCCTTTATGGAACACTATCAAATCCGTTCAAATTGTTTGTAAATCTTATAATTTTTTTCTAAAACTTTTGTCTGAAACAATTTTTGATGAAACGAACTATTACTGTAATAAATAAGGATTGAAATAAAAAAACTACTTTGGTATCAAATTCGTCGGAATTTATTTTTAACCATCTTAATATTACCTTAAATCTTTGTCAAAAAAATTTATACGACCACGTATTAGTGTAAGTGATGATAAAGTCTTTTATGGTAAAAAATAATTGCATAACTACCTCAGTAGGCATAATATGAAATTCGTTAAGACATTTAAGGCTGGATGCATTGAGTTAAAAACATGCAAAATATTTTCGTTGCATGAAAAATGTTAAATCAATATTTTATTTTTCAATATTGGCGAACATATAGAATGTTATGTACATTTATTTCTTAAAATGTTCCAAAATATTTCCTGAAGAAATAGGTACTTCGAAATCTACCCACGCCTCTAGTCTGTGCCGAAAGGGATTTTTGTTTACTTTTTAAAATGATATATTAATATTGAATAGTTCAGTAATGTTTTTGTTTGTTTGTAGGAAGTATTTACATACTAATTTCAGTTGTTGAACCGAAAACAAATATACAAACATATACCTAGTGTTATATAATTGTTTTAACATGTTTCAGGTAAATATTTTAATAAATCCATAGAAGTATAACTTTCAACGTGTGTGGAAACTTTATAATATTAATTGTTTGTTGAATTTTAACAAGATTGGCAGTACAATTCTTAGTCGAAAATCAGGCCCAAAACTTGGGTTTTATCAAAGTCATTTCTAATAGTTTAAAATGTCCTGTTGTTTCGTGTTGCTTATTGCTATCTGCGCTTGATGGCGGCAAGCAACGTTTACGATTCAGGCGGCGAGCGCAGAAAGTGTGTGTTTCGCATCCAGAAAGTTTGGTTTTTGAACAGCTATATTTTTTTATCAGTTCATTTATCACGCTCGGCATTATTTTAAATAATTCTTTGTTAAATTTATTGTCTGAGTTTTGTAGTATAAGTTTATTTGCAACATGAAATACATGAGAACACATAAGTTGGCTCGTTACCGAGGTTATATTTCTACACATCACTGGCGAGTTCTGAAAGAATCGTTCTTTTTTTTTAAATATTATTTTCACAAATAATATAACTACACTAACTAAATCTAGCTTGTGTGCTAGTGATGATAGTGTATTCTTTGTCTAATTGCAGTATTCCTAAACTATATATTTATCATTTTATTAAAAAAATCACACAATAATTATTATACTCTTTATTTTAAATGCTAGATGTTTAAGGTAAAAAATTCATTAATTGTTACGACTTAAATAAAAAAAACCTTAAGTGGAACTTCGTATGGGGGTGTCGAAACCCACGCATGTAACTTGGAGATCGACACGTCAACGGTGATGCCTCAAGATTGATGTATCGAGACATACAGGCTGAGATAAAAGTTGTTTTCCCTGATTAGCTAAATTTTTGTGCTTGGGCGTTGGTAACATTGTTTTAGTATTGCGGGATTTTATTTTTGTTCAAATTGTCGGTGTTTTATTGCGCTATGTTGTGTCTACAGAAAAGTAACTGTTTGCTGTTGCTTTGTGGTAAATTTCTCAACACACTTCCTTCTTCCCTCAAGGAGCTGGACGGCTGGTATCTTCGCTTGTTTATTTCCGTTCACTGCTTGCTCTGAAAATATGCTCTCTGCGAGTTCAAACAAGGTAGCTCAGGAGATATTATCCGAGAAGACAATATTTTACTTACAGGAGGATGTTTGATACAGTTAGTTACCTGTGTCAGTGCCGGCTCGTAATAATTCATGGATGATAGATACTTCGTTTACAACTACGAGAATTACTGTAATTACAGGACAGAAAATAGGTTACAGAGCTGCTTTCTTTTTTTCTTTGTCCCGCACTGCCTGTTGTTTGGAGTGTGGCACACAGAAGGAAAAAATCTGTACTTTTACAAAGATTCCTTTGGAAAACAATTGCCAAGAAATAGTTTGTAATACTAAAAGGAAGATATTATAACTTTGGACAACACTTGGCTATGGTTATTTTTGCACAGATGAAATACGCTTTTCGAGATAATACTGACTTTTTCGTACGAAAATTGGCGCATAGTATTATGTTATTATTGATGTTTCATTCAAGCATAATTTTTTAAACCATGAAAAATATAATCGAATATTCAATAATTGCACTTTATTTTTCTTTATAATGCTTATTAACGTGTGTCGTTAATATTATAATGTTATTCGGGGAACTGTTTACAAATAACTGTAACTATTGGAGGTATTGGGACAACACAAAACGTAAATTCCCGGGTAAGATTACGAACCCAGTATTACAGCGAACAATATGTATTAGTGATACAGGTGTTTTCATACAAATGTACACATTTACAAATATCTAATTTTACATTAATATTTCTGTTCCTTTTTACAAAAAAAAATACAGTGCAGGTAGGCCTACATGGGGATTTCCGGCCATCATTTTCGCTTTTTGCAGATCTATCTTATTATTCCTTTAAAATAGACCTATCTAAAACCAACATTGGAACGGGCCAATAACGCGCACCTGACGTAACATTGAACATAAGCTCAGATAAATTAGCGCTAATTACCGTAATCTTCACGTGGGGATGTTCATGAAATATTAATAAAGCAATGTGAATTTACGACGTTAACCCATGTTCGGCCGACTCCCGCACGTATATTATTGTTTGAGGTAGGTTTTGCGTCGCATATGCATAGAAGGCGACAGGGTCATTCAAGAATGCGGCGAACACAAGAATAACCTGGATACCAAGTCAGAGCTCGTTTAAATGAAGTGCCGGGACGCTTGAAGGAGGAAACTAACCCACAACCCTTTTCACGTGATCGCGACGTTTCACCGACTACAGCCACCAATGAAGGACCTCTCGATGGTGGTTAATGCGTTTGTCGTAATGATTCTAGACAGTTGTAGAAATAGTCAGAGATTAGTAAACATGTGATCAATGATTTATGACATACAGTGTGGGGAAAGAAAGTTGGAAGGCAGTGATGTAAAGGTTTACGATAGATTAGAGGGAGAAACAAGATTTTATGGTTTTATTTTTAGGCCAATTTAGTTTTTAAAAGAGGAGGTTCTGTATTGTTGAGTTTACTTTTTATGAGCAATGTTTATTCATAAAGCTAGCACAATTTCCTACAACATTTACTTGTTCGATGATACTTATTTCACCAAAACAGTGTCATTTTAACTGATACATGGTGCACTTTTACAATACACTAATTGTATTATGTATGTCAAACTACTAGAACAAAAAAAAATTGGAAAAAAGTAAAAATGGCGTAATATAAATAGACTTATAGTTTAAAAAAACTTTAAAAAAACATTTTATCGTTGAATAAACTAAAAATTAAAAAATAAAATTTAAATTAGATTTTTTGTCCAACAGACAAATAATGCACCATAACTCTGTATAACTAAAAACGTAAGTGCTTGATATCATTTGTCTTAAATTTTCTATCAGTGATAATATTATTTGTAATAGATTTTATTTCACTAATTTTAGGATATAGTCTTCACGAAAATATTAGGGATATAGTAATTTCGAAAATTTTAGGATATAGTTTATACGAAAATGAATATATGGACTTAATAACAATAATTAACTTAAAATGTTTCAGGGCCGCAAATCTGTAAGATTCTTAAGTTGGACCCATGTAAATTTACAGGGGGCGGGCCAAGAATTTTGCACTAAGGGTTAATCGAAACATCATATCTGGATGTGGTGCCCGTATGCTGTGCACTGCCCATAAAACCAAAACATCTAGTTTCTAGTTATAGATACAATAGGTAGAGTTACAAGATCTCTCACCAAATATGAGTGGCTAAATGCTTTAAATAAACTGCTCTTTTTGTACAAAGCCGTAAACGCCTAAAATATATTATCAAAATCATTTCCTTGCTTTTGTGAAATTGAAAAGTGTAAAATGTAGGTTTTTTTTTTTGCGTTTTTGAATTTTTACAAATTACATTTTTGTACGGTTTTTACAATTTGTTTATAACATAAAATATTGTATCTGGAAAATATCTGACGTATACAATGTTTTTTTTAACTTATAACTCAACAACTACTGCATTAGGTCGTATATAATATAAATATGTTTATAATAATTATTATTAATAATATCTTATCAATTAAGGTAAGTAGCTTTCATATTTTTACCTTACGATATCTGTGAAATTTGTAGACGAAGCTCAGGTAAACGTACTTTTACTTAATGCAGTTTCCTTCCACCTTATGTTTTTTCCTCTTTTTTTTTAACTTTTAAATCATTACGTTTTATTAATATTTCAATTTCTGTGGCGAGTACTAAGATAGAAATATAACTCACCGCTACCGAGTGCATTATAGGTTCTTTAAATAATTCATGCAATGGAGAATTTTGATTGATATAATTCTTTTGACATGCGCCATTGCAATATTGTCCAGGTTTGTTGTCGGTATGCAGTTACTATTTTTGATAAAACTGTCTCTTCGTTGTTAGTCTACTGTGTTAGTCTGTGCTATTATTTTTTCATGACTAAATTCTTTCCACGGAATTCTTGTTCTGTCTGATATTTAAAGTTAGAATGTTTTCATCTATGCTGTCTTCGTTGTGTTGACATATTACATGTTAAATTTCATCGTTCAATCAGCTGACATGTTTTCATCAGCTGACTTAGGCTTGTTCTTTGTGGGTTTATGTTCTCTTTGTATTTCTTATTTTGCATTCTTGAATTTTTTTCCATGGCAAAAAATGCAAAATTGCTCTGGCGTATGTGTAAAGAGTTGTATTAAATCGAGTTTATTATAATTATTCGTCACGAAAATTAATTCAACTCTTTAACAACGAATACGACACCTGTTTTTGAATGGATGGCAATGTTATGTTAATTTGATTGATGTATGAGCAAGCAAAGCATTTATATTTTTTTAATGTTAGCAAAAGCGATTACATTTTTATTGAGATTTGAAATCACGTAATTACCATTCGAGTAGAAACTGCTGTCCCAGCTTTTTTAAAAATGAATGGTTTCAACTGCCCATAAATTAGTGCCGTTTTTAATGTAGTTAGCTGGTTTCGTGTTGTGCCAACACTCGTCACTCGCCTCGCTATGACGGTAATGCCGTTAAATTTGCTGGAAGGGATGGGGTAGAAAAAAGCGGGAGGGAGGGGGGAGTGTCCCTTTGTAATCAGATTAAATATAACAGTGTGTCCCGCATCAGGGAAAACCTGGAATTGCCAGGAAATTTTAAATATATGGAAAAATCAGGGAATAATCAGGGACATAGTTTCTTCAGAGAATTTTAATGAAATGGCTAGACATACATAACATAGGCTAAGCCTCAATCGCTAATTCATTGACTGTTTCATGCATATTGTATTTTGGGTTGAGTCTTGCTGTTATTTATATTTGGATATATATATATCGAGCGAGAGAGAGAAAAGGGGAGGGGGGGTGTAGGGAGAGACACGTGAGTCTGGATTCAATCTGTAGATGCCTCAGAGTGTGATGCGAGAAGAAAACACTTTGTGCATATTTTCCATTAAATAATCCGTTAACTATGCATGTTATGATAATGTTATTGTTTGTAAATAGAGCAAAACATAATTGTCTTTATTTTCAATTGAAATAAACATGCTTTGGCCAATGGAAAATTTTATAATATTCCCTGCAGTGGTCAAGGAAAAAGTAATATAATTCTGTTTATGGGTTTTTCTAAGCACCCTTTAATGTGTTTACAAATAATTGATGTACCAATTTCAAGTTTTTTTCAGTGCATTTAAATATAAATTTCGTACGTTTACACAAACCAGTGTCATTCTTTATTCGTAATAAACAAAATTTTACATTAATTTAAACAGACCTACTATTCACAGGACCTTGCCAGTTTTAGATAGATTTCAAAGAAATAGTTAATACTTATTTTAGTTGTTACTGTGTTACGACTTACGGAAAATATTTATATAATTTTTCGTTTCATGGTCCATAGACCACAAAACCATCAACTCAAAAGTTATATCACAATTTTGTGGACACGATAACTGTCACAATTTTTCTCAAATCACTTCAAAACTGATACATAATATCTAGTCGGTCGAGTTCGTTAATGGGCAATATCCGACCAAATAGGTAGAAATGGGAAAGGTTTTTTAAAAAACCAGAAAAATAGTTCTAACTCCTATGATATGGATAAATCACATCCGTTTGAAAGCATTATAACTCGTAGGAGAAATAAACAAAATATTTTTGTCTGAATAAGTTTTTGATACGACGAATCATAACTGCAATGGCTTGAAAAAACAGGGGATGGCGGGCAAAAAAAAAATCGTAACTCTGTTTATAGGCGTACCTTCGAAATTGTACAAATTATGTATTAATCTTATAATTTTTTCTAAAACTTTTGTCTGAAACCATTTTGATTAGATGAACCATTGCTGTAAGGGGTTGAAAATATAAGGGTTAAAATATAAAAATTTAATTACCCCCTTAGTAGCAAAACTATCAAATCCGTACGAATTATTTGTAAATCTACTAAGTTTTTACCTAAAACTTTTGCCTAAAACAATTTTGGTAAGAAAATCCATTGTTTAGGGGGTTGAATAATATAGAGTAGAATTTTAAAAAATTCATAATTTACGTTTCATGTTATGTTTTACTGTAAAACCTTAAATTATTAACTACAACTTTTGTCTGAATAATTTTTATACGACCTGCCATAACTGCAAGGGGTTGAGAAAACAAGGGTTGTCAAAACAAGGGTTGGCGGACCAAAAAAATCGTATAGATACGATTTTTTTGGGAGATCTCCCTTCGTTTGCAAAAAATCTAAATCATACAGATTTTGTATTAATCTTATAATTTTTATCTAAATCTTTTGAGCAAAACAATTTTTAATAAAATGAACCATTGTAGCAGGGGGTTGAGAAAATAAAGGGGTAGAATTTGAAAAAAAAAATCGTAATTTAATTTTCATGAGCTTTGTTAAATCCGTTCTGTTTTACTGTAAAACCTTAAATTATTATGTAAAACCATCGTTTAAAATAATTTTTATACGACCAACCATTACTGCAAGGTGTAGAAAGAACTAGCATTGGAAGACAAAAAAAAATCATATTTCCCTTCGAAGGCACAACATCGAACTCTTACAAATTGTGTATTATTCTTATAATTTTTATATAAATTTTTTTTACTGAAACAATTTTTGATTAGACGAACTATTGCTGAAAGGTGTTGAAAAAATTAGGAGTGTATATTTAAAAAAAAAACCTTCCTTTTTAGGTACACTATCAAATCCGTTAGAATAGTTTGTACATTTTATAATTTTTACCTAAAAGTATGAATTAGTTTTTGATAATACAAACCATTACTACAAGGGGTGGAAATAACAAGGGCAGAAAAACCAAAATACCATTAACTTTCATTTCCATTATAATTTGTTGTAAAACGCCCTAAATTATCTAAAACCTTTGGCTGGAACAATTTTTGATGAAACGAACTATTACTGTAAAAACAGGGGTTAATATTTTTAAAAAATAAACTTTTTCAGTATCAAATTCGTCGGAATTTATTAATAACTATCTTAATATTACCTTAAACATTTGTCCGAACAAATTTATACCACCAAGTATTAGTGCAAGGGATGAAAAATAGTCTTAAAAGATCAAACAATAATTCAATGACTACCTAACTAAGCATTTAATGAAATTCGATAAGACATCCGATGCTGGATGCATTAAGCTTAAAAAAAAAAAAACATTCAACATATTCGTCTCGTGAAATATGAGGGAATGTTAAATTTATCTTTTTAGAATATTGACGAACATATAGGATGTTATGTCGGCAGAATTGCGTTCTTAAAATGTTCCAGGAGTTTATAGAAGTTTCCAAAATATTTTTCCAGAAGAATTAGGTACTTCGAAATCTACCTACACCTGTGACTATGAACCGTTACTGTCTATTCCGGGACTTTTTTGCCGCGACTTGTAACTTGTGGCCATCTTGAGTGTGTACCTTGGAGGCATAAGGCACAATGCACACTTCTTGGGCAATATGCACTTTTAATCATAAACTTGACCATCGTTTGATTTTATTTCTAGTGGCATACAACACTAAGATCTACGATGTGTAAAAAAAATTACACTTAATTTAGGGTAGAAAATAGTTGAGTTAAATAAGTGATGTACTCTTTAAATTTCTCAAATTGCTGTTTGGTTTTTGTGACAGTGTCTTATGCCTCCGAAGTACAGAAGATATATATATAAATAAATACATACATACATACATACATACATACATACATACACATACACACACACACAAACCAGAACTGATTCCGCTCATTTGTATACGTGTCGCAAGTTTGAAGACATAACCTGCATTACAGACGAGACTTTGCTAAATAAAATGGAGTAACAGGCGATTTGCCTAAAGTCATTTCGCCTAAAGGCGTTTTGCCTAACGGCGAATTGCCTAACGGCGATTTGCCTAAAGGCAATTTGCCTAACGGCGTTTTGCCTAACGGCGATTTGCCTAACGGCGTTTTACCTAACGGCGATTTGCCTAACGGCGTTTTGCCTAACTCCGAATTCTTAAACGGCGTTTTGCCTAACGGCGATTTGCCTAACGGCTATTTGTCTAACGGCTATTTGCCTAAAATGTTACTATGATGACAAAACCTCGTTTTGCCTAACGGCGTTTTGCCTAAACGGCGTTTTGCCTAAAATTAGGCAAAACGCCTTTAGGCAAAATGACACATGCCCAATAAAATGACTTAATTTCCAATAGAGCTTGACCCCCTAGTGATCGTTTCGTTGGACCGCAAAGCCCGTGGTCGTGCGGTTGACGAGTTAATTCACGTCACTGTCCCAACTGGAGCTGCTAGACAGATGTTGAAACTGGGATTTCTTGCCTCGCCAGCGCGAGGGGGCATCCACGTATTTTTTTTTTTTTTACCCCTCCTACACTTCCCCCCCCCCCCCCCCCCCATTCCCACACTTCTACACTCATCATCAGCATGTGTGCCGTATCTCGAGACTCAAGACGTGAACGCACAAACCTCGCTGCTGCTTCAAGGTCGCGGGGTGCAACCGAGTGGCCGTCTCAGTGCTTGAGAGCCGTCGGTCCTCTAGCGCGCCACACTCGGTGAGTGGATCTCCCGCAGGTCCTAACAGGCCTCGCGCCGGCATTTGTAATACCATCTTCCCTAAGATAAATTAGTGGAGACCGGGGAAAAAAAAATTAGCTGGTTCGTTTCATGATGGCCTGTTGGCTCAAAGTTTACCTGAAGAACTCTGGGATCAGTGAGAAACGCTTAACCAAATAAGTATCGAAGCGCATGCTACCCAGTTGAGACGTCTCGCAAGTCAGCAGCCAACGAACAAGTGACATTTGCACGAGTATGTAGAGTGTTGTGGAGTACATCCTAGAGGTCATTGAACCCGCGATTTTTTTCAGTTCTTAAAATGATTAAAACCATCGTCGAAATTTACGTTGAAGGTTGTCTTAAAAATATTGTTTTGAAAAGTTTTTTTTTTTTTTAACATTCAGGGGGAGGGTATCAGGCACTTTTAATTTTTTCTCTGGTGCTATTCCATGACCAGATAGCTCTCTTTCTCTTCCCCCCCCCCCCCCCCCTTTTCTTGTACTCGCGTAGCCTGCTCAGAACTCAATCGTTCGAAAGGCGCGCCGATTTTTAAGTAAAAGTTCTGTACAGTTGGTAGAGCAAGTCGAGGCGAGGACGTCATATGAGCGCGACGAAAGTGTGAAGACTTATTTGCTCACTCGCATATTCGACCACATTCTTGAACACAGGGCCAGTGATTTTTCGCGAAAAGATTTCGATACAAGCTGCGTTTTAAACAACTTCTTAATTGGTTCAGTTTCTTTTAGGTGCAAGCCCACTGTCAGCACACGAATCTCAGCAATTATTTGCGGAAGCAAACTCGTTCTAAATGGCTTCTCCAAATAAGGCAATATGGTTTGTCTTGCAAACGGCCACCAATTGCAAAGCAGAAATTACTGACGCTCAAATACCGTATTGCAATCGCGTAAGCGTAAGCGAACAGAATGTTTCGCGAAAAATCACTGCCTCTACTTATACAGTCTGATACCTCTATCATTTAGCACATACCTACAAGCCGGAAAATTTCGTGGATTCATTTCGTGATAGGCTAAAATTGAAATCACGCAATATTTGCATTATGCAACATTTTTGCTGCTGTAAAATTTTGCCCACAACGTGACAGTTGGCAGTTCATGGTTAGTCAAATATTCCACACATACCCCTATACTGTATTCTTTATAATTAATCAGTAAAAAATACAATATTTAATTTCAAACACGTGTTTTCTATCAAAATTACTTCTTGCGTGAATTTTGAGACACGTTATATTTAGCCCACTGTGCTGGGTCTCTATTGGCTCACTGTACTCTTTCAGAGTACTGGGTGCCAGTAAGAAACCCTCGACCAGAGAAATATCGACTCAGAGACTAGCCGTGAAGACGTTTCTCAAGTCAGTAGCCAATGAACATGTGACATTTGCCCGAGTGTGCAGAGGACTATGGAGTCTATCCTGGAAGTCAATGAACCCGTGAAATGTTCCAGTCCCTACACACAACACAGACTTGACACTGCTCACGCTTGTGAAGTCTTGTCTGGCCTAAGATAATAAAGTTAATTTTACATGGAATATGCATGACCGATGGTCTAAATAATTACCATTGGCTAGATATAGAGACCTGAAAATTTCGCGGATTCATTTCGTGATAGGCTAGAATCCAAATAGTCTGTATTTCTGCTGCTTTAGTGACTGGACCACAGCTTAGCGGAAGAACTCTGGGCCAATTAAAAATACTTCAACAGAAGAAGTATCGAATCATGAGCATCACAGTTAACAGGTGTCACGAGTCAGTAGCCAATGAGCAGATGTAATGTGCCCGAGTGCATAGAGGATCATGGAGTCTATCCTATAGGTCAGTGAAATAGCGAAATTTTCCGTTCTCTAGCTAGAGGTATTCTGTCGTGTGGTCTTATTACTAGAGACCTGCAAAATTCGCGGTTTCGATGGCCTTCAGGATAGACTGCACATACCCCTTTACACTCGGGCAAATAACGCAAGTTCATTGGCTGCCGACTTGTAAGTCGTCTCAGCTGGTTTGTCTGTGATTCGATCCTTCTTTGGTTGAGGGTTTATAACTGGTTGAGATTCATCCATTACAGCAAGCCAATAGCAAAATTATCTAAGAGATATATGTGTTTTACTTCTAGCCTATCACCGAATGAATCCGCGAATTTTGCAGGTCTCTACTTATTACTAGAGACCTGCAAAATTCGCGGATTCATATCGTGATATGCTACAATTCAAATAATTATACCTTAGCGCTGCTTCTGCAATTGGTTCACTGTTAATCTGGAGTAATGAGGGCCAATTAGAGAACCTCGTTCAAAGAAGTGTCGAATCACAGACACTCGGTCGAGACGACTCACAAGTCAGCAGCCAATGAACAGGTGGCATTTGACAGAGTGTGTAGAGTGTAGTAGAGTCTATCCTGGAGGTCATTGAATCCGCGAATTTTGCAGGTCTCTACTTATTACACAAGAATTTAAAACTTACAGACGTTTACAGCCCAGCCTGATGACAAAATACACCGCGAAATGGCAGGGTGCACTGTAGCAGCTGGTGAAGCATTGCACACGCGCGCACGGGACTGTACACTCTTGCAGCACGCAACAGGAAACAGATACCGCTCAGAGTCGGTCTTGTTGAATTCAGTTTTGCTGATAGCAGATTTTTATGAAGAACTATTTCCAAAAAAATTGGAAGTATAGAAACTTTTTTTTATGCGTTGCCCAAATGTGGAACCCAAATGATTGCATCTAGTGAGAGACCACTAGGCACTTTCCCTTGCAAAATATTTAGTTATGAATCTGTGTTTCACGTTTACTCACCTGGATAGGAAAATTGTTTGCAACATAGTGCAGCTATTTTCAAGCCAATCACAGATGTTTAGTATACAGCAACAACATTTTCATTAGCTCAGTCACCAGTCGATTCCAGCCTGTCAAGAAAGAAACGTTGCAAACTTCAACACTATATAGCCTGTGTTGGAATCTGTTCAACCAGTTGTGGCCCTTGACGTCACATGAGGTTAAAAATTCCCTGCGAGCATCAGCTATAGTTGATTACTTGATTACGTGGTTTACACATGTGGTGCAAACCCTGCTTCCAGCATAACGATTACGAATCATCAGATCATCGTGAACGCTTTGACAGGAAGCTTGAGCAACGATTTATAAACGATTTTTTTTTTTACTTTAACATTCCTGCACCCAGACGTTCCAGTGAAAACCGAATAACATAACTCATCGCAAACATCACGGACCTAAATTAAATGATACATACCTCTGAAGCGAACAGCCTGGTACACCCCCGCCCTATACTCTGCCAACACCCTCCCCACACGGGGATGATCTCCCCACGAGTACAGTCCGGACAGTTCGCGCGCACACACGCTGTACAGTCTCCTCAAAATATTCTGTAGTCGGCCGACGAAGGATAGTTAGGGGCAGGCATTTGATGCGGGAAAAAAAAAATCTGAACGCCCAATAGAATGCAAAGTGGTATGCCCGCGTCAGCCGCCAGCTGTTTCTCTCTTGTCATTGGCAGTCATCTGCAGGAGAAACCATTGCCTTATTCCACCGGGCCACTGCTTCCGCACTGAATCATTGTGATTGGTGCGCCGACAGGAGACACGTGCCTAAAAGAAACTCGAAGAAACACAGACAATGCTTCAGTGTTTTTTTTTTAACACTTTCAGCTAGTATCGAAATCTTTTTTAGCGTAAAATACATGCGCCCTACGGATAGTCCAGAAGCCCAGTGCAGAAAGCGGTAGGTAGCTAGTCCCACCGGAGTAGAGGTGGCACTTGATCCAAAGGAGCATCGCACCTTTGAATATATATACTGTATAGAAGTCGCCAGCCCAGGTTAAAATTTCTAATACGGTTTGAGGTAGTTCGTTAATTCACCGCCGCAATCGCCACCATCTCTAGGGCATCGACTTGTGATGGTCCCTAGCGGACAAGTGTCGAACTCTTCAAACACCCCTTCCCCCTCCCGTTGAACGACCTTGAGCTGCAGTGAATGATTGGTGGGGGGTGCGGGGAAAGACAGCGGGTGACAGTGCTGCGCTCTAACGTGTAAATAACAACTAAGACGATACAGGGCGTTACGGCAGCGCACTGCAGCGGTGAAGTTCCCAAGCTTCTCATCATACGCTTCTGAAAAACGTAGAGTAAATCCTATCCACTCGCGACTTCTAACAGTATATATATTCAAAGGTCGCACTGTCGAAGTACAACTCTCTACATTCAAGGTTATCTTCCAGTGTCGTCTGTGTTGCTATCCCTTCAGTTGTTGCTGGGGGGCAGGAAGGGCCAGAAGTGCGCGAGGAGGGGTAGGATCTGTGGTGCCGGACGGTAATCCCGCCGTCTTAACGGGAGCTGTTATTCTCCCGCGGGACCTTAGGATTAGCACCAGCATCCCTCCAGATCTTCCTTTGTCTGGTGTGTCGACGGCGGAGGGAGTTGCTGCAGCCTTCCCGCGTGGTCTCTCATAATAAATGGATCCTCCAGGCTAAACTACACTGTTACACCGTAGGAAAAAAATATATTTTTCATGGTAAAATAAAAAATCCAAACAAACTTTTGTTCAGCTAAAATATATATCGATGAGTGCGTTCGGGGACGTAAGTGTGTCTCAGGCTAAAGCTTAGTCATTCTCTAATTAGTAGAGGCCTGTAAAATTCGCGGGTTCATTTCGTGTTATGCTAAAATTAAAATAATTATACCTTAGTGCTGCTTCTGCCATTGGTTCACTGTTAATCTGGAGGACTGAGGGCCAATTAGAGACCCTCACTCATAGCAGTGTTGAATCACAGGCCACCCAGTCGAGACGACTCACAAGTCAGCAGCCAATGGACAGTTGGCATTTCCCCGAGTGTGTAGAGGATATTGGAGTCTATCCTGAAGGTCATTGAACCCGCGAATTTTTCCGGTCTCTACTGATTAGACATGGCAGCAATTGAAGCCATGACTTAACTCCCCTATGTTATACACGGGCCCAGGTGAAACCTGATGGACACAGGGAAATCCTTGGGCACAGACATGGTGGGGTGCAAGGGCAGGCATCAATATCGTAGTAGAAGAATGCAGGAAACAGAAGTTGGCATGGGTAAACAGTTTATTGCTGCCTCTCCGCCGTCGGTAGCATCATCACGTCGCGAGCACCCATCTTCACTCGCCCGGGCAGAGCGTGACGTAGCTCCAGGATTTCGCGCGGAAATCACCTCGCCTCGCGTGATTAATTGAAGTGCCTTCACCCTCCTCCTCACCACCTTCCTGCTCCTCCGCCAGCGAAACAGCGCGGAGAGCCCTAACCTGAGGAAGTCCTGGAAGCTGGCGTTAAGGGAGTTGTTCATTGAACACGGAGTTCGTAATAAACCTAATTGGTGATAAAAACATTTTCGCATTTAAATATAATGATTTTAATTATATATTCTCATTAAAATAAATGTATTCCTGTAATATTTCATTTGTGTAACTCATTGTAAATATTCAAAATATTATTTTTAAAGTATCGTTAATTGTTTTACTTTATGAAACACACGAACATAATATCTTGATTCTTGTCACTATTGCGTAATTATCATGTAATGATTTGGAACTAGTATTTTTCTTTTACAAATACTATATATTTATAATTTTTAATGGTATTTAGGAAGTAAGCCTTTTACTAAATTAACCGTATATTTAATAAGTTTTTAGTTTATTTCAAGTTTATCGCAACTTTATAAAGAAATCAATACCTAATAGTTAGAGTCCCGGAAATTTCGCGGATTCCTCTGGTCTCAGGATAGAATTCAAAGTTATAGGTGTGCTCGACCCATGTTTACTTTCCCATTGGTTGATTTCTAGCGAGAATATTTTTATCCTTGTTATTTGGCACTACCTGATTCGCTTACTTCTCTCCTAGCTGGTGATCGTTGGCTCACGGTCGTAGAGGGGCGTGTCCAGATAACTGCGGTCCAATCATGAACACAGTGCGACAGTGTGGAGGTTTGCATTCTAGCTTGCGACTAAATGAATCCGCGAAAATTCCGTGGCTCTACTAATAGTTAATAAATTTATATCCCCATAAATGCATGATATAGTCGTTAAGCTAAGTTTCTTCTTCAATTCTATTGCTCGATAGTTGTTATTCGAACGGCATCGTAGACAAAAGTTACTTAGAACTCAAAGTATGCACGAGATCCCGGCCGAATAGTTGAAGAACCTGCCAACAGAGTGCGTCTAGTGCGCTGTCAGCGACGCCTAGTGTGCTGTCAGCGACGCCTAGTGCGCTGTCAGCGACGCCTAGTGCGCTGTCAGCGTCCATCTTCTACCTCTGCTAACCCAAAAAATTGGTCGGAGGTCGTGAATCTCCCCCATGCAATTACAAAATAAATTTAAAAAGGTCACGTAAAGCGAACTTAATTTAAGCCTTCTAGCTGACTGTGTATTCATGTTATTGATCCAGCGAAACGTGTGCTGATGCTACTCATGCGTGCAGTGGGCATATATGGGACACTTGGCGTGCAGTAGGCATTTATGGGACTCTTGAGAGTGGTCATACTGTGACCGCGTTTATTAGTCACGAGACGTTTCGTGTTAATGTTCTACATTAACAACATTTAAGGACTCGAGAGAAACATAACCTTACCTGTTTCCCATGTGGAATTATCAACTTGTGACATCACAAGTCATAGATAGGCTATTGCTGTGTGATTTTTATGACAGTACCCTTAAAGCAAAATTAAGAACGTTCCTTCCAAAACAGCTTCAAACTCAGGGGTATCAACCGAAATCTTAGCAAGAAGAATATAGCCGGAAGACTCGCCTGTGTATCGATTGTTTGGACTACAGTGAAGAACTTTCTAGAACTTCCCGTAACCATCCCAGACTTTATATTTCATCCTAGAGAGTTTGAGAGGCAATAGGAGGGAGGGAGGAATTTAGGGTATACATACTCGGGGTTTAATGCAGTTCAGAATGGAGCAGCAAGGATGGCGCGAGCAAAAATTCACAAAGGAAACGTTTTAGTATAACTGTGTAATGAATTTTTAACAACGTGGACAGTATTTTGATCAAATTACTACTCGAAATTCAGATTCAAAGCCGTAAATTTATTTATTTTTTTTTCAAGTTTTTTTTTCTGTTTTTATCGGAGTAGTTTCATTATATATACTAAGTTAAGAATTTTCACTCTGCAAATCGAATGATTCGATAGTCGACGTAGCTGCTCCGGCAGCGATTTATAGCGGCGGGTTCGGCAACTACTTGTCATTCGCGTCAAGAAATGTAGTTGAAAACACAATTTGCGTGTACTTATCACGCTCGGCGTTATTTTAGAGAATTCTACGTTAAATTTCGTGTTGTAAATTCGTATTATAAGTGTATTTGCAACATGAGAACACATGAATTTGCTCTTTACCGAGGTTAGATGTTTTCACATCACTGGAGAATACTGAAAGACACTCGCACACGTGTATTTTTTTCTTTTTTCAAATTTTATGGTACATAACTCTAGATAGCCGTAAAATGTCCGCAGTACTGTATTCTGTACAGTTTGGTAGTTTATACGTCCCGAAGCTCGCAATAAACAAGTGCACTCACTCTAGAAGGCCGCTCGCCGTGCACTCACTCGTCGCGTATTTCGTCGCTCGACTAAACGTCGCGCGGTGGCTGATTGAAATTATGGCTGCTTCGCGCTTACCTCCGTCAAATTCTTCCAAACTCTCGACTTTCAATGCTGGCTCATAATTTCGGTATGACACCCAACAACCGTACCGAACTTCACGACGTTTTCACGTCAAAAATCTGCTGCAGCGATGAATGTAGTTCCCCGCCCGGAGGCCTGGAAGACATAAAAAACCACACCAGACGCGCTATGCCGCTCGTTGGTTAAGATAACGTGGATCCCATTTCCCGTACGATCTAGTACAACATTTGTATGAATTTTTCAAACATTTAATCACTCTGGTGCTAGTTTTTCTATACCACGATTTTTTTACTATTTCGTTTTCGCCAAAATTATTTGAAAACTACCGCAGAAAAGTTAGAAAAGCTTTAACTTACGAGTATATTTTTTTGTATTTTCGAGATATATACAAGGGGAAGCCATGAAGACAGGCACGAAATTTAATTTTAAAAAAACCAACAGTGATGTTTTTTACTTTAACACTTTTTTTTATTTCTCAACATAATCTCCGTCAGAATGTAGGCATTCGTATTATCAGTGCCCCAATACCAGCTGCATAAAATTCTTTAAATTGCTGCCTCAGCCACATTAAAACACGCTGCTTTTCTATTGCACAATTATCGAGCAACATCGCCATTTTGAAACTGAATGACGCATGCTTGCAAATACTAACTAGTCAATATGAAATTAATGCCACGAAGCTAGATGGTTCTGCCATCGTGCCAACTATTAAAATTCTTGCCACTACATAAGATAAATCATATCAATTTGTGACTAACTTAAATAATAACCTATCCTCGTCGTTATATTTTCCAGTAGTTGAAGCATTTTGATTTTTCTAAACTGATGTCTAAATTTTTTATTTGAATTCCTCAAAACGTGTTTTCTACCGTTTTTAAAGCGTCGAGAACAAATAAATAATAATTAACCAGGGAAACAATAAAAATAATTCCCAGATTATTTTTGGCTTGGTAGCCATCTAATCAATTCTCATGAATGCATTGGCATTGCAACTCATAACGTCAGCTCAGTGGTATTAAGCCATCGAGACAGATGCCTGGCAACAAGTCCCGTAATCCAAATGATTAATGAGAATTTAAAGACATATTAAATCACAGCTATGGCAAGCGGGTGTAGTGTTTGTCACGTAACTTCTCTCGAAGTTGGCCCTTAAATGGTCGGTTAAGTCTCCTGCCACCGTTGTTATTTCAACAGTGTTTGCAAACAACTTCATGTGGGTATAGTGTTAGTAAACAAACATCATGCGTTGCTTCTCAAGTGACATTTGTGGAATGAGTACCACTTGAACTACTCTTAAATTTAAAAAATATTTTCCGAGACAGACTATATTGCATCATAGCCTAAGCTTGTATAGTCTCGACTGATAACGTGTGTTGAACCGTGACTCGCCTGGCTGCAAAAATTAAATCTCGGAACTTTTCTAACAAGGAAAGAGATCGCTTGCATCTGAATGGAAATTTACCTAATCATACCTGCAATGAATGTTCCATACAAAGTCACCCTCACTTTCCTACCTCCTTCTACTCCCTCCCCGTCTCACAATCTTCTCCTCTCAGAAGCATGATGACTGGTAATTTCATCATGTTATTTACTTTCACCTCTAGTTCTAAAGATATGCTTTAACGAGTTCAAAAAAGATAACATTTGAGATATTATTCTAGGAGTAAATATTTTTCACACAGACTCTAGCAAGGAAAGCAGAAATATATTTAACTTCACCCGCTCTCCAAAGCTAGCGGACTCGTAAACGATAGAAGAAGAAAAAAGTTGGGCAAAGCTTCTGGTCCTTCTATGGTTCAAGATGGGATGTCATGGTCATCTCTTCTTGACGATGACTGGTACTTCAGACAAGCCTCCTGGTCAATCAATCCAGCATTATCATTATCATCACTACCCATGCAATGCATTCAGCGTGTCTGTATAGCAGCAGTGTTGTCAGCGTCTCCAAACAGGCAAATGTCAGCGTCTCCAAACAGGTAATGTTTTCAGCGTCTCCAAACAGGCAATTCTTGCGGTAGGCATATTTAGAGAAGGAGCAGGGTGTATGTGTGTTGTTCAGACGGAATAAGTGCTACTCTCGTTGGTGCTTCTAGCGTGGTAACGCCTTAAACGCCAGGCTGTGGACTGACGCGCAGTCTTCTCGTCGTGCGTAGGGCATTGGTTAGATTTAAGCGGTTACCATTACATTATGTGGCGGAGAAATTAAGATCAAGTTACGACGCAAATCCCATGAGTGTTTTTAAGAATCTGTACAATATTATTTTTGCCTAAATAATTTTTTTCAAAACACGCGTTATAACTATTTTAATTTTCATAAAAATAAAGTTTAAAAACTAAACACGGAAACACCTGATCATCCGTTCTCAGGAGCATATTCTTAAATACTTTTCGTAAACAGAATTCAGATATCCTGAGCAGTTATTAAATCGCATGGTTTCTTCTGAAGCTTTACACATCGTGTGTGTGCAAAGGTAGGCGGGACATTAATGTGCCGTCTGAACTATCCCCCCATTTTTTCCCCTTTTAGCTATATACGAATAAATTAATACTACAATTTTTATCAACCTCTTCTGGTATTTTTTTTTAATTTAAAGTTAAATTAAAATACACAAGTAGTACAGATATTTAATCTCCATGACAGCTTATCGCGTGACTCTATTTTCTCGCATTCAGCTTAGAAATTTTTTTGTTACGTTTTGATTCATTTAATTTAAAGTAATGAAGGATTTAGTAAATTTTTCTCAGATTCTTAAAATAGTGCCTACATGAAATAAGAATCTAGATCTTAAGTGGCAGGAATAAAATAATGTGTAGTCTATAGCATAAACACGAAAACGTAAATTTTGAATAAACATTTAACTATTATTTTTTGATAAAATAACATTTACTTTTAAGGATTTGTTTTTGTGTCAAAACTGTCTCTGACGTGCCAAAAAAAAATCCCATAGCACTGTAACTTGTGGCAGATACAATCATCTCTTTTTCAACCACACAGATACTAGTGCTTGAATTTATAGGTAAGTAGCCTATGTATTTTACTTCTTAAAATATTTTTCTTCACATATTTTTCCTAAAAAATGAAATCTTTCTAAAAATAAAAATAAATACTATTGAAAGGATTTTATTATTTCATTGGCTTATAACTTATGTTTCCGGTTGCTATGTTTAAAGTCGCGGTGAAAAGAACCAATAGACGAGCAAACGTGGACTTTTTGGGGGGGGGGGGGGGTAGGAGAGAGGAGGTGAACGATTTTAATCTAATTTCCTCCCAAAACGAGCGAACGCTATAGCCTGGCATCGAAAACAGTTGCCAAAGTTATTGCGTTTTCCCCCCAGGGGGGGCGATAATCTGTTTTGTGTGGCGCATCGCTCGTGGGTTTCGGGTAGAGAGGTGCGCGATCGATGCATGCGGCGATATATCGGGAACCGCCGGCACGTGAAAATCGAGTTACCGGCGTCGACGGCGCTGGTGCGTCGGTGCGTGGAGTCGAACCGCGTGGAGTGACGGCGGAGGGGGAAGCCCAACATCCACCACCCCCTGATCAGTCCCGGACAACTCTCGTCTCGGTGCTACTTCATACATTTCCACGCGTTCAGAGTATATTTCCAGTGTCGCTGACCTAACGTAATCAACCTTTCGTTTTAGTTACGATCGCCTGGACGAGTGAAAACTTACCCCCCATGCAAAATAAAATCTGGGTAGGCTGTATTTTGGACTACAGCCGCCAGGGGTTTGATTCATGAAGCTCCATCGCGCTGAATGGGAATGTTGTGCATGAAATAAATAAAATAATTTAACTAAATTAATGTTGCTTTATTTTTTTAACACGGATACGAAGAACGTCTTACGTGACGGTCGTGCGGCCACGTCAGAAAAATTGCGACACCAAAAATTGTGACGCCAAACCACGCCAAACTTGGCCCATCGTTCACAACCACTGGATCAACTGACTCCATATAAAAAACAGCATATCATCAGAGAGCGTCCATTACCAAACAATTGTCTGCATTCCCCGTCGCTTCTCGCTGACGGCTGAGGCTCGCTCGAGCGCAAATTTCGCGCCTCATTCGGGGGCTCGTTTAGCCCCACTGGCTCATTTCTCTCGGCTACTTTTTGCCTCCTTCGATACCTACAACATTTCTCCGCTTTTTTTTTTTTTTTGCTTCTGCTCGGGCACTTTTGCTTATTTTCTTTCTTTTCTCCAACATAACCCGTTTTTGCTTAGGCAATTTGCGATTAATGGCTCCAGAACCAAAGTAATTAACTTTATAGTTATTCCACTCGACTAGCGCCACTCAGTGCTCACTCACAAGCTACTTAAAGTTTAAATCACGCAAATTGGTATATTTCTTCCGGAGTCGCCGCTCTCGTTGACTTCAGTTCGACGTTCCCCGCCATCGCTCATTACGTCATCACTGCAAATGTTAACCAGGTGAGTCATACGTAACGACAACGAGCAAAGTCTAATCTACTCTACTAACTATGACATATTTACTTCAACCCTGTAGCTTTCGTATTTTACGTGTTTTAAGCGGTGTCGAATCCTCAGCCGAAGTGACATCCGAACCCTAGATTAAGGACATTCATACTACTGTCGGAAATTCATGTCAAAAAAACTAATAAGTAACTAATGCTGGAAATTTAAACTGTTACGACGATTTTACGTATTATTTATGTAATTGGCTTACTTAACCTAATAGAAAGAAAAATAATGTGAGTCTTTCAGTACTCGCCAGTGATGTGTAACATCTAACCTCGGTAACGAGCAACTTCGTGTGTTCTTATTTTGCAAATACACTTATAAAACTAATTTTGGACCAAAAATTTAACGTAGAATACTTTAAAATAATGCTGAGCGTGATAAATATAAAAAAATTGTGGTTCCAACTACATTTTTGGACGCAAATCTCACGTTAATTCCACGCACTTCGCTAGAATTTGCTACCATTGCAGCTACGTTGACTTTTGAATAATTTGATTAGCAGACTGAAATTTAAACTATATATTGAATGGGCTCTGATAAAACCGAAAAAAGACTTGAAAAAAATTACTGAACCCCGGTTTTGGACCGGATTTTCAACAAGGAATTTTATTAAATCACGGTTAAATTGCATTTAACAGTTAATACTTTAACGTTTCCCTTTGTCCTTGCGAACTTTGGTTCGCGCCTTTCGCCGTAGATGGCAGCACTGTGGCAGCACAGTTTTCCTTGACTTCAGTCACATTCACGAAATTACTTCCACCAAATTTCGTATACCGAAAACTAAGATGTTTAACACATCTAAAATTAAGAACAAATTTTTACGTGAAATTACTTTTACATCAGCGAAAGAAGAAGAAGAAGAATATCATGACGCACGAACGCTGATTATTTTGGTGTCTGACTCGGAATCAATGAATAGTTGGTTTTCCGTCGGGGGTTGAAACAGTCGGCGCTTTTGTTGCCAACGTTTGCCGAATATGGCATGCTTAAAGCGTACACTAACGATAGTATGGTCATATGTGTCTTTGATCCCACATATGACGGTTGAAATCAGCCGTTTTATATAATGGCGCTTGTGTTTGTTTACAATTGTTAAGGCCCACGCTTCTTTGTTGATATATACGTCTCTTCGAATAGAATGTATCCCATACTTTTCATGTTTCTACATACAGCGGCTTGAAACACTGTCCTGAAACATTGAGAAAGTATAAAGTCCTATGGGGGATAAAGTTTCTTGTAGTTTAATATTGCCCGATTTTTTCTGGTTTTAATACATTTATCTTGGAACAGGTCATAAATTAGAGGATTATTATGTCTCGAAGCTATCCAAACACATTTCCTGGCATGCTTGAAAATGAAGTCGTGTAGAGCGTGTAGCTGGGTGTATTCTAGTTAAGGTTCACGCTGGAGTATTTACAGGAGTGCTTCCAAACTCCGGCATGTTGCTAGAGGGTGCTCGCTGCGTTGCCATGGTGACAGAGTTGCTTCCAGAACTGTCAAGAAGTTGTGAACTCGTTTGAGACGGACTTCAATAAACTCTGCAGAAGTAATTAAACTGGCGCAGTTCATGCTGTTTAGCCTAATGTAATTATTCACAACATGAACTTTGACAAGGATATGCGGAAAAATCAAATACGAAAGCCGTTTATCCATGTTTGATCTTATTTTTCAAGCGTGCGAATTAATGTCTCGAAATGGACACACGAAAATAGATGTTGCACTTTTCGGAAACTTGTTTTGTTCCACCATTTTTACTGTTACACTGTTCATGCAATTTTGGTAACGCGCTTTAGAAAATTGTGTGTTTCCTTAAAATGTTTAGATAAATCGGTATTTAAATCATTTTTACAGTATCAAAATGTTTTGCTACTTTTTGTCACTGTTGTTTCCGTTTGAATTCGTGGTGGCAGGTTTTCTTTATTAATGGACAGAATCGATTCAAAATCGATGCATCGATTTTTGCTTAGTAATCTCCCTCTTTTCTCTCCCTACAGCTGTATTCATATTACTATTATATTCCTTTTCCATGTATAAAAGATGTTACAGATAAAGGAGAATGAATAGGGAATAAATGTCAGTATTCCACGTTATTGCAAAGACATGAAACACGGAAGAAAAAAAGTATTCTCAGATTTCGTATGCTTAGCACGATTTCTCTACCCTAAAATGATAAACTTAGTAACCTATTACTCCAGTAGCGTGATATTGCGCGTAATAGTCTCAACAACGCAATGTCTACGTCGATGGCTTTATTCATTGTTGAGTAATTTAAGGTTTTAGGACCTTTTCACTTACGAGTTCGTCCACTGCTAACTCATCGGACATTAGACGAAAACTAATTTCCACTATAAATTACGTATATTGGCAGAAAATGATGCACGGGTTTAAAATTCTACGCCATAACGACCTGACGTGAATGTTGCTAGTGCACTAAGTACATAGTTCATTTCACAGCGAACCTGCGCTCCGTGTTAGCTCCACAAAGCCGATAAACCAGTGTACGACTTACAAAGAGAGCCTGAGTTTTGAGGTATTGAAACGCCCTGAAGGACTAGTGGCCAATTGAAAAACATCTAACAATCATGTTACCGAATCATGTCCGACAAGGAAAGAACGTGAACTGTGGCAGCGACCACTGAAAACTTGTGGACTAACGTGGTTATGCACAAGTTTGCTGATTATAATCTAGCACCAGGAAAATAACTCGTAATTTCTGCAAGACTTGAGCCATGGCATAATGGCACTTGCCTGGGGGTAATTTCTGGAAACCGTGGAAAACCGGAATCACGATTACAGTTCCGGGATTGTCAGGGACGTCTTGTGAGATGAGTCGCTGAGACAAAGAATATCTTTATTGTATTATTATAATTTCTTGGCAACTGGTTTCCAAATGAATCTTTTGTAAAAGTACAAAACCTTTATTCAGCCAAGACTTCGCCGCGGATAACTTCCCATTTTGTGTCATTGTGTGTAAACCGCCTCTAAAAACCTAGCCGTTGGCGAGACGTTAAGGTGTTGCGCTGTTGTAAAATACAAACCCTTCAGGAGCGAGAGGCAAGAGAGCACCCTGATGTAACCCACCGGCTTACCACGTGCCACTGTGGCTGTCGAGCAGTTCTTGCTTCTAATGTTATGTAATAAAATATGGACATTGTAAAAGGAAATATTAATTTTTTATAAACATGTATTTTTATGTGCCTTCCGATTTCGATTTAAGAAACCTTCAAAAATCCTACTGCCTCGTGTTATTAAGCGATTTCATCGGCTTTTGATAGCAAAACCTTCATCCGGAAAGAGATTCTGCCCCCTCCACACCGTATTTCCTCTGGGGAGGTATTCCATAGCCCCAGGCCTACCGATATGATGGCCCTTCTCAAAAATATAAGGGCCCAGAGTCCCGCAAATTTTAGGGTCACCACCGCCGTCGAGAAGAGAAGAGCGAGGGAAGGCGGCCTAGTTGATTTTCCAGATATTTTTCTAACAGGACGAAAATATCAAGTCTACTGATAAAATAATTCATTGCAAACTTTACAACTTATGTGATATGTGGGGGTGACATTTGCTGTTATGGACACTGTAATATTAACATTTTTAAAATATTTGTTTATTAAATCGTGGGATTCGAACAGTTGTCCATTAGTTGAACGGGGGGAGGGGCTGTTCAAATTAATTGCCCCCGGGCCAAGAGTTTCTCTTTACGGCCTTGTTTGTTACTTGCCTCACGCGTCGTCAGTAAAAATTTGGGGTTTTTTGGGGGGAGAAAGTGGGTAGTCTCAGGTTCTGAAATCCGGTGTTTTGTAATGACCACACCGAAGAGAACGGTTACTGTATCCAGAAGAAGCCAGGAAGCTCAAAGCATATTTCGTATGGGTGTTTCAGACGTTAACAAAAATTTTTTACAAGTACAATTTCGTTACGTTATTGACAGCAAAATACTTGTACCAGTGTCCGTTAACCGCCAACCATATCCTGTAAACCCACGAGATATTCGCTGGTGGAACTCGCCTTCCGTAGCCCGATCTTTCTTCTGCAGAACCCTCGAGGCGAGAGTCCGACTAGCACTTCCGCTGGCGTGTTTTCATTGAAGATCCGCCCTTTGCCAGTGCGCGACGGGTGCGGAACTCCCTCGCCTACTTTCCCGTCCGGCATATCAGATCGCGAGGCGGTGAAACATTTCCATCTGCCGAGTTGGCGATGGCCGATCTCCCCTCTTCGACAAGTGAAGTCGTCTACTCGTCAGACCCCCCCCCCCCCCCCACTCCTCTCTTCCTGACGGGGGCAAGAGGGCCGTGGCAGATGGCGTCCCTCTTCCTCGTATTTCCCGGGAGGGACTTCCGATTGGGGTTCTTCTCAGAGTCGAAGTCCTGCCGGCCTTTGCCTTGACGACGGGGCCCGACCAGGACACGACGAGGAGTGTACTTGCGAGGAGGACCTTTATTTTGGGAGAAACTGAAAGCCATGTTTCGTCCTATTTCATCCCTCAAACTTTTTTTTTTTTTTGCATTCAGATGGAGGCGACAATAAAAGGTTCAGGGATTAAATAGGACGAAACATGTCTTTCAGTTTCTCCCAAAATAAAGTTTTGCCAGATAACCTCGAACAACGTTCTAAATCCTGTCACAATTTAAAAGTTTATCATTGGATTGAACCAGCACTAACGTTTCAATTTTTAATTTTATTTTTAAAGTGAGTATAATGCATCGCATTGTGGATGGATGATTTGAGTTATAATTGAAATTATAGTCACCAAAGATAAAGAGTGGTAACTCAATGGCGTATAAATAAGGGGCCTCATACACTTTCAGTATAGTTGAGCAATAATGTTATTGCACAATTTTAATTTAATCGTCCCTGCGCACGCACAGTACAATCATATTCAGTTAATAAAAACGACAAACTATTTACATCAATATTTTCAGGGGAGCAACGTGTGTGATCAAGATTCGTATATAGAATCGTTCGTACCTATATAAAATCTTTGCTCGCTCCAGATTCCCTAAATGCGTTTTTTTTTTCCTCAGTTCTTTGCGATAGTTTGTCCTCAGAGAATTAAATTGTCTTCACCTCACCTTTTGATGCTTCGGGAAACATCTCTTTTTACTTGCCTAGCAATGAATCATAGGCCATATTATTTTTCGTCCCGGCCGTTACAAATTTTACTTTTCACATTCCACAAAGCAGGCAAATCGCGGTGTAACAGAATGCACTCAACGATGAATTCTCGTTCTTTTTCTTTCGCCGCAGATTTAGCTTTTTTAGTTGTCATAGAAACACGCGCGTGCGTACAGGACCGCTCCGAACGGTAGACTAAAAATATTGCGTTACATACCCTATACACGACACTTTTAGCGCTGTAAAATTTAAACTTGCCCAAACTTTTGTTCAATAATTGTGCAATCTTCAATAATACTTCTATACTACCCCTCGCCTAAAGCTGAGGTCTCACAGAAAGTTATGCGATGTTCGCTATGTTCGCTATGTTCACGATGGTCGCTATGTTCGCTGCGCCTGGTGGCCACACAGGATTGTCTAGTTCGTGATGTCGGAGAGACGCATGTCGTGGGATTCAAGTGATGATTCCGACGATGATTTTCTGCTGGATTTCACAGTATGTAAACGTAAAAATAAATGGATTCATGGAGTAAATCTAAAAAAAATTTGAACACTTTCATAATTTACTGAAGCAGCTGCTTGTCAGGAATAACCAAATTTATGGATCATTTCAAAAAAAAATACAACTCAGTTTCATAGCATTCTCTTGAAATAAAATCCTAGGCATTATCCCGCATATCCAGCTTTCTTGTCTTTGTTTATCTGCGCCTGCGCGAAGTTAGCGACGTTTTAGAAAAAAATAGCCGAGAACCAAACACCTAGTGACGTCGCCAACATATCAGACATAGCGAACATGCGTGGCCAGTGACACCTGAGATGCAGCTTGCTGTATTTTACTCGCGTAGCGAACATCGCGAACATAGCGAGCATAGCGCCCTGTGTGCCCGTAGCTTTACGCTCTTTTTTTTCTTTGGAAATCCGAGAACTGTACGGGATTTAGAGGCAGCCTATCAACCAAAAGGTCGTTAACATTTCGAAATTAAATGTTGGCAACATATTTTTTTGTGGTCGTTCTTTGCTGGGAATGTTAACGTATTACGATTAAGATTATTTATTTTTCAATACGGAATAACCAAAGCACTATGTTAAAATGCTTTATCTTTGGTTTAAAAATGTAAACTTCATAGCAGCAATGTTTGAGAATTGAAAATCATAACCTCAGTTTCTATTGCAAAAAAAAATACACACGAGCACAAAACTGTTAATCTTGCCTTTAACACAGAATTAATATTTATGGTATGAAAAAAATATATATTTAATGCTTCAAACCTGTAAAACGAAAGAGCACAAATATATATATATATATATATATATATATATATATATATAAATAACAGAATTAGAAAAAAAAATTATTGTAAAATATTTAATGCTCTCAACAAAACAGATTGGATCCATTTATTTGAACTTTCAAAGAACTTTTTGTTTATTTGAAGGAAATTCTATGTTGAAAAGTCCGTAAATAATTTAATATGAATTATTACTGTGTACATCCCTTTAGTCGCCCCCTGCATTTTACGGTATCTGTGTTTTCATTCATTCGGTAACCGCAGTTCTTTTTTTATCAGTGCCGAGCGAAACTGTAATACGTGTCTCTACGCAGGTTCATATTTCCGTGTTATAAAAGACTAAAAAGAATGAACCGTTGATGCGTGTTTCATTTGCCCTGCGGTTGCCCGTATTAAAACGCAATTTTCTCTCTCTCTCTCTCTCTCTTTTTTTTTTTTTTTTAAGTTTTCACAAATACTCCGCCGGGCATATTGGCGCTTTCTCTGTCCCACGTCAGCGAATGGTTTACGAAACTCGATACAGCCAGTGGTATGATTGCCGTGGTGCTAAATACACTCGAACAGTTGTCGCAGGCTCTTTACTTTTCGCAGTTGGTCACATTGAGTATTTTCAAATATAGCACAATCCGTAACTTAAAATATCCAATGTAGGTTTTATTTCCTGTGAAAACACACTTCTACGACGTGAGTTTTTTTTTTTGCAGAAATCTAGGATAGTCCACAGTACCCAAGGATGAAAGCCACAAACCGAACAGTTCCAAAGTTTACTGAAGTAAAATGTTAATTTAGATTCCGTTTCTGGATTGTAGGTTAGGTTAGGCTAAGTTATCGTAACTAAAATAAAAAGTAGGTTTGGTTAGGTCAGAATTTTTTAAAATACTCTATGACAGTAAAATATATAAATCCTTGCAGTATGGTGTTTTTTCACGAGTGATCGGCAAACTTCGGAGAAAAACGGAACTATTCGGGTGTGGCTCTCATTCCTGTGATCTGTATGCTTCTCGGAAATAGGACATTGTGATTAACGTGATGGTAAACGGGATGAATGTCTACTACTGGTAATGTTAGTGGCGTCGAGTATGAGTTTAGATACTGTGATTTATTTAGTGACTATTTTATTTATGTCGTACTATATATTGTTAACACAGGAATTTTCGTCGCTACTTAATCAGTATGGAGTTACGTGCAAGATATGCATAACTCCACCGACCGAAGCGAGCCCTCCGTATCAACTAAAGCGATCGGTTTTTTTTTTTATGTACGAGGGTTGATTGAAAAGTTTCCGACCTCAACATGAAGATGGCAGCTACCTTCAACAAAATTGGGGAATTAGTTTACTCATGCGTTTGAACATACTCTCTGAATTTTCAGCCATTTTGGACGCGCAGTTGTTTTTTTAACAATCGTTTGCGATAGTCCCTGCAAAGAGATTTTTACGAAGGTGATGGCCTCCTCATTCGACAAAAAAAACTGTCCTCCGATCGCAACAAAAAAAAAGTCAGTTGGGTTTGGATCTCTTGAGTAGCCTACGGAAGGTGGTCCAGCAATTTTAAACAGTAATTCCTAGATTTTCGCCATGGAAACCGCTAAGTTGTGAGCTGGTCCATTGCCTTGGTGAAACAAAATAGTATGTTTCTGCAACAAATTCTGCCTTCAGCTTGTCAAGTAATGATGCGTAGTATTCTCCTGTCATATTCCCCCCCTTTTTTTTCCCAAGATGATTGATTAAGACAATTTCATGACTCTCCTAGAAAACAAATCACCACCACTTTCCCGGCCCAAGGAACAGTCTTTGCTTTTTTGGAGCTGATTCTGCCTTCGCAGTTTTTGGTGCCGCAAAAGTTCATAGTCACCCAAGCTGGTACGACCATGTTTGAATTCAGCTGCCCAAAATATCACTGTGGTAAATGATGGTGCATAAACCCAGTACACAGCGCCCAACGGTCTTTATTTTAGCGTAGGGGTATTGCCTTTCAAAAACAAATATTAAATGACATTTCGATAATCCATTTTCCATATTCACACAAACATGTGCATCGATACACGCAAACAATTGTTAAAAAACAAATGCACGTCTAAAATGGCTGAAATTTCAGAGAGTACATGCCAAAGTATGAGCAAACATATTTCCCAATTTTTGTTGACTAGTTGAGGTAGGAAACTTTTCAGACAACCCTCGTTCGTTTATGACTTTGTCCGATGATAACTTTCGAAACGTCGGCCGGATTTCCATAGAATTTGGTAGTCATGTAAGTAGGTTCAAAATCAAATGCATGTATTTAATTTCTGGGTTGAAATGAAGAGGATAGTGTATATAGAGATAACGATACTGCATGCCTCTAAGTGAATTAAAGAAAGTAACACTCAATTAAATATAACTGAATTTAATTTCTGGCTTGGAATCCAAATATGATAGTGTTCATAATCATCATGATACTGCATTCCTCAAAAAGAACTAAAAATTTAACCCGCAATTAAATGTATCTAAATTATATATACTACTTCTGTAAGAATGTATTCGTTGAGTTAACTTTCAAAAACTGATACAATTATTTACGTTTCGTAATTTCTAATTGTTTGATTGTCGATTAAATTTTCAATTATTTAATGCAATTCTTTGGACATACGGCATTGCAGTTTTGCACTATTTGTCATGGAAAAACTTTAAGCCTAAATCAGCAAATGTCAAAATTTAAATATCAGACAGCACATAAAATCGCGAAAGGAATTTAGTCTTGGAAAAATAACAGGACATAAGAGCAATGTTAGTTATTAGTTATGTGGTTAAAATTTACAGTCACTAAAAACATAACATTGCGAGGTCTCAGTTCGAGGTGAAATACTATTTACTTATTATTCTTCACTTATTATTCACTTATTATTTATTTATCTGATCTATTGTTACATTACGCAAATACACTGTATACTAATATCGAACAGCTATTTGCTAACAACACATGCGAGAGTGTGAAAAATAACCTAGCGGCAAAAGGTGCTACTAGGATAATATTGTAAGTAACTTCTTTTTAAGCAGTTCGAAGAACTGTAATTTTATATTTCCCACTTAAATCTGTATGATTAAAACAATTTTTTCTCTAAGAGGAAAAACGTTAGCGTTGTCATAATGTTGGTACCATCTGTATAAAATAGATGCATTGATTGATGTGACGTCAACACCAGGTTTTCACACAAAAATCTTCGATCTATCCGGCATTAGTCTACAGTGTATTTGCCTTATGTTCTAAGGTGATTGGGATTAAATGACCTTATGAAGTACGTAAGCTTGGATGAATCTCGTTGAAAAAATAAATGCCGGTCCTACTTACAAGTTGTTAGCGTTATTCAGAAGATAACATTAGGGTTTTTACGTATAAGTTAGTTGATATGGCTGTCGTTGCACAAACTAATAAAAAATACTTGAAATTTAGTTTTTTTTTTTTGGGGGGGGGGGGGGGGGGGGGCTGGCTGGTTTTACGATTTTGCCAGTGTGTATACAATAAGAACAGGTCGTTCTTCTCGGTGACTGTTCGTGCGATGTGCTATGCCATTATTTGCGTTTGATTTCGAACCGCACATTGTGCCATGCAATTTGCGCCGCAGTTCGAACAGATCGATGGACGGGGTTACGATGGACGGCGAAGCGAATTTCGGGACGTCGCGTCTGTCGTTTTGAACGGTAGAGTGGGTATTTTAACACTGTCGGGCGATGGCAACGCCACGAATTTACGACCCACATAAAACGTCCGAGACGGTGAAAGTACGCCGGGCGTCGCGCTGGTTTCGTTCTCGTTCGTAAAACCAGTCCCCGCGTATTGCGAAATGCGGCATTCACCCACTTCGCACTGCTGCCTGTGATGTATGGCAGCCGACAGGGAGCCGAGCGCAGATCCGTGCCCTAATGCACTTTGCTGGACTGCGGGCGGCCTTGGAATCATAGAACAAGGGGGGAGATGCAGAAGTGCATCTCTTACCGTGGAAACTGAGACCACGTTATGCGCGACATTTGACGCTATCTGTTGGGTGAGCCTATAATTCTAGCAACAAAAAAAAAACCTCGAGTGGGAGGTTCAAATACAAAGTGATAGCTTGTTAGCTTTACAATGATAATTTAACTACTTGACGACTAATTGCTTAGTAGAAGAGATTTAAACTGTGCAAAACTACAGAGAGAGAGAGAGAGAGAGAGAGAGAGAGAGAGAGAGGGGGGGAAAGAGCGAAAGGAGACAATTTTCTAAATAAACATGAATTAACCAAATTATTACTCTCTTCAAAATAACTGCTCAGGATATCAATAATTATTAATCATTCATTAATGATTAATTAACAGTAAATATTACTCACTGTTGAAATACACCAAAACAATTCTGCCATTTGGAACACTCTAAATCCCTGAACGAAATATGAAATTCATAACAGGTAGTTCTATATAAGCGGGAAATGCAAGAATTGTTTCAACAGCGCTATCTACGCTACTTGTTGAACAAGGAGGAACGCGAGTGCACTGGTAGCAAATAAATAATTCAAGGAACTCACAGCTGACTATAGGATACCTGTATCTATTTTTTGAAACAAGCGCATGTGCACACACTTTGTATATAGACAATGGAACGAAAAACTATATAAAAAATTTCCGAAAGTCGCACCATGGTAACGGTTACAATAGGTATTATTTCTTTTAAATCTACCTGAAAAGAAAGGTGACAAATTATTACTGTTAATGCTCTAATAACAGTGCTTGCAATTAAAATAAAAACCAAAAAGATAACCAGAATGGCCGGAACAAGCAGTATTTGTGATTGAAAGAACGATTCAAGTGAATCAGAAGTGGAACTTGAATCAGACAATCTGAGTGAGTCCTCCCGACAATCAAGAGAATCATAAAACTCTGTCATTCTGAACATTTCAACCAAAAAGTTGAAAAAAATATGACTTCGTAATTGTTCCGTACGATTGAAGAAGAATATCCAGCGGGTATTAAAAAATTACGTGATGCTTATGAGGAATGACCTACTGTGAGCTATATGGAGAAGTCGGTGAAAAGTTGGAAATGGCCTGAAGATAGATGATTCTTTAGAGGTTGAAAGGGAGAATACAATAATAAAAAATTGCACCGTATTAACTTTTAAATAAAAGAGGTTCTTTCAGTGTGCCATAGTTAAAATATTAGTTGAAGTTAGATTTTACGGATATGGAACGAAGTAGGGAATATGGGAAGTAATAATTTTGTTTATAAATTATTCATTTTTACTCTGTTCTATTGAATAGCTGTTACTAAGAAAGTCTGTTTGTCTTTCCACATTTAAGTTTGGCCCATTTCTTAATATTTTTTTTTCTCTCGTGTAGAATATAATTAATTTAATGAACATAGAAAATAGACCCATCGCCAATTAGCTCCAAGTTTTTGGTCGCCGTGTAACGGTAACAGCTATCGATCAAGCCGTGATAAAAGTTCCACACAAACACACGTACACAAGTACACAAACAGCCACACACAACCGATATACAAAGTCATCAAAGACATGCACAGACAGGCAAATTTAATCACCACACAAACTTCCCTTGGAACTATGTGATTCTCTGTAAAAACAAACTACTTTTTTTTTTTTTGCTGTGAACAAAATTCACTCGAGAAGCATTTTACCTCGAGTTAGCGTTTTTCCTGTCGATCTTCTTTCGAACCGCATACCTTTGCGGTGGTCTGTGGCATAATTTTGCCGCACTCGGTGCAACTGTCTCTCTCTCCCTCTCTCTCGTTGGCGCTGCCTGCAACAACACGTCCTTGCTTCGCCTCCCGCCGAATCGACCCCCTCCCAAGGAGGTTGCAAATAGTAAACCCCGCGCGACCTCCTTGGATCGACCGCCGCGCCGCGGGCGACAGCTGTCGCGGTGACGTCACGCGCCGCGGGGCGCGCTCACACACACTCGGCGGTGACGGGGGAAGTTCACACAGCTCTTGGCGCACGTGGTGCCCATGTGCTGCCATCGGGGGGTTGGTTCGCTCGCTTCCTGCTTGGAGTAGTCGCTCACGCGTGACGCTCCTCGTTTGTTGCGCGATCCAGTTGTTCCCCTTCTCAACAGTTTTTTTGACGTGACAACGTCTAATAAATCGATGAACGCCGGCTGCACGCACGAAAAAGTGTCCCGTTACACACATTGTCCCGTTACTTTGTGTCCCGTTACGTTCATTGTACGCTTGCGCCGCATCTATCTCTCTTCCACTCGATTGGAACAACCATCGATTTGACTTTTTCGAGGCACATTAAACTTGAAACCCTCCCATTCGTTTCATACTTTTCCTATCATCGTCCTATCCTTAACAGAATAACACAGTTAAATAGCAAACATGTATAAAAGTTATAGTTAAAATAATCTCTTCGTTAATGTAATAAACATATTTGAATTAATGAGTGCAAATAAAAGTAAATTTATCAATTAAATTGTAGTTTTAATTTTACTCCTTCTTTGTATCCATACAAAATAGTAATAATTCAATAAAAATGATTCAATTTTATTCATAAAAGTATGCAATCATTTCATCAATGTTTTGTTATGACGTTGTCACGTTAAACTATCGTCCGTAAACCGACTTTACAGACAACCAATTTTTTTTTGTGAACTAAAAATTTTTCATTTTAAATAAATTCAAAGCGTTACCAAATCCTATCAGTAGTAGGGTTTGGTTCTTTCGTGGACAATGTTATTCTTATGAGACTACGATTTTGTGGTGGATTCTTGTAGTGGATTGTCAGTCGTAAGGATTCGATCATGTTCGGGCGTTTTCGCCGCTCGTGGTTTATGATCAGGACCTCGAGTTCGCTTCGAGCCTTGGCCGAGGACGGACGCGTCAAGCGGAGCTGCGAGATTCCAGGAACAGCCTGTTTACTCGCGCACAGGCCAGGTGGTATTCCCAGGTTTTCCTAAGAAGTGTAAGCGTGCAAAACAACCCGGGTTGTAGCTAACCCTACAGCCTAGCCACAACCCGGCTTAATCCCGGGTGCGTGGTCAGTGGGTGTTAGTGCGTTGTAGGGTGTAACTAGCGACATGACTGACCAATTAAGTGACGAGCAGGTGATGCAGGAGTGCATTGATGTGCCCCTGCCGAGCGACGACGAACAAGAAATGTCTAGCGACGACGGCTTTACAACAGTCGTCTCAAAAAAACAAAAAACGGGAGGAAAGGACGAAAGACTGCGCCCCCCACTGACGAACCCCGCGATCGCCAGGCAGCAGGCCGAGCGACTTCGCAAGCAGCCCGTCAGAAGGGCAAACAACTCGGCCAGTCAAACGGCCGCCAACACGTCCGCAGGTTCGAGCCCTGCCCCGCCAAACCCTGCCCCTCAGGCAAAGAAAATGCAGGTGAAACCCCTGTATGTATTTGTTGATTCTGGCCACAGCTACCCGGCCATTAAAAGAGTGCTGGATGCAGCACTGCAGGAGCGCTGGTCGTGCGTCAGTCGCGGCCATGACCAGCTCATGATTCACACTGCCACTGTGGAGGAGTACCACAGGGCAGTGCGTGCACTGGAGCGGGCCGGAGTGCAACACTCTGTGCTGCTGCAACGGGACGAGATCCCGAACAAGTTTGTGTTTTGTCGAGTGCATAGCAGCACCGACAAACAATTCATTCAGGCCGAGTTCGCCGCAATGGGTCTTCCAGTGCAGAACTTCTGGTTTCTGTACAACAGGCAGACAAGGCAGCCTATAAATAAGTTAGTCGTAGAGCTCCCGAAGGCCGTAAATCCAGAAAGGATTTACGACCTGAAGTCATTCGGAGGCCTCAGCATTCGTGTTGAGGACTATCGACACCCCAAAGGCCCCCTCCAATGTGGCAACTGTCAGAGGTTTGGCCACCCCGCAAAAGGCTGCAGAGCCTCCCCTGTGTGCCGATGGTGCAGCCAAGGGCACAAAACCGAGGTTTGCCCCCAGGGAGGTGACAGGACGAAGGCAAAGTGCGCGCGATGTGAAGGCCCGCATTGCGCCAATTACAGAGGCTGCATGGCCTACAAGAGGGAGAACTGGCGTCACCTCCCGCAACAGGAGCGGAAAGACAGGGAGCTGCAGTCCAAACGCGCATTGCGCGAAAACAAGCGAGCAACAGCCGCGGCTCAAGTCCGCCCGCCCCCACAACAAGCCGGCCCCTCAGGCTACTGCCCCCAGCCCCCAAGGCAGCCGTGGCGAGCCCCGAGCTACCCCGCCCCCCCGCAATGGCAGAGCCCTAACCAATATTCAGTGCTGAGCGATAGGCATGAACTGGAGTATCCTGTCTTGGCAAACCCACCCAGACCTAGAGGCCAGCCCCTGCCCCAGAGGCCCCCGAAGAAACACCATTCGGGGCACAAAAACGGTAAAGGCCGGGCGCAAGGTCAAGTGATGGATCAGCCAGGTACTAAGGCGCCACCCAACTCCACCACTCCCCCCAGTGATTCCAAGAAAGTCGCGCCTGGGCAACAACAAGCCAGCCCATTGCAGACTGACTCACCAACAGTAATGCCAACTGCTTCACCGCAGCTAAATCCCGCGGAGAAGCCAGCGATGAACGCGAGCGACTTTCTGAAGCTCGTAGGCCAATCGGATGCCATTACACAGGACCCTAACCTGGCACACGTCCTGGAACCAATGTGCATTTTAATGGCTATTTGGTGTAATCCGTCCAAGACAATAGAGGACAAAATAAAAGCCACCACGGGCTTCGTGACAGCATTAGCGGCCAGCTTTAATGCCGCACACCCTTAATTTAGGTTCTGCCATTAATACTACCCCCGTAGACAGTAGATTAAGTACCATCCTTTACTGGAATGCACGAGGAATTAGAAATAAAATAATCGAATTTACCGATCATTTAATTAAACATAATATTAGAATCGCGGCGATAAACGAAACACACTTAATTCCAACAGATCGTCTAACTATCTTAAATTACACTATTTATAGGCGCGACCGCGATACCAGAAGTGGAGGGGTTGCCCTACTAATCCACAGAAGTATACAACATAGTGAATTTCATTTACCTGAATTTAATAAATTAGAAGCTGTGGCAATTACTTTTAAAGTCAATAAACAACAAATTGTGCTTATTTCGATGTATGCACCACCGGGCAGGTCACTAACTGAAAACGAGCTGGACATCTTATATGGCTCAGCTCCCACATTCCTAGCAGTCGGCGATATTAATGCCAAACATAAAGACTGGAACTGTCGGAGCAATACAGCCAATGGCCTACTGCTGCAAAGACACGAGTCTAACAAAAATTATCAAGTACATGCTCCCTCAGAGCCCACTCACGATAGCGGAGTACTAAGGCACAACCCCGATATTTTAGATATTGCATTAAATAAGAGAGTTCAAACGGGATTCGAACTCAGAGTCTTTCACGAAATGTCGTCTGACCACTTTCCAGTACATCTACTATTCGATGACGTGGACACTGACATCAGTCCTCCGAGAAAAATTAAAGACTACAAGAAAGCCGACTGGAGAGGCTTTCAGACGTATTTAGTCGATAATTTGCCTGCAGCCGATGCTGCCAACTTCGAAACAAAAGATAACATCGAATCAGCAGTCACTGAACTTACAGTTAAAATTCAAACTGCAATTAACTCGTGCATCCCAGAAAAGGTGGTTAGATTTAAGCAAGATGAACTGCCGGTGTATATTAGGGATTTAATTTCTCAGAAAAATAGATTAAGGCGCGAATATACTCGACGTAGGCAGCGCGACATTAAAGCGAGAATTAATGAATTACAGAAAATAATTTCCGAAGAAATAACTCTATGGAGGAGCAGCCAATGGGAGACGAAAGTCTCTCAGCTACAGGTGCAAGATGGTAGCACCTGGAGTATGACAAAGCGATTCCTTCATAAGATAGATAAAATACCTCCGCTACAAACACGCACTGGGTTCGCTTTTACACCGACAGACAAGGCACAAGCCTTCGCGAATACCCTTGAATTAGCCTTTCAACCTAATATCGAACCCTGTGACCCGCAATTTAATGCCAGAATATACAGAGACCTTACAATTAAACTTAATCAGCCTTTAACCTCAAAACCTTACTTAACTCAATCTCAGGAAGTTAAACAGGCTATCAGGCGTATGAAACCACGTAAGGCACCGGGAAACGATGGCATTCAAGTAGTACTTAAGAAACTGCCCGATGAAATTTTGGAATACCTAGCTCAATTAATAAATGGAATACTTAAACTACAGTATTTTCCATCGCAGTGGAAAGAAGCGAATGTGATAGTTTTTCATGAATCCGGAAAAGATAAGACACTGCCCCAAAATTATAGGCCCATTAGTCTGCTGAGTACATTGTCAAAAGTAGCTGAATGCATAATTCTACAGCGACTAAATGCTCACATTAAAGAAAATGACGTACTGCCGGACGAACAATTTGGTTTTCGCAGCGCGCATTCAACAACGCATCAACTGGTCCGTATGACAGAACAAATAATAACTGCGTTCAATCAGAATAGCTATAATCTCGCAGCGTTTTTGGACATAGAAAAAGCCTTTGATAGAGTACTTCATGAAGGCTTAATTTATAAATTATATAAAACTGGCTTCCCCGATTGTTATATTAAATTACTGGCCTCGTATTTAGAAAATAGATCGTTTAGAGTCACGACAGAAGGAGCACAGTCCGATTTAAAAATAATTAAAGCAGGAGTCCCACAAGGCAGCATCTTGGGGCCGGTTTTATTCAATATTTATATCCACGATATGCCTAAGCCCGCACACCGATCAGTTCAGTTTGGCTGCTACGCGGACGATACGGTATTGTTTAGCAGATCTAGTATTCTAGAACTCGCAGCAGACAGATTACAAACCGCGTTAAATTCAATAGAACAGTGGTGCACAAAATGGCGAATTAAGGTAAACCCTACTAAATCAGAAGCTATAGTTTTTACGCGTAAACATCTCCCGCCACTTGAAGATAGACCACGACTAACACTTTTCAATGAGCAAATTCCTCACAAAAATGTGGTTAAATATTTAGGCGTACACATGGATAGGAAACTACTATGGCGCGATCACATAGAGGCGAAAAGAAAAACAGCTTTCACTAGGCTCATGACCCTCTACCCCGTCATGAGCAGACGTTTAGGTAGCTCTGTTAAAAACGGAATAATAATTTATAACGCACTAATAAAACCAATAATCACGTATGCAGCGCCGGTGTGGGCAACAGCAGCGGAATCTCACTTAATCAAGCTACAGAGAATTCAGAATAAGAGTATTCGTATTGCGACAGATGCGCCTGTGTATTGCCCCGTAAGGGCTATGCACAGAGAGCTCAAACTCGAACTTTTAAAACATTATTATTTCCGAACTGCGCAAAAATTCTATGATAAATGTGTCATAAGCAGAAACCCATATATTTCATCACTGGGCGAACAAGATCCAGAGTTGCATGGAAAATATAAAATGCCAAATTCAATCTTGGCTCACAGACCTCCGTAGTGTGCTGTGGCTGGCTGAGCGATCGGCCAATCAGTCTCCCGCGAGTTGAAACTTAAATTATAGACATTAACGAATAATTTGCTTATTCAAAATGGTCCGAAGCACGCAGGTGTAGGTTCGGCTCCCGGGAGTTCACTGCCTGTTGTGTTAGGGCTGACTCCCTATGTCCGATGGGCATGGCCCGCCTGGCAGGCTTCACCTCCAGTGCCGGTTGTGTTTCTGAAAGACATGGGATTTTGAATTACAAGCTTGCAACAAATGCCAGAATGCGAATAGGTCTTGACTTAATTCACCTGTAACTTTATACACCGACAGTTCCTCTATATTTAACTAGTATTATAGTAGTAGATATTAGAGATTTGTAAATTAGTAATAAGTCCTAGATACTAAGTAATAGCCATCAAAAATATATATATTTCTAAAATAATAATAAAAAATCTATAAAAAAAATTAAAAAAAAAATTATTAAAAAAAAATATATATATATTTTTAGTTCTAATTTTAGTTTTATCTTAAGCACTGCACGTCCATCCCTGATTTGGGTGTTTGCATATTTCGTAACGAAATGCCTAGTTTGTAAGTCATTTATCTTTTTTCTGTTTTAGTTTCTTAGTTTTTTTAGGTGCTGACTGGCGGCGGAGTGAGTGGTCAGTGCAACCACTCACCACCAGGGGCGCTTGCGTCCCTGGTCACTAAATCCAGTCCTGGATAAAAAACAAAGCGGACTACTAGTCCAAGTGCCCAACCCCCGCATGGTAGACTCTTTTCTACTCTGTCCAACACTTCATCCAGACCATCCTCTGTCTCCTGTAAACTCCTACACGTAATGCATGCCAATTTGCATCCCGCATGAATGTGCCCAGGGTTTTCCCTGTGTCTATGCAGGTTTTACCTGGGCCCAACCTATCTCTAGTTATAGTCTAGATTTAAGAGTGAGGGGAGTTAGTCATGGCGCCAATCGCTGCCATGGCTGGCCAATCCCCTCCTAGCACATGATGCATGCGACCCTCTCCTTGCATGGCTAATCCCAGCATGACTAGGCGTATAGGCTTCGGCCTGAGACGCACCTAGGTCCCTCCCTAACCCGGACCCCTCCAAAATACACTTAGTTTTAGTTAGGTTAGGAAAAAAAAAAAAAAAAAATTAGGACCTCGACTGCTATTTTTAGAAAACTCCACATCCTCCATCTTAAAATACTTAAATTTTGATAATCGTTAATTATTTAGCTATACAATTTAAAAAAAATCATAAAAAAAATCATAAAACGTTCGCGTATTAAAATAATCATTGATTCGATTGATTTCTGTTCTTTGGTTCGATCCTTGCTGGATTCAAAAATTGTAATATCAGGTAAAAGAATATTTATTTGATAAAAAAATAGTAATAAAATCCTAAATGAGACATAAATTTCCTATCTACCAGGATCCAATCGATTCATTCGATTCATGTCCTTGGTTCGATCGTTGGTAAATGCAAAATGTTTAATTTAGAAAAAACATTATTTAATAAAACATGGTAAAAAATACTAAAAAACTGCTTAAATTCCTCATTCACCAACATTTAGTAAGATACCGATGCCATCTTGGCCGCCATCTTGGAAGTACGTAATTATTAACTTATAAATTCGGGAAAAAAAACAAAAATTCATAAAAAAAGGTAGTTGTTAAAATAATGATTGATTCGATTGTTATCCGTATTTGGTTTGATCCTTACTCGATGCAGGGTTTCGTGCAGACCCGTAAGTTCATAGTAGATTAAGAACCACCTGGTAAATTGACTCGATGCTCTTGAATTGAGGATCATTGAAGTTTTTCAACGTTAGTGTGTGGAAATAATTCATTTTCACCCAAGGCGCTTACTCCATCCCCTCTGCCGGTCTGTCGGTCTGTCTCTCTCTCCTTTTCCGCTCGTGTTTCCTCTTTCTGGCCTTGTGGCCGTATCGGTGCGTGTTAAGGCTATTCAGCACGTCGGTATCTCGGTTCGCGTTTTGCGGGTTGCATGCACGCGCCTGTCCAGAAGGAGCTGTGGATCGCAGAATCTCCCCCTCCTTCGGCGACCTCTGCCCCCTATCCTCCCCCCCCCCCCAACCTTTCCTTCTCTGCGCGGCGTGCATAGCAGGGTTGTCATTGTCATTATCCAGCCATACCATGTACCATGTGCCGTGTACCGTGATGAATCGGTCATGGCACACAAATGTACCATTATTTGATGATTTCCATGGGAATGAGCAGTAAAACATGTAGGCTGTTGTTATTATAAAACATTTTCGAATTAAAATTTTCAGTATTTTAAATTAATTCACCCTATGCGTAAATAAATTGTTCTAATACGTTCATAAATTATAAGTTGTAAATAATTTTTACGTATTGTGTGTGTAGTTAATAAGAGTAACACAAATAATTTTACGATTATCTAACAATTACTTTAAATTAAACAACGGTATGAGAACATTTCAGAAATGTTTTATTGTTTTGTGACAGCGTGCCAAAATATTTAGTTGTCTGCATCATGGTAATACACTGACGGTTTAATATCCCTGATAAATCTGCGTCATGTATCTTGTGTCAAATTTGACAGTTCTCACTCAACAGTGGTACCCATTTTCGAGTGACACTTCCAAAACATCATATGATGTTTGCGTACGAGCACTGCCAACCGTGAAGTGGTTTATGAACATTGTTGACAGAACAGCAGTGGCAGAACGATACAGCGTCTCCCGTGAAACATTACTCACACGATTGCACCAGCGCCGCATGGCGTGCAAACCCACGTAATCATGGTACACTTGTCATGGTTTGTCGATAAAATACGGCACTACGTTAGACAAGAGACCGGTGATATCCGCGGGTTCGCAACTCGCTGTAGGCTGAAATACAAACACTTCTACCTTATCCGACCGACTCTCGAGCCAATGAAAAACCCTCAACACAGGCTGTACCGAATCGCAGGGGCTTTGTTATTTTTTCGCAGTAATTATGCAACTCATTAACCGGTCCAAAATGACTCAAGTATGTCTTAACTTTTGGCCATTGACTATGCAAAATGAGGGTAGTCGTGTCTTGAAACACGTATTAGAACATAAAATCTTAATTAGTGATACATAATTTAAGAATCTACCTTTCATGAGTGATCATTTTCAACTAATAATTTCAGGTTTTTAAAAAGCTTTGAAGGGTCATCAGATATATTTTTAAAAATGAGTTTTCAAATATTTTTTTTTTTTTTTTTAATTTAAGAGGAGTCTATCCAAAATCTATTCGTATAAATCACTTCTGCCGTACTCTTCACAGTGGTTTGCTACGCCTATGGGTAAAGTGTGTCACAAGTCTACAGCTAATATGCAGGGGTCTTATGCTTGAGTACGTAGATGATTGTGGAGTCTATCCTAGAGGTCAAAGAACCAGCTAATTTGCCCAAACCCTTTTGCCAGTTTCAGCAAATTTTACTCTTTTATGTTTTACCAGAATATTCAGTTATCACCTGTTAACATATTAAATTTACTTACTAGTAGACGAACATTTTCAGTTATTAAACCCATTGAATAGCTAAACTACACATTTAAGCCAAAAGTTTCGCCATTTGACGTCAGCCGACATTTCCAGTGATTTTTAAAGTTCTAAAATAATCATGGAATATTCAGGGAAATGTCAGAAAATTCAAATTAAGTGATTACACCCAGACTTTTTATTATCAACTCGTTAACTGTGCCATGCATTTCTCATTTGAGTTCAGTCTTCTTGTTGCAATGATGATGTGCCAAGAGTAATTATTCCCAGGCGCGTAGGAACCGGGGGAGGGGGGGGGGGGGCGACCCAGGCGACTGCCCGGCCATAACATTTCATGGCCGGGCAAAGTGATGGTTTTGCCCGGCCATTGCATCAGATGAACAAGAGGCATTGTCTTCATTGCAATGCTAAGTGGTTTTGTGTGATTTTCTTGTCTGTGCGTTACCTTATTCTTTAAATAAATTAAGACTTTTCGATAAGTGTACAGGCACAATAAATACAGCAACTGTTCTTGTTTTCTTCTAAATATTCACGTTTCACAGTGCTGATAGCGGAAATATTGTTGTGGGATATAAGACCAGTAAATGATTCCGCTCGTTGCAGTAGCTTACGCTCCGTTTTTGTCCACCCTTGTCTACCTGACCTTCAGACCCTTGCATTCACCCCGTATCGTTTCTACCTAACGGTAACGACCTGAAGTGCAGAGCGCTTTCCACATCAGTCATCATTCAACAGCTGTACGTCTTGCTTTTAAGTCCAAGAAACTTTGTGAGCCGTACTACAGAACTGTTTAAAATAAACTTATTTATATATAGTATCGTGAGTGAGTAGTGTGGAATGGCAGTGATGAAAACATTTATTGTTTAAGGAGAAAATTTATAACAGTATTTTAATTTTTGCTGCGTACAATGACTCAGAAAAGCATCAACTTTTTCTTCAACAACCGTTCTGCACAGTCATCACAACCACCGGCTAAAATGCTGTAATGCCTGTGAAGACAAAGATCCTAAAGAAGAGTTGGATTCCTTTAACTCAGGTATTACTTTTGAGCAGTTTAGACTGAGACGAATTTTTACATGATCCCGAAAACCATAATATGTAATATACCTATTTAACATTAAAGTTTAGTATGTCAGTACATTATTTTTTTCCGCTCGTCGCTCGTGATTATTCCATCGAGTAATAAAAAAAATTCTTTGAATCTACAAATCATTGAACAAGAATGTATCAAGCAGATTTGCAGTTATTTTTAAGCATCTTCACTCGCCTATTCTGTGGGGTTCGCATTTTAAACTATTTCTTAAGGGGAGTCTGACAGTAAAAATATTAAAATATTGACTTTTTTAATTTTTAATACCAAAATAAAATTTCGTCTTTCCTGAATAAAATGATATGAGTGTTATTGCGAAAAGCTTTTTTCCATGTTTAATTTTTTATTTTTTTAAAGTTGAACTCCATTTTTCGAAAAATTAATTTTTGTGACTTTTTTAATTTTAAATGCTAAAAATTATTTTGACCCTTCTGAATACATACAATGTAAATACTTTCTACTACTTCTTTCAATAAAAAATATAACGAATAGTAAATTTTCAAAACTTTGGAACCTTAATTCAGATTTTTTTTGATGTATAGACCTTTCCTGTATTGACATTGATTTATTAAGTCTGACAGTAAAATTAAAAAAACTAAAAAAGTTTTTTTTTTCATTTTTAATGTCAAAAAAACTAGACTTTCCTGAATAAAATTATATGATTGTTATTGCAAAACGTTTTTTTTCATCTATATATATTTTAATTTTTTAACTTTCAAATTTTAAATGCTAAAAAATAAAATTTTATTTTGACCTTTCTGAATACAATCTAAATACTTTCTAGTACTCCAATAAAAAAATATAATGAATACTGAATAGTATATTTTCAAAAATTTGGAGCCTTACTTGAGATTTGATTTATGTATAGACCTTTCCAACTTGCCTTTAAAATGAATTCTACGAGGCGAAAACTGAAAAGTGAACACTGTTTTGTGATGCCGAGCCTTAAGTAAATTTGTTATAAAAAAAAGTTAAAATTTCTGCTAGTAGTACATTCTATTTTTATGTACGAAATATGCTTAAATAGCACCATTTTGCTCCTTAGAATACAATTTTTCATTCTACCGGGGGAGAGCCCCCGGACACCCCCTTTGTTAAATCCACCACATATAATGATACTCTCCTTTGCCCCCCCCCCTCCCCCCAATTAAATATTTGCTTCCTACGCGCCTGATTATTCCTTACTGCGTATCCAGTTTATATCAAAGTTTTATACTTCATATTTTTAAAATAAAATAATTTTGGTTTTGTTACAGTTTTTCATCACAAACACATTCAACTACTTACTTTATTTCAATATTTTACGTTAAAATACAATTGGATACGTCACACGGAAAAAATTGCTTCAGGGGACAACATTGCTCAAAATTGTATCCATATTTTTAAAATCTAATATAGGGTAACTATACAGCTTTGCATCACGAACACATCTAATTGCTTTCTATAATATATTATGTTAAAATATAACTGGATACTCAATACGGAACAGTTGCTGTTCGAAATATTTTTGAATAGTGTGGTATAGTATGGCACGCGAGGAGACTGGATTCTATGTTTTGATTGTGCCTGTCATTTTTGTCATTGATAATATATTTATTTCATGAAATTAAAGAATCTGTAAGGCAGAGCTACAGCAGTGCTAGAAAGTAACGCAGATACCTATATTCCTATAGAAGTATAATATTTGGTCAGCGAATAATCATAAAAGGCCGAGAGACGTCAAGGAAAAAAAGAGGCAGGAGATTCTGTTCGTGGGTTTAACTGGACACGCGCATTTCTTGAACTCCAGAGCACGTACAGATGATAGGCAAGATTAGCCGGAAACAGAATAACGTGGACTGTGTATGAATTTTTCCGCTTTGGTGAGAGAACTTCGTTGTTCGTGCGCAATGAGCATGGAGGAATTTACGGAATACAGCCTGGATGCAGCAAATTCACTAAAAATCCCCACAGAGTTAGACATTTTCAGGAGATGGCGTGCTGTGACGTATTGCAACACGTTAAACATTATGGAAATGGTGCTTGACGTCATTCTCATTGAGTTCATTCATTTAAAAATGTTTCCTCAATGCAAGCACCACACTTAAAGGCGTTATTCCAAGACGTTCGAGTAAGGTCGCGAATAAGCACTGCCTTGTTGAGATACAACTGTAGCCTAACTCACGGGCCGTATTCCAGTAAAAAAAACAAAAACAAATCGACAACCGTTTTAATAAACGGTGCCCTGCGCGAGGCTTGAAACTGGTTTCAACGCATTTCAGCGGACGTTTCGCAACCATCGGTACAATTGTAACGGCAAAAATACCAGAGATAGTAGAACCATCATATAAAAATATAACGGACTTTCTAATATTCTCAAGTACTTTTTTTAAGTTGCGATTATTTCTTGTTATGACTATTAAAGTGTACAAATTGTAGGTATTTCAGGATAGTTTCGCTAACATAAAGTTTCATTTGGCACACCAACACGCTTGGTACGGCTACTGATGATCACAAAAATGACTATATACGCGAGTCTGCCATCTGGACGAATCAACGAAAACATAAGATCTGCGCATGCGCGGAATTTGGGCAACAGATAGACAACGGATAGAACACCAAAATCCGTTCCCTAAAAACAAGGGTCTGGCCGTGTCCTATCGTGAACTAAGAATACGGTTAGGGTACATTTGAAGCATATTTAACACCCCAACGTTTTTTTTTTCTGTGTTGGGATACCGACCTTACTACTGCTTTGCTTCTGCCACGAAAGCCTACGATCCAATTTGAAACACTGCACTTGAACCAATGTTTTGGGTTTCCTGCAAACATGGCGCAGACAATAATCTTGACAAGAAGCGACTTCACGCAGTATTCACGAAAACGTCATTCACATTGGCATAAAAGTATGTTCCAAAATTTTAAACGATTTCTTTCGATCGACCTGGGTTTCAAGTAATAATAAAGGTTATGACAATTTTTTTTGAGCGAGTGATGAAAAAACGAGAGAGTTTTCTGAAATAAAAAAAAAATTCGTTATGTTTTCCAAAACTCTTCATTAACTGTAAAAGAACCATACAGCAACGCATATTTTGCGCGTGATATGTTCCGTAAAATTTACGTCAGTCGACAGTAGAAGCTAACGATGAAATACTGTAAATATTTTATGACCATTGCGTGCGGAATTCTCGCGGAATTTGATGCTCGCGCCAAATGTCGTAATCTGCGCGGTATCCGCGGGCCAAGGTCGTAAAAAATATTCTGCAATGTGAAATATGAAATACTAGCACTTGGCAGCCCCCCCCCCCCCCCCCTCTTTTTTACCTTCTCCTGCTTTATCGACTACACATTCGGTACACAGTTCTTTTTTTTTTTTGTAAATGGAAATAAATATTAACGTAAAATGACAGATATGTGTAAATTTACAACTGTATCACTACAAAATAGTGTACGGATTCTTACGCGGGCATTTATGCTTTATGTTGTCCCAGTGCCTCCAGTAGTTAAAGTTATTTGAAAACCGTTCCCTGATTAGCTTTCCAGTATTAACTGCGCACAATAATAAGCATAAAATGAAGTCGGTTAAAAATAACACGTAGTTTTTGTATATTCTGTTATCTCTTCCATGATTTGAAAGTAATGATCTTGAATGAAACATCAAATAAAATATAAAATTATGCGATAAATTTCGTAATAAATACTTAGTATTTATTATCTATAAAAACGTATTTACTATTTTTTTTGGCAACTGGGTTCCAAAGAAATCTCTTGTAAAAGTACAGATTTTTTTTTCCATTGTGTAGTAAAATGCTGCAGCCATGTGGTGATTGGTTGATTAGTGACAAAAGGAAGGGGGGGGGGGGGGGGAGTGTCGGGTTTCAGGGCTCAAGGGGAAAAACGGGAGGGCGGAGAATGCACGCATTGTTTAATTCTGTGGTGCGAAGTGTGGCGCCACCCCCGGTGCTACTACCGGCGGTTGCGGGAGCTCGTGTAGAAAAGGGGGGGGGGGGGGAGGGGCGAGACCCCGTTGTTGTGCAAATGTGCGCCAGTATGGTGATGGTGGACTGCCACCCTTCCTCCCCCACTCCCCTCGCAACCCCAGCCCAGAGGGCGTTGAGAGCATCATCTGCTTCATGTAGCCTGCAGACTGATTGTGCAGTCGATTATACGACACGGCCCTCTGAATTACCGCGTTAAGGCCTGCTGCGCCAGAGAGAGACAGCTCGACGGCCAAGTTTGTGCACCGGGTTCGATTCCCGGCTGATTCTAACCCGGGGCTTTCGCAAGTGCGAGACGTGGTGGACGCTGCCGTGTACTGGTTGGGTTTTCTTTCCTCAGGATACTCGAGTTCACAGCCACAAATTCATTAGCCACTGACTCCAATCACACCTCACTTCACCCCCTCATCCTCACTAATGGTCTGTACGTCGACGTTCATCCAGTCATTCATCCGAGATCCAAGTTACACTTGGCTTTGTCCTGCGTTTTTACTTTTTACATGCAGTAGAACCGGGCATTTGGTTAACCGGGTTCTCAATTTAAAATTAAACCTTTGTTTTTTTACGGGGGGGGGGGGGGGGGGGGGAGAGAGAACCAAGCCCGCGAAGTTACTAGGGAACGGACAACAAAGGAGTAAAACTAAAAACTACTTATTTAAAGTATTAAAAACGGACAAAGAAACTGACTAGAATTGCCCGTGAGAAAAAATACTAGTCCGATTCGTTGATTCAAGGCAAGTAATTCGTTCAATTGCTCGTACTGTGGATATCAAATTGTAAATATAATTGATATTTTTAATTGAAACTGTGTCTTTTAGGCCATTACAAATAATTTCATTCATACATATTTTTAAAAATTAAAAATTAGTTTTAGTAATACTTGTACATTTGTTTTGTTTAAATTACTTACGAAATTTACCTGAATTGTATAACCTAAATAAATATATTATATCATATAACCTAAGATAGTATATAACCTAAATAAATATAAATTCGATTAGCCGTGATTTTCGCTTAGTAGTTTCCTCACTTATAGTATGTTGTCTGAACCGCGGGGAGTGAGGGAGGTGGCATTTCGTGGCAGCCGGCCACCTAGATTCATATAATGAGCTAGCAGTATTTGTTTTTATTTTTCGTGCAGGTTGGCATATTGTTGGTTCAGCTTTTGTTATTGCAATTTTAATTTATTAATTTTCTATTCGCTCTTTTGCTAGGCTAATGCTATAAGCATACGTTATGAATGTTTGAGCGTAACATTTAGCACAGAGAGTTCAAGGTAAAACATTTACCTCAGAAAATTATACAAACGTAGAAAAAGTTAAACACGCCGTATTAAAAAAATACGCTACGTTGTGTAGGCCGCAGAAGCTGCGAAAGTCAACAGTTTCTTGTAACTGCGATGTTCAGGTTCAGTTTCCAAGAACAAACATCCTCTGCAAATGATTTTTTTTTATTACTGTGCGAATTTAACTCGGTGTGTGTTATTTCTAGTCTCTTAGTGTTATAAAATGCGATATTTAAGTTAATTTTAGCATGATGTTGATAGTTTGGGGTGTCAAGTTTCGCGATGAAAGCTTTTGTTTATAGATTCTGGTAAACTGTTTACGGACGTATGGACTGCCAAAATAAATCATTCGTAGGCGAGGATGTATAAATGTGAAAAGCAGGACCGGTAGCCTATGTGATGTGATCATATATTTTTATCGAGAAAAAGTACAGCATGATCGTGTACAGATATTTTTGTTTCCTCTTTAGAATATTTAATATAACTTAATATTCATTTTTCAGTTGTTCATTAAAAAATTTTTTTTCACATTATCATGTGTGCAATAACGGGAATTATCACATGCGTTTAATGCTGTTTGCAAACTATAGAGAACCACTTTACATCGAACATGTTTGAAAGTTGTTTTTTCACACGAATTTCTGAGTATTCTTTTCCAATGACTGTTTATAAGTTATAAATAATAAGCTGGTAATTAAATAGCCCGATTTAAGACCAAGCTCTTAAATTTTAGGTTTATAGTTTTTGTAAGAGTACAGAGTAATGTTTGTACCTGCTCAGCGCTGTTCTGAAATAAAACAATTGCAATCGGTACGTGGCGGGTACAGTCTGCGGAGAGTTTTTTTTTTGAGTGGAGTACATCCTGTGCGTGTCAATCGTCTTTAATTCCACCTCGTATATTGCATTTAACTATATTTGCCATGCACACGTGAAAGGTAGGTCGTAGTATTTATTTGAGTCCTGGACGTCATAAATAAGATTTAGTGGTTTATCTTGCGAATGAAATTGAGTAAAACATTTTATGTAGTTATTTAAATGATTAATGCAATGAGGAATTTTTATTTAATACAAACGCCTGTGCACATTTTGTCATGTCTGATATTTAAGTCTGAACGTGTTCGTCTGTGCTGCTGTCGTTGTGTTATCCATAATACCTGTTTAGGTTCATAGTTGGGTTTATCTGTTTGGCATCAGCTGATTTAAGTTTTTTTTTCTCTGTGGGTTTATGTTTTCATTTTTTTTATTTCTTATTTTGCGTTATTGAATATTTCCCATGACAAACAGTGCAAAACTGCAATAGCGTTTATCCCAGAAATTGTATTAAATCATTTTATATAGTATATATTCGTGTATGTGTGTGAAAATATTTTTTTTTCTATACTACGTACGTGGCCAGCCCGACGGCATACGTGTAATTTACAATTTCCCGAACTGCTGTGAACTGCTATTCCGTTATGTTATTTTATTTTACATTTTACGTAAAATATGTATAAATGTAATTGAAGTCATTAGAGGCGATGGGGTTGCAGCAATGAGAATGTAGCAATAACGGAAACGAAAGTACCTCCCGTTAAACCATTGCAAAGTCCGCCAACACTTCCATCCATAAGGTGAACAATCTGGGGTTTTACCCAGTCGGGAATCGAACTCAGATGGTCTTGGCGTGAGGCGAGTGAAATATGTCTGTCTGGTTTCTTGGAGCGATGAAGCCAATATAGGGTGAGACACAGTGCGCCTATTGAAAGACCTGGTGATGGCGGGGGAGGGGGTGAGGGTGGAATTAAAATTCCCCTCAATAAGTGGTAGGGTAGGGTGGGGCTATTTGAGTACCCTAACATTAAAATCAAAAATTTTACATCTTAAATCGATTTTAAAAATTTATTTTTGTTAAACATTGTAATTGCACTTATTGAATAACATGTAGATACTTATCTCAGTTATAGAAGTCGTATCTATCAAAATGCATACTACAGAAATAAAAGTCAAACCCATTGTAAAATATGTCAATAATAGAATATGTGGGGCTATTTGGGTTTCGCAAGGAGCTATTTGAGTCGTTAAAATTATATTTAATTCTGGAGTAAATGAGCTGTTAAATAACATAAATTGTGCTTCGAAGTTATGTGCAAGTCCCTTTAGGCAATATTTCGAGTACAAATGTTTTCTAATAAATAAAATGTCCACTAAGACCATGTTTAAAATGTAAACAGAAACACGAGTTTCCATAGGCATTAAATGCATTTCCCACAAACAAACATTTTCTGACCGACAGCTCCAACACAAACTTCATGATACCAGCGAGCACATTGCTGACAAGCTATCCAGTCACCTTTCTTCAGCGATTCCAAGGAGTTATAACGTAGGCTACAAAACTACACGGTGTGTTATCAGTTCCTTCGCAGTGCATTGATACTTCGTTTGGATCATCCTCAGAAGATGAATTTGTAGATATTTCACGTAAATCTTCAGCTGGACAGTGAACACTTCTTGCACTGGAATTTTTCTTTAGTTTCTTGCATGGTTGTCCTTTCAATAGTTTTATTTGCCTCTTTGCTCTACAGTCATAAATATTATCTTTTGATGTCAAAAGTCGAGATTTTTGTTTTCTGCTTCCTTGTTTTTTGTTACTATTTGTTTTAACTGGCGTTGAGAGAATCTGTGAAAAATCTGGAGACTTTGAAGACAACTGCTTCGTGGTTAAAGTTGCAGTAGATATCTCGGAGGAATCACGATCTTTTTGCGTAGAAGCAGATTCTCCAGAAAGTGGAGTCGATGAAATAGAGCTCTCTAGCCCAGGTGGTTCTTGCTGTGTGTAGAATAGTGTCGATGGTAAAAATTTATCTTCAGGGACTATTTCAGGATTGTATGGATGTATTCCTGTACATTGAAAACCTTTTTCTGCAAGAACTGGCGTTGCAGTTTTGATCCAGGCCTTTTGGAACAGTTCCCAAAAATTGAACTTGCTGAGTTTTCCACCTGGTTGGCTATGGATATACTGCGTGGCTTCAGCATGATAGTATGTTTTGAGAGTCTTAAACACAGTTCTGTCCATGGGTTGAAGCACATGAGTTGTGTGTGGGAGCAGACAAAGAAGTTCAATGTCCTTTTGTTCACAAAACTCCAAGCATTCGAGGGAGCAGTGAGAAGAATGTCTATCCGTTACGAGAAGACATTTTCCGGGAACCCTAAAAACATTAAAATATTTTAACCAAAAGAGAAATATTTCCTCGTTTATGTACCCAGACTCCGACATTTTAACTACCGTTCCTGATGGCATGTGCTCGTTATACTCTTGCTTCCGCTCTCACGCTTAAACAGCACTCCAAGACAGCTTTGGATGCTAAATTAAGCTGCTCACTTGTCCACTTTAAATATGCACGAGTCCTTTTGTAAGTGCGAACCATCTGAAAAAAAAGTGAGATAAAATTACATAATATGGTGTGCAACAAAACTTTTTCATATAAATGTAATGTAATATAATAAATATTAGCAAAAACCATCTTTACATTTAATAAATATATCCTTGGTATCACAACAATCACTTTTGTGTTGACCCAAATAGCCCCATTGTTGACCCAAATAGCCCCAGAAAAACTACTCAAATAGCCCCAATTACTTTAAATCACAAAATTAGCAAAATATTCAATTCATTAAAAATAATTCTTTCTGTGAATATACTAAGAAACTCACAAATGCTTCTTCTTTCGTTTGACATATAACACTTACAATAAAGTTTCATGTTACACTTGGATATCACTATTTCCCCGGGTATTAAAGTTAGAGTTTAATATTTCAAGACAGTGAGGTGATTACCTTGCGCCGTTCGCCGCCCGTCCGTACACAAAATATCACATAACATCCGCACACAACATGTCCGTCTGCTCAGCACAACCTTCTTCTCGCTTCTGAAGTCCAGTCCGTGCCGATGATGCGCGGAGTTATTGCGCAGTAGCCGAAAGTCTTATTTCGACTCAAATAGCCCCACGACCCAAATAGCCCCACCCTACCCTATGCTATTAATTTGATTCACGTTAGCTTTTCGTTAAAAATATATATATTTTTTTCCTTGATTGAAAACGTATTGAACTGGAAATCGTTGTAGTGGTAATTACTGTACCGTCTAGGTGAGATTCTGATGAAACCAATCCTTAAAGCAGATATTAATTATTTTTGATCAAATTTCGTCATTGCATTGATAACTCATCGTTCACCCGATCTCTATGAGATTTAGCACTCTAGACCTTTGAAACCAAGGAGGTATGAACCTATGGAGTGGTTGTCTGTTCTGAAGTTAAAATCAACTGGTTAGCAATTGGGTAGCAAAACATATCGTAGCTGTATAAAGACTGATATGCTATAAATTTGTTTAATAGCTTGAAAATAACTCGCTAGGAAGAATCGTAAATATGCCTTCATGTATTGAGTATTGCTAAAGAAACATAATATCAAAACATCTGCAATAAATTAGGGTTAAACTTCATTATAACCGAAAATTGTTTTGCTATGCAGAAGTATATGAAGGAGTTAGAGGTTGCTCTCATTTTGACTTCAAGTATTTCAATGGCAAAGATTGTATACTCCAACCCCCTTACTTCTTACCTCCATGTTTAAAACACGAGGAAGGTCACTGTTCATGTGAGATTTCGATAAAACCAACCCTTAAGGCAAAAATTAAGGCGGCGCGCGAGTATTATCGAATACTTATCATTAAGTTCTATGTCAGTTACTATTTTCTGTGGTCCAACTAATAATGGTGGCCTACGAGTCGAGAGAGAGAGAGAGAGAGAGAGTAATAAAGAAATAGAGAAATCATGTATGCAAATAACTTCTGTTAAATATTTAGGCACATTACCAAAAACATTTTTGTGTGTAAATTTTATCCACAACGACTTTGTATAATTTTTTTTAATATACTTGGCTTTTTTAAGAGGGATTATTCCCCACCATCTGGGATTTTTCCATCTTTTTGCTATAATTGTAATTTTGAACTATTTATCCCAATTTTTGGCATGTCAAGGCATAAATCATATCTAACAGACCTTCCATGCCTTGTTGCAACTACATATTTACTGACAGGCTTTAGTCTCTAAGCGCAGCGAGAAAAAAAACTTATTATTTCACGTGGGCGACTACAGCTGTAATGATAATCACACCATGTTACAAGTGTTGACTTCAACAAGTAGCCAAAGCTAAGTCCTATGTCATGTCGAATCAAAAATAAATCAGTACCGAAGTTTTATTGGAAGCGGTACAAAAATATTTTGAATTGAAAGATGGTGAGGCCTAAACCCCCCTTAAAGTTACACATCTGGTTCTCACAAAATAAATCCCTTTAAATGATATTCCTTGTGGAAAATTGTCGTTACCAAATATTTCATTTAATTTATTTGCGTAGTTCTTGCGTGATTGTGTAACTAACATATTTTCTTCTGATACGGCAGTGTTATTGTTAGCGACACGACTTCTCTTCTCAGAGGCATAGTAAGTAGCCTTTACCGAGGCGTAATGTGTCTGTGGTGAGCAGAGGCCGTCTGGCGACGCTCGTGTTGGAACGAAGAAAACACGTTGCCTGCCTGCGTGGAAAAGTAATTATGACGCGGCGTCCTAAATCAGTGGTGACTGCTTCATGAGCGCACGGCGAAAGTATTTTTTCCCCTGCCTGTTTAGCGAAATTCCTCCGCCCTGGACTTGCTAGGAGTGAGGAGGAATTTTTCCAGTTTATCTGTAAACTGCGCGTGATGTAAAAAAATAAATAATCAGAAATACGTTTTAATATCGTCGTGTAATGTCATGGAGCTTAACATATGGAAAATAAACTTACGTTTTAAATATAAACATATTTCACACAGCCTACAGGCGTAGATAGATTTCGAAGTACCTAATTTTTCTGAAAATGTTTATTTTGAAAACTTCTATAAACTTCCGGAACATTTCAAGAACTTAATGTACATAACATATTTATGTTCTCCAATATTACAAAATGATCGATTAAATATTTTCTCATTTACCATGCAGTGTAAATATTACGAATATTGTTAACTCAATGCATCCAGCATTGATTAGCTTAGAACGAATGTCATATAATGCCAACTGAGGTAATTATTTAATTTTTTGGATCTTCGAATAAATTTTTAGTCTCTTGCACTTATAAAGTGGTCGTATAAAAATTTGTTTTGCACCAAGTTTTAAGTTAATATTAAGGTGGTTTAATATAAATTCAAACTAATTTGAAACTAAGAAAATTATAATATTTTTTTTTCGTTTCAACTCCTCTTTTACGGTAATAATTCGTATTAGAAAAATTGTTTCAGCCAAAGTTTTAGATGCAGTTTAGGATTTATACAATAAATTGTAACGGATTTGATAGTATATCTATTTAAGAAGGTATTTTTTTTAACTTTCAAATCTTGTTCATTCTACCCCTTGCAATAATGGTTGGTTAGATAAAAATTTATTTTAACAAAAGTTTTAGACAATATTTAGAAAGTTAAACAAATATTATAATGGATTCGATAATGTACATACTAGGGAAGTTTAATTTAATTTAATATTCCAACCCCAGATTCTTTCAACCCCTTGCACTAAAAATTTGTATTTTTAATAATTGTTTCAGAAATTGATATTAGATAAAATTTATAAGATTTACAAACAATTTGAACGATTTTGATGGTGGGCCTGCTAAGGGAGTTATGAATTAATTTTTGTATTTTAACCCCTTTTTATCCACACTTTGCAATGATTAAATGTATCATAAATGGTTTCAGAAAAATGTTTTAGATAATATTTGTAAGGGTTTTAAACAGTTTTAACGGATTTAATAGTGTGCCTACTAAGGGAGTTATAAATTTTTTGACATTCAATCTCTGTTTATTTCACTTCATGCAGTAATGATAGGTCGCATAAACAAATTATTTCATACAAAAGTTGTAGATAAAAATTCATTGTTTTACAATAAATTAGAACGAATTTACTAGTCTACATTGTACGGAAATTATGAATGTTTTTAAAATTTACCCTTGTATTTTTCAACCTCCTGCAGCAATGGCTCAACTTATCAAAAATTGTTTCAGCAAAAATTTTTAGATAAATATTATTAGATATACAAACAATTTGAAGAGATTTGATTGTGTCCTTACTAAGGGAATTATGAATTTTTTTCTACATCTTGCAGCAATGGTTCGTCTGATCTAAAATTGTTTCATATTGTAGTTTTAGATAAAAATTATAAGATTTAAAAACACTTTGAACTAATTCGATTTTGTGCCTACGAACAGAGTTATGCTTTCTTTTGGGTCCCTAACCTTTTTTTTCACCCCTTGCAATTATGGTTGATCTTATCAAAAATTATTTAGACAAAAGTTAATGATATTACTCCCAAAAATTATATAATTCGCTCAAACGGATGTCATATCCGTCATATTATGGGAGATAGATATAGTGATTTTTCTGTATTTCAATAAATTTCCACATTTGTAACCCTTTGGTCGAATATGGCTCATTAACGAACTCGACCGAGATTCTCCATATTTATATTTTATGTATCAATTTGGAAGTGATTTGCGAAAAATTACTGCAGTTATCGTGTCCATAAAAATGAGATTATATATTAAATCTTCCGGAAGTCGCATTTTGGTAACGGCTACAATAGGTAGTATTTGTTTGAAATCTACTTAAAAATACTTACCATGGAATTGTGTTGTTATGTGCAAATTTATGTTAAATAGGCTAGAAGTCGCTATCTTCTTTATGAAATCACAAAAAATTTTGATTGTTGATATAAATTCAATAAAAACATTTAAGGTAGTTTAAATACTTTCGTATAGCTTGCTGTGAAGTATATGACAAGGCATGTCAAAGGTAATATTCGTTTATTTTCAGATAAGTAATAGCAGTGTATAAATTCCGTTTCTGGCTAACGTTGGTGGTTGACTACCTAATGATGTTCGCATTATGTGTTTTAAGTTGCATTGGTGTACAAACTATGTGTTTTTATTAAATTAATCAAGAAAACGTATTTTAACTATCGTCAACAGTTTAATTAAAAACATAAAGTCAACGTACGCTGCAACTAAGTCCAGTCATCACGCAGGTGGGCACCTTGCTATTGTTTAGATGTCATTTTCCTGCCAGACGAAAAAAAAAAAATCCGGCAAAAATTGTGTGCGCGTGAAAGACCAGGTTTGACGTGCTATAAACGCTCCACCGTGTTAGTGAAATGTGGTACCTACCCCCCCCCCCCCCCCCCTCTTCTTAACTAAACTTTTTTATTTCATTTTTTATTTCATTTTTTTTATGCAGAGCTTTTATTCTCTCTGATTCATTCTACTTCTTTGGTTTATAAGTTTTTTTATAAACCATGCCCAGAAATGATATAATAAAATTCTGTCGAGACACTCTTTGAATACAAACGGGTGATTGAAATTTTTTATTTAAAGTAACATTATGCGGTTCTTCCTTTTAGAAATATCAACCTATTCGAACGCATATTAAATCATTTAGGCATACCAGACGATAAATAATACCATTAATTTATTGAGATAAACGCATGAATTATTGATGGGTCAAATCCCCATTTTCTCGATTTCGAATCTAAAAAGAGAATACCTTGAATATACCCTTCAAATTCGAATCTAGGTGTTAAGTGTCAAAATGAAATAATTTAAGATAAATGAAAAATAATAACTATGGTGTTGAAACATACTACCTTTTAAATAGTTATTTTACATTCAGTTTTCATAATAAATACATATTGTTATTTTATTTATATAATATAGTACATTATATTGGGGGATGGTAACAGACATATATAAAGAAAAAATTGAATTAGTAAACTTCAAACTTTAGAGGTTATCGGTGTTTACTTTTGTTGTTTACTTTAGTTGCTCTAATATTTTTCTTTGAACATTTTTCCTCGAATATCGGATCCTTCGAATACTAAGGATTTGATGGGAATTGAGGATTTAAATATTTTATTGGTCCATCCCTAGTATGAACCAATAGGAAGGTACTCGTGTTGTTGATTTGTAATTAATTGTATTTGCATATTTTCTTCAAATGCGTATTTAAATATCGTTTATCTTTTTATAAAAGTCTAAAACACCCATGTCTTCATCATTAATCGAACTTGAACCTCGTGAAATTTCAGTCACAGAAGTCACCTTATTATTTTTATAAGCAAAATATATGCTCCTAAAAGCAATGTTGTTTGAGTAAGAGTGGGGTTTTGGGAAAATGACACATGCATCTTGGTAGGTATGTATATTACATTATACAGCAGTATGTCCACCATTGCAACACAACGCCAAGTTTTAAACTATGAACCAAGGTTTCTGTTGTTTACTTGGTGTATGTTAATGTTAATGCACCCCTCTATGTTGTTCAAGCTATTTTGTTAGGGAGGGGGATGTAAATGTGGGATCATGCGTGCTCAGGGGACTGTGGGCGTAGCTTTAAAACAATTACTTGTTTTTATATCTGCGCGGGGGCTTTGTGCGAGCAAGATTAACTAACTGGTCTGAGTTAGTGCCGTGTTGCATGTGAATTAAGGGGGGAGAGATAGTCGCCATTCAGTATTTATATTTTTTACGCCACTACTTTTAACATTGTTATTCAAATAATTTTTTTTTCTTCTACTAGACTTAGCGGTATATAAACGTGGGTATTAAAAAATATAATTACGATTGTAATTCTTAAAATAAATTAATTTTATATTAATTTAATGAATACTAAAAATAAGGAGTTGGAAGGCGAAGGCTACATACGAACTGTTAATCCACGACTTTATACCAAATGAATTCATGCGTTCAGTGCATGCTAGTGCTGACATAAGTTTAAGTTCATAAAAATCATTTGATACTGTCTTGTTAAGTAGAAAAAAATCTTTTACAAACAAGTATATATTTTTATGTTATAATTTTATCTAAAATAATGTGCAAAACACGAAATAATAGAAGCAAAATAATGTAACTACTCTCTTAAAACTGCGTTGTTCAGGAGGGAGGGTCAGCACCCGCTATCTTAGTTTTAATAGTGTATTTTATTTTTTTTCTGTATTTTATTTTTTATATATGTATCCTAATTATTAGCATGACAAAGCATAAATTATTTATTTCCAAGCATTTTTACACTGTTATCGTCGGTTGTTAATGAAGAGGCTCCAGCATGTTGAAATTAAGATGTTCCTCTGATTTTCAAAAAAAATAATAAGCATGAAGTTAATAAGAAGACCACGTGCACGTATTAATGCATACGTGAAAGAAAAAGAGAGCATGCTTATGTGGAAAGGAAACAGTTGCGTCAACTTCGAAGTTCTTGACAATATTCAAGCAGGGTTACAAAATCCGGTTTCGTTCATAATTGAAAATAATAAATAGAGGTGAAGTATGCCCCCTAAAGGAATGTTCATGAATTTACCAAATTGTACCATTGGCAAAATAAATAAATCGTAGCTCATAAATGCGGTGAAAATGTAAGTGCGATTCAGTGTGCGAAAATATTTTTAAAACTGTTCAAACTAACTAGGTTAAATGTTACACAACATAGTGAACAAATTACTTGCCGTTAACACGGGCTAACTAGAGGACGTGTTTTGAATGCTCAAAACAAAGGTGCGCAGTTCACATAAAACCATAGTGCTGCTTGCGATATAAATTTACTCATATAAAGCTCCTCATTACGTAAGAGCATGGGCGTAGCACCCTGGTCACATGAAATATAAATAAAGATTCAATTTACCCCAGCACAAAAGTTCCGGGGAAATGACCCAAGTCTACTTTTATACAAAAATATTAAGCGTATACACTGTAAAAAAATATTTACCTAAAATTTACTTAGAACACTGGTTACAAGGTTACAAATTATCCATGGATCTTCATAAATTTACGAGCATCTTAAGTAAATGGGTGCTGAGTTCACTTAATTTGAACATGAATTAGCAATAACAGTGTTGCGGACAACTACATGTTGAGTCTACAGCGAATATCTTTTTTCTCCCATGTGTGTATTTACCTTGTTTACATTCATAAGTCGAAATACGGCGTATTTTTCACGAAGAAACAGTAAGAAGAAGTCTGCGGTTCTTCAGGTAAATTCTTCGTCTTAATTTCCGTAAATTTAGTGTAGTTTCTAACAGTGTACAAGCACGTACAACTAACTTAACATACCCACAAGAACCAAGCAGGGCTCGTGAACATTACGGAAGGCACACACAGTAACGGTTCCCGTAATTGCGCAGTTCAAAACCCGCAGAAAATAATATTGCTGTGAAATGCAACACAGGTAGGCCTGAAGTACTACCCAGCAAAACACGCAAAGCATTACGCAACAGAGCTAGGCAACATAGAATAATACTGTGTCCCATGATAGAGATAATTTGACCATTTGTGCTACGAAACTTAGCACGATGCAGGAAAAAATTACGTAAAAAATTGCAAGAAAAACAACGGCAGGGTACTAAATTCCCTACTACCAACTAAAACGATTTAATAAAACTCTGTACAAAATTTTACTAACATCCGCCTTTTTTTATTTAGTGCTCACTCTCAACTTACATACATGTGCCTACAGTAGTAGCTGTAATCGACGTGGATTCTCACACTGTTGAAATTGAAGGTGTTCAAACAGGTCACATTGCATCGTCAAAAATAACATACTGCTTTTACTGATATTTTTCAATTTTGTTTTTAACTTCTGGGAGGACTATTCCTCCTATCCCTTCACTTCCTGCGTCAGCCACTGACACCAGTCATATACACTCAAAACTTTCTTGTAGAAACAGACAAAAAAATGTGTTTCAATATGGTGCAGTCAGTTGTGTTTTTTTTTCCTTGTCTCCTCCTTTCCCCTTCACCTTTCACCCTCCACCCCTTATATAAACCTGCTTTATGCTCCCCCCCATGGCCCAGACGGGCAGAATAATTCCTCCCCACGGCCGCGAGGCGCGCTGCTGCTGCTGGCGCTTGATTAACGGCCGGCCACGCGTCTTGATTCATTGCCATTCAGGGCAGATCAATCGCCACACCCCTCCCCCGTCTCTCCAGTCACTGGTCATTCGGTCGCGCCCGGGGCTGTCAGCGCGTATTGGACGACATCGGACCAGCGATGGGGAACTGATGAACTCTTTCGCCGTATTTTTAACTGGATTTCGGGTGAATTATTTTTTTTTTTGTACAAGGTGGTAGGGGGAGAGAATTTTGGAGTTTCCGGGAAGGGGGAGATAGAGTCGGGCAAATTGTTATGAATGATATGACCCGCGAGGGTGGCGATGCCTGGTCGGAGGTTAGCGCCGCTTGCTCGTCAAAGCTGTGCCTCGGATGGACTGGAAGCTATCCACAGCATCCAGAACAGCGGCGCTTATTCACGCCACTCCAGGCCGCCAAGGGATTCATAACAGCGCCGCGGAAGGAGGGCGCGGGCCAGGGGGGCGAGGCGAGGCCGGGCCGCTATAATCCCCGAAGGTATGCGCGCGTGACGTCAGTGGCCGTGCGGGGCCGCGAAGCCGCTCTTGACAATGTTTGTATGCCCGGAGGTTTTTTTTTGGGCAGATTTGCTTTGGTGCAGTTATGCCCTTTTGAATTTTTGTATTATCTTCTTTTGTGGTGACTTAATTTTCTTCTTCTAAAATTATCGGTAAATTACACAGATGCACTTATTCTATCGAATATATAATTAAATAATTTTAAATTGCACAATAGGAAAAGAAACTGAATTTCTAATAAAAATTTTGTGTTTTAAGTGTTTGTAATATTAATAATTTTTTAATGGGTGCCTTAGATACCTTACAACATCCTAGTAATACATATGTTTTCTCAACAGACTTGGTAGCACAGGGCTAGAGCGCGCGCGCTTGTTAACCTCAAGGAACATGAATCATCTCTCGTCACTAGAATTTGTTTCCTTTTTTTTAATAACATTATTATATAATAATAACGTTAAATCAGCCACTGACTTCAAAATTTGTGGACGATATCCCTCTAACTCTTTTTCTCGCTTCCTCGTGCCCATCAGGCGAGATTTTTTAGGACATTGAAAGGGGCACCTACTTGCTTCTACCTTTGAATATATATACTGTATAGAAGTCGCGAGTGGATAGGATTTACTCTACGTTTTTCAGAAGCGTATGATGAGCAGCTTGGGAACTTCACCGCTGCAGTGCGCTGCCGTAACACCCTGTATCGTCTTAGTTGTTATTTACACGTTAGAGTGCAGCTCTGTCGCCCGCTGTCATTTCCCGCACCCCCCACTATATTCATCCACTGCAGCTCAAGGTGGTTCAACGGGAGAGGGAAGGGGTGTTTGAAGAGTTCGACACTTGCCCGCTAGGGACCACCACAAGTCGATGCCCTAGAGATGGTGGCGATTGCGGCGGTGAATTAACCAACTACCTCAAACCGTATTAGAAATTTTAACCTGGGCTGGCGACTTCTATACAGTATATATATTTAAAGCTTCTACGCACACGAAATCGGTGAGCCCCGACTCAGACCCTTGTAAGAACTGTTTATCGTGTATCAAGATGCAGAATGGGGCAGCTGGCTATTAGACCGGATTTATAAACTACGCAAGAAACGCAAGACACAAAAAGTTCAATCAATACTTGTTTATAAACTACGCAACACGTAAAAACTCAACGGAAGCATCGCGTTTCCGCCTTCTATAGTTGAAGTGAAGTGTACCGAAAACGTTTAAAGACGCAGACGGTATGTGCTGAGAAGCCCACAATGTTTTTTTTTAATTTACATTATATTACATCACGTTTTCCTTTGTTTAAGGGACCCGCCTATAGTCGCCGCACGGTAAGTTCGTACTTTTGGGAAGAACTGTTGAAAAATGGAACTAAGGATATTTGGTTTACTATTGTGCAATTTGTTTGACAAATAAATAAACAAAATAGGACGACATAATTTATCAAGCTATTACGTTTCCGTACGTGTGTATGAATACTGAAATAATTAGTATTTGTTAATTTTATATGTAAGTTTTTAAACACGCGTGGCAACGATATTTATCGGTATGTTGGCTACACACTTGAAGAAATAGTTTCTTAGTATGTAATTTTGAACAGCTGAAATAACGATAAATGTTGCTTAAAATGTTTCACATATGTTTATTTCCAGATCCTGGAGTAATATTGTTTAATATATACGAAAGTTAAGTTATTTTGTTTACAGATTACGTTGCAAGCTGTTGCGGATGAATCACCTACGTAACTGTGTGTCGGCCCGAGCCATGTTGAACGCTTGTTTGCTCAAAACGACTTCTGATTTTCCGAAAACATCCAGTGTATTTGTGTACTAATTAATTTTCTAATTTGAAAGGGTTGTCTTAATTGTAACTTGTAGTGAACTATTGCTTTTACAGTGTAACTTTGTGTTAGTTATTACGGTTTGTTAGGTTATTAAAATGAATGTAAAGAAGAAGGAGACAACCGGTCATCAGAGACAGCAAGATATTATCAACGTGGCACGAAGAGTTACGATGTTAATGAATACAGGTCAACTGGAACAGGGTGATGTCGCAGAAATGAAAGCATTTCTTCTAGATCTGGGCGTCACGACCGTGAAAAAGTGAGTGACTAATTAACACGTTATGAAAGTATGTGCGTGAAAACGTTCCGTTAGGTTGGGGCGTGTTTGTAAAATAGTGTAAAAGTACCTTCCTCGCAGCTTTCTTGTTTTGAATGTCGGGCAAATTACAAACAGACACGTTCTTATATTTTCGGTTATATATTAGGTAATGGATTTATCTGCTGTGCACCCGTGGAAAAGGTTGCAGGGCTGTTCAAGACAGCACATTAAATAATACATAGGTCCCTAGAGGTCAGTATAGGCCTACAATTAAATACTGTAAACATAATTGTGTAAACAATGCGTAGCGTTTTCTTTCATTTGTAAGCATTTTCAACCCACAACATCAAGGAGGAGGAGGTTCACCGACTAAAAAATAGAAATTAATGTATATTATTAATTTAATTCAAGAAAAAATGTATAATTGTGTTTACATTTTAGTGCAGTCTTTCTGAAAATTATTATAATCTTTTGTTTTGCGAAAAATACCCGTATGTTTGGTAAACATTAGAGATTATAAAATCGGTATGATAATTTTTTTTTAAATTATTGCTTATAAGCTGCATTTAATGATCCATTTGAGTTTGCGTAGGTAGGAATTTTTACAATGTAGTTGGTAGCTAATTCTTTTTGGCTAGTACACACACTATTAGAACATTGGTGATGTGGCTCCCTTGATTGTTCACCTGGGTGAATCAGGTGAAAGCAGCAGCGAGGATGATAACGTGGCTGGGGAAGGGCACAGCAGAGACACAGAAGTATTGGCAGTACCACTGAGTGAGGGAATTGTAATATCTGACTCTGATTAAGGTTCATTGTGAGTATAGCGAAGATCAGAGCACCAGATCGTGAGTAATGAACATGTACCTAATAATTTATAATGAGTTTTAAGTGTTTTGTAAAGTGTCGTGTCGATGTACATTAATGTTGGGTCATAAGTGTATGTTAGTTAAAATTTCATGTTTTTAATTACATATGCTCAGGGTAAATGTGCTAATGTATGCTTTTTAATTACAGGTGTTCTGGATAACGTGTTTAGTGATATGTAATTTCTCTGCTGTGTTTATATGTGATTCTTAAACATTAGTTTCATTACATGATATAACATAATATTGATGGTAGTGATAATTTATTGCTGAGTTTCGATTTATTTAATATATTTATTTTATTACAGATTCTTAAGTTAAGTTTTTTATGGCAACAATTTATTTTCTGCATTGTACATACTTAAGTGATATAGTTTTTATATGAGACAAACCACATAGACACATACAAATACACACTTACAGAAATGTTTAATGTATAACTTAGAATTTGAATTTAAAATTTATTCTGCTTGATAGAAAATAATGCCTCTAATTACAAAAAAAACATGTTGGTTAGCCATAACCTTTAACCGATACTTGACTCGGTTCGTAGTGCCAGAAAAGTGTTACTAACTTGTTATTTTCTATTCACAAATGACCTCTCGATGTAATGGCAGTGATGTGCCTGGTACTCACGGCTTTAGGAAACTAACAGTTTACATAGCTACCTCATACTGAATAATTTCTTAAAGTTAAATTCTTTATAAATGATACTGACATAATTTTCATGCTTTCAACCATAGCACTTTGTGATACAGTAATCTCGAAGCAGCAAAATTTCTTTAGTAAAACTTAACATCAATTTTTATAGATATTATGTGAAGACACAGCACCACGCTGTGTTTAAAATCTAAACTATAAAAATTTTCTTAGATTTTTTTATATTTAATATTTGAATTACTAAACATTGTGTTATGACATTTTCTACTGACATTTAACCAATTATAAAAATTGCAGTGCAATTTTATTATCCATTAATTACATCCCTATTTGACAGTTACCCAACCAAAACATTGCCATGTGGTAGTCCCATGGTTTTCCACATGGCAATGTTATTGTTGATATTTGGCCGAAGGATACATAGTCACCTTGAAAATAGATCCCAGCTTGAAGCAGGGCTTCCTAAAAGTATGAACTTACCGTGCGCTGGCTATAGTCAGGAATGTGTTTGCGTTAGTGAGGCGGTATGATAAGTGCTACGCTCGCTAGCACGGTATGTCCTCTAAGCTCAAGGTTGTGTACTGGCGCGCAGTCGTCTCGTTCATACGGCAGCTATGATATTTCAGCGGTAACCGTAATATTACATGGGGATTAAATTAAGGCAAAAGTGTATTGCAAGTCCCTTAAGTACTATCAAGAATCTGCACCGGTTGTTTCATGCCGAAAATTTACTCTTGAACACGCGTTTTAGCCATTTCAACTCTTCTAAAAAATACAGTTTAAAAACTAAATCCGGAAACAAAACTAATTATCTTCCCTAAGAGAATTCTTGACTGCTTTTCGCAAACAGACCTCAACTCGAAAATCTTGAGCAGTTTTAAAATCGCGTGGTTTTTTTTTTTTATCTGAAGCTCTACACACCGTATGCGTGCCCAGGTAGGCGGGGCTCTTAAACTTTTGCTCAGTGAAATAAAGTAGGTGACACTTTTAAATCAAAATATTTACGTCATATATAGATATGAAATATGCATGACAATTTTAAGTTGTAGGATTTGTGCCGTCTTGAGACTTCCGCGCTTCGAGAAAAACAGTGATTTACTCGGGTGTGTTACGTATTGCGTCATTGCGTTCCTTGCGTGGCTCACGTACCTGTAATGCCCTGATGCAAAAAATATTCTTAAAACGGTGCTTCAAAAGTTTAAAATATTGAGTTTTAAATTCAGATGAAAATACATTTTTTTTTTCAAGTAGCGCTCTAGCAACTTTCAACACTAAATTAAAATGAGTTTGTATCGAAAAGGTAGAAATATTTTACCACAGGTGCATTGTCAAACATTTAAATGATGTATATCTTTGGCAATGTTGAAGTTTAATTGCGTAGCTTTCTTGCTGGAGCAGCTGGGACAAAAGGCTTGCATTTTTTCAAACAGATGTAATATTCAAAGGCCGTACAGTGCAGCGCTCTCGCGGCAAAGAGGCAAACTGCTTCGACTCGCCACGTATTTTTCCCCCTCCCCCGGCCGTCGTCACGCTGGAAGGGCGGGCGGGTCGCGGACGACGAGTGGTCAGGGGCGCAGCCAGGGGGGGGGGGAAGGGTTAGGGGTTCAACCCCCCCCCCCCCCCCCTTAGCACCAAATCTTTAATTAATTTCTTATTCATCTCTCAAACAAATTTCATATTAAAATTAATAAAATTTTTACCATTACAATATTTAAATTTAAGTACCGAAAACCGCTAAAATAGCACTATTTTACACCTTAAAATCCTAATTTTCCCGGGGGAGGACTCCCCCACCCCCCGCTTTAATACGGAGGGGGGTTCCATGCTTCTTAACACCCCCCATACACAAATCCTGGCTACGCCACTGCGCGGGGTCGACCTCGGCGCCGACGGCGGGAAGCAGTTCTGGCGCGCCGCGGTCGTCGTCATCGCAGTCGCCGGGCCTAGTCGATGCCCCCAACAAACCCCCCCCCCCCCCCTCAACTCCTCCGAGGACCACGCCAGCCGGACGGGCACTGCGGTGCTTCCTGGTCGTCCGTGGAGGGCCAGCTGTTAGCCCGGGGGAATGGAGGCTCCCTCTCTCTCGACGATAACACGCTCGTGGTCGTTCGTCCTTCGCACGTCACGTGTGTACTTTGTGAAGGCTTCGACGAGGTAACAACCAATAATACGTATTTCATACAAAGAAACAGCTCAAAAAAAAAAGGAGGGTGAGGGGGAAATTTCACAGAATTTTAACCTTTTAAATGAGGGAGGACGGTTCGTGGTGCCAGACAATAATAAACGATGACAAAAGGAAAACCATCAATTATTTAAAAAAAAATGAATTTTTTAACGATTGGTTGTGAGGAATAGTTACAAATTTTCTAACTAGAGCTTATGTTGATATATGTTCTGTTTTTATTTATTTTTTTAGTTCAGGAAGGGGGAAATATGACAACTATGCGGCCTTCCCTTCCCCCCCCCCCCCTTTTTTCCCCTGAGCCAATCGCCCTTATAGCCATCTCAATTGAGTTGCCTCAACATGAGGATTCTATTCCTAGCTGATGTTGAAATATTTTCATTTTAAATTGCAGTGTGCAAGCGAGTTGGTATATGAATTGAGAATATGGGCCAGGGTGTGAATGATAATGTGATCAATAACGGCCAACATTTTGAATTTATGTGGCCTGAACCACGACTTTATACTTTGACCTTGAAATACGATGCACCAAATGGAAACTTTCACTGAAATTTGAACACCCCATTATATTTATTATATTTTATCCTAATAGGCCGTAACTAAAATTGTACTAAAATGAATTTCAAATATTTATTAAAAACAAATTAGTGATGGTGGTCATTCCACTTAGTGTTATTGTTTGTGGCAGGCTGCTTTGTAAAATTATGTTATTAGTGCATCCATAAGCAGTCGGACCAAGGACTGTTTGCGATGTATATATAAATTCATAAAATTTATTTGCAGATTTAGTTTTAGAAATTACTTGTTTTCTCTAGCCGAAGCTCGAACTTTTGACCGATGTTATTCGTTAAAACATTTATATGATATTTTTAATAAACATATTTTTTAAACTTTTTGATGTAAAATATTGTTAGGTTTTATGTGAGGGAGGGAGGGAGGGAATGCAATTTCGAGGGAGAATTAATAGATCAAGATCACTCAATTTGTAAGCAGGCTCGCATTTTGAGTATTATAGATTCAGCAGAAGATGAAGCAGTCTTGTAACGAAGAGCTATTGGCGCAATTCTGTAGACTACTGATCGATGTTTTTTTTCTAAATGCATAGCAGATGTTTGTGAGGTATGTACTGAAGATCGGTGGATCACGCTGGTAATCAGTGCCATGCTTTTTTTCGCGAAAAGTTCTCAAGACTTGGCTAAATGACTTGCGCGTGGTGAGTAGGCTAAATTGACGTCTACAATGTAGATGTTATTTTACATTTGATGATACATACTATTAAATATTTCAAAATGCGAAAATTACATGGAAGTGCATTTATAATTTTACTAGATGAACTATAGAAACGTTTATACAGAAGTCTAATTTTGCACATACAATAAGGGTGTTATTTTACACTAGCAAATATAATTTAACACATACTTAAACCGTATAGTTTCATAAATAATGCATGTGTAAATTTACATTGAAATTATTCGAAGCTGTGTAAAAAAAATTACGTATATAGTGTTTATGTGATTTTTAATGCAACCTGGTTAAATTAACTGTAATTAATGGATGAATATACACTAACGTCATTGCTGTTATTTCATGATAAAACCGTGTCTTTACACAATCCGGTATGGGCTAAAATACACTCACACATATGGGGTAAAAAATACACCTACATTGTTAGAGATACAGCTCCCACCTACATGTATGTAAAATCATAATATTTCACAGCGTAGTTTTGTTTTAAGGAAATTATTTCTGCTTATTGGCTGCTGACTAGTGACACCTGGGATGCTTGTGATTCAATACTTCTTTTGTCGAGGGTTACTCATTGACTCAGAGGCCTTAAAATCAACTGTTCGCTAATCACAGAATCAGCCTAAAGTTATACGCATTTGCGAAATAAAACCGCGAATTTTTCCGGTCTCTATTGATGCATTATTTTAATGTGCTATAAATAGTTTTAGGAATTGTTGAACAATGCACATATTAAATACCGGGGATTTATAACTATATTTTAAAAATTAAAGAAAATTTACGGACTTTTCAACGAACAATTTACCTTAAATAAAAGAATAGTTATTCTAAATTTTAGACAGTGGGTTCTTCGTAGAAACTACGCTGTATTACAAACTTCAGAGTTTTTTTTTCTGTATGGAAGAAAAATTTTTTTGTATGAGTCTTAACCAGTTTTTGAATGTTTTCGTAATATACCAAGATTAATCTTGTGCGCTCATATTTAAAGTAGGTAAGTGAACTTTGTACCCGAAGATAAAGATTCATTTGTTAAGATCCCCGGATAATTTTTAACCAGCGTTCTTCTTTTATTTAAGGTGAAAAATGTTAATAGTGCAGTCGTCGTAGAAGAAATTTTAGGGGTCTTTTATTATTTTCCACTCAAAGATGGAAAGATGCTACATTAGGAAACAAGATTTTGTTTTGCATTTTGTAAATAAAACTAAGGTTGATTCTCAACCATATATGTATATTGGTTTATGTTACGTTAAATATCTTTATTTTTATTTCGAATTGTAAATATGGACAATTTTTAATGTTTGTGGTTGCGATACGCGTAAATTCGATGTCGGGCGGTTTTATTTCTCTACTTATTTATAACCGAGATTATTGTAAGCGCATGTTTTTTTTTTTTTGCTCCATCTTCCTCCGCTCCTCATTCCTTTTATTCCCTCCCTCCCCCTCCCACACTTTATTGTTTATCTCTCATCTTTGTATTTTTAAATTTTAATATCACGGCTAATGGTCTAACCAGGTGCCACTTAACTCCCGACTATCGCACCACGCGTTCGGAAAGCGGGCCGTTTCGCCGTTAAAAGCTCGTAAAGTTGACCGCCCGAACGTGGCCGCACATCGCTCCGAGCTCCGTAACTTCCACTCTGTCCGTCCCGAGGCGAGCGATAAGCACTTCAGGGGGGATGGATAGGAACCTAAAAGCGCCATGTTGGTTTCGATAGTTTTTGTGCCCTAACAATTTTTTTTTTTCTAATTTTAATATTGAAATCTCGCCTTCCTTAGGCAGACATCACACACTAAGAGATTTACAAAGACTAAGGGCGGCATTCAAAGACTTTCGAGGAAGGTAGCGAATAAGCACTTGCTTGTTTGGGACACGACCGTAACCTGACTCGCGGGCCGTATTCCAGAACGTTTCCAAACCTAATTCCAGTAAGGTAACAGATCGGCAACCGTTTAAATAAACGGTGCCCTGCGCGAGGCTAGAATCTGGTTTCAACGCATTCTAGCGGACGTTTCGCAACCATTAATACAAGTATAGCAAGTGAGGTCGAGTATATTTGCAACATGAGAACACATGAATTTGCTCGTTACGGATGTTAGATGTTACACATCGTTGGCGAGTTTAGAAAGACTTGATCATATATATATATATATATATAATTTAAAATGTATTACGAACGAGTTTCTTGTGAGGAGTGCAGCGCATTCCATGCGCCGGGCAGGGGCGCGACTTAGTGTGTTACAGAGTTCAAGACAACTGGTGCGACAGTAAAGCGTCAAAAATAAATAAATAAATAACTTCTTCGGCTGGATAGACTTTAGCTAAAAACTTACCAATTTTTGTTATTTGTATAGTTGTTATTAACATAATTCAATGTCTTAAACATGCTCGTTTTTAACAGGGTTTTGTTCATAAAAAAATTCCATTATCTAGTATAGTTTTTTAATGCTTATTTTCCAGTAAGCGAAAATCAATGTAATAAAAAAGTAACCGAGGGTTCAAAGAATATTAGTTTTCACTTGTGCGAAAAAAAAATTCACCATCGTATCATCAGTAAAATACAAGTGATAGTATGAGAAAGGGGGGGGGGGAACATGAAGACCATGGAGAACTTTTCACACTAAATGGTACTATAAGCCACTCTTAATGGGGATACCGAATGGAAAAATAAAAAAGTTTTTATTCATTTCTGGTTTTTTGCCTTCACCTGCCCGTTTGGAACTGACGTTAGCTACAGACTCGTGCTGGGATTAGTTCGGCTATAATTTGTATTCCGCGCGAGCGCGCTGCAGGTGACTCGGGGTACAAAGTGACGTGTTGTGGGGGCACGGGAGACCGATGAGTGGGGAGGGGGGGAGGGGGCTCGCCCTGGGAGGGATAGGGGAGGGGGTGCGTCCGCTATTGATCGATGCCGTCGACGAATCAGCGCAGCGGACGGGAGGCTTGGTTTTGGGCAGGGGAGGGGGTACGCACGCTTTCTGGACTGTGCGAAACGTGTCAGGGGCGAGGGGCCTTAACTCGTGGAAGAAGCCTGGGTTACACGACCAAAATAAAAAATAAAATATACCGGCCATTCCGTAGTTCCGGGATGCCTCGAAAATAAAATGAATTCTTAGTGCCTAGGAAATTCTAGCAGTACAGATTTGAAACATATTTCTATTAAAAACCGCAAAATGTCCGGAAATGCTTGTTGCTGAAGAGCGACAAAAAATCGTGTTTATTTTGATCGTAGTTCATTGTGCTGACCGACTAATCCTGGATTTACAAAATATATGTGTATTTAAATATACTAAACAAAATCGACTTTCTGAAATGACAGAAGCTAAGTGTCTGTAATTTAAACTATGAACAGCTGTAATTTTCGCGTTTCTACACTAAACCCAAATTTACAAAATCACAACTAACAACTGTTATAGCCGTAACTTAAAAACACACAACTAGACGACTTAGAAACGCCAAGTTTTATAAAATCAAATCTCAGAGCTATTATTGTACGACTTATAATTATCAAAAGTTATAAAAACATAATTTATAACTATCCAAAGTAAGTTCCACGCAACTTACAAATGTATTCTCAATTTACATGTGCTCATATCATATTCAACTTAATTTTATATATTTATGTTACATAATACCTTTTAAATTATTATTATTTTGCATCAGTAATATTTAATTTTTATGTAATATATAAATGTAAAAATTATATCATATAAGGGAGTTTGCACCAAACAAAATCAAAGGCCAAATTCAAAACCAAAATTAAATATCTCTCAGAATTGTGTCGTATACCGTATTCAAATTATAAACGAATAGCGGTGACCTTGCCTTTGAGCAGAGAGTACTCTCGTCTAAAATTCAGAGACTCAGACCACCCTGTATTCGATTTTCTTGTTGTATTTCTTCATAAACTATTTTTAATTAATTTTAAAAACTAAACTCAAAAAGTCACAAGTAATTTTGTGACTATTATTCTAAAATTGATTATACTTAACTGCAGTTAATATTGCCACGAGGAATAACTGATGTCACTGAACCAGTGTACCAGTCTGTACCAGTGTTAGGGGACTCTGTGTGCTATGATAGTTTTTGATTTTTAACATTACACGTGTAAATTAGTTTACAAAAATATTTTTAAAAATATATAAGATTGTGGGTATCTCTCCACCTTCAGTTACCAGAATGGTTAATGGAATTTTTTTTATTTGTTTGAAACGTGAATGTTTTTATACACATATTTAAACTATTCGACTTTTGACTTTTAATAAAATGTACAAAATAGCCTATCACCAATTAATAATGTATTTGAGTATAGTGTGTGTTTGTGCGTGTGTGTGTGTGTTTTTTTTTTTTTGACATACCACGTATAATTGAAATAACTGCTCTTCTTTTAGGGAAAAAAACACTAACATATTTGTCGGTACTTCAATACAACTACTTTCCAACTTTCCATGCCTCAATTTATGTATTACAAAACTAAATATTTTTTTAAAAACTTTTTCTGAATACATTATCTGCTGTGCCAACGTTAATAACTTAGGTCGATCAAATAACACATTAAAAACTGCATTTAATCACATATTTGTTTAAGTACTAAAAAAATTATATGCGCCAGTGTTCTCCTCTTTGTTTGTTATGTATGTGTGTTTTAACCTTGTGCTAATGTTTGTGTGATGACAATGTCATTTGGTTTAACTCTAAGCCGCAGTTAATCAGAAAAGTTTTCTAAACGTGAGGGTGTTACTGGCGTCAAATTTTATCCAAACGGCTTAAATATTAAACAATTTGCAATGTAAATTATTGAGCAGAATGGGGAAGGCCATGGGTAAAGGCTGACTTTCACTTGCAAATTTCTGAGTACTCCATAAATCCTCTCTTAACACTACGTAAGACTTAAATCGCAAAAAGCATTGCCTCAATTTAGCATTTTTAGCGTTAGAGTGTATGAGCGTAAGTTGCTTGTGTGTGCAAGCTTTTACTTAAAGAGGCAGTAATTACACTTAAGGTCTGCCTTATGGATTTTTTTTTTTTTGGCAAGGCGTGACGTTTATTGTTTAAAAGTCTCATATAACCTTCTTCCCCTCTATCTACTGTAAAGATGTTTCTTTAAAAAAAAAACTGTTTGCTTCTTGAAAATAATGGCAAGGAAAAAAACCATAAAAATAATGAATAAAATGTTCTTTCGTTGTTAACATGTTTAATGATCATATTTCAATGGTAACACATTAAGAGAGCTTTATAATGCACTAAAACTCATACAACGAGATAATTTTCATTCGTTTCTTTCTTTATGATGAAAAACATACACGGCGTGGATAAAATGACAATAAATAAAATTTATATGTAATCCGGCAGAACCTAGGAAAACTAATATTGTGCAATGATTGTTATAGTTATATTGCTAATTGACCGAAAGACAATTTTTTTCCAGGGTAAATTATCAGTTATTTCGATCAAAGAAAATATTTTATTTAGAATATTTTGCAAAAATTAAAAGATGACTAACAAAATTTCCATTCAACTTCCTATTATGTTGCAATTATACTTCTGTACCATATATTTTGTAAAATATTTTGTTTGGTCAATTTCAAAACTAATCGAACCATGTGTTGTCTCTAGAATATCTGATTTAAACATAAACTGTTAAATGGTATGTATAAAATATCATTTTAAACAAAGAAAATATTAATATTATAGTGTAGGCGCCGTTAATAAGATTGCACTAATAACAAAATCTGTATCTATTCAAATTCATTATTATATTTCCTAAAGTCGAAAGCTACGAACATTGTACAACAACTGTATAATTATCGTAATGCACGATTTGAATTTTGTCACAAATTATCAGTACAAAAAACACTGGCGTATCTTACGAAACTAGATTACTTGCATTGATGGAGTTTTTAGGGACTATTACCGTAGCTGTGTAATATTCGCCTGCTTAAACCATTCCAATTATGAGTGGCTCAAAGCAGTCTTAAACATATATATATATGTTTATATATATATATATATGCACCGCTCATGCTCGTTCCGGGGCCGGCGCGGCGGTGCGATCCCGCAACGGGAAGACTTCTTTTCACTGACGAGAGAGCAAAACGTCCGATCGTGCATCTTCGTTTTTTTTTTTGTTCATTGTAAATAAATATGGAGGTGTTAAAAGGAAAGACCATAAAAAAGGCAACGGTATTTATTTGTAATTGTTTTTAGAGGAAAATACCTAATTGAAGAAACGTACTTAGTGGATTTGTATATTTTTCATACCGTATAAAATCTAGGAAGTCTTTGTCTTCCACAAATATTCTCGGGACGCCCCATATTCCCTTGCAATTTTACGCAACTTGTAATTTTCAGGTAAGGACATGATGACTAATGGTCAATTAGGTTAGGTTAGCTACATTATAAATACTTTAAAACATTGTGGACGGTTGATTTGGTTAGGATAGCTACATTAAAGATACTGTGAAATCATGTAAACGGTTTCCTAGCGCTGGATAGCTACATATTAAAAAGTTATTTGCTAAGCAACCATAAAATGATTTTACAGTATTTTTAATGTAGCTATACTTACCTAATATAACCATCCATCCACTAAACAGTCTGTGTGGCTTTTTTTAACTGGAGAGAAAAAACGCGCGCGTAAAAATAAAAAACATCCAGGGGTAGGCGCTTCCGTTCGGCCAACTTCGGAAAGGCTCGGCATTTGCAGCCAATTGCAGGAAGTAGCAGTGCTGCCGCTAGACTCTTGTGTTATAATATTATTGAATTTATAAGCAAAGATATCATTTAAAAAAATGCCATGTAAGAAATAATTAGAGCATTATTTCCAGATGATTGCTGGGTTGTTCCGCGTTCCCTCCGGATGACGACACATCCATCATCAGGTTTCACACTGAATCGCGACTCATTAAGAGAACAGAACCTATCTCCATTCGGCGCGCCCTTCCACGATGCTCTTCCACGCTCTCTATTAACGGGACACTCGCTCTGGGTTTACTTGCATACAGACCACTTTCATGATAGTTCGAGGTGACACCCTGACGGCCTGTTTTCAAGGCACGTGACAGTAGCGTTCATCCTGCGCCCTGTTCCGATGCTGCTTGTAGCTCATACTGCTGCTGAAAACACAACTTGTCTGATCCCGTGATTCTTATTTCTGATCCTCTAATTATGTGCATTTGATGCCCTTATAAAAATTGTCAGATTTCATAATTATTTTGTTCAGTGTACTTGGTGACATGACGATCATGGACTGGTAGACCTGGATGCTGGTATAGAGTTCCAGCCATCGCCCACGGGGTGGTGATCCGGTGATGGGTTCACCACCGCTTTCCATAATTTCTCACTTGGTAGGGAATCGAACACAGGACCTTCCAACTCCCAGCCGGAAGCTCTGACCAAGCAGTTGACACGTCAGACATGGTAGTACAAAGGAACTACCACGTCCGTGCACACCTGCCTCCGTCTGATGTGTCGGGAGTTGTCAGTGCGGATGCGACTATGGCATTTTGCATTTGATTGGTCCACGTGTTCACGTGACCTGTGACGTCTGGTGCTGACGGCGCGGAGCGGATCCGTCCGACCGCAGCTGGCGAACTTGAACGTTTGCATCTGACGTCACGAACAATATTCGCCAATGAGAAGCATGGCGAGTACAGATTAACTGTAAGATAACGCAAAAACAATCATTTCCTAGCAACAGATTTTAATTAGGTACCTATAACTTCGCCTTGGGCACCAACGTTTTGTATTATTTTCACGTTCATTTGCTTTTAAATTGAAAACGAAGTATGTACCTGAAAAACGTAATCAAAAATTATAAAAAATGTGTAGGCATGAAAGTGACAGGTTTGGCCAATATATAGTATACCAAAGTGTTATTTAAAATGTTCAAGACATATCTAAATTCCATTAGTGCGCATGTCAGTATTTCAATTAGGTGTAAAGCTCTCGAGTAAATCCAAGATAAATATGTATAATAATAGTGCACCATGTAGGCCTAGTTCAGTGAACCACATGAACCGGATACGCTGCTCCTGTATACGTATCAGACAGCATGGTCGGACAACACTGTCGGACAGACGCGACTGCACGGAGTATGGCATTAGTTCAGGGAGTATTGGAATCGGGGTTTGGGAAAGGGGGTGGAGAGGTCGCCGTTACGCAGTAGTTCCAGACTTCTGGATGCTTGCGCCAACTAACTTTACGTCCGTCGCGCAACCTCCCCCTTCCTCCTCCTCCTGGCTTCGCTCCCCGGCAATCTGGCTGCGGCCTTGTTACGTCGTAATTCCGCTGGAAGTTCCCGTCCCGACCCGCCTGACCCTCCAGAGCCTGCCCGCGGCAGTTCCCGGCGACCACGCGCGAGGGAGGGGGAGGGGGAGGGGGTTGTTCGGCTGTCGACGGCCCGCGAGCCCCGGGCGGTCGGGCGAACAGACGCCGACGCTGATTGGGGCCCCGCAACTTTGAAACGCCAGTGCCAGGGCAGGGCTGCAACGTGACCGTTACGTGTCGCAGCCTGTGTCGCGCGGCTCGACCGAACTTTTGACAGTTCTCAGTGGACGTAGGTATCAGTGGGGTGCCCGTTTCCCAGCTGTCACCTGACTGGACAGCGGTGACAGGAGGACATGCTATTGAGAACAATAATATTTCGACAGATGATACTTCGGAGATTGTGCACCGTGACTCTAAAACAAACGAAGTCGACGAAGTGGCATTTTTAGTCACCTTCTGGGCTGCTTGCAAACGTGGGGACTCCACATTCGAGTTAAATGTTTCTTTTAATCACTTTAAATTTAAGTTAAGTATATTCTCGATTTTAGCGAAACTGAAAAGAGCGCGTGCGAGAGAAAGTAACAACCGGATTATCAAATATCAACGTCGTGTCTAAACTTCATATAATGCCAAACATTCGCATATCACTATATCAGCATTGAAAACTCCAAGTATTTAAGATTTGCTCTCAGAAGGCATGTTGGTTATTTCTTTTCTTATTTATTTATTTTTTCATTCGGATAGCTCTCTTGCATTTATTGTTGGTTACCGAATTTTATTTACAATGATATTCAATTTTCGAGCTGTAAAAGTTCGCGCAACTGAATATAACATCTACATTTGCACGACGGTTTACTGTTATAAGATAATGTTTTTTTTTTTTTTTTGCAAATATATGATGAGAAAGTTAAACACAAAATATAAAGTGCAAGATATCTCCTGTGATAAATTTATAGGTAAAGCCGTTGAATAATCGCAATGACAAGAAAGCTGAATAAACAACACGGTTTGTGATACCGCGCCTTATTGTCTGGAAGGGCTTACTAAGTTTAATGGCAAGTAAAGCTGGTGGAAATAACGGCTGTGGAATGGATAGGGTTGTTTTTCCACATAAATTAATTTTATGAAAAATGGGAATGGTCTGAGCGATTAATTTTAACTTATGTGTATGTTTTAAATTGCAAAAGTGTGTTTGTTTTTCGTCGTCAAGTAGTAGAGTTATTCGTTCCCGCCCCATTTTACTCCACGATCTGAGATTGTTACACATAATTTATATAGGATCTCGCCAATTTGACCTGTGGAAAAATAAGTTGGATGTGGACCGCGCATGTAGGCTGTGCAGTATAAATGGTTTTACTCCAACGTTGAATGGCTTTTTTCCAACAGAACTGTCGAAGCAATACGTCGTGGGGGATGTCAATTGGCGTATTTTTAAGGTCATGAAATCTCGCATGACATTGTATGTCTCAGTTTCAATGCATTTAAGTGTTTTAATAATTATTAACTAGCTAGGTTTTTAAAAACATTTTCTGCGTCAAATTATTACTTAATATTCGATCATTTTAACGAAATCTCGTGTTTATTTGTGACAGATCTGATGACAAATCGTAAGCTAAAGATAGCTGCATGCGCAGAAGACAAGAATAGGTGTCTTATAATGTCTTTAATCTATGCTTGAAACATGAATGCTTTTTTTTTTTTTTACTTTTGTGGCTGGACAAAAGAACTTTTGTAAACTCCCTGAGCCAATAATAACCACGTAGTAGCAACGTGACATAGTCGAGTAAAACCCAGTTCAAAGGATGAAGTACCTCTGACCTTGGTTTATACCTAGGGCACTCTCTTTAAAGGCTGTAGTATGTACCAGTTCGTGGTGTATTGGAACTTCATTACATATAAATAGAGACAAGATATTATGGTTTATTTTTAGTCTAATTTCATTTTTAAACAAAAGATTTTGGTGTTATTGTTTTTATTTTTATAAAAAGCTGTTATGTAATACTTACTTCGCCAAAAAAGTGGTAAAATTAATATGCTGCATTTTTACGATAAAATAATTTGTAATAAATTGTTATAAAACACAGATACATTCAGAACAATAAAAAATATCTTAGCGTGCATTCATGGTTATAAAACTGATTCAATAAGAGATGCACAGTAACAAAAAAAAAATTCTGATCCATGCACTTTGGTACAATTATTTGTCTGTAAATGGATTTTCCTGAATTTAAAACATTAAAAGATTACTTTTTTTATGATTTGAATTAAGTTTCGGTTGAATGTCACTAAATGCCACCATATAACTTCCATTTCTGTGCTTTTTGTCGTATCAGCTTGCATTTCGATGTTCTACGGTGTTTTGACGTGCTGCTAGGAGATTTCAGTTTCATCGCAATTCACCTTATCGTTGCTGTTACTGCAAAAGTTCGTAGGTCAAAAAATGGCATTTTTAAATTTTTGGCTGTTTGTGTATTTCGGAAGGCAACCTATGTTATGGGAAAAAATCTTTTGTCAATAACTGTGAAGTAAGAAGCATAATTTATTCTAAGAATACTTCCAAAATTTCATAACATAATATGATAACCCTGATGAATGAAACAGTTTTTTTGATCTCCTGGAAAGTGAGACATTTTGACATACGACCTTTTGCAGTAACAGACTGCACAGATCCATTCACACTCGAGAGTAGGTGAAGCTGCCAACCGTTTCTCTGACGTTCTATCTTCGTCTTTCACTGATCCACACGCGAATCGCACGACTGAAGACCCCGTCGTCACCACTAGCTCGGGATTTTCGATCATCTGTCACAGAGCAGCGAGTTTGTATAAATACAGTATGAATCATAAATCAATCGATAGGTAATGTATTTTTTCGCGAAACAATCTTGACCGCTCATTATACTGCAATAAGGTAAGCCCGTGCTAGCGATTTTTCCCTATTTGGCCGGGCCATTCTGGACGCGTTTGCTCCCGCACTGGACGGATGTGATTGGTGTGCTGGTGGTAGACATGCGCCTGAAATAAACCCAGCCAACCACGAAACACAGACAATACTACAAATTTTTAACACACAGCTGGTCTGGAAAGATTTTCCCGATATAATACACGTGGCCGTGAAAATTGACTTACTTCAACTGCAAGAGGTTCGCCGTGTAAAGGTAAGTTTGTAAACATCAACACGACTTATGGTCTAAAGTACTTATCAGTACTGGTATTCGCCTTTGAAGATTTAGCTGAACAATTAGTTAGTTTCCAATTACAAAGAAAGTAAATTTAAGATCGAACACTAATTATATCAATAATATTTAATTGAATAAATTTATTTAACCACCGCAAAACGTGTTGCTGTCGTTGAATAATTTCATAAAAACCACATTGTTCTTTCATGCCATAAAAATCAATGGTAAATAAGGTTTTTAACCCTAGTTATATCTATGAAATCATTTTGCAACAGTGACATGTTTTACGGTGGTTGAATACCTTATCTTTAAAAAACAACATTCTCTATTACGTATTTCCAATAAACAAGTAGTTCAGCTCCAGGTTCAAAGGGGTGTTATCAGCCGTGGACTGCACATCAGAATATAATCTGCTTAGTGTTTTTAACTTATATTTTCTTGATGCACCTGTGGACGAAGTTTGTCGGTAGAATTCAAACTCAACCCGTGTACCGCGAAATGGTATAGGTTCCGTGCCTAAGACAATGTGTGTCTACGAGAAGCCGGATTTACGACGCGCCCAACTATCCCTCGTGGGACGAGCTGGTCTGGTGCGGCCTCCCGAGGCATCGGGAAATAAATACGCCATTTCATCGCGACTCGGAGCTGGTGGGAAGGAAAAGCTACGAGAGGCGGAGGAAACTCACCCCGGCGTCACCGCCAACCTCTCTCTCTCCCTCCCTCTCTCTCTCTCATACACACACACATTATCTCTCTCTTTCTCTACCATCCCCCCTCCCCAAATCTCATTCAGCCTACTTGAGGTTAACTCGAGGAAAAGATTATCTGGAGGCGCCTACACAAGTCTTAACACATCTCTGAGACGCCTCAGAAAAACTAATAGAGCCCGTGATCAGACCAAGTTCATCCACCAGCTGCCTGGACTAACACAGGATCAGTTATCGCCGCTCAATGCGTCCGCCCATCATTGGGTTGGGGACTCCTGGAACGTGTTACAAGCGATCATAGCCAGGGGGCTGACTCTAGATAGGGACTACAAAGAAATTATTTGACGTTAGTCCCTATGTTATTACCATCCTCAAAATAATTCGCCAACTTGTATATTTTAAAGGTATGCTTTGTATTCGAATGAAAATAATTGTTTGCAGTTAGCCTAAAAAAATGTTTCTTCTGCATATTTAAATATTGTATAGTAATAAATCTGTTTTAATTTTATGCATTTAATTTATCACCTTCATTGTAGACATGTTTAAAATTATTCTGAAGATTGATCACAGTATTACACTTGATTATATTTTTGTGGAATATGTTTAAAGCTTTACGCACGTATATGATATCGTTAACTTTTATTACTAAAATAACTTGAAACATTTTTTATTTCGTTTTTAAAATATAAAATGGGCCGGAAAAAATGTCGGGTGCGAGTTATAAACAAACAAAACTTCCTAAAACGAGAGACTGTTGCGAAAATAACTAGCCAATGTTAGGAGAAAAAAAATCAACTAAATTGCCTCTGCATGTACGTAAAAATTTTTGAGCGTGTAGATATAACATGTACATTTGACAAACGGAACACACATAATTCAACAAATATATTTGTTATTGCCATTAGTAAGCAGGACGTAAGCAATACTACTTTTTTTTTTACATATTATTTACTGTACATGTTTTTTTTTTTTTTTTTTTTTTTCCAAATTGTTACCCGCATACGGAGACCCACACACCACTCCCATAATGACTATACAATAATAAACTTCCGACAAAATCGGAGGAACGTCTCTGTCTCGCTTTTCTTAGGGCGGTATTCCATGTTCGGGTAAAGTATCGGATAAGAACTGCCTTGTTGGGATGCAAACGTATCCTAACTCGCGGGCCGTATTCCATAACTTTATTAGAAAATGAATGTCCATAAATCGCCAGGTATTAAAAAATAAAACTTTATAGTAGTACAACTATCCTTTAATACTTTGTTATAATTTATAATCATGTAACATGTGCGGAAACTTAAAATTATTAACAGTTAATTGAATTTTAACTACATGGGCAGTATTTTAAAATAGATTCCTTGTCGAAAGTCAGGTCAAAAGCCGGGGTTTAGTTTTTAAAATTCTTTTTTCGCTTTTATCTGAGCCGTTTCATTATATAGTTTAAGCTATCGCTCTGCAACTCGAATGATTCGATAGTCGAAGTCGCTGCTTCGGCAAGGAATTCCAGCGGCGAGTGCGGAACTACGTGTGATTCGCGTCTAGAAATATAGTCGTGATGATTTTAAAGATTTCTACGTTAAATTTTGTGTCCGAATTTCGTATTATAAGTTTATTTGCAGCATGAGATCACATTAATATACTTTGTTACCGAGGTTGTATGTTTAAACATCACTGGCGGGTACTGAAATACTCGCTTACATTTTTTTCCACACTCGATTTCATTGTAAACCATTCCTGAATGCCTTAAAATACGTTCTAGAGTTTGAAGCTTTTCTTTTCGTCAAATTTACGTATCTTACCCTTGTCGTTGTTCCAAGTACACCTTTGTTTGTTATCTTATATACCCACCGGGTTTCTTGCATTCGTCTCCCATGCTACATTTTCAAAAATATTTTCTGGAGTATCGATTTATTCCGAAATAAAAATATATCGAATTAAAAACCTTTATTTTTCTTAAAATGAATAATAACTGTAGGCGCATTTCACTTTTCGCAGTTGTAGGTAAATTTTCAAATAAATACATATTAATGCACAGGAGGTCTCTTTTAGCGGTTTGTTGTAGGGTTTCAAATAAAAATATCGGGCCTTAAGACTAGGTCTCTCACATCAAGATGGTTAGTTCATTTCCTGGCCATTGTGATTGATTGAGAGCTTTTTTTTTTCCTGTCATTCATCACGACAGCTCTCTTGCATTTTAAGTCCTTCTCTAATTTTCTCAACAGAAATTTTACCATAGATTATCTAATATCGTAAAAATTCGTGTGAGTGATAGTAATTCTAATCACTTGCGCGTTCTTTGACCCCTCCCCCGCGCGCAAAAAAAGTGTTATGTAAAAACAAAAGCAGTAGAGCTGTCAGAACGAATTTGCATTTTAAAAAAATCCATCGTTAATAGTAAGAAATGACAAGAAACTGAAATTGGTCATTCGGCGAGTGGGCCCGGAGTCTTAAAATGAGAAATAAAGATTTCTCGTGAAAACGGCTCAGCAACTCGGTCTCTCGAGGGCAGTAACTTTCATCTGCATCGCGGCGGTCACCGAAGCAGGCTCGCACTCGCCGCGGGGCTCGACGGACGTGAACTCGGCTTAGCGGGAGCTGTTTTAATTATGAGCCCGGCGGGGTAAGTGTTTCGCTCTCTTCCCCTCTCCCCGCTACCAACCCCTCCCTCGCTCGCTGTATTCATTTAGCCCCCTTCCTCCTGGCCAACTTTACCCAGGGCGAGTGCTTAGCAGGGGTTGCCCCCCCCCCTACCCCCCTCCTCATACTTACAATCCGGCCGTGAGCGCGTAGGGGTGGTTTACGACTCAGTTGAGGAAATTTAATGCCCCCCCCCTCCTTTCCATGTGGGCACACAGACTTGTGCAGAGCTTCAGGAGAAACCACGTTATTTTAATACTGCTCATGATATCCGAGTGGTGTCTGTTCACGAAAAAAACATTAAAGAATGCGTCGAAGTCTGTTGAGTAGTTCTACTTTCGTATTTCGTTTTATAAGAGTTAAAATGGCTTTAAAAAAAAACGCTTCTTTTCAGATTAATTTTTAGGCATGAAACGCTTGGTACAGATTCCGAGGAACTAGCAGTACACATTTACTACTTTCATGATGTGGTCACTGCTCAAATCTCACAGTCGCCCTGTGCACGACGAGACGACACCGCGCTAGAAGCACCGGCGAGCGTCGCGTTTATCATCCCGCTTCACCGACACGAATACACCCTAGACTATGGCGGGCTCCAGAATCCATCCCCTTGTGCTTCAGTATCGGTTGCCGTCCCCCTTGGAGAGGGGGCTGAAACCCGGGGCAAATCTTGGTATCGGATCTGCCCCTGGCACGTCCTCGCGGCCTTATTGATTTCCTGCAGCTCGGGGCGACGCCTTCTTCCACGCACGGCCCGTCTGCGACCGGGGAGAGACCGGGAGACAGCGTGCCTCGCGGGCCTGCACACTGAAGCTCATTTGGGATCTACAGTTGCCAAATTATCATGCCTCGCCACAGGGGCGTAGCCAGGGGGGGGGGGGTTAGGGGTTCAAACCCCCCCCCCTTAGCACCAAATCATTAATTAATTTCTTATTCATCACTCAAACTAATTTCATATTAACATTAATAAAAATTTTACCATTACAATATTTCAATTTAAGTACCGAAAACTGCTAAAATAGCACTATTTTACACCTTAAAATCCAAATTTTCCCGGGGAGGACCCCCGGACCCCCCGCTGTAATACGGGGGGGGGGGGGGGGCGCGGCATGCTTCTTAACACCCCCCATACACAAATCCTGGCTACGCCACTGCCTTGCCATCCTCCTAATCCAAGTATTCCGAAAACGCCAGCTTACAATGAAGTGTACACGCCTAAATACGTTTGGGTCTACGTGGCATTACTGTAGAGACCTGTGAAATTCGCGGATTCATTTCGCGATAGGATAGAGTCCAAATACTTTTGACTTTTTTTTTTCTGCTTCAGTGATTGGGCCACAGTTTATCTGAAGGACTCTGGGCGAATGAAAAAATCTTTAACAGAAGAATTAGCGAATCACGATCATTCCAGTCAACAGGTGTTACGAGTCGGTAACCAATCAGCAGATGTAATTTGCACGAGTGCATTGAGGATCATGGAGTCTATCCTTTTAGGGATTTGAAATCGCGAATTTTACAGGTATCTAGGCATTAGGAATTAGCTTTGGCTTCTTGTTGAAATCAACACCTGTGAACGGGTGTGATTGTATCGTGATGGTCGTAGTCGCCCGCGTGAAGTACACTAGAGCCTGTTAGTAAATACGTGTTCGCAACGAGTTATAATAAGTTCTGCGAGATATAATTTATACCTTGACATGCCAAAAAAATTGTGATAAATATTTCAAAAGTAGAGCTATATTAAAAACCTTGGGAAAATCCAAGATGGTGAGTCCTAATCCCCCTTAATCCTACAAGCATAGCAATTTAAACATTCCAGTCGAATATTAAAAACGTAATGGTTATTCACAGCCGTGTGCAGTGAATACGTATTACACTTGAATCTTTACAATGAGACGTTTCTAGTATTTCAATGAGATGTGCATTTTGTGGAACTATTTTCCAAATAATTCTCTGGACCCATTCAATGACATGGTATAGCCTGCACTGTAATAAAGAAAACAATTTACTAACGTTCCTAAACGTGTAATGGTAGTTAATAATCTGTACACTGTAAGATACATATACCACACAAACAGGGTACTTTTCCTTGCGTATGCATTCCACTGTTTTATTTTTAAATAAATTCCTTAGAGATAGCATTGATTGATGTGAAATATATTTTCCCCACTGTAACTATAGACAAATGAGTTCCGTGAAATGTTCAGGAACTTTAACAATATTTCTGACTGGAAAACGTACTGGGTGGCAGAAATAATGAGCGACACCAAAACTGTTTTGTTGAGACGACTCAGTTCGCGCCGAGCGGCCTTAGAGAGCGGTTGTGGTTGTTTATTGTGAGGTCTGGGACTGATAAATTACTGTTTGATTTATAATGCAGTACTGCGAACAATTTACGGTTGTTTAAAGCTTGTGTTCTAACAATTTAAAACAAATAATAATAATTTTAACTCATTTAAGTAAAGCGTATCGCAGAACATCAAAAGAACGTGGAAGAATATGAAATGATGGAAAGTGTCGGCGCTACCGATTAAAGAAGAAAGCTGAGCAAGATTAACAATACTTTTGGATTCATTGACCAAAGAGACGTTTTCAAGAAATAATCACGTTAGTATCCCCGACGACTACATATAATTTATTTTTTTTAACTTGGTATATAGCTTTGTTGTTATACACAAAGGAGTGATAAGAAACTGACAGTAATGAGACCGTAAAATAAATAAAAATTAATACGCTGTGATAATGGGAATTATTTTTGTAGTATTTTGGTGTTAACATCGGTACTGAAAGAATAAATGAATGAATGAATGAATGAATGAATGAAGAATTGGCATCTCGTTAATATCGAGGTTATGGCGAGTGGTCGAAGGTTGAAATGGCGAAGTTAAGCAGCGACGGAATGCGTTAGCGATGGGAATCGGAAAATCCCCGAGGAACCCCACCCTCCCTTCCCCGGCAATATCCGCCACGTTTCCGCCTCTATTTAGTAGTAAAGCCAACCACTTGTGTACTGATTTTATACGAAAGCAAACTACTCTGTACTACATTGTAAAAGCTGAATTACATGTACTGCGTTTGCAGTCGACATTTACATATGATCACATGATTTGCGCATAATATTGTGAAAGAAAATACAGTTTCCAATTTTCCATTCCATTTTAATTTTCAAAATACATAAGACATAGATTTTTGAAGAAAAAAAAAGTAGCAACGAAAAAAAAATATGGGTGCGTGTCTACCATGCGCGTTCGAAGTGAAACATTATGTGTGCGCAACTATGCGATTGATTAAGTCTGCACTCAAGCAACTGCGAGTGCGAAAATGCCATCGAGTGCCCCAATCCTGAGTCGCTTCCCCCTCTCCGGCGTACAGCGTCACGCCTGATCGTTGCACTTTTCGTTGCCATCCGAGTTTTGTGACGCTCTGGAGCTGCGACGTTAGTCCTCTCGGTACAGAAGTTTCACTTCAGAAAGCCACAATTGAGTGAGTGAGCATGTCGGGAAAGAGAGTTTTTGTAAAGTTTGGAAGTAGTTAAAGCTGTTTGAATGAATATTGCCCGAGGGACATTAACGAAGCGATAGCGTCCTGTAACAAAGCCAACTTTTGGGGCGGTGGGTCTGTATTGGTCTGAATGCACTAGCGGGGGTTCCCGCCTTTATTTCCTTGTGTTTCCAGGATCTCGTCTGGGAAGAAGTCGGAGGAGGCTGGGCGCTGGACCAGCTATCTCTCTCTTTCTCTCGGGGGACTTGTAACGAAACGCGGCGACCGATCCCTCTCGTACTTGAACCGCGAGCGACGGGCCTCGTTAACCTTATTGGGCACAATGGGACGGGAATAGAACTGAAACAAGTCGGCGCATCCCTCTAGCCCCTCTTTCCCCCCTTCCCCTCCTCTCCCACGGCGCGGTAAACAAAAGTCTGTTCTTCGCAGCGCGCGGCTTTGTTCGACCTGGGGGTGTTGCCAGTCCCCCCCCCCCCCCCTTACCCATCATTTTCACCCGGCTGCGGTAATTATTCAGGAAGCTTACCCTGCCAGATCGAGCCGGCAGGTATTGTGAGCGTATTCGGGTGAAAACAATTCATTTCAAAACTGATTACGTTTCTGGAAAGGGGGAAGCAGAGGGTTGGGTGACGTCTTCCCCCAGGTATTAAGGAGGCGAAGGAGTTGGCTTTCAATACCTTTCACCGTACGCCGTCAAAGTCTGGTCGTCAGCACGTTATACGTGTAACGGAATTCGAGTGGATGAAGAATGCCATTGTTACTTAATTAATTAGACTATAGTCATTATGTTAAACTTGAGAGAGACCGTGTTGAGAAAAATGTCCACATTTTTGTTATTCTATATTTAATGTATAGGAGAGAGGTGGTATAATATTCAAAATTTTAACTTCGCCAGTTTTGTTTTGTTTTGTTTTTAAACCAAACAAGACTCGTGAGGCGAATATGATTTGATGGAAAATGCAAACTGGGATATTACAATATAAGAGTTATTTTTGTATAAATCTTTTTAATTTTTTTTCCCTAAGGAAAAAAAATGCAATTCAACTTGAATTTTGCGGGCATGTTCTTCCCTGGGCTTGAACTTCAGACCAAGGTGGCTTTCTCCATTTTCGCTGCCAACGAGTTACCTTCTTTTGCAAATTTGTTTTCTGGCTCAGTTAACTATGAATCTTGAGCAATTACGTGCGCATATTTACTCTGGAAGATTTCCTCCGGCGAGAGGTAACTATAACCCATGTGTATTTCATGACAGATGGCTCTAAGAGTATTTTCGCGTTCCGTCTGGCTGTTTATCGATCTTCGGGCGGAAACCGCATAAAAAAATTGTTTATGTGGGTTTGAGTTGCTGTGAGATATTTGATAGGATATTGTGCTTGTTCGTGAACATCCTGCAGATCCAGCCTTGCTAAAGTTTTTTTCATATCTAGACATTCCAGGGTCCATAACACGTCCTTCTAACGTGGTACACAATTTTTTTTTGGATTATTAATATCCTTATCATATGTGTTTGTTTTTTTTTTGATAAATTTGTGATGAGGGGATTGGAGGAGACGTCGGGTTGAAGTGGGCTGAACCTGGGAGAAAAATCAAATTTCTGGTGTAGGTACCAAAGAGACGTTTTCAGGAAATCTCACGTTAGTATTTACGACGACTACATACAATTTTTTTTTACTCGCTATATAGCTTTGTTGTTATACCAAAAATAGTGTTATGAAACTAAAAGTCATACCGTAAAATAAATACAAATTAACACGCTTTGATCATGGGAATAATTTATTTAATATTTTGGGGTTAACATCGTTACTGAAAGGATGAATGAATGAATCAAGAATTGGCATCTCGTTCACATCAAGGTTATGGCGGGCTGTCAGGTAGTCAAATTAAAAAAAAAAATCTCTTTTAAAAATGCCATAAAAAACAGTCACACTTCCATGATCCCGCCTGCAGAAATGCTCGGCAGGATTAACCCCCCACCACAGCCAACACATACACGGGGGCACACACATGGTTTGCAGTGCTTCAGAAAAAACCACGCGATTTAAAATCTCTCTAGTTATCCAAGTGAGATCTGTTTAATCTTTTCAGTCACACTTAGTCATTTTCTATGATATTTTAATTTTTGAAGTGAAACTTCTTTGCTGAGGGGGCTACAATTTTTCGAGCGTTACGAAAATTTCGATCGCATGAGGGGAAATAGTAGAGAAGACGGCAGGGGAGAGGTATAAATGACGCAGCAGTGATGCTACGGAATTCTCGTAACGTTACTTGTGTTTGTCTAATCTTCAGTTTTCGTTACGGCTAACGATTGACGCTGTCATATTTATTTTATTCAAAGTATATACAATTTATTTATTCCTGTGGAAAAGATTTATTGTTTGTGCAATTAACTTTGTAAGTACCATACATCTTTATGTGAATAGTGTAATTTAAAATTTTAAATAATATGTATAGAGATTAGCTTTATAAGCGTAATTTATTTTTGGTATTTGAAAACTGTGGTTTGAAATGTCAAGACTAATGAGATAGATTTTATAAGTGTATTTATGTTCGATTGGATTATTTTTTTTTGTTCTTTCATTTTATTCAGCTGGATATCGTGATTTAACAACGTGTCTAAAAATAATAAAAATGTAGAAGCAGATACGAGGTATTATCAAAGGCAACGTGGGAATAAAGCACCAAAAGAGGCGCTAAAAAGTGCCAGTGAACGGATGCGAAAGTACGGAGCGCGGAAAAGGGCATTTTTTATTTGAGATCTACCCGCATTCTCACTATCCTCATTTATTATATCTCGTTTAATATAAAATACTAATAATTTATCTCTCTCTATACCTAATAAGCAAGTAGTTTCACTTTTGTCGCGCCTGGACTGCACGCGCATTTTCTTATTTTAACTAAACTTTTTATTTTAATTTTATGCAGTAATAATTTTAGCTTCAATTATAATACATATTTCTATATAATTTTTACGTTACAACATAAATTAATATAACATTTATTTTCCATACTTCTAAAGAATTATTTCCACTGGAATGCATGCTACACCATGACTCTCACATTAAAATATTTAATTAATCCATGTATAATTGAGATATAAATTTCAGTTGACGAATATATTGAAATGATTAAGAAAACCACTTAAGAATACGCTGGGTCCGATGAATAGATCAGCTTCCGGATTTCGTTTTTAAACTGTTTTTTTTATGAAAGTTAAAAAATATATTTATTTATTTATATATTATAATATATATTCATTCGCGTACATCCGCATCCGTAAACGACGTCTCTACGCTGCACAACAGTACGGAAAGGAGACGTTAAATAACGTATCTAAGCCTAGATTAAAACGCAGGTGTTTTTATTTCATTTTGTCGACGTGTGTTTCGAGTTGGTATCCGTGCAGATACTGCCGCGAGACGTGGCGGGCGCGTTTCGAGGCGCGTGTTTTAGTTTCCCGCTTCCCCCCATTTCGCGCGAGGCAAACAGCTGTGGACGCGGTCGTAACTCACTCTACGCGCCGCACCACTATAAAGCTCGCCCGCGCCTCTCTGTTACTTTATGTTGCACACCTCAGTTTATTGGTTTCCCAGCTCCCCTTGTCAATGGTTGGCAAACGATTTTAACACTGGGTAAAATTTCGAATCATTGTCACTCGGTATGTCATTATTTTAGGTAGATTGCAAATAAATACTATCTGTTGTAGCCGTTACCATAATGCGACTTCCGGAACATTTTTATAATTATAGTTTTTCATATACCCCAAAACTATCGTCATAACAAAAGTTATATATATATATATATAATCACTTTTGTGGACACCATAACTACAGCAATTTTTCATGAATTACTTCTTCCAAACTGATACATTAAATCTAGTAGTGGGAAATCTCGGTCGAGTTCGTTAAATGGGCATTATCCGACCGAAAGGGTAGAAATGCGAAAGGTTTAAAAAAAAAAAAAAACAGAATAACCGCTGTAATTCCGCTATATGGAAAATATCACATCCGTTTGAACGTATTATTACTCGTAGGAGTATTACCAAAATATTTTGTCTGTATAAATTTTTGATACGATGAACCATAACTGCTAGGGGTTGAAAAAACTAGGGTTGGAGGACAAAAAAAAACATTTACCTTCGTGCGCACAACATCGAGGAGTTGGTACTTGTATTTTTAATCTTGTCTGAAACAATTTTTTATTAGACGAACAATTGCTGAAAGGGGTTGAAAAAAGAGGATAAATTTAAATTAAAAATAATAACTCCCTTTGTATGTACACTATCAAATCCGTTCAAATATTTGAAAATCTTATAATTTTTTATGTAAAACTTTTGTCCGAAAATTTTTCTCGATAGGACGAACCATTGTTGTAGGGGGTTGAAAAAATAAAGGTGCCTAGTTAAAAAAAAAATCATAATTTCTGTACCATCTGCAATAAAAAATCCGTTCTGTTTTATTGTGAAACTTTAAATTATTATATACTACATTCGCCTAAAATAAGTTTTTATACACCAACCATTGCTGCAAGGGGTAGAATAAACAAGGATTGGAGGACAAAACAAAATCATAACTCCCTTCGAAGGCACAACAGCGAATTAGTACAAACTGTGTATTAATCTTGTAATTTTTATCTAAAACCTTTGTCTAAAACAATTTTTCATTAGACGAACCATTACTGCAAGGGGTTCAAAACACTACGGTTGAAATAAGAAAATAAATAAAACTTCCCTACGATGTTCTCTATCGAATTAATGTTTTTATTTGTTTAACTTTTGTGTAAAGTAAATTTTATGTAACAAAACATTACTGCAAGGGGTGGAAATAACAAGGGTGGAAAGACAAAAATGTCATTACTTTTTTAATAGATATAATATAAAATTTGTTATAATATTTTTGTAAAACTCCTAAACTTTATCTAAAACTTTTGGTTGAAACAATTTTTGATGAAATGAACTACTTCCGTGTTTTCAGGTAAGTTTTCAAATTTAAAAAAAATTGCATAACTTCTGAGAAAAGGTAATATGAAATTCATTCCAAGCTATTTAATGCTAGATGCATGGAGTTAAAAACATTCAAAAAATTTCGCTGCATGGAGTATGAGAAAATGTTTTATCAATCGTCTTGGAGTATTGGAGAACATATAGAATGTTATGTACACTGAGTTCTTTAAAAGTTCCAGAAGTTTCCAAAACATTTCCAAAATAAATGGGTACTCCGAGATCTACCTACGCCTGTATGCTCTGCCGATGGGGATTTGTTTTAATTTGAAAACTATATGTGTTCGCGACTTCGTTTTTGTTTGAATTCAGGCATTTCTTTGAATGGTTTTAGAGCTGTGCGTGAGAAAACAAAGGCATTCATGTTGCAGGAACGATGTGATTTATCAAGGTTAGCTGCAGTACCCGGCGTTGCCCGGGCTGAAAACAGGGTGAAGGGGACCTTTTTCGAAATCAGATGTAGTTAGTAATTGTATTCTTAATTTGAATGTCAAGTGTGCAAAATAATTTATATCACTTTCAGATCCCGACAGACGTTCTGCCAGTGTATAGTTATTTACCTGTATATATCGAAAAATTGGTGGTCTTTATGTAATCTAGACTTTATAAAGCACTATAGAAAAAAGCTGTAAAATAAGAGATTACTAATATTGAAATGATTACATTATCTAGCTAATGCTCAGCATGCATTGCTATGCCTCATTCAGTTTTGTTTTGTAATATGTTTGAAGTAGTTACACATATACAAATCATCTATCCATATCTCTAAATATATATTTATCTCTATTTACATCTATATATAAATGTATCTCACTATCTCTATTTATCTCTTTATAGCTACATATATACATATATACCTCCCACTATCTCTATCTCTTCTATATATAAATCTCTATATAGCTCTATACATCTATATATATCTTTATCTAACCCATTTAATTCTCTATACCTCGCTCTATCTCAACTTATCTCTCTGTCTCTCTCAATCTCACTCTGTATATATATGACTCTATCTGTCTCTCTTTTATATTTCAATCAATTGTCTTTTGCGTGCGCACTTAGACAACAAAAACAGACGAAGTGCCGCTATATAATATGAAATAAACACATTTTTTTTGAAACGATTCGTGCTCCAACTATTGCAAAATAGTTATACCGTCTCAGAAACCTTCACGGGCATCCGCATAACAACTCACCAAAATTTAATCGCAATCGGATAAATGGTATAGGAACGCATACGGCACAAACAAACGAAAATTAAAGACATGACAAACGCATCGAACGAAGGTGCGTTTAAAATTCAAGGCAACTCTATCTATTGACGAAGTTAAGAACAAAACTGTTATTAGCGCCTTTATTCTGCTAGCTGCTGCGAGCTCCACTAAGCGGGCTGGTCTCACCAAGGAGAAAAATATGAATTTGCAAGACCTTACTATGTGTATGATCGTGTGGCAGACATAGAGAAATGACACGCACTCACTATTTGTATGTCTATGACCTATGATTTTTTCTGTTATAAAATGAAATTTTCACTTATTCACTCCCTTAAGGATGGAATTTAATATTAATATGTAGCCTATGTGTTATTCTGATGTATAAGCTATATTATTGTAAAGTTTCATTAAAATCCATTCAGTATTTTTTACGTGAAAGAGTAAAAAACATCCATAGGCTACTTACAAACTTTCATGTTTATAATATTAGTAGGATTACTCCACGTCATACATTATTATAGTGCCGAATATGATAAAATAATTATGGGATGGTTTTTTTAAGTGACTGGCGAATTAACAGACGTACAAAAATTTGTTCGTGTCTCTATAACTTCTTATTACCAAAACTAACACTTTTTTTTTGGACATGTAGTCCATGTACAAACACGACTCAACAGTTTAATTATTAGTATAGGGCAGGGGTCGGCACACCGCGGCTCGCGAGCCGCATGCGGCTGTTGTCACAGGATGTTGCGGCTCTACGACTCTGCGCTGCCGCATCACACGAACCAAATGAAACTGCCCAATCACAGTGCATGTTCTCAACCTACACTCCACCTGCCATCGCTCCGCCCGGGGGCTTTTCTATTTTAATAATTAATTAATTAAAATAATTTATGTTGTCTTGTTTTATCAGTAGGGCTCTAATAATGTCTACCATATTTTATTTTTTTACATTTACGTGTTTATTTTTCTAAGTAGCCTTTATTTTTAAGACTTTATGTTGTATTTGTTAATAAAATATTTTAATTTTATCTATTTTTTATTGTTTTCACATTCCATGTAGATACAGAGAAAATACATGTTGCTGCTCTCTAAAAAATTGTATAATCTGTTTACTTAATATTTGGCTCATCTCACTCGAAAGTCTGCCAACCCCTGGTATAGATTTTTTTTTGTTGACTTTGAAAAGTTTCAAGAGTCAATTGCTTCGAAAATAATAACCAGGCACGGTTGTTTCTTCCTCTGCGCCGTGTGTGTGACGGGTTTCGCGATAACTCGGCCTCCGTGGCGTAGTCGGCAACACACCGAGTTCCGATGCGGGGGGCCCTGGGTTCGAATCCCGGGTGAGACACGGGTGCGATTCGTGTTGTGTTAACGATGCACCAACACTTATTAACAACAAGTACAATTACGCGACTCGGAGTTGTATACACAAAAAGTACAAAATTAAGGGGGAGGGGGGGGGGAAATATGTTTTGCTCACTGGTGATTTTAAAACTTGCCAGTTCCCCACACATCTTTTCTGATGAGAACCCAGGTTCGAATCTCGGTATCCGGCAGTCCTTATGTCTGTGTACCGCGTTTTCCCTAATTCACTCGGGTTGAACTTTGCTAAAGCAAATAAATTAAATAATATTTGGGTAGTGAGTTTCTGACCCTGGTATGTGACGCCGATGAACTGTTTGTCCATGTTGAATTTTTTCTTTTCATTTTCTCGTCATTATTTTATGACAAATTCTGTTGATTTCAACGTACACCTCTCTTGTATTCGTGGTTGTCACAAATATTATAAAAATATTTTCACTAGGTGCAAGTGATAATAATTACTCAAATTTACGCGACATTTTACACCCAGCAGGTTAATATTTTGTTATTGAATATCCGATTATAATATTTGTGGCAGAACATCGAACGCAAAAGAAGTATATTTTTCAAATTTACAGAAATAGCCCTAAAATATAAAAAAATAAAAACAGTGAAGAGAAAAAGAAATATATATATATATCAACATGACGTGTAAGACCGTGCTTCGAGCGCAAAAAAAAAAATCATGTTGCTGATGTCCCAATGGCTGTTAGTGCAATAGGAAATACGCGTTGATTACACACGACTGCATCTTATCCGCGCAATTTTTTATCTTCTTTTACTGGTCAGCCCCGGGATCCGACTACGTCAGAGAGAGAGACGTGTTGCAACCCTGTGTGCCCATGTATGTAGTGTGTTGTTCAGTAGCTGAGTGCAGGAGAATTCAGCCGCCTCGTTATGCCACGTTAGATTTTGTGGTAAAAATAAATCGCAGAAATCTTCTGGCAAAATTTGTCCAGGGTCCTCTGTAAATTTCTCAAGACATTGTCCGTTAACTTACGTAACTTCCAGTAATTTTTTTTTGTTAAGCATGTGTAATTTACAGCGAAATTTTTATTTCGAAATGAGGCTAGTTGCAGTGCATGAAATCTAATTTATAGGAAAATAATTTTGCTATCCTTACGATCTGAAATAGGTACAGTAATTGATGAAGAGTTGGACATTTATACTTCTGTAAATCTAAATATCACCTAGTTTTCAGTCACGTCGGGGAATCTCGATCTTGTTCGCGTCTTTTTATGGTGGTGTGTGCCACATTATCATATTTAAAGGTATAGGTGCGAGTGGTGTGAGCGACTCAATCGCAGTACGAACAAGATAATAAGACTTCATCCACGAAGCATTCTTCCTGTTGATCCGACAGTATTCGTTCTTGGCTCCCGAAGCTGCAACAAATAGGCTACAGAAATTAACTTACTTGAAAAATGAGTTTCTATCCGTTTTTTCCAACACGGACAATGTTTCCATGAATTGAACGTGTATTTTCGTTACACCTCCAGTTACATTTGCTTACGTAACCTTCGCATGCATTGCGGCTGTAACGAGTTAATGTAGTGCCATACATGGTTGCAGTTATGGCCATGGATACTATGTGGGTGTCTGTTCTAAGTTGAAGTCACTCTGGTTAGCAATTGGTTAGCAAAACAAACTGTAGCTGTATATAAAGACCAATACTAGAAGTTTGTTGATTTGGAGGTATACTGCTAACTGACCAAATATACGTTAAAAACGTTTGTTTGTAAGTTAAAAATTGAAACAATTTAATTATGTTAGTACAATATATATATCAAAAACCAAATTTTTTTATTTTTTTTATGTATATCTTCTTAGCTCTCGGTATACATTTGGTAAGAGTAATTTCTTGAATGGAACGGAAGGCGCATGGAACGGAAATGTGTAACCACGGTGCTGCCGTTTGCGGCGGACGGCGTGAACCAAACAAAGTTCACAAAGCCAAAGGGAAACTTTTTAATATTAACTTTTTAGGGAATTTTAACAAGATGGGCAGTATTTTAATAAAATTCCTTGTCGAAAATCAGGTTCAAAGCCGGGGTTAAGTTTTTTTTTTGTTAATTTTTTTTCGCTTTTAGAAGCCGTTTCATTACATAGTTTAACATTTCGGTCTGATAATCAAACGATTCGATAGTCGACGTAGCTGCCTGCTAGTGGCGTGTGCGAAAACTACGTGTGATTCGCGTCAATAAATGTAGTTGAAAACCCAATCTGCGTATAGTCTACTTATCACGCGCGACATTATTTTTAAGATATTCTACATTAAATTTCCTGTCTGAGTTTCGTGGAATACTAGTCTTCTAGAACAACACCGTTTACACACGGAAATCTATATAAATATATATAAAATAGGATGTTGGTATGTATGTATTTATGTATGATGTATGTATTTATGTATGACGTTGTTAAACTACGGAAACATTTGACCGATCGCCATGAAAGTTGGCACATCGAAGTATTATTCTCATGGAGAAGGTTTTTGTGATGCTGCAGCGCATCAACTTCTAAACCGTTCAACCGATCGCCATGGGTAAAGAGAAAATCATAGGTCATAGACAGACAAAAAGTACCTAATTGTGTGTCATTTTTCTATGTCCACCACGCTATCAATTTTGCTTTAACTCGCGGATAATATGTCACCTTGTGTTTAGCCCAGGTAAAGCCGGGTAGTACCTATCACATATATTACGATTTGGCTTGAGAAAAGAGAAAAGATTTTTTTTTTTTTTAGTTTAATACTCTGTTCTTAATTAAATTATCAGATGATTTCGTTAAAACACCTTATAAATACAAAATGTTATTAAATACGTGAAACACGCGTCCGAACAGGCATTAGATGTTGTCTAATTAAAAAAAAAAAAAAAACCACAGTTGCTGATGCTTTTGAGTATGAGGCAAGTCGGGCTATAATGAGGAGGAAATACACACACTACTGTAGCCCTGTGAGTATTAAAATAATTAATTATTTCCAAAATATTATCTTTGTAACCATATGTATCGAGGTCGCTGAGATATTTTTTTTTTTTTTTAAATCCCTGGAAGGGAGTGTTTCGGACCCCAATGACCCCTCCCCCTCCTTCAACGGGCCACGTGGCTGGGCCAACACCACCGAGACTCGGTGACTCGGTGGTGTTGGCTGGGCGCGGGTCCATAGTTCTCCAGTCGGCGCCGCCTGGCCCGGTGTAGAGTGTAGAGGGTGGGCGGGTGGTCAGGACGCCTCGCGAAGGCGCGCGAGTCACCGCTACGCCGGTGTCGCGCCGGGAACCGGTCCGGTGATTCAACCGAGTCACCCGAGTCACCCGGCGCTGCTGCTCGCCCTTTGCGCCGCGTCGCGCGACCTCGGGCCGCGGCTGGACCTGGGTCCGTCCCCCGGGTCGTAACCACAACGCCGAACGTACAATAACGCCGAATACCACAACGCCGAATGCCAAATTGACCGCAACGACGACAGCTAGAAAACTTCTGTGTACCACAACGCCGAAATACAGTAACGCCGAAAAATGTTGCTGCGGGGAGGGGGGAGCCACAGGAGCAAAATGAAAAACAACTGAATGAATTTGTGTGTTTCTTAAATGTATATTAACGCCGAAATACCTCAACCTAACCTAGGCTAGCCTAACCTAGCCTAACCTAACCTAACCTAACCTTACCTAGCCAAACTTTTGTGGCAGTCCTGCAATGACATTTTTCGGCGTTAATGTATTTCGGCGTTGTGGTACACAGCAGTTTTCTAGCTGTCGGCGTTGTAGTAAATTTGGCATTCGGCGTTATGGTTTTCGGCGTTATTGTACGTTCGGCGTTGTGGTGCGTCCCCTCCGTCCCCCGACATGACAGCTCCCTGCAGTCTCCCACGAGGTTCCTTTGGAGACAAATTGCCAAGAAACGATCTGTCAAACCTACTACAAGAAAGGTGTTGTAACCTTGTACACCACAAGGCTGTGGTTTTATATATTCTTTGCATATATAATACACGTTATTTCGAGATATTTATGAGTATTTTATATTTTAATTGATGTTGCACTTAAAATATGTATATATTTTTTTAAATCATGGGGAAAAAACTAATATTCAATTATTGGTCTATTCAATTATTGGTCTTTATTCTGTTGTATCATGCTTATATACTGGAAAGCTATTCTGGGAAACGGTTAACAGATAACTTTAACAATTGGATGTCCTGGGACAACACAAAACATAATCTTCCGGGTAAGAATCCGGAACCAGTATTGCTAAGAACACTATTTTGTAGTGATACAGTTGTTTTCATGTAATTGTGCACATTTTCAAATATCTGTAATATTAAATGAATATTTATTTTCCATTTATAAAAAAGAATAATACATTGTACATAGGCTTTATGTCGATTATTTAACTATAGTGCCGTTGACACCCAAGGTTGCCAAATAGTTGGTAACACACTAAAGAATATATATACATACACACACACACATTTATAATGTGCGTATTGAGTCTAGCCTGGAGTGAAATGATTCCGCGAAATAATGGTGGCACTTTTATAAGTTATTTGAATGAAGATTTGTGACAGTTTGCAAGTGTGTTGTTAGTTGTCATTTATTCTGGTCATTACGCTCATGACAGGACGAGTCTCGGATTACGCGAGCATATCCACGCGTGGGTGTTTCTGGCTGGTGAAGAGTGACTGGTAGCTTCTCAGAACGAGGTTAGTTTCACTTGATTAGCGCCACGGTTTACACGCTGAAGTGAACAAAGAGCCTCCCAGCCGTATGCTCCGAACTTCCCATCTTGTTGGTTAAAACGCAGCAATTCCTGTTTTCCCGTAAAAGGAGTTGACTGGCGGTGACTCATGCAAACCCGAAACTGTTCGTCCTTGCTTGCTCGTGTTTTTGCGAACTGGTTCCCGCTTTTCTCTCCTTGAATTTAACAATATACGCTGGGTCGGGCTGGGACAGTTTCCAAACTTCTAAGGAGTTTTGGGGATGGATTTTAAACAATTTCGTGGACAAAACAAATTTGCTGGTTTAATCTGTATGTCATAAAAAAAAACTCAAGAATGGGCAACAAAGATGCGATGAACAAGCCAATGTCAAATGCTTAGTGTACTATAACAGTAGTGAAGAGCGCTGAAGCTATGCGTTAAAAATTTTGTTTACATTTTGATTGCCGTTGCTACGATACCTGACGTAACTATTTGATTTTTTTTTACATGTTATAAATTTATCTTTATTGAACTGCTTTATGTTTTGAACACTATTCCCTGTACAGTTAGATAAGTTAGCAAGTAAAAGATTGATTATTTAACTTTTTTTTTTTAGATCGTTAAAACTTGTTCCCTTTGATTTTCTGGACGGCGCCGCGGCGCCTCCAACTGAGCACATGGCGCCGGGAATGATGGGAAATGGAACGTTTTGGTCCTTAAAAACACAGAGAGTTTTGCGTTTGCGGGCGGAATTTACGTCTGTGTCGGCTGGGAATTGTGTATGTGACTTGAGTGCACGTAAAACTTACACGTTATCCGCACAAATAAACGGATTGTGTGCGAAAGTGTTACGGTACAGGTATCCTACATTCAGGTAGGCCATATTTGACGCCATGTAATTTCCAAGTACTTTTCACGGCAGTGTGTTTTGAGAGCTATATTGTTGTTAGGCCTAGACCCAAAACTATTTATTTACAAACGTGCCGTTGTTTTCTATGGCCTAATTCAAAACAACACGAACATAAAACAGTCAGACTGAGACAACTAAGTTTAGAGGTTCGAAGCAACTTTTTTTTTTAGCTTTGGGTTGGCCGAATTATAATTCAAAAAATATATACCCTGAGAAAGTACAAATAAATTCTTTTATAATATTACTGAAAATAACAGTGACATTTGTAGGGTTTGTGTCCAACATATTGCCAACTTCAATTTTTTTTCCTCAACATTATTTTAATTTTAAAATAGTTTGAGAGTGGCCTATTGTCAGTCTATATATTATATAATTTTCTTTAATAATAAATATTAGCCATTTATATTATTATTGTTAAAGTTTGTTGTCTTTATGGAATTTGCATGCCAAATAAAATCCTATCCTATTTTCTATTTAATCTGTGCGCACTAGCCAAGTGTTTGTTTACAGCAATACTGGAATAAGCAAAGAAGTAATAATACCTGTACAGAGTAAACACACCGATTCCGTTCAATAGACAGCGCAGAGAATTCCCTGAAAGAAGTTAAGTCTGATTTTAAAAAAATTACAGCAGACGGCACAGTAGGCTGACGACGAAATAGTTGCAACAAGACCAGTGAGTACAGACAACAACTTTGCACAACCCAGTAATACTCAAGCTTCCCTTTTGGGAATGGAATTCAACGAGATATGAAATGATGCCTTACCATGTCATATCGACATAATGTGTTAAATGGAAGTAATTCGAGAAATTTCATTGGCCGTCGGGAACGTACTATTACGGCAACATTTTAACCCAGACAAACCTTAAATCGAACTCACTTTGAATGGGCCACATTGTCAATTGGACTCGCCAATATTAGGGACCCGTTGAGAATTGGAAGCACTGATAAATGAACCTACAGGACAATCAAGCCCACATGAAATCGGACCCATAGGAAATAAAAGCATGCTGGGCATTTGACCCACCTGAAGTTCTACAAACTGGGGATCGCAAAAATCTATATTAATAAAACAGAGAGTTTCTCTGTATGTCTGTATGTAGTTCACGTAGCGCGGAGGAATAGGCTGTGATATTTGGTAGTTGGATTTCAGGGGGCGGGAGGTGCATTGGCACCTCAAAGAGAGTTTATAGAGATTCGTTCGGCTTAGTTTTTTTTTTACATTAATTTTCCTTAGTGATTTTTCATACTGTTTCCCGATAATCTCCATGGAAACGGCTATCGCATTTTTTATTATGCTTTATTCGTCTCCTGGCAACGGCTATAGTATTATATGGTGACGCCTTATTCACTTTCGGATCATAATCTAGTCATTCTGTAATCAACTTTGCCAATACATTGACATGGTATTTTTGTTTAATGAATGCGGATTACTTATAAAAGCTTTTAAATACGTGATGTCTTTGGTTTATATTTCTTCCCGTTTATCATCTAACGATTTTTTATTTGTTTCGTGAGTTGATTTTTAAAATTATATTCAGTTTATTTTTTTTCCCATTTGAAGCGCGACAGTGGCGTACCAACGAGGAGGGGCATGCGTAATGAGTAGAGACATGCAAAATTCGCGGATTCATTTCGCGATAGGCTAGCATCAAAATAACTATACCTTCGTACCGCTTCTGCGATAGGCCCACATTTTATCCCGGGAACTGTGAGCCAATGGGAAACACTAAACCAAGAAAGTGCCGAATTACGGACAGCCTAGTTGAGACGTCTCACGCGTCAGTAGCCAATGAACAGTTGTCATTTCCGCGAGTATTTAAAGGACTGTGGAGTCTATCCTAGAGGTAAATGAATCCGCGAATTTTGCAGGTCTCTAGTAATGAGCAGTGCAAGTGTGTTCTGCCTGCAGACTGCCGTAGCGAAGCGTGGCATAGGATAATAATAAACCCACTAACAATCGAATCCACAACATCGGATTCATTAGATTTGGACCAAACAGACCAACGGGGAATCAAACTCATATTCAACTGAATATATCTTACATCGAACCCATCTGCAGTTTGATTCAGAAATCCAGCCCATCGAAAATATAACCTAAATCACAGTGGTGGGGGAGGTATACATCTGGTAATCGCACGGTCACTAATGCAGTTCAGTTCTGCTTAATACATAGTTGTATTACATTATGTTGGCAGTTAAGTTATAACATACAAGTAGGCTGACCGGTTTAATCCGACATTTTGGATACGATTTACAACTAAATGTTTTCAGTAGTCAACTCAACATTGCGGCGTGAGAGAGAGGTATAAAGTTTCAAGTTGCTTGAATAGTAAATTTGCGAGCAAACAAGTAATTACAAAAAGTTTAAAGTTAAAATTTTTGCAAGAGATTCCTGGGTAATTGAAAATATATTTAACTGTTTGCTCTAACTACATCATTTCAAACAACCACTAGAAATAATCAGATTAAAAACGGGGATAGAATTTGATTATAGGTTTGGCCCTTACCCTAGCATACTTTTAGTTTAATGTTTATTTTACTTAAAACATGTTTTTATTTTCTATCACTCGAGTGTTAAATAGTTTGATTTCTTATCTGCAAAACCACAACAATTATATATGACATGGATGATGCGTATAAATTACTTGGAATCCTACAATGACACAAAGTAGTGATAATGAGAGCCATTGTACTTAACAGCAACTTAACTGTGCACTATAAATGTTTTTTTTAACGGAACAGAAATATTCATGAAAAATTACAGATATTTGTAAATGTGTACAGTTAGATGAAAAAACTACATCCCTACAAAATAGTGTTCGCATTAATAATGGGTTCGGATTCTTACCCGGGCGTTTTATTTGTGTTAGCTCAGTACCTCCATTATTTGTAAACAGTTCCCTGAATAGCTTTTCAGTATCAAACTGCGCACATTAATAAGCACAATAAAACAAAATGAAGTCAAATTATTGAATTTACGATTATCTTTTCCGTGGTTTAAAACAATTATGCTTTGAATTAAAATTATTTCATGTGTGCAAATGTGTTTTAAAAAGTTACATTGTCTTTATTGTAGTATTACCAACTATTTCTTGGCAAACAAATATTTTGTGAAAGTACAGAAAGAATGTCGTGACTTGCTCGCTCTTCAGTCGTGGCGCACATTCCGCTCTGTTCATTAATCCCCGGTGCATCCCGGCCCGTGCATCGTGTGTTTGCAAGACGATAATATCCTTCCGCCGTGTTTACTGAAGTCTCTAGACGATCAACACTTGGGGAGGGGCGGTGTGTGCCCGGGCGAGATTCTTACCGCGCGCAAGTAAGCTGTCTCGGCACTTTACGTCCAGGTAATACTGTCCATGTTATAAGTTTCGATTCGCACATCCGCGCTATTAATTCGTGAAAGCTTAAAACTTCTGAATCTCGCGATTGAGGGTTCAAGTCTTCCCCCACCCCCACATTCTCAACCCCTTGTAAATAAAACTGGAAGCGTTATGTTTCAGTGTTTTGCGAAATTTCCCTGGTTTTAATTATAATTGATGCTGCCTGCCGGAATAATTAAAAACTGAGAAGACAACTCGTAAAGAATTGCAACTCGTAAAGCGATACATGTAGGGCTATTTTACGAAAACGTTTGGTGCCAAGACATTCCCAAAAAAAACTTTTTTTTTTTAAATGTGTAAACATCTTACCTCTCGGTATACGGCATTCGGTAGGAGTAATTTCGTGAATGTAACGGAAGTCGCGTGTGACGGAAATGTGTAACCACGGTGGTGTCATCTGTGGAAGTCTCAGAAATCTCGAAAAGGATGGCCTGATTCATCCTTATTATTGCTTTCGTGAACATCGCAAATTTTACACTGCGCATAGGTATTAAAAAAATAAAGATTTACAGTAGTTCAAATATCCTTTAATACTTTATGTTTTAATTTAAGTAATAAAAATAATGATAACTTAAAAATACGTTAGAATCCTGGCGTTACAACCCTTAGTTTCAATTTAAATGTATATATAGCGCAGCATTCATCATACAATAGAGACACAATGAATTGTTAGCCTACATATATTTTTTCTTACTGTCATGGTTGTTATTATAATATTTATCATGTCGAAAGATTCTCATGCGAGTATGGTTGTTCAGTTGTAACATTAACATGGGTTCTTCCTTGCAATAGGACCCCTCGCCTTACTTGGTCGGCCAAATCAGGGTGGGTTTGCGTCCGCACAGAGTTGCTGTGATTCGCGTGCCAACAGTACAATGTGCACTACACATGCACCTGAAAATATCGAATTATTTTCGTTAAAAATGCATGATCTGATCAAACCTATTGCTCATAAATTGTGATTTCGGAGCCTGGGCGTGATCCAACACACTTGATTCACTCAGACGTGGCGTGAATACCTTTTTGAGCGAATGGCCATCGAAGACTCTTTTAAGTTCCCGTAGAGAACGGTGAACTTAGGTTTCTGTACAAAGCAAGGAAGATAAAGAGTCGCAAAACAACTCTATAACACACGCTTTTATTTTCTTTAAAAATCAGCGAACTCTGCGTTATTTATCGGCAACCTAGCTACTTATTACATATGAGTCGTTAACTTTTCAAAAAAAAAAAATGTTGGCTACATTTTTTCATTATTTTTTTTGTCTTTCGTTGCTAGGAATATTCAAAAATGTTTCAGATAATCAATTTTTTCAAAACGGGACAACCAAAACTGTATGTTAAAATGCTTTATCTTTTGTTTCGAAACTTAAAAACTCCATAGCCACCAAGTATGAATGTTGAAATTATAACTTCAGTTTCCATTGCAAAACATACATGGCAGCCATGCTTATTTCATTGCTGCTAAGATAATTCAACTTTGTCATAAATTTTATCAAAGTATTATAGTTTGCAATTATACTCATTACGCCAGTCCGTTAATACACCATTGCATTAATTCTGAACTAATAGTGTTTGTAACATTATTTTTTTTATTTAATACATTACGTTTAAGAAATTTCTATGTATTCCGCCTATTCGGTTGCGCCCCTCTGTTTGAGGATTTTAAAGTTTCTGTAGAGAACGATTGACGGAGCGCGTGACGTACGTAGATTTCTAGTGAATTCAAGCGACTTCCCCCTCTCTCTCTTACTGCGTCCAAACTCCTTCCAGTGGAGCAGTATCGAAGAATTTTCGTTATCAGCAAGTGGCGACAGATAAGCGGGGGTCTTATCAGGCCCCGGTGTGCATCGCGCGCACGCTGTTCGCTGTCGCACGGGGAATGTTTGCGCTTGCATTTCGCCGCGTTTTCCCGGTATCCTCGACGGCGTCTGAGGTCGCGAGTCAGCCTGCAGTCGGCGACCAGCCTCTCTCCTGTCTGTCCGCCTGCGCCAGTCCTCGTGGGTCGCGTTCTTCTCGCCAGGTGAGCCCGCCTAGTCTGCAGTGCATCTGTGTTAAGGTGGGTTTACGATTGAGAATTAAGAATTAAGACTTAGTCGTGTACTTACCATATGACTATGTAAACTAGTGGAATGGTTTATGATTGTCGTGTGTGAATTTTGACGGGTCGTGTGCGAACCATATGATGACTTAAGACTTAACAGAAATGGTTATATTTTATATTTTTCGTTAAGACTTAAGGGAAGTGACCAATCACAACAAACCGGAACCTTTCAGCCGGAAGTTTATGTCTTATTATTGGACCGAGCGAGGCAGTATATTGGGTTAGAATTTGTATATTTGTAATTTGTAATCATCATCCATTTCGAAAAAATAGATATCCCATTTGTCAATAACCTATTTTAAACCTGCTTCTCCATTTCGAACAATGGCCGACTATGTGTTTTGTGCTGTGATTGGTTAGAATTAACGACTTCTATGTCAATCATAAACTGCAAAATGTAGTTTTGACTCAATAATGTGCTCGATGTTAAGTTATAATTGTTAAGGAAATCAATCGTAAACCCAGCTTTAGTGAGGCGCTCGCTGGTGCTTCTAGCGCAGTGTCTCCCCCGAACTGGCGCGCAGTCTTCTTTCTCGCCGTGCATAGGAACAACTACGAGTTTTGAGCGGCGGCCGTAACGTTATACGGCGGAGAAACGAACATTAAGGTGTAAAGAAAGTCCCTTGAGTGCTTTCAAGAACTTGTATACCGGGTGTTTTCGTCCCTAAACATTATTCTAAAGAAAGTCGTTTTCACTTCCCTAAAAATATAGTATTATAAAAAAACGACATCCGGAAACAGAACAACTCATCCGCGTTCAGGCTATTCTTAAATACTTTTCGTAAACAGACACCGCTCGGACATCTTGAGCAGTTTTTCAAATTGCGTGATTTTTCTAGAAGCTCTGCGCACCGAGTGTGCGCCCGGGTAGGCGGGGCCATCGAGGTCAGTGGAGACTATGAAGGAAGGGTATAATGGTTGGCCCCTGCTGCTGCAAAGCACTTTCGATGGAGCGTTTGTCTATTGCCTGCTGCATAACACTTCAATGCTCTTGAAAACTGCTTATTATGGTCACACTGTAAAATTTTATTTGTAAATTGAAGAGAACTGTTCATGTAAACTTAACATATATTTGGAAACTTTTACATTTACATGAAAACAACTGTATCACTGCAAAATAGTGTTCGCAATAATACTGGGATCGCAGTATTAACTTACCAGTTAAATTTATGTGTAAACCATTCCCTGAATAGCTTTGCAATATTAACTGCGCACGTAATAAGTATGCTACAACAAAATAAAGTCAAATTGTTGAATATGATATTCTCTTTTCCAATGTTTAAAATATTTATGCTTTAATTAGACATCAATTAAAATATAAAATTACGCACCAATTTTCGTAAGAAATACTCAATATTATCTCGAAAAAGGTGTTTTATGTATGCAAAAATGATCATATCCAAGTGTTTTACGAATTTACAATATATATCTTATAGTATTTCAAACTATTTCGTGGCAACTGGTTTCCAAAGGTAAGTACAGATTTTTTTTTCTGTGCACAAAGCAGATAACAGATAATTTATGGAACCTTATGCTTTAAAATTGTAGCAACTCAAAAGCAGACGCGATAATCAGAGAAATAATGACTTTTGATCTTGCTGTATAGTTCCTCATCTGCAAGGCCGTCATTTTCATTGCATCAGTAAGCGACTGTTTCTGAAGCCATCTAGATACTTCTGCCAGAGCGAGTGGTCTGCTAGCAGCGGAGACGTGGGCAGTATTCCCCTGCATAGAAACCCCGTGCTGCAGCGGTGCAGCTGAATGCGCCAATAAACCGGGAATAATTAGCAGTTCCTCTTACCTGAATGGCTATACTTGAATAATACGTGTGCTGAAGCCGCTGTCGTGTGCTCGTCTGTTGCTCCCACTGTGAGCAACCAGTTCTGTATCCAACCGAGTTGCCATCGGGTGCGCTTCTTCCGAGAAATTGCCAGAAAAGAGGAGGTCATGATTTATCGCTTAAATATCTTCTACTTCAACTTTCCGAAGAAATATTTCCAGTGAGGTTTAATTATTTTTAAGTCAATAATCACGGATCATAACAGCAATGGCGTATGTCCAAAAACTTACATCAAGTCATAACAGCAGCTGTGTTCTCGTTGCCATCCCCCCCCCCCCAAAAAAACACCAAAAAACGCAGAACGAGCTTCTTTCGCCAGTCACACTGTAAAAAAAATGTTGGTACTTTTACAAAGGTAGTCCTTGGAAACTCATTTGTCAACGATATCACATGTAAAATAACAAGGCAGAGCTTCGTGCCATTTGCTATTTTGCAAATCTCTGCCTTGCAATTTTACAATTGATATCGTTGGCAACAGAGTTTCCAAGTACTACCCTTGTAAAGGTACAAAAATTCTTTACAGTGCAGATCCACGTGTAGCACGGGGAAAAAAAAATCTAATTTGTGCGATGAATAACAATCTCTATTCCCATAGGGTGTGTTTGTGTGTATGTATGTATATATAAGTTAAAGCCCGTTTTGTGTTTATGCAGAAAAACACATTAGAAGTAAGATAAAACGTTGGAACACTGAAGAAGAAAAGAGTTTTGGCATCCAGCTACAAAACTTTTGTTTATAGCAAATACTATATGGGACGTGTGAAATTCACCGTATATATTATTTGGCGGCGTACTAAACTGCAATCTCATGCGCATCTTATTATTTTATCATTGGATTTCGAGATGGGCCCGCCTTAAAAGAATGGGAATCAATAACAAAACTTTCACAAAAAAAATGTATCAAGAAACCAGAAAAATTTGCGGATTTAATTCGTGGCAGGATACCCCTTGTTCTGCTCCTGCTGCTGGCACACAGTTTCAAATGGAGGGCTTTTGAGCCTGCGAGAGACGCTCCATTGAAGAAGTGCCTAATCGCAGGCGGTCCAGTTGAGACGTTTCGAAAGCCAGCAGCGTGAGAGGAGAAAAATTCTCGTATTCTTGCGGCAACACATAAACACTCCAGACACCTGCCGTTTTCCCCCACTTTGCTATTGGACCAGGTGACGTATCCTAGAGACATGCAAAATTCGCGGATTCATTTCGCGATAGGCTAGCATCAAAACAACTATACCTTCGTACCGCTTCTGCGATTGGCCCACATTTTATCCGGAGAACTGTGAGCCAATGGGAAACACTAAACCAAGAAAGTGCCGAATTACGGACTGCCTAGTTGAGACGTCTCACGCGTCAGTAACCAATCAACAGGTGTCATTTCCGCGAGTATTTAAAGGAAAGTGGAGTCTATCCTAGAGGTCAGTGAATCCGCGAAATTTGCAGGTCTCTGGTATCACACGTCCGCGCACTGGTCAAGTTCGGGTACGCCCTGAGGCGCGACTCTGAAGCCTTCCGGGTAATGTGATACCTTTTGAATTCGTGGTAGTTTTTTTTTTGACGTGATAACGTCTTATAAATCAATAAACGCCGGCTGCACGCACGAAAAATTGTCACGCTCCGCCTGAGCCGAGCGTGCAAGAACCGGCCAACCACCGTGCGAGAAATTCTTCTATAATATAAAACAGGTTAAAGCGTGGCTTTATAACTAATTGTTCGTGATTATATTTAAACTAATTATTTAAATTAAATTTGCACAAAATGTAAATAATATTTGAAAATTAAGAAGTATGCAATTTTTCATCAATGTTTTCTTATGACGTTATCACGTAAAATTATCGTCCGTAAACCGACTTTACAGACAACCCCCCCCCCTTTTTTTTTGATAAAACTGTAAATATGATTTTATATACTATATGCCCCGATATGTTGACAGTTGTAACAGGTGTAAGGCTGACTTTACAGTTCTAGTTTAATTTTACCTAGTTGTTGACATGGGGAACTGTCATTAATCTGTTCCAAAATATTCAGTTTAGTTGGTACCGACCATACATATGAAGATGCACCGAACTCTTCGTGATGAACATGGATAACATTTTAAATTAAATGATCAGGGTCCTCTGGTGGTTCATCGAACGTTTAAACTTCCATACTGATCTACATAAACGATAAACCTAATTTTCTTGCAATGTAACTGAACGGATACAAGAAAGTTTTTTAAAAAAATACAATAGGGTTAGGCAAGCGTCTCCCTCTCCCATCATGTCCGAATTTTTTCCTTATTCCGGTTCTTTATAAAGAAGTATTTTAAAAAATGGCTCTGTAGAAGCAAATTTGTATAAATTAGCCAGTTATGACAACAGACTTCTAGTGAGCGATCACGATGCAATTAGTCAATTTTTTTAATTTCAGACAAAATATTTTAATGAATTCCCATTAATTTTGTCCCCCTTCTGAGCTCGGACAACATACCTGTCCACTTTCATGTGAAAATTGCTTCTCTGGCACAGATTGATTCGGCATACATGAGTAAGTTAAAAGCGGAATATGTTTTAGGGAACTTATGTTGCTTAACATACGGCATTGCTTTTTTACACTGAGTCTCACATAAAAAACCTCAATAAAAGACAGAATACACAAAAACACTGAAAACAAGCCAAAATAAGATGATATCTTAGGAAGCGTACTTGTTCGTCTGTGCTGACGTCGTTGTGTTGCCCAGAGTATCGGTTTAGTATCATCGTGGGGTTCGTTTGTTTGACACTGTGTTGTCCAAAGTCGGTTTTGTCTGTATATACTGTTATTGTTGCGATTGTTTAGTCGTTGTCAGCCAACTGTTTTCGTCTGTGCTGTGATATTTTTTTCTGACTGATCCGTTCCACGAAATTCTCTGTACTGTGTTGATATTTTTGCTTGATTTCTGTGTGTTTGCGTTTGCATCCTTTGTCCAGTGTTGATATTCTCTGTGACATCCAGTGTATACAAGCAATGTCGTATGTCAAAAAAAAATTTACATAAGTTTTTTTTCCCCCATTGCAAATACCTACCATTCAAAGAAAGTTTTACTTGGAGTGTATAGCTGCTTTGCATTTTGGCGTTTAATACGCGCGATAATTTTCATCGGCCAAGTCGGCGGGAGGGTTTTCGTATTGTTTGCTCTACAGACGATTATAGGATCATAAATTTCCTGTTTGACAGCTTTGCACCTACCCTTCTTCGAGTCAAGTGTCGGCGTCCTGTAGCTGGTAATTGTCGGTCTCGAGAGATGAACAGTTTTGCTTTGTTCTCTGTTCCTCGTCCTAATCAGCTTCGTCCGACCCGTTCATTAACTCATCAAAAGCCGTCGTTTCCCTTTGTTTTCCTTGACGAATCCTCCTCTCTACCTGATCCACACACTCTTAACAGAATTTAAGTTTTTTCCGTGGAAATTTTAGCGTTTCCTCGGTTAACTCGTATTGTGTTTTATATGTGAAGAATACACACCCTTGCGTTTTAGACCCGGCTAGGTACCCCATGGTGTTGTTAGCTAATTGTAGGGTTTTAAAAAGGAAATATGACTATAGAAGACAAATTATCGGTACCATCCAGCTGTAACAAAATTATTTTCTAGTGGATAAAACAAAACAAAAGTTTTAACTATGAAGACTTGCCTTGCTTTTTTTTAAAATATATCTACAATAAATGTGGTAAAAAAGGCAACAAAAACACACTTTGCAATGATTATATGCAGGGTGCTTATAGGACCCCAAAAGTCACGAACAAGAAAGGAAACTGAAGGACTGGCCACGAATATCACTGAAAAGTCTCAAAATAAACAGAAACTTTGCTGGAAGTCACGAAGCTTTAATTTCTAGCAGCCTTTTGTGAAATTTATAAATTTGTTTTTTTGATGACTCACTACAGTTAACAGTCTCATATTAAATATAAGTAAATGGAGATTGTAAACTTAAATCGTGTGGAAATTTTCTGTTAAAAGGTTTAGCTTTCCAGTTTAAAAACCATTACTTTACTATTAATTTTAGAAACTATTGATTGTTGATCTTGTTTTCTGGGCTATACATATATAAATTTTCCTGCATTTTTTAATTAAAAGGTGTATATATATACATATATATATATTTAGGCCTAATTAAAAAATGCAGGATAATTTTGTTTATAGGTATTAAAAATGTTCAGAATATTTGTACGATATACCTATTGTAGACATTCTGTTTAGTGAAAGTTTTCATAGTAACTGCCCTGAAATAAAAAAGTTATGAAACTAAAAATTTTAAATCCAGTTTGAGAGTAGAGTCAATAATGAAAGTTTTTTTTTCCTTATAGGCTACCTATCTTTTGAAAATTGTTATTTTTTTGTTTCATTTTATATATTTTAATTTAGGCTTCGTCCGGAAATTCCCTGTAGTGGTGTACGCCCATAATTTACCACTTAGTGCATATACTATGGTTTTTTAAATCAACAAATGTCACCCATGTAGTCGAGCTGAGTTGTGAATGTTCGTTTTTCTGGATGAGATTATTAGGCATAAATTCCAAACTTGTGAATAATTTACAAGCATATATTTGAAAATTTTGATTGACCAACTATTCTAAATGATTCATGCATACCTGCAAATTATTAATGACAGGGGTTTGTCAATATTTTATGTCGGTGTATGTCTGTCTGATGAGCCCACTGCGCCTCGCCAATAGTATCGGCGTGTTCACAGGCGTTGGTTCATCTGAAAAATTTTAGAAAATTATGGTGGCTTGGTGGAAATTGTATATAATGCTTAGATTTTTGCTTTCCACGGAATAACATTTTCCAAAAAAGTTATCCTAAAACAAAATAATGTGATATTAGTTGGCAATTCAATTACATTTTATAGAGCCAAACCACGTTAACAACCAGGAAGCTTGCCAAATCAGTACCTAACTGCTGTCATAACGACCCCTTATACCTGTCAATCATAAACGATTTGAATCTGCTGAAACTTTCTGTTTTTGTTTTATCAAATCATTCATTTATAATGTTTTCTTGTTTAAAGACCTGTTAAAAAAATTAAAGTAATACATTTTTGATGCATACGTCGTTAGAGTAGCTAAGAAACATGAAAAATATAATAAGTTTAACATTGTATTAGCAGTGAAGATAAACTTTAATTATTATCGGTTGCTAGCCGCAACGCAATAATTATGTCCTCTCTAACGTTTGTATTTCCTTAATGGAAAATTGATTAATCCATAACAAACATAGATAATTTTTTTGCGAAACCACCGATGGTGTCGTTATTCGCAGTTGTAGTCACTTAGAAAAAATTTATAAATTAATTTATCGATTTTTTCCTGTGTCGATTGGTGGTCTTTTAAGAAATAAATGCTAACTTTTAAAATGTTTCGTTTGGTGCGGTTCATGGTTGATTATTTTTTTTTTGTAAATGGAACATAAGTATTCATGTAAGATGCAGACATTTGTAAATTTGTACATTTAAATGAAAACAGTTGTACAACTACACAAGCATTAGGATCTCGAAAAAAAATGTATTTCATGTATACAAAAATGACCATAACCATGTATTGTACTAAGTTAAATATATTTCTTGTAATATTACAAAACTATTTCTAGGCAACTGGTTCCCAAAGGAATCTTTTGTAAAAGTACGGAAAAAAAAATTCCCCCCCCCCCCCCTCCCTTCTTCTGTGTAGCTTGCTAGTGCATTTGTAAAGATCAAAAGTGCTTCCAGTTGGGTCTGAAGGTGGACTCGGTGATTCACAGGTGAAAACAGTTTGCATGCCTTCGCCTCCCGGTGTTCCACCCGTGCCTTTATTTGCCTTCTGAACTGATTGAAACGTGGGCCGCCCCGCCTCGTCGAGGACAGCACGGCGGGAGGATTGCCTTCGCGCCTTGCCACGAGGACTCGGCTCCGGCGCTACTTGAGATGCGCGAACCCGCCTGCTCCGGGCGGGATAATCGAATTTCCCGGAGTCCCCCCCGCGCGCGCCTCGCCTGGTCTTCCGGAAGCCCCCCCCCCCCCCCCCAACCTCTCGCTGGAGCCCCCCATTAGGCTCGCTGCGGCGGCGATTAGACTTGTTAAACGCACTGCCGTCACGGTGCTGTTGCCGTCCATTTAGCCTTTGTGCCGTGGTATTTTTTGACGTGACGCCTAATAAATCGATGAACGCCGGCTGCACGCACGGAAAAGTGTCACGTCACGCACATTGTCCCGTTACGCTGTGTCCCGTTACGCCCATTGTACGCTTGCGCCGCATCTATATCTCTTCCACTCGATTGGAACAACCATCGATTTGACTTTTTCGAGGCACATTAAACTTGAAACACTCCCATTCGTTTCCTACTTTTCCTATCATCGTCCTATCCTTAACAGAATAACACGGATTGGAAGAAGTTCAATAGCAAACATGTGTTAAAGTAATAGTTAAAATAATCTCTTCGTTAAAGTAATAAACATATTTGAATTCATGAGTGCAAATAAAAGTAAATTTATCAATTAAATTGTAGATTTCATTTCACTCCTTCTTTGTATCCATACAAAATAGTGATAATTCAATAAAACGATTCAATTTTATTCATAAAAGTATGCAATCATTTCATCAATGTTTTGTTATGACGTTGTCACGTTAAACTATCGTCCGTAAACCGACTTTACAGAAAACCAATTTTTTTTATTTTAATGTTTCTTGCAATGGAGAAATTTTATTTGAAACGTGTGTGTGTGTTTTTTTAATGAGTAAATGTCTTTGCTCTCGGTATACGGCGGTGATTTAGTGAAATGGAACGAAGTCGATGAACGGAAATGATTCACAAAAATGGTGGGACACACGTGTAGCAGCATAAACCCCTTACATAGTCACTTTCAGTAAATATTAGGTGACGTACCAAACATATTTGGTGTGCCAAATAAAACTGTATGATGGTCAAACTATACCCTGGTATATATATATTTGGTAAACTATTATAGTCATAGGGAAAAGTAATCACAAGTGTTAAATTACGTAAGAAAACTGGCATTACAGTGATCGTATTACATATTCTCCTTCTAAACGCTCAAGAGGCTTACTAGCATAGCACAGCCTCAAGGGGCGTGGTTCTAATCACGTCACTTCTTAAAATAACTTTATAACCATGTTTAACAAGGAAATATTTAGAGATTGGTTTTAGTCGTTTAAGCAAAAACAAATAAACAAACATATGCTTAGTGTTATTATATGTGTTGTATTAAAATGTTTCGGGTTAATATTTTAGTAATGCCATACAAATATATCTTCTAACGTTTGCGGGAACTTTATTGTATTAACGGTTTAGTGCATTTCAAAAAGGTGGGCAGTATTTTAATAAAATTCGTTGTCAAAAATTTCCGTGTCAAAATCCGGGTTTTTATCGGATTCGTTTCTAATAGTTTAAAATTTCTGATTGTTTTGTGCTTCTAATTGCTATTCTGCGTTTGATGGTGGCAATCAAGTTTTACTATTCAGGCAGTGAATTCTCGCGGCGGGCGTAGAAAATATGTGTGTGATTCGCATCCAGAAATTTTCTGTATTTGAAAAGTGACCATTTTATTTATCAATTTATTTGTCACACTCGCCTTGCCCCGAGGAGCTTGCCCGCGACGACAGACTACCCCCCTCCATTTTCCCCCTCCTTAGCTTTCCCCTGAGCCTGTGCAGTAGTCGTTTTGTGCTAACTTATGGCATTGGCGAGTGTCGTTGTCTTGCCTCCGAGCTGGAAACATGTGCATCTGCCAACTTAATTTAGTTTTTAATGGGTCTTCGCACGAAGGCTGCGTGCCAGATGTAAATCGTCACGAATCTTAGTGTTGTAATTTCAATTTTTGTAAATTTGCTTTCGTTCCCGCGTGTCAAAATTACGTTTGGCATTAAGATTTTCAATAATGTAACTTGTTTCGTGATTTATGCAATGTGTCCATACAGTTTGTTGAGAGTATGGAAAAGTTAAAACTCGTGATGAGTAGATGTCATTTCTGGCCTCGCAACTGGTTCATCGGCGAGGTCATTGATTTGTTACGCGAGTATTCGTGGGCTTGCAATGCGTTGTGTGAACGTGGAGACGGAGGCAACCCTTAGTAACTGGCGTATTGAGTCAAGAGAATTGATCTAGTCATGTTAAACTCTGAGTTCTGGGTTTTGCTCGGAACGTCTGCAGCACCTAAGAAATATGCCGTAACTTCTCTGCGTTATTGTTGCATCACTCGTGTATTTCCTTCCTTGCTTGTAAGATTTCAAAGGGCCTTAAGGAGGATATTTGCCGATGCATGATTTGTGTCATGTTAGCGGGTTCGGAGAACGGTATAGGGTTCATTTGTATGCAAGGTTTAAACTGTAATGAGATGCCCATGTCACACGTTGCGGCTATCGCACCCGCGCCAGAAATGTAGTGCCTCAATGTTATCTGAATGTAATGCAAGTATTTGTCAGTAGACTTTTTTTATATGTATTGTTTTTGGCCAGAGGCGCTCTGTTAATATGTCATTTGTGTAAAGACATAGTTGTAAAGTGTGAAATTGTAACGTTGACATGTAATGCTAATGAAGGCATAGACTTGTTTTTGTTTTATATTTATAGCCATATTGTAAAAAATGTTACATGTTTTGATCTCATTGTACTCGAGTATTGAGCGAATATTAATTTTAGCTTTGAAAGTTGGCTTCATACTATATTTGTAATCAAACTTAATCTTTTCCTATATTATTCTCGTATTCAGACCTTTACCGTGGTATTTATTTTGATGTTAAATAAGAGTTTGAGCTACGTACTCGGGCTTTGTACCAGTCCTAATATTGTCGTCCAATTTAAAGGCTTTTTCCGTCTGTGTGCCTGTATACTGCATATCACGTGTAAGAAATTTGTGCAAGAGATTTGCAAATTTTTATTGAAAGCATTAAAGACTATGTTTTGAATTTTGATTTGTTCTGTTCGATCAATGGGTTCCACCTCTCTAAAACTCTTATTGCTCTTTCAATTTACTACATGTTATGCACTCGAAACTTTGAGAACATCAGGGCTGGTGTTTCCTCTTAAACCTGTGAAGGAATCAAGGGAGTTGGTTGTGTCTGCTGTGAGAGTTTGCAGTCGGGAGTTGATTCATAGCTCAGCCCACCACCGTGGTTTCAAGTTTGCTCGTTACCGAGGGTAGATGTTTACACATAACTGGCGAGTACTGAACGATTAGCTCACTTTTTCTTTCTTTTAGATATACGGTCCCATTGCTGGTGATAGTGTATGTCATATATATCTTCGTTACCGAAACGTTGCAACTGTTTTGGCGTAGTATTGTACGTCTGAGCTGTTGTTGACCAGAATGTTCGGTTTAGTCAAATCGCTGAGTTCGCCTGTTTGTCGTTATGTTGTCCAAGGTTGGATTTTGTCTTTAAACAATGTTCTTGTTGCAACTATCTCGTCGTTGCCACACCACTATGTTAATCTGTGCTGTAATATATTTTTCTGAATACTACCTTCCACGTTTTTTTCAATGATGTTTATGTATTTAACTGTTGATATCAACTGGTTTTGTATTGTTTTCTGTGTGTGTGCGTATTCATCTCTTTTGTTCATACTTGAGGTTTCTCTGTGACATAAGTACATTGTAACCAGAATTACTTAGTAAAAAAAAACACTTTTTAAATTTGTGTACCATTTACTATTGTGAAGCCGGCATGGTACGTAAATGTATCGCTAATTACGACACTAAAACTAAATTTTATAAATGTTGACTGTAAGATACTGTTTTAATTGTTGAACTTATATGACAAAAGTTTGGTTTATAAACAACAATACAACATTTTTTTTCTTCAGCATAAGAAGTGAAGATTAATGTGAATGGCGCCACAATGTTGAGATAAGAGACATGATTTCAATCTCAGCAACGCACGAAGTCAATCTTTTTTGTTTTTATTTTTCATCTGCCTTTGACGCCTGTGGTATAACAATATTTACAATCATAAAAAAATTGTCTGTGTAAGCTTTTATAAAAGAACGTACCAAAATGTAGTTTAAGTGTACAATTATTGTAACAGTTCGTACTACTATAAATAACACTTTTGCTAACCAAACAGATGTACCAAAATGTTGTTCAAGTTTATATACCTACCATTTATTTAAGTGGTACAGTACCACGTTATAGTACTATTGTTACCTAACAAACCCACCAAAATGTTATTTAAGTGTACCATTATTTTAGTAGTTACGTATTCCTGTATTATTATTTTGCTAATTAAACGCACAAAAAATTGTTAAAATGTATATATATATAATTTTTTTAGTAGTTACGTACGACAATATAGTACTATTGCTAGCATAATGTTGTTTAAGCGTACAATTATTTCAGAGCTTCCGTACCATTATCTAATACTGTTGCGACCTAGCATTCCTGGCAGCAGCACCTCTAGGGGGGCCGGTCGGGTGTTATCAGCTCCATTAAGCGCTCGTCATTAGAGGGCGTTAGTGGGGCGGCCGTTACTTGCCTGCTCCACCCCTCCCTGTCTCAACCCTGCCCACGTGAACTGCTTATAGCTGCCGCCACACGAGGCGTGTTCTCGTCCCACAGACGCCCGCAGCTCTGCGGGGCGCGTGCGTGTCTATACTCCGCGTGTTCGGGCTGAAAGCCCTCCTCGCTCTCCCGGGAGACCCCTGCTTCCCCGCGCCCCACAACTCTTTCAACTTGTTTGATCGTTCACTCCTGTGCGTTCACCGGGATGTGTGTTTAATTTCCCCTGCCACGTGTTTGCGTATCGCTAATTAGGGCTGCATTTGTTTCCCTACTTACAGAGCTAAGGGTGTGGCCATGCTCGCTTTTGCTACACGGACACTGCGTGAGACAGCTTTCTGTCCAGCTAATGATCTGCGCCGTTGGTTGAAGTGCAGTGTATTCCAAGGTGGAAACAGTTTTAAAATACAATGTTTTAAGGAAGGGACCGTGTTTAACGAAGCAAATTGTTAATTCATGCTCATTAACCGTCATCGGGTGTGGTTAAGAACCATTTCCACTTTGTTTTGAGCGTTGCAATGAGGCTACGGTAAGGTAGGAATTGACGTCACAGTACAGTATAGTACATTATTCCATTGGAGGGGGATCCCCCATATTCCTAGTTTTTCTTTGTAAACCTGGCTCTCTTAGACATACGGTCTTTCCGTCCCGGACCACCACGGACGTGGATATGGAATACTCTATGTATGCAAATAGGGAAAGCCGTTAGAGCTCTGGCTGTGACGAGGGGCTGAGGCTACGCATTCCAGCATCGCCACCACCCCGGCCCCCTAGCTGACTCTGCTAACCAGACAGTTGGCACCACCTCGGCCTCCTAGTTGACTCTGCTAACCAGACAGTTGGCACCACCTCGGCCCCTAGTTGACTCTGCTAACCAGACAGTTCGCACCACCTCGGCCCCTAGTTGACTCTGCTAACCAGACAGTTGGCACCACCTCGGCCCCCAAGCTGACTCTGCTTACCAGACAGTTGGCACCACCTCGGCCCCTAGTTGACTCTGCTAACCAGACAGTTGGCACCACCTCGGCCTCCTAGTTGACTCTGCTAACCAGACAGTTGGCACCACCTCGGCCCCTAGTTGACTCTGCTAACCAGACAGTTCGCACCACCTCGGCCCCTAGTTGACTCTGCTAACCAGACAGTTGGCACCACCTCGGCCCCCAAGCTGACTCTGCTAACCAGACAGTTGGCACCACCTCGGCCTCCTAGTTGACTCTGCTAACCAGACAGTTGGCACCACCTCGGCCTCCTAGTTGACTCTGCTAACCAGACAGCACCACCTCGGCCCCTAGTTGACTCTGCTAACCAGACAGTTGGCACCACCTCGGCCCCCTAGTTGACTCTGCTAACCAGACAGTTGGCACCACCTCGGCCCCTAGTTGACTCTGCTAACCAGACAGTTGGCACCACCTCGGCCCCTAGTTGACTCTGCTAACCAGACAGTTGGCACCACCTCGGCCCATAGTTGACTCTGCTAACCAGACAGTTCGCACCACCTCGGCCCCTAGCTGACTCTGCTAACCAGACAGTTGGCACCACCTCGGCCCCCTAGTTGACTCTGCTAACCAGACAGTTGGCACCACCTCGGCCTCCTAGTTGACTCTGCTAACCAGACAGTTGGCACCACCTCGGCCCCCAAGCTGACTCTGCTTACCAGACAGTTAGCACCACCTCGGCCCCTAGTTGACTCTGCTAACCAGACAGTTGGCACCACCTCGGCCCCTAGTTGACTCTGCTTACCAGACAGTTGGCACCACCTCGGCCTCCTAGTTGACTCTGCTAAACAGACAGTTGGCACCACCTCGGCCCCCAAGCTGACTCTGCTTACCAGACAGTTGGCACCACCTCGGCCCCTAGTTGACTCTGCTAACCAGACAGTTGGCACCACCTCGGCCCTTAGCTGACTCTGCTAACCAGACAGTTGGCACCACCTCGGCCCCTAGTTGACTCTGCTTACCAGACAGTAGGCACCACCTCGGCCTCCTAGTTGACTCTGCTAACCAGACAGTTGGCACCACCTCGGCCCCCAAGCTGACTCTGCTTACCAGACAGTTGGCACCACCTCGGCCCCTAGTTGACTCTGCTAACCAGACAGTTCGCACCACCTCGGCCCCTAGTTGACTCTGCTAACCAGACAGTTGGCACCACCTCGGCCTCCTAGTTGACTCTGCTAACCAGACAGTTGGCACCACCTCGGCCCCTAGTTGACTCTGCTAACCAGACAGTTCGCACCACCTCGGCCCCTAGTTGACTCTGCTAACCAGACAGTTGGCACCACCTCGGCCTCCTAGTTGACTCTGCTAACCAGACAGTTAGCACCACCTCGGCCCCCTAGTTGACTCTGCTAACCAGACAGTTGGCACCACCTCGGCCCCTAGTTGACTCTGCTAACCAGACAGTTGGCACCACCTCGGCCCCTAGTTGACTCTGCTAACCAGACAGTACGCACCACCTCGGCCCCTAGCTGACTCTGCTAACCAGACAGTTGGCACCACCTCGGCCCCCTAGTTGACTCTGCTAACCAGACAGTTAGCACCACCTCGGCCTCCTACTTGACTCTGCTAACCAGACAGTTGGCACCACCTCGGCCCCTAGTTGACTCTGCTAACCAGACAGTTGGCACCACTTCGGCCTCCTAGTTGACTCTGCTAACCAGACAGTTGGCACCACCTCGGCCCCTAGTTGACTCTGCTAACCAGACAGTTCGCACCACCTCGGCCCCTAGTTGACTCTGCTAACCAGACAGTTGGCACCACCTCCGCCCCCAAGCTGACTCTGCTTACCAGACAGTTGGCACCACCTCGGCCCCTAGTTGACTCTGCTAACCAGACAGTTGGCACCACCTCGGCCTCCTAGTTGACTCTGCTAACCAGACAGTTAGCACCACCTCGGCCCCTAGTTGACTCTGCTAACCAGACAGTTGGCACCACCTCGGCCCCCTAGTTGACTCTGCTAACCAGACAGTTGGCACCACCTCGGCCCCTAGTTGACTCTGCTAACCAGACAGTTGGCACCACCTCGGCCCCTAGTTGACTCTGCTAACCAGACAGTTGGCACCACCTCGGCCTCTAGTTGACTCTGCTAACCAGACAGTTGGCACCACCTCGGCCCCCAAGCTTACTCTGCTTACCAGACAGTTAGCACCACCTCGGCCCCTAGTTGACTCTGCTAACCAGACAGTTGGCACCACCTCGGCCCCTAGTTGACTCTGCTTACCAGACAGTTGGCACCACCTCGGCCTCCTAGTTGACTCTGCTAACCAGACAGTTGGCACCACCTCGGCCCCCAAGCTGACTCTGCTTACCAGACAGTTCGCACCACCTCGGCCCCTAGTTGACTCTGCTAACCAGACAGTTGGCACCACCTCGGCCTCCTAGTTGACTCTGCTAACCAGACAGTTAGCACCACCTCGGCCTCCTAGTTGACTCTGCTAACCAGACAGTTCGCACCACCTCGGCCCCTAGCTGACTCTGCTAACCAGACAGTTGGCACCACTTCGGCCCCCTAGTTGACTCTGCTAACCAGACAGTTCGCACCACCTCGGCCCCTAGCTGACTCTGCTAACCAGACAGTTGGCACCACCTCGGCCCCCTAGTTGACTCTGCTAACCAGACAGTTAGCACCACCTCGGCCTCCTAGTTGACTCTGCTAACCAGACAGTTGGCACCACCTCGGCCCCTAGTTGACTCTACTAACCAGACAGTTGGCACCACCTCGGCCTCCTAGTTGACTCTGCTAACCAGACAGTTGGCACCACCTCGGCCCCTAGTTGACTCTGCTAACCAGACAGTTCGCACCACCTCGGCCCCTAGTTGACTCTGCTAACCAGACAGTTGGCACCACCTCGGCCCCCTAGTTGACTCTGCTAACCAGACAGTTGGCACCACCTCGGCCCCTAGTTGACTCTGCTAACCAGACAGTTGGCACCACCTCGGCCCCCTAGTTGACTCTGCTAACCAGACAGTTGGCACCACCTCGGCCTCCTAGTTGACTCTGCTAACCAGACAGTTGGCACCACCTCGGCCCCCAAGCTGACTCTGCTTACCAGACAGTTAGCACCACCTCGGCCCCTAGTTGACTCTGCTAACCATACAGTTGTCACCACCTCGGCCCCTAGTTGACTCTGCTTACCAGACAGTTGGCACCACCTCGGCCTCCTAGTTGACTCTGCTAACCAGACAGTTGGCACCACCTCGGCCCCCAAGCTGACTCTGCTTACCAGACAGTTCGCACCACCTCGGCCCCTAGTTGACTCTGCTAACCAGACAGTTGGCACCACCTCGGCCTCCTAGTTGACTCTGCTAACCAGACAGTTAGCACCACCTCGGCCTCCTAGTTGACTCTGCTAACCAGACAGTTCGCACCACCTCGGCCCCTAGCTGACTCTGCTAACCAGACAGTTGGCACCACTTCGGCCCCCTAGTTGACTCTGCTAACCAGACAGTTGGCACCACCTCGGCCTCCTAGTTGACTCTGCTAACCAGACAGTTGGCACCACCTCGGCCCCTAGTTGACTCTGCTAACCAGACAGTTGGCACCACCTCGGCCCCTAGTTGACTCTGCTAACCAGACAGTTCGCACCACCTCGGCCCCTAGTTGACTCTGCTAACCAGACAGTTGGCACCACCTCGGCCCCCAAGCTGACTCTGCTAACCAGACAGTTGGCACCACCTCGGCCTCCTAGTTGACTCTGCTAACCAGACAGTTGGCACCACCTCGGCCTCCTAGTTGACTCTGCTAACCAGACAGCACCACCTCGGCCCCTAGTTGACTCTGCTAACCAGACAGTTGGCACCACCTCGGCCCCCTAGTTGACTCTGCTAACCAGACAGTTGGCACCACCTCGGCCCCTAGTTGACTCTGCTAACCAGACAGTTGGCACCACCTCGGCCCCTAGTTGACTCTGCTAACCAGACAGTTGGCACCACCTCGGCCCCTAGTTGACTCTGCTAACCAGACAGTTCGCACCACCTCGGCCCCTAGCTGACTCTGCTAACCAGACAGTTGGCACCACCTCGGCCCCCTAGTTGACTCTGCTAACCAGACAGTTGGCACCACCTCGGCCTCCTAGTTGACTCTGCTAACCAGACAGTTGGCACCACCTCGGCCCCCAAGCTGACTCTGCTTACCAGACAGTTAGCACCACCTCGGCCCCTAGTTGACTCTGCTAACCAGACAGTTGGCACCACCTCGGCCCCTAGTTGACTCTGCTTACCAACAGTTGGCACCACCTCGGCCTCCTAGTTGACTCTGCTAAACAGACAGTTGGCACCACCTCGGCCCCCAAGCTGACTCTGCTTACCAGACAGTTGGCACCACCTCGGCCCCTAGTTGACTCTGCTAACCAGACAGTTGGCACCACCTCGGCCCTTAGCTGACTCTGCTAACCAGACAGTTGGCACCACCTCGGCCCCTAGTTGACTCTGCTTACCAGACAGTAGGCACCACCTCGGCCTCCTAGTTGACTCTGCTAACCAGACAGTTGGCACCACCTCGGCCCCCAAGCTGACTCTGCTTACCAGACAGTTGGCACCACCTCGGCCCCTAGTTGACTCTGCTAACCAGACAGTTGGCACCACCTCGGCCTCCTAGTTGACTCTGCTAACCAGACAGTTAGCACCACCTCGGCCCCCTAGTTGACTCTGCTAACCAGACAGTTGGCACCACCTCGGCCTCCTAGTTGACTCTGCTAACCAGACAGTTAGCACCACCTCGGCCCCCTAGTTGACTCTGCTAACCAGACAGTTGGCACCACCTCGGCCCCTAGTTGACTCTGCTAACCAGACAGTTGGCACCACCTCGGCCCCTAGTTGACTCTGCTAACCAGACAGTACGCACCACCTCGGCCCCTAGCTGACTCTGCTAACCAGACAGTTGGCACCACCTCGGCCCCCTAGTTGACTCTGCTAACCAGACAGTTAGCACCACCTCGGCCTCCTACTTGACTCTGCTAACCAGACAGTTGGCACCACCTCGGCCCCTAGTTGACTCTGCTAACCAGACAGTTGGCACCACTTCGGCCTCCTAGTTGACTCTGCTAACCAGACAGTTGGCACCACCTCGGCCCCTAGTTGACTCTGCTAACCAGACAGTTCGCACCACCTCGGCCCCTAGTTGACTCTGCTAACCAGACAGTTGGCACCACCTCCGCCCCCAAGCTGACTCTGCTTACCAGACAGTTGGCACCACCTCGGCCCCTAGTTGACTCTGCTAACCAGACAGTTGGCACCACCTCGGCCTCCTAGTTGACTCTGCTAACCAGACAGTTAGCACCACCTCGGCCCCTAGTTGACTCTGCTAACCAGACAGTTGGCACCACCTCGGCCCCCTAGTTGACACTGCTAACCAGACAGTTGGCACCACCTCGGCCTCTAGTTGACTCTGCTAACCAGACAGTTGGCACCACCTCGGCCCCCAAGCTTACTCTGCTTACCAGACAGTTAGCACCACCTCGGCCCCTAGTTGACTCTGCTAACCAGACAGTTGGCACCACCTCGGCCCCTAGTTGACTCTGCTTACCAGACAGTTGGCACCACCTCGGCCTCCTAGTTGACTCTGCTAACCAGACAGTTGGCACCACCTCGGCCCCCAAGCTGACTCTGCTTACCAGACAGTTCGCACCACCTCGGCCCCTAGTTGACTCTGCTAACCAGACAGTTGGCACCACCTCGGCCTCCTAGTTGACTCTGCTAACCAGACAGTTAGCACCACCTCGGCCTCCTAGTTGACTCTGCTAACCAGACAGTTCGCACCACCTCGGCCCCTAGCTGACTCTGCTAACCAGACAGTTGGCACCACTTCGGCCCCCTAGTTGACTCTGCTAACCAGACAGTTCGCACCACCTCGGCCCCTAGCTGACTCTGCTAACCAGACAGTTGGCACCACCTCGGCCCCCTAGTTGACTCTGCTAACCAGACAGTTAGCACCACCTCGGCCTCCTAGTTGACTCTGCTAACCAGACAGTTGGCACCACCTCGGCCCCTAGTTGACTCTACTAACCAGACAGTTGGCACCACCTCGGCCTCCTAGTTGACTCTGCTAACCAGACAGTTGGCACCACCTCGGCCCCTAGTTGACTCTGCTAACCAGACAGTTCGCACCACCTCGGCCCCTAGTTGACTCTGCTAACCAGACAGTTGGCACCACCTCGGCCCCCTAGTTGACTCTGCTAACCAGACAGTTGGCACCACCTCGGCCCCTAGTTGACTCTGCTAACCAGACAGTTGGCACCACCTCGGCCCCCTAGTTGACTCTGCTAACCAGACAGTTGGCACCACCTCGGCCTCCTAGTTGACTCTGCTAACCAGACAGTTGGCACCACCTCGGCCCCCAAGCTGACTCTGCTTACCAGACAGTTAGCACCACCTCGGCCCCTAGTTGACTCTGCTAACCATACAGTTGTCACCACCTCGGCCCCTAGTTGACTCTGCTTACCAGACAGTTGGCACCACCTCGGCCTCCTAGTTGACTCTGCTAACCAGACAGTTGGCACCACCTCGGCCCCCAAGCTGACTCTGCTTACCAGACAGTTCGCACCACCTCGGCCCCTAGTTGACTCTGCTAACCAGACAGTTGGCACCACCTCGGCCTCCTAGTTGACTCTGCTAACCAGACAGTTCGCACCACCTCGGCCCTCTAGTTGACTCTTCTAACCAGACAGGTGGCACCACCTCGGCCCCTAGTTCACTCAGTTAACTAGACAGTTGGCACCACCTCGTTTCCCTAGCTGACTCTGCTTACCAGACAGTTGGCACCACCTCGGCCGCCTAGCTGACTCAGCTTACCAGATAGTTGACTGTGTCCTTAGATCTTAGTCCTTATCAGTGCTGCTGGTGCCTACCCCGACCTACCAGATCATTCTGGGACTCTTCAGTCACCCAGGGACCCCGTGATCCCATGGAGGCCTACCCACCCTCTCCTAGCTGTCCAGGCTAGTGACCGGAGCTGTGTTGCCGCTCACTACGTCAGCGCTTAACAGGGCAAGGGAACCCTCTTCCAAGCTTGATCCAGACGGTATAAGAGCATCGCTTTCAAGTGCGAGACCGACACCAATCTGATCCTGGGCCGACAGAGAAAATCTCAGCGGGAATCCATTCGCTTCAAGGATCATCCCGCACACCACAGAATGCCATCTCGTTACGTTGCCCAACTCCATGTCAGTAGCAAAACCATTTTGGGAACGCCAGATCTCAGTATGGCTTTCCGACCGCCGTTATCACCGTGTCCAAAACCACGTCTGTCAGTTGCACTATTCTGCTCTTTGATCCGCGATCCAATGTTCTTCACCCAAGAACGAGATTTAGATCATTCTTCTAAACGTTGCGCTAACACATAGATCTACGTTCGCGTGAACTATAGTTCATACATTTCCAATCTGCGACGACAGGCAGCAGCATTGTCGAAGAAATTATAGGTGCATTTCTATTGGTGGGCTGGTACGAAATGAAGTAGCTACAATCGACTGTGACACAGCGAGCAAATGGTTAATGAGATTGCTACAAGATAGCGGCAGCTCATATAGTCGCTGCCACGTCTTTAGAATTTTAATAACGACTGAAAACACATGTTGGTACTTAAAAGTTAATGCAAAACGAAGCAGTCGGAAATATGGATAGGTTTTTTGCCCTTGGGGCTTTATAAAATATCGCATCTACGTTCCGCCGCTACCTAATGATTTGCCAGAGTTGAGACACAGAATTGAAGAGGCAATTTCTGCCATTACTCCGATGGTGTTAACCAAAGTGTGGGAAGAATTGGAACATTTTGAACATTTTCAAAATAAACTAGGTTAGTTTACCTTCAGTTAGATGTATTATTTGTTGTGAATAGTCTAAAACCTGTTATAAAATACCATTGACAAAGGGACATTCTTTTATGGACATCCTGTACAGTTTGTCTGCATTTACAACCAGACTTTTCTTTTTGGCTCTTATCGACAAAAGAAGTTTATTCCACATTTGACTCAGCTGATCAGATAACACATACTGCAACTCAGCGCGTCCGTGATTCGTCCTTAAATAACTACTACACGTAAAATAATATTATTCTAATCATTAGAACGGATTGCAGACTATCTTAGGGCGGTATTCCAAGACATTCGGGTAAGGTAGCGAATAATTACTACCCTGTTGGGATACAACCGTAACCTTACTCGTCGACCGTATTCGGTGTTCAAATCCAATCCCTGTTAGGTAACGAAAAATCAACCGTTTTTAATAAACCTTTCCCTGCACGAGGCTAGAAACTGTTTTCAATCAATTCTAGCGGACGTTTGGTAAACATTGATACACTTGATACGCCAAAAATCCTACAGATAGCAGCACTATCGCGCGAATTAAAGGGTGTATTTTAATTTTCTCAAGTACTTTTAAAGTTGCGATTATTTGTTTTTTTATAGCCATTCAAGTGTACACAATGTATTTCAGGATAGTTTCGCTATCATAAAGTTTCATTTGGCACACCAACACGCTTGGTACGTCCCCCGATGATCATAAAAATGACTATATACGAGTTAATGGCGCCAGATGTGGTTCAGCCAACTAGACGAAATCAACTAAAAAGTAAGCTCTGCGCTTGCGCGGAATTTGAGCAATATAACGGCAACGGAGAGACACGAAAATTCGTTGCCTAAAAATAAGGGATTGCTGGTGTCCTATCGTGCACATAGAATATGGTTAGGGTACGAGTGAAGCATATTCAACACCGCAACCCTTATTTTTGTTTCTTGGAATACCGGCCTTAGTGCAAAACATGTTTGCAATAATTCATCTCTAATCGTTTGAGACCGGAAAAATTCGCGGATTCATTTCGCGATAGGCTAGAATCTAAATACCTTTTTGCTGCTTCAGTGATTGGGCCACAGTTTATCGTAAAGACTTCAACAGAAGAAGTATCGAATCACGAGCATCCCAGTTAACAGGTGTCACGAGTCGTCAGTAGCCAATGAGCAGATGTAATTTGTCCGAGTGCATAGAGGATCATGGAGTTTATTCAATAGGTCAGTGAAATCGCGAATTTTTCCGGTCTCTACTAATCATTAGGGCCCGGTATTTTTTTTTTTTTCGAAATCATATGATCGATTATTAGACTGCAATAAAACATGACCGTGCTAGTAATTGTTCACTTGTAATTGGCGACCGTCTGCAAGAGAAGCTATTTCCCTGTTTGGCCTGACCATTCAGGACGCATTTGCTTCCGCACTGGACGGTTGTGTTCGGTGTGCTGGCAGTAGACATGCGCCTGAAATAAACCCCAGCCAACCACGAAAAACACAGACAATGCTACAAAGTTTTAACACGCAGCTGGTTTGGAAATCTTTTCGCGAAAAGTGCATGACCCTACCAATCATTAGAGGCCCGGAATTTTTGTGTATTAACTTGGTGTAAAACTAAGATGCACAGTATTGTGTATACTTGATTTGCATGTGCTTTCCTATTGGCTGATTGATTACTGCAGAAATGCGCCTTATTTTGGGTGGGCCGGTGTGATTCGGACACTCCACCGCTGGCTGGCAGTTGACTGTCCTACAGTCGTAGAGGGAGTGGCGAGAGGATTCTGATCGGATCATGTTAAAAATTCAAAAATGTACATATTTGCAGTCTACGTTATTACCAAAACAATCCGCGAAATTTCCGTGTCTCAAAAAATGATTATTCAATCGGTGTCCTTTCACGCAAACAGATTCCTAATACATAATCGCATCAACCGTAGACTGTTAAAGATTATTGGGTGGCACAATAACAATTAAAAATTCTGTATGAAAATATTCCGCATCTTCAATTATACGTAATACTTGCTCAACACTCGTTACCATTATTGCGCAACTTGCAAATATTGCGTAGTATTACTGAACATGCATTGGCCCCCTGAGAGCCGTCTACCAAATACTGCATTATTGCCATTCGCATAATTTTGACATTATTGAGCTGGGACAGCCCTGGGTGCAATTTTCCGTGCAGATAAATAACCCACACGTTAAGCGTAGCGCCCATTGTAATGATCCGCATAAAACAAACGACTGCAGTACTAATGCGTGAAATGGTCGGTTCAGAAAATGTTATGGCCGTGCACTTGATGTTTTATTATTGTATTTACTCTCCCCTCCTCCTCCGCACCCTTTTCAAATTGCTTCTGTAGGGAAGTAGCTGTATGTCATCGTGATCTGTGTTCCCGAACACAATATCTACTTACAAATTCCATCGTATGGGTAATACACCAGTCAAAAGGCATTTTGTCTTGCCTAGATTTTGATTAAATTTCAAGCCAGGGTTGGCAACCGGGGCCATTTGAATTTTTCACGCTACTTTCTAAGAGGTATTGCATACACGTTCTAAATTCGTAAATGGGTCGAGTTATGCTAGCAAAGGCACTTCTTTCTTTAACTGTTTATATGTTCACTTACAAGCGGGTTTATAAACATGTCATGCAGCTTCAATCAATGGTTAATGATTTTAAAGAATGTTTCAGACGTAAGGCACCTCTCAAGGACCCCCCCAAAAAAATGTGTAAACGTAACATAAATTTTGTGCATTGTATGTAGTCATCATATCTCAGTTCGTAGCCTAGGTATTCATACATGTGAAGAACGGGCTACTATTTGTTAATAATAGTCGATATTTCAGAATATCCTTAATATTTCTTGGCTGCGATAATTTGCTGCTGCCTGATATTTAATTAAGACAGTAAAAATCTCTACTCATGATTTTTTTTTCTCTGTGTCATATGGATTCCTCTTTATCACTGTAATATGTTTAAATCACTAATCTCAGCCATGATCGTAAAAATAAAACTGTTACTTTAATTGTCAAATTTCCCATCGTAAATTCCTGCTGCACTAACAAGTTCTTGCTGACAAAATTATTATTACATACACGTAGAAAACAGTTACATATTACAGATTTAAAGAAAATCGTATTTTTTTATTAAAACGCAACATTAAGTTTTGTCTCTCAGCTAAAATCATCAAGTTTTACTAATGGCTGTGGCAGTGCCGTTTCAATATAATTAATTTCTTAATTTCTTAGCTGTAACGATTCCAGTAAAATTTATTATTTTATGTTTCCCGAAAAAAAGTAGATAAATCACACAAGGCACTTATTGCGAACTAAAAATATAGTATGGTATAATGAATGATATATGAAATGAACGTTATATTTTATAGAAGTTAAAGAATTTTGTTTGAGTATAATATACGACAGTTGGATGGAAGAAGTAATTATTTTAGATGTATAAACAAAGGCAGTTTTAAAAAGGTTTATGTTTTTTTTATTTATTTGGAAATCATTTTTTTAATGTGAAGCTTATTTACAGCTGGTAGGGTAAGTCGAGGCGATGACTCATCAGAGCGTAACGAAAAGTGCAACGCGCAGGAGTGAAGCGCTCAATTGCGGAGAGGATGAATAAAGTAGAGTCAGACAACTGTAAGACTCTGCGCAGGTTTTTAGACGCCATGTTTGGTACTATTGTGCACCTCCATTGTGTTCTATATTGTTTAGTAATATCATTCAAGTAGATTATTGAAGTGCTCGGCGACTACGCACTCGTTTTTGTTCTTATAGTGTCATTACTTTCGATAGTGTTCAAATTGCAGATGACGGGTATGGTGTGCAATTCTTCTGAAGCATTTTCATTAACCTTTCTTCACTTCCCACTTACCAACTACATAAGTGTCTCTAATTACCATTAATTTGCGCGACGTTGTGCTAATTATCCTCCTCCGTTTTACACCTTGTATTCAAACTAAATGTGTCGCCGTGCTTTGAGTGACCGTGTGCTGTCTCTGACGTGTCTTAGATTTCAAGGCCACAGATGTAAACTGTGTAGGAACTTAAGTGTATTTGGCTTATATCACACACACAAAAAAATCTGTACTTTTAAAAAAAGATTCATTTGAAAACCATTTGCCAAAATAAAAGTCTATAACACTACAAAAAATATATTGAAACTTTGTACAAAACATGATTGTGGTTATTTTAGCATTTATATGAAAAACGTTTTTCGAGATAGTACTGAGTTTTTCTTACAAAAATTGACGCATAATATTTTTATAATTAATGTTTCATTTAAGCATAATTTTTTAAAACTATGGAAAAGAAATTCAATATATTGGACATTTTTTGTTTCACCAACCTTATTATGTGCACGATTTATAGGTGTTGGAAAGCTATTCAGGGAATGATTTACAAATATATTTAACTATTGTAGGTACTGGGACAACACAAGGCATAAATTCCCGCGTAAGAATCCGAACCCAGTGTTACTGGGTTGTGATACAGTTGTTTTCATGTAAATGTACAGATTTGTTAGTATATTTACTTTTACATGAATATTTCTGTTCCATTTACAAAAAAAATATCAAGTGCATAGTTGTTCATCGTTTAAATTAACGAGCAAACATTAAGAGTCAAGTGAAGAAACAACACAACTTCTCGACCACACCGGACCGTTTAATTGGGTCAGCGGTGCTTTGGTTGGCGGCGTGTGTCAGGGTTCAGATACCGGGATGGATGCCTGAGCCAGTGTTACAAGTTTGGCCAGAGGGGACCCCAGCCAATTTTTCTGGCGTAAATCTGGTTTACTTTTATAACCACGTCAGCTGAAACATTATTGTGTCTCTTCCCATCAACCGCATTCACAAGTTTGGCGGAGGGTGAAGTTTCTGAAATTTAACTCGTTAGAAAAAAACTCATTAATTTCCATAGCTGCTTGATTTTAAAGTATAAAATTATTATCAGCTGGTAGAATTATCTGCCGTATTTCAGAATGGGCACATGGTAATAAAATTTTCAAATTGGCATTAACTGTAGGAATTTGGTTAGAAATTTTAGTTGACATATGATTTCATTTTCAGGTGTAATTCAATGTAATAAGCGCAACTCCCGGCAGTTTGTTTTTTCACAAACTCGGTTGAGAATTGCAATTTGTTTCAAACAAACAAATGCATGGATTTAATATTCTGCACGTAAGACATAGTCACTATGCCTGTGGTGATGTAAACTCTCAAAATATGTTGGAGGACGAAATGAAAGAAAAGTGTGATACTACACAGTATTTATTTTTTGTGAATGGAAATGAAATCCTCCTTAAAACTCCAAATTTTCGTAAATTTGTACATTTACATGAAAACAACTCTTGTAACTACAAAAGAGTGTTTGCTGTAATACTGGATTCAGTTTCTTACCCGGGAATTTATGCTTTGTGTTGTCCCAGTACCCCCAATAGTTGAAGTTAGTTGTAAACCATTCTCTGAATAGCTTTCTAGTATTAACTGCGCACATTAATAAGCACAAGACCAGACAAATTTCAGTTATTGAATAGTCGATTGTCTTTTCCGTGGTTTAAAAGAAATGCTTAAATGAAACCTCAATTAGAAATATAAAATTATGTACCAATCTTCGTAAGAAATACTCAGTGCTATCGCGAAAAAAGTTTTTCATATGTGATAAATTAACCATAGCCATGTTTTGTAAATAGTTAGACTATATTTTTTGTAGTACGTGGAAGAGAGTGTAAGCGCTCGTGATATCACATCACTTTCTAGACGCGCTGTTGAGCAGCAACCGTCCGTAAGCTATGGAAATTAGCCTCCTCCTTCCCCCTTTCATCGTCTTTCACGCAATCTACCCAACCTCCTCCAGAGACTAGTGTTAATTACATAACCAATGTTTTTGTGCCTCGTGGTTTCAAAGCGACCGGAAGCAGACCCCGCGGGAGGCCACTTATCGATTGTGAGGCCACTCGAGATCCTACCCTCCCTCCTCCCTCCCTCAAAGAGTCATCATCCTCGGCAACAGAGGTCCTCTTTTAACGACGCCGAAGCTCTTGGCGCTAGTGATGGGTCGTTCGTTAACGATTCGTTCAAAAAGAACGAATCTTTGAGAGAACGAAATCTTGCGATTCGTTCGCGATGTAAAGAACCGGCTCTTTGAGAGCCGGTACCTTGAAAGATTCGGTAGAACGAAAATGCGGAGAGAACGAGAGAACCAACCGGCTCTTTGAGAGCCGGTACCTTGAAAGATTCGGAAGAACGAAAACGCGGAGAGAACGAGAGAACGAGATGAGAGAACCGGCCACGCGCCCGGTCTGATTCGTTCGTGAAATGATTCATGACGTCAGGAGTCTGAAGAATTAGTAATCACAGCGTGAGCATGTTCATAAGAGCAAACGATAACTGATCAAATAAAATAGGGTAACATGAAAAGTATCTATACCTGAAAATGTCAACTGTTAAGTAGTGGTTTAAAATTGCGTTTTCACATTCACATACACAAATTTGGGGGGAAAAAAAACATGAATTAAAAATAACAGGGAAAGTAACTACAAATGTTCACACTTACCATTTAGGTGTTAATTAATGTACCTACTTCATTTTTCTCTCTTCATACTGAATCGCAGTAGTAGTATTCAATTTTTGTCTTTTTTCTCTAAATGTGTTGGTCTACATGTAAACACTTTACTCTCTCTAGAGTGTAAATAGCCTGTATATTAATATTTGTAACTTAAAAAGTAATACAATATAAATAATCTTGTTTCATATACGCAACTGTGATTCACTGGCTACGAAAAGCAATGTTCAAGTACTAGCTATAATAGTGCGATTACAAATTAAAGTTAAGAAAGATCACTTTCGTACCTAACATTATTAGATTTAATGCTCCCGTATTATATAGAATCACTGCATGAAGCATTTGCAGCGATCAACAGTCAATAATTTTATAACAGTCAGTATACAACTAGACGTTTGAAATTTCATTTACCCATGCAGAGTAGATAAAGATAACCACCCACGCGATCCAGCCTCCTCTCGTTATCGGGTCACGCGATAACGAGGGGAGGCTGGAAGCAAACACGTAGCCAATACTCTAAAGGATGAACGAGTTACGACACCTGATAAAAGAGCCAGATCCTATTCACAGAAAAGAACGAAATGACCGAGATGAACGAATCGTTCTGAACGAATCTTTCACGGAACTGATCCGAAAGTACCGGTTCGGTCAAAAGAACCGTTCTGCCCATCACTACTTGGCGCCCGTGTGTGTCAGCGGGCGCGCTCTCTCCCGCGGCCGCGCGTCGCTCCAGACCAGGGGTGGCCAACCTGCGGACATCGCGTGGTCTGGCATCCCCAACCTGGCATGCCACACACCCCTGTTCCCGGAGGCGGTCGCCGAGTCCGTCTGCCGGCTGCTCGATGTCCGGTGATTGCGCGCACGAAAAAAATTACTTTATGGGAAGTGAGCGGGAAAATTTCGCGGACAAGCTTTCAGATTCAAATACACGTAACTTCAAGCTACGTTTTCAGTTGGCTCACTGTTTGTATGGACGACTACTCTGGGCCAGTTGATAACCCTCGACCGAAGGAGTATCGAATCACAGGCAAGCGCCAGCTTGAGACGACTCGCAAGTCAGCAAGCAGCCAATGAACTGACGTTGTTTGCCCGTATGCAGAGAGGACTTATTTAGTCTCCTGAAGGTCATCGAAACAGTGAATTTTTCCAGTCCCTTCTTATGGTTTGAATGTACTATTTCTCATATCCAAATACAGAATTAGATTTTAAAAAAAGTATCGCGAAACCGAATGTATGTATATCTCAAGGGCCAGGAATTAGATATCTAATATTTGAGCCAAAATAACGAATTTTAAGTTTTGAAGGTACATTCAACATATGAAGTGTTTAAATAAAAGCATATTTATATGTTAATTATTTTAAACAATATTTATTTACTATCAAAAATGTTCCCACACGTGCCAAACAAAGATTTCCAGAGCATATGTAGCTGGTGACAGGTACCTTCTGACCTAGTCCTTGTCATATACACAGGTGATATAGTCTGTCTCACGCTTAGATTTCAGTACAGAGGAAATGGCGCACACGGTTGTCAGATTGATACAACCCGTCTTGTGAATATTAAAAAAAAAAATTATTTTGAACACCATCTTTAACCATAATAATTTTTATAATATTTTAAATTTTGCCTTTTCTTGATTTTTCTAATTCTAATTCAGTGCTAAACACTCATTATTGTTTCACAGGAGTAACTTCTTGTAGCAACCGATCACAATTAATAACAAGGTATTCTTGATTATGCACAAACAGAGCCAACATTTCTAATATTAAATTACTAGCTGCAGTACCCGGCGTTGCCCGGGCTGAACACAGGATGAAGGGGACCTTTTTTGAAATCAGATGTAGTTAGTAATGTCTTCTTAATTTGAATGCCAAGTGTGCAAAATAATTTCTATCACTTTCAGATCCCGACAGACGTTGTTCTGCCAGTGTATAGTTATTTACCTGTATACATCTAAAAATTGGTGGTCTGTATGTAATCGAGACTCTATACAGCACTATAAAAAAAGCTTAAAAATAAGAGATTACTAATATTGAAAAGATTCCATTATCTAGCTAACGCTCGGCATGCATTGCAGTGCCTCATTCAGTTTTGTTTTGTAATATGTTTGAAGTAGTTATACATATACAAATCATCAATCCATCTCTCTAACTATATATTTATCTCTATTTACATCTATATATATGTATCTCTCTATCTCTATTTATCTCTTTATATCTGCATATATACATCCCACTATCTGTATATCTTCTATATATAAATCTCTATATAGCTCTATACATCTATATATCTCTTTATCTAACCCATTTCATTCTCTATACCTCTCTCTATCTCAACTTATCTCTCTGTCTCTCTCTACCTCACTATATTTATATATATCACTCTATATCTGTCTCTCTTTTATATTTAAATAAATTGTGTCATGCGTGCGCACTTATACAACAAAAACAGACGAAGTGCCGCTATATAATATGAAATAAACACTTTTTTTGAAACGATTCGTGCTCCAACTATTGCAAAATAGTTATACCCTCTCAGAAACCTTCACGGGCATGCACATAACAACTCACCAAAATTTCATCGCAATCGGATGAATGGTATAGGAACGCATACGCACAAACAAACGAAAATTAAATACATGACAAACGCATCAAACGATGGCGCGTGTAAAATTCAAGGCAACTCTATCTATTGACGAAGTTAAGAACAAAACTGTTATTAGCGCCTTTTTTCTGCTAGCCGCTGTGAGCTCCACTAAGCGGGCTGGTTTCACCAAGGAGAAAAATATGAATTTGCCAGACCTTACTATGTGTATGATCGTGTGGCAGACATAGAGAAATGACACTCACTCACTATTTGTATGTCTATTACCTATGATTTTTTCTGTTATAAAATTATCAAATGGAACTATCACTTTTTCACTCCCTTAAGGATGGAATTTCATATTAATATGTGGTCTATGTGTTAATCCAGGTTATGAGCTCGCTGTAGGCCAAATTTCATCCAGATCCGTTCAGCCGTTCTGGCGTGATTGAGTAACAAACATCCTTCCATCCAAACTTTCACATTTATAATATTAGTGGGATTTATTTCGAAACATTTGTTTACAAAAATCGTTCAAACCATGATTGCGTATTTTTTTTGTGACGTCCCCTTAGAGTAAGAATTAAATATTATCAGATGTTGCTCTTGATGAAATACAGCACAAAAATGTATTTCCAAAATTCAAATTCCAAAATTTCCTTTAAAAAACATAATGTTTCAAATACATCTTTAAAAATTCATTATATTATTTAGGTGCATCTAAAACGGTTGTGCTCTATAGCGTATATCTGACAACAGAACACACCGAAACAAAGACAACGCTAATGGCAGAAACCCGTGCATTGGAAAGAGAGAAAAGGTCAATTATAATGCACATTGCAAATTAAGGGTGAGACATGCTATATTGTTTGAATTTATAAATTTCCCTTCCCTTCATATATTTTCCTAGAATATGAAATCTTTGTAATACTAAATATTGATGTTATTTATGATTTTATTGGTCAATCCATAGCATCATAACAACTGAGTCATCAACTTTGAGCGTATATAATTCCGTGTAATACGAAGTGTAAGAAAGCAATTGCTATTGTATTTTTTTATTAAAATTTTGAAAGACTATGCTATCTTGTTTGACCTCAGCTTTTTTTAGTGGCTGTTAGGCCTGGTTCATAAACTTCGCAAGAACCCAAGACGCAAAATGTTAGCACCCACATTATTGAGTAACGGTTTATAAACTACAAAAGGTGCAGTAACGCAATGCAAGTATGGTTCAACTTCCAACTGTCTTGCGTTTTCGTTTGCTTTGCCGGTGGCCATATGTGAAGATAAATGTTCCGACACAGACAAAATGTGCATTATACAATAAATGTGCAAATTATTTTATTTTGAAGATAAAAATGAATTTTTAAAATAAGCATTGGGAAGACAATTTTTTTCTGCTGTTTTACAATTTTATGGTGTATAGGGTTATTGACGTCTTGAGGCTTCCGTGCTTTACAAACGACCGTGGTTTTCTTTCGTTGGTTGCACAAAGCAAGGAAGAAAGAGTCGAAACTCAATGCTATAACTAACCCTCTTATGATCTTTGGAAATCAGCGAACTGTGACTGCATTAATAAGCAACTTAACAACTAAAGTCGTTAAATTTTCGAAAGTAAATGTTAGCAACATTGACCTTTTTGTGGTCGTTCGTTGCTGGGAATATTCACCATAAATGTTTAAGATTATATATTTTGCATTACGGAACAACCAAAACACAATGTTAAAATGCTTTATCTTTTGTTTCAGAAATTAAAAACTACATAGCCGCAAAGTATGAGTGTTGAAAATCATAACTCAAGTTTTAATTCCCAAAAAAAAAAAAACATACATACGTGCACACGTCTCTACATGTGCCATGGCAGCCATGCTTATTTCATTACTGCCAAGATAATTCAACATTGTCAAAAATTATTCCAAGGTATATTTTGCAATTATACTTAATACGTCACTCCGTTAATACACCATTCCATAAATTCTAAACTAATAATGTTTATAAAATTACTTTTTATTTAAGTTACTTATTATATTGAAGAATTTTATGTTTTCTTTAAATATAAAACTTAATTTTTTGGTGTTGGCATTGTTAAACCGCACAGCTTTTTTAATGGCAATATTCCACCTATACAGTTGCGCCTCCTGATTGGTTACGTGTTGCGCAGTCGCCGCCGATCCATCATATTGCCATCCGGGGCAGTTAGTGTGTGCGAGACCAGAAACCGAAGTTTCTATAACTCGCTTAGTGCATTGTAAATCAGGTGCACCCCACACTTTTGTAGAATCACTTGGATCAACGGGCGGGGCGCGTGTCTTGTGGGATAAGTTTGGCACACGGGCCTGTGTGTGCGCTGGTAGGTTGTGTAATGCTAGAAAAAATTACGTGTACCTAATTCGGCGGGGGAGAGAAGCTCCCCACCAGCTAGATCGGCTAACTGGCGTGATGTAGTGTCGTGTTGGTGTGCAATAGAGGCTTGTCGGTGTGCTGTGTTGCGCAGTCCCGACGTTGCGTCCCTTATAAACCCGGTCTAGCGCTACTGCGCCAGACTGGCGTCGCTGGTCTAGACGGTCCGAACGTCTTCTTCACGTAACTCCATCACTCTCTCTCTCTTTCTCTCTCTTATACGTGTATCGTGACTTCGCTTTTTGATTTTTGACCTAGTCTCCGACCGCTTTCAGGCAAGCGTCTCCTCGCCTCACCTTTTTTACCTTCCCTCGCATCCAGTAATATCTATCTTCATTTGTATGTTTGTTTTTTTTGTGTTGTTTCCTCGTACCTGGTTTCTTTTGTTCCTTTTACTTTAAAGCTAATTTCTTTTAAGATGCTAATCTTTTTCTTAACGCGTATTTCATGTCATTAGTGAACCACTTTAAACATTCTCACAATAGGCGTTACTTGCTCCCTTTTTTTCCAAACAAGTTTTTTTAGTCTTTTCTGACTTCTTAATATTACTTATTTACATTTTCATTCAACATCTGTGCTCCTCCTTATAGCTCAGAATTACGTAACATGGTTTCCTGCAACAGTAAATTTTCTCACCAAAAAAAAGAATAAATAAATAAATACTGTTTGCGAACTATCCAGAGATATTAAAACATTTAATGGTATATTCTAAAGTTTACTCGTAATAAGTTTACTAATTTTGTACACGGCAACAGAATCCTAACAAAACAACAGACTCCCTCTTCTTCCTTCCCGCGTGTTCGTTCACGCTGTTAGCAATGCAACACACAACTCGGAAGTCGTGATCAGCAGTATTTTCTGCGAAGATGCAGTTACTTGGAGCTAAGAAGAACCTTTAGTTATTAGTAATTGCTAATGGCGTCACGATCTGTTTTTTACAAGTAAGATATCCCTTGCATACGAACTATTCTCTAAGCAAGAAGTAAGTCTTCGTGAATAAATTCAATCTGCAGACATTAACACTCGGTCTCACACAAGCTGATTTGGTTATTTAATTTCATTGTGATTGCTATTAATTTAAGAGCGTTTCCTGTTTATTTACTCAAATAGCTCTCTTCCATTTTTAGGGGGGTCGCAAATTTTCTCACCAGATATTTACTAGAAGTTACTTTCGAGCTGTGAAAGGTCACGCAAGTAGTCGTAATCACGAGCGTTCGCGTGACCTTTGCCCGCTCTTAGATGATCTTTAGTAAATATCAGGTAAGCAGATTGAGACAAAAACAAACACAAAAGAGCTATTGCGATATACTTATTGTTAAAAGCCCTCAAACAAGGTATAAACGTGCGCAAACCGCGAGAAAATGTTTAGGTATTGTAATAGTATAATCTTCACTTTTGTTTGAATTAAATTACCACTGGAATTTTTTTGACGTGGCAACGTCTAATAAATCGATGAACGCCGGCTGCACGCACGAAAAAGTGTTCCGTTAACACATTGTCCCGTTACGCTGTGTCCCGTTACACTCATTGTACGCTTGCTCCGCATCTATCTCTCTTCCACTCGATTGGAACAACCATCGATTTGACTTTTTAGTATGCAATCATTTAATCCATGTTTAGTTATGACGTTGTCACGTTAAACTATCGTCCGAAAACCGACTTTACAGACAACCAATTTTTTTATTTCATCCGTATGTATTTATTTATTTGTTAATTATAGAAATAGTTACGTATATTTTTTTAATTTGTAAAAATATTATTTTTAATACTGAAATTATAAAACAATTCAGGTCAGATTGTATCACTTTGAGTATCGATTTTTAAATTATTCGAGGAAAGAAAAGACACATTTTTTAAAATAAAAAACTAATGTTTATGTATTTTGAAATCACCACGAGCATGCTTTTAGATAATATTATTAGCACCCTTTTTATTTTAAATTCATTTAATTAAGCATATCATGTCACTTTTGTTTGAGCTCAGTTTCAAGTACCCTTTATTTACTGATAATAAATGTTTCTTTCAAGTTGTAAAGTGCTGAGTTTACGGCAAGTTTAGGCATTCGAAAGCATTAGAACTTTAAAATGTCAATATTGCTGATAATACATATTCGTGTATCTTTGCCAAATGTCCAATAAATATTTGTACACAACGAAAAAAAACGTAAGTCTTTACAATAAACCAAGGCAAGATGAAGAATTTATTTTCAGAAGTAGGCGTAGGGCACGGAATAAGTACCAATGGCACAAGTGCCACCACAGGCACGCCAGTAATTATAGAATCTATGTACTTGATCGCTAAAAGTAACAAAGTACGAGCCTTATTTAAGATATTTAGCATCTAACCTTTTATTTTCTTTAAATAAACATGTAATTGTAAACATTTCTTTTGCTGCACACATTTCGGGTTGCAAATAATGAGTTTTTGGGTTAATAGCATCTAGTTTTATTTTTATCTATTATTATTACTAAGTCAAGATTCTTTGGTAGCACGTCATAGCCACAAATGTTTTTTTCTATAAAAATGGCACGTTTCACCAATAAAGGTTCGCCATCCCTGGCCTAGTGTTAGACTTAATGACATTGAAAAAAATGGCTTGTTTTATTTTAAAGAAGCAAATAATGAATTATCTGTGATGACAGCTGTAAGCTGGATGGGCAAAATTGTTGAACGCTAAATGTATATGTTATATAGATTTTGCCGTGATTTACGGTAAAAATAATTTTGAGAGCTAGCTTCCTTTATCCTTTACAGGCCTACATGTTACGAACTATTCAGTTTCCCCTGTTCTCACAGGGTAATGATCCTTGTGTTTTACATTCATGCGTCGATAAGGGAGAAAAGGGAGAAGTGAAATCACAATTGGTAAGACTCAGTTTCTAAAACACATCCCTCCATCCTGTTTTTTTTTTTTTTTCATGACTTCACTCAAGGCAGACACTGAAACTACACCTTGCTGAAAGCCATGCCGACTTGAAAAACATCAATTCCCTTACATGTGTGGTGTCGATGAGACATTCGACTATAATAAATTTAAATTTTTAAATTTCGACAAACGCGAACAATTGACTATCCCGCCAAACACCACTTTGATGAAGAGTGGTTTATAATGAAAAATTAAAGGCAAAGTTTCGTATCGCATTTCAAGTTAATCCCTTGATCCCGTTGGCACAGTCGGGAATGCATTATTGATCCTGTGGTACATGAGGTTTGCTTTTTTTTTTAATTTAGTACGTCAAAATATCTTGGATATAAAAAATATGTGATATAACAATTAATTATGATTGTAAAACTTAAAAAACCTAACATAATTTGTACTGTAATAGAGTTTTTATGTCCAGGATCATAAAAGAATTTCCCAGTTATAAAATTTAATAGTATCAACTGTAAGCGTTTTATTTTTTGGTTCAAAGTAAGTAACTCAGTTTTGGATAAGCGCATGCGCAAATGTTGCTTTATTGTTTTCTCGCTTGCAGCGCCACCTATGCAAAATGGCGATTATTAGTGAGAATATATTTGGCAACAGTATGAAACCTTCTCCCAATTGGAATCTCTTTGTACGATAGTGTTTGAACGTCGAAGTCCCTGACCGTTGGAATGGTCGTAATGGTCGAGACGACAGAGCTCATTTTCGCTGGCCTCCGCGTTCACCTGACATAACGCCATATGATTTTTTTTTCCTTTTTTTTTTTTTTTGGCTTTATAAAATATCGAGTCTACGTTCCGCCGCAACCTAATGATTTGCCAGAGTTAAGACATAGAATTGAAGAGGCTATTACTTCCATTACTCTGGACGTGTTTACCAAAGTGTGAGAAGAATTTGACTTTAGGTTGGATGTGTGTCTTATAACTTAATAGTTATATATTGAACATTTGTAAAAAAAAAAAAAAAAACTAGGTCAGTTTACCTTCATTTAGATATGTGATTTGTTGTAAATAGTCTAAATTAAACGGTTATAATATGCCATGGAAACTGGGAAAATTTTAATGGACATTCTGTACTTATACAGGATTATAATTATATATATATTATTCTGCTGGCCGTTGGAACGCTTGTAGGTACTGGTGATTCCAAAAAAAAAAAGAAAACCATCATAAAATGCGTCCAAGGAAGCAGCTCTATTACAAGATGATTTTTATTTCGCGTAGTAGATGTCTTATACGTCTTCCTAGCGCATGATTTCTCCTTCCGTGACTCTCGCCCGGCCGTGCACGTTTCTTCCTTGCCTCCGCCGCCGATCCATCACGCATGCGTGGTGCTTGTCGCTCCAGCTGCAGCCCGCGGTCTCGTAGAGAGTGGGCCGAGTGTGCGCTCTGGTGTGCCGGCCTGGGTTACTAAGGGTATCGCGATAGTTGAAGTCGTCCGCGTGAAACAATAAGTTATTTCCTCGTGGAGCTTCCAGACTAGAGCCTGTTAGTAAATATGTGGTTGAAACAAGGCGTAGAAGGTCTGGAAGATGTTATTTATGCCTTGGCATACCAAAAAATTAGGATAAATGGTCAACAATTATAATCGCAGCAAAAAGATGGGAAAATCCAAGATGGCGGGACGGTGCTCGGCGGGGAGGGAAGCTGCCCACCGGTCAGATCGGCCAACTGGCGTGATGAAGTGTCACGTTGGTAAGCGACAGAGGCTGGTCAGAGTGCTGTGGAGCTGTGCGAGCCGCTGCTGCAACACCCAGCAGACCGGTGCATGGGTAACCTTTCGATTTCGCTCCCTGCCTCTTAATAAGAAGTGCCACACCTTGCCTTAAGATTATTTGGCACACGCGTGCCTGTGTTAACAGCAATAGAGGTGTCCGGTATTGCTCTCTGGTGTGTTTGGCGGAACCAAAAATAAATAAATAAATAAATAAATAAAGGTAAATATATAGCCAGGTTTCTCAATTACATAAGAAAACAAGAACGCATCAAACGCAAGACGCAAAAAGTTAAATAATGTGGTTTTTTTATATTCTAATACCCGTTTCTAGATTGCACTAGACCAGGGGTCGGCGACCTTTTGAGTCGGAAGAGTCAAAAAATACAATTTACAAAATTTCAAAATTTTTAAAGAGCCACAAATATTTTTCTTGCCAACAATAAATAGGCTAGTACTTGCATAAATAAAACTTTTTTTTATGAAAAAACTAATCTATTGATTTATAAGAAAAATATATACTTATACATATATAAGTAGTGTTTTTTCACAACAAATTAGATCATATATATATGGTATTATTAGATAATCACTTATTATTTAAGTAAGAAGTTAAAACCATTAAATATTTACTTACAACACTAACTTGTACTTCAATAAAAAACAATTGAGCAAACAAATTCAATTGGAGCGATGGCTTTGCATGGTTATTCAAGTAGAAAATTTAAATTTTACTAAACAATGTAACTTGTACAAAAAAAAACCAATATCATACATTTGAACAAACAAATTCAATGGGAGCGTTGGCTTTGCATGGTTTTAGAAAGTTTGGATAAATTTGACTCATAACTTGTTGTTTTAAGTTTCAAACACGACTCTAAATTTTCATTTGTTAGTTGGCTTCTTTTTACTTTTAATTATATATTAATGCAAGAGAACGCTTGCTCGCACGAATATGTCGATCCAAAGATAGTCAGCATTCCATATGCCAACTTCATCTTACTGTAGCAATCTGGAAGACTATTCCATGCGTCGAATATAAGTGCCTCAACTCACGGCATTTCTTTTAAAGCTGTCCACTTTTGTTGCGTTACGTACATACATTTCTGGACCTCCAACTCTTCCAACTTGCTTTTCAATTCTGTAAATTTTCCACTCCACAAAGCTTTACTTTTTAAATCGATCAATTTCATTTATAGAGATCCAGTATCAACTCCAAATGGCTCAATGTGAATTTCGTTACTATTTGTGTTGAGAGGATTTACTATGAATGCTAGAGTGGTTTCGTTGGTTTTGAATTGCTGAAATCTGTCAGCAAATTCATCTTTAATTTTTTTATAACTGTGATGAAGTAATTCGTGTCAACAGTTGCACTGGTTTTATCGCGATATTGCTTTGGAAATTGAAAATGAAGTAATTTACCGCTCTGAATATCTTCTGCAAAAATAACTAATTTTTCTTACCTTTACTTCGGTTTTTTTATTATTATATATATGTACATACATACCTTTGAGAAGATAATTCGCTTGTAACTCTTCTACTTGAAACAAAAAACTATACGTCACAGCCAAAGCACTGGTGAAGACGCCAAACTGTGTTGCGTCGAAAGCTAATTCAAACCTGCATAGAAACATCCGACGACGGTGTCATTCGAGAGCTTCCGCCGGACTGACGACAGTGACTGCGTGACACGGGGGAGGGGTGCGGGGAATGGCGAGTACAAGTGGCTGACAGATAGAAATGGTGCCTAATCCTCGTTCATCGATTCAGAACGATATATAAATGTTTTTTTTTATAAAATAAATAATATTTGCGTATGGAACTAAAGAGCCGCAGCTTCACATCCAGGTTGCCGACCCCTGCACTAGACGCAAAATCTAAACGCAGGCTTTCAACTTCTTGGTTTCCAGGTTTTTTTTTTACTTGTTAAACTTTCGCACAGTGAAATATAATAACTTATTTATATCAACATATTGGCTATTTTACATGGATTAGTGGTATAAATAGAAATTTGTTCTCAATTTTTTTTACTGTTTCAAGCTGTAGGCGTTGGTAGGCGTACTGCGAGTCTCGAGCCTCACTAGCGACCGTGGATTCTCTCGCGTCGCGACGGTGGCGTGTCTCGCGTGTCTCGCGTGTCTCGCGTGTCTCGCGTGTCTCGCGTGTCTCGCGTGTCTCGCAAGTCTCGCGTGTCTCGCGTGTCTCGCGTGTCTCGCGTGTCTCGCGTGTCTCGCGTGTCTCGCAAGTCTCGCGTGTCTCGCGTGTCTCGCGTGTCTCGCGTGTCTCGCGAGTCTCGCGTGTCTCGCGTGTCTCGCGTGTCTCGCGAGCCCGGCGCGGACAGTGACGAGTGTCTGTGCGCATGGAAACACACAAGATGGCCTTTTTTACGTTTTGCCTGTTCTAAGTTATGTGGTTATAACTTGCGATGGTTCTAAGTTATGTTGTTTCGGCGTTGGGTTTTTCCAAGTTTCGTGTTTCTAAATTGATGTCTCTAAGTTATGGCTGTTATAGGTTGTATGTTTCGACGTTACGTGTTTCTAAGTTGTGGCAGTTCTAGTTTGGTTGTTTTTAAGTTACGTGTGTCTAATTTATGGCAGTTATAAATTGCGTGTTTAAGCCCTATTCTACAAAGAACTAACGCGTTTTACAAAATAACAATAATGTATTTTGCCCCTTAGATTTTATAAACCATAGGTTACCAAGAACGGTGACAAAAACAAATAGTTCAGGACCTTATACAGTTTTTAGTTCGTGCTAGAATAATCCCTAACCGACCTAAGTGTCCGCCACTGTTACTGACTATTTTGTCGATCCCACCTCAATATGGCTGTTGTCCGGGCGCCCGCGACGATGGGTTCGTTGCGGCCAGAGTTGCTGCTGTTTACAATGTTCCTCTTCGGCGGCACGGCTGGGACGGTGTGTTCTCGGCAGGTCTCTCCTTCCAGTGCTGCCCTGGACGAAGCTCCTCACATAGATATGCAACAAGAAAATGATGGGTCGACGACCAGGATACCCATATGCTTGTTCCCCCGGCGACACGACCCGCCGTCCTGTGGAACTGTGTGGTTCCCGGGACCCCCGGTGTATGCTGCACGACGTCAGTCCTGGTCAGCACGAGTCATGTCACCGCCATTCCCTGGTGACGGTCCGTGCGTGCCGACCCTTGACCATCACTCGTCAGCCCTACACCGCTACTCTGCCGGTGACCTCCCGATGTAGCATCAACACCACTACGTCCTTCCGCCGTCGCTCCGCCACACATTCTCTCCTGCTTGCCGCTACAATATGGCCCGGCCTCCGCCAGACTGCGCATGCGCCGTAGCCACCCGCCTGCGCGCACCTCTACTGACGTCACTGGTCCCACGTGACGATCAAAACGGAAGGTATCCGTTTTGTGTTTCTAAGTTATATATCTATGAGATTTGTGTATCGGCGTTATATGTTTCTGAGATACATATTTCTAAGTGGCGGCAGTTCTAAGATGTGTGTATAAGTAACTTTTTATATGTTATGGTAGTTCTAAGTCGCGTGTTTCTAAGTTGTATCATTACTAAGATGTGTATTTCTGAGTTATGACTGTTCCAAGTCGCGTGTTTCTAAGTGATGGTGGTTCGGCGCTGCGTGCTTGCAAGTTGCGACAGCTCCTGAGACGCGTGTCCGTGCTGTCCGCAGGCAGGCGGATGGAGCGCTGCGACGACTCGAGCTACAACTCGACGAGCGAGGCGGAGCTGGACTCGGACCCCGAGCCCGACCCCGACGACCCCGAGCGGCTGCTGAGCGTGTGGCTGGGCGAGCTGGACAGCCTGGCCGTGGTGAGTGACTAAACCCCTGTATCACACTCCCAAGACCTTGTTGGGGCCGTGTTCCACACCGAATCCCGGCAAGGAAACAAATCGGCAACCGTTTTGATGAACGGTGCCCTGCGCGAGGCTAGAAACAGGTTCCAGCGCATTCCAGCGGACGTTTCGCAACCATCGATACAATTTTTGCGGCAGAAATTACTAGAGATCAAGGGCGTAGCCAGGAGGGGGGGGGGGGGGTTATGGGTTCAAACATCCCCCCCCCCCCTTAGCACCAAATCTTTAATTAATTTCTTATTCATCACTCAAATAAATTTCATATTAAAATTAATAAAATTTTTACCATTACAATATTTAAATTTAAGTACCAAAACCTGCTAAAATAGCACTATTTTACACCTTAAAATCCAAATTTTCCCAGGGGAGGACCCCCGGACCCCGTTTTAATACGGGGGGGGGGGGGCATGCTTCTTAACACCCCCCATACACAAATCCTGGCTACGCCACTGCTACAGATAGCAGCACCATCGTACAAAAAAAACATATATAATTTTATCAAGTACTTTTAAAATCGAGATATTTTATTGTTATGAGCATTAAATTGTATAAAATGTATTCCAGGATAGTTTCAATAACGTGTATTTTCATTTGGCACACCAATACGCTTGGTACGTCCCCCGATGTTCATGAAAGTGACTATATACGAGTTGATGGAGCCAGTTGCGGATCCGCCATCTGGACGAGATCACCGAAAAAAATTCAGCTCTGCGCATGCTCGGAAGTTTGGGCAACAGATAGGTCACGGATAGGACATAAAAATCCGTTCCCATATCTAAGGGTTTGGAAGATGTTTTGTGGATTTTGAATACGGTTAGGGTATGTGTGTAGCATAATCAACACCTTAACTCTTGGAATACCGGCCTTAGAAATCGCAGTAAATTTACGGACTTTTCAACGAAGAATCCACCTGAAACAAACGAAGATTTTTTTTTTTTTCGTGATTTCCGATAACTTTGTCTTTGCATAAACAATGCCGCATCCCAACTCCTGTGTTAGATTTTCCTATATATATAAACAAGGTAAACACACATGTGAAGAAAACAAGCGTGTTTTGGTAGTCGTATTTACAAGTTTTTTAATGTTTTTCTTACTACTATTATTATTGTGGATTCATGTTTGAATCAAGTGAACTTACTACCCCTTATTTTACTAATACGAGATTAACAAGATTCTTGTATAATTTTTTAACCGGTGTTCTATGTAAATATACAATGAAATTTTTTAACAGTGCATGTGCTGTTGCTGTACGCTTCAAAGACGAAAAATATTTCTTTACGTTGTATTAATTTACTTTTACAAGGGACTAGCGGAAGTCCTGTGTTTCACGCAGGGTGAAGAGGTAGGCTATTATTTAAGAGGAGTTTAGGATTTTTTTTAACAAGAAAGTGTCTAAATCATATACTTTTGAGCACCTTAAAAATATTAATAGGTGAAAAGTTTATGACAATAAATCTATGTTTTTAGTCATACATTATTTTAGTTCTGACTCTTGAAATCTGGTTTCGTATTCGAGCTACTCTTTTAAGAATCTAATTAGAAATTCAAAATTCGGATTTCAGTAAAAGTGGATTCTACCCATCCCTATTTTTTTATCCTTTTTTTTTTGTTTTAACTAATTAAAAAAAATCGTACAAAGCGATTTTTTTTTACATTTGTTAAGCGTTGCGTCGGAAAAGAAAATAAGCGTTTAGTAAGAAATCCTAAATGACACAAGTCGTTATTTACTCTGTTGCGATGTAAATGAACGATTGAAACCCTATCGTCGCTCATAGTTCTCACAAGTTACGGAGTAAGAGCGAAAGATCTGCGCGCGCCGGTCACAGAGGCGAATATGCGCGAAGTGGAAGCGTGTAGGTAGACGTTGTAGTCATGCCCTCAGTCGCCGGGCCAAGCCACTAAAAGCTTGGATTCTAGACAATTATAGATAGAGATTGCTATGTTGGATCCACCATTTTGCATTCTTGAAACTTACAGAGACGCCATCTTGGATCCACCATTTTAAATCCACCATATTGAAATTTCAAAAATTATATACGCTAGGTACTATCTTGGATGCCATTAGGATTTTAAAAAAAATATATAAATATAAAATTGTATAAAAATATATTTTATAAAAATTGTATATATGTCATAGACTTTGAAGTAGGCCTACTGCGTTAGAAACTTACAAAAATTACTTTTGAACTTAGCAGTAAAAACTATAAAAATGTAATTAATTATAACATTTTTAAATAATGATTTAATGAAAGTAGCACTTACGTAATGGACTCAAAATTTTACAGTTTCTGTTTCTGATGGATGCATTTGTAAAAAAAAAAAATTTATGACATCCTTTCTTCACGATGACCAACAGCAGACTGCCCCCCCCCCCCCCCTTTTCCCACCATAACCATGTCTGTCCCTACCATCGTGGCAGGGATGTCGGAACAGGGGGGGCAGCAGGGGCGAGTCGCCCCCGTGCTGTTATGCATGGGGGGGGGGGGGGACGAGAGTAGCATTTCGCCCCCCTCCTTTTCCCAGAATAGATGTTTGGTCCTAGTAGTATTTTTCTCAACCAGTAGTTACAAACGTTGCATTGGTGATCACATTGATTAGAAAATCAAATTTATGATTGTCAATATACTGTAAAATGATTGACAATTCCTAGATGGTATTTTATTTAAATTGTACTACATCTACTGTCAGAGTAGTATTTAATACATACTACGTCATCAAATTCTTGGAATGGTATATTTAATATATTGGTTCGGAAACTCATTAAATAGCACAATTTTGCATCTAAAATTCTAAATTTTTCCCGGGGGAGAGCCCCCGGACCCTCCGCTCTAGGACTGAGGTAAGTGTGATACATCTTTTCGCCCCCCCCCCCCCCCCCCCAAACTCATGAAAACGTTCCGACGTCCCTTCATCGTGGTGATAAATAAAGCTGCCTCATTGGCCGACATAATAGATTTTATTTTCGTGTGCAAGAGTATGCCAGAGTTGATCGCCATCTTTTTTCACTTGTTATCTGCTAGAGTATACTGGTGTCACCCACCAGATATCAAAAACTTTACTGACCACCATAATTTCGGCCATCTTGGTTTTCATATTTTTAAACCTCAAACACCTACATTTTTTTATGTATTTTTACTTTTTTGTTCAAGTAAGAATACTATCAGAAGTGTTAAAATACGCCTGCTATAGTCTGGTAAGTATGTCATAGCCGTTGGTGTAATTTTACTCTTTGATATATTAATTTACATATATGCGTGCATGTGTATTTTTACCACAACTTTCAGTTAAGTTTACCCCATCGTTGGGTAAATTTACACTGAAAATGTTAATTTTTGCTACTTCCAAAAATATTTTATTTTGTGTAGTTTATAGCTGTTAATGATCACAGTGTACTTTCGAGCGATTTTAAAATTTGAAACCTTAAGTTATACAAGTAAACACTTTTAATTATCTGAATGAGTTAGAGGAGTATCGAACTCGCGACCTTTAGTCAATATTCTACCGTCTCAATCACTTGACTATCGTTTAAACTTATAAATCTGTAAGTAATTGAATGCCACTTTCATAACCTAATGAGTTATTTGATACAAAAGTAAATGAAATAAAAAAATTTCTTTTGTGTATTCTTAATGAATCCTATGGCATAATTTGGTTGTATAGAAATGTTTATGTAAAATTACACAAACTGCATATTTTTACTTACATTAAAATATTTAAAATTACTAAACGTTTGTATATATAATTTTATGAAATATTTTAAAGTGTGGGGTGTAAAACTTTAAATAAGTTCGTAAATTTACACGGCGACTATATTTTTAAACCTATGTTGAGTTTTTACATCAACCTACATTTTGTGTAAAACTATCTGATGTGGTAATATTGCTCATGAAATGTTGCCTGATAGACACAAAGGGATAAAAAGTGAGTAAATTTACATATTGGACACTGTTTATGAGTAAAATTAAGAGCGTTCATCAGAGCAGCAAGTTCTCAGCTCGCGCCTGGCATCTGCATTTGGGTGTGTGTGTGTGTGACCGCGAAGAGAGCAAAAGGAGGAGACAAAAAAAGTGTCGGTTATCGCTCTCGTACTGTCTTCTCCACACCATTCGGGAGGTGTTACCTTTCTTCCCCCCACCCTGCGGGCCCCTTGTCAAGATAAACCCTTCCCAAGGCCACGGACGCACAACAACCGATGCGAGCCACAGCCACAGTGCTACGCATACGTATATATGTACACTCCAACGATTCACTCATCCTATTTAGTCTTGTTTCATATTAATATATTATAATCACAAAAGTAAAAATGGTGTTATAATACATACCGCACTTTAACTTGAATACATTTCGAATAGTTGTAATGGGAAACTAGGAACTATGATAGAAAATTTTCCAAATTAGTTAATAATTTCTATAAGTGCAAATATTAATTTTTGACGTAACAACGTCTAATAAATCTATGAACGCCGGCTGCACGCACGAAAAAGGATGACTCATTATCCCGTTACGCTCATTGTACCTTTGCGCCGCATCTATCTCTCTTCCACTAGATTGGCCTATGAATCTACTATTATATTAAATAGGTTAAGGCGGGCTTTTCAAAAGTAGCTTTTAAATTTAGTACTTTAACTAAACTATTTTTTTTATTAATTAATTAATCATTAGCTTTTAAATTTAGTATTTTAACTAAACTATTTTTACGTGACGTCTAATACATCGAAGAACTCCTGCTGCACGCACAAAAAAAGTGTCCCGTTGCGCTCATTGTTCCGTTACGCTGTGTCCCGTTACGCTCTTTGTTCCGTTACACTGTGTTCCGTTACGCTGTCGGCCAGTGCAGTAATAATAGGCTATGTTACAATTGACTAAAAAATTATAGTGATTCATATAATTGGTAGATATTTGATTACAGTTTATTAATATGAAAACTTGTTCATAATTATATTTAAACTTTATAGCTAAACGCCAGTTTTTAAAATTAATTACAAGTCATCTACAGGTGAACTGTTTCGTCGACTGTTTATAAAGTGAAAAAAGTTAATGTGGTTTTCATTGCTTATTACAACAACAATTTCGGCAATAAAGGTTAATTATTCTTGCATTTTAAAAATCTGATTACTAGTATAATTTCAAGTATTTATTCTTTTAATATTAAAATAAAAATGATTAAATTTTATTCATAAAGTATGCAATCATTTCATCAATGTTTTGTTATGACATCACGTTAAACTATCGTCCGAAAACCGACTTTACAGACAACCAAATTTTTTTATTAATTAATTTTTTGACGTAACAACGTCTAATAAATCGATGAACGCCGGCTGCACGCACGAAAAAGCATGACTCATTGTCCCGTTACGTTCATTCTACGCTTGTGCCGCATCTATCTTCCACTCGTTTGGCCTATGAATCTACTATTATATTAAATAGGTTAAGGCGGGCTTTTCAAAAGTAGCTTTTAAATTTAGTACTTTAACTAAACTATTTTTTTTATTAATTAATTAATCATTAGCTTTTAAATTTAGTATTTTAACTAAACTATTTTTACGTGACGTCTAATACATCGAAGAACTCCTGCTGCACGCACAAAAAAAGTGTCCCGTTGCGCTCATTGTTCCGTTACGCTGTGTCCCGTTACGCTCTTTGTTCCGTTACACTGTGTTCCGTTACGCTGTCGGCCAGTGCAGTAATAATAGGCTATGTTACAATTGACTAAAAAATTATAGTGATTCATATAATTGGTAGATATTTGATTACAGTTTATTAATATGAAAACTTGTTCATAATTATATTTAAACTTTATAGCTAAACGCCAGTTTTTAAAATTAATTACAAGTCATCTACAGGTGAACTGTTTCGTCGACTGTTTATAAAGTGAAAAAAGTTAATGTGGTTTTCATTGCTTATTACAACAACAATTTCGGCAATAAAGGTTAATTATTCTTGCATTTTAAAAATCTGATTACTAGTATAATTTCAAGTATTTATTCTTTTAATATTAAAATAAAAATGATTAAATTTTATTCATAAAGTATGCAATCATTTCATCAATGTTTTGTTATGACATCACGTTAAACTATCGTCCGAAAACCGACTTTACAGACAACCAAATTTTTTTATTAATTAATTTTTTGACGTAACAACGTCTAATAAATCGATGAACGCCGGCTGCACGCACGAAAAAGCATGACTCATTGTCCCGTTACGTTCATTCTACGCTTGTGCCGCATCTATCTTCCACTCGTTTGGCCTATGAATCTACTATTATATTAAATAGGTTAAGGCGGGCTTTTCGAAAGTAGCTTTTAAATTTAGTACTTTAACTAAACTATTTTTTATTAATTAATTTTTTTTTGGTTTTTTTTTCATTTTTCCTAAATAAAGAGCAATAAACAAAAAGAAACATAAAAGAGAATTTTAATAATATTTAGAAATTTTAATATCAAGTTGAACCGCCTAACCGACGTGCAAGGGAATATACTATTTTATGGAGCCAGTTGAACATTCCAATTAAACAATCACTTTCATTCAAAAAGTTATAGTTAAAATAATCTGTTCGTTAAAGTAATAAAAATATTTGAATTAATGAGTGCAAATAAAAGTAAATTTATCAATTAAATTGTAGATTTCATTTTGTATCCATGCAAAATAGTGATAATTCAATAAAAATGATTCAATTTTATTCATAAAGTATGCAATCATTTCATCAATGTTTTGTTATGACGTCACGTTAAACTATCGTACGTAACCCGACTTTACAGACAACCAATTTTTTTTTGATGATCTTTAAATACTACGGACAAAATACGATAATCTAAACCCCCTCGTCAAAAGTCAGACATTCTCCATCTGTATATTTCTCTAATCTCTGGATGTGACACTGAATTTAACATGAAGTACATGTCGCCAAATTACAAGGTTCAGTTTCCTCTATGAGAAACAATGTAAAATCAAAGTCGGAGATATTAACATTCCAAATTAGTTTAAATTCATTTAATTTGCTTTATCTGGGATAATACAAACCAACTCTAGACTAGCATAATCAATTATAGAGAACTCAAAGTTATATAAAACAAAATATAGCTGGTACAGGCTTGTCAGTTAGGGTAAAGCACTTTACGATAAACTTTTCTAAATTGATGATAGTTATGGAAAATTACTTCACAATAATTGGTGCAGCAAATTGAATATTATAATATTGATGTTACATTAATTAATCAGGAATAAATCTACAGATCAACACGTCGTTTGGATTACCTACTAATATTTCAAAGCACTTCACATACATATTTACACTGTCAATTAACAGTAACTCCATACCACTTTAATCCTTCTGTAGTTCCAAACATAAGTCAAAGGATATCGTGGTGTTATTCGTCCAACCATAACATATAGTCATGACACTCCATAAATGTCTTCATTGTCACGGCGTTTGTTGGTAGGTAGCAGTAGAAATAACCAGTAGATCCTTAGACATCAACTCTATATTCGGAGTTTGACTATCATCATGTATACCCAGGTTCTTCAAGGTATTATGAAATTTGAATTATGGGGTTCTTGATTTAGTTATCCCTCGTCCTGAAGTTCGTGGTCCAGCATAATAGTCGAAGCAAGATATTTCGCAGGACAATTATAAGTTCGTAGTTTTCACTCTAAGATACACGCTGAAGTCGCCAACAGTTCTTTTTTCAATCTCCGTAGTAGCTTAGTTCACATTTTATACGATTAAGTATATGTGGATCACAATTTTAATAAATTATAATCACCGTACATAATACAGTCTTAGTGTATAAAATAACATTGATGTATTTACTTCTTTCAAAAAAGAACCAAATTTTTTGCGTTTCAAACAAACAATTTTGTTTCTCATATATAAATTAGTAATACCCAATTTCAGCCACAAGTACAAATAAAAAATACGTAGTGTTGATAGCAACACAGTTCGCATTTCGTAATCAAAATGGCATTTAGTACGGAACTAAATGTCACTTGTAATACGCGTGGCACCCACGCACACAATTTTTATACATTATGTAATTAGTGCGTTAGTAACGAGCGATAGTCATTCCTGTGAGTTACCTCGACCTCGATTTCTCAGTTACTTCCACAACGATCACCAACAGAAGGACAATGAAAAACAAAAATTACATAAACTACAGCAACACAGAGATTGTTCTTGGTTTTCTGTTGTATAGCACAGACATTTTATCCTATGAAAACAATTTTAATTTACATAATTGCATGATTAAGTACCAGTACATAAGTTACAGTGGTTTTATTTTTATCAATGTAGGCTAACAAGAACACACGGCAAAGAACACTGGTCAAGATACAGTAACACAATCACATATACAACATATACACAATATAACAAACGACGTGAACATAAATAAGATACAGTAGTGTACATTTAAAGTTGATACAGTCCTACAAAGTACAAAAAAAATAATAAGGAATAATGTGTTCCAGAATTTGAATGTAAAAGTTATTGTTCACATATTTGTCCAGTTAAAATTTAAATATTTTCTGGAACTTAAAAGTTACATAATTGCAATTGAACTAATTTCTGAACACAGGTTTTATTGCAAATGACCTTCTCAATTGTTGGTTTCAAATTAACTTCAGACTATAAAATACTTTAATGGTGTGAAGTTTTAAGCAAAATGTATCAATTCAAGCAATCAAAAAAAAAATGTATTGGCGAGATAACTTCACAGGTTGAATAAATCAACTCTATACCTATAATCAAGTAGCAAATTTAGTTATAATCAATTTAATTACATTGACAATAAAATTCATAAAAACGAATGTCGGGTTTAACCTATAATTAATTTAGATAGTTATATAATTATTTTGACACGAACCATTATGAATCAGAGGACCTTTAAAATAAATAACATAAATTTAGTTATAATGGTAAAACAATCGTTTACCATTAAACTGTTGAACTCTAGAAATGGTTTTACAAAAAAATACTTTGTGGAATAAGTTTTTGGATATTCGTTGAAAATGAAGCGTCAACTTGTAGCAAAAATCAGTTCAAAATAATTAATTCGTGCAGAAATATGATGTAATTGACATAAATAATTAAGTACTTAATTTTTTTTTACACTGGTAGCAACCACCAAAATCATCAACACTATCTATGAATTAGAATTTTCGAAGTGCTAACAAATACGATATAGCTGTTTAGTACTTGGTCACCAAGTCTTGGTGCTACATCTAAACACATTTTTATGTATTCATTGGAGGATTGAAACTCTCTGTACACCCTAACAGCCAAAATTTAGACACTTAGTTATACCTTACAGTCTAACAACCAGTCATCGTGCGGCTTATTAATGCATTCAAAATTGCAATTAACTTTGAATAAACTTACTTACAACTTAATTAAGCTTATTTTCTTATATAGTTATCCTTTAAAACACATTAAATGATCAGAGTTAGGAAAATAGTACATTTACAAATTTACAACAAAAAAAAATTTTCTTTTGGTTATTTACGAGGGTGGTAATACTTCCTGGTAATCTGAGCTTACGCAGCAATGCCGCGGCGCGCCGGGTCAGGTAGAAATCTATCTTCGTCTCCTCTTTGACGCTTCTTCGCATTCCAGATAGGAACCGCGAGTATCTCTTGTTCCATTCTCACACAGACAGGGCAGTCCGGCGCGCCCAGCAGTATGCTATAAACGCGTGCAGTGCCTTCGGTTTAGGAAGATTACTCGAAATTTGTCGCGGTGACAATGGGGGACAAAGCGACAAAGTTTCTGGCGAAGAAATACAGTTTTTGCCTATTAAAACAGAATGGAGATGTGCCTATATTTCTTGGCTACAACGCCGTTTGAAAATGGCTAAAAATGGCAATTACAGTATGCTTTTAAAGCAACTTTCGATTGATATTTTCAAAATGTTATGCATTTAAAATGTTCACCAACATTTAAATTCTTTTAATGCGTCAACAGAAATGCTAAACGTGTAAAAGTATAGTAGTAATCTTCCGAATCCTGGATGACTGTATTAGAAAGTTTAACTCCATCTGATGCACGCTCTTAAACACACCCATTGGTGTATTATCACAACATATTATTTTCATGTTGTTTTGTTAATGAAAATTTAATACGACATTTTAGGTGTGAAACTATCGGAGGAATCGTTAATTTACTCGGCCACTGTGTATTTTACAGTAATGATGTTTTTTTTATAATATAAACGTACATTTGGTGTAAAATTACACGATGGATTAGTAATTTTGCACAAGAAATTTCTAAAAAAAATACGCAAACTATGAGGTTTTATTTTTTAAACCACACGACAACTTTTAAAAATACACTTACACCGAGTGTGTGAATTTATACAAATTGATTATAGTTAGAGTCCCGGAAATTTCGCGGATTCCTCTGGCCTCAGGATAGAATTCAAAGTTATAGGTGTGCTCGGCCCATGTTTACTTTCCCATGGGTTGATTTCTTAGCGAGAACATTTTTATCCTTGTTATTTGGCACTACCTGATTCGCTTACTTCTCTCCTAGCTGGGCATCATTGGCTCACGGTCGTAGAGGGGCGTGTCCAGATAACTGCGGTCCAATCATGAACACAGTGCGACAGTGTGGAGGTTTGCATTCTAGCTTGCGACTAAATGAATGCGCGAAAATTCCGTGGCTCTAATTATGGTGAAGTAAAGCACCTTATGCACGTATTTGAAGCCTACTTTTCCACGCAAGGAATTCGCGAAATACTCGTTACCTCGCTCGAGGCGGGACTGCAGCACACCTTCGCACACACGCTGACATTTCGCCGGGTCAGTGGGCGAACCTGCGCTGCAGCCGACACCACCCACGCGGCCTGCTGCTAGCGCCGACTGGCGCAGCTACACTGCCGCATGTCCGCGAGCCGGACAGCTACTGACGGCGGTGTTCCAAGACTTGCGGGCGAGGCAGCGAATAAGCACTGCCTCGTTGTGACACGACCGCAACCTAACGTGTCCAAACCCGAATCCTGGTGAGGAAACAAATCGCCAAACCGTGTTAATAAAACGGTGCCCTGCGCGAGGCTGCAAACTGGATTCGACGCGTTCTAGCTGACGTTTCGCAACCATCGATACTTGTTACGGCAAAAAAAAAATATACAAGAGGTAGCTGCACCATCGCACAAAAATATAACCGCCTGCCTAATTTTCTCACATACTTATTTAAGTTTTCGATTATTTCCTTGTTATGAGCATTGAAGTGTGCAGAATGTATTTCAGGATAGTTTCGCTAACATTAAGTTTCATTTAGCACACCAACATGCTTGGTACGTTCCCCGATGTTACACGCGTGTCTGCCATCTGGACGGGATCACCGAATAAGTAAGCTCTGCGCATGCGCGGAATTTGGGCAACAGATCGACGATGGATAGGACACCGAAATCCGTTCCCTACATTTAAGGGACGGGCCGTGTTTTATCGAGCACTAGGCATATGGTAACGGTACAGGTGTAGCATTATCAACACCTAAACCTTTATTTTTGTTACTTGGAACACCAGCCTAATTGATGTCTGCATTTAACAACACCTTGATAGCAGGTGAGTAGTTCTGTTTCCCGGATTCGTGACAGAGTTTTGTGTGTTCGCTTTTTTGAGTGCATGAATCGGGAAGGTCCTGTAGTGTTGATTACTTGGGTAACAGTGTTGTCTTTGGCTAGCCTCTCTTACAAATTCCCTGAATTTTTGAAGCAGGAACGGCATTCCGTTACTGTTTAGTACACACCTGCGTTAATTGCAATTGGCATGTTATTGTATTTTCACTTGCAATCTAAATAAAAATTCCCGTGTCGAGTACAGTTGCAAATTTTTAACTCTCACTACGACGCGGCATTTTCTCCAAGTGACAGCAAAACATTGCATTATTGTGAACATCGTTTTCCCCCTTTGACTGACAAAAATAAACGATTATATATTACATCTTTCTTGCCATTGTACACGCACCAATCATATGACAGTTGCCAAAGTTTATATAGCTTTATAACCAAAATGTATATTTAACGTTAATTCGGAAAAATCACTATGCGTAGACACATTAAAAAGACAAAACACATAAATTTAGTAAAAACAAACTTTCCCAAATTCACGAATCCAGCTTTCATCCGAAAAAATAATAACACTAATGATTATTACATACAGTTAGGTACTTCATTCACGTAATGTCATGAAAAGTGAAAAAAAAAATTTAACCTGAAAATGTGTTGCGGCTACGATTTTCGTCTTGTTGATGTCACAGATGTGTCGAACATGATTGGTTAGAAAATTATGTTATTCATAGTGCCCTTCACGCTTTTATGGTTCCAACCCAAGAGGTGCGTATGCTCCCTTTTTGTCGGTTTTTTTTATAGTGAATCGTCTTTGCTGAGATGGCTACAATTTTCGCGAGTTACGAAAATTCCGACCGCATGAGTAGAAAAGTTAGGTACGTGTTGGGGGAGCCGGGAGAATAGGATACGACATGGGAGAGGTAGAAATGATGCAGAAAACATGCGCACTTGCATACTTTCATACTCGTATACTCGCGCAATAGCATAATTTAGCGCTCGCATACTTGCATATATATATATATTTTTATCTGCGACCTCAGCCAAAGAGAATTATGTGTCCTGTGCCTAATAATATAATAAGGAAGCAGTTTCACTTCACTCGCGCGTGGACCCCACGCACACATTTTTTTTTTTTTTAAATTTAATTGGAGGATCCTGCACCTATGCCGTGATCCTCCCACGACTCCCAGCAGCGAAACAAACACGTAGCCCCGCAAGAGCCCATACATCCTGAGCTAATTGCGTGGTCCTGGCTTTCTCGACCCCGTGGAACGAATAAAAAGAACCCCCTCCCGCGCAGGTTTTACCGCCCAGCGCCACTGAATATTCAACGGCAGTGACCGCTGGCTGCGAAGCTCCCTGCCAGCGCTCGTTGGGAGGCGGGAGATAAAATCTGTATCGGATGATCGCACGTTTTGTACCGCATGGGAAGGGGGGGGGGGTGGGGTAGGGAAAGGGCGCGTGTAGTTGGTTCCATCTTTGTTGTAAGCTACGTGGAAAACACTGAGGGAGACGCTGGATCCGTTCACCCGGTGCGCGCGCGTTTTGTGCCCCAACAGGCCGGGTTTAGGTGCTCGTTCAGCTTCGCCGCTACGTCAGTTCACGCCGGTCGTGGTTTAGGAGCGCCAGGCCCCGAGATTATGTGCACGTGCATGTCTGTAATTTAATACGTTTAGGGAATTGTCTACTATCGCGAGTTGGTAACTTTATGACTCCGCAACAGAAAAAAGAAAGTTCTTACAATTATTATGTTACGATTTTGTGACACCAGGGGTGTACGCAGATAAATGGAAATTAGTAGAGACCTGCAAAATTCGCGGATTCAATGACCTCCAGGATAGACTCTACTACACTCTACACACTCGGGCAAATGCCACCTGTTCATTGGCTGCTGACTTGTGAGTCGTCTCAACCGAGTGTCTCTGATTCGACACTTCTATGAGCGAGGGTCTCTAATTGGCCCTCATTACTCCAGATTAACAGTGAACCAATTGCAGAAGCAGCGCTATGGTATAATTATTTGAATTGTAGCATATCACGAAATGAATCCGCGAATTTTGCAGGTCTCTAGAAATTAGTTATTATTTATTTTATTTATGGACTTATTTTACGTAGCGAAGTTAAGACGTGCCACCCTGTCTACCTCTTAATATTCACATACATTTTGTAAAATTACTTGTAAAGCTATAACAAAACAAACAGACAAAACTAAACTATCCTAATAAAGACAATAACATGAGAAACAGTTAATCCTTTATATATACGCATATTAAACCACATATTACTGATATCACAATTTATACTTTTTTTTTAAGTAAACAGAGGACAGTAATACTTTTAACAAAGAATTGAGAATAAATCTCATTCGAAATACCATAAAAAGTAAAAACATATCATTAATTAAAATTACAAAATTTTAATCTATAACAAACCATTTAAATAAACGCGCGCTCGCACGCACATACACACGCGCGCGCGCACACACACACACACACACACACACACAATAAAACCTGTATAGTTCATAAAAATAAGGATCACATCCACTACTTATTCCTCTGCAATTTTTTTTATTGATTGTGAGATATTTTATAACAGACTTCCTGAAAGATGAACGTGGCATTTGTTGCCTTATTGGCTCTTCAAGCGCATTCCAAGCGCGCACTGCAGCTGCAGAGAAATATTCAGAACAATCGCTGGAAAAAAATCCCAAAACAATATCAATAAAAAGCTACCATTCCCATCAACAAAAGGAAAGTAATTCACAGCAAAACAACGGCCAAAGAGGTTCAATTTCCCCCCCCCCCCCCACCACAATCCGGCTGGTTCTGTATAACGCATCTTCTCTGATCCTTAATTTGCAGTGTGCATTTTAATGGACGTTTACTTTCTCTTTCCAACGCACGATTTCTGCCAATAGCGCTCTTCTTTTTTCATGTGCTATGTTACCAGGTAAATACCATCGACTAATAAAATTTTTAAACACAACTTATCAATGTAGTGACTTTTTTTAATGTGTCTAAAAAATTTATTTTGTAAAGGAATATTAGGAATGAGAATTTTGTAAATATATTTTCTTGTATTCATAATTAATATCATCTGATAATATATATATATATATTTTAATGTGGTGTAACTGAAAATCGCCATATTCGTTTCAAACGTTTTGTCAACTTTTTTTAAAATATTAATCATTAAAAATTGGTACTCTATTTTAACATAGCACATAGTTTAAAGGAATGCCTTGTTATTAATAGCTACAAATAGAGTTTCTCCTGTGAAATAATAATTGGTGTTTAACATTAAAATGTAATTTTTCTTTTTTTTATAATTACTGCACCTGTAATATTACTGTAAATATGCACTTATATATGGTATTAGATATAATCAAATACGTAGTAAAATTAATAAAAAACATTAAACTTATTTAATTAACGATGGTATACAAAATATTATTTTTTTTATTTTAATAAGCCGAGAGGTATCAATCTGGCAACAGTGGTCGCCTTTTGCTCTGTACTGCAGAGGTTTTACTCGCAAAATTAGTACAAAACGCTTAAAAACTGGAAAAAAAAATTGTAATGTGTAAATATTTGGGGAATAAAAACCTCAATTAAAATAACTGATCTTCTCTTCGCAAAACACGTGATTTTTGTTTGAAATTCATACTGTAAAAGGTGGTCGTACCAATTTTTTTTGTATTTAATTTTTTTTTAATAATTTACTTCATGAGATACAGTACCTACATATTTTAATAAAATTACTGATATAAATAATTGACATCCATGTTGAAATCATTTTAGGATGTCTAGAATTTTAATCAGATTATAGTCATTCTTTTTCAGCATCAGAAATTCAGTTAAATGTACGTACACTCTGGCTTAATGAAAACTCATTTACACGAGTAAACAGTAAAAAAATGGTAAAAAACAGAAAAAGGTGCAATTCTGGTCCTCGCCTTTGATTTTTCGTGAAAACGTCGAGATAAAATCATAAGAATGTTTCGTATTTTATCGTTGTTTTCTGTATTGCCGTCTAACGACGCATGCACATGATCCGTAGACGTTTAAACCTGTCGCTGGTCGCTGTATGTCCGATGAGCCAGCAACGTAATCTCTTTGCGCCGTTGTTTTTTTCATTTCCTTTTCGACGCTGTCGTAACACTCGCATTCACTCAGCACTGGATTTTTTTTAGGCTTTTAGGATTCCTTTCGACACGAGCTTTCCTCTGACTTGCATTTGCCATAATTCCGATCATATTAACTAGTTAGATGAGATGACATCAGGAATTATTTTATAATTTTTTTAATTTAATACCAGTTTTCGCTTATATTTAGGCGAATATTTTTATTGTCACACTTTGGGTCCTAGTAGCGCTCCACAACTGTTCACAGTGACATTCGACTCAATGTCCTCGCTAAACGTGTTTCCACGCTACACCAATTTGAAACTCAGAAAACTATCACGCGCATTGTACAATGCACGTTGGTACAATGAAGTCACAGCCAAAACAAAATTCTGCACGACAAACACGCTGTGGGCTCGACCATCGTTAACGCATTATTTAGTCTCGTAGTTATTAGCGACTCAAATATGGCGGTAATTTTGTCACACGAGAAAGTTCGACCGACTATCGCTGTAACGAGAGAATAGATGTTTTCACGTCAAAAAAAAAAACGTTCGCGATCAAAGATTGGTTTGAGTCCAAGGTGGCGTCTGGTGAATTTCTGTCTCTCTCTCCCCCCCCCCCCCCCCCACCCTCAGAATGTATTGATGTATCTCAGTCTTCCGTATGACTAGGGGCAGGTTTTTTTCGCGAAAAGATCTGAACACTTATTAGACTGCAACAATGCATACCCGCGCCTGTGGTTTCTTCCTTGTGATTGGCGGGCGTCTGCGAGAGAAGTCGTTTCCTTATTTGACCGAGCCACTCAGGACACGTTTACTTCCGCGCTGAATCACTGTGATTGTTGTTGTTACAATCGATATGTACCTGGGAGGAACTCACCCAATCACGAAACACAGGCGGTGCTAAAGTGTTTTAACTTTCATCTAGTCTCGAAATCTTTTCGAGAAATCTGCATGCCCCTACGTATGACGCGTGGGGCCACGCGACCTGTTCGGGGTGTCTCGCACCGTTGGGACTCCAACTGCCCTGGTTATCAACACGCTTGGTGGGCGGGGGCAGAGGCAGCAGGAAGCAGGGCTGCTATCGCCGCGAGGAAGCTACGCCATGTCCGGGAAGTAGGCAGCATTGCGGGCTATCGCAGGGCAAACCCCCTCCCAGGCTGCCCACGCCCTCGGACGCTCTTCTTATCAGCTTATCTTCCCTCGCGGCGTTCGCGAATAAGTCGGCAGTTATTTTCTGACGCAGGATGCGTCTCCCCGTCGTCGGGTTGCGGGGCTTCGACGCAGCCACGTTCACTCGCGCGGGGGTGAGTTCCTAAACGCTCCGTGGCTGCTTCCGAACACTGTCTTCAAGGACCATTTCACCTGAAGGATCTTCGTAAGGCTTGCTCTCGCACGCCATGCGATCAGTTTATAAACTAGTGTAATTCATTTTTTCTGCCGACTCATTTGTACCACTAAAATTTTGCTGCCTACAACACCTACTTGATTTTCTACGTGGATGCACGGAAAATATCTATTTTTGGGCATCAAAAAATATTTTAAGAGTATACACTCCCACCAAATATTTTATAGAGATAGCCAAATATATATTTTGTTGTATCAACAAAAACATCTTTTATTAGTGACAGTGAAGTTTTTTTTCTGTCACTGTTAACCCACTCCATGAAAATATATGTAGCTATCTATTAGTCACATCATAATATTTGGCGGTCAGTGTAGACTCTATTGACAAATTATTTTATGTTTATTAGGGTGTAAATGCGCATTGGAGCAAGTTGGCGCCTAGGCTGTGTTTATCAACCATTAAAAAAAAGAATCCAAGAAACGCAAGACGCGTTTCGAATGCCCGTTTATAAACCACGCAAGATGCTGAAATTGCTGCCATATTTCGATATAGCTCCTGGCAACCATTCCAAACGCGATACCCGACATGAATTCGCGTGGTCATCAAATTATTTAATAGTTTCTTAAATAACTTGGAAATGAAACCTACTTGTAAAACTATTAACAATTCTGAGCAGAATATCGCCTTAACCTGGTAAACAACAAGCAGAGGTACGAAATGGAGGAGCGTTTGTAGGGCGTAAGTATTAAAAAATATTTTCAAAATAAATATATATTCGTGCAAAACAATGGAATAATACATCAGTTAGCAAACTCGCATGGTCTTGGCTGGGTTCCATATTTGATAAATAAACCTGTATTGTAACTTTGTAACTATGAGCGTGCAACACTTGCGTGCAAAATTTTAAGGTGGAATAGCTAAAACAATTATCACAGACAACGCGCAGTTGCAAATTACCACCGAGCACTAAAAACGACCCTAAAACACACATTACCTCGCAAGTCTTAAACGAAATCATGTAAACAAAAAATAAACCAAAACTATTCTTATAAACAAATTTTCAGTGACTGGCCACATAAAATTATAAAGTCCCAAGTGCGTGGCAGAGTTACGTATATAAAAAGTTTACGTTATATTACCTTATAAAACTAGCCTAAGATAATCATGAGAAAACTACGGTACATAAAAAATCCGTTGCCAAACTCCTGCATTTTAAATTGATAATGTCAGTTGGTTGTATCAAAAATTGTTTCAGCCAAAATTTTTAGATTATATTCATACAGTTTTTAAACAATCTGAACGGATTCAGTAATGTACATTTTAAGGGAGTTATGAATATTTTTGTACTTCATCCCTTTTTTTCCGCCCCTTGCAGTAATGGTTGGTTGTGTAAAAAAATATTTCACACGAAGGTTGTAGATAATATTTTTTATAAGTTTTACAATAAAAAATAACTGATTTAATAGTGGGCATGGTACGGAAATTTTTATTCTACCCCTACTTTTTTCATTCTCTTGCATCAATGATTCGTCTTATCAAAAAATGGTTTCAAACATAAGTTTTAGATAAAAATTATAAGATTTTTGAACAATTTGAACGGATTCGATGGTGTAACTACTAAGGGAGTAGTGATTTTTTTTTGTCCTCAAACCCTTGTTTATTCCGCCCTTTGCAGTTACGGTTTGTCGTGTCAAAAATATATTTAGACAAAGGTTTTTGTTATTACTCCTACCAGTTATAAAACGTTCAAATGGGTGCGATATTTTTCATATTATGGAAGTTATAAAGATTTTTCTGTTTTTCTTAAAACCTTTCCCATTTCTACCCCTTTGGTCGGAGTTTGCCCATTAGCGAAATAAACCGAGATTTTACATTACATAGTATATTTTTTGTATCATTTTGAAAGTGGTTTGTGAAAAATTACGACAGTAATCGCATCCATAAAAATGTGATATGTATTATTTTTTGAGTTGATTATGGTTTTGGGGTCGAAACGAAAAAACTATATAACATTTTCCGAAAGTCACCTCATGGTAACGGCTACAATAGGTAGTATTTCTTCAAAATCTACCTAAAACGGAAGTATACGGTGTTACTCGCCACAATGCATAAACGCAACGCAAAAATGGACAAACTTTCAAATTCTTGCATTTTGTCGTGCGTTTCCGCCTCCTATTTTTGAAGCTAAAAGTTACGAAAACTTTTAAAGATACAGACATATGTATTCAAGGCCACAATTTTCTTTTTATCGGATGCATTACGTTTTCACGTATTGAATTATGGAAAAGTGAAAGCTTAAAAAGCGCTTTCCAAATAAATATAATTTTCACACTTTTTTTGTAGAAAATCTAATTATGATAAATAAAGCCCACTGAAGAACATTTTTTTCCCTACAGGTTTACAGTTTCAACATGTAAGGTATTTCATGTCTTGCGACTAGCCAGTTGTATCAATTTATACTTCTTTTTTTTTCTTCTTCTTTTTATAGTTCTGCGTTCTTACCTCAGTGCTTGGGTAATTTTTTTTTAATGCTTATACCAGGCGTCACGCGAAATGTCCACAGTCCTTTTGTGTTGTAATCACCCGTGATAAGTTTCTCGTACTTTTCTTTGTAGGGGAGTTGGAGGGGAGTTGTTTACCACCCTCCCCTGTGATCTCGGAAACCCCTTGCATGCTCCGCTGACGCGGCGGCGCGGCTGCAGATGAAAAGAAGCGAGGAATGGGGAAGTCTGTCGGCGCCATCGCAGTGATTGAAACAGTCGTTTGTGGAGGATGCAAGCGGACGAGACAAGAAAGGCTTGAATGATGCGTGGGTGTTTGTGCCTATTCACGGGGCTTCCTTTTTTGTGCTGCACTCCACCGGAAACACCGGGACAAACACCGTGCGGCGGGGAAACTGCACACAAACACGTGACAGCTGTGTCGATGGGGGGAAAAAAAGACTGTCGGTTTTTTTTTTACCCCGGTCCATAGCATCGCTATACGCCCGCACTTGTCATTTCACACCCTCGTGCACACCTATAGACCGTCTCACGCTTAGGTTACAGTACACGGCTTATGGCGCGCGCTGCTGTCATATCTCTAACACGTTACGAACAGGTTCAGGAGCATTTTAAAGAATCCATTTGAGTAATTTACAAGGTTTCAGGCCTATAACTACTATCACGCTCATAAATCTGTAACAAATCACTTCTTTTTAACCTAAAACAAGAAACAGTTCACACACGTTCGTTGATACGAATTTATAAATTTACTTAATATGTTTGGCAACAACGCATGCAGAAACAAGGTCAGCGCTTACGGCAGTCGGCGTGTGTTGGAAAAAGAGAGAAAGCGTACATTTACTCCCACACTGCCATTTAAGAGTGGGACGCCTTATAGGAGAGGGAATTGGGGAAGGAAGAGAAGGGGGTGACCATTCATACAGAGATTAAAAATAAAACTTAAGATGACAAGAGTAGGTATCGTACTTTTACAGTTTGTCGTAACAATAACTAACTTTTGTTTTTACAGGCATTATGTTTAATTCGCAATAGCACACGCGGGGGCGCCACGCGAACTGTGCGATGCGACAAAAAATAATATCGCGTTATTGTGAACATGGCGGATCTCATGCCGGCGTGACGAACAGAAATAAACGATTAAATAAATATAAACATGTTCTTGCCATTACATACGAAACAGATAAGACAACCATCAACGCTTGTAGGTTTTTTTTTTGATCGAAATGTTTGAAAGAAAATTGTGTAATTCGAATGTAACATTCAATTGGAAAAATCACAGTGCTTGAACACGTTTGAAAGATTTCACAAATAAATGTAGTAAACAAAACCTTTAATAATAATTATTATTATAATAATACACATGCACCAGTTTAACCATCTTTCCAAAATAAAAATTATCACGTTAATTTAAGTAACGTCGGGCCCGCGACGCGATGGAAATAGAAAATATTGCTAACCAAGAAGACGGTGATTGCTAACGGAGAATATCGCGCTGACGTCACAGATTTGTGGAATGTGATTGGTTAAACAAAAATACTCGCATCAATCGCATCGCGTCCTTCGCGCTATTGTGATTCCAGCATCATTATGACCAAACGGTATTCAACAACCTGACGAACAGGAATAAACGTGAGCAACTTTGGTTTGATGTAATGCTTGATGTTTTTTTTTCCCCCGCTTTGTTTTAGTTTTTCACCTGATTTGGACTCGACTATGTTCATATGTGTGCTCAACAGTGCCAACATGACTTTGAAGATGATGGTGGATGATGTTGACGATTGATTTTGACCACGTTTGTGACGGTGGCAATGTGATGAGGTCGGACGCAGGATACTAGACCCCCAGCCATTTTCAAAGAGAGTTTGACTTGCATGATTCTGCAGTGGCCAGTTTTCCCGCGTGGGGTAGGAAGGCGAAGAGATAACACAGTGTCAAACGTGGAAAAAAAGGTTTCTTATCTAGTTTAGTGCAAATAACAAGAAACAGTGAAATAACTTCCATCCAACATTCTATGGTTCGGCACATAATCCGTCACTCAAGCCGCTCGCGTTTAGGTTTTTTCGGGTGAATTTCGGCTGTTGACCCTGGCCGCTCAGTCGTTACTGTCGGCTTTCATTTCTATACAGTGTTGCCTGTTTTCTAACAGATTACATTTTACATTGCATGGGTACATTTCCGTAAAGATTTTTTTTTTAAGAAGGCCAATAATCATCTATATGTTTTTCTTTCGGTAGAGCATATTGTTTAAAATGCCACTGTACTGAATTATTAATACACAAATTACCGTTTCAAACCCATTGACGTTCGTTAATCTGGCAATGTCGCTAATCCGGCATGTCCGTGATCCCAAACGTGCTGGAATAAAGACTTACTAAAAAATTGATTTCCCATTAAATCAGTTCTCATTTCGCTTTATCAGCATGTTTATCTTTTTAATATTTTACGTTTTCACTCGATCGATGCCACTAGTCTCTCAAAAATGGTAATTTGGTAATCTAGCGGAAAACGGGATAAAAATGTTTGCGGAGGGGTTTTTTTTTTTTTTTTCCGCCCATAGAAGAAACCACTGGGTTGTGTTGTGCGGTGCTTATGTGTGCTGTAAGTTTTCCAGCAACACGTGGTGCGTTTGGAATTCTAACGGAGTAGTCCGTTGACGTCTGAAGATGAGATATATTAGATTACCAGAGCTCAGAAATGCTCTGCTCGCACGCCACAGGAAAGCCCTCTTTCTCTTTCAGTCTCTCTCTTTCTCTTTCAATCTCTCTCTCTCTCTCTCTCTCTCTCTCTCTCTCTCTCTCTCTCTCTGCGAATCGTGCAAGGACCGCCAGCAGAGCACGACCTTGACGGGCGTGAATGATAAGCGAAATACGCGAATTAATTTGGTAATTTTGTGACGTGTGGGTTGAAAGGCGATGATGCCAAAATTAGCTGGTGTACAGTTAGTTTTGGTGTAATTAAAATTATTTAGCGGAGAAATTTTTCACTCAGTGAAATCTTTGGCGGATGTTTTTCATGTTTGGCATGCTTAAACTGCTCTAGATATCCGAGTGGGGTCATTTACGAAGAGTGGATGCTTATTTCTGTTTCCGTGTTTTGTTTTTAAAATGTATTTTTAGAAAAGTGATTCCTGAAAAAATTCTAGGCATCGCTATAGATTCTTGAACGCTCTCGAGGGACCTGTATTACATTGCACCTTTATCTTAATATCTGTGCCATATAATGTTTTTTCTCATCATTCAAATCTCATAGTTGACCTATGCATGACGCGTTACGGCGTTTGCGTTATATGTTCCTTGAGTGTCTCAAGATTCGGTTTAAGTATATGTGGCACGGGCTATATCTCCGTGTTGTGGTTGGTGTATGTGGCATGGGCTATATCCCGTCGGCGGTTTGTGCATGTGGCACTGGCGACTACTTCGAAAGACGGGCTCGGTGGCGGTGGCACGGGCTGTACCTCGGTGCTGAGAGTCGGGCTCGGTGGAGGTGGCACGGGATGTACCTCGGTGCTGAGAGTCGGGCTCGGTGTTGGTGGCACGGGCTGTACCTCGGTGCTGAGAGTCGGGCTCGGTGGAGGTGGCACGGGCTGTACCTCGGTGCTGAGAGTCGGGCTCAGTGTTGGTGGCACGGGCTGTACCTCGGTGCTGAGAGTCGGGCTCGGTGTTGGTGGCACGGGCTGTACCTCGGTGCTGAGAGTCGGGCTCGGTGTTGGTGGCACGGGCTGTACCTCGGTACTGAGAGTCGGGCTCGGTGTTGGTGGCACGGGCTGTACCTCGGTGCTGAGAGTCGGGCTCGGTGTTGGTGGCACGGGCTGTACCTCGGTGCTGAGAGTCGGGCTCGGTGGAGGTGGCACGGGCTGTACCTCGGTGCTGAGAGTCGGGCTCGGTGTTGGTGGCACGGGCTGTACCTCGGTGCTGAGAGTCGGGCTCGGTGGAGGTGGCACGGGCTGTACCTCGGTGCTGAGAGTCGGGCTCGGTGTTGGTGGCACGGGCTGTACCTCGGTGCTGAGAGTCGGGCTCGGTGGAGGTGGCACGGGCTGTACCTCGGTGCTGAGAGTCGGGCTCAGTGTTGGTGGCACGGGCTGTACCTCGGTGCTGAGAGTCGGGCTCGGTGTTGGTGGCACGGGCTGTACCTCGGTGCTGAGAGTCGGGCTCGGTGTTGGTGGCACGGGCTGTACCTCGGTGCTGAGAGTCGGGCTCGGTGTTGGTGGCACGGGCTGTACCTCGGTGCTGAGAGTCGGGCTCGGTGTTGGTGGCACGGGCTGTACCTCGGTGCTGAGAGTCGGGCTCGGTGGAGGTGGCACGGGCTGTACCTCGGTACTGAGAGTCGGGCTCGGTGTTGGTGGCACGGGCTGTACCTCGGTGCTGAGAGTCGGGCTCGGTGTTGGTGGCACGGGCTGTACCTCGGTGCTGAGAGTCGGGCTCGGTGGAGGTGGCACGGGCTGTACCTCGGTGCTGAGAGTCGGGCTCGGTGGAGGTGGCACGGGCTGTACCTCGGTGCTGAGAGTCGGGCTCGGTGTTGGTGGCACGGGCTGTACCTCGGTGCTGAGAGTCGGGCTCGGTGGAGGTGGCACGGGCTGTACCTCGGTGCTGAGAGTCGGGCTCGGTGTTGGTGGCACGGGCTGTACCTCGGTGCTGAGAGTCGGGCTCGGTGGAGGTGGCACGGGCTGTACCTCGGTGCTGAGAGTCGGGCTCAGTGTTGGTGGCACGGGCTGTACCTCGGTGCTGAGAGTCGGGCTCGGTGTTGGTGGCACGGGCTGTACCTCGGTACTGAGAGTCGGGCTCGGTGTGGGTGGCACGGGCTGTACCTCGGTGCTGAGAGTCGGGCTCGGTGGAGGTGGCACGGGCTGTACCTCGGTGCTGAGAGTCGGGCTCGGTGTTGGTGGCACGGGCTGTACCTCGGTGCTGAGAGTCGGGCTCGGTGTTGGTGGCACGGGCTGTACCTCGGTGCTGAGAGTCGGGCTCGGTGGAGGTGGCACGGGCTGTACCTCGGTGCTGAGAGTCGGGCTCGGTGTTGGTGGCACGGGCTGTACCTCGGTGCTGAGAGTCGGGCTCGGTGTGGGTGGCACGGGCTGTACCTCGGTGCTGAGAGTCGGGCTCGGTGGAGGTGGCACGGGCTGTACCTCGGTGCTGAGAGTCGGGCTCGGTGTTGGTGGCACGGGCTGTACCTCGGTACTGAGAGTCGGGCTCGGTGTGGGTGGCACGGGCTGTACCTCGGTGCTGAGAGTCGGGCTCAGTGTTGGTGGCACGGGCTGTACCTCGGTGCTGAGAGTCGGGCTCGGTGTTGGTGGCACGGGCTGTACCTCGGTGCTGAGAGTCGGGCTCGGTGGAGGTGGCACGGGCTGTACCTCGGTGCTGAGAGTCGGGCTCGGTGTTGGTGGCACGGGCTGTACCTCGGTGCTGAGAGTCGGGCTCGGTGTTGGTGGCACGGGCTGTACCTCGGTGCTGAGAGTCGGGCTCGGTGTTGGTGGCACGGGCTGTACCTCGGTGCTGAGAGTCGGGCTCGGTGGAGGTGGCACGGGCTGTACCTCGGTGCTGAGAGTCGGGCTCGGTGTTGGTGGCACGGGCTGTACCTCGGTGCTGAGAGTCGGGCTCAGTGTTGGTGGCACGGGCTGTACCTCGGTGCTGAGAGTCGGGCTCGGTGTGGGTGGCACGGGCTGTACCTCGGTGCTGAGAGTCGGGCTCGGTGTTGGTGGCACGGGCTGTACCTCGGTGCTGAGAGTCGGGCTCGGTGGAGGTGGCACGGGCTGTACCTCGGTGCTGAGAGTCGGGCTCAGTGTTGGTGGCACGGGCTGTACCTCGGTGCTGAGAGTCGGGCTCGGTGGAGGTGGCACGGGCTGTACCTCGGTGCTGAGAGTCGGGCTCGGTGGAGGTGGCACGGGCTGTACCTCGGTGCTGAGAGTCGGGCTCAGTGTTGGTGGCACGGGCTGTACCTCGGTGCTGAGAGTCGGGCTCGGTGTTGGTGGCACGGGCTGTACCTCGGTGCTGAGAGTCGGGCTCGGTGGAGGTGGCACGGGCTGTACCTCGGTGCTGAGAGTCGGGCTCAGTGTTGGTGGCACGGGCTGTACCTCGGTGCTGAGAGTCGGGCTCGGTGGAGGTGGCACGGGCTGTACCTCGGTGCTGAGAGTCGGGCTCGGTGGAGGTGGCACGGGCTGTACCTCGGTGCTGAGAGTCGGGCTCAGTGTTGGTGGCACGGGCTGTACCTCGGTGCTGAGAGTCGGGCTCGGTGTTGGTGGCACGGGCTGTACCTCGGTACTGAGAGTCGGGCTCAGTGTTGGTGGCACGGGCTGTACCTCGGTGCTGAGAGTCGGGCTCGGTGTTGGTGGCACGGGCTGTACCTCGGTACTGAGAGTCGGGCTCGGTGTGGGTGGCACGGGCTGTACCTCGGTGCTGAGAGTCGGGCTCAGTGTTGGTGGCACGGGCTGTACCTCGGTGCTGAGAGTCGGGCTCGGTGTTGGTGGCACGGGCTGTACCTCGGTGCTGAGAGTCGGGCTCGGTGTTGGTGGCACGGGCTGTACCTCGGTGCTGAGAGTCGGGCTCGGTGTTGGTGGCACGGGCTGTACCTCGGTGCTGAGAGTCGGGCTCGGTGTTGGTGGCACGGGCTGTACCTCGGTACTGAGAGTCGGGCTCGGTGTGGGTGGCACGGGCTGTACCTCGGTGCTGAGAGTCGGGCTCGGTGTTGGTGGCACGGGCTGTACCTCGGTGCTGAGAGTCGGGCTCGGTGTTGGTGGCACGGGCTGTACCTCGGTGCTGAGAGTCGGGCTCGGTGGAGGTGGCACGGGCTGTACCTCGGTGCTGAGAGTCGGGCTCGGTGTTGGTGGCACGGGCTGTACCTCGGTGCTGAGAGTCGGGCTCGGTGTTGGTGGCACGGGCTGTACCTCGGTGCTGAGAGTCGGGCTCGGTGGAGGTGGCACGGGCTGTACCTCGGTGCTGAGAGTCGGGCTCGGTGTTGGTGGAACGGGCTGTACCTCAGACCCAGCCGCGGGTGGTTGTCACGAGCAGGGAGGAAGACGAAAAGCAGCAGGCCCAGCGGGCTCGTGCGGCGTCGCGCGTGTAAGGCCAAGGGAAAGGGGGCGGGGTGGGAGAGGGTGGAAGAAGGGCGTGGAGCGTTATTTTTGGTAGTCTATATAAGTCGTCTAAGGATGGGGCCTAACTCCGTCTCGACTCGTGGGCCGGGCCGAGACTCGCCTTCGCCTTCTCCCCCCCCCCCCCCCCCCCCCCTCGTTTTTCATCATCTTTCCTTCTCTTTGTCTTCTTTTTCCTGCCGCCTTCTTTCCATCTCGGCTTTTTTTTTATCCGTTTCCCTCATTCTTTGCCCCTTCGTGCCTGGCTTTTCGCCGCGATATTAGTAGGCGTGGGCGGTCGAGCCCTTTTCTTCCACCGCCCTCTCAATCCCAGGCTCCCGGAGGGGCTCCAGATATTGGACCGTCTTCCCCCGCGAGATGAAGAAAAAGTTAAGGAATTGTTGGGTCTGGGGGGTAAGGGGGTGGGGGAGGTAGCAGCCCCATTACAGATGGAGAGATTGCGCGTGCTGCTGATTGCCGGGAGAGACTCTGCTGGGAGTGGCGCGCGCGGGCTGACGAGTGCCCCGGGGCGTTTACGGTAACGACGGGGCCCGATCGAAACGCGATCCGACGTCTGGTGTCACGGTCCCGCCGCGGCCCGTCACCGCCGCGCCTTGTCACCGCCGTGCCTTGTCACCGTCACGGCCCGTCACCGCCTTGCATTCGCGAGTTGCGTGCCCGTAGAGCTGACTACGAGCACACATTTTCCCTTTGAATATATATACTGTATAGAAGTCGCGAGTGGATAGGATTTACTCTACGTTTTTCAGGAGCGTATAATGAGCAGCTTGGGAACTTCACCGCTGCAGTGCGCTGCCGTAACGTCCTGTATCGTCTTAGGTTGTTATTTACACGTTAGAGCGCAGCACTGTCGCCCGCTGTCATTCTCCCCGCACCCCCCACTATATTCATTCACTGCAGCTCAAGGTCGTTCAACGGGATGGGGAAGGGGGTGTTTGAAGAGTTCGACACTTGTCCGCTAGGGACCACCACAATTCGATGCCGTAGAGATGGTGGCGATTGCGGCGGTGAATTAACCAACTACCTCAAACCGTATTAGAAATTTTAACCTGGGCTGGCGACTTCTATACAGTATATATATTCAAAGCCTTTTCCCGTTCAACACCGACAATTGATGACGTTGCGACGGTATTTTTATCTATTTATTATCGTATTTTATCGGTGGCGAAGTTTCTTACACTTTACCACGTTTTCTGATATTAGATAATGCATTGGTATTTTACCAAAATAATCATAACATAAGACATATTTTATGGTAAAATAGGCAAAGATATAGAAATCATAATTAAGCTTGAACTAAATGTCCAAATATAAGAGGTAACCATTACAAAGTGTTACCAAAAAGATAATTTACAAGGTAACTAAAAATGAAGCATAGGCATACACGTGTTGGAAAGTAATTAACATTTAAAAAGTCCGGCGTTTCCAAAACAATGTGATAATAATAAGTAGCGTTACATTAAAAGCAGCTACTCACACATTCACACACACAGGTTTAAGCAGTAGGTAAGCCGCGAAGTGATGACGTAACTGTTACATTGGCAAAGGGCGAATGACGTAAGAGATTTAGGTGGTATGGAACACCTTCCAGTTAAATGGAGAGTCCGAAATTTAGAAGAAAAAATGTATATAATTTAAGTTCCTTACAAGGGCAATTCAACGCATTTGTGTCGTCTAGAAAATACCTTATAAAAATTATGTTTTATCTAATTTTTTAAGAATAATAAATTATAAAAAATTATACAAGTACAAAAGCACTAAAAAATGTAAGAAATTACATTTTTACACAGATTTTGAACACATTTCAAAGGTCAGGCGCGGACTGGAGTAGATTGATTACCTTTAATTATCTCGTATGAGGGGTTATGGGTTAGGGGGATGACCGCCACTAAACTGTTCATTATGAACACACATTTCGAATGGTATATGACCCACTGGTACTATACTATATACACTGCGAAATTGTTAACGATGTAATTGACTAAAACGAGTTTGAAATAGTGCGCAATTTTAGTGGCCTGATTTTATATTAACACATTTGAGTGTGTTATGAAACGGATCAGCAGAAATTGCTAAATACTTCAAACAAGAAAATAAAGCGCTAAAATATGTATAAGTTATCAAAGACACGTGGTAGTCACGATTTACTGACAACAATTATTTATTCAACGCGCACATTAACTATTAAGTGATTGCTGGCCCTTTTGACGTCATGAATTCATACTGTAACGAAAAACACGCTGCATATTGGTTCGTAATTATTGTCGAATGCCGTGTGTGTTTCGGTGGAGCGTGGAGAATACCGCATGTCCTCGCGATTGTTCGTAATCAACTCGCTGCTTCCAGCGCACAGTATTGATGACGACTTTTCAAAAAGTCAAAAATGCGCTTAAAAAAAATAGGTACTCTTATAGGGCTAAAAATATGTTTATTATTTTGCTCACATGGTGCAGTGATTAAGTTAGCCGTGTTATAAACCATACGCAGTAGGTTATTATCGTGGAGTCCGCTCCGACGTAGGTGTCGGATGGCTTTTACGGAATGAATGCTACGTTGCCGTGTAGTAATTAAAACGTCATTATGCCAGTGCTGATCCCCTGTTCTTACTTTTGTTTTAATACGATTAAGATTTTTGTTAAAATAATTATTAAAATTATTACATCTATTTTTTCAGCTAGTGTTCTTTACTCTCTGACTCTTGCGGGTCAGAAAAGTTGATGTTTATAATATATATTGTAAAAAAAAATACATACATTTTGCGGTCTCTCAGCCATAACAAAAAAAAAATATTTATTAAACAGAAATATATAATTCTGTAAGTTTATATTTTATCGTGTTTTGTCAAAACGTCTCGTACATAAATTCCTCGTGGGGAAAAAAAATTGTCAGTATCACCAACTTTACGTAAAAGCTAGAGTAAAATATTTTCGTTTAAATATATGTGTTTCGCAGTAGAACTCGGCATATTAGCGGTGCAGATTTTTTTATTATTTAACATTAAGTATATATTACTTCCATTGTTTTACTTACAATCCCACGTTAATTATACTCAAGGTTGCCTGATTTAAACCACAATTTAAACCATGATTTTAATCAAGTCATTTTTATCAAATATAAAATGGTTTTTTTTTTAAGTATTTTTGTATAGAATATCTTAATAATATTTTAACGAAACGTCTAATTCCACTTTAGTAACAACAATAGTTTGTTTGCTCTTTAATGTTTCTTGTGATTTACGGGAACAAATAATTATACCCAAAAAAAAAACTCCTCTAAAATTAAATTAATTAGTAAATTGCAGTCAAAAGTGTAAAAAAAAAAGGGAAATAATAAATTTATCATTTAAAAATATTCCTAATTTGTAGGAAATCCCTGATTGTACTGTAAATCCTCTTTCTGTCGCAAACACCCATTCTATGGAAAATCCTCGTCAGATGTGCAGATTTGATGGACTTCAGTTCTTTGATGTTATAACTTTTCTGGTTCAACATGAGTGTCAGAAAGCGGGATGTTGTATGACTCATTTGAACATGCTGAGAACTAAAATAACTAATGTTATTATTAAAAAAAACTGGTTTAAACCAAACAAAATTTGTTTAAACAAAAAAAACTGATAGTTTGGTTTTTTTAACTTTTTTTTCAACCCTGTGATAATGCTATCCTACATTACGAATGATTGAATATTGTAGATTTATCAACCATAACAAGGTTCTTCAAAGATCGGAGTCATTTTGACTCATTGCTATTCATTGGCATAAATTCAAATGGATTATCATTAAATAAAAAATCACCCATGCAGTTTAGCGTAGTCTACATGCACTTTTTTTTCAGAGCAATAAAATAACATGGCATTATCTTGTTAGCACAAATAAGCCATTTTCCCAATAAACTTGTGCACATTTTAATCGTGAATTTATTTATTCTCGGAAAAAATTAATGAGGATAATGGTACGAATGACATGTCATCAACTCAAGCCACATTTGCTTTGCGAGTTGGAATTCCTGCATTTGTATTAGATACCAGATATTCTGCGTTTTTTCGTTCCCGCGGTTGAAGCTTGCAGTTGGAGTTCCTGGTGGACCAATAGGGCCGCTCCAAAGCAAGGCAATCCCGCGCCGGCCATTTTTTTTGCGGTCCTTTTTGTCTTGTTTTACTGTGAAAAATAACGACATAAATGGGAAAAGCAATAATTTCCTTTTTTATTCGCATTAATGCAGAGTCAATATCTTTCGATTTCAATTGAGTTTTCATGAATTCATTATAATAAAAACCTTCAAATATTTTATTGCCTCATATAATGACGCGATTTCACCGGAATTTGATAGTTAGCATTAATAAAATTAACCCGAGTAGAATACAGTACGTCCATAAAAGAATGACCCAGTTATAAATTTTAATAGTATCAACTGTAAGCGTTGTATAGTTTTTGTTCAAAGTCACAATAAAGAGTAATTCAAACAGTTTTAGATAAGCGCATGCGTGAGTACTGCTTCGTTGTTTTCTCGCTTGCAGCGCCACCTACGCAAAATGACTAATCCTGTGCGTAAAGCGTTTTGTGTTGTGTAATTCGCTAAGAGTGAATCTGTAATTTCAGTTCAAAGTGCGTTTCGTTTGTACGAGAGTGGTTGAACGTCGAAGTCCCTGACCGTTGGATTGGTCGTAATGGTCGAGACGACAGAGCTCATTTTTCGCTGGCCTCCACGTTCACCTGACATAACGCCATGAGATTTTTTTTCTTTGGGGCTTTGTATAAGATCGTGTCTACATTCCGCCACTACCTAATGATTTGCCAGAGTTGAGACTCAGTGTTGCATTGGCTATTGCCTCCATTACTCCGGGCGTGTTAACAAAAAGTGTGGGAAGAATTGGACTTTTAGTTTGGATGTGCTGCTTTTAACTCAAGGTTCACGTATTGAACATTTGTAAGAAAAAACTGGGTTAGTTTACCTTCAGTTTTATGTATGATTTGTTATAGATAGTCTAAATTAAACTGTTATAATATACCATAATTGGGACATTCTTTTATGGACACACTGTATTTCTAGAAAGAACATTAAAATTTTTTTAAGATAAAACATAGTTTTTCAAGATTAATTTTTAAATTTCTCCTGCCTTTTTTGAGGGGGCTATTCGATAACACCCAGACCCACTGTCAAGGCCCCTCTCCATACTGCCAGGGCCCTGGAAATGTAAATGGCCCAGGGTCCCGGAAAGACTGTGGTGGACCGACCGCGCTCATCGAGTCATGGTCTCGTCACATGGTCTCGTCACTCTGCGGTCGTGGTCGACGAGTTGATAAGGAGAAAGTAAACATCCTTCCGTTTCGATAACAACGTTTGAATCTGGCTTTGCGTAGTCTTGTGACGTTAGTCTTGTGACGTTAGTCTTGTGACGTTTTTTACAACCGAAATTATAATCTTGGAGGAAACTATTTGGGATTTTCGTTTGGTAAGCACATTAAATCATTTTCACGTCTTGTTGTAAACATTACGTTAAGAGTGGCGAAAGAGTTTTTTTTTTTCCAAAACATCAGGTGTGCATCATTAAGTCTCCCTCGGAATTATTTCAAAATGATGGAGTCTCGGTAATCGTATTCTTTAAAAAGCTCACATCCGTTATTCATAAATGCGAAGACATTTGTGCATTTCTGTCAGAAGTTTTTGGTCTAAAGCGAAAGTAATTATTTAAAGTGGTAGCCCAATATACAGTAGCAACGAACTTCAGTTCTTTGATGTTAAGTATAACTTTTATGATTCAACATAAGTGGCAGAAAGCAGGATGGCGTATGGCTTTCATTTGAACATGCTGAGAACCAAAATAACTAATGTAATTTAAAAAAAAAAAATTGGTGTAAACAAAAAAAAACAACAGATTATTTGGTTTTTTCAAACTGCTTTTTCTTCAATAATTCGCAACGTAACACGCAAAATTAATAAGTTGTAAAATAGGCTGAACCTTGGCAGCAATTTTCAGAATTCAAAGTCATGCTTGCGAAGGCCGGAGCATGTCATGTATTGTAGCAGGCGTCTACAATAAACATGCAAGAAGTGAGTGAGTGAGGGGATAGTGTGTGTGTTTTTTTTAATTCGTGTGCACAGTAAAATATATTTATTTAATTTAGTTGTATCTATTACCTGCATCTAATTATGTGCCTTTCCTTCGTAATTTGTCATTTTATAAACAAATTATATTTCAGAGTAGTAAAAAAAAAAAGTATATTAATACCAGTGTGGACAAATAAGGAACGAATCAAATTTTTGCTCGTAATAGAGCATAACGTTAAAATTCTTAACTTAAAATAAAATACGCTAATTTGCTACCTACATTGTGGCAAAATATATATAACATGTAATTTGTTTAAAAGTTTAAATGTAAATTTATAAAAATCCACAAGTCTGACTTTTATAAGTTCTCTGACGTAAATGGCGAATTCGTGTCTTCAACTCGACTGGTGTTTTGAATCGATAAATACTATCGTCTTCCGCTACACGTGAAAAACTAGAAAATGTTACCGGATTTGTAGAACAATTTTATTTAAATTATAAAAACTAAGTAACAAAATATTACTCTGTACTTAAGAATTAATAAGTTTTCGTAGTCAATTAATTTTATCGTATTGCGCACGTGCTTCGACAACGCGTGCAGCGTCTTCGCGCTATCTACCGGGATTTTAATGAACCATGAGTCGTAGTTCAAAATAAACCTGCTAGATGACGCGCGCGACGACTCCAAGTAGAAACGTGAACTACAGAGACAGTAAAAATTTATACTGCAAAAATGTTCGTAAATATTCATGCTGTTTTATAGATTATCATTGTTCAATGTAAAAACTACAAGAAGTTTAAGTTTAGTCATACATAATTTAATTTCATTTTGATAAATGATAATGTACTATTTTTATGTTCTATTTTTCTTATTTATTTAAAAATGAAGAACACTTTTCTGTTTCAACTACTTAGGCCAAGGAGTATAGAAGTAAAATTATATTAATTTTCAAAGCTTACAAATTACCAAATCACCGCCATATTAGTTGTTATACATGCTATTTCATAAATAAGTTACTGTGCAGTAGTCAATTGTAAACCTGTACGTATAACATTTTGATCATGTTAATTTTAAAATTGAAGAGAAAATTTTTTTTGATTAGTATGTTAATATCTTAATTCACATTCTTGAAAACAATTACTTCCTGAGAAGCCGTTAAAGATGCGAATAAGAAACGTTCAAAACTTTCCTATTGGAATCTTACCTAATAAAATAGGTAAGCATAATCCTATTATTACAAGTTTTTACTGTAAGAGTCAAATACTACGGGGCAAATTTTTTTTCTTTTTTTTTTAATTACGTCTGTTTCGTTGTACAAAATACGTATCATAATATTATTATTGTTGTTGTTAATAGCACAGAGGCTAACATAATCACATAAAAATAAAATATAGGTTTCATACATCCAATACTGACAACATTATAATATCGTAAACATACAAAATCACTTTGGTATACATATATACACCATCCGACTTATAAGTTGGTATTCAAGTCATTGTTGTCTTTTGCATAACAAATAGTTTCGTGTTTCCTGAACATTTTTAAATGTGGACATCATCTAATACAAACTGGCAAATTGTTGTATTCCTGGAGACCTTTAGCATAGATTGACTGTTGAGCTGAAGCAAATGGAACTTATTTCAATTACGTGTGGCATAAGAATGTACATTTGAATTTTTTTCTAACCTATTGCTTAAATATTTTGGCAAGACTCCAATATTAATATTAAATATAAAAATCATACAATTGTAATAAAGAAATTCACGGACACTTAGCAAACACAATTCCTCTAGCATAACATCAATTTTCTCGTACCTATCTTTCAACAGTAGCCTATAGCTCGCATTGCTCTGTTATGTAATACTTGCATTCTGGCTCTGTAGCTTTGATCTGCAAAGTGCATGACAGAAATATTAATGAGTATTAATATTAATAAGTATTAATATTAATGAATATTAATGAGTGCGTGGACTGTGGACTCGGTGTTAAACGTAAAATTCATAGACTGCAGGCAGCGCTGCTGTCATCTGTGTTTTCGGCGTGTAACTTGATAGCTAAAATATTAAATGTACATAAAGTCGCGGCCCATAATCTGTAGTGTTAATGCCAGTACGGTACAGTTACAGGTTGTGTGTAAATTATGTGCTTTAAAATTTATGTAAACAGTTTCTGATGGTGTTCAGAAAGGCTTCAGAATACGCGCAGTTTACGTATCCGCAGCTACAAGGCCCGTCCCAATCAATTGTCAGGAGTCACTACGGAAGTGCAGGTGGAACAGACATGGTGGCAAAAAAAAATTGCATTTATACCATTATCTTCCTAATAGTTACAAATTTTTTTTAAGTGTAAACATCTTAGCTTTCGGTATATGGCATTTGGTAGGAGTAATTTCGTGAATGGAACGCAAGTCGCAAGGAACAGAAATGTTTAACCACGGTGCTGCCATCTGTGGTGGATGGCGTGATCCAAAGTTCATAGATTCTACGACACGTTATAGTATTAACTGTTTGATGAATATTAACAAGGCGGGCAGTATTATAATAAAATTCCTTTGTCAAAAATCAGGTCCGAAACCGGGGCTTAGTATTTTTGTAAGTATTTTTTCGCCTTTATAGGAGCCGTTTCATTATATAGTTGAACATTTCGCTCTGAAAATGAATGATTCTATAGTCGACGTAGCTGCTCCTGCAGCGAATGTGGAAACTTAATGTGATGCGTGTCCAGAAATGTAGTTGAGAACACAGTTTGTGTATATTTATCACGCTCAGCGTTATTTTATAGGATTCGGTGTTAAATTTCGTGTCCGAGTTACGTATTATAATTTTATTTGCAACATGAGAACACGCGAATTTTCTCCTTACAGAAGTTAGATATTTACACATCACTGGTGAGTACTGCTAGACTCGCTTTTTTTTTGTTACGTCACTTTTTGTAGAGTTCTGATATCGTAATCGCCTAAACTTAACTCTTCCAAATATAAAGAAGTTTCACTTAAAAACAAATCACGTGTACGTGGTCGCCGCGCGCATTAGAAGCGAGGGCAGGGAAGATTTAGGGAACCCAAAAATTAAAACACGCTTAAATATGCGTTAAAACAAGAACTTTAGTAACTAGTGTCTGTCCATGTCTTCAATGGCATCAAAGAATGAATTAATGGGGTTTGTGATAGCTATAATATGATACATAACCCTTGGAAATGTCTATACAAATTGTCACTATTCTAATGCGAAAGTATGCAAAAGTATGAGAAAATATAAAAGTATTGGAAAGTATAAGAAATCATGCGCTGCTGATGCTGCTATCTGTAACAGGCTGTAACGATGCTTCAATTCAATTTTTTAACTCCCACCCCCCTCCTCGTGCATTATTCGTTACATACTTTTCATATTTAATGGCACCATTAGTAAGGTGGTTATTCTTCGTTTTCTGACACTCCTTCCACTGGAAGGAGTTGGGATTTGACAGGGAAGGGGTTCGGAATTGGTCTGGGCTGCGAGTTCGTGATTCTTACAGCTGCCATTTAAGTAATGCCATTTATTCTCTTGGCGCTGTTCTGCCCCGCGCATGGACGGGTCGCTGGGTGCCGCTGCTCCGGCAGGGACTCGAACACAGGACCTCGGCCGCGAGTACCCGCCGCCCGGCGCCTGACGAGGCGAGGCTCGCGGTCTGCCGGACTCTACTCCCGCTGCTCTCTCGGTGACAGAACATTCATCTCTGTGCAACCTTTGAATATATATATATATATATATATATATATATATATATATATATATATATATATATATATATATATATATATATATATATATATATATATATATATTCTGTATAGAAGTCGCGAGTGGATAGGATTTACTCTACGTTTTTCAGAAGCGTATGATGAGCAGCTTGGGAACTTCACCGCTACAGGGCGCTGCCGTAACGCCCTGAATCGTCTTAGGTTGTTATTTACACGTTAGAGCGCAGCACTGTCGCCCGCTGTCATTCCCCGCACCCCCCACCCATCATTCACTGCAGCTCAAGGTCGTTCAACGGGAGGGGGAAGGGGTGTTTGAAGAGTTCGACACTTTTCTGCTAGGGATCACCACAAGTCGATGCCCTAGAGATGGTGGCGATTGCGGCGGTGAATTAACCAACTACCTCAAACCGTATTAGAAATTTTAACCTGGGCTGGCGACTTCTATACAGTATATATATATATTCAAAGGTGCAACTAATAGTACTGGCCTAACATCGGCCTGAAAAACCACCTTCCCTGGAGCTTGCTGAACACACACACACTGAACCCTCGAACCCGCGGCATAAAAACAACTGTCAGCTCGACGCGAGAGACAATGCATTGCAAGGCGGCGGTTCTGTGCAGTTCAGGAAGGTTATTTTCAGGGGGAAGAGAGAATGCGAGAGATAGAGAGAGACTGGGTGCTGCATCGACAATTGCACACACTCCGACGACGGCTCCACAGACTTATTGCTAATTAAAAAAAATTATGCATTTCTCTACCGGATGTAAAAAAAAAAGTTTCACATCAGTTAGTTCATGTAATACCATGAAACTCGGACGAGGCAACCATTTTGACTGTGCGCGACTAGCAGTTGGAGCACGGCCTCTGCGGGGCGTTGTGAAACAGCGCGGCTCGCCGGCACAGCTCGTTGCGACAATTACGCGGCGATCTGCGGAGGAATGCGGCGACACTGACCCCTCGCTGCTCTCCTCTCTCCCCCCCCCCCCCCCCCCCAAAACACTCCAACCCAACTCTTTCACGTACCATTTTTCCTCGCTGGAAAACGTGCCTGCGACCCCAGAATAGTGGACTCTGTCCATCTGGGTGTTTCTCGCGCTACGCTGCCCGCAACTAGAACGGCAGAATCTATTATTATATATTTTTTTCATTATCTTATCATTACTATTATTGAAGTGAAAACATCTTTGGGCGCGAATTTTAATACAGTTTTTTTCCTAACCTAACTAAAAACTAGGTGTGTTTGGGAGGGTTCTGGGTTAGGGAAATGCTCTTAAGTGTGTCTCAGGCCGAAGCCTATACGCTCTAATCATGCAGGTTATGAACCATGCAGGAGAGGTAGCCTGCGACATGTGCTAGGAGGGGATTGGCCAACCATGGCAACGTTTTAGCCATGACTAACTCCCCTCACTGGCTATTCTAGACTATAAACTAGATAGGTTGTGCCCAGGTGAAACTTGCATAAACACAGGGAAAATCCTGAGCACTGACATGCGGGATGCAAAAATTGCATGCATTATTGACAAGCAGGTCGCTTACGGGTCCAGCCGCGGGTTCGTTATTTTCTGTTTATAAAAAGTCAGGAAAATATTCACAATGAATTTTTTCTTTTTCCTGTCCAACAGTGCAATGCTAGCTCACTTTCTCATTTTATATGTTTTAACAGTTGGGTAACTTTACTTTCATAGTCCCGTGTACGGAAATATGTATGTCTTCATTAGTATCTGGAATAAGCTAACAAATCGGAAATACAAGAAGGCGGTTAAAGCCATTTCGTGTGGGGAAAGTTATTTTACGTGTTGTGTAACTTTTCTCGAACCATAAAGTTGTCTCAAAATAAGTGTCGAAAGTGTGGTCTTCGTGTCGTTCCGCCATTTTGTGAGGTTGTCAGGTTCGTTGACAAACATCATGCAATGCTTTGCAAGTGACAGTTGGGAATTGGGAGGATCTAACGGGTACTACTGCAGAGAACTGTCAAATTTGAGATATGTCAGAAGTCACAGACTTAATGTGTTCAAGCTGAGTGCATAATTGATAAAATAACAGTAACAGTAGGTCGTGCGCACAATATTCAACCGCCTAATTTTCGAACCTATTGATTCACAATACGATAGTCGTGTGCATGGGAGAGAGGTCGAGTGCAAATGAGTGAAATGAATATATTTTATTTCTGTTACAGACGCATGGTGCAACAGCCAATGAGAGTATATTAGGATGCCATTTTGACGGGTCTATAGAACTGTTTATAATTATCAATAATATTTTGGCACGAAATTATCGAAACATTACAATGTTCAGATGCATGTAATTCCTGATTTAATAATGAATTATTACTATTACTGCTTAGATAAACAGTCACTTGAAATAAAAAAAAAAGAAATTATAAATGTTTCATGGGTAGAATGGAAAACTCTAAATTTTACAGAACCCAAACTAATTTATATATGTTGAAAAAAGGTGTTCACAAATTACTGGTCATATGTCGTGGGATAATCATTTGGCAGTTGGTCAGATGTCGGATACATCGCGAAATTTTGCTGGCCAAAATTAACATTAAGATTTCAATTGTGAACAGATTTCGCACAGGTCGTGTGACAAATCATGTGCTGGGCATGTTGTGCACTCGCTCATGTTTTCTAATTGTGAACCTGGCCTTACCGGCGTCGAACACACACACACATACATACACGTCGACGCAAACAGCTGGCGAAGTTCCGCGCGTGAGTACACAGTGAGAAACCTAAGATTCATTGATCCCGAGTCAGAAACCCGAATAATTTTTATTCTTGTATCTATGGATTTTGTTTGAATGTAAAAGGTAGGTTAAATTAGTTCTGGTACATATAACATCTCCCAAGATTGTGTTGTTTTTTTTCTCTGGAGGTTTGGTTTTCGTACGTCTAGGTGATTGTGTCTAAAATAAAATGATGTTTATGTTAGATCTATTGTTTAAATAATACCTCTAAACGTTGTTTGAGTACGAAAATTCTTGCAAATATTAGTTATTGTTTTTTTACGTGATGGCGGGTTTTTCAAACTTCTAGATGATCAGAACTGAAATGACAGGTTGTTTGGTAAAGCTCAGGGACATTTAAAATACTTTTTTTTTTTTTTTAATTTAGACTGCGAAGTTTGCACGAGAGAGCTGCGAACTTCGTCTCGGCCGGGGACTGGTTCGGGGATCAGTGAGTCTCGTGAATCCCGTCGCCAGAGGTCAAGGACGCTGGTTGATTGCCTCGCCGCGCTCTGATTGGCTCCCGGCGCGACGTGGTCCCAGCGCTCTGGTCTCGACACGCTCGTAACGGGGGAGTGTCCTACATCATTAGCTTATAACATTTACTGTTGTTGCACAAGAAATTGTAGTAAATTCGTAATATAACCGTATTTAATCGTTTATAAAATGAATGATTTTTTTTAAATTAAACAAGTGCTTATTTAATCTGTTTATGAACTTAATGGCAGCTTTTTATATCAGTAGTACCACATTCTGAAAGCATGGAATCACGTGGTGTATAGTTTTGGTTTAACCTGCCATACGTAGTCTTCGTCTTCAAACTCGTTATTTTTAGTACACCATTCATTAAATCAATTAAATCATAGTTTTTTTCAAAACCGTTAAAACACACGTTTCTATAGTTTGTAGAAACTTAATTTTATTCATTTAATTAATGATACGCTAACAATTTAGATGTTAATGCAAAATTGTATGACACATGATTTCATACTTACAGTACACGCTCTGTGTGATTGACAAACAAATTTGCCTTTAAGTTCAAAGAATTGTATATGAAATTGTTAAGTAGACTAACTGTTTACAAACAATTAATTATTGTTATATTATAAATTCATTTAAAATCGTGTACCAAAACACGAAATGTTTAACGTCTTGATTGCTGGCGATGGCGACGTATCAGGCAAAACACATTTGTCTTGCACCTAACTAGACTGCAACAGAGTATACCCGCACCAGCGGCTTCATCCTTGTGATTGGCGGCTGTCTGCGAGAGAAGTCGTTGCCTTATTTGACCGAGCCACTCGGGACGCGTTTGCTTCCGCACTGAAACCGTGATTGGTGTTGTAACAATCGACGTGTACCTGAAAGACACAAACCCGATCACGAAACCCAGACGATGCTACAGTGTTTGAACCTCCAGCTAGTCGCGGTATCTTTTTCGCGAAACATGCATGCCCTTAATTGTTACTAAAGTAACATAAAATCAGGGAGAGATACGAACAATTATTTTTGCAAAAAAAAAAATTTTTTACCTTCTTTACAGTTAAGTACTATAAAATTAATTTTAAAAGGATTAGGAGCATGTAATTATTCCCCGCAAAAAATTTTGGATTTTTATTAGACTGCAATAAGGTATACACACGCGCAAGCTGTTTCTTCCTTGTGATTGGCGGCCGTCTGCAAGGATCCCTACCAGTCATGAAACACAAACGATGCAACAGTGTTTTGGCACATTATTTTCGCGATGAATACTTACCCCTAGGAATGATATTGTTACGAACGTGAGCAAGGCCACGTCACGCGCAGGTGCAGAGCTAGCTGGGCTGCATCACATGCCGCCGTAACATGAGATGTTCCGCGCGCGCCTGGGTCTCTGCTTCCCCTCCCTCCAGTCCTCAGCTCCCCGCGCGGTGCTGTCAGTTTGACATCCGAAACCTGACAGCTGCGCAGTTACGCGAGCCGCCGACACGTGTTTCGAGAGATTTCTGCCGTCATGTCGGCGCGGGATGACGCGACTGGCCCCGGCCGCGCTCGTGAGTTCCAGAAATGGTGGCTGAAATATAAAAAGAGAACATCGGCCTGAAGATGGGAATTCAGAGAGAGAGAGAGAGTTCAGGCGGGAGCCTTCCCGCGGCGGAGCTTCCGGGGCGATAGTGCCGCGGGTGCGGCAGAGTGGCGAAGTCCTTGGACGAAGGTTCCAGGGCAGGGAGTGAGTTCAGTTCAGTGAAGTCGGGAGTTTTCCCGCGGCGGAGTTTCCCGGCGATAGAGCGGCGAAGTCCCTGGATGAAGGTTCCAAAGCGAAGAGTTCAGTTCCGGGCGATAGAGTCGCAGTCACGGCGGAGTTCCGAGCGAAGTTCCGAGTGAGGCGTCGAGTGGGTCCTCGGCAAAGGGAGCTGCGACGGCGGCGACGGATCCTGCGGCGGGGACCCACGAGGGGTGCTGCGGCATGAGGTGCGCCAGAGGTGCGGCCCAGCGAGAAGTGCGGTGTGTGAAAACGAGTGACTGGGGAAGAACATTTTTTTTTAGTGCAATTGATTATTTGCCATTTTAGAAGATTAATTTTAAGTGACATAAATAGTGGCCATCAATAAAACTGTATAGTGTAATAAAATCTTTAATTGGGCTATCCTTTACGAACCCGCGGTAAATCCTAACAATATTGTTGACCATATTTCCACGTGTAATATAGCTGTAAGAGAACATTATTCGCGTATTTTTTGCATAACTACATTTTTCTCTGCGATATTTATTTTCAGATCCTGTTTTTGATGGCGTATACCTCCCTTAAAAATTACTTTAGGAACAAAATTATAAATATATTTTGGTATTATTTGCTCATAAGTAATCACCAAACTGAAGTTGTAGATTGTTTTGAATAACTCTATATAGGGACGTTGGATATAGCATGTTACCATGTTCCCACGGCACGTGAAACTGATTTAGGTAAAACATGTTTTATAATGCGCTGTTCATAGATAATTACGTTGTTGGTGCTGAGGTTTAGCTACCGTATCATTGCGAACCTAATACCAAACCTATTCCGTTGCCCTTAGTTTCTGTTCGTCTCTGTCAGTGCAACTGTGTGACCTGAAACCCTGTCTCTACCAGTCAGCTTCTGCCCTGGCCAGAGATTTTCGTTTCCCTTTATTTACCGCTGTGGAACACGCATGCGACCAGAGTAGCGACAATGGCATACTGTTTCAAACAGCTTGTATTCCCTTACAATCAAGTGCAGTGTTGCCAGCACGCCATAGAAGTACACGCTCAAAATCTACGCAACGCCACTGCTGGATTTCACTGTATGTCGTGAAAGTAAACCAACAGGAATTCACAAGATGGAGTAATACACAAATACAACGGGAAAAAAACAAACCAAAATTATCCGATGTCAAGTGTCAAATGCATAGACGTCATAAAGAATCCCGCGAAAGTAATTGGTCAGAAAAAAATATCACGGCACAGACGAACACAGTAGGTTGACAACGACGAGACAGTTGCAACTGGAACAGACATAAAACAGACAAACAACAACATTGGACAACACATCGAAGCACGGATTATTCATACTTTCAAGACGACACAATGACGACGGCAGAGACGAAAACTGTTGTCTTAGGAAGTCTATTATTTTCGTCTGTGCCGTTATATTTTTTCTGACTTATTCGTTCCACGAAATTCTCTTTGCTGTTAACATTAGGCATCCGCTGATTTTGACTCTTTTTTTTTTCTGTTTTTCACGTTTCTTGTCCATTCATGTGACATAACGTGAACACCAGCAATTGCGTATGTTCTTTAAAATGTTTTAAATCAATGTTCTCCATTGCAAGAATCATTTAAAGAGCGTTTCAAGCAGGGGTTGACTCACGTCTGCATGTCTATATGGAAATCAGGTGAAGCTTTTTTTTTTCCTCCTTAGCAAATGGCCTGCACCTTGTCGGTTGAACGCCCAAAACATTGTCTGAAGTTTAGTGCTTGCATTTTGGAAACAGGAGTTAAATAACTGTGTTTTACGACGGGGATTCTAATTCATAATTACTAATCATTTTCAGACGTGGAGAAGTACCATTTCCGCAGTGTTCTGGGCGGGTAAACATGCAATAAAAAAAATTGGTTGTCTGTAAAGTCGGTTTACGGACGATAGTTTTCCGTGACAACGTCATAACAAAACATTGATGAAATGAAGGCATAGTTTTATGAATAAAATTGAATCATTTTTATTGGATTATCACTATTTTGTATGGATACAAAGAAGGAGTGAAATGAAATCTACAATTTAATTGATAAATTTACTTTTATTTGCACTCATAATTTCAAATATGTTTATTACTTTAACGAAGAGATTATTTTGACTATAACTTTTATACGTGTTTGCTATTTAACTTCTTCCAATCCGTGTTATTCTGTTAAGGATAGGACGATGAAAGGAAAAGTTGGTAAACGAATGGGGGTGTTTCGAGTTTAATGTGCCTCGAAAAAGTCAAATCGATGGTTGTTGCAATCGAGTGGAAGAGAGATAGATGCGGCGCAAGCGTACAATGAGCGTAACGGGACACAACGTAACGGGACAACGAGTCATCCTTTTTCGTGCGTGCAGCCGGCGTTCATCGATTTATTAGACGTTGTCACGTCGAAAAGTGGCTTCACTGACGTCTCCTGACGTGTTTGCCCATCTCCTCGCTGAGGGGACGAGAGGAACTCGGATTGAAGAGAGAGAGAGGGGTGGAACCCCCGGGGGCCGGGGGGCGAAGACGCGACGAGGCGGCGTGTCGTGTCGGAACACGCGCGGGCGAAGCCACCGGTCCGGACGGCCACCGGTTGTTTGTGCGCATGCGCCGAGTCGCGCACCTGCCTCGCCCACACCTGCCGGTCGCCAGGGGCGCTGGCGGCGCGCAGCTGCGGGCTTGCCGGTCGGGACATGTGCGCCGCTGCCAGCAGCTAGTCGGGGGCTCAGGGGTGTGCCGCACGCTAGCACCACCTGTTCACATTTGGTACAAGATCGACTCCAATGCAAACATGTAGAACTGACGCGAGCCACGGTTCAACTTCTATCTGGGCATGGTAACTTTAAGGCTAAACTCCACCAATTTGGTCTAGCAGAGAGTCCTCTGTGTGGGCACTGCCACACAGTGGATGATGTCAATCATGTACTGTATAATTGTGAAAAATTTGAGGATCTTCGAGAACAGCTGAAGTTCCATCTGGGTCTGATTGGGTGTGACTATGACCTTGAAAATGTGGTGGTGCGGAAGGAGAGTTGGGTTCTCTTCCGTGAATTTGCTCGGAGAGTCATAGTGAGACTGCAAGTGGCTGATGAAACCGGGCCACTAGCTCCGTGAGCAGTTCTCCCCTTGCAGCTGCTAGCGGAGCAGTGTTTTTCCACTGCTGGTATACTAAGAATATGTTCTCCTGGATATAAAGCACGCACCAGGAACGACTTGACTGATTTCTGGCTAATCAGGACCTTAACAGGACCTGGCCCCAGTTGTCAGTCCCCTATTATGGATTATACCTGGATTGACTGATGGGTAGCAGTGTGCTGAAGCATGTCTGGCAAGAAATATATAATGGACAATGTATACTGGAACAAAATATATATATATATCGCATGGCAATAGAATCTGCTGGAGCACCTGACTTGAACCCTTACCCGGACGTAGCTCCACCTGGGGATTCCAGCCTCCAGGTTCCTGTGAAGCCACTCTTCCAGCCCAGCGGGTGCTGTAGTGGTGGAGGGGGCATGTTTTCTGGATCTGGTAGCTTCAGTAAGGCGGGGCTCTGGACTATACAGATCTGCAAGCAGACTCCCAATCTACCCTTAAAGGGCGCGCATTTGGGAGGGGCGGAAGGCGGGTGCGTTGGCCTTCGGGCCTCCGAAAACATGACGAGCACGTAGCCATTTTGTGTCGTGATATCTACGAATATTTAGCAAAACGTAAATAACAACGACCTAATAATGAGACTTTTAGGTAGATTTCAAAGAAATAATACTACCTATTGTAGCCGTTACCATGGTGCGACTTCCGGAAAATTGTTATATAGTTTTTCGTTTCATGGTCCATAGACCCCAAAACCATCGCCATCTCAAAAGTTTATATCACAATATTGTGGACACAATAACTGTCCAAATTTTTCTCGAATCACTTCCAAACTGATACATAAAATCTAGTAGTTGAAAATCTCGGTCGAGTTCGTTAATGGGCAATATCCGTCAAAAGAGGGAGAAATGAGGAAGGTTTTTTTTTTTTTGAAAAACAGAAAAATCGCTGTAACTCCCACAATATGGGAAATATCACATCCGTTGAACTTTGTATATCTCGTAGGAGTAATACCAAAATATTTTATTTGAATAAGTTTTTTAAAGACAAATCATAACTGCAAGAGGTTTGAAATAACAAAGGTTGGCGGACCAAAAAAATCATAACTCTGTTCGTAGGCATAAGTCGAATTTGTACAAACTATGTATTAATCATATAATTATTATCTAAACCTTTTGACTAAAACAATTTTTGATCAGACGAACCATTGCTGTAAGGGGTTGAAAAAATAAGGGTTAAAATTTGAAAAAATTGCATAACTCCCTTTGTAAGTACACTAACAAATTCGTTCAAACTGCTTGTAAATTTGATAATTTTTACCTAAAACTTTTGTCTAAAACAATATTTTATAATACAAATCATTACTGCATGGGGTGGAAATAAAAAGGGTTGAAAGACAGAATGTCATTACTATTTTTAATACATTTTCTTTCATTTCCTTTGTAATTTATTGTAAAACGCCTAAACTTTATCTAAAACCTTTGGCTGGAACAATTTTCGATCAATCTATTACCGTAAAAACGGGGTTGAAATTTAAAAAAAAAATTAAACATTTTTTAGTATCAAATTCGTCGGAATTTATTAATAACAATAATACCTTAGTATTTTTATGTATGGTTTTATGTTTGCTATGGCAAAACACAGGTATTGCAACATTGGCGACACAAATTAATTTTACTCCAGCTTTAAATGAAACTATTATCAAACAATTCGCCGGTGGTTTAAATGCCCAAAATAAAAATAAATTCTAAAAAAAAAAAAGTAAATTTAATTCATCAGTGATACTTTTTGTTTCATATTTCGCCGACACGATAGTTTATTTAATGCACGCGTGGTTGCTTTCCTTCGAAGACACTGATTTATTCCGTGGCTCACAAAGTCTCGCGGATCATAACTAAACACACACCGCCGCGCCGTGTGGGTTCGTAATCACCAAATGTGGTACATACGTATCTCGGTGGAGCGAATCTCCGCGAGTGTTCGAAATCAGCCCGCTGGGATGCTGGATGAATAAAAAAAAGACCAAAAAGCCTTCTAAGAGCACGCGGGGACCTGCCATCAGTGATTGATCTGACACGCTCTGTGAATTTCGTGAAGTTTGCGATCCCAGCTTGCGCGGCGGTGTTGAAACCACTCGCCCGGTCAGGACGTAATAAACGGCCCTGGAGAAACGAAGCGGTAAACGTGATGAAGTGCCTGTAAAAAAAAAAAAAAAAGTATCCCAGGAAGCAGGCTCAGACAGGGACGCGAAAACTACGGGAGACAGAACGAGGATGGGGAGCCATTTTTTAACTTACCATTTACATGAAAGGCTTTTGGCGTGTTACACCCTTCTCCCCATAAAATTTATGTTGGGCCTATCGTTATGACAAAGCTTATCGTCAAAGAAATTAAATTCTGCGTTCTTTTGCCATCTTTATTATTATTTTTTTAAATATAAATTATGTATCCACACATGGCTCATCCACACACATTTTCATGTCATTACGATAGCTTGCATGCATGTTGTGTTTCATCTTAAAATATTCTCAACAGATGTACAGTATGTCCATAAAATAATGTCCCAGTTATAAAATTTAATAGAATCAACTGTAATCGTTGTAGAGTGTTGTTTCAATGTGACAGTTAAAGAGTAAATCATACAGTTTTAGATAAGCGCGTGCGCCAGCTTTTCTCGCTCGCAGCGCGAAAGAATGGTTCTTTCCCCAATTAGTAGAGGGCCATCTTGGAATCTCTTTGTATGAAAGTGGTTGAACTTCGAAGTCTCTGACCGTTTGATTGGTCGTAATGGTCGAGACGACAGAGATCTTTATCGCTGGCCTCCAAATTAACCTGACATAATGCCATGCGTTTTTTTTTCCTTTTTTGGCTTTATAAAAGATCGTGTCTACGTTCCGCCGTTACCTGATGATTTGCCTTAGTCGGGACACAGAATTCGAGAGGCTGTTGCTTCCATTACTCCCGGACTTGTTAACCAAAGTTTGGGGAGAATTGTACTTCAAGGTTGGATGTGTGCCGTATAAATAACTGTGCACATATTAAAACCATTGTAAAAAAAAAACTTTACCTTCACGTTTATGTGTGATTTGTTGTAAATACTGTAAATTAAACTGTTACAATATAGCATTGGAATTGTGACATTCTTTTATGGACAACCTGTATTTTAAATATTTTCTAATGGCGGTTAGAACGGTACGCACGTGTTCATAATTATTTACACTTGTGTGACCTTCTACGCTCTTGCATAATTTTAATGACAATTATATTAAATGACCAAAATGGTTTGTGATATCAAGCCGTTGTCCATGTACATTAATCCTTTAGAAAAATAAAGTGAGCTAGTATTCGCCAGTGATGTGTGACATTTAGCCTCTGTAACAAGCAAATTCGTGTGTTCTCATGTTGCAAATACACTTACTATAAGAAACTGGGGACACAAATTCTTTAAAATTATGCCGAGCGTGATAAATATACGCAAATTGTGTTTTCAAATATATTTCTTGACGCGAATTACACGTAGTTTCGGTACCAGTCGCTTGAATTCACTGCCGGAGCAGCTTCGTCGACTATTTCAATCATTCCATTTGCAGAGTGAAATTTCAAATAATATAATGAAATGTCAAAGCTAAAAAAAAAAAACTTGAAAAAAGATACTTAATTCCGGCTTTGTACCTGATTTTCAACAAGGTATTTCATTAAAATACTGTCAAATTATATTAAAATTCATTATACAGTTAAAACTATAAAGTTTCCAGTTAATTTGTGAACTTTATTTAACGCTATCTGCCACAGATGGCAGCACTGTGTTGACACATTTCCTTTCCATTCACGACATTTCTCCTACCAAATACCGTATACGGAAAACTAAGATGTTACACATAATCACAATGTTTTTTTTTATTTGAACTGCATCGAGTTGCATAATAAACTTTGTATAAGTTTTAATTAACATGAGAGACTCAAGACGTCGCAAGCAATTTTCGTCGGTAAATTAGCAGCAGTTAACATTACGTGTATTGAACAATATGTATCCGGCATTTGTGGTTGTATATTTTTGTTGTTGAATGATATTATTGATGTGTTTTACGGAATGTCCATAAATTATTAAAACATTTTCGAGACGTCATAACCATTAATATAATAAGGATCGCGGGCTTATGCGGCCATCGTCTGATGTTTATTGGCTTGTGGGTTTCAGCCACGTCAAAAAAAAAAATAGTTCACCGACGTTTCGGTCGACATCATCAGGGTATCAGTCTCCTGCCGAGGGCCTTAAAAGTCGTTTTGTCTTTAAGGGGGGGCCACCTAGTGTATTTGTGTTAATGAGGCGGGATGATTAGGGCGACTCTCGCTGACACATCTAGCGCGGTGTCGCCTTCTCGTCGTGCATAGTGAAACTACGGGATTTGAGTGGTAACTATATCATTATATGGCGGAGAAATGTAGATGAAAGATGTAATGCAAGACCCTGGAGTGCTTTCAAGGACCTGGACCGGGTGTTCCGTTATTTTAAATTTATTCTGAAAACACTTTTACACTTTTATAAAAAAAAAATACAGAAATAGAAAAACTCATCCGCCCTTCAGAATATTCTTAATTTTTTTCTTTTTCCAGTGACTTTACGTGACTATGAGCTACATAAGCCTGTCCAGCAGCAAAGAGACGCGATCTCAAATAAACAACTGCATAATCTACAGCGCAGCCTTGCATTTCATGCATGGTAGATGCTCTGATATCTCGAGCAGATTTTAAATCACGAGTTTTTTTTCCTCCTTCTTCTGAAGATCTGCTCTCACAGACCGCAGCTGGCTCGACGGGAGACGCGGTCCGACGATTGCCTAGCACGGGGACCGTTCCGGATCTGCGTCTGTGGCGGCCTCCGCCGTTGCGTCGACAGCGCCGGCTTCTATACATCTCTCGCCGGGTCGGACTGGCCCCCCGGGGGCCAATGTGCGGATCCCACGCGCCGACGCCTTCCTCCCCTCCCCCCCCTCTCTCCACGAACCGGGGCGCCATTTGCTCCCATCAGAGCGAAAACAGAGACAATTCGCTCTGAGCGAGCCGCCCTTCCCACGCCCCGCGGCGCTGCGCCTCGGTTACACTGGACGAGCCCAGCCGGCGAGTGTCGGTCGCACGTGTGTTCACACCGTGCTCATGGGCGTCGCAACCGGGAGGGACACGTCCCCCCGCAATAATAAAAGTCTTCAATTTCGTCCCCTCCAATAATATATATTTAGTTTCGTAGTTTCGTAGTTTCTCCTGATGTTTAAAACTTTAAATTAATGATTTTGTGTGGATATAGCACCCGCAGATAAGTTAACTGTGTTTTTACAAATTTGTTCTCTGAACATATTTTTTATAAAAAACAAATTATATATTGCAACCAACTATAATTAGAATATTTAGGAAAGAAAAATGCTTCAAAAAAACCTTTTTTGCACCTTCAAACCCCAAATTTTGCCGGGGGAGGACGCCCGGACCCCCCGCTTTTTTTTCCCCCAGGGGATGGATATTCCTCAAACAACTAAATCGATTGAATTCCCCCCCCCCCCCCCCCAAAAAAAAATATATATCCTTGCGACGCCCATGCCGTGCTGCTCACCGCGTGCGATGTACGTCATCAGCGGAGACCGGAATAATGCGCGGGTACATTTCGCGATGGGCTTAGAATTCCATACAAAGTATATACGTTTGTACCACATTCCGCGATTTCATCCAGAGAACAGCGAGCCGGTGAGAAACGCCGAACCGAGAAACAGGCGAGTTGACGGACAACCCAGTTGAGGACGTCTCGCGATATGGTAGGAAGGTCCCTGAAGAGCGTCTGAAATCATTCAACATGCCTATCTCTAGAGACCGGAAAAATTCGCTGATTCATTTCGCGGTAGGCTAGACTCCAAACTCGTTCACCTTCATTCTGAGTCAGTGATTGGACCACCGTTCACCTGAAGGACTCTAAGCCAGTGGAAAACCTTCAACAAAAGAAGTGTCAAATCACAAGCATCCCAGGTAACACGTGTCGCGAGTCATTATCCAATGAGCAGGTGCAATTTGTCCTAGTTCATAGAGGATCGTGGAGTCTATCCTAGGAAGTCATTGAACCCGCGAATTTTTCCAGTCTCTACCTATCTCGGTTTTTGTCTTCGTCCCCAAGTAGATAACGCAGTTCTCAATTCCGCACTTAAAGGGGACCACCGTGGCGATAAGGGCGACACCGGCTCGCGCACCACACGCCTCTTCGCCTCTACGCGCCAGGAATAGAACTGGCGTGCAGTCTACGCGGCGGTAACGTGCCTCTATGGGACTCAGGATGTGGCCTTATATTTTTATGGCGGATAGCAAAGATAAAAGTCTTCCTTCACTTCCGTATACTATTTACAATTCTGTGTTAAGAATTTGTCATACATAAAAAAAGTCCGTGAAACCACCCGTTTTAACTTTTTTTTTTTTTTTCCACTGTCAAGAAAGTACACGTTATAAACGAAACCATGGAACGGAACTTGTATAGGCAAGTGCAGTGGCTCTTAAACGCTATTCCGCTATTCGACATCATCTCGAGCGGTTTGTAGATGGCACGTCAACACCTGGAGCTCTGCACGGTTGCCTTAAAAGGACTAAACAACCAGTAAAAGTACAGCAGCTTTGGGGAGCCGCGAGTCAGTTTTTACAGTTTGGAAAAATAAATAAAAATACATATTCTGTTGTTTAAGTATGTGACTTTACTTATGTTCCAAAATTATGAAACTCTCGAATTGTTATTACTTTTAAACATGTGAAATAGTACTCAATCACATGTTACACATTCTAGATCATGGCAAGTGAAGACGACAACATGACGTGGTGATAGTGACCTGCGTGCTTGCTGTATGGAAACTCAGATATTTGTTAAATACGTGTGTATATATATATATATATATATGAGTGTTTTTGTGGCATATTTACATATAAAACTTGCGTGTGGACATAGTTCTCGTTATACGGCATTTGGTAGGGAACGTAAGTCGAATGAACGGAAATGCGTAACCACTGTAATGTGTCTGTGCGCGTGTCTCAGAAATCTTTAAAAGACGGGCTGACCTGTGCGTGTTTATTGTTTTCGAGTTTGTGGCGATTAATTTATTATTGCGTGTTGAAGTGTTTTAGCTCGTGTTTTGCTACCAACGATGCTGTTTTGTGCATATTACCGAGATTTACAAAGTAACCTGCATTTAAACATATCCTTCCTTTATTCTATTTTTGTCTCAAGTCAATTTTATTTTTTATTTTAGATTCTGACATTAATTTGCATGTTTTTATTACTTATTTCTCACTTAATTGTCAATTATTTGCATGAAAATGTTGTGCTTTCTATTTTTCGCTCTTTTGAACGATCTTTTTTTCCCGACCGAAGTGGTATGTTTGATTAGATTTTCGCACGGAATTGAATACCAGAATGGAGCTAATATTGACTACGCACTTGCGCACCAAATGCACCAACTTTGAGAAAAACTGTAGGAAATAATTGGCCTGACCTAACATTGGTTGGGTTGGGTTCGGTTGGATTAGTTTATTACAATCTTGTCAAACAGAATTATTGTTAGGTTTTAAAAAAAGGGGAAAAAGTTTTACAGTTGTTCCCTAAAATGATAACTTTTTGTATATTTATCACGCTCGGCAGTATTTTATAATATTCTAGATTAAATTTCGTTTTCGAGTTTCGTATTAGGCCTATAAGTTTATTTGCAACATGAAAACACATGAATCTGTTCGTTACTGGCGAGTATTGAAAGACCGGCTCACATTTTTTTTATTAATTACATTCCTCTTTTACTAACTGTTCGTTTATCGATTTTAAAGCATTGACCAAACCGCTTTTATGTTTGTTAAGTTTGCAATTTCGTGCAGCGATCGCAAAGTGCGTGTGCGTGTGTGAAAATACAATGGTAACATGTGTTCACTGTGTACTAATATGGACATGTCGACATGGGGCGAGTCTGTTAGGAATCGAGCTTGTCGGCAGGCCGGCAGCTGGCGAACTCGCGCAGTGTAATTGAGGCTTTAAACTGCAGTTCGCACTCACTCCATCCTGCCGGAGCTGCAGTGGGCGTGGGCTTAATGCTGCGGCCGTCCAGTGTAATCGCGGCTTGCCGCTAGCGCTCCGGCGGCGGTTCCGTAACTGCTAATCCTTAGCAAAGGGGGAAAGCCTTTAAGCGAGAGGAAGTTTCAGTTAAACTCGCCTTCATCCGGATGTATATGTCGGGCCCCCAAGTTGGTCCAGCTCATTTTGGCTCACTGGTTGAGCAAATAACTCCTCGGCTTTGCGTTCAGAGCGGGGTAGGGCGTGTACGCGTGTGGCGTCTATAGTTTTGATGTGTAACATCTTATCTCTCGGCACACCGCTTTTTGTGTAATTTCGTGAATGGAACGGAAATGTGTAACTACGGTGCTGCCATCTGTGGCAGATGGCGCGAACCGAAGTTCACAAAGACAAAGGGAAACTTTATAGTATTTACACTTTAATGAATTTTAACAAGGTTGGCAGTATTCTAATAAAATATAGTGTCGAAAATCAGGTCCAAAGCCGTTGTTTAATATACATTAATACGATTTAATGCGGGGAGAACTGGGTTCGTAAGGAATAGCCCAATCAGGTTTTATCATTGTTTTATTAATTACTAATATTTACATTACTGATCGTACGTAAAAATATTTTTATCAACAATTACTCGCACTTAAAAGTGTTTATTCGCAATTACTCAATGTCTTGTCAAGTTCCACAGTTCACACTCCTCACTGGAGCCTGGCTCAACAGTGGTTCGTCCCCTTACCTCGCGCCTGTCCTCACACACAGTCTCGCGCCACTCAGTCGCACTCTCGTCGCACTCTCAAGGTCCCGTCGCTTCGCGCCACTCTCACCCTCTTCGCCGATGTCGCACGTCCCTTCACTCGCGGAACTCTCCGAACTCTCCGAACTGTCGTGTCCTTGGTGCTTTATAGTAGTGATAGGGTTTTCTCGTGTCTTTTACGCTTTTATCGGAGCCGTTTTGATTATATAGTTGGAAATTTCACTCTGCAAATATAATGATTCGATAGTGGACGTAGCTGCTCGGGCAGTGGATTCTAACGGCGGGTGCGGAAACTACGTATGATTTGCGCCCAGTAATGTGGTTTAGGACACAGTTATTGATTATTCATCACGGGTGGCATCATTTTAAGGAATTATACGGTAATGTTCGTGTCCAAGTTAAGTATTATGCAGGGGTGCCCACAAGGGGGGGTAACGACGCAGACTGCGTCATTAAAATTTCAGGGGGGGGAGGGGTGGTTAAAAGACGAGAAAAATGTATATATTATTTACATAATTATAGCTCCTAATGTGAAAATACGTTTCTGGTGCTTTGATAATTGAAAGGGATCTTGTAAATCAAATTGGCAATCCCGCACTTTCCTCAACAAAAGCAGTTTGGCATCTGTCGGTTCAGGATGGAAATATACCTGATATGACCAAAATTATTATTAGAAAATCAGTTTTAATTAATGCAAAATGTGATAAAATATAATACTAAAAAAGTATAATATTATAAAATAATTGAGTAAATCATTGAGTAAATGGCATAAAAAATTTCGGGGGGGGGGGGGGGTGGCGCATCATTAGGTTATGGGGGGGGGGGGGGGGTGAGTCATAGTGTTTGGGGGAGGGGCACCTCTGTATTATGTGTATTTTCAACATGAGAACACACGAATTTGCTCGTTACAGAGGTTATATGTTACACATCTCTGGCAAGTTCTGAAAGACTCGCTCATATACTGCCGAGGGCCATTACATTCAATTTAATAAAACAGTGAAAATTGATGGTGTCATTTAAGGTTTTTGTTTCTTGCTTCTGGTTTGTTGGGACGAAACATCGATACTTCTGAACGATCAAATCCAAGCACTAAATGTGTCTGTACCAGTATTTTCAGCCCGTGAACTTTTAATGAAAAATAAGATAATAAACGCGGGCATTCACAAAAGTTTAAAAGTGCCTGTGTATTTATATTGTTTTTTTATATTGCACAAATTTATAGTATTTTTAAAGAAACCTTTACCGTGTTCGTGAAATCAGGAGATGTTGAAATCTCGCGCTTCCATTCACCCATTTAATCCTTTAATCCTAGCCACGTAATTACGGAATTTAATTACGTTACCTTTGCTTCAACTGCGAAACTGAAAACGCATTGTAGCGTGACTAATCCCTCCTTTTCAGCAATTATTGAACTGGTTTTACGTTTATGCATGAGTGGGACTTATAATTAAGTTCAAGTATTTGGCAGAGTTTATATACGTCAGATATTGTTCTAAAACACAACACATATTTTTTTTCTTATTTATTTATTTCAAATCGAACTTACAAGAGGTAGTTATACCACTTCCCTGAGAAGTTTCAGGATTTCGCCATCCGGAAGGTGTGTTCGTGTGAGAGTAACGGCGATAGGGACGACGCTCGCTGGTGCTTCAGTTCAGTATCGCCTCTAAGCGCAAGGTTTTTAACAGCGCGTTGTTTTCCGGTAATGCTGAAATCCTAACCAATGGTGACGCCAGTAAAATAATTTCCCAACTGAGCACGTCCGACACATGCGTTACGTCAGCGCGAAAAAATTTGCGAGCGAAAAGTACTTTCCGATTAGAAAGATCTTATTTTTACATCATGTTGCGGGCACGAAGTAGTGCGTGTCAGGTTTATTTATTTTTAATAATGGCAGGACCGATGCATTGATATAATGTGTATATTTTAAAGGCTATAATTTATTTGTGAAATCTATTAAATTGTTTCACGCACAATGGTTTTGTCCGAATGAACGTTCAGTTTGGAAAAACTTATTTTTCTTAAGTATGTCGATTCGAAAATCTTGTAAAAAATTATGGGGTGTCTTATGTGTCTTGCATACATAATAATTAAAACACACACACTGGGTTAAAAACCACATGTTTACAATAACGCGATATTTTGCTTTATCATCGTGTCCTTCACGTTGCGACCGGCTGGTTATGATGATTCCCACATGGCATAGGACTTTCAGCGTTGGGCCGATAAATTTTTTTATGGAATGTCTATAGAAAGATTCAGTGCAGTGCATTGCATTTCTCGTCGCACGGAAGGCTTTGTGTGTATTCATTCTTTATTTCCGATATAGCATTTTTTAAAGCTTTTTAGAGGGAACTACAATATAACGTTTGACATTTCAAAGGTTACCTATTGTACGCCATCTCCAATTATTTATTTAAATCCCATTTTCAGACGCATTGTTGAGTACATTCAAACTTAATTTGCAATAATTCAAATATAAAACAATATAGAAAATTCAAACTTAATCCTTCGAAAACAAATGAAATCTACGAAAATTGTGAAGGAATATTTGATGAAAGAAATTCAAACCACTTGTTCAATTAGCAAATCTTGCTCTTAAGATATTTTTTTAAATATACGCATGGCTTAATTTATGTTCATTAAACTACTATAAAGGTGAAATAAAAAGAATAAAAAACAATTTTTTTTTTTATCGGCGCGCATTTTGTCTGTCGTTGAGAATTAAATCTTTATCCTGCGTTTACTTACATACACCACTGGGTACTTAATATCATTTCGTGTAATCAATATATTAAAGGCTTGATCTCACAATCTATGTGGTTTTTTAAATATTATTTTATCGTCATTAATATGAGTTAAGGGCTTTTTCTGTAAATTTACAGCTACGCCTCTTTTGTATATTTTGTTATGCTGCAAATATTTTCAACATATATTTACTACGTGTGATATGATTGCTGTAAAATGTCGTGCAAGTGAAAACAATTACCAACACCTAAGTAACCTTTTATACTCATGTGACTCTCAGGAGAACAACAAATCCAAGACAGGACGTGTTATGTTAAATTTAAAGGAACAGCTAGCTCTTAACTTATAGCACGAGAAAAATATACAGAAAAATTAACGTGAGTTGTGAGATCCCGATTTTTTCGTTTTTTTACCCTCGTTCATACTTTAGTTTAAGGGCTATTACTGAAATTTTAACTCTATACCTCTCTTGCATTTGTTTTTTCTGCCACTGCTAGTTTCACCCGACAACATATAGTCATTTAGTGTAACATAGTTGTTGTAAGAAAGCGATCAAATGATGGTAATCACAGGAGCGTACGTAGTGGATGGGATGTGGAGTGTATCGCTACTCCCCGAAAATGAATTTTAAAAAATTCCTAAAATTCACACCAGTAAAAGGAACTTATTTGAAAGAAAACAACGGGCTAAGTGGTTTTTAGTCCCCATCCCCCCTCCCCTTGAAAAAAGTAACTCTGCATACGATAATTACGAACACTTGCGCGTCTTTTTACGCCCATGATGTTACGCTAAGTGAATATCTGTTGAAAATATTTGTCGTAGGTAAAAAAAAAAAAATTTCAAGGGTGATATCGAGTTAAAATTTTAGAAATAGCCCTTAAATAAAATATTTTCCAGAAGGGAGGGGGGGGGGGGAGGTAAAAAAAATCAACATGGCGTGTTAGACCGAGCCTTGAGTATTTTTAATTCAGTTCTCAATGTGTCACATTACATACAAAAAAAATTGTCGATTCTCTCGTTGCCTCGTGGTAGTGTATTAATTGTGGTTTCGTCCATCGTGCCCCGTCGCTGCTGGTACTCGGAAGCGACGCCGACGCGACGGCGCGGCGCCCTCGAGACTTGTAGTTAATTGGCTGTGTCGGGGCGACGAGTGTTTTATATCTCGCATCGCGGTCGACGCGCCGCGGCGGGGAGGCTGGGCGAGGTAGCAGCTGCCTGCCTGTCCGGCCGGTCCATACTTATCGAGTCACGAGCAGCCCGTGCGATTTCTCGCTAGCGATTAAGTTTCAAGAGCGTACTCCGACTGACTGCCTTCTGTTTTCAAATCTCGGGCGGGAGCGATTATGTGAGACATTTCTAGAGTAGTTTGTCGGGAAAATCGGATTTCCTTTTTTTTTTTCCTGCGGATAATTCGATGTGAATAGACCGGGAATTTTATATAGGTATATATAAAATGAAGCAGAAATATTTATGTAAAATCTGTATCGCTACAAATTAGTGTTCTCAGTAATACCGAGTTCGTTTTCGTACCCGGGTATTTATGCATTCCAATAGTTAAATTTATTTGTAAACCGTTCCCAGAATAGCTTTCCAGTATTAAATGCGCACATAATAAGCAAGATACAACAAAATTAATTTCAATTGTTGTTTACCCGATTACCTTTTCCATGATTTTAATATATATATTCTTGAATTGAACAACTACTAAAATATAAAATTATCGTTAATGTTCGTAAGAAATAGTATTATCTCGTCATGTTTTGTACAAAGTTACAATACCTTTCTTGAAAGTTCGTTAAATGATTCATGCAGTGGGAAATTTTTATTTAATGCAGTTTTTTTGGACATATACCATTGCAGTTTAGCACTGTTTTTCATGTAATATTTTAAAAAAAATGTGACTATAAAAAATTCACAGAATACAAAACTGAATCAGCTGATGGACAAACGGAACCAACGATTAAACTAAACAAGTATTATGGACAACACAACGAGGACTGCACGGACAAAAATATGCTCAACCAGCACAAGAATTCCATTGAAGGAACTTAGTCATGTAAAATAATATAACAACACAGACGAACACAGTCGGCTAGCATCGAGGAGACAGATTAGATGCAGGCAGATAACAAACATGTCCACAAAACTGCATTTTACCTTTCTTGTAGTATTACTATTTCTTGGCAACTGGTTTCCCAAGGAATCTCTTGTGAAATCTTTTCATGTGCCGTTTCGACTCCCGAAGGGGGAAAAAGAACACTTTTCTCTCGGCAGTGTGCTTGAACTTGGGAAACTTAGCCGGCGATCTCTAGCTGGAGGTGAGAGCAGTGACTGTATGGATGTAACTATAGAGCTGTTACACCATTGCGTATGGCTGTTGCTGTCTTGGAGTGAAAAGTGAGTGTGAAAGAGACAGACTCGTAAATCATCGTGAATGAAAAACGTTTGACTCCCAGGTTAATGACGATGATGATGATGTTTCGTTCGGGTGTCCCCGAAACTCCGCTTTATTGGCAGGGTGCCTCGCACATTTTGACTTTGCCTTGCTCAGTAAAATAAAGATTAAACTGATGTTAGTGTGTTCGTAAAAAAAAACACAAAAGAAATATAAACCAAACAGATTATTTTCAAACGTTTCAAATGTGGAGTTACGGTGAAGCTGTTAAAAATTATTTAATCAGTTAATTAAAATAAGGAATGAAAATCTGATTAGTAGACAGCTCACTCATCACGTCGCTCACAAAACCTGGAAAAAAGGACACATATTAAAAAAAAATATCTATATTTAAAATTGCCTTTTCTTCGAGTTTGCTTTGAAAAATAAGCAGCACCTAAAATCACATCGTTCCCTAATTTTATTTTGATAATTTTTTTATATGTAACATCTTGGCTCTCGGTTTATGGCATTTGGTAGGAGTAATTTCGTGAATGGAACGGAATTCGCATGGAACGGAAATGTGAGACCACGGTGCTGCCATCTGTGACGGATGGCGCGAACCTTTGTTGACAAATAGGTAGGGAAATTTTATAGTATTAACTTATTATTGAATTTTAAAAGATGGGCATTATTTTAATAAAAATTCCTTGTTGGATATCCGGCCCAAAGCTGGAGTTTAGTTTTTTTTTTTTTTTTCATTTAGCGGAGCCGTTTAATTGTATAGTTTAAAATTTCGCTCCGCAAATCGAATGATTCAATAGTCGACGTAGCTGCTCCGACAACGAATTCTAGCGGCGGGTGCGGAAACTACGGTTGATTCGCGTCAAGAAATGTAGTCGAAAAAATAACATTTTCTTATATATTTTTTACGCTCGGAATTATTTTAAAGAATGCTGTGTTAAATTTCGTGTCCGAGTTTTGTATTATAAGTCTATTTTATACATGAGAACACATGTATTTACTCGTTACCGAGATTAAACGTTACACATCTCTGGCGTGTACTTAAAGATTCGCTCTCTTTTTTTAATAGTCCTTGAACTCCATAATTAATCGCAAGATGAGCAGCTATTCTACGTATTTATGTGGGGAATAAACGCTGTAGGTAATATGTCGCGAAGACCTCTTATAGTATTATAATAATTTAGGGAGTATTTGTTCAAACTGTTCCACTGAGCCATCCACTCCTGGAGATTTCAGTTGTCCATGGCGTTCTTTGTATTAAGTTCAGTTTGCATGGCAGTCACTGTCATACAGTCGCCTGTAAAAACGAACTCAACTGAGACTGTGTGTATTAATGATTGTCAAGAATTGCATATTCCCAGGAATGATTTTCTGCACATACCAAGTGTTTCAAATATTATCAATCAACGCTTTCATCGAAAAAAATAAAGTTTTTGTATTTATAGTTGAGCACAACTACGTTGATCTTGGTGAAATCAGTGTTGCCAAAACTATTTTGGCAGCTTGTTTCCTCACATTTTTATAGCATACGTATTTTTGCATTATTGATGATTGCAATATTTTTCACGTAACACAATTGATGGTCTTAAAAGAGGGGAAGCTTAGTGACAATGTTACATAACTACGATTCAGTCAATTACGTCTTATCCCACAATCGAACCTCAAGAATCTGGCTTCTGCGACGCGTACACATACTGGCGTGCAAAATAAATAATAGATTTTTTTTTAATATTTGTGATATAAGTTAATCACAGGCATTGCGGGAAATGTTATCTCTATTTGGAGTTGTTATTTGTTTATTCTAAAGTACCTGACAGAATATGTATAAGCATTTGCACAAAGATAGTTGTGGTGATAAGCACTAAAAACAAGTACAATGGCCTGGTTACAATGGACCTAAATTCAACTCTATTCCTTTGTTTATATTGTATTGTTTAAATTACGATAAATTAACGCTGCTATAGTTGGAAGTGTGTAACCAAAAGGAAAAATATAAAAAAATTAGAATATTATTACTTAAGGTAAATAATTTCAAAATTAAATGCAGACGTAAATTTTCCCCTTTTGGAAAGTGTGCCGTGCTGTTAATAAAGTTAAATTTGTGGTGCGAACTTAAATAAATAAATAAAATATTCATTACATTGTAGCAGACACATGCATTTTATTATTTATTTGATAAAATCCAGAAATTACATCGTAGTGCGATATTCAGACCTTTTGATGTTCAGACCTTTTGAAAATGTAACGTTTTAGTAACAACACAGTATTAAGCAAGAGTTAAACCTAAAGCGAACTCTGCATAATACTAATACCGTCCTTGTGAAAATGCTTATATAGCAATGTATGCTTGTAGCTAGTTGTAGTGAATTACTTGTAATTTAACTGTGCTATCCTTGTGATGTTCTTAACGTTGATCGTATTCAGGACTTAAGAGTGACTAGCGTTTCTTTGCATTTACATTTCAGACATGGCTGTGTGCGATGTAGTGTGTGTTCGTTTACGCGCAAATGGCCCCCCGTCTTTCAACCGCCCAGAGCGTCATTAAACGACGTCCATTCAGGAACTCCGTGCGATAGAAAGCTACGAACGAGAACATTAAGGATGTGGAATTACGTGCAAAGAAGAAAGTTTAAATTGAAACAAATTTTTTAGTAGAAAGATTAAAAATGTGTGTATGCGTTTGTGTGTGTGTGCAGAAACAGATTTTCCTCTCGCTTGGTTTGACAACCAGACAAGTTCTTCAAACCAATAAAAAGAAAGGCAAAAAAAAAAAGCAAGAAATAGTTTCCATCATTTATTGTGTTTTAAATGTAGTGTTAAATTTAAAAAAAATAAAACATTGTTTATCGCAGTAAAATCATGTAATTAATTTATTTTAGTTCGATATTTTGTGAATTTACCCAGTATTCCTGACTGTTTGCTACTCAAAAACATGTACGACTACCGAATTATAGGCCAGGTAAGTGAGCTGGCTCTATAATTTCAGAAGACAGGAAAATATATATTAAGAATGCACGTAATAAAGCTCTACACACAAAAAATAACATTCGTAAGATAATATCACGACTTAGTTGGATTTAAATTCTACCGTGATTCATTCAAGTTTGGACATGCCATCAAATAGTTATTCTTGTTCTCACCAGACAGCTTCACTGCAGACCTAAAAAAAATATCTTTCTTATGGTTATTAATTTTTCTTGGCTTCTATAGTTCTACTCAAGGATACCAAAAAGATATAGTAACATGATTTTACAAGCATTTTTTTTTGCGTCTTTATTTCCAGGCTTCCATGTCTGAACAATTAAGCTGTGAATTAACCGTGTTCTCGTGATTACCGCATGGGATAAATAAGCCTTTTAGAAATAAAAAACTTTTAACGATCTTGTTGCTTCGAAAATGCACTCTAGAGGTAATTTAACGCTTTGATACATCTACAGAAAGTGGTCCCTGGTCACGCTCGTTTTTGTTAGCACATGTTACTACAAATGGCGCCGGCAATGTAAAATAAAATAACCCAGGAATTTTGCAATTATCGTGTGGTAACCAACTTAATTGCTCGGCCTCAATAAATTGTTTTATGGGATTTTTGTATTTCATTATTGCCGTTTTAGGGTAACATTTTCGGACGTTTCACCGCATAAAAATTGTATGCAATTGTTTTGTTGCTAATTGTGACGCCAATAGCAGATCAATTCTGCTTACTTTCTGCTATTCGGAACAATATAGGCAAGTATTCATAAATAACTCTTGTGTCATGAGCCCTATAGAGAATTATAGAATTTCCTTTTTTTCTACAATTTAAGTCATGTTAATTTTTTTAAAAAAAATCTGAAATCAGCATAAATCTAAAAATCCATCTGAGGTTTTGCTGGTATCACATACCACGCACTATTAGAAAATCGGTAAATTTACGGACTTTGTTTGGAAGGAATTTCCTGAAATAAACAAATAGTTCTTCGTAATTCCATACAACTGAATCTTCGTAAAAAACCACTCCACATTCTGACTTCCGAGTTCCGTGCTTCGCTGTAAACAAGGTAAACAGGCAAGTGTAAGGAAGCAGGATGTTCTTGCTGTTGACTTAACAAGTTTTTTCAATGTTTTTGTTGGCATACTAAGATTATTCTTGTGGATTCATGTTCTGATAACCGTAAATTAACGAAGATTCGTGGGTAATTTTTAACCAGTGTTCTTCGTAAAATTAAGGTGGACATTTTAAACATTATGTTGGGTATTACATTTTTCGCCATTGCTATTATTTGGATGCTGTTCCTGTACACTTATCACGATTGCTCTTTTGCATTTTTTGTTTCGTCTCCAATTTTCTCAACATATATGTACAGAATATTTTATAATAGCGACCAAAAAAGAAAGAGCCACGCAAGTTTTAATAATTGTGATAACTAGCGTGACTTTATACAGGTCGGAAAACAAAACCTTTAGTAAATATCTGGCGAGAAGAAATTGTGACCCAACAACAAAGGAAAGGAATCTGTCGTGATAAATTCACAGGGAAATAACGTAATCAACGGTAATGACAAAAACAAATAACTAACTTGGGTGTGTTCGACCGAGACCATTCTCCTGCTACATCAGCTGAGCAGACAGCTATCGCCAAGCATGTGAAATAATACAAATGAATTGCAGATGCTGTGAACACCATAGAGGTAAGGTGTTGGGGAAATGTTTGGTTTGTCATAATTTTGAGCGATCTTTAGTTTATTTTGAGAATATTAACGACTTTTATTAAGTAAAAATTAGAACTATGAACGCCTTCAATTCCCAATCTGGAGGGAAAATTTTTTTTTTTTTGTAATAATGAATTTTTAAGGCTGATTTCTTGCTAAGGTGCTGCTAACATCTTTGTTGTGCAATTCTCACTTCGTGGTGGTATTTATACGATTCTTCCTAAAAAGTAAGTTCCGAGCTATTAAACACACTTCCAGCATTGCCTAACCTTTACGTAGCTGCGGTTTGTTTTGCTAACCCAGAGAGAGCAGCTTTAGGACAGCCACCCGGCTACATAGACTACCGGAGCGTACGCAGAATTTCACTTTGGCCACAGTCAGCTTTCGAATTCTTGCCATTAGTTTGTGAGATTAATAGCCTTCTTTTATATAGAATTTCGCCCCCACCCATACCACGCCAGCGTATGCCCCTAAAGGCCCGTCTACAATAGTCCGAACCTGTGCGTGGTCCGTGTCCTTATCCGAATGTGAGTGACGTCACATTGTCTCACCGAAAACTGCCCTGTCCACAATTGCGATGTCCGATGTCCGAATGTATTGATTTCTAAAGTAGCTACCAGAGCGCAGTAAATGTGCCAAACAAAATGTTTTTGTTTATTGTTTTGATGCTTTGTAGATTGAGATTGAACTTTTGAAAGTTGTGGGAGTTCAATTTTATATATTTATTCAGTAAGGCAAAGTGGCAAATGTAAATGCTAAAAAATGAACTCATATCACAGCAATCGAACAGCACTAATTTAAATGTCGTCTTGCTCTTCTAGAATTACAACACCTTCCATTTCCTTCAATAACAAAAACAAACACCACGTTTTCAAACGGGAACCGGAAATTCAAATATCGTTGAGTGTTCTGTTCTTTTTCTGTGTCCGAAGTACACAGGTTGGGACAAAAAGTTCAAATTGACGAATGTCTTCGGACCAGGTAGGTTCGGACCTTCGCCCACTTGACGCATGACGTCAGAGGGTCGCGTGGACCAATCAGCGACGAATGTCCTTCGGACACAGTTTAGGACATTGCTATTGTAGACGGGCCTTAATAGATTATGTAATACCTTCATGGCTGCCACGTCCGAAAGTACCGGATGGCAGGATGGCCGGTGGAGAGGAGCGCAGCAGAAGACTTGACGGCGGACTTCCGGTGCGTCCAGGTGCACGGGCGCTTCTCCCCCCCCCCCCCCCCCCACCAGGGGCTCCCACTCCCTCCCGGGGGGGGGGGGGGGGGGGAAGGGCCTCTCTCCCCCCTTTTCAAAGGATGAGAGAGAACAGAACTGCAAGTGGCGACCGGTCCGGCTCTGCTCCACCTTTGTCCGCTCGCTGCCCATTTTCTGCCCATGGGTATACGGCGTTTGGTGGGAATAATTTCGTGAATGCGACGAAGTCGAGGAACGGAAGCGTGTAACAACCACGGTACTGCCATCTGTTTCGGATGGCGAGAACCAAAATTTACGAAGACAAAAATAAACTTTATAGTGTCAACAATTTAAACATTTTAACAAGATGGGCAGTAGTAGTATAGGAATGTATTTCCGGCGGCTGGCTTCTGGCTGTGGTGCTGTGTGTCCTTTCCGCCATCTTGGATTGTGACGTCACGGCGGCCATCTTGGAGGAGTGTAACGGGACACAGCGTAACGGGACATAACGTAACGGGACAAGTAGATCACGGCGGCCATTTTGGATCCGCCATCTTGGATCCGCCACTTTGGATCCGCCATCTTGGATGACGTCATTTTGTTTTCTCGAACTTTCCGCCATTTTGTTTTCCGCCATTTTGGATGATGACGTCACCGTTGCAATTTCCGTTACGTCCGCCATCTTTAACTTTTTTATTTATCATCCGATTTTAATGAATTTTTTTTTAAATTTATAAAAAAAAATTCAATTAATAAAATTTTAATAAAATATTTATAAAAATTGAACTTTTTAGACACGGAGTTCGGAGTCCTCGGTTCGAACCCGACGAGGTCAAAAAAATTAAAAATGGCGACCGATCCTTCCCCCTGTGGTGGCTGCTGGCAGACTGACTGGCCCCCACCACTTTTTTCAAAGCATATATATCGACAGTGAGCATGACGTCATGTCCGCCATCTTGTCTTCGATGTTGGAAACCATCATCATTGTATCGGCGGCGAGAGTGCGCTGACGCCTAGTTAGTTTGATTCTTACCCGCTAGAGTGCAGTAATCATTTATTACTGTGACACCCGCCATCTTGAAAATCCGTAATTTTAATGCTAGAGATTCGGGGAAAAGTTCAAAATCCATGAAATAAATTTGTAATCTATATACTGATTGATTAGATCGACTAAGGTCCTTGGTTTGATCCCTGGCCGATACAAAACAACTTTAATTTAAAAAAATACCACAAAAGTGACAGGATTGAGAAAATAAAAAACACCGCAAGTACTTTTAAAAAATACTTTTATTACATAAATTCAATACACTACTACAAGTACAAAAAATTAATACACAGACATAGAACTAAAGTCTTGTGGATTTCTCGATGTCTGCATCTGCCACCCACGAATTAAAGCGAGGTGGAAAGCCCCACCACTTGACGTAGGACAGTCCGTTTCTTCGTTTTATAATCTTCTCCACCAAGTACATATCAGGATACAACGTAGGCTGAATCTCTTCGGCATAGAAGCCGCCACGGATAGGTTTGTGGTCCAAATCTTCGAGGTAGTAGGTCCTAGGCTCTGATTCACGAACATGTGTCACACGGAAAAGTTCGGGACTCCAGTTCGCAGTGAAACCTTTCTCGAAGATACCTTTCTGCTTGGAGATTCGCACAATGTCACCGACGTTAGCTTTACGCTTTCGTGGATCTTTCTTCTTCATGTTGGAAAACACTGTTCGAAGCAGGCGATTGTCCCTTACGTCCTTTGGCTTCATTTTCGTGGTAGAATGCACCGCGGAATTATACTCGTTTATTAGTTTCGGCAAGATGTCAAGCCACTTGTAATTTCCGTTAGCCGTGAACTGCCGCCACATCTTGGAACGCAAAGTTCTGTTAAACCTTTCGACAACGGAGGCTTTGACGTTACTAAATGTAGAGTAGTGTTTGATGCCATACTTCTTCATCAAAGCCTTGAAGGTTGCATTGTAGAATTCTTTCCCGAGGTCCGTTTGCAGGTGCGACGGTACACGCCCATCACGCAAAATATTGTTCATGGCCTTGGCTACTTCAGTTGCAGTCTTTGATTTGACAGGTCTAGCCCAAGCGAACTTGCTATAAACATCGATGACTGTCAACATGTACTTGAAACCTTTATTCAATCGGGAATACGGTATCATCTCAACAAGGTCCGCCTGGAATAAATCATCAATTCCACGAACTATGACTTTGCGACGAAGGTATTTTCGTCTAGCAGGAGCATGAAGTTCGTGAGCGATTCCGGTTCGACTCATTGTATGTAGCCGGCTTCCCTCAGTTCTTCAAGTATGGAGACTATTTCGTTGATGTGCGAATAGTTTCCTACGCTAAGCGAAGCATGTAGAATTCTAAGGCGATCAACTAATTCATTAGGATCGTCCCAATATACATAGTCAAATATCTGACCACTTTCTAGCTTTTTTAAACCTTCGCCATGTATTGTTAGTTCACTGAAGAGATTAGCGAGAATGTCGATTTTTTCATGATCTACGTCTTTATATACTCCACTATCTGGATCGTTATCGCGAAAATGTGCATTGGTTAGCTCTAGCAGTTTTTTGTACTCTTGTAAGTCTTTGTGAGAATATCCTTTAGGCTCCCTGCGAAACAGCAATTCGTACAGACCAGGAGTCCCGCGCGTTTTGAACTCTTCTACGCGAACGATATTTCCTGGTAGAAAGTCTATTTCTTTAGCACCGAGGAACCATTTATTATGTTTTCTGTACACTCCGTAGGTCGTGTCATTATTCCGACTCGTAAACGATATCAGGTATGGTCGGACCATTGCATTCACTTGATGTCCCTTTTTCGGTATTTTTTTCTTGTGCATGGTCTCTGTACTTGTTAAGTCTTCTTCTTCTCGATCTGGTTCATACTTTCTCTTCTTTACAGTTGGCATTTCATCTTCAACTTCTGTCTTCACAATGATAGCTGGTTCTTCCATGTTTTTAAGTTCGTCGAGACGACTAGTGATTGGTTTAAATATCTCCTCATTTTCCATCTCACGTGCAAGTCTGGTTCGTCTAGCAAGTAAATATTTTTCACGAACAGACTGTATAGCTCGATGAAGGTCACTGGCCAGGTCTGACATTGTACTGGCTGAAAACTTATTGCAAGTCCTCTTTATATACTTTTTTATTCATTCGCAGAAACTTCTTTCTTGTGTGTGGCAAAATCTTAATTAGTTGTCAAGTGAGATAGTGATGCTTTCAGACTACTTTGAAAAGTCCTCAAATCGTCACGTCTTTGAGCATTCGATACTTCGATCATGTCGCGAATGCGAGAATCCGAGGCTTCCACACGCAGGTCGATGGCAACGAGATACTCTATTATTTCGTTTTTCACACTTTCTACTTTTTGAGACAGTAGTATAATGTATTTGCGGATATCAGAGTCGGGGCATACAGTATGTCTGCTGCTACGACCGAATTTCGAAATGCTATGACTCATGTTTGACGATAAACTGATCGAAACCTCGTCTGTACCTGCCCTTATATAGAGGCCAGTCCTTTACGATGACTATGAATCCGTGCTCGTCTTTCCAACACAAGGAACACATGTCTTTGAATTCCTGAAACGACATGTCGGTGTTTACGTGGTCGTCGTAGGCGTGACGTAAATTAAGTTCGTCCATGCGAAAAAGCACTATAACATTCGCATTATCTCGTAGGAGATGTTTGGGTATTCTACTGTACGTCTGACACAGGTATACGCAGTCTACCTTGACGTGCCTGCCCATGGAAAAGTACTCTTGTATAATACCCTGCTTCTCGCACATTACATCGTCGAACACAAACACGGAATTAGGCTTTGCTTCGTCGGTAGACACCACATCGGTATTATCGCTAAACGAAAAATACTCCAGTCCTTCCACCGAGCGTAGAACAGTTGCTAGGCGCTGGTACTTTGGTTGTTGCAACGACTTGGAATACAAGTAAACGTTCTCGAACCGAAGACCGTTTGGCTCCTCCAGTAAACTCAGTATAACGCACGTCTTGCCACAGTTTGACGGTCCCGCCATTATGCATCGTACAGCAGAAGGCAACAGTAAGCCATGTCGCGATTCGCGACCGCTAGTTTCATCGTTTTGCGTAATGCGCACGGGCAAACAAACATCTTGCTTGACGACCTGCATTGTACTAAATAAATTGTATAAAATCAAACACATTTATACTTTCTGGTCAGTTGCGCGTAATGACTCGAAGAGGTAAGAACAAAAAACACAGTGGTGCAGGACTCGTGAACTCGCTGATAAACAATCTGCCATTCGAGCTACACATTCCCGGATACAGATTTTGAGGCCCCGGCACTAAACTAGCGAAAAGGTTAGCTCGCGGTGACGTGGGCATTAATTCTCTCGACGATCAGTGCAAGCAGCACGATATCGCATATTCATTAAGCAAGGATCTGGAATCCAGGCACCGGGCCGACGAGATATTGGCACAGGAAGCTGAAGAAATAAGTAAATCGACGCACGCGGGTCTAGGAGAAAAAATCGCGGCCTGGGGCGTATCTAAAATCATGAAGGCAAAGACGAAATTTGGACTGGGTGCTCGTCAAGCCAGCTCTATCAAGTCAAAGACTAACTCACGCAAGACCAAACGCAAGACTGGAGCAGGCATACAAAAAGCCAAGCAAAAATTACAGACTCTCGACAAGAAGATTATAGGAGGATTTCTTCCTTTGCTTTTGCCTGCATTGGGTGCTCTCGGCGGCCTCATCGGTGCAACGAGCGGTATAGTGCGGGCAGTCAACACTTCGAAGAATGAGCGAAAGCAGTTAAAAGAAGCACAGCGACATAATGCAAGCATGGAAGCCATTGCCATGGGTAAAAAAAACGGCGCAGGACTGTACTTACGTCCTCACAAATCAGGTCGAGGCATGAAAAAGAAACGAAAATCCTAAGTTCTCTGCCGAAACGACCGCTCACCAACGTAGATTTAATAAAGTACGCTCGCAAATTGAAAATACCAAATTTCCGCGACGTGTTTATGCGAGACACTTTACCCAGCAAACCAAAAACCAACGAACGCGCCATAATTAATTTAGACACGACTGCAGGTCGCGGCACGCACTGGGTAGCGTATATAAAGTCTGGAAAAAAAGCTACTTACTACGACAGTTTCGGTAATTTGAGACCTCCGCCTGAACTTAGGCGGTACCTGGGCCGGACCACTACACTGTTCTACAATTACGAAACGGAACAGAGGCCTAATCAAACAAACTGCGGACACTTGTGTCTTCGCTTTTTAACTAAAAAAATAATTTAGCTGACAAATAAAAATTGCTACTTAAAGGTTGTGCAGTGATGATAATTTATTAGTCATGTCGATAACACTTACCTTGACAGGTCACGCATCTGAGCTGCGGGCGGTTCATTTCCCGCCTCTGGATTTAGACGGAGAATGGTGTATCGGACTCGTAGATTTTCAAACGTATAATGCCATACCGAATATCGACGAAGAAAACTGCAAGATCTGCTTCCTGAAAAGCGATGGGACCGCTCATGAAATACAGTTACCTGTTGGATCTTACGAAATTGACGACATTGCAAATTACATCAGGGATATGTTACCACAGGATGTAGACTTTCAACTGCGTGGAAATCCAAACACTCAAAAAAGCATTCTAACATGCAGTGAAATTGTCGACTTTACGAAACCTGAGACCATAGGTTCGATGTTAGGATTCGAATCAAAGGTGTATGATGCAGGAAGAACGTACGAATCTACGCGCGCAGTAAACATTTTGCCTGTGAATGTCATAAGAATAAACTGTAATTTGGCAAGTGGAACGTATCTCAACGGAAGACTAAGCAACATGCTGCACGAATTTTCGCCGATGGTCCCGCCAGGATATAAACTGGTCGAAGTACCGCAAAGTATCATTTACGTTCCAGTCGTCGTGAAGTGCGCACACGAAGTCGTCGTCAGAATCGTTGACCAGCGAGGACGATTGGTGAATTTTCAAGACGAAGAAATTACATTACGGTTGCACTTGAAGCGATGGGCATAAAGTTCGTAACACCGAACAGTTATAAAAGAAGTCGTATTGACGTGAATAAGAACAGTTCTCTACCAGACATCGGTGCATTAACACCTGACAACATAAAGTATCTTCTTAGTATTGGTCAAGTGCCGAATAAATATGGAAGACGAAATCCTCAACGTGGAAGATCCGGTCATTTTTGATGACAGCATTACGAAAATGGAATTGCACGAGTACCAGCCTTTCCTGCTCGGACCGTACGCACTTCCATCGGAAGTACGCATTGCTGTACAGCACCAAGATATTTGTACTTTACCTTCACAGTCATTTCTACGTATAAGAGGCATGCTTACAAAGGCGGATGGTACGCATCCGACAACGACGTCAATATCCTGCAATGGTATTCTTCACCTCATCGAGCGCATTACTTATGTACTCAATGGCGTCGAGATAGACCAGACAAGAAATGTAGGCATAACATCTGCTATGAAAAATTACCTTTCGCTCACGCCAAATGAACTGACTGCTGCAAATATGGCCGGTTGGGCTCTCGAGGATGAATATAAGCTTCCGGTTTATGCCGAAGGAAAGTTCGAAGTTTGTGTTCCTCTGTCCATGCTTCTCGGATTCGCTGAGGACTACAAGCATATAATCATTAATTCGAAACAAGAGCTCGTACTGCTTCTAGCCAACACGCACATTAATGCAATTGTCGCCGCTGCAGAAAACCCTCAAGATGTCTCGCTAACACTACAGTCTATCGAGTGGATGCTGCCCCACATCCAAGTGAGCACCGTTGAACGAGTCAAGATGTTGAAGAACATAGAAAATGGCAAGACCTTCGATGTGCCATTCCGATCCTGGAGCCTGGAAACTTATCCTGGCTTGCCTCATAGTCAGCGTATCAATTGGATAGTAAAGTCCAGCTTCGCTACGGAAAAACCAAGATACATCATCGTCGGGCTTCAGACCGGAAGACAGCTCAATGCAGGAGTAAGTCGCTCCTTATTCGATAACTGTCAATTACGTAATGTAAAAATATTTTTAAACAGCGAAAGTTATCCGTACGTTGATATGAACATGGACTTTGAAAGTGGAAGATTTCTTCTCGCATATCAAATGTATGCCAAGTTTCAGCAAGCTTACTATGGGCGGAGACAGTCACCGATACTGAGTCCCGACAGTTTCAAGAACAAGGCTCCGTTAATGGTGTTTGACGTTTCCAAACAGGATGATCGATTAAATTCAAACATCATCGACTGTAGGATCGAGATATCGACTAGCGGAAATATTCCACCAAACACCTATGCTTTTTGTCTGATACTTCACGATCGGCTTGCATCATACAATTGTCGAGACAAACTTGTGAAAATTCTGACTTAAATACTGTTTCGTTTGCGATAATAATTCAGTTACGATCAAGCATTGCTAGCGACAAGATGTACTGCAACCTGCAAGGTTTCCAGAGTCAAAACGGCTTTGTACTCAAAGAAATTGCCGTCACCTCCGGAGACAAGACTCGAACCCGCAGCTTCCGACCTCCGTATCCTTGGAAACTACTAGACGAAAAAAGTAAACGTTCGAACGAATGGCTATGCAAATATTATCACGGACTAGAGTGGGACGAAGGAAAAATCCCATACCACCAAGTGAAAAACACACTTCAAGATTTACTAGTTCAAAACGAAACAATATACGTTGCCGGACCTGAACAGAAAAAATGGCTGAGCAAGTTGTGTGACGACGGAGCAGCTGAAATTGTAGACTTACAGACCGACTACGGCTGTCCTTCCCTGCGCAAGCTTAGTGCAATATACGACGTGCAGCCACGTGACAAGTTTGAACGTGTCTGTGCCTGTACAAACTCGCAGTTAATGCAGAAATGGCACACACAGTGTTAGTAGGAGTCTGCATATATAAATGTCGTACCTACGTACGTGTCTTCAGTTGATGTTCGACCTGCAAGAAGATGTTTACGTTTCATCCTGCTAACGTGTACGTGAGCGCAAGACCTAGCTTCAGCAGTGTCGAGTACAGCTACTGGGATTCCGGGTATCTACGTACATATACAGAAACCTGTGATGGAGGTGCTCAGCATTGGCGGTTTGCGCACTTTCCTGTGTCCTACGAACCGACCCAGCAGCTATTAGACTGTTGCGAACCTGGAAACTGTGCCGTCTATCACATGAGACCGCACACAATCCTTCCTGCTAGCATCGATGAGGTAGTCGCCTCGTCTGCACGTGCAACACCAAACATGAGCGTGTTGCAACCTGTTGCTACCTGTGATGCTTCTACGCAGACGTCCAAACGGCGTGCGTCACGTCGTCGAAGTTCAGGCAGTGAATCTGTCCCAACTAGCACTGCAGTAGAGCCAAGGCGCAGACGTGGTCACAGACGCCATCGACCATGTCTCGCTCGAGATGACGACATCGCAGAAGATGACCAGCTGGAAACCTGTGTTCCTGATCCCGTGACCTGCGAACCAGTTGGAACCGGAGTCGAAGAGGCAGTTCGTGCGGCATTAAAGACTTTGCTTGCGAAAATGCTTAATTCCTTAACCTAACATGCATTTGTGTAATTTTTATAAATAAATGTGTAAAACCTGAACTTGTGTTTGTTTTTTATTTCTACAATTTTTAGGTACCCAATAAAAATTAATTTTAAATACAGACAATATTTTGACTAATGTAGTATTCCAGTAGACTGCGGGTATATAAGCGAAGTTCAGACGAGTGGAGCCTCAGTATACCTCTGGCCGCGGTGCAGTACGGACCTGCTCTCTTCAGTAAATTTCGTAGTTACTGCTCCAATGACGACCGGGATAGACTGTTTACCGTCAGCAGCGGGGACCTCGATGACAGCAATGATGATGGAGTCGGAGATTCCGATACCGGATGCAGAGGAGACCACGACAGCGGAGAACTCAATGCCTGCGTTGTCGACAGCTGCGGAGATCTCGATACCGACTGCAGAGGAGACTTCAATTAATGAAGAGCGTACTTCGAATCAGTGCAAATACTGTGTCGCATCATTTACTAGAACTTCAAGCGCTCGCAGACATGAAAGAAGCAGTTGTCCGAATAATTTACTGAAACGAATACAATTTCAGTGCAATAAGTGTAATAAACTAATTTCACGCCTCGACAGCTTACATCGTCATTATATAAAATGCTCCGAGACAGTTAAGTGCAAGTATAATGAACATGGTTATTGTTTTGACTCATGTGTTGTACCAGCTGATGAGAATATATATAAGTGAGACCCTGGTGATATGAACATTTAGTCCGTCTCTGGCTGCGGTGATGAACGCATCGGGTAGTCAGCCTTGAATAATAGACCAGTATCTAGCTGTTCTTGAGACCTCGATGGCGTCTTTACCAGTATCAACACCGACCTGGATCGAAGGTCTACCATCATCAGTGCAGACCACGATGACTACGTCGTCTACAGCTACACCTGCTCACTCCGCACAGCAGGAGATTTCGTCGCGTGCAACATCTTCTGCAGAGCAGATCTCAACGGCTTCAGAAGTTAACATGACAGAAGTGTTACAATGGTTGTCAACAGTTCCAGTGTCATTGATAAAGGAAGGAGCATCCAACAGTGTTCCATCGCCCAACTGTACGTACTGTGACAAGATCAAAAACTTGAAATTACGTGATTATGTAATACACAATTGTAATAATAACTCTGAACGCATTAAATATCAGTGCAACAGGTGTTTAAGCAAGTTTAAACGTTATGGAAGATTAAAACGTCACCTCAGGAATTGTGATAGACTGTCTGTACATTCATCAGAATCAAGCTGTATATTTTGTAACAAAACATTAGCAAATATTCAAATTGCAAAACGACACGAAATATATCACTGTCCTTTTAATGAAGTCGATAATTCGGTTTTGTGTGAAAATTGTGGTGTACCATTATGTCGACCTGATAGACTGAATAGACATTTACGAACATGTAAAGGACTTAGTCCATACAATAAGAAGACTGTTTGAATCGAGAAATCCACAAGACTTTAGTTCTATGTCTGTGTATTATTTTTTGTACTTGTAGTAGTGTATTGAATTTATGTAATAAAAGTATTTTTTAAAAGTACTTGCGGTGTTTTTTATTTTCTCAATCCTGTCACTTTTGTGGTATTTTTTTAAATTAAAGTTGTTTTGTATCGGCCAGGGATCAAACCAAGGACCTTAGTCGATCTAATCAATCAGTATATAGATTACAAATTTATTTCATGGATTTTGAACTTTTCCCCGAATCTCTAGCATTAAAATTACGGATTTTCAAGATGGCGGGTGTCACAGTAATAAATGATTACTGCACTCTAGCGGGTAAGAATCAAACTAACTAGGCGTCAGCGCACTCTCGCCGCCGATACAATGATGATGGTTTCCAACATCGAAGACAAGATGGCGGACATGACGTCATGCTCACTGTCGATATATATGCTTTGAAAAAAGTGGTGGGGGCCAGTCAGTCTGCCAGCAGCCACCACAGGGGGAAGGATCGGTCGCCATTTTTTTTTTTGACCTCGTCGGGTTCGAACCGAGGACTCCGAACTCCGTGTCTAAAAACTTCAATTTTTATAAATATTTTATTAAAATTTTATTAATTGAATTTTTTTTATAAATTTAAAAAAAAATTCATTAAAATCGGATGATAAATAAAAAAGTTAAAGATGGCGGACGTAACGGAAATTGCAACGGTGACGTCATCATCCAAAATGGCGGAAAACAAAATGGCGGAAAGTTCGAGAAAACAAAATGACGTCATCCAAGATGGCGGATCCAAAGTGGCGGATCCAAGATGGCGGATCCAAAATGGCCGCCGTGATCTACTTGTCCCGTTACGTTATGTCCCGTTACGCTGTGTCCCGTTACACTCCTCCAAGATGGCCGCCGTGACGTCACAATCCAAGATGGCGGAAAGGACACACAGCACCACAGCCAGAAGCCAGCCGCCGGAAATACATTTCTATACTACTGGCAGTGTTTTTTCAAGTCTTTTCCGATTTTATCGAAGCTCTTTCATTTTATAGTTTAAAATTCCGGGTCTGCTAATCAAATGAATCAGTAGTCGACGTAGCTGCTCCGGCAACGATATAGCGGCGGGTGCGGAAACTACGTGTGATAAGCGTCCAGGAATGTAGTTGAAAACACAATTTGCGTATATATTTTCATCAAGCTCGGCTTTTTTAAAAAACAAATTGGTTGTCTGTAAAGTCGGTTTACGGACGATAGTTTAACGTGACAACGACATAACAAAACATTGATGAAATTATTGCATACTTTTATGAATAAAATTGAATCTTTTTTATTGAATTATCACTATTTTGTTTGGATACAAAGAAGGAGTGAAATGAAATCTACAATTTAATTGATAAATTTACTTTTATTTTCACTCATTAATTCAAATATGTTTATTACATTAACGAATAGATTATTTTAACTATAACTTTTATACTCGTTTGCTATTTAACTTCTTCCAATCTGTGTTATTCTGTTAAAGATAGGACGATGATAGGAAAAGTAGGAAACGAATGGGAGTGTTTCAAGTTTAATGTGCCTCGAAAATGTCAAATCGATGGCTGTTCCAATCGAGTGGAAGAGAGATAGATGCGGCGGAAGCGTACAATGAGCGTAACGGGACACAGCGTAACGGGTCAATGTGCGTCACGGGACACTTTTTTTGTGCGTGCAGCCGGCGTTCATCAATTTATTAGAGGTTGTCACGTCAAAAAAATAATTCTACGTTAACTTTCGTGTCCGACTTTCGTATCATAAGTGTATTTGCAATGATGGGAACACGTGAATTTGCTCGGTACCGAGGTTAGATGTTTACACGTCTCTGGCTAGTACTGAAAGACTGGCTCGCTTTTGTGTTTCATTCAAATCGATCGCGAAGCTGCTTGAGCGAGCGACGATTATTTTGAGTATGTGCCTTCAGGGTATGTATGTTCCTTAGACTGATAAAGGCATGCGGGTATTGCGAAAGGGGGGGGGGAGGGAGAGGAATAATGATTGCCTCCGGTTCCCCGCGGGATATGTCTGCCCTTCAGGAGCGGGACAGCGGCGACTGTCGTTCATCAGCCGACATTGTCCGCGACCCAGACACACGTGCGCCAGACGCGCGCTGTCTCCTAGCGCCGCCACCGACTCCCTGTCGAGGTTCAAGTGGCTCTCGATTGAGCTCCGCGTGTGGGGCAGTGCCGAGGTCGAGCACGGTTTCTTACAAGAAATAAAAATTTTAGCCACCATATTTGTTTTTCTTTTCTTTTTCTCGCTTTTCAAAATTTACCCGTTTTAAATCGTTTTGTTACCACGATTTAAGTGTAGGGAATAGAGATCCACATAACACTTTATTAGTGGTCGATACAAAATTATTTTTTCTTCACTAGACATATCTTAGGATTGTTTTTAATAAAATATTATATTTTGGTGGACGTAAATAGTTTTTAATGAATTCGATGGTTTTTAAGTCTCTACAATCTGTACTATCTTGTAGTCTCTTCATTGAAAACACATCGTTTGCACAGAAATGTTGGTGGTTACTTATTTTATTTAAGTGTGTGTTAGCTACACGTAATTAACACACACACACATAATGCTTAAATAAATAGCACACGAAGTTTGATGCCAAATTCTTCAGCTACTTTTGTCTATCAGAAAATCCACATTTAGAGATAAGTAAGAAAATAAAACTTTTAGTAGTTGGCTTGCGTGTATTTTAGGGACCGTGCTTGAAATGTAGTTCAAAGCTAGTGTGAATTGTCCGTTTCAATGCACGTCCACTAGCTGTTCAGCCCGATGGGTGGTAATGATGAACTGTTGCGTGAACCGAATGCCAAATGTCTGCGCGGAGCTGAGGAGTGTTAAGGGGTAAGCGGAATGGAAGGGAAAATAAGGGATGGGGAATACGCGTCAGTATGTCGTGGTAAGGATTCTAAGAAATCTCCTTGCGCGAGGCATTATTCTTCGGGTGCTCTACCCGTTCGAAACATGTAAATCATGTAGCGCTTTACAAGAACCACGTAGGTACACGCAACAGAAGTGTTATTAAGATGATTGATATTTTTAGAATGGTTTATGTGTTAACTAAACCGTGGCGAGTCGGCGCTGTTTGGTTCCGTATGAGGCTCCACCTACTGTGTCTCTGTGTCTCTGCCGCTTCGTTCAGAGCAACAGGTTTACATCGAGCTATCGAGCCCAAATCGCAAGATGTTTTGCCTACCTAAAAATGAACGTTGCCATGAACCTGTTGATGTGGATCCACGCTCTGATTACGTAAATGTATCACGTTGTTAATAACTATGACGCATTTATGTATATATTCCACGCCAAATCCTCTTGTAATTTAAACTAAAATGAAATGAACCGAGGGCATTGGAAACTTATGCATCAAATTACGTAGGATATCCGAGTGGGCGCAGTTTATCATTAAAAAAACCGCGGTTGCCTTTTTTTTTAAGTTTTTGGCACGAGGAATTACATTTTTTGGTTTATCTGTTGTGATTGTCAGTGTAAGTAAACAAATATCATGTGTTGGTTTGCAAGTGGCAGTTGGGTACCACTGGTACTTCTCTTGAGAACTGTCAGACATGAGAAACGTTTCACGACACGGGCTTGAGGTGCCACCTGCGTCTTGCAGGTCTTATCATATCGTGCGCACCCACCATGTTATGAAATAGCCATAACTTCGAATTGATCGTAGCGTGAAATGCGTCACGCAGTGACGCAAGATAAAACCGGATGGGAGAAACCCAGACACTCTCTTATCATCAAACTAAGCGCATTTGTAGGGGGAAAAATTAATGAAGCGTGTTCTATTCATGCATATTTTGTTAAGACTATATAACGTTGTGCTACCTGGAGTTGTTTAAAGTGGTGGGTTGAACCCAGTTCTACTCAAACCCGAATCCAAAATTTGATTCTTAGAAGAGTGCATCAATTAGAATCCAGATTTCAAAGCTCAAGAATACAATAACTTATGCAAGATAATATGCAAGGCGTAAAATAATATATAATTAATGACAGTTTGTTGGGTTGGGGTTGTTGGAGGGAAATGGGAAGAGGGGTGATGAAGCCGTTCCTTGTTGGAATCCCCAAATTGTATTACTGCGCATTACTAGTCCACGTTAGGAAAGAACAGGCCTGGGAGAAGTCATGCATGTATCCATTACTGCATGGATACTGCGTGAAATTACTTATTTGTCCGCGCCATGTTTGTAGGGCATCCAGAGCATTGGCTTGAAGTGTAGTGTTCATTTCTCCGCCACGTTATGGCGATGTCTTATGCAGGACGAGAAGACAGCGCTAGAAGCACCAGCGAGCGTCGCACTTAGTCCGGCTCACCAACACAAATACCTACACCCCTGACTATGTGAACTTGTTAAACGACTTTTTTTGGGGGGGGGGGGGGGAGGTGGGGAAGTAACTTGTTAATGATGAAAATTCTAACTCGTTCTTACTACACATATTCAGGCATTGTCAATAAAAATTTCCGCAATGTTCCGGATTTTGCAATAAGATACTTCAACTACGTCACAGCACGCAGTTCCTAACTGGATGTTGTTCTGGCAGTTTGCCCGCGTGGCCCCCATACTCTCTTCGCCGCCATACTTGTTGTCACGTATCACGTGATCCCTCTCGACGGGTCGGCGTTAGAGATTAGAAAAATACACAGATGTAACATGTGGTCCGATTCTAGGCTTTTTTGGGGGGGGGGGGGGGATTTCAGAGATATAGACGTACCAATATGGTGGCCGTTTGTTTACAGATGAATCAGCTGTACCCGTATTGGAGGTTGAATTGGTGAACTCATATCATTACATTTGGATTATGAAGATTCGTTTTCGACTTTTACCAGGGGCGCAACAAATACATTTCCAAAGCGGGGGGGGGGGGGGGGCAATATAACGTTTTATAAAGAATCATCGATCCCCCTTATTAAGCGGGGAGTCCGGGGGTTCTCCCCCGGGAAAATTTGGTTTTGAAGGTGGAAAATGGTGCTAATTAAGCATTTTTATTATATAAAAATTGATTACACAGCACTTTCTTTGCCCCCGTTTGCCCCCACTTCAAGGTTTCAGAAGGGGGGGGGGGGGCAAAATACCCTTGCCCCCCCTGTTGTTGCGCCCCTGACTTTTACTATATATATTTAAACATATTAACCAGTGATATTTTCATATAATGTTCCTTCCAAACAGCTTAACTAAGGTCGTTAGTAATAGCAGACTAGAACACCTTATACAAATGTAAACAAACATCCCGTCATATTGATATGTGAAAATAAGAGGGAGAAAAAAAGGCTTCACTTCTGACGGCTAACGCTCCATCTGTGTCGTCGTTTCCCAATCTCTGGTCGGCGCGGGACAGCTGGCGATCGCCGGGTTTATTTCCTCCCCCTCCCCCTCCACAACCACCCCGTTTCAACAGCCAAGGTTTCTTCTCCTTTTCATATTCGGCTTTGTCCGCCCCCTCCCCCTCCCCTCCCCCAACACATACCACGCGGCACGTGTTCCCGCGGCAGATGTTCGCCGAGGCCTTCGGAGCGACCACTCTTCAGGGCGCGCGGTGCGGCGTGAAGGGCGCAGGGCTTTTCCCTCCAGCTGCCGTTATCTGCGTTTACGGCTGGGGCGGCTTCAGATGCTCACATCCTCGGCGGGCAAAGATTTTTCTCTCTCTCTCTCTCTCTCTCTCTCTCTCTCTCTCTCTCTCTCCCCCCCCTACTCTACCTAGTGGCGTATCCAGGATTTGTGTATGGGGGGTTAAGAAGCATGGTTCCCCCCCCCCCCCCCCCCCCCCCCGGGAAAATATTGGATTTTAAGGTGTAAAATAGTGCTATTATAGCAGTTTTCGGTACTTAACTTTAAATATTGTAATGGTAAAAATATTGTTAATTTTTTTAATAAAAAAAATTGTTTTGAGTGATGAAGTAAGAAATTAATTTTATCAATTTAAGTTTATCAATCCAAGTGCCTTGTTTACGTCCACTCAAAATCATAAATCATGCTCGAAGCTCGACAATACAAAAAAAAAGGAATAAAAAGGGTGGGGTTTCGGCAGAACTGATCTATTCCTGGAAACAATTATCTTTAGCTTGAAGAGTTACATGACACCATGTCGTTGTCTCAATTCTATATACACACACAGAGTTCCTTACACTTTTGGAAGCCCAGTCAACGCCGGTGATAGCAGTAAGACACCCAGGCTTTCAGCTAACCTGCTTTCAGTTAAGAAAAAATAATTGGTGCTAAGGGGGGGGGGGGGGGTGTTAGAACACCTAAACCCCCCCCCCCCCCTTATCTACGCCCCTGCCTCTACCTAACCTAACTAAAACCAAGTGTATTTTGTTCGGGAGGGGTCTGGGTTAGGGAAGACTCTAGGTGCGTCCCAGGCCGAAGCCTTTTGCGCCCAAACATGCTGGGTTTCAGCCGTGCATAAAGGGTAGCACGCATCGTGTGCTTTTTTTTGTTCGGGCATTGGCCAGCCATGCCGCCAGTGATTTGATGCCATGACTGACTTACTCCCCTACATAGATGTAGACTATAACTAGTTAAGTTGGGCCCAGGTAATAATACCTGCATAGACACCGGGTTCGTTCATGCGGGTTTAAATTATTGGAAGCAGGTTCATTACGGAACAAGAAGGATGGTCCAGGAAGAAGAGTTGGTGAGGGCAGATTCAACCATGCTGGGGTCGGGAGCTTGCACCTTGCGGCCCGCATTGGTGTTTTGTTTCCTCCTTTGGGACAGAAATTGTGGTTAGCAACCCCTCCCCTCCCTCACCCAAATTAAAAAGGTATAAATGTACCAGGCATAATTTTTTTTCATCCGCGTAATTTATACGTAACATTTTAAGTTAAATTTTATCATACCAGTTTTTTTAATGTCCGTTTCATTTCACGCTGACATGACGCGCAAACTCATCGGATACTGAGCTGTATACAGATCACCATAGAATGCATTATTATTATTTATAAACGATTAAAAATAATATTAATGGATAAGAATAATATTTTTGAATAAATTTCAAAATTTTTATAGTCTACACAATTTTGTCGTCATGTTTTTTTCTCCTCACTTACTAATTACGTATCTGTGGAAATGTTGCTCCTGTTACACAGTATTATTTTTTTTTGTAATGCAACAAAAATATTCGTGTGAAATTACAGATATTTGTAAATTTGTACATTTACATGAGAAAAAAAACTGTATCACTACAAAACAAGTGTTCGCAGTAATACTGGTTTCAGATTCTTACCCGGGCATTTATGTTTTGTGTTGTCCCTGTACCCCCAATAGTTAAAAGTTATTTGTAAAACGTTCCTTGAATAGCTTCCCAGAATTAACTGCGCACATTAGTAAGCATAATAAAACAAAATACAGTCAAACTATTATTGAATATTCGAATGCCTATCCCATGGTGTAACGAAATTATGCTTGGATGAAACAGCAATTAAAATATAAAATCATGTGTCAATTTTCGTAAGAAATACTGAGTATTATCTCCAAAATCTTTATTTCACATATGCAAAAATAACCATAGCAATGTGTTGTACAAAGTTACAATACCTTTTTTTTTAGTATTACAAACTATTTATTGACATCTGGTTTCCAAAGGAATCATTTGTTAAAGTACAGAAAATATATACCTATATTCTGTGTAACGAGGAAATTTTTTTTGGTTAGTTAGTAATCGGGTTGGGTATTAGCGCTCTCCAGCGGGACTGGGTGAAGACCGCCATATCGAACCCGAGCCTTTAGGGAGTGTCTGAACTCCGTAATTTTCACCTCATATTTTTCGTCTTTACCACAGAGTGCAACCTTGCGTGTTAGCGCGAAGTCTGCTTCGTGTTTGCTGGAGTTGCGTGTGTGTGTGTTTTTTTTTTTTTTTCTTTCTGTAAAGTTGTCGTTAGCGGGACCGCGGCAACGCCGGGCGCCGGCGCCGGCAATTAGCTCCGGAGAAGATATTTCCTCTCGCCGGGCGCCGGGGAGGAAGGGGCGAGTTAGCGCCTCCACGCCTGACCGATGGAGGGGGTGAGAATAGCCGTGCGAAAAAAAATTGCTTCTGCAGCATTTTTTTTTGTTCGGGCGGAAGGATACAAAAAAAATACATGAGCGTGTTTTGTTCATAGCGAGAGAGAGAGAGAGAGAGAGAGAGAGAGAGAGACCAGAAGAGAATGACGGAATAAAGTAGGGCAAGTGGCGGTTTTGGGTGGTTAAATGGTGAGTCCGAAATTTTGCAAATCTGTTAAAATAGTTTTTTTTTTTTTTTAACGTTTTGAAAAGTCATTGCCAAAATTATAATTTTATATGATTTTTAAGAGTACGAAAAAGTTCCTTTTTCTTTAACTAAACACAGTGCAGTAACACTAAAATTGTAAAGTAATAAATTTTAACACCGGGCTTAATTACGGACGACCAGAAGCTATGACATGATAATGGAGCAGTGAAGGGAATGCGAAGGAATATATGAATGGGCGTTGTGTTGAAGGAAGGGTGCAAAAGAGAGTACCTCTAAGAACTCACAGAATTAAATTAAAGACAACGTCCGCCTCGCTTCCCCACTTGCAAAAAAAAAAAGTTTTACACTCCTCACTTTATCATCGGGAATCGAACTCGGATAATTTTGTCGAAGAGGAGTGATACAACTACCTTGGCTGAGAGAGACAGAGAGAGAGAGAGAGAGAGACAGAGAGAGAGAGACAGAGAGAGAGAGAGAGAGAGATAACGCACACCCCGGAAGACAGCTGTTAAAAGCGGCCGAGGGGGTCAGTGCCAGAGTTCACGACCCCTCCCCCCCTCCATAACATTATTTTAGCTCGTGCCAAGTCACGTCCTGCAGCTCTTTAGCTACTACCCCCCCCCCCCCCTCTTCCACCCGTGCCACGCTCTCTTTACCAGCGGCCGAAAACCTAACATCAACCAGGAAGCTTGACTGACTCAAGGACACGTCATTACTGCAGCTGATCTGTTTACGTCCTAATTGTTTTTTTTTTCTTCCCCCCTCCCCCCATATACAGTTCCCACCAAATCACCATACTTTTATATGTGATAGCATTAAGTTTACTTCGTGAAAAGGGGGGGGGGAAATCCGAATAATAGAACGTGTACCCAAGCAAAAACGCAAAAAGCCGCAAGTGTGAAATTTTGAGGCTCCAGTACATTAAAATTTTCATTTGAAGGAACTGACGTGAGTGTTTGAATCTCACCGCTCCAATATTATTATTTTATTATTTTTTAAGCCGTACCCCACTAAGACCTCAGAATAATTCGGGGACGTTAATATCTTCGAAAATAACTTTTTTTTGTACTATCCATGTGAACTTTACATTTTGTAAGCACTTCAGACAGAAAAAAAAGGGGGGTGGAGACGCCAAAATGAGTCGTTAATTGTGCTGTGAATCTCCAAATAAATGGATGCGTAAGAGAATCAAAGGAAAAGCGACATTCATCACATCATGTATGCACTGTTAATTTTTTTTTAATTTATGAAGAACGCTAAGAACAGTTGTTAGTTAATTTACGGACACTGAGTTCACTAACTTTTAATATGAATGCACGAGTTTTCTTGGTATATTAATAAAAAGTTCAAAAAACGTGTAAGTCTACAGTAAGAACATCATATTTTGTCCATATTTGAGTTTACCTTTGTTTAGAACGAAACATATAACTCAGGAGTCGAAATTCGTCGCATTTTCTAAAAACGATTCCAGTTATTTTTTGATTAGAAGAACTCTTCGTTATTTGAGTTATATTCTTCGTGGAAAAGTCCCAAATTTACTGTAATTTTTAACGGTGTGGGGGCTTGCCGACGGCAATGCAAGGGAAGCACAAAGACTGTACTAAGAAAGTTTCCCAACAAGAAGTGATCACACCAACATCTCTGCGGAAAAGAGCTCGTTTGATAATGGCAGGAGTAGTGCGTGGTAGCAAGGATTTTGTCTCCTCTTTCTGTCACTGTTTCACAGTTTCTGTCAGTGCTTCGCTTTCCGTTGTTTCTCAACAGGCCAAAACTGAGCACGTACCGCTTCGCCATTAGAGCTCCGACCATGCACTGTATGGTGATTGGTGCTGGTCTAGTTGTGTTATGACTGGGTTACACACGCCCTGTTGATTTTCTTTCTTTCATTTTCTCGTCATTAGGCCTACTATAGTAATGGAAGGCTATTTCTGTAAATTTAACACTGTACCTCTCTTTGAATTTGTGTTTCTGTCACAAATTGTTCAACAGACATTCGCTGAGTGTAATGTAACAGGTGGAGGAAGTAGCGCAAGTGTTGGTAATTATTATCACTTGCACGACTTTTTACAAACGTTGTATTATACTCAGTGAAGTTCCGTTTGGGAATATTGTTGATGTAAGAACAACAAACACATGAGGGGTATAGTGTACAATTTAGCGAAATAGCCCCTGAGATGCCTACTTATTCAGGGGTAGGTATATTTTAGTGACTGAGGTGGGGTGGTAAGTGCGATGCTCGCTGGTGCTTCTAGCGCGGTATCGCCTCTAAGCACAAGGCTCTGAACTGGCGCGCAGTCTTCTCGTCTTCACATGATAACAGTGAAATTTGAGGGGTGAAAGTAACATTATATTGCGGATAAATAAAAATAAAGGTGTAATGCAAGTCCCTTAAGTGCTTTCAAGAATCTGTACCGGTGGTTTTACGCCTAAAAATTACTCTGAAAACATGCGTTTTAGCCATTTTAACTCTTCTAAAAAAATACAGTTAAAAGCATAATCCAAAATCAAAAGTACTTTTCGGACCTCAGCGAACTCTTAAATGCTTTTCGTAAGCAGACTCCACTCGGATATCTTGAGTAAGTTTTGACATCGCGTTGTTTTTCTTGAAGCTTTGCGCACCGTGTGCCATGATGAGAAAAAGAAATTAAAATAAACATGGCGTGCGAGAACCAGCATTATGCACTAATGAATTGGGAACAGCCTGTACATCTCTCGGCAGCATAGACACGTGGGAGACGTGTTGTGGGCACGGAAGGAAACAGGCCCCGGGAGGGAGGAGGGGGGAGGGGTACGCAGGAAGCTGCGGGCGAGGCACGGCGCCTCAGGCACGCCGCGTCACGTGACCCGCGAGCGGAAGCGACCCGCCGACCGGATGTCGCGTGGGCGTGCGAGGGAAGTCGTGACGAGCGACGACGACTCTGCCCTAGCCCCTGCGCGGCCGTGCGAGCTGTACAATGTATCGACCACGATGCGATTGATTGCATTTCCGACCGGGTAGATTCCCCCCCCCCCCCCCCCATCTGCGGGGAAATTTTTTTCTTTCCGGGTTCCGAGTCCGGGTGTTGTGCTGCCCCTTCGCCTCACGTGTTTCAGAAGGCAGCGGCGAACCATTGCAGAATCATCTCGCCTCGCGAAGTACGCCACACCTACACTTTGGTCATCGCTGTGTGGCGATAGCTGGAGATGACAGCCAGCCTCGAGCCGCGCCACTGATGAATGATCACCTCAGTCCACGTCATGTAACTGTCCAAAATTTTACAGTCGGCCTACATACTGATTCCAACTGGTCTACGTTTCCTTCTGCCGCTGCTGTTCTCAACAGTGTTTACAAACATCTTTACGTGGTTGTCAGCGTTCGTAAACAAACTTCGTGTGATGCTTTGCAAGTGAAAGTCGCGAAACAGGTACCACTGGTATATATTTTGGGAACTGTCATTTTTGAGACAATTTACGTGACATAGACTATACCTGTATACCGCTCGGGAGGTGGCGCGCAGAATAATGATATTTGAAAAACCTTGTTTACAACTGCGGGTAGAGTTCAGCGTTGCACTCATATTTACGAAAAGGCGGGACCTAGAGAAATACTATTGCGACCGGCTAAGTGGGCTTAAATTATTATTATTATTTTTTTTGCCGGTGGAGGTCTGTGCCTGTCTCATCGTCCACGGCTACCGGGTAAATTTTCTTGCAACGTTAGTCACGTTGAGTTTACTTGTGAAGGTCTTGTAAAATGGATGTATTTTCGCGAAGCTCTTTCGAAGTTGAAAGTGCATTAATGTAATTACCAAGGGTGTATTTATGTAAACATATGAGTAGTTGGAAATAGGGGGTTCAAGCACAGGCGCAGGAGCCAGGAGCCCGCCATCTTGGATGACGTCATCGGCGGCCATCTTGTATGACGTCATCGGCGGCCATCTTGGATGACGTCATCATGACCTTTGACCTTGACCTTTGACCTTGCTAATCTATGCTAATCTATGCTAATCTATGCCAATCTATGCCAATCTACGCTAATCTATGCCAATCTATGCCAATCTATGCCAATTAGTATGCCAATCTATGCTAATCCATATGTTAATCCATGCTAATCCATATGTTAATCCATGCTAATCCATATGTTAATCCATGCTAATCCATCCGCCATTTTATATTTCTAGAAATTTCCACCAACTTCGAATCGTGACGTCACCGTTGCACTTTTCGTCACGGCCGCCATCTTGGATTCGAATTTTTTTTTTCGAACTTTTGAAATTCGATGTAATCATCAGCCGCCATCTTGTTTCGTCTGCTGGTGGCCGCCATCTTGTTTTCGTCTGCTGGTGGCCGCCATCTTGTTTCGTCTGCTGCATGCCGCCATCTTGTTTCCGTCTGCTGGAGGCAGCCATCTTGCGACGTCATATAGTTCTGTTGGTCGCCACCAGATAGCAGCAGGGATTATTTTATTTTTTTTCTTTAACTAAAATAATTTCAGTGCCGAGGCTGGGATTCGATCCATGGGATGTGAAAACGTCCAGGATGTCGTGGTTACGAGGCGGACACCTTGACCACTAGACCACGAGACCAATTGGGATATGGTGGAATAAATAATCTATATATGCCACGTACTGACGTCAAGTTTTATGATAAAAGGGGGGAGGGTGTCTTTGCCTTCCCAAATGCATGAAATTCAAATTATTATTATACCATCGCCATCTTTAATTCCAGCACAGACTACCAGATGGTGCCAAATTCAAATATTAGTTAGGGAGTCGGCAGGCAGGTGTCGCATGCCGCCATCTTGGTTCTCAAGTTGGCTGGTAGATGTCGCTAGTATCGCGCGCCAAATTCAAAAATTAGTTGCCAGAGGCGCCGCCATCTTGGTTCTCAAGTTGGCTGGTAGATGTCGCTAGTATCGCGCGCCAAATTCAAAAATTAGTTGCCAGAGGCGTCGCCATCTTGGTTCTCAAGTTGGCTGGTAGATGTCGCTAGTATCGCGCGCCAAATTCAAAAATTAGTTGCCAGAGGCACCGCCATCTTGGTTCTCAAGTTGGCTGGTAGATGGCACCACCGTCGCCATATTTTAGTTCATACAATCGATACCAGATGATGCCACCATCGCCATCTTTAGTTCCTAGTGTTGCTACCAGAGTGTGCCACCGTCGCCATCTTTAATTCCTAAAGTTACCGCCGGAGCGCGCCACCATCGCCATCTTTAATTCATAAAGTCGCTACCGGATGGCACCACTGTCGGCCATCTTTAATTCAAGGTATTGTCGCCGGATGGTGCCAAGTTTGAATTTAAAAACCTACAAGTGTTATGCAATGTGTAACCAGTCGAGATAAGTTTGGAACCTGTAGCCATATTATTATTATTTATTAATGTATGTTTATTAAATATGATAGAGTATTTATAAAATATTGGTGTTGTGTAGAGTCTCTCTCTCTTCTCGTAGTGGCGGAAGACATCTCGAAGGTAGTGTTAGAATTTATGTATTAAAGCAATCACTCTAGCTGAGGAGACTAATAACTTATAGTTACAATTCAATAATAGCGGCAATTAAATGTTTTGAAATTAAAGCAAACAACGTAAATGTTAAACACATATTTATTTAAATCTTATTACAAACAGCAAGGGGTAAGAACAATCGATGATTTAAAAGAAGTAAATAACGAGTAATAAAATCACATAATATTCACACACTACACATCATAGTGACAAAGGCAACATTAACTCGAGACCCAATTATACATAGTAGTATGGGTGGTCGAATAGCCAGAATTTAAGTAGCTGAACATTACAATGGGCGCAATGGAATTTGCCATACAGTTTTATACATTTATCCAGGCGGTTTCCATAAGTCTTTAAAAGTTTGTTGAAGCTAGGACAGTTTCTTTCATTATGTAAATCAACAATGTTGGCACTGCACAGTTCACTAAAGATACTTTTTTGTTTGTCTCCTAGGACGTATACTACATCTCCTTCTTCAGGGTTGACGATGTCACATAACACTGATGAGATTTGGTCAAAGCTCACTTCACCTTCGTTCCACGAGAGTCCATGCACTTCATAAGTCAGTTTACGATTCTCGCTTTGCGACAGCCTGTCTAGTTCGGACCAGTCACATGGTGGTTTGAATATGTATTCATAGGTCCTCAATACATCACCGTCCTCGATGAACATTGCTGCAAGTTGCTTAACCACATACCCCTTTTGTGATGTGAGGCACTGAATGTTGCAGAGAAATAATGACATTTTTTTGTCAGTACTCACGATAACTGATGTGTGAAGCTGTGCTAGCTCTGCAAGGCTGATGCTAGTTCTACAGGTATGACTGCAAGGCTGCAGTGCTGATGTTGTCTCTAGGATGCTGAATGTCAGACTGGTTGTAACAACCCTTGGTGTCGTAGTACACACAAATTTACAATTCGTCTTCATCACTATCCCCCAAGCCACTATCCGTTCCTTCATCCACATCTTCGTTCACCTCTTGCGCTTCCTTTGCGGCCTCGATGCAGGTCATAACAGCATGATATAAATAGGTAATAAATACCTCTTCCTCAGGGAACTCAGTGAGAATGTTGAGGGTGGAGGATGTAAGGTGGTAATGTATATCATTAAAGTCCATACCTATGTAGCGACGTACTACATCCATTACAAATTCCCGAAAATCGTCCATCGTAACACTGTTTAAATTACAATCGCAAACACTCTCCGCGTAAACACTGGTGGAAGCCATGATGATAGGAGCGTGGTTAGAAGCAGACTACCACGTTAGTGGAGCGATGCTGTGAGACCCCAGAACTCGCTCGAAATATCCTGCACAACACATTCCATTAGCCCGGGAATGTCACAAACAACATTTACAAATACCCTGAGTGGCTCTGTGTGTTTCCTCCTACCCGAACACGCGCTGTTGTGAAAGCCTCTTCCCAAGCACAGACGTCACTCCCGCAGCAGACAAAACAGGCGTATGCTACAGGAGCTAGAACAATTGAATAGCCAAATATATATTTAGACTACCCAACTTCATAAATGACATGAGACAATTCCTGTGCGATAATCATACTTTAAATAATGCAATGTATGTATAAACAATAATCATGACTAAGTACTTGAAAAAAAAATGTAAATGAGGTGTTATTCACCTTTAGCGCTTCTCGATTTCTGTATCTGCTACCCACGAATTAAACTGAGACGGGAAACCCCACCATTTCACAAAAGACCGGCCATTTCTTCGTTTGAGAACTTTTTCCACCAAATATGTGTCCGGATACATCGTAGGCTGGATCTCTTCAGCATAGAAGCCACCACGAATAGGCTTGTGGTCCAAGTCTTCGAGGTAGTAGGTCCTGGGTTCCGATTCACGAACATGTGTCACACGGAAAAGTTCAGAACTCCAATTCGCTGTGAAACCTTTCTCAAAGACACCTTTGTTGCTTGGAGATTCTCACAATGTCACCAACATTAGCTTTATGCTTGCGTGTATCTTTCTTCTTCGTGTTGGTGAATACAGTCCCAAGCAGACGATCATCCTTTACATCTTTAGGCTTCATTTTCGTGGTAGAATGCACTGTGGAATTATATTCACTTATGAGTTTCGACAAAAGATCCAACCATTTGTAATTACCATTAACTGTGAACTGACGCCACATCTTGGTGCACAATGTTCTGTTAAACCTTTCTACTACAGAAGCTTTAACATTACTAAATGTGGAGTAGTGATTGATACTATGCTTTTTCATCAAAGCCTTGAAGGCTGCATTGTAAAATTCCTTGCCAAGATCTGTCTGTAGGTGTGACGGTATGCGCCCATCACGCAGAATGTCTGCCATAGCCTTGGTTACATCGGCTGCATTCTTCGATTGTACAGGTCTGGCCCAGGCAAACTTGCTATACACATCGATGACTGTTAGCATGTACTTGAAGCCCTTGTTTATTCGTGAATATGGAATCATCTCAGCAAGGTCTGCCTGAAATAAATCATTAAGACCATACACTATAACCTTACGACGTTTGTAGTTCCGTCTTGCAGGAGCATGAAGCTCTCGGGCAATCCCAGCTTTACTCATGATATGTAACCTGCTTCACGCAGTTCTTCCAGAATAGAGAGTATTTCGTTATCGTGACCACTATGTCCGGCTGATTGTGAAGCCAGTAACAAGCGAAGTCGAGAAACTAACTCGTTTGGATCATCCCAGTAAATATAGTCTCTTTTGCGCTTCAAATCAAATGTTTTTTGCACTAGTCCACTACCTTTCCGCTGCGACCCGATACCTCCAAACATGTGGTATATAATGCCGAATTTTGGATGTTCCAATGTCTTATACTGTCCAGTCAAAGCATTATTATTTTTAAAATATCCATTCGTGATTTTAAGTAAATGTCTATACTGTTTTAAGGCCATGTCGGAGTATACAGATGGATCTCGTGTGAATAGTAGTTCGTATAAGCCAGGTGCAGCCCGAAAAACTTCATCATTCACACGTACCTCACTTTTGGGGAGAAAGAAAATTTCTGAATTTCCTATAAACCATCTGTTTTTGCGACGATATACTCCATATATGACATCATTTACTCTAGGGTTAAAATTACTTAGATATGTTTGTGCTTCATCGGTATTGGATTCATCTGATGTAGTAGGTTCAGAATTCTGATGTTTCCTATACCATAGATTCAGTGGTAAATCATCATCGCTGCTACTAGATGTAGCCTTAGGTTGAGGGTTTTTAAAAGTAGATTGTAAGGGTTCTTGTTTCACAATGGGCGCAGGTGCTACCTTTTCAAGTCAGGAAGTAATTGGTTGAAAAATAGCTTCATTGATTTCATTACGCTCTAGGCGAGCCCGTTTTGCTAATAAATATTTAGCACGTACATTCTTAATGACGTGGTCTAGCTTATCTGCCTCGAGCGACATAACTGAAGACAAACGAGATAACTGAAGTCTTATATAGCTCTAAACCCGAACCGATAAAAGTGAGAGCAATCGCACTTGTGTACCCAGCTTTACATCCTACGATGTCTTAGGCTTAGTACGGGGAGCTATTGGTTTAGGAGTCGCAGGCTTCGGTAGAGCTATTGGTTTAGGAGCAGCAGGCTTCGAACCTGTATTGATGAGAGAAAGTAATTTATGTATATCATTCTTCATGCTATCGACAGTGCGAGCCATTTGTGTAAACCGCTGAGTGTTATCTATGCTACTTACACTTATTGTCTGGAAAGCATCTGTTAAGTTTGATGTTAGCACATTTTTAACACTAGTCAAAATCGATTCACGCAACTTTCCTTCAAATGAAAAGAGCTTATTTTCCAACACCGAAGTAAACATGTCACTTAATTTTATTAGCATTTCAGAAAGATTTTTATTCAGTTGATCCACAGAGTGCTGCTTATTCGTTTCCATAGTATGCAAGTAGTTGGTAAGCTCTAATTGTACACTTCTCATGTTAGTGAGTGAGCTATTGAGTCCAGTAAACCATTGCTTCAACTCATCCGAAATGGTTCTTAAGGCATGAGTAATCAATCCGGAAATACCGTCAACATAGTTTTTATTAACAGCATCATCAGGATCTTTAGGTGTAGCCACGCGTTTCAAACGTTTACCATCCGCACTGCATTGTCCATCATATGTAGGAATCAAACACGACTCATACTGACGTTTAAGACTCCCACCACCAAACTTGGAGACGCTATTGTTCATTCTTCAATGATGCACAACTATGAAGTGGTCGAAACCGCAACGATATCGTCCTTTAAGTAGGGGACTGTCCTTTACAATCACCAGAAACCCATGCTCATGTTTCCAGCATAATGAGCACATATCTTTAAAAATATTAAATGTCATGTCTGTGTTTACATGATCATCATAAGCGTGACGTAAATTAAGTTCATCCATGCGGAAAAGTACTATAAAATTCGCGTTATCGCGGAGCAAATGTTTGGGTATACAGCTATATGTCTGACACAGGTATATGCAGTCTACCTTGGCATGTCTGCCCATGGAAAAGTACTCTTTAATTATGCCTTGCTTCTCGCACGCAACATCGTCGAAAATAATCACCGAATTAGGCTTCGCTTCGTCAGGGGGCACCACATTGGTATTATCGTTAAATGGAAAATACTCCACTCCTTCCACCGAGCGTAGAACATTGGCTAAGCGCAAGTACTTTGACTGTTGTAGTGATTTCGAGTATAGGTACACGTTTTCGAACCGAAGACCGTTTGGTTCCTCTAGTAAACTCAGTAGTACACACGTTTTTCCGCAGTTGGATGGGCCTGCGATTATGCATCGAACAGTTGAGGGTAATAAAGACCCATGTCGCGAATCACAAGCATCTACTTCATCATCATTAGTGATGCATACTGGTAACGACTCGCTCTGTGCTACGAGCTCCATGACACTGAGTGTAAACCTATAAAACAGGCATACTTATAAAGAATACTATCAGTTCGTTGTTATGACTCGAGCAAGAAGGAAGGTACAGAAAGGTGGAGGGTTAATAAATTTTGTTATTAACAAGCTACCAATTGAACTACACCTGCCAGGATATCAATACTGTGGTCCAGGGACGAAATTATCGAAACGACTAGCACGTGGTGACTCAGGCATAAATTCTCTAGACAAAGCATGCAAGCAGCATGATATTAGCTATTCGCAAAGCAATAATCTAAGTGACAGACACATAGCAGATGGTATATTAGCAGACACAGCTGCGCAAATTGCAAACTTGACGTCAGTACGTGGCATATATAGATTATTTATTCCACCATATCCCAATTGGTCTCGTGGTCTAGTGGTCAAGGTGTCCGCCTCGTAACCACGACATCCTGGACGTTTTCACATCCCATGGATCGAATCCCAGCCTCGGCACTGAAATTATTTTAGTTAAAGAAAAAAAATAAAATAATCCCTGCTGCTATCTGGTGGCGACCAACAGAACTATATGACGTCGCAAGATGGCTGCCTCCAGCAGACGGAAACAAGATGGCGGCATGCAGCAGACGAAACAAGATGGCGGCCACCAGCAGACGAAAACAAGATGGCGGCCACCAGCAGACGAAACAAGATGGCGGCTGATGATTACATCGAATTTCAAAAGTTCGAAAAAAAAAATTCGAATCCAAGATGGCGGCCGTGACGAAAAGTGCAACGGTGACGTCACGATTCGAAGTTGGTGGAAATTTCTAGAAATATAAAATGGCGGATGGATTAGCATGGATTAACATATGGATTAGCATGGATTAACATATGGATTAGCATAGATTGGCATACTAATTGGCATAGATTGGCATAGATTGGCATAGATTAGCGTAGATTGGCATAGATTGGCATAGATTAGCATAGATTAGCATAGATTAGCAAGGTCAAAGGTCAAGGTCAAAGGTCATGATGACGTCATCCAAGATGGCCGCCGATGACGTCATACAAGATGGCCGCCGATGACGTCATCCAAGATGGCGGGCTCCTGGCTCCTGCGCCTGTGCTTGAACCCCCTATTTCCAACTACTCATATGTCAACCCCTTTGTCCTTCCCACTCCTTTTTCCACCCCAAAAATAATAACTATTTCTCAAGCCAGATGTCGCTGCGAAGAGCTACAGGCGAAACAACCCCGCTCAGCAGGGGCGCAGATATGTGTTGGGGGGGGGGGGGGGGGGTGTTTGTGAGTTTTGCACGTGGGTTTTAACCAGCACAAGTCATCTCTGGACAGGATGTTTTTATTTGGTATACTTTCCATCTGTTGGCCTATATGCATGCAATAAGCAGAAAACTTTGATATTTACAGAAAGTTTTCCATAAAACCTAGTTTTGACGTTTACGTCCATCGTTCCCCTCCCCCCTCCCCCTTGGGACCTATGTCCATGCCGCTCAGTACCGCTACTTACAATACAACGAATTTTGATTTACGTGGTGGTACAAATACAGAAGGTAATAGATAAGACGTGTCTCTCATGTTCTGCCGCTCCCCTGCAGGGCTACCAACACGCCCGACGAGTACCAACAAGCCTGTCGCTTTCTCGCTGGTGTGGCGAAAACTAAAACAAAACATCCAAAAAATTTTCACCTTAAGACCCCAACGTCTGAGAAACGACGCATAAACACACTTGGCAGAGAAGATTCAAATTTAGGGAGCATGAAATTGGTAGGTGGGTTTACCAACAAATTTAAATAACACATTTATAGGTACATCTATTTAATATATTGAACCAGAAAAGCATGGTAACAAACACCTTACAATTGCCAGTGTTTAACAAAATCCACTAACATCTCTTGCAGCAGTAACCTGATTATATTTTACTTAAAATTAGTTACTCAGTAAGTTAAAATATAAATTTAACATAAGTATTTATTTTAAAAAAATACGGTAAAGTCAAAAGGCAGCCACTAAAGTCAATTTAACATTGGCTTTATAAATCTTAATACGAAATTTATTAAAATTAATAAAATTATTAAAATTTATTTAAAACTTTTAAAATCACAAAATCCTATTTCAAAATGTTATTCTTTTACAAAATTTTAACAGTTCTACGCTCGTTGAAAATCTTAAGGTACGATTCCTAAGGCGCGACTCACGCGATTCTAGCCGCGCGGCAGAGCGTCCCGAGCTTCTGCGCATGCGCAGCATGATGCAGCTTGGCCGCGCGCGGCTGCGCAGCGCGACGCGACCCGACTGGTGGCGGGACCAGTCCAGTCGCTTCCGCCGCGCGCCGCGGACCGAGCTGCTCATCATACACATGGCATTTTCAAGTACAGAAGACGTAGTGCTTGCTGAGTTAGTTGGCCAGCATCCATGTTTGCATGATTTAAAGCATCCACAGTATAAGGATCAAAATGTACGGGAAAATGTGTGGGCTGATCTAATGAACGAGAGGAGATCCTGAAAGCTCTTAATCGAAGTAAAATAACGGAACGTGAAAATGATGCAACTGATGTGTTCTTCAGAAGTATGTCGCTAACAGTGAAACAGCTACCACCCTCTCTACGTGCACAAGCTAAGATGCGCATCTGCAGTGTTGTGTCAGAATTAGAAATAAGAGCACTTGAGATGGCACAGCACACAAACCTGTCTCCTTTAGGAGCTCCTGTACGATCTTCATCCACTTTGTCGGACACTTCATGTCCTAGTCATTCGGCGAGTGATTACTATGATGATGTTACAAATAGTGGCGAAACACACCAATCACAGTCATTGTTACAAGGTTCCTTCCAATACAACAATCCTATTATCAGTCAAACAAACGAAACGTATATGTTAAATATGTCATAACATACAAAACTTATCAATTCGTGTCATCTCCACAGTTGTATTGACCGCGTGCTTTGTCGTTATATTTCTCTCATACTACTTTATGCAAGATAATTGTACTTTAAGCAATTTTATTCGCTCTACTACTTAATATGGCAATTGAAAGTTACAATTCCTGATAGTAATATTTATTTTAGAAATTAAATTTTATAACTAAAATTAATATTGACATGAGTGCTTTTGTTATATTTAATTTATAATTAAGTTCAATAGTTTACCTTAATGTTATGGCCCGTTTCTCTGCAGGTGTTATTGGTTCTCTTACTTAGTTGCACGACTTACATTTGACGTCATCTTCCACTAGTCCCAAAATATAAGTGAACTGCCTTACATTTAAACGGAAAAACTCCCTCGTCGTCTTTCATTAAGTGTCTGTTAATAAGGATTGTGTAGAATCCCTCTTCTCGTCTTGCTTTAAACATCAAATGTGCATCAATGTTTTTGATGTTGTGACTCAGTAACAACGTCATCAGTTCTTCATCTTCTTCTTCGTCCAGCAGTAACCATTTAACAACGTTACGTTCATCCATTGCTACAACAACTGGAACTGCACTATGGTCGCGCCGCATGAAGTATAGTTTTCAGCCGCTTCTTAGGAATGGGGCAACCTCACGAGCCGCGCGACTCTAGCCGCGCGACGATAACCGCGCGGCTAGAGTCGCGCCTTAGGAATCGTACCTTTACAATCAACGCACAGCTAGTATCAGATATAAAAAAAAAATTATTTGCGGCCTGCTTGTTTCATAGCCCTCAGTAATTTTACAGAAGTTAAAATGACGATGCAAAAATCAGCGACGTGACGATATTGTCGGAGCTCGTACCAACATTTTAACACTTTCAGCGTATTTACTTTTACTAAATAGCAGGTTGAAGTATTTCGTAGATACGTAAGACTAAACGTATTTAAATAAAATACGTTAACACCAAACAACAACTGCTATGTCCATACTACGTTCCGTTTGATTGCTGATAATGCCCCAAGGAGGCGCAGTTTACAGGAAATGAGTTTTAAAATAAATACTAAAGATGTTCCCGAAGAGCATTAATTAACATTAATTTAAAATAAGATCACGTTAAAAGTTGTTCAAACTGTCATAAACTTTATCGGTTGAAGGCTGGCTTGCGGTAATATTCGCAAATTGCAAATTTACCGTTAAACTCAACCAAATACGTCGCTGAAGTAGTTAGACACGGCTGGGTGAGTAAAAAAGGTATCCGGGAGCAGCCAAGAATGTTACGGAGCTGAAAGTCCGCTTGAAAGTTTATAAAATCACCAATGTCTATTGATGCGGCAAATTACTTCGAAGTTCTTCCGTCACCAGTAACTACGAACTGCCACGTGCCTCGCAAACAATGCCGTCAGGGTGTCACCTCGAACTGTCAGTAATGGTCTTCGTGCAGGTGGTCTGTATGCACGTAGACCCAGGGCGAGTGTCCCGTCAACAGAGAGTCAGCACAGCCCGTAGCCACTGGGCGGAGGAGCATCGTAGTTGGAGGCGCTCCGAATGGAGATAGGTTCTGTTCTCCGACGAGTCGCGATTCAGTGTGAATTCTGATGATGGATGTGTCGTCATCTGGAGAGAACGTGGAACTTTAAACAGTCCAGCAAGGATCTGGTAATAATGCTCTAATTATTTTCGTCTGATCCCATGCCTATTTTTGTCTGTTCCGCTCATTATTTTCGTCTGCTCCCCTAATTAGTTTCATCTCTTCACCTTTTTTTTTTTCCCCTTAATTATTTTTTCCTTATCCCGTAATAATATCGACCAGTTTATAAGTGGCTCAGCCCTTTAGTTTTTCCTTCGAGAGACTGTGCTCTAAAAAAACAACCAAATCGAGTACATTTCCTTACAAATCTGCACGTAATTAATCGGTGGTTGGTAATGTTTCTTCCTAGTTGTTCAGGGACGTACGTAAGGGGAGGGGATTTATTTGGGGGGGGGGGGGAGGAGGAGGTTTGTATATATTCCTAAAAAAAATTGGTTGTCTGTAAAGTCGGTTTACGGACGATAGTTTAACGTGACGTCATAACAAAACATGGATGAAATGATTCCATACTTTATGAATAAAATTGAATCATTTTTATTTTAATAATAAAAGAATAAATACTTGAAATTATACTAGTAATCAGATTTTTAAAATGCAAGAATAATGAACCTTTATTGCCGAAATTTTTGTTGTAATAAGCAATGAAAACCACATCAACTTTTCACTTCACGTTATAAACAGTCGAGTGGAAGAGAGATAGACGCGGCGCAAGCGTACAATGAGCGTAACGGGACACAGCGCGTAACGGAACACAGCGTGACGGAACAATGTGCGTAACGGGATACTTTTTCGTGCGTGCAGCCGGCGTTCATCGATTTGTTAGACGTTTGCCACGTCAAAAACTATCATTCCCGCCAGCAAAAGGATGCAAATTGAAAGCAAACGGCGGGGGAGTAGTGGCTCCAGTAGTCGGCGCAGCGCAGGCGTGACAGTGACAGTGACAGTGACAGTGACAGTGGGCGCGTGTGGTCGGTGGGAGCGGGGTGGGAGCGGGGTGGGAGCGGGGTGGGAGCGTGGTGGGAGCGGGGTGGGAGCGGAGAGTGGAGCGTGGAGACAGGACAGGCGGGTCCCGCATGCGGCGAGCCGTGACGGCGCGGCGAGACTGGATTGTGCTGTTGTTCCCCGGCTGTGGGCGTGGCCTTGGAAGCCCGGCCCTGCCCCAGACACCTGCCACAAAACAAACTCAGCGCTGCGACCAGCGCTCTTGTTTTCTTTGCATAACCTGCGAACAATGCGGCGTTTACAAGCAAACCTAACAAACCTACAATTCGTTAAATTTTTAGAAAGTAAACGTTGGCGTGGAAACCTTAATTATTTTGTTTTGTGGTCACTCGTTGCTGGCAATACTCTCCAAATGTGTTTAAATTGATCTATTTTTTTTTTTGCAATACGGAACAACCAAAACACTTGTGTTAAAATGCTTTATCTTTTGTTTCAAAAATTGAAAAAAAAAAAAAAAAAACTGCGTTCCATGTAAATAAAAGTGCACACATAGAACATTTATATAAAAAAACAGGTTAGTTTACCTTCAATTTGATGTATGGTTTTTTTGTACGTAGTCTAAATTATACTTGAAATATATATCATTGAAATTGTTCATTCTTTTATGGACACCCATTTCTATAATTTTTTTCATAATAGTAATCTGTACTTTTTAAAGGGTGAAAAAATACTTAATTCTTCGTACATTTTAAACTCTAAAAATAATCAGTTAAAAATATTATGTTTTACAAATAAAATAATTTCAAATCTTAAAAAATCCACAGGTACATAAAACAACTTTTAAGAACTTAAGTATCAGTAAAAAGTTTAAAAAATTTTGAAAATAATTATAGTTAAATTTAGACTTTCAACTAGGGCATTTTTATCAGTGGTATGTACACAGGTCATATTAAGAACATACAGCATAGTAACATAAGCATAGCCGCCGAATTAGTTGTTCTATCTTAAATGGCGCTGCCATCACTTAGAGACTCAACTCTATCCGGAGGGGTCATGACATCACTTAGGAACTCGCACCATAGTAACACACTCGTTCTACCTAAACTAGTTTTGTCATTACAAAATTCCACCAGGATAGATGCACACGTTCTACTTAAAGCTGTGCTGCTATTGATTATGAGCACACATTACAGCACAAGCTCAGCTGCCGATGGTCGTACGTTGAGGGGGGGGGGGGGCATGTAATTGATTTCTATTTTATGGCTAATTATTTGTTGAGAAGAGGAGGGATGAATAACTTGGACCTTGTAGTTAGGAACCCACCGTGGCCCCATATGTTTACATAATAAAAAAGGTCCGTTTCCTACCTTTTAGTTTCGTTATACATCATTGATGCTTATTGGTCAAGCGAACGTGTCACTTATTTTCAGCAATGGGAGTGGATCGGGAGTTTTGGAGGTTAGCAGTCCCAGCCCCCCCCCCCCCTCTTGTAAGTTAAAAGCGTTTCACTGTGGAGGCAACGCTGCCATGGCTGCCCAACCCTCTATTAAAGCATACGATGCATTATATCCTGTACCTTCATTATTGAAACCCCTCATGATAAGTAGAGCTACGGAAATTTCGTGGATTCATTTAGTCGCAAGCTAGAACGCAAACCTCCACACTGTCGCACTGTGTTCATGATTGGACCGCAGTTATCTGGACACGCCCCTCTACGACCGTGAGCCAACGACGCCCAGCTAGGAGAGAAGTAAGCGAATCAGGTAGTGCCAAATAACAAGGATAAAAATGTTCTCGCTAAGAAATCAACCAATGGGAAAACAAACATGGGTCGAGCACACCTATAACTTTGAATTCTATCCTGAGGCCAGAGGAATCCGCGAAATTTCCGGGACTCTAATGATAAGGCGTTATAGGCTTCGGCCTGAGACCCCTCCCAACCCAGTAAGTACATTTAGAATAAGTTAGGTAAGGAAAAAAAAATCGTGGAGGCGACCTAGGCTGTGGAATGGGGATGCTAGATGTGATAATAACGCCGAAGTTATGTTTTTAGGAAAATTTTTTGATTATCATAAAATTTTCCGCATATTCCTTACTTCCTCACTTCTGCGAATGTAACTTGTTCGCAGGCACAGTGGATGCCCGTCCTCAATACAGGATTCGTCGAGTAGTTTCCCTTGAAAGTGCGGTTCCCAAACAGTGGGCAGCGCTAGTGTCGCGTGGGGGTGGGCGCTGCGGGCGGTGACCTTGGCGTTCGTCGCGGTCCGCAGCCTCTGCCGCGAACGGCCATCAGGAGCGAGGGACTGCGTCAGAGACCCGTCACCCGTCACCTAGGGTCTGTCCGCCGAGGATGACACTCATCTCCGGTAACATTTCACCGTCGAGTCTGCTGCTCCCAGGGCCGGATTTAGAGGTCTGGAGGCCTCGGGGCAACAGAGGAGCGGTGGCCCCCTGGCCCCAAATTATTTTCCAAATAAAATGAACAATTTTTTTTTTCAGTCGAGTTTTCCAATAAATAATTTATTGTGAAATCAAGTAGATTCTCTTATTATTTAAAAAAAATAACATACATAAAATATAATCGGAGACAAGAATTATATGAAATTTAATTTTAGTGTTAATGAATATGTATGTTAATATTTAACAATAATATAATCATGTATTTACAAAGTACTGTGTAGGTAAAGGTAAAACAGCGAAAAAAGAATATCAAAGGATTTTTGGGGGCCCTCCGTTTGTGGAGGCCCCGGGGCTTTCGCCCCGGTTGCCCTCCCCTAAATCCGGCACTGGCTGCTCCCACAAAGTACTGAAACGTGTCAACAAGTGAGAGTGCATTTCAAAGTTACGATGATTTAATTAAAAATATATATGCTTCGAGGTCATAGCACGGGTATAATTTAAATATATAATAAAAATAAACGACAAAGTAATAATATTCTAAGTACTTAAAACAATTTTTTAACGTATTTAGAACAAGAATAACAGCATTGCTGAGATAATCCGCGCGGGACCGTCTCCGTCTGCGTGCTATTGTAGAAACTGTGTTCCGTGAGATCCGTCTCCGTTTCTGTGTCATTGTAGAACGGGCCTTATTGTTTGTTCGCCGTCCGGGGCAGAGTCCGTAGCTCCAACAGATACAAACCAGAGGTTTACATTTCAACTATGATGGCAATTGTCATTTGTCATCCTATGAAGTATTTATTTATTCGTTTCATTTTTGCATGTGGCTAAGTTGAAGCGCTGTTCGCCTTGTCTTATCGCTTAATCACAGGAGGAAGATGATTACTTTTACAAATAAATAAACGTATAATAACAAAAAAAAATAGTGAAAACTTTGAAAAATGACTTAATTATTGGAACAGCTCTCATCAAAGTTAGCTACTTAAGTAAAGATGTTTTTTTTTTCCATTGTGGTTCACAAGTACTGAACTAATCTTTTACTGAAAAAAAAAATAAACTACCACAGAGTGAATGCAGGTTTTGGTGGAGTACTTACAGCAACAAATTGTATTGCAATTTTGATGCATTGTTTTGCAAGGTTCGTTCATTCCGTAGGTTAAATGGTGACATATACACACAGTTTCTATTTTATTATATTTAACAGGACACGGACACTAAGCTACTGGTTTTAGAATAATAAACAAATTCGAGTGTTAATGTACATTTATAGTCACCACTCGCAAACACAAATAATTCTAATCTTCCTTGTGAAAATTACGTATAAATTAAGTAATTTGTTCAAAACCATTTTACTTTGATGGTAGGTAGGAGGTAATAATCATTAAAACTGTTACCTGGTCCTAAACGTTTTACTTCAGTTTCATAAACGAAAATGAGTATTTGTGATATTTACTTCAAAGCCGCTTCCCATAAGGCTGTGGTTGAAGCAAAATTTGTTGGAACGGATTTTGGGAAGCTAAATTTGAAACATAAAAATAAATATAGTAAAAACGTTTTTGTAGAGAAACCATGTTTACAGCCGGTATGTTAAGTCGAGGTGATGACTAATCAGAGCGCAAGGATAAGTTAAAATGCCCAGGGGTGGGCATTTCGACCGTGAAGAGTAGTAGGGAGTCATGCTGTAAAGTCCCTTGACATGATATGCACATCCATGTTTATTACAATTGTGAACTTTATGTGGGGAACATTCATAGTATGCTTTATTGTTGGGTTTTAACAGTTTAAGTGGATTATTTAAACGTGAAGTTCTGACGTGCGTGGCGGCCTCGTTTGTTTTATGTAAATTTTATTAGGTCATAATAATTTTCTGATGGAGTTTTAACACGGAATGAGTCGCCAATGTGTGACGACACCCGCCAGGTCGACTCATCAGTAAAGTCGTCGGGAAATTAATTAGGAGAGTGTTCGTGCTGCGCTTCATCAGCGATGGGGCTCGCGGCAGCACGCGATCCTCCCAGGGGCCTTGGAGGGGGGTGGAGGGGGGCGTCTTATACCTCGCAGTGACTAAGACGCCGGGCGGTGAGTAAGATCGGGATTCCGCATTACGACCCATCGATCTGCAACATCGACCTGTGCGAGCACGCGTCATTTCATCTGGAAGATTCTTCTTGATGCAGGGACATCTTTGGTTCTCCGTGGTTTCTCCAAAATCACTCCACGCAAAATGGTGGATTCATTTTCTCTATATACTATGCTGGTCTCTGGTCTTTGTTGGGTTATTACCGTCAGCCAAAAAAAAAAAAAAAAAAACCTGTCTCCAAATAATACCGCGAATCCAGCCGGTTGCCAGGTTGCCTTGCCGAGAAAATTAATTCAAAATGATATCGATCTAAAAGTCTGGTTTTTTTATAGTGTTTGCCATAGTAAAGATCCATTTTGTCGCGTCCGTCCGTTAAGAGGCCTAGCGAGTCACAATGATCCGCACGTCTGTCTATAATATTTTTTTTTCTACTTGGATGCTGCCAAAAACTATCAAGGCGTATATTTTTCAGCAAATTAATATTTTAAAGGTTTACCATTTTGACGATCATGTACGCTAAGCACTTTTAATAAATAAAACAAACTTTAAAATATTTAAATATATTTTTGCGATTTACCGTGCATTACTAATTACTTTTGTGTCTCAGACAATTGTTATTTCAAATATTAAACTCAAATTCGTGTTCATAAGCAACTTAAAGACATAGTACAGAAGCTGCTTCACAAATTAAAAATAAATTAAAAAACCTTTAAAAATAAAGACATTGCCTTTCGGACATTTTTGAGGTTATAATTTCATCCGTCCTTCGAAATTTCAAATTTGGCAAGGTTTGGTCAGACGGACGGTTGGAATTGTTCGGGCCATCTGATTGGCTGTATGTTACTTGATTGGCGGACGGACGTATGAGACGGATGGTTAATTCAGTCCAGCTTTATTGCGATAAACAGAGTTGAGAATTTCCGGAGAATTTTATAATTCAACGTGACTTGACTTAAAAGTTTTTTCCGTCGAGGGTAAGGTCCAGCCGTGAAACCAAACTGCTTGCGCAAAAAGGAATGGAAGTTGATTTCGCTTCACGCACGTTTCGTTTCGACACGTTCGGAATGCAGCGGGTCCCCCCTCGTGTTTGCTCGCAGAGGATCCATTAGTCTCGTCGGCGCCCTGTTCCAGGCGCTGCTGAGGGGAACAAACATCGGTGTTTGCCCGAGAGAGTGCGTGCGTGTGCGCGCGTGTGCGTCGTGTCCGAAATCCGACACGCACAGCGATCCCTCCCCTCCGACTGAGTTGAGTCACTTGGTCGCGTCCTGAAGGGGCGGGAGGGGGTGGGAGTTTACTCATGTGCGACCGGGGGCTAGAAGTGTCTGGCGCTACGAGAAGGGTGTATAGGGGGGCTCCGGTGACGTCATCGTTACTCACGTCTTGTCTGATCATTCGGCTGTCCAGATTCTGGTCGGTGACTAAAGATGGACTCTTTAACAACAGCACGATGGCATAATAGCGCGTTATTGTGAACAACACGTGCTTCTCACCCATGCAACAAATTTATAATATTAAATGATTACTGCCATTACATTCCCTTCAAACACACGACAAGCCATCATTTTTAAAAATCGAATTGTATGTGATAGAATCTATTTTAATTCAGATTTAACATTCATTCGAGAGAAAAAAAACTCTGCGTATTTGAAAGATCGATTAGGAAGTTTTTTTTCCGATTGCCATCTCGTCGTGGGCGCGAGGTTAACGAAATGAGCATCAGAACTTCGTTTTCGAAAGATAGTTGTACTGATGCATTAGTTAACCAATTATTTTAATTCTTTTTTAAAGATTTTGATTACTAAATATAAGTATCTTTTATATATAGATATAATATAATAGTATAATCATATTGTTAAATCAGCTCAATAATATTGTATGTTTGTAGAAAGTATTTACGGACAGATTTCAGTCGTTTACGCAAAAAGCAAATATATAAACATATGGTTAGTGTTAACATATCTGTTTTAAAATGTTTCAGGATGTTTAAGTAATGCCAAATTAGTATAACATCCATTTCCTTAACGGTTTTCTCTTTGCCACTGCACAGGTAATGAAAAATAACACAAAACAACAGAACTACGAACGTTTATTGCAGACATTTTTTTCTCATTCGTATCGCCTGATCAAAAGATAGCTTGCGTGGACGGGGAAAAAAAAAATGGATTTCGCGTGAGGGAAGATTTGAATTAAATTTTAAGTGTAGACGTGCGACTGTGGTGCAGTCTATTACACAAATAGTAATCGGCTTCGACTGTTCATGGGTCGAGATGGCGCAGCGGTGAGAAACGGCAGACGTCCCAGGGGTGGCGAGTTCGCAACTCGGTTTGCTGCGACTTCACCGAGATCGCGCCAGGCCGAGCCTGCGGTGATTTCCCGCAGCAGATACACCGTGGCCGGGTTCCCGACACCCCGGTCTCTGCCAGACCTCGTTGCCGATTTGAAATACGTTCAAACAAATGTCGGTTTTCAGAAGCTTGCTGTAGTCAATGGGAGGGAGCATCCAACTTTCTGGTTAGCTGAGTGGAGTAGGGGGCCGGAGGTGGTGCATAAACTGAGATGGGTAGCCTCAGTCCCTTTGCATAGCCAAAAGCTCTAACGCTCTTCCCGGTTGCGTATGCGGCGTATCCGCATCCACGCCCGTGGGGGCCCCAGGGCGGTAGGGCGTATGCTAAGAGCGCTGGGTTACCAAAGAAAAGGGGGGAAACCCTTCTCGTGACTATGTAGTCAATGGGAATAATAAAAAAAATAGGTTAGTGAGTCTTTCAGTACTCGCCAGTTGATGTGTAAACACCTAACCTCGGTAACCAGAAAATTCATGCGGTATCATGTTGCAAATAAAACGTATAATACGAAAACTAGGCCAATATATTTAATTTATAATTCTTTAAAACCTACTTAGTATGATGAATATACGAAAAGTATTCATTTTAGGAAGGAAAAAAAACAGTAAAAAATATTCTACCTTTTTTCAAAACTAACTATAATTATATTTAACAAAATTTGCCTATTTATTTCTCAGGGCTAGTTGAACAATCAGAAGTACCGAAACGCGTCGCTTGTAAATGCCTCAACGCTAAGCATGTGATATTTCTCTCTTCCCCCCCTCCTCGCCCCAAAAAAACCCTAATGATCATCGCTTGCGTTTTCGAGGTTGTACTTCTTAGGCGCATCGACACATTTCCGTTCTATTTACACAAAATTACTCCCCCAAAATGGCGTATACTGAGAGGTAAGATATTTACACATCGAAAATTTAGAGTATCAATATATGGAAAGGAAACCTTTATAAAGTCATACAAAAACTGCATAAAATAAGAAGTATCATAATATATGTTTTATACGAGTCTGGTAAAATGAAATACAACGAAAAATAAAGTATTGTGTGTTGTTTGCGTTATTAATCTTTTTATGTCTGTAGCATTGGGTGCGTTTTAAGCAATTAAGTTCATATTATCTTGAACTATACTTTGACGGAAGGGCATAATTCACTGACGATAATCCCCATCATTTACTTCTTGACACCGTGTAATTATGAAAATCTACTTTCGCTTCGTTAGTATCAATTAGCCAGTTTTGGTACCATTCCCGCATGGGCAACGAATTTGTTTTATTTTCCACCAGCTGCTGCTGCCCCTATAATGTCAGGAAACGGACACGTGTGAGTCTAATTGTTAAATTATGTCTTAATTAGCATATTTACTAATTAAAACCATTTAGTGTACAATTAAGATAATATGGCAGACATTAAGAGCCGCACATTTAATTTTTCTACCTAGAGTCTGAACGCGTAGTTATATAACGAGAAAAATCTACAAAATTTTGATATTTTATAGTGCTCGTACTTATTTATTATTTTGAAGCTTATAAATTAAAGTAGATTCGCTAAACTTAAAAACTTTTTAATGTGTAATACAAGGTGTCTGTGTTATGAAAAATAAATATATATTTGTATTTCTATTGTCGCTTCGTTTCATATTTACGTAAATAATTTAAGTTGCGAGGGCTTTGGAATATTTAAAAATGGTTAATAGCGTGTTTAAGAAATTATGTTAACCATTGCACAGTACACGGCACTTCGTAAATTCCTTTGACTTGTTTGTAGGACAATTGCATTTTGTAAACAGCGTGAGGATGAAAGTTGTTGGGAGGAAATTAAGTTATACGAAGATGATTTACAATGCCCTGAGAACTCAGCCTCGCACGGTGTCGTTGTAATCTTGCCCCCCCCCCCCTCCCCCCCAACAAAAAAAAACTTTAAAATAAAGTGTTTGGGCACAGAAATAAAAACTGTACTTCTACAAAAGATTCCTTTGGAAACCAGTTACCAAAAAAATATTTTGTAATACTACAAGAAATATATTGTAACTTAGTACAATACATTGCTATGGTTATTTTTAATATATGAAATACTTTTTTCGAGATAATACTGAGTATTTCTTATGTAAATTGGTGAATAATGCTCTGGCAAGAATCCGAACCCAGTATTTCTGCGAACACTATCTTTTAGTGACACAGTTTTTTTTTAAATGTAAATGTACAAATTTACAAATGTGTGTAATTGGACATGAATGTTTCTGTTCCATTAAATAAAAATACAGTGTGTAGCCTACATCGGAAAAACAAACAAGCGTATGTCACATCTGGGAAAATGTCACAGGAGGATAAAATAAACAGCATCGACCTTAATATGCGCGCAGTCCGCAAAATGTAAAAACGTGATCGGCCTGAACCGGCCTCGGGTATAGAACTGACGTGCGTGGGGGGGATGGCCGTCCACCGACTCGGGTCTCCATTCGTGTCACTCGCGCGCAAAGAAAAAAACATCGTGTTCTACGTGTGTGTGTGCCATTTGTCCGAAAGACCTCTTCTCCGAGCGACCATCTTCTCTTCGAAAGCGCTTGTACATCCAACGACCATTTGGCCGGTTGCTTCTTAGGTGCTTTATGTACGGAAGCGACGCGGTAATTTTTTAGTTTCTCTCGTTGGAAAAAAAAAACTCAGATGGCTTTTTTTTTTTTAAAAAAAAAGGGGGGGGGGTTGCCCATCATCCATTCCCCAGAGTTCGGAGAAGTGGACACTCGGGCAATTGGTAGTTCAGTAGTTTTTTTTTCATTACGCTTGATTTTTTTATGATTTAAAAAAATACCATATTAAAAAAATGCTTTGGACTTAGGGTCATTATCAACAATTGCTAGATGCTTTAGAAAAATAATTGAGTTTGTTGCGGTGCTATGTTTAGATAGATATAAAACAAACTTCTAAGACATAGTCTGCAATAAAACAAAAGTGGCTAAGTTTGACATTGAAGTATAGTGTTACTACGGGTACACAGATAATTTTTTTTGTTTGAAATTAAAGAGCACTAAACGCATTGGTTGATGTAAACGATTGCAAGTAAAATTTTTTAACTCTGATCCACTCTTGGTGTATGAAAATGTTCTGTTAGTGTCATGCCAAGCGTGAGCGTATTTAAATTAAAACAATTTCGTGAACATATGGCATTTTTGGGTTACACTGGATGCCATAGGGTCGAAGCATTTTTGTCGTAGGACGCCTACGCTGTCTGTTTTATCGATGTTGTGTTGTCCAGAAAATCTGTTTGTTTCGTCGCTGTGTTGCCGAATATTGTTGTTTGTCTATATTTACGTTTATTTTTTCAACTGTCTCGTCGTGTAGAGCCTGTCTGTGGTGTAAAAATTTATTTATCTAACTAAATTCCTTCCACGGTATTCTCTTTGCTTTCTAGGCATTTTAACATTTAATATCATATTTTGGCTTGATCTCCTGGCGTTCATGCATTCATCTTTGTTTTCCATTCTTGAGGTTTTCTTATGACATCCAATGTGAAACAACGATGGAATATGTCCATGTCCATGAAATTTTTTTGAATCTATCTTCTTCATCGCGAGAATCAATGAAAGAACGTGAGTATACCTATTTTTTTTTTTCGACATGCTGCATTTCCGAGAAAGCTCTCGAAGTGTTATTCTGGACCGAGAGTATGGAAATTCACCCGTAAATAACAAGGCGAGGGAAGCAAATTGGGTTATCGTCCGGGGAGCTGGTTGTTTTGGGCAGCGGGCGTTAAAAAGAGGAGTAGCGCTGCGTGCGAGTGGCCTGTTCCGCCCTTGGGGGGGGGGGGGATAGTTTTCGTTGGCGCCGCCTTGACGGGACGTCCTGGCGGAGATGGACTCGCGAGGGGCGGGGCGAGGCGGGAATTTTTTCATAATCACGTTGGCGGTCGTGTCGCAACCCGCCGCGCCGCCGGCAGGGGTTCGCCCACACGACACGGCGCGGGACAAGGTCCGAAAACACTCGTTCACACTCGTTCACACGCGTTCACGCGCGCTTAGTGATGAGTGAATAGTCGGCAGGTTCATTTCACGATAAAGGAATTTAAGGCCCCTGCCTACCTAGGCACACGTACAGTGTGCAGAGCTTTTTTTTTTTTTTTTTTTTTTTAATTAAGTCATTTGAAAACTGCTCAAGAAATCAGAGTGGTGTCTGTTTGTGAAAATCATTAAGAATATGCTAAGGGCGGGTGAGTAGTTCTGTTTCCGTATTTATTTTATAAAGCTGTGTTTTTTTGTTTTTTTTAATAAAAATTGTTTAAACTCGTGTTTTCGGAGAATAATTTTTAGGCATGAAACATCCGGTACAGATTTTTGAAAGCTCTCGAGGGCCTTGCATTACACCTTTATCTTTGTTTCTCCGCCATAATATGTTACGGGTACCGCTCAGATCTCACAGTTCCCCTGTGCTCTTGGAGGCGGCACCGCGCTGGGAGCACCAGCGAGCGTCGCACTTATCATCCCGCCTCACGCAACACAAATACGCCCGCCCCCCATTAGTGACTTGACTGAAATTAAGGTACGCCAGCACCAGCTATTGTTTCCTAGTAATTGGTGGCGTTATGCCAGAGATACCATCGTCCTATAAAGGCCGGGGTCATTCAGGACGCGTGTACTTCTGCAGAACGTTGCTGTTATTAATGTGCGGACATTACACATGTAGGAAAGAAACTCAACAAAAAAAAACGGAACACAGGCTCTGCGACAGTGTTTTACCACACATTCTGTTTTGAATTATTTTTTTTCCTTGGTACACACGTCGGAAGGGACGGGTTACCAAGTATTAAGAAATTTACAGGTGGCACCTACGAGATGACAATATTTATTTGACTCAAGGCAAAAATATACAAGCTCAGTATGTTCATAATAAATCCCTGGAAGTCTCAATAGTTCTGAGGGCACAGGTACTGGGGCTCGGAGAACAATTAAACAAGCAGTTACAAATAAATGCTCACATCAAAACTCATCACAAAGAGCCCTAACATATATCTTTAAAATAGGGAAATTGAAAATCAATCAAAATTACGAAAATACTGAACGAGCTGAACCAGAACTGGAAATTCAAACTGGCCATGCCAAAACACAAAGCAGTAAAGCGAACCATTACTCCATTTCAATTACTTGAATCTCCAAACAAGTAGGCCACTTCAAACATCAAAAAAGGAAAGCTAACCATTCAGGCTCGCATTTGAATAGAGAAAAAATAACAGTAAACTTGTTATTTAAAAAACATTAAGAATATCAAGTAACCCCGTATACAAACATGAATTACTTTATGAAACATCATGTTTACTGCTATTTATAAAAGGTAAATTATTACACATGATTATTTAAAGAAGTCTTTGCAATGTGTAACGAACCACCGTCTGAGTGCGTGGCGACGTTATATTTGGTTACTCGTCTCGCAGAGACAGCAGGTCGGGCTTCGTTAGACGGAACGAGTTGCCAGTCGATGCGTAGTTCCTTCTTCGAACTCTACGCACTCGCTCGACGAGTACTCCAGCGCCGACGACGCCGGTCTCGGTAGATATCAGCAGGCTGGTGTCCGTCACGATGACTTCGCGACGAACTCGCTCCGTCCACAGGAAGCCATGCTCGAAACACCCACAGTTATAAAACACGATCCTTGTGGTCGTACAGCACAGCGAGTTCAGAATTGTTTGGTAATGTCGTTCGTGTTTGTGGTCTCCTGTAGGCCTTCTCGCTCATTCTCTCTCTCTCTCTCTCTCTCTCTATGTCCAGTTGGTATGTCACACACCGCCAAACACAATGGCCAACCTCACCGCAAGAATTGCTAAGTATATGCCCATACATAAATATCCTCTAGACTATGGCTAAGTTCACAGCGAATCCCACTCGTGAGTATAACAGCTCCTTCCATGAACACAATTCCCAACACCACGAACACTTCAAACTCTTAGGGACGCTGCGTCTCGCACTCCAGTGGTTAGGTCCGTATTCGCCGAGGCTTACCAGAGCATAAGTCCGTCGATCTGCAGTAGGGCATAGTGACGTCATTGGTAGAGGCGGCGACGGGCGGCGGCGAGCAGAGAAAGAGTACATATCGGTGTCGGTCCCCGGTGTCTTGCATCAAGGCAGCGCGAAAGCGGGCTTGCGTACCGCTTTCCGCGCCCAAACTTGGAGGGATAGAACATTCTATACAATAGTGGTTTCATGTGGCTGCCAACCAGGGAGCCCAAACTGTGGCGCGCGATCCGCCGCCCAGCCCGCGTAGTCCCGTACTCCCGCGGAAATCGAATGCGCCAGGGAGGCCAAAGTGCGGTGCCAGCACGACGTCTTCAGCGACCGCAAAAGGACACGGCCGTCCACCGTGTGTGCGTGCTTACGTTACCGGAGACATAAGTCTACCGGTAACATTTTTTTTATTACGATACATACACGTTCCTACAAAAGCCTATTCGGCAAGATAAAAATAGTAGGTATATATAGTATGTCCTGGTGCAGGGGGGTTGGGGGTCGGGAGCCGGGGAGCCACGGCCACCATCTTGGATTACGTCACTTCCGGCGGCCATCTTGGATTCGACCTTGACCTTTGACCCCGGCGGCCATCTTGGATTACATCACTTCCGGCGGCCATTTTGTTTTTATCTGCCATTTTGTTTACTAGAACATTCCGCCAATTTGAGTTTCGTCCGCCATTTTGAAAATCTTTATTTATTATACGATTTTAATGAAATCAATTTTAAAATTTATAAAAAAATTAAATAAAATTTAAAAATATATTACTTAATAAAATTTTAATTAAAAACCTGCGCATCGAACACCCCACTCCTCTACATTACGAGTACACCAACTAGCCCCCCCCCCCCTCCTCTGTTACAATGACTTCGTCATCGAACACCCCACTAACCCCTGTTACATTTTTTCGTTACACCACATTCTTTAAAATAAATTTATTATCAAAATAAAAATATATATACCATCGTTGTCTGCTGGAGGCAGCCATCTTATTTAGTGGAGACCGCCATCTTGATTTCATCTGATGGATGTCGTCATCGGGTTTAGGTTTCTAAAGTATGTTAGTGTATATAAGGTCGAGTTTCAATTCTCTACCAACATTATTATGAACCTTATAGACCGAAATTTACAAAATCCACAGTCATTTTGTTGTTGTAACCATAATTTTTTCTTAAAGTCTTATCATTTATAGGTTTTAACTAAAATATATGTTATCAATACTATCGTTGTGGATGCGTTAGTTAAAGTAATGATAATTAAAAAAAAAATTATCACTCCATCTTAGCGGACCAGAAATTTTTCAGTCTCCTAACTTACAAGTAATATTCTCTTCTCATGTTTGCGTACACATGTTTAAAAGCTGCATGGAAGCAGATATTTTTTAATGTTTGCGTATAATATCATTTCACTTTTCCGAAACCAATTTTAAATAAAATAATAGGAGAATTCATGTTTTATATTAAAATAGTAAAACAATATATGGGTAAAATTGTATTTATTAAAAATAAAATCTCATGAAGAGAAAAACGTACAAGAAAAACAGAACTATACAGCAAAGGGAAACCATGCAACAAATGGAAAATTTGCAACAAAATAGATATAACAGCAAAAACAGAAAACTATACTGCTAAACTGTAACTATACACCAAAATGGAAAATATATACAAAAAAATAAAACGACAAAACGGAAAATAAATACAGCAGAAAAACTATACAACAGATTATTTTACAGGTCATTGCCAACATATCCGTGGGGGACCGTGCGGATACCATCTTCGCAGATCAGCCGTTTGTCGTCCTCCCACGTGATGGCCAGCTTATTGCTATATTCGCTGTATAGTATGTGCTGCCGGGAGCGAATGGCTCTTACACCCGCCCTCCTTGTGCGGTGTTCTTGCAGGGCAACCAGGTAGTCGCTGAATATGATGCGGTTTTTGACCACGCACCGCTGGATGCCCTTGGCCTTTTTCTCGCTCTTACCACCACACCTGTAGGCGTAGAGTTTGGCTCGTAAGCTTACAAACTCCTCCATCACTTCTACCCCACATTCATCTTTGAATTTGCCAACAACTTTCTTGTTGGTGGGGGAGAAGCAAGGGTGGCCGGAAGGGTAGCAGCTGGTGTCGAACTTCTCCATCAGTATAGGGTCGGCTTGGAGGTCATGGTAGAAGTCCTGTGTCTGGATCTCATACACGAAACTGTCTGTATCCATGTACGCCAGATGAATATTTTCAGAGTATTTAGGCTTCATGGTATTGTAGTGGAAGTCATACATTAGAATCTTTGATAGGTCAAGTACGGCCAGTCCGGCATAGATCGGCTTGTCAAATATTATCGTTTCATGGTTCAGGTGGACTAGAGACAAATTCGGCTCGTACATTGTGCGATCCTTGAAGGATGGGCGGCACACCAACTTCTTGAACCTCTTCTCAGAACACACCAACTCCATTTTGAGCCTTCGTCTCTTGTTCTCCATCAATTTTCCGAAGGTGGAGTTCACAGCCAACTTGAAGAACTCCTTCTCGAATTCGTTTGCTGCTGCTTTACGCTTGTTGGTGTTCAGTCGAATATAGGGCTCCAACCATGCCGACTGCTCAAACTGAAGAACTTTATGTATTCTTATGATTTTTAGTCCATGCGATACGGCTTGCTGGAGGTTTTTATAGTGGACGATGTAGTGCTCTTTATTTTCCAGCGTTGTCATCAGCTTTGATTGTTTTGAGCCGGGAGGACATTGATTCACGGGGAGAAATGGCAGGTCTTTGTGACTTTCGTGGAGCTCGGGAGGGTACTCCACGTCACACTCAATTATGTATCCAGTAGGTGAATTTTCCGGAATAGACATAACATCAACGGATGTATCCGACCATTTGAAATGACGAATTGGAAGCGGTAGAGACATCGCCCACCCGTACAAATTATTTGCATCAATATACTCTAGGAATATGGATGGCTTGGAAGCATCATATGTCTCAGGCACATATGAATTATTCGCAACACAATGACGTTTGATGCTTTGCGCTACACCACCACGAATACCAGCCTCCACAAACATATACATGTCATAATCTGTGAGTAGCTCTAGCTGTACACCTGTGGTTCGAAGCATCGCGTCGAAAGCGAACCCAGGACAAGAAATGTAGTGAGATGGATCTAAACTATATGTCTCCAAACATATGGAACGGAAATTCTCGAATACATCTGCTAGGATCAGAACATCCGTCTTCAGGTACAAGTCAGCATACTCCCCCAAAGTAGCACACTGAAACTTGTCCCAGACTTTCACTGCATGAGCATACTCCGTCTCTGAAATCCCAGAATCAGTCAGAATATTAAAGAAATCATCGATAGGTGGAAGACTCGTATCGTCTAGTCGAGCAAAAGAATCAACGAAGTCGTAGGGGAAGACTCCCTTGCGAGTAACCAACTCCAAGTCATCAGGAGCGAAAAACTCAGCAGTACTGACAAACTTGTCTGCAGGCAAGAACTCAGCGAGCGAAGCAAGACCCCGACTCATGAAACGGAACGTATCAACAAACTGAATGCTGAACTTATCATGTAACTTTTTGGAAAAAGTTATCAGCTTCTCTTCCGAATTAGGAATGATGAAGATGTCTTTAGTGTCGTACCCCAACTTCCTGATAATGAAGTTCTGATCGTACGCCAGGTTGTGGAAGAACACAATCATCTTTTTCGGTCTGCGCCTGAGAAGGTTGCAGTCATTACATGCAGGTCCAATAAATTCACCGGTGAAGTGATTATGATCACGAACTTTCTTTGCGACCCCTCCGAACTTTCCTTTACAGTAGCAACAACACCTTGCTTGCAGAAAAGCAGTGTTCTGCGAATGTGTGAGCGGAGTCATAGGAACAGACGTAGAAAATATTTTCTGTACGTCATGTCCAATCTCCACAATGCGGGATATGAATTTGTCTTCTGCGTCACAACCACGATACACTTCAGGCTGTGAAGGAAGTGAAGAAGTGAGGTGTGCTGGAATGACGGAGTTATCTGCTTTCACATAAATGCAGTAGCTGTATGCTTTATGCTTTTGGTACTGCAGCGTGTATGGCTCATCAGGATTCGGGTGACACGTATGGATTTTCTCCAGAATAGCTTCAAAGTCGCAATATACCACGATGGGCATCTTATCACTGTGATGGAAGTTTTTGAACTTCAGAACAGGTGGCTGGCCATTTTCATCAAGCTGTGGCATCTCAATCCTAACAGCAGCATGCTGTTTGCAGAGCACACTGTGTTTTTCCAAACACTGAAGACCAGTGAGCCCACTAACCCTATCCTGATCATCATAATGCTTGAAGCATCTTTTGCAAACATGAATAGCCTCAGTGTGTGTAGTGAGTTGGGACCGAACCAGGGCAGAAAATTTTTTAATGTATGTGAAATGGGACGAATCGTCATTGACCAAGAGCAGTAGATCGAAATGATGTTCTTTCTCTTCAGGAGCGACTCGTGCAGGAACAACATTCAGATTTTCGTCGATACTGTAGATGTTGATAGAGACTCCGGGGTTCTGTTTTTCAAACAGCGGTATTTGCTTGATTGGAGTAGGAAACTCGATGTTCGTGAAGTTGAATTTCTCTTCCAAGTCATGGTACCGCTGGTTGACACGTTCAGGATTCCGCCCTTCCACATACTTTACCAGGATCGCCCACTTGAAGCACATGTGATCATCCAGGTTTTGTGGATTGATCACTGCATGTTTTGTTTCGATGGAAGTAGGTAGGTCGATGTAGGAGCTGGCACGGAGTGGATCAAGCTTGTTGATTCTCAACTGTAGTCTCTTAACGGCCGATAAAGTCCATCCGGACCCCTTACCCATGTAATCTTCCTCCTCCTTGCAGATCTTGGAGATGGACTCGGCAACTGCTTCCTCCACCTCGTGAACTGCGTAGAGGGGGGCATTCATGGTTTTGAAGGCCCTCTTGTCTTCGCTGGCATCCACAGGTTTCTCGTAGTCACACTCCAGCATTATGTTAAATTTCAGCGGTCCATTCTCTTCAATCTCCTCCATGAGCTGGCTTATTATTTTTGCCTTGATGGAGTTGAGATATGCGCATATGTCCTTGGCAGTACTTGTTGTGTTTTCTGCCACGTATGTTTTCAAGTTGCCCTTGAAACCTACTTCGGCGGTGATGAAGCCGTGGGTATTGGCCAGACCCATGCCGGTCACCACCTTTGTACGACCTGGCTTGGACATAACTGCAGGCTTAACTACTGCCATCCTCTGCTTTTTGGTCGGAGGTGGAGCAGGCCTCTTGCATACCTTAATGTGGGCTTTCAATTTGTCAGCCCTGGCGAACTCCTTAGCACAGTTCTCGCAGGAATGCACTATGCGGTTTGGGTTTAGTCCACAAGCAGACTTCTCATGTCGTCTGGCATGGCTGGAGTTCTTGAAGGCCTTATAGCAGAAACTGCACCGCATGCTTGATGTCGTGGTGATAGCACCGGTACATGATGCAAGGTGCTGCTGCATCTTGTCACTGCGAGCGACAGTCTTGCCACATAGGTGGCACTGCTGGTAGTCACGATGCAGGTTCTCGGCACACTGTCGCTCGTGTCGGTAGCAATTCTTAGATGCCGTGAAGGAGGCAGAGCAGAAACGACATTTATGAACGGTAGATGTCATCTCGACAATCGGTAGTCCGGTCTCAACGTACGGAACACGCGAAGGAAGCTCGACGTACGGAGAACTGCAACAAAAGAATTAAGAATACAATGTAGCTAGATGTTACATGAAAACAAACATAACCTCAAAACTCTAGCCCTCAAGCTTACTAACCTAAACTGCTAGCAATGTTACTAAATAAAAAAAATTGCAAACATACCCTCAAAACTCTAGTCCTCAAGCTTACTAACCTAAACTGCTAGCAATGTGACTAAATAAAAAAAGTTGCAAACATATCCTCAAAACTCTAGCCCTCAAGCTTACTAACCTAAACTGCTAGCAATGTTACTAAATAAAAAGGTTGCAAACATAACCTCAAAGCTACTCCTTCATGTACAATCCTAAAAATGGTAGAATATTTAAAGTACTGATAAAAGTTAAAGCTGAAAAAGTATTCAATGTTAACTCAAAATGATTGATTACATAACCTCAAAACTACACTAATGCACAACTCAAAAATGCTAGAATATTTAAAGTACTTACTGTTAAAAGTTTAAGCTAAACAATTACTGGTTACCCACACATTAGTGTACAGAGAAAAAACTAGCTAGCAGATAACCTACGAAAAAGCTGAGAAACATAAAAATATTAACGAAACATGTAGCATACCTCAGAAAACGATGAAGTGGAGCTGCAGAAGATGATGTATCGTTGGCGGTAGGAATCATGGTAGCAGCGAAACTCACACACGAACTAGCTCACTCAAACTCCAATAACACAATGAAGCTCCGACAGCTAATCCTGGCCTTTTATAGCCTCGGACCTGCCTGTTCTTGGAAAAACCATTAGGAACAGAGTATTTCTGTTGTATCCGCCAATAGGAATGTAGTACATGGAAGTACCATTGTCTTCGGAAAAACCCAGCATGACTTATGTGCATGTCGTAGCAGGTCTGTGAGGGGTGGGGGTAGAAATGTAACCTGACAGCCAAACAGAGGAAACCTCTCTCGGGTAAAACCACTAATTACCTAGGTGATTAGAGATTAGGGCGCGAGGCACTGCCTGCATCGTGACTCATCACTCAGGAATGTCGTCTCGCAGTGCCGAGGGGACCCAAACAATAGACTTGACCGTGCATGTCACAACAGGTACATTAGTCTGCGACTTTGTGGCGCCATGAGGCGCTCATGAATGTCTGAGCCTGCCACAAACAGCTCGTCAAAGAATCATCACGAAGCACTCGAGCTGCAGTCATGACGCGCATGCTACAACAGGCCCGTTAGTCACCGACTTCGTGGCGCCAAGCTGACACTCGGGTAGACAGGTAGCTAAATGATAATACTAGTAATGCAAGGAAATAAAAAAAATCGGGTATGTTTAATACATTTTTTAAAAGTAAGAACACATTACAAAACTAAAACATTAAAAATTTATTCTACATTTATTATGACCAACATTCGTTTAAAATTTTTTAGCATTTCATTGCGAACAATCAGTTGAACATCCACAGAATGACACATTTTGCTGATGTTCCAGGAACAAACCCTTTTCACAACCATTTAAGGAGACTTTCCTTAAGCTCTCTTTTCATTGGTCAAATAAAACATCTCCCTCTCTTCCCCTTTTACAATGATGCTGCTTCACCATCACGCTAAAATTCTGTAAGACCAAAAAAATATATACTTCCCTTAAACCTTACGGTAGAAATTTCATCCTAGGATGCTGTTACTGCATCTAGAAATTAAAAATTATATTATCTCATACAGGTTTTATTTACATGTTAGACTTAACCATCCTACCACACACACACACACACATGCACACACTTACACACACATGCGTGCGCGTGCGTGCACTGAGATGAAATACATACTTGCCCACATAATGTTCTTTTATTTACAAAGGCAACATATTAAAACACATAATATTTAAATTTTGTGTAGATTGGATGGTACCAGAAACCATACTGCAAAACGAGTGGACAACACTTGAGTCTTTTACTATGATTGGGCTGACGGATTGCCTCTGGAACGCCCTTGTTACCTTCACCGACTCAGAATTAAAACTTTTATCCATCAAAAAACAACAACTGTTTAACTAAGCAAACATACACCCTACACCCCTAAAAAAATTGTTATTACACAAGGCATTATTTACATGGCAGGAGACCGCACACACGAAGTGCGCAGCTTCAGGTTAGAAATATTGATTAAAATAACTGCTAAAGATGCTAATTTGTTTATGAAAAAATTGCACATGAAATACAGACACTTAGTTATTTACACACACGTACATACATACATACTTACACCCTGCATGGCTTCAGAAGGAAGTACGATATTTTAAAAACCACTCAAGACTTACATCTGTTTATGAAAAGGAGCTAAATATTAAAACATTTTCAAAGTTAATTTTAGAGATGAAATATCATGTGCAAGTCCTTGCATGCGAGAACATTTTATTACGTAATTATCTTCATTTTTCCCAAACCATAGGTCTGAAGTCTGGATACCACACAAATCACATACTTAAGATATGCACTACGAGATGACTGCACGCCAGTCCAAGCCCATGCGCTTAGAGACGAAACTGCACTAGAAGCGTTAGCAAGCATTGCAATTATCTAGCTTCACTAATGCAGATTCACCTCTGACTAGGTGGACCTCCTGAAACAGTAAACATAGGACAGCGAAACACATTAAAATAATACATTTCAATACATTTCAATAATATAAAACACTGCATATTTCACGAAAATCGCCACGCAACTGACAGCCCTTTCAGTCACAATTCTGCGAATGCTATCACAGAATGCTAGATTTAGAAAGAAAGGATCATTCATTCCTTCATTATGGAACAAAGTGATACATCACATGAAGAGAAACAAAAAAGGCACACACTTCGTTCTTAGACTCGTGCCGCCTCCTTGACAGAGATAAAAGATTTAACACATAAAATAGTATATATTTCATTTCCAGCGATGAAGCTGTACCAATATCACCTTGACAAGCTTAGATGATCTAGGGAGAGACAAAGTAAATATATTAACAAAAAAACGACTAAAAATCATTTACAAACAAAATACTTAACATTCCTTCGATTACATATTTTTCTCAATTTAATAAATGAGAGAACACAAACATTTGCTTAAATCACTATTTATCAATTTTAAACTCTCGTGTACATCAGGAAAAAATATATTGTAACATTCATTATTAGTTGTAATGTAAAAAATGCAAAACAGTTTCTTTGTGGGATGTGGAATGCTCACTCACGATCGAAAAAAAGAGGGGCTTCGCTGTAACGCAAGGGGAGGGGGAAACCATCTTGAAAGTTGATGTTTCTCATATATTTGGATGTATAGTAATCAAGCAAGTAATAACATTTTGTGGTATAATCTCCGTCTGATTAAAGTTTATTTGCTAACATGAATTCACAAATTAAACGAATCTATGAGTACATTTGCTTATCTTTTATAGAAAAAAATGCACAGATTGATTGTTTTATCATGAATAACCAGGAGCACACTAAAAAAACCAAAAAAATTCTCGCCAATAATAACCAACAGCACACAAACAATAGAAAAAAACGATGTGTCAGTAATAACATGCAGCATGCGAAGAAAATCACCAAAATATTGTCAAGAATAACCATCAGTACATGTAGAATACCAATAAAGTCTTAATATGAAAAATGCTGAAGTGCACGGAGAAAATTATCAAATTCTTGTCAGGTAAAAAAAGCAGAAGCAAATGAAAAAAAAACTCAACAAAATTATAACACAGTAAAGTTGGAGCACCCGTAGAAATCTATCGAAATTTCATGTGAAAAAATAGGAGCACTCAGAGAAAACTATCAGTGAGAAGATTAAAATCATCATACATTATCAATTTTTTTTAAAAGTTCAAATAAAATCCTGCCAGATCTCTTTGCTTAAGCAACATGGGAGTTCTTGCACAAGTCAGCTTGTGAACTCTTTGCTTAAGCGACATGAGAGTTCTAGCACAAGTCAGCTTGTGAACTCTTTGCTTAAGCGACATGAGAGTTCTGGCACAAGTCAGCTTGTGAACTCTTCGCTTAAGCAACATGAGAGTTCTGGCAGGATTTTATTTGAACTTTTTTAAAAAAATTGATAATTTATGATGTTTTTAATCTTCTCACTGATAGTTTTCTCTGAGTGCTCCTATTTTTTCACATGAAATTTCGATAGATTTCTACGGGTGCTCCAACTTTACTGTGTTAAAATTTTGTTGAGTTTTTTTTCATTTGCTTCTGCTTTTTTTACCTGACAAGAATTTGATAATTTTCTCCGTGCACTTCAGCATTTTTCATATTAATTTTTATTAGTATTCTACATGTACTGATGGTTATTCTTGACAATATTTTGGTGATTTTCTTCGCATGCTGCATGTTATTACTGACACATCGTTTTTTTCTATTGTTTGTGTGCTGTTGGTTATTATTGGCGAGAATGTTTTTGGTTTTTTTAGTGTGCTCCTGGTTATTCATGATAAAACAATCAATCTGTGCATTTTTTTCTATAAAAGATAAGCAAATGTACTCATAGATTCGTTTAATTTGTGAATTCATGTTAGCAAATAAACTTTAATCAGACGGAGATTATACCACAAAATGTTATTACTTGCTTGATTACTATACATCCAAATATATGAGAAACATCAACTTTCAAGATGGTTTCCCCCTCCCCTTGCGTTACAGCGAAGCCCCTCTTTTTTTCGATCGTGAGTGAGCATTCCACATCCCACAAAGAAACTGTTTTGCATTTTTTACATTACAACTAATAATGAATGTTACAATATATTTTTTCCTGATGTACACGAGAGTTTAAAATTGATAAATAGTGATTTAAGCAAATGTTTGTGTTCTCTCATTTATTAAATTGAGAAAAATATGTAATCGAAGGAATGTTAAGTATTTTGTTTGTAAATGATTTTTAGTCGTTTTTTTGTTAATATATTTACTTTGTCTCTCCCTAGATCATCTAAGCTTGTCAAGGTGATATTGGTACAGCTTCATCGCTGGAAATGAAATATATACTATTTTATGTGTTAAATCTTTTATCTCTGTCAAGGAGGCGGCACGAGTCTAAGAACGAAGTGTGTGCCTTTTTTGTTTCTCTTCATGTGATGTATCACTTTGTTCCATAATGAAGGAATGAATGATCCTTTCTTTCTAAATCTAGCATTCTGTGATAGCATTCGCAGAATTGTGACTGAAAGGGCTGTCAGTTGCGTGGCGATTTTCGTGAAATATGCAGTGTTTTATATTATTGAAATGTATTGAAATGTATTATTTTAATGTGTTTCGCTGTCCTATGTTTACTGTTTCAGGAGGTCCACCTAGTCAGAGGTGAATCTGCATTAGTGAAGCTAGATAATTGCAATGCTTGCTAACGCTTCTAGTGCAGTTTCGTCTCTAAGCGCATGGGCTTGGACTGGCGTGCAGTCATCTCGTAGTGCATATCTTAAGTATGTGATTTGTGTGGTATCCAGACATCAGACCTATGGTTTGGGAAAAATGAAGATAATTACGTAATAAAATGTTCTCGCATGCAAGGACTTGCACATGATATTTCATCTCTAAAATTAACTTTGAAAATGTTTTAATATTTAGCTCCTTTTCATAAACAGATGTAAGTCTTGAGTGGTTTTTAAAATATCGTACTTCCTTCTGAAGCCATGCAGGGTGTAAGTATGTATGTATGTACGTGTGTGTAAATAACTAAGTGTCTGTATTTCATGTGCAATTTTTTCATAAACAAATTAGCATCTTTAGCAGTTATTTTAATCAATATTTCTAACCTGAAGCTGCGCACTTCGTGTGTGCGGTCTCCTGCCATGTAAATAATGCCTTGTGTAATAACAATTTTTTTAGGGGTGTAGGGTGTATGTTTGCTTAGTTAAACAGTTGTTGTTTTTTGATGGATAAAAGTTTTAATTCTGAGTCGTTGAAGGTAACAAGGGCGTTCCAGAGGCAATCCGTCAGCCCAATCATAGTAAAAGACTCAAGTGTTGTCCACTCGTTTTGCAGTATGGTTTCTGGTACCATCCAATCTACACAAAATTTTAATATTACGTGTTTTAATATGTTGCCTTTGTAAATAAAAGTACATTATGTGGGCAAGTATGTATTTCATCTCAGTGCACGAATGCGCACGCATGTGTGTGTAAGTGTGTGCATGTGTGTGTGTGTGTGTGTGGTAGGATGGTTAAGTCTAACATGTAAATAAAACCTGTATGAGATAATATAATTTTTAATTTCTAGATGCAGTAACAGCATCCTAGGATGAAATTTCTACCGTAAGGTTTAAGGGAAGTATATATTTTTTTGGTCTTACAGAATTTTAGCGTGATGGTGAAGCAGCATCATTGTAAAAGGGGAAGAGAGGGAGATGTTTTATTTGACCAATGAAAAGAGAGCTTAAGGAAAGTCTCCTTAAATGGTTGTGAAAAGGGTTTGTTCCTGGAACATCAGCAAAATGTGTCATTCTGTGGATGTTCAACTGATTGTTCGCAATGAAATGCTAAAAAATTTTAAACGAATGTTGGTCATAATAAATGTAGAATAAATTTTTAATGTTTTAGTTTTGTAATGTGTTCTTACTTTTAAAAAATGTATTAAACATACCCGATTTTTTTTATTTCCTTGCATTACTAGTATTATCATTTAGCTACCTGTCTACCCGAGTGTCAGCTTGGCGCCACGAAGTCGGTGACTAACGGGCCTGTTGTAGCATGCGCGTCATGACTGCAGCTCGAGTGCTTCGTGATGATTCTTTGACGAGCTGTTTGTGGCAGGCTCAGACATTCATGAGCGCCTCATGGCGCCACAAAGTCGCAGACTAATGTACCTGTTGTGACATGCACGGTCAAGTCTATTGTTTGGGTCCCCTCGGCACTGCGAGACGACATTCCTGAGTGATGAGTCACGATGCAGGCAGTGCCTCGCGCCCTAATCTCTAATCACCTAGGTAATTAGTGGTTTTACCCGAGAGAGGTTTCCTCTGTTTGGCTGTCAGGTTACATTTCTACCCCCACCCCTCACAGACCTGCTACGACATGCACATAAGTCATGCTGGGTTTTTCCGAAGACAATGGTACTTCCATGTACTACATTCCTATTGGCGGATACAACAGAAATACTCTGTTCCTAATGGTTTTTCCAAGAACAGGCAGGTCCGAGGCTATAAAAGGCCAGGATTAGCTGTCGGAGCTTCATTGTGTTATTGGAGTTTGAGTGAGCTAGTTCGTGTGTGAGTTTCGCTGCTACCATGATTCCTACCGCCAACGATACATCATCTTCTGCAGCTCCACTTCATCGTTTTCTGAGGTATGCTACATGTTTCGTTAATATTTTTATGTTTCTCAGCTTTTTCGTAGGTTATCTGCTAGCTAGTTTTTTCTCTGTACACTAATGTGTGGGTAACCAGTAATTGTTTAGCTTAAACTTTTAACAGTAAGTACTTTAAATATTCTAGCATTTTTGAGTTGTGCATTAGTGTAGTTTTGAGGTTATGTAATCAATCATTTTGAGTTAACATTGAATACTTTTTCAGCTTTAACTTTTATCAGTACTTTAAATATTCTACCATTTTTAGGATTGTACATGAAGGAGTAGCTTTGAGGTTATGTTTGCAACCTTTTTATTTAGTAACATTGCTAGCAGTTTAGGTTAGTAAGCTTGAGGGCTAGAGTTTTGAGGATATGTTTGCAACTTTTTTTATTTAGTCACATTGCTAGCAGTTTAGGTTAGTAAGCTTGAGGACTAGAGTTTTGAGGGTATGTTTGCAATTTTTTTTATTTAGTAACATTGCTAGCAGTTTAGGTTAGTAAGCTTGAGGGCTAGAGTTTTGAGGTTATGTTTGTTTTCATGTAACATCTAGCTACATTGTATTCTTAATTCTTTTGTTGCAGTTCTCCGTACGTCGAGCTTCCTTCGCGTGTTCCGTACGTTGAGACCGGACTACCGATTGTCGAGATGACATCTACCGTTCATAAATGTCGTTTCTGCTCTGCCTCCTTCACGGCATCTAAGAATTGCTACCGACACGAGCGACAGTGTGCCGAGAACCTGCATCGTGACTACCAGCAGTGCCACCTATGTGGCAAGACTGTCGCTCGCAGTGACAAGATGCAGCAGCACCTTGCATCATGTACCGGTGCTATCACCACGACATCAAGCATGCGGTGCAGTTTCTGCTATAAGGCCTTCAAGAACTCCAGCCATGCCAGACGACATGAGAAGTCTGCTTGTGGACTAAACCCAAACCGCATAGTGCATTCCTGCGAGAACTGTGCTAAGGAGTTCGCCAGGGCTGACAAATTGAAAGCCCACATTAAGGTATGCAAGAGGCCTGCTCCACCTCCGACCAAAAAGCAGAGGATGGCAGTAGTTAAGCCTGCAGTTATGTCCAAGCCAGGTCGTACAAAGGTGGTGACCGGCATGGGTCTGGCCAATACCCACGGCTTCATCACCGCCGAAGTAGGTTTCAAGGGCAACTTGAAAACATACGTGGCAGAAAACACAACAAGTACTGCCAAGGACATATGCGCATATCTCAACTCCATCAAGGCAAAAATAATAAGCCAGCTCATGGAGGAGATTGAAGAGAATGGACCGCTGAAATTTAACATAATGCTGGAGTGTGACTACGAGAAACCTGTGGATGCCAGCGAAGACAAGAGGGCCTTCAAAACCATGAATGCCCCCCTCTACGCAGTTCACGAGGTGGAGGAAGCAGTTGCCGAGTCCATCTCCAAGATCTGCAAGGAGGAGGAAGATTACATGGGTAAGGGGTCCGGATGGACTTTATCGGCCGTTAAGAGACTACAGTTGAGAATCAACAAGCTTGATCCACTCCGTGCCAGCTCCTACATCGACCTACCTACTTCCATCGAAACAAAACATGCAGTGATCAATCCACAAAACCTGGATGATCACATGTGCTTCAAGTGGGCGATCCTGGTAAAGTATGTGGAAGGGCGGAATCCTGAACGTGTCAACCAGCGGTACCATGACTTGGAAGAGAAATTCAACTTCACGAACATCGAGTTTCCTACTCCAATCAAGCAAATACCGCTGTTTGAAAAACAGAACCCCGGAGTCTCTATCAACATCTACAGTATCGACGAAAATCTGAATGTTGTTCCTGCACGAGTCGCTCCTGAAGAGAAAGAACATCATTTCGATCTACTGCTCTTGGTCAATGACGATTCGTCCCATTTCACATACATTAAAAAATTTTCTGCCCTGGTTCGGTCCCAACTCACTACACACACTGAGGCTATTCATGTTTGCAAAAGATGCTTCAAGCATTATGATGATCAGGATAGGGTTAGTGGGCTCACTGGTCTTCAGTGTTTGGAAAAACACAGTGTGCTCTGCAAACAGCATGCTGCTGTTAGGATTGAGATGCCACAGCTTGATGAAAATGGCCAGCCACCTGTTCTGAAGTTCAAAAACTTCCATCACAGTGATAAGATGCCCATCGTGGTATATTGCGACTTTGAAGCTATTCTGGAGAAAATCCATACGTGTCACCCGAATCCTGATGAGCCATACACGCTGCAGTACCAAAAGCATAAAGCATACAGCTACTGCATTTATGTGAAAGCAGATAACTCCGTCATTCCAGCACACCTCACTTCTTCACTTCCTTCACAGCCTGAAGTGTATCGTGGTTGTGACGCAGAAGACAAATTCATATCCCGCATTGTGGAGATTGGACATGACGTACAGAAAATATTTTCTACGTCTGTTCCTATGACTCCGCTCACACATTCGCAGAACACTGCTTTTCTGCAAGCAAGGTGTTGTTGCTACTGTAAAGGAAAGTTCGGAGGGGTCGCAAAGAAAGTTCGTGATCATAATCACTTCACCGGTGAATTTATTGGACCTGCATGTAATGACTGCAACCTTCTCAGGCGCAGACCGAAAAAGATGATTGTGTTCTTCCACAACCTGGCGTACGATCAGAACTTCATTATCAGGAAGTTGGGGTACGACACTAAAGACATCTTCATCATTCCTAATTCGGAAGAGAAGCTGATAACTTTTTCCAAAAAGTTACATGATAAGTTCAGCATTCAGTTTGTTGATACGTTCCGTTTCATGAGTCGGGGTCTTGCTTCGCTCGCTGAGTTCTTGCCTGCAGACAAGTTTGTCAGTACTGCTGAGTTTTTCGCTCCTGATGACTTGGAGTTGGTTACTCGCAAGGGAGTCTTCCCCTACGACTTCGTTGATTCTTTTGCTCGACTAGACGATACGAGTCTTCCACCTATCGATGATTTCTTTAATATTCTGACTGATTCTGGGATTTCAGAGACGGAGTATGCTCATGCAGTGAAAGTCTGGGACAAGTTTCAGTGTGCTACTTTGGGGGAGTATGCTGACTTGTACCTGAAGACGGATGTTCTGATCCTAGCAGATGTATTCGAGAATTTCCGTTCCATATGTTTGGAGACATATAGTTTAGATCCATCTCACTACATTTCTTGTCCTGGGTTCGCTTTCGACGCGATGCTTCGAACCACAGGTGTACAGCTAGAGCTACTCACAGATTATGACATGTATATGTTTGTGGAGGCTGGTATTCGTGGTGGTGTAGCGCAAAGCATCAAACGTCATTGTGTTGCGAATAATTCATATGTGCCTGAGACATATGATGCTTCCAAGCCATCCATATTCCTAGAGTATATTGATGCAAATAATTTGTACGGGTGGGCGATGTCTCTACCGCTTCCAATTCGTCATTTCAAATGGTCGGATACATCCGTTGATGTTATGTCTATTCCGGAAAATTCACCTACTGGATACATAATTGAGTGTGACGTGGAGTACCCTCCCGAGCTCCACGAAAGTCACAAAGACCTGCCATTTCTCCCCGTGAATCAATGTCCTCCCGGCTCAAAACAATCAAAGCTGATGACAACGCTGGAAAATAAAGAGCACTACATCGTCCACTATAAAAACCTCCAGCAAGCCGTATCGCATGGACTAAAAATCATAAGAATACATAAAGTTCTTCAGTTTGAGCAGTCGGCATGGTTGGAGCCCTATATTCGACTGAACACCAACAAGCGTAAAGCAGCAGCAAACGAATTCGAGAAGGAGTTCTTCAAGTTGGCTGTGAACTCCACCTTCGGAAAATTGATGGAGAACAAGAGACGAAGGCTCAAAATGGAGTTGGTGTGTTCTGAGAAGAGGTTCAAGAAGTTGGTGTGCCGCCCATCCTTCAAGGATCGCACAATGTACGAGCCGAATTTGTCTCTAGTCCACCTGAACCATGAAACGATAATATTTGACAAGCCGATCTATGCCGGACTGGCCGTACTTGACCTATCAAAGATTCTAATGTATGACTTCCACTACAATACCATGAAGCCTAAATACTCTGAAAATATTCATCTGGCGTACATGGATACAGACAGTTTCGTGTATGAGATCCAGACACAGGACTTCTACCATGACCTCCAAGCCGACCCTATACTGATGGAGAAGTTCGACACCAGCTGCTACCCTTCCGGCCACCCTTGCTTCTCCCCCACCAACAAGAAAGTTGTTGGCAAATTCAAAGATGAATGTGGGGTAGAAGTGATGGAGGAGTTTGTAAGCTTACGAGCCAAACTCTACGCCTACAGGTGTGGTGGTAAGAGCGAGAAAAAGGCCAAGGGCATCCAGCGGTGCGTGGTCAAAAACCGCATCATATTCAGCGACTACCTGGTTGCCCTGCAAGAACACCGCACAAGGAGGGCGGGTGTAAGAGCCATTCGCTCCCGGCAGCACATACTATACAGCGAATATAGCAATAAGCTGGCCATCACGTGGGAGGACGACAAACGGCTGATCTGCGAAGATGGTATCCGCACGGTCCCCCACGGATATGTTGGCAATGACCTGTAAAATAATCTGTTGTATAGTTTTTCTGCTGTATTTATTTTCCGTTTTGTCGTTTTATTTTTTTGTATATATTTTCCATTTTGGTGTATAGTTACAGTTTAGCAGTATAGTTTTCTGTTTTTGCTGTTATATCTATTTTGTTGCAAATTTTCCATTTGTTGCATGGTTTCCCTTTGCTGTATAGTTCTGTTTTTCTTGTACGTTTTTCTCTTCATGAGATTTTATTTTTAATAAATACAATTTTACCCATATATTGTTTTACTATTTTAATATAAAACATGAATTCTCCTATTATTTTATTTAAAATTGGTTTCGGAAAAGTGAAATGATATTATACGCAAACATTAAAAAATATCTGCTTCCATGCAGCTTTTAAACATGTGTACGCAAACATGAGAAGAGAATATTACTTGTAAGTTAGGAGACTGAAAAATTTCTGGTCCGCTAAGATGGAGTGATAATTTTTTTTTTAATTATCATTACTTTAACTAACGCATCCACAACGATAGTATTGATAACATATATTTTAGTTAAAACCTATAAATGATAAGACTTTAAGAAAAAATTATGGTTACAACAACAAAATGACTGTGGATTTTGTAAATTTCGGTCTATAAGGTTCATAATAATGTTGGTAGAGAATTGAAACTCGACCTTATATACACTAACATACTTTAGAAACCTAAACCCGATGACGACATCCATCAGATGAAATCAAGATGGCGGTCTCCACTAAATAAGATGGCTGCCTCCAGCAGACAACGATGGTATATATATTTTTATTTTGATAATAAATTTATTTTAAAGAATGTGGTGTAACGAAAAAATGTAACAGGGGTTAGTGGGGTGTTCGATGACGAAGTCATTGTAACAGAGGAGGGGGGGGGGGGGGGGCTAGTTGGTGTACTCGTAATGTAGAGGAGTGGGGTGTTCGATGCGCAGGTTTTTAATTAAAATTTTATTAAGTAATATATTTTTAAATTTTATTTAATTTTTTTATAAATTTTAAAATTGATTTCATTAAAATCGTATAATAAATAAAGATTTTCAAAATGGCGGACGAAACTCAAATTGGCGGAATGTTCTAGTAAACAAAATGGCAGATAAAAACAAAATGGCCGCCGGAAGTGATGTAATCCAAGATGGCCGCCGGGGTCAAAGGTCAAGGTCGAATCCAAGATGGCCGCCGGAAGTGACGTAATCCAAGATGGTGGCCGTGGCTCCCCGGCTCCCGACCCCCAACCCCCCTGCACCAGGACATACTATATATACCTACTAAAAATGCATTTATTGAATAACGTGCTCGTTATTTTTGCGTTCAGCCAGTCACACAAATCTGAAAAATAACTAATTTATGTGTATGTATATTGCATCATTCTGATAAAATATTTAACATGATAACTTCTGTATCAAAATATTAACCCATTAGTTTTTCTGTCAATGCACCAACACTTCAAGAGCCAACTTTTTAAAAACGCAAATGAAATATGGTGTAGGCCTTACGCCAGACCATTTAGCGTTTGGGAATTGACTTCTGACAGCCATTCTTGTCAACCACAGGTCAAAATTCGACTTAAATCTTATCTTGCCTTGCACATTTTCCTCATATTTTAACTTCTTCCTGACTGAGCAATAATACAAAAGTGTTCAGATTAGTTTGAATACCCTATATTTCTCCAGTCTTCCATCTATAGTCTGTGTTATATAACTTGTTCAAAAGTGACATGTGTCAAAAATTGTGTCACTGTTGTTCAGTTAACACTATTTGTAAACAACTTCTTTAGGTTGTCAAGTGTTCGTAAACAAACATGACGTGATGATTTGCAATTGGCATTTGGGAAACGGACACCATGTGCACTACTTTTGAGAACTGTGAATTTTGAAATTTGTGACAACTTACATGAAACATACTATATCCGCTAAGTTCCTATTGGCCAACCTCTGAGCGCTCACGACGTGTGGTGACATGAAATCTCGCCATTCCACGCACGCGTTCCGCGTGAAGAACGAATTCCTTGCACAGTATGAGTACACGATGAACATGAAAGTCACCGTTAGAATACACGTAATTGCTTGTACTTGTTCCGTTCTTTAGCCGTGAACCGACCTTCAGGCTCTTGTTTCTCACCGCTGAGAGATTACATCTCCCGCATTTCCTCATCCCCACCCCCCTAATTCTCCTCTTCGTCTCTTTTTTCCTCTCTTCTGCCAACAACCCCGGAGGCGACCTCACGCAGCTAAGACAGAGGTAGAGCGCGCACGGGTCTGAGCAGTAGCTACAACGTTGTGGCTGACATCTGCCGTGCCTACAAACACGCGACACGTTCGCTTGTACAAACATCGTGGAGGCGATGTACTCAGTACTCGCCAGAGACGTGTAACAACTAACCTCGGTAAAGAGCAAAATTCGTGTGTTCTCGTGTTGGAAATACACTTATAATACAAAACTCGGACACGTGATTAGCCGCAGAATTCTTTTTAAATAATACACGCTAATCGTGTTTTCAACTGCATTTCTGGACATGAATCACACGCAGTTTCCGCACCAGCCACTATAAATCGTTTCCGGAGCAGCTACTTGAATCATTACATTTGCAGAGTGAAATTTTAAACTATGTAATGAAACCGCTCCGATAAAAGAGAAAAAAAAATTGAAAAATACTAAATCACGGCTTGGGACCTTATTTTCGACAAGGAAATCTTATTAAAATACTGCCCATCTGGTGATAATTCATAAAAAAAAAGGTTAACAATCTAAAGTTTCCTTTTAGCTTTATGAAGTTTGGTTCGCGCCATCCGTCACAGATGGCAGCACCGTGGTTGTTACATATGTGAAGAAGAGTGAATGAATGAATGAATGAATGAATTACATCGAGATCATTAGAGATGATGATGGGTGATGGATGAAGTCAGAATGGAGCATTGGCGGCGTGAATGATATACCTGCGCAAAAAATCTCAGCTTTGTTTTACCGTTTGTCGTAGTTTTCTTCGTTATACAAGTGCTCTAGAGTTTCTTTTGTCTATAGTAATTTTAACCGAGTTACCTTAAAAGTTTCCAACTATGAAGTCTGTTTACCTGTGGTTGAAGGTTGAATTCATAGTGGTTGCTATTATTATTATTCGTTACAATTTTATGGTTCTTGCATTATACGTGTTTACCCACGCAGGCCCATGTAATGTTGGTAGTTTTAATATGTCCTGTTACGTTACATTTTTGGGATCAATGCAGACTTGAAACTTTCTGTGTCAAATCAATGACGTACGTATTTATATAATCCAGTTGCCTGCTAGCGGCAAGTTTGAACTTTAGCCTCTCTGAAGAATATAATTGTTTTGAATTTAATATAAACGTTTTACATTTCTAGAGAAAATCAAACTGTAAATTTTTCTGTCTATATATGTTGTCCACACCAAGTTTTAATTTAAGTCAAAACTAAAAAAAAAACACACACAAACAGTGATTAAAATACACCTATGTTAAATCAATGCAGTACGATGGCGGTGTTTGTCTAACGTTATCTTGAATTTGAGTTATGTCTTGGTAGTTCAATTGAGGAGGTTCATATGTTTCGATTTGAACTGTTTTGTTCATGTTTGTGGAGCGCCACCTACATTGAAAGGTTTTTTTTTTAAATAACGGTAATATTATTCTGTGAACTTTACAGTGCGGAAGATGATTGCCGAGTTGTTACACCACACATCATTATGTAAAATGTAACACTTATCTTGAATTGCTCTGTCAACACAAGAAAATAATAGAGTTGTAATTTGTTGGTTTTATATTCTCGCGTTGTAAGAAAAATGATTTAAAATTCTAAATAATGGTCCCTTGCCTACATTCACCTACAATACTTGTTGCCGAACAATAAAAATGCTCATGAGCTGGAATCCTTCTTTCATCATGTATATTATATCTTGCATAAAATAGTAGCCTATGTTGACAATGTTAGCTTACCATGAATATTAAATAAAATTAATTACCAGTGTATTAAAACCTCCAGAATAGTTATTATTTGATGACACGTCAATTAATTTTTTTTTAAACTGATGATCGTTTTTAAAGGAAAAAAAGGATGATTATGTGAAATATTGTTTTAAATTGTGATTTAAATTAAATTAATATAATTTTTTTACATTTTCTTAAATTTCAGTAGTATGTTTACTTTTGTTTAAAAGCGCACACATTTTAAAATATTTTTTGTACATAACGTCTAAGTAATCAATATTTTCACATTACATATTTACCGGTATAACGCGCGGTGGAGGAGGGTGAGGGAGGGAAGGATATAACTTTGTACGGCTTTCAAGTCTTCTTTTACAACCTACACGAAACCTACAGCCGTGCACATTAAGAAAAATTTGAAATTTTTGGATTCAAACGTTTTTACATAAGTGTATGACAGTTTCGAACAGTCCTGTTTTTTAATCTTTTAGTGATCGATTACTATGGTACAGACAGAATTTCCTTAGGCGTTGTTCATTCTTGAGCAAACAGGGCTTCTAAATCAGTGTCATGTAACGTGCCTGTTTTCAAAAGTAGCACCGGTGGTGCCCGATTTCCAAAATGTCAGTTGCAAAGAAATTGTTTGTTTCGCGAAATTTGGCAACAACGCTTGTTTGTCCACAAACACAGTCGACAGAACAACATCGGCAGACCATCGAAACAAGTCACTCCGACACAGACTGTACCTAGGAGGTGCAGCTTGTGGCAGCTGGCTGCGTGGGCGAAGTCGGTTCATGGGTGGGAGTGTACCGGGAACTTTCCCAAAGTCCGGCTGTAACTCGTCTCGCCCGCGGTCCCGCTCGTCTGTGTTGCCTGTTCCGTTCCGTTCCGTTCCGTTCATTTCAATTCAGTTCAGTTCAGTTCAGTTCAGTTCAGTTCAGTTCAGTTCAGTTCAGTTCCGTTCAGTTCGCAGCTGCCCCGGGCCGACCACGACCGGCACTCCTCGAGCCATGCGAGCATTCACACGTGTGTGATCAGCTAGGGGCAGGCATTTTTCGCGAATAAATCTGAACGCCTATTAGACTGCAACAAGGTATACCCGCACCAGCAGTTTCTACCTTGTGATTGGCGGCCGTCTGCGAGAGAAGTCGTTGCCTTATTTGACTGGGAAACTCAGAACGCATTTGCTTCCGCACTCAACTACTGTTATTGTTATTGGTGTTGTAAGCAATCGACGTGGAACTGAAATAATCTCACCCAACCACGAAACTCAGACGATGCTACAGTGTTTTAACTTTCAGCTAGTCGCGGAATGTTTTCGCGAAATATGCGTGTCCCTAGTGATCACTTCATGCACGGCCGACTCCACGCAGGTCCTTCCGCCAGCGGCATTCGCGCGGGAGGACCTGTCAGACGTCGCTGATCACCCGATGTCGGTATAAGAGTGTTTACTCTCCTCTCTCTCTCTCTCTCTCTCTCTCTCTCTCTCTCTCTCTCTCTCTCTCCCTCCCTCCCTCCCCCCAGTTTCAACTGTGGTGTTTGATTTGAAGTATTTTCGTGCAGTGGGGAAGGTTTATTCAAAACAATTTTTATGGACATAACGCTTTCAACGTCGGACAATACACTGAGGACAAACCAATAAATAGCACCTGGTGTCAAATGTAACACGCCGAGATCCAGTGGAAAGAAATGAGTCGGGGTAAAAAAAAAAAATACAGTGCAGACAAACGCTGTGGGCCGACGACGACGTCATAGTCGCAACTAGAACAGTCAACTGCAGAAAGAAAATAAAAGCACAATTTAGACAACACAGCGACGCAAGGACGCACCCAAAGATGAAACTGAACATACAATTTTGACAATACGACGACAGCTGCATGGATGAACACGGTAGGCTTTCTAAGACTAAACGACTGTGGCGTTTCAGGAACTGGCATAGAGTCATTTGACTTACATTGTTTATCTTAAAGGTTATGTTAAAAAAAAATGTTTTTCGCTCTAAAGACATTTGTTCATTCAGGGAAAAAAGCATTCAGGGAAAACTATGAGGGCCGCTACATAAAGTATCTCCCGATATCGTGCACTCATAAGATGCTTTGATACCTTACCATTCGCGATTTCACTGACCTATAGGATAGACTCCATGATCCTCTATGCACTCGGGCAAATTACATCTGCTCTTTGGCTACTGACTCGTGACACCTGTTAACTGGGATTCTGTTGAAGTCTTTCCGATAAACTGTGGCCCAATCACTGAAGCAGGCAGACGTAATTGTATTCTAGCCTGTCGCGAAATGAATCCGCGATTTTTTCTGTCTTTACTTAACTTGGTGTTGTATTTAACTCATAGGCTAGACTCGAAACAGATATGCGTTTTGTTCTCGAGTGTGATCGGTCCATCCATGTGTCCGATGCGCCCCACTTGGTTCTGATTATTAGGGGCAGGTATTTTCCACGAAATATTTCTGAACGCTCATTACTAGAGACATACAAAATTCGCGGATTCATTTCGCGATAGGCTAGCATCAAAACAACTATACCTTCGTACCGTTTCTGCGATTGACCCACATTTTATCCGGGGAACTATGAGCCAATGGGAAACACTAAACCAAGAAAGTGCCGAATTACGGACAGCCTAGTTGAGACGTCTCACGCGTCAGTAGCCAATGAACATGTGTCATTTCCGCGAGTATTTAAAGGACTGTGGAGTCTATCCTAGAGGTCAATGAATCCGCGAATTTTGCAGGTCTCTACAGTCATTAAGTCATTAGACTGCAGTAAGGTACACCTGCACCAGCGGTTTCTTCCTCGTGATTGGCGGCCGTCTGCAAGAGAAGCCATCACCTTGTTTGGCCGGGTAGCCACTCCTTCTCCTTGTCTATAACTGGCCCAAGATAGTAGCCTGTAGGGCTTGTTAAGATAGCTGTGGTCCAAATCATCGACACGTAGAAATATAGGTGCTTCAAGTCTACTTTTGCTATCTAATTAATCCTATTACAGGAACCAGAGCTGTTTACGCAGGTTTTTGCGTCAGCTGGTGGGGTAGTGGTTACAACCTCTTCTAGTTGTCCGCTGTCAGTACTGCAAGTCACGTGAGTGTTTTACGGCACTGCAATTACGGACGGCAGCTGCATCGTTAATCACCTCGGACTGCAAGCTTGTCCTACCGGTTCTCTGGTTTGTTGCTTGAAGCTGCCCCGCACACGCAAAGGGTGTGCGGCCTCCGAAGAAGGTAATTCGCACTTGCGCGGCTGTGACGAGCCGGGCTCTCGGTTGGACAAGGCCGTAGGAGGGGGCTCGCTCGCCATTGGCTCGCGCGAGTGTGGGGAGGGCGAGCCTGGCTCGGGTTTAAATACTACTCCAAGCACTGCGCGTGTGCGATTTGGTGGACAAGTAACCATGTGTGATGCTTTTTAGCACCCCGACTCTCTTACTAAGTTTGTCCACGAGTTTCTTAAATTGACGTTTATGTAGCAGGTCATGGGACCGTTTCGCATCCCAGTGTCTATACATACATATATATATACATATATATATATATATATATATATATATAGTCGTAATAATCTTACGCTATAATGCTAATATTTATATACGAATATTTTAAAATAATTAACAAAATTTAAATAAAATTTATTTATTTCATAGCCACAAAGTAAAATGTCACAAGAATGTAGGTACACAACCCACACACTCAAGATCATGTAACATTGAGATATAGTGTGTCCACTTTAGTGGACGAGTAACTTTATCGATCTAATATTGCCTGTCAATATTGACGAAATTTAAATTTTAAGGATGTGAACCTCTTCTTCTTTGTTGCCTCTACTTAATAGCCCAAATTTCCTGTCCTCCCCCCCCCCCCCGCCCCCTTTTCTCGCGAATATAATATCACAATAATCACCTATGACTATCCAACGAACTCATTTCGAATACTGAAATTTACGAGCAAAGTTTGGAGTGTGTTTGTATCTTGTGTAGCCAAAAACATCGGAGTGTGGATCGCGAGCCAAGTTCGTCGAGCTGGACTCGCGAGAAAGACTCGCGTGCGTACGGGCCGCTTAACTCACTCACGCATTTCACTGAACAGAAATAGACTCGGCGTGATTTACAACCCCGCGTTTACGATGTGTTTATGCTTTCCCATCTTAATGCAGTACGCGTCGTTAAGTTTTGTAGCGTTAATCATCTGAATTATGATTTCACTCTTGCAAGAGTAAGAAGAGTCACAAGTGACCATGTAGTACCATGGCGGGATTGCAAGGTCCGCTGTACACTTCCAATGGGCTCATATTCCCTTCTTTAGCTGGCGCGCGCAGACGGCATTGTCGACGAAAGTCCAAAAACATCGTCATCGTTCATCGTTGGATCGTTCGTTCATTCATTTCATTCATTCCGTTCGTGGACGCCCAGTCGCGTTCGCGCGTAAATTGCACAGTGCAGCGCTAACTTTTGAAGAAGTCATTTCGGCATGCTTTTCCCGATATATTTCGAAAGTATATTTTTCTAAACATCCGGAAAAAAAAAACATCGATATATCGTTTTTCAGAGCGATGTTTTTTTTTTTTAGTATCGATACTTTTTTTTTTCGTGTGAAAATCGATGTTCTTAAGAGCGATGTTGCACCAGCCCTACTTGTGATGTGCGTGTTGTCTGCGCGCTCCGACCAGCTGCGCTGCAGCGAGAAGGCCAACACGCTGGCTCTTGGGCGGGAGGGGGGGGGTAGAGAGTCGTCGCGTGGAGAGAAGCGAGGCTTCAGATAGGTTGTCGCCTCGCCTCACCTGGCGCCCTCCTCATCCTCCCTCCCCCTCCCCCCCCCCCCCTCTTCGAGATTCATGATAGAGAGCATATGGCGCTCCTCGGCCGCGCAGCTGCCGACCATCCTCCTCCTGTCTTGCGGGCCGCGTGCTCAGCGGCCGCGCTGCTCTTCTTGGCCCGCTGACCCCGCTGGCCCGTCGCCGACTCTTCTTGGTTGCTCTCCGATACTTGGGTGGTCTCGTTCGCCGACTCCTGGGATCAGGGCCACAACTAGGGGAGGGGGGGGGGCGGGCAAGCGGGGCATGATCATTGACTCTTAGGTGGCTGATCGCTGACGTTTGGATGGTCAGCCGTTGGCTCCTGGATGGTCTCGACTATTTGGAAGTCTGTGACTTTTTTGATGGATGACTACTAACCAAAACGGTGTTTACCGATTACCCTTGAGTGTCCGATCAAAGTTTTAAATTAAAACATGTTCATCAGAACCACTTAAAAAATCTCGAATTTAAATAATAAAATTGCCATCACCTTTAAAAGGTAGGTATATGTGCACATCTTGCAACTAAGGAAAAAGATAAATTAAATGTTATCTCAATATCCGACACTAAAGCTAATTGAGTTTCGGTTCGAAACTCCCAAACAAAAGACTGAAAATTCTCAGTGGTTGAAAATGAAATATAAAAAAGAGTTTGTTTGTGACTATCGAGGCTCGTCAAACACAATTTCGAGATGTCGTTTCCACAGACATGAAGTTTCTCGATGCTTGAAAAGCGACCGTGTGGTGTTGTAACCCTTAGTTATCAGCGCACGCTGGACTTAAATAATTTACAGACTTAAAATTAATTTTTTTAGTAATTTTAGTTTTGCTGTATATGCTTGGTTTAATTGATAATATTTAAGACTGTTCTGTATTTTAAGGTATTTAAATCTTAAGCCATTTGGTAAGCTTTGAGTGTAATAAGTTGTTAAGGGGCCCGCCTACCCGGACACACATACGGTGTGCAGAGCTTCAGGAAAAACAACGCGATTTCAAAACTACTCATGATATCCGAGTGGGGTCTGCTTACGAAAAGCATTTAAGGGTTCGCTGAGGGCCGAAAAGTACTTTTGATTTTGGATTAAGTTTTTAAACTGTATTTCTAGAAGAGTTAAAATGGCTTAAACGCATGTTTTCAGAGTAATTTTTAGGCGTAAAACAACCGGTACAGATTCTTTACACCTTTATCTTCATTTCTCAGCCATATAATGTTATGGTCACCGCTCAAATTTCACAGTTGTCCTGTGACGACGAGAAGACTGCGCGCCAGTTCAGAGCCTTCCGCTTAGAGGCGACACCGCGCTAGAATCACGAGCGAGCGTCGCACTTATCATCCCGCCTCACTAACACACATACACCCCTGACGAGGCGGGCCCCTTAAGGGGCCCGCCTACCTGGGCACACACACGGTGTGCAGAGCTTCAGGAAAAACAACGCGATTTCAAAACTACTCAAGATATCCGCGTGGGGCCTATTTACGAATAGCATTTAAGAGTTCGCTGAGGACCGAAAAGTACTTTTAATTTCGGATTAAGTTTTTAAACTGTATTTTTGAAAGCGTTAAAATGCCTAAAACGCGTGTTTTCAGAGTAATTTTTAGGCATAAAACAATCAGTACAGATTCTTGAAAGCACTTAAGGGGCTTGCATAACACCTTTATCTTCATTTCTCCGCCATATAATGTTACGGTCACCGCTCAAATTTCACAGTTATCCTGTGACGACGAGACGAATGCGCGCCAGTTCAGAGACTTGCGCTTAGAGGCGACACCGCGCTGGAAGCACCAGCGAGCGTCGCGCTTATCATCCCGCCTCACTAACACACATACACCCCTGACGAGGCGGGCCCCTTAAGGGGCCCACCTAATCAGGAGTGTGTTGGTGAGGCGGGATGATAAGCGGCGCTCGCTGGTGCTTCTAGCACGGTGTCGCCTCTAAGCGGAAGGCTTTGAACAGGCGCGCAGTCTTCTAGTCGAGCATAGCCCAACTTTAAATTTTGACCGGTGATCTTTATGTTACATAGCGGATAAATGAATTAAAGGTGTGATGCAAGTCCCTTAAGTGCTTTGAAGAATCTATACCGATTGTTTTATGCTTAAAAAATAACTCTGAAAACACGCCTTTTAGCCATTTTCACTCTTATAAAAACACCGTTTAAAACTTGATCCGGAAACAAAACTTCTTATCAGCCCTCAGTGAATTATTAAATGTTTTTTGTAAACAGACTCCACTCGGATGTCTTGAGTAGTTTTCAAATCGCTTTGTTTTTCCTAAAGCTCTGCGCACCATGTGTACGCAGGGGCCTTAAGTTGACAATGGAAAAGAAGTTGTGAAGTTTGGGAACTTACTTTATTGTGAAAATGTATTTTTATATTCTTATATATATCTATAATTAGGGAAGGTAGTTAAAATTATGGATACGTAAATTATTAGGTGATTTCCGTGTGCATAAAATACTTAAATTCCGCGCCGAAGTGAGTTGCGCGGAGTTTCCGCACTAGGAGGGGAACTGGAGGGGGAGTGACGTCAGACGCGGTAAGCTGATTAGGAGAGTGAGTTGCCTTGCTGTCGTTTGGGGTCAGCGTCGAAAGGGCGTTTCTCGAAAGAGAGTACGCGGTGACGGTTACGAATATGTGCGGGACGACTACAGTTTTCAACACGCCCTACGAATTTATGAAGATGTCGGCTATTTCCGAGTGTGCGTATCACATAGTGGCCAGTGTAGACACTCGCCACCAGGGACGCGAGCGATCCAGCAGTGGATAAAAATATGAATATGAAAGTGGATCATGAGTCCAAGTTCCCAACCCCCCCCCCCCCCCCTCCGGCATGGTAGACATTCTTCTACTCTGTCCAACTCTTCATCCATACCATCCTCTGTATCCCGTATACTCTACGCAATTAATGCATATCCTTGCATCCCTCATGTCTGTGCCCATGGTTTACCCTTTGACTAAGTAGGTTTTACCTGGACCCAACTTAGCATAGTTTTACGCTATTTGTAAGAGAGGGGAGCTAGTCATGGCGCCAAACGCTGCCATGGTTGGCCAATCTCCGAACAAAGCAAATGATGCATGCGACCCTCTCTCTCCCAGTATGACTAGGTCTGAGACGCACCTAAATCCCTCCCTAACCCGGATCCCGCCTACAAATACACTTAGTTTTTAATTAGGTTAGGAAAAGTCATATATTGGGCTGCTTATAAGCTGGCCAGGCACACACTGTGTTTGGGGAGTGTGCAAATCCAACGCACCAATTTGTCCCATTGCTGTCAACGGAATTTGAGAGTAAGTGGCGTCGTCCCTATGGTCTGGCCTCCGCTGAAGATTTAACATGCCCAACATCTGCGTGGAAGTAGCTTGGCGTCTGGGCTGTAGCCGCGTCCAAGGCGAATATATCACCGAAGCGGCTACAGCCCAGAAGTCAAGCTTCTTCAGACCATGGCCGCGAAAGCCTGCGATCCTTATCTACTTGGAAATTACAACTGGACGTTGACGTATGAAATGTTCGCTAATTTACGATTTAAACAGTTACTGGTAGCTTCCTTAAAATTATTCTGACTTTTGTGAAAATATCTTTACGGGGAACCTGAAAGCCTGCACTATTATTCATATATAAATTATTCATTTTTAAATACGTCGTTGTATTTTTGAATTTACATAGTCCAAATATTGCATTATAATTTTTATTAGGTTTTTTTACTCGTTTGTCTTTTACACATTATTTTAGAATGTTGGCACGCAGTTATGCCAATTTGTGTTTTAGCGTGTTTTTCTTAGTATAACCTTAGCATTAAGTTTTTACCTACAACCAGTTCAATTCACTTTTATATTTCACATGTACGAAAGGGATTTGTATTTTTGGTAATGATATTTAAAAAAATAAGGTAGTCAACTTTTACACTGCTATTTTAATTTTCCTACTCCGTCAACTTTCGTTTGTGAAGATTTTAAGGTTTGGTTTACAGAACATCCCTGTGGTGTGAAAGCAGGTCAGAGATTAGGTGCGTAATTTTTGATTTGACCCATGACGGTACCGCGACTAGTAGACGCTGCTCCCAGCTGGGAGTCTGTATGAGTTTGTGTTCGCCGACTCGCAGCGCGAGGAATAGTGACCACGGCGTGGGCAGCCAGCCGCTGGTCCGCCCGTTTAGCACGCGGCCGCCGAGATGGCCCGGGCCAAAAGACAGGTGGCACACGTCGAGATAGCGACCCACGTGACTCTGGGGCCAGGTGCAAACAGCGCATGCACGGCCTTCTTCTCTCCTCTCCCTCCCCCCTTCCACCTAAAGCCTTCCTCCCCATCTTCCTCCAGCTTAATGTAGTTAGGGAGGGGGAAGGAAGGATGAACATCACTTTTTTCTTACTGAAACGTTTCGTTTTATCTCTCGCGGGCGCTGTGTGGTCTAAGGGAGCTCATTTCTAAGTCGTTGGAGAACATCGGTGGTGGAAGTCTACAGGAGCTAATAATCCAGTGGTTGGTCGTTGTCACTGACAGACGTGGCCTAAAGAGAAAAAAAAAAGGAAGAAATTAATTTCGTACCGTTGAACATGTAGAAGTTAGATAAGTAATAGGTTCGAAGTACCGTTGATAACATTGTAATGAGAGACGGAGGCGTCATTACAAGACAGGGAAATTCGGGAAAGATTTGGCCATGTACATACTGACTCATGGCGTTAATTTCTGCAAACGCGGAAAACTGAACTGAAATCTGAATGGTTGTACCGGGATTCGAACCCTTGTACTGACCAGTGGGGGGTCTGACGTTTAACATCTGCGCCATCTCTCCTTGGTTGAATATTTAGCATTTTAAATATATAAGAATTATGAACTTTTAAAAATATTAGGTGCTCTAATGAGCCTATTGCGAATGACCATGGTCTGAATAACCTTTTAGTATGCAAAATTTACATGAGAATATTCCTTCCCTAGGTATATTTCTAGCTACGCTCATGTTTGTGCCAGCAATGTGAGCCAGATGCAATTGAGAAAGACGTGGTTTGGACTTTATGAGCATTCCCTCTGTGCTGTGAGCCCGCAGTTCGATATGAAAATTTTTTACAGGCCTTAAAAGTTTCCATCCCTATTCTGAGGCATTAATCCAGTTTGTTGCGCCATTGATTTCAAATAATTAAATATATACAAGTAAGAATAGGTTTTTAGTCTTCTTACAGCCTTTGCATTACATTTGGAAAAGGGGATACATATCCATCTGGCTTGGGTTTCGAACTCATAAATTTGTGATGCAAATATAACATTTCTAATAACCTCAGTCATAAATGTCAACAAATCAATAACAGCTGATAAATGACAGTTAATTCTTAATATTTTCTCTAGTGATTTCAGTATCATCTGAATCGTCCAGTTTCTCCTGAGAATAAAAAAGTCAAAAAAATTTCAGGTTTCATTAAAGCTATTTTAATTTTTTGTTTATCAGGGTGTCCAGCATCAATGAAATCAGGGATAACCTGGAAAAATCAGGAAATACTCAGGGAAATGTATATTATATCAGGGAACTTAAACGAAGAAGTAGAACAAAGGCTCATAATATATCATGCTTATTGTATTTTATTTCAGTTTTTTTTTAATGCTATTGTGCCGAGTATTTTTTGAGCCAAATTTTATTTTTCGACACATTAGGCTGGATCCCATTTGTAGTTGTCCTTTTGAGTGGGTGGAAGACACTTCACTTTGTACATTGTTTCAGGCCTTTTTTCTACCCTGTAAACCAGATTTGTCACATCAAATAATCCTTAAGTACGTTGTAACTATGCCGATTTAGAAAGTAGCATAACATTTGAGATAAGTTACTGATGGTATTTTCAGTGGAAAATTATTGAAAACCTTGATAAAACAGGATAATAGCTGGTTTCATCCTTAGTTTGCATCGTGTACTGTAAAGGGCATTTACTCTTCTCTTTCCACCGTTCAATTTCTGCCATTAGCGCTGTCTGTGTTTCAGAGTGTTCTGTTGCCAGTTATTGGCCATAGAACACTACATATTGAGACACAAATCTTTTATGGTAATGGAAATTTTGTTAAATGTATCGTAAACCTAATATTCGGCAAGTCAAATTTTGGAAAAACCTTTTTCTTGTTCGTATTCCATCAAGACCGTAATATGATAATATTTTATTTTCACTTCTAAGGAGATGGAACTCAAAATATGCCAACTTGATTTCAACCGATTTTGTCAAAAAAATTGTTGCATAAAGTATTATTAAAATTTTTGGCTATTTGATTTAGTACATAATTTAATTGTATGCCTTGTAATTAATAGTGACTATCAGGTATAAATATTTTCTCCTGTGAAATAATTAGCATTTGATATAGATTTTTTTTCTTTCAAAATTACAAATGTAATAATGGAATTTTCTTATAGTCTAAGAAAAATCAGCAAAAAGCAAAACTAAATAAAAACTAAGTAACTGAATGTAATTAACGATGCATCAACCTGGAAACAGTGGATGCCGTGTACTCTGTACTGCAAACTAAGGGTGATCCACACTATAGTCAGGGGGTCTTGTTCGTGGTTTCGGCTGAACATCCTTGTAGGTAAGTGATGTTATCCGCGGCGCAGATGCTCCACTCTAAGCGTGATCCACGCTGTAGTCAGGGAATCCTGTTCGAGGGTTCGGCTGAACATCCTTGTAGGTAAGTGATGTTATCCGCGGTGCAGATGCTCCACTCTAAGCGTGATCCACGCTGTAGTCAGGGAATCCTGTTCGAGGGTTCGGCTGAACATCCTTGTAGGTAAGTGATGTTATCCGCGGTGCAGATGCTCTACTCTAAGCGTGATCCACACTGTAGTCAGGGAGTCTTGTTCGAGGGTTCGGCTGAACATCCTTGTAGGTAAGTGATGTTATCCGCGGCGCAGATGCTCCACTCTAAGCTTGATCCACACTGTAGTCGGGGAGTCTTATTCGTGGGTTCGGCTGAACATCCTTGTAGGTAAGTGATGTTATCCGCGGTGCAGATGCTCCACTCTAAGCGTGATCCACACTGTAGTCGGGGAGTCTTATTCGTGGGTTCGGCTGAACATCCTTGTAGGTAAGTGATGTTATCCGCGGTGCAGATGCTCCACTCTAAGCTTGATCCACACTGTAGTCAGGGAGTCTTGTTCGAGGGTTCGGCTGAACATCCTTGTAGGTAAGTGATGTTATCCGCGGTGCAGATGCTCCACTCTAAGCGTGATCCACACTGTAGTCAGGGAGTCTTGTTCGTGGTTTCGGTTGAACATCCTTGTAGGTAATTGATGTTATCCGTGGCGTAGATGCTCCACTCTAAGCTTGATCCACACTGTAGTCAGGTAGTCTTGTTCGAGGGTTCGGCTGAACATCCTTGTAGGTAAGTGATGTTATCCGCGGTGCAGATGCTCCACTCTAAGCGTGATCCACACTGTAGTCAGGTAGTCTTGTTCGTGGTTTCGGTTGAACATCCTTGTAGGTAATTGATGTTATCCGTGGCGTAGATGCTCCACTCTAAGCTTGATCCACACTGTAGTCAGGTAGTCTTGTTCGAGGGTTCGGCTGAACATCCTTGTAGGTAAGTGATGTTATCCGCGGTGCAGATGCTCCACTCTAAGCGTGATCCACACTATAGTCAGGGAGTCTTGTTCGAGGGTTCGGCTGAACATCCTTGTAGGTAAGTGATGTTATCCGCGGTGCAGATGCTCCACTCTAAGCTTGATCCACACTGTAGTCAGGTAGTCTTGTTCGTGGGTTCGGCTGAACATCCTTGTAGGTAAGTGATGTTATCCGCGGTGCAGATGCTCCACTGTCGGTCGACCACGTGACCGCAGCAGCAGGGACCTTGGACCTCGGCCCGCGTGCCGCTGTACAGTTTGGTCGAGCGAGTTGCTGTGACTCCTTAGTGGTCTCGTTCACGACGGCCCAGGCGGTACTTCCCAGTTTCCACACGTCCCTGAATCTCATAATTAATAGCCTTTCGTCGTTTTCTTAATGGCAGCGTGAAGGTGGTCGTGTTCGTACGCCTCGTTAAATTCCTTAAAAATCCATTTTTTTTTTACTGCTTCAGAGCCATTGCCATAAAATGTTGTTGAATTTTACTGCGTTATAAAAACTAACGCTATGGAATTCGAGAAACGATTCGGGATCATGAATAGTTTATCTCGTTGGGTGGAAGAAAAAAATTGTGCCATATATATGTGTGTGTGTGTGTGTGTGTGTATATATATACATATACATACATATATACATATAAACACCATGAAATTGTTACATGTAAAATGGCACCATATGTGTATTATTTCAGCATGTAGATTTAATATACCTGATTTTTTTTTCTTAAACGTTCACATCAGGAGCGTAAGCAGATTTTCATTGTGTGGAGAAAGGGGCTAGAACCACTTCAGCTTATTGATTCATTCAACATTTGTTTGGCGCAGTTAAAGCGTGTACGCCTTCTCGTAAACAGAACAATGAGAGATAACATCGTCAAAATTTTATATATAGGGATAGAACATGAAATTACATACAAATTACAGCAATTATTGATGAATAATCTACAATGTAACATCCTATTTTATTACTTATATAAGCCATATAATTTATTATATTAAATATAAAAATACTATAAAATATTTAAATACTAACATAAAATATATTAAATAGAAAATATTTAAACATAATTAAAACTATTATTATGTTGGACTGTCATTGTCTCACACACTCACACACACATTCATTCAGTATTGCGCCCACAGTGTTTCGTCAGTTCGCCAAATCGCATCGTGAGTTACGGACTTTTCCAGCCAAAGTTAGAAACCGACGCTTTTCGAATGAAAACGCTAATTTTTATAGAGAAATTAAATATTTACTCTTAGGGACTGGAAGATTTCGCAGATTCAGTGACCTCTAGCATATACTCCAGGTTCAGTGACCTCTAGGATATACTCCACAGGTTCAGTGACCTCTAGCATATACTCCACAGGTTCAGTGATCTCTAGCTTAGACTCTACAGATTCAGTGACCTCTAGCATAGACTCTACAGGTTCAGTGACCTCTAGTATATACTCCACAGGTTCAGTGACCTCTAGCATATACTCCACAGGTTCAGTGACCTCTAGCTTAGACTCCCCATTCCTCTACGTACCTTGTCAATGTCACCTGCTCTTTGGCTACTCACTTGAAAGACGAATCAACTGAAATGCTCGAGATTCGATACTTCTTTGGTTTTGAAGGGTTTCCATCGGCTCAAGAATTAGGCAAACTGTAGCAGCAGACGAAATGTATAATTATTTATGTTTTTGATTATCGGGAAATAAAAACGGAAATTTTTTACAGTCTTTAGTAATTTTTTTTTTTTCATTCTTACGAACCCGTTCTTATGACATGTGGTCATGCAAGTGGCAGTTAGTACTAGACTTGTTCCTCGCAAGTAACGCCTTGCGTGGAACACGTGGACGTATCGCGTTTCTCAGCTCGGCGGGATGCGGCAATATCCGGCCGTAGCTAAAAAGAGAATGAAAGGAGAAGAAAAATATATAAGGTGCGGTGCGTTTGGAATACTGTGAGCCGTCTTCTTTTCTTTTTCCTCCTCCCTGCCGGTCGCGGTATAAAAGCCCCCGCGAGCGCAACCCGAGCGTCATTTCCGGTGCCAAAATCCGTTTCCTCCCGTGCGTTAGGGGAGCTGCTTCCCCGGGGTCCGCTTAGAGTGCCGCCATCGCTTCTTCGTGGAAGCTTTTTCAAAACCTCTCCACCCCAGCTACGGTTCGTCCAGGATAACCTTTGCGTGCGCCACGTAACCGCTCTCTGCACGTACCAACATTGCATGTTAGGGTGGCCCTTAGCTATGTGATGTTTTTTATGAATGTTAAAATGTTTCTGCTCCCACTCCATAATAGTTTTCTAACAGGAGTGAACGTCACTAAAAATACAAATCTGCCAGAAAATAATTTTTTTATCTGAAAAAATAAATGTTCGTGCAATAATCCCAAAATTGCATTGTCGGTGAGGGCTGCCTCGCTGTTGTCCGATAGAGCTAAAATTAGGCACATAACTTTTTTAATTGAAACAAAATAAAGGGGGGTGGGAGATAAACTTTTAGAAAGTTGAAAAATAAGGGCCACCATTTTGCATATAGTTTCCATGTTAAGCAGTAATTTGATCACGTATCAACGTTTGAAAAAACAATTAATGCTTAAACTGCGCATTACTGTACTAAATTCTGCCAACGTTCTTCGAAAATTCTGCTATGATAATATGCCATTGCTGGTTGTCAATGTATACAATAGAGAAACTACTATAAACAAGAAATATGATTTCACAAAAACACAGAAGAAGAAAAAGAATCAAAAATCAGCCGATGTCAAATGTTACATTGAATTGACAGAACAGAGAATTCCGTTGAAGAAATTAAAAAAAATAAAATAAAATAAAATTTACCGCAGAGATGAACTTAAGTGGGTTGACAACGACTAGTCAGTTGTAACAGGAACAGAAAACAGACAAACAACTTTGGACAGCACAAAAAAAAAAACATGAACCAAGTGATGATACTGTTACGCTGAATCCGGGAGGTTACGACCACCCCCCCCCCCCCTCCAGCAAAAGCTAGAGAGGTGCGTGTCGCCTGACCATTAGCGGCCTGTCAATCATGGCCATCCCCTGCCCCCCTCCCCTGGCAAGAAATAGTCATGGAGCGCGGGCGGGACACTTGTGACGTAACACGCAGCTTCTGGGTGCTTCCACGCCTGGCCTCCGCGGGTATAAAAGTACCCCAGCCGACAAGTGAGGAGGACCTACTTGAAAATCCAGCGCACTTACAAGCCTCTAAAGCTCACCATCATGACTCCACATCACGCCAGTTAGCCGATCCAACTGGTGGGGAGGTTCTCTCCCCCGCCGACGACAGGTACACGTAATGTTTTCTAGCATCCTTCGACATTACTATAAGTTTTTTTTTATCGTTTCATCTCAAAACATTCCAATTAAATATTTACTAAACAAGCCAACTGTTTAACTGTTTACAAAAGGGTTTTGTGAGTACACGTAGCAATGCGGACATATTGCGTATACGTCTATTTCCAGCCTTGTCGCCCCTGACTTTCGTTGCTTACGTCAAAATAATAACGATATAATAACACCAGGTGTACTTGTCGTTAAACATCTCGTTAGATATTTGGGTCCAGCCATGATTAACGAAATTTGTGTCAAACTCATCTTCAACAAACTAGCATTCATAATTTCTACCCCAGCCAAGAAGGGGAACTTAGGTTTAGGCCTACATACACGATCACACGTGTAGTTTTAATATTTTAGTCCCTAAAATAAAACTTATGGAAATTTCAGTGTGGTTCGTTTCAGTTTACAGTTTTTGGATTGTATAAAAACGTTCGTGTCTACACGCTATTCCGTGCCGATAGGGACTTTATCAATGGCCCAGCGTTACGTTGTAATGCACTACTGCTCATATGTTTTTGCATTCGCCTTATGGATACCCCGCTACTTCCTGTTAATGATAATTAATTTTTTTTTAGTCATGGTTATGATCAGTTTTAACTCATTGTGTAACCTACCGCTGCATATAAGTATTTACATTGACGTGCAGTTAATGCTTGTGCTAATTAGTCAAAAAGTCAATCTGTAAGAAAATTTAGCGACTTGTGTATGTAATAACTATGCCATTTATTATTTACCATCTCATTATGATTTTTATATTTTAGAACTAATTTTATTAGACTGCTGTCAACTTGTACGCCACGCAGTGTTGATGTTCGCTCGCACACACGAGTATCAGAACATATAAAAATAACAATGTGTTGAATAGCGTATTTCCTTCATTTGCTTCTTAAAAGTGCAATTAATCAATTAATGATGAATTATATATATGTGTGTGTGTGTGTGTATATATATATATATATATATATATATATATATATATATATATATTCAGAATTGATGGATACTTGAATATATTTATAACTAGTTTGCGGGTTCACTTAATAGATTAATGTATAAAATTGATCAGACTTGGGGCGTAATTAATTTCTACGTGTGATGAAGACATGCACAGCTGACAGGAACAAAAAGAAACGCTAGATGGGGCTTGCAATAACTACATAGTAATATGACTGAGGACAACCGTCAGATGAGACTGGCGAGGCGCAGAGACGAGGCTGGAGCTAACTCACCGAGTGATCGCCAGAGCGCAGGTGAGGGCGGTCGTGAACACGTGCGCGCGTGTGCTTGGGGGAAGGCTGTAAAACTCTCACCCCCTCGCCACGGGCCCCAGGGGGTGTCGTTAGCAGTATCGCCTCGTGGCGAAGTGTTCCTGCTGCTACCGCTCGACCGCGCTAGCCGTTCCCTACCGCGGTAGAGCGGCCCCGGGCTAATTTCAACACTCGTACTTCGACGGTTTAGAACGTTTTAAGTCTCACCAAATTGGACCCTTTCATTTTATTTTCTATTTAAATTTTGAATTACATGTCCAAATTATTGCTATGACAATATAATTATTTTAATATCTTTTTTTTTAATAAATCAAGTTTTGAAAATCGGCTGTTAAGTATAAAATAATTTCTCTTAACCCCATACAAATTTATAACCTCATAGAGATTTCTAACGTCTATTCAGCTTGTCCTGAAAATTTGTGATAGTGAATTTAATAACCTACGAAAATACTTGTAAGATTTAAAACGATAAACGTGGGGCGCATGTAATTGATACATGAATAGTTCACCTAAGTCAATAACAATTTTATTGCACTTCAAATAATATGAACTGATGTGTAAGTTGTTTTTTTCAACGACAGCTACTCCCTACACTACGTACTATTATCTATTGCACGCGCCACACGTTCTTCGTTTTATATCTTACAAGTATTTTTGTAGGTTTTAAAAATTCACAATCACAAATTTTCAGGACAATCTGTATGGGGCTAGGAGAAATTAGTTTATATTTTTTAGTCAGTTTTAAAAACTTGATATATATTTTTATTAATTTAAATTATTTTCTGTTTTTTAGTTTTTTGTGTGTGCGAATTGTCATCCAGCTTCTAAGCTATGTTTAAAGTTTTAAGTCTATATATAACTTATTCTGGAAGTTAGTTTAAAATCGATTGCAAAATTTGTACCGAACAGACAAACAGACAAGAAAAGGAGTTATTAAAAACGTGATGATAATAATAATAATAAAAAGATACAATCTTTGATGGTGACGAGTCGTTTCTCCCATTACTGGGTGTTGTGAGCACAGGCAACGCCACGTTGATAGCAGCCGTGAGGTTTCTATGCTTGCCGAGGCCGGGTGATTCTACGATGGTTCGCCATTGCCGTCCGCGGGATGAAGGGTTTAGGGAGGTCGCATACACGGCCGGGAATCGAACATGGACACCTCGGCCCACCAGCCAGCACTCCATCACAAGACCCTGTGGGTAGATTACAATCGTTGTTTTACGTTTTAATCTTGTGTTAATAAGCAAACTCCAACTTTAACTACCATGAGAGGAATATATTTTTTTTTTTTTAGCAGGTCACGTATAGTTTTGACGGTTCTTGAAAGTATTGCCAGTTTTATACTTATACTTCCGCCACTGTTCTTCTGTCAACAATGTCCGTAAAAAACTTCTTGTGATTGTCAGCGTTCGTAAACAACCATACGCGACGCTCTGCAAGTAACGGTACCGCCGGTTCTACGGTTGAGAACAGTCATATTTGAGAAAAACAAGGTACGTGACACAGATCATATTAGTTACACAAGACCACGCATGTTGATGATTGCTAGTGTCCAAATCCATGTCTTGTGGTATGTCGAGCCATGAGATGAAAAAAATAATCCGCACACCAAACGGCGGCTATTATCTTGAATTTCAAGAGGGCGGAAGTCCACTCTATCTGATAGCAATTTTGTACGTTTGAGGCACAGGAAAAAGGCGAACCAACACGTTTGAGCTACGAACAACTACGGAATATTTAGCGGCTATGTAACTTTGCTGTTCGCGACGTACAAATAAGGCTTACTTTATGTATCTAAAATAGTTTCAAGACTGATCATGCCCTTGACTCCGGTTGTTTTTACTTATGTCAAGGTAATGATATAATAACACCAGGTGTACTTGTCGTTAAAAAATCTTGCAAGATATTTGCGTCCAGTCATAATTTACGTACTTTGTGTCAAACGCATCTTCAACAAACTAGCATTCATCATCTCTACCCCAGGCAAGAAGAGGAACTTAGGTTGGGGCCAACATACACGATCACTCTTGCAGTTTTATTATTTTGGTCCCTAAAATAAAACTTAATTAAATCTTGTGTGTGGTACATTCAGTTAAAATATTTTTGTGCATGCGGGGTCCATATCGAGAAATTATTTGTACTAAATTTTACAAATAATTACGCATAGTTACACAATCATAATTTTTTTATCTGTCCTCCGCTCCGAATTTACCAATTTTAGGCCATCTAAACGTTTACGTAAATGCATTTTAGAAATTACGAAACTGACACACATTTGCGTGTAACGTTTCTTGTGTGGTTATAATTGCATTATGTTCAGTACTTGTGCCATGTGACTCCATGGTTGTAATAATCATCACAATTTAGGGAATCACGATAATTCAAGGGTTAGCTACAATGGGAGAATAAAATATGTATTTTAGAGCTATAAAAAGGTATAAATTATATAAGTTGAGAATCAAGCTACTTTCATTGTTAGTTATAGCTTGGATTTACGGATGGAATTGATGAACTAATGGGCACGCTAACCAAAAACAGGTGACCAAATTATTTGTAATGACATTCACATCGGCATCCCTTGGCCTGGCACTGAACTTTAAGGAAAAACCGCAGTTAACGCATTTTGATTATGAAATCCCTAACAGTTACATACATTTTTTAAACTTAAAACTCTACCATCCTCGTTTCGTTTCGTCAGTTTATGATCGATTTGTGACAGTTGTTTGAATTTATTTTTGCTGTGGTAAATCATTGTTAAGAATTTGCGTGTGCATAATTTGTAATTCAGATATTCCGTGATACCATTTTAACTTTCGACATCTTAAAATATCTCTAGGTCGCCTGCAGATGCGGTAATCTATTTAGTCCAGTAAGCATTGCTTAGCTTTTTTCTTCTCCTTTTCAAACGTTAGTAGCTCCGTTGTACTGATATGATGGCTTAAAACAAAACAAAACAAATTAATAAACACAAAATTCTTTATTTTTCATTTGTACCTTGGCTTGTTTCCATAAATATTAGTTATTTCATTTTATTAAAGTGATACATAATTATATAGCTAACTGGGAAACTCTTTATTCAAGACACTAAGTTCCCTTGCAGCCTTGTGACGGAAACTAACAGTTCCGTGTGGTGAAAGGTTTAGTGGTGCAGAAACGTAATACGGGTCAATTTTTCCGCGCGCATTATCCCGTAAAGCGGAGGTGAAAGTTTGTCCTTCGAAACCAAACTGCAGTTAAGCGGTGTCATGGACGCAAATAACTTTTATTTTTTACTATTCGAACTGCTGCCCTTTCAACCGACTGCACACTTTTACTCTTAACATTTCTTGGAGAGAACTCAATTGCCTAGTCTTTGTTTCTGTGCCAAAGCTAGAGAATTTTTATTTTTAGATTTTTTTGATAATACGTTTTGATTAAGGATTGGTTACTATTTACCTTCGGTGGTAAAACATTTGTAAGTCTTTTTAAAGCTTGAACTAGTTGCAGACCTTAGTGGTAATAACTGTACGACTTCCCGCGATACGTTAAGTTTTAGAATGTTCAGTTGAATTTCCACGCATTGCTGCACTTAGTAGCCGTTATATTGCATTCTATCCAACACTGTATATAATTAATGATAGCCAGTAGTGAACAATTAATGTTACGGTATGTGAAAAAAAAAATCACACACACCTTTCATGGAAACGTTGATTTCCATTGTAACATAATGTGCCTAATATATCGTACTTAACATTTGTTATAATATTGAATATTAGGCTAATTAACGTAAAACAATTTGTATTAAAGCTTATATTACATTTTATCTTTCAGATCACTTCCGGAACTAGCCTTATTAGGCTCCTGTGTAACAGTATGCTTCAGTAGCACCATTCATAACAACAGAGTTCTTAGTTGACGTACATGTTTTCAGACAGGTGTGTTTGCAAATTACAATATTTCTGTTAATTTAAAATTTCAAAAATCATATGTAAGTTATATCGAGAAACTTCTAAAATTGCACACAAAATCCCCTTTACTATTGTATTAAATGCATCGATTAAGCTACATTTGCCGAGATGAACAGCGAACCACGATCGTAGCTCTTTAATCGCAGGCATTCAACACATTCTATAGTCCGGCATCGAGCTAACCCGTCGCGTTAAGATATTTTCGAGTGAACTCGGGCCTTTACTGACCTTGACCACTGGGCCAAGCCACAGCGCTGTCTGCTAATTATCTCTTGTGTATTTTTCCTTGCCATATGGCAGCTTATTATTACCTATTTTAAATATCGTTTTACCGTACATTGGCTTTTCTTCAGTGGCGGACCAAGCTAAGAATTAGGAGCGTGTTGGTGGGTGTTCAGTACCTCCCAGATATATGGGTAGTCCAACATTTTGAAAAATAATGTTACGATTTGGGGGAAACAGGTTCGTAATGATCACTTGATGTAAGTTTTTGGACATACGCCATTGCTAAGAACATATGTCCAAAAACTTACATTAAGTCATGCACTCCCATTGCACAAATCTTTCAAAGATAATTTCATAATGATGGCCCAATTTTTTATACAGTTTTATTTGCTACTAATATTTACATTCCTAATTAAATCACCGCACTTAAGTCTGTTCATTAATCACTAAATATCTGTCAAGTCCACATTTCACACTTCTCACTTCTCACAAGAGCCAGGCTCAACAGTGGTTCGCCCCTTACTACGCACCTGTCCACACACAACACAGTCTCGTGCGTCTCGACCACACACGCACGGTCCCGTCGCTCCGTGTCTGCACCGTTCGCTTGGGGTTTGTGCGCCACTCTGCTGCGGATGCAGTTAGAGTGTGTGCTTAGGTGCATTTTCTGCTATGTTGGTTACCAGACGCAATCTCGAACTTGCATTGATCGGAGTTGCTTTAAAATTGTTTTGGGTTTTTTGTATATTCAGTGTATTCAACGAAGGTACACACGATACAAGACATTGTGGGCGGGGGCGGAGGGTGTGTTCTCACGCCTTCTTCGCTGAACTCGCACTTCACTTCCTTCGGAGGCCGGGCGTCACCGCTTATAAATCAGTTTGCCGTATTTCTGGAATGAACTGGAACGGTTGTGACGTGTCGCATCATCCCGGGCCGACCCGACGCTCGAAGCATCCAGAAACGCGTCGGAGCCACATCACTCCCAAGTGCGGCGGCTCCTGTAAGTCCGCAGAGTTCCCAGGCCACCAAGGGAAAGACGACTGCGCCGACGAAGGAGGGAGCGGGAGCAGGGGGTGGCGAGGTCTCGGGCCTCCATAGTTCCCAAAGGTATGCGCCCGTGACGTTACCGGCCGTACGGGGCCACCAGGCCAGACTACCGCTGGTCTCCTAGTGCGCACTTAACAATAATAAACTATTTGGCGATTTTGCTATTCTAACGCATCTCTGACGTCTTGGAAGGTTAATCAACGCTATGGAGTAGATTTTATTGAAGTTTTTTTTATTATTATTAATTCTAGGGTGTTTGAGGCTGTAGGAGAGCGTTCACCCTCATCGCTCCTCGTATAGGACCGCCACAGTTTTTTCTTTGGTACTCCTGTTAGAATTTATTGGCGTTCGATGATCTGGTAAAATGTCAGATTGTTTGATCCACCGCCCGCGTCGGACGCGACGAGTGACGACGGTCGTCTCGTCGCCTGAGACTTGAAGCTAAACCCGCGGTCGTTACTTTCTGCCCGTACCACTGCTCGTGCCGCGCAGCTTTGCCGTGGGAACATTCGCCCGTCTTCCCGTCCGCGTTCGGAACACACCCGGCCGTCTTGCAACCATTGCGCAAGGATTGGTTGCGGTGGCAAAACCGCAGTGTCTTCTTGACAGTGATGGCAATAAAAGCTAGTTTATGCCATGTTCGTTTTTTTCATTTTCTCGAGATTCCTATTAAGAAGCCCGCCTAGTCAGGGGTGTATTTGTGTTAGTGAGGCGTGGTGCTTCTAGAGCGGTATTGCCCCTAAGCGCTAGGCGAGCAGTCGTCTCGTCGTGCTTAGGGAAATGATAATATTTGAGCGGTAACCATAACATTTCATGGCGAAACAGTGAAGATTAAGGTGTAACGCAAGCATCTCGAGTGCTTTGAAAAATCTTTAACAGCCAAAAAATTTATTTTCACTCATCAAAAATACAGTTCAAAAACAAAATAGAACCACGCATTCGCTCCCAGTGTATTCTTAAATTATTATCTTAAAAATACACCACTCTGATATATTTTGCAAGGTTTCAATTCGCTTGGTTTTTCTGAAACTCTGCACATCGCATGATTGCCCAGGCAGGCAGGGTCCTTGATGGAGTACTTTACCTTTTAAATTTATTCCTGCAGCTTTCGTGTATTTTACTAAATATTATCCATAATCAGTGAAAATTAACGCATGTTTTCGCCACTGATCATCATTTGCGTGACTTCTGGCAGAATCCATATCTCGTTGAGTAGATATCTGGTGCGAAAAATTGTTACCGAACGACGAATGCAAGGGTGCTTGCTGTCAGGATGCATTTCTAGGCAAATCCCTCAAAATGGATTAGGCACCGTCACCTTGGATTTTCCGTCTTTTTGCTGTAATTCTAATTTTAATTTATTTATCCCGAATTTTTGGCATGTCAAGTCAATTATAAATCATAGCTCTAGCTAACTTCTATACGTTGTTGTAACCACATATTTACTAACAGGCTCTATATAGTCTGTAAGCGCCGCGAGGAAATAAGTTATTACTTCACGTGGACGACTACAACTGTCGTGATAATCACACCAGTTCACAAGTGTTGACTTCAAACAAATAGCCAAAGCTAAGTCCAATGCCATGAAAAACAAAAAAAAAAGGAACGGATACTATATTGCAAGAAATTTCAAAATATTTGAGATTGCAAGCTGGCGAGACCTAGTCCCCCTTAATAAATAATATTTATAATAAGAAAATCGGTAAATATGTAGAGTAGCGGTATATGCGAAAAAAATGCTTAAAATCCGAAAATACTTTTATTCTATGCTCTTTCACTTCCTCTTTTCAAATCAACCGGCGGAGATAAGAAATTCCAAATACTTTAGGAGATTCGAATTTTTTTAATTTTGAACATGTAGAGTAGCGGTATTTGCGAAAAAAAATTCTAAAAATCTGAAATTACTTTTATTATATGCTCTTTCACTTCCTCTTTCCATTAAAACCGGCGGAGATAAGAAATTCCAAATACTTTAGGAGATATCGAATTTTTTAATTTAGCAATACAACACCTGTACAACCATTTGAACGACGCCATTTTTGTTATTTTGCCTTGTGTTCGTGAATGCGTAATAAATCAAATGGTCGATTAGGTCAGGTCAGATACATTAATAATACTTTCAAACTAAGCGGACATAAAAAATAATGTGAATTAATTTTAATGGCTGTTTAGTTTTAAAATATTTATAATGTAACTGACCTGACCAAACAAACCGTGACAAAGGATGATCAGTAGGAACTAAAATGGTCTATTAGGTCAGGTCAGTTACATTATGAATACTTTCAAACTAAGCGTACATTAAAAATAATATGATTTAATTTCAATGGTTCTTTAGTTTTAAAGTATTTATAATGTAACTGACCTGACCTAACAAACCCGGACAAATGATGAACATTAACAACTCACGTAAATTTTTTTGTTACTTATTACTTGCGCAACAATATCCAAATAAAAAATAAGACTTTAAAATTAGAAACGTTAAAAGCCCACCTAAGTTGGAGGCGGGTACATTTCCTTTGCTATTAGAAGGAAATGTAGTCGTTCACCTACGTCGCGATACCTCCGACGGAACATTAATAAATAAATAAATAAATAAATAATCACGTATTGGTTCATTTGAATACTGGCCAATCACGGAACTGTCACGTGACAAAATTGTCCAATAAGAAACATAATAGATACTCGTAAACAAGAAACAATGGTAATCGCAGCATGAATACGCAGGTATTGTGATGAAAATTAAAAAAATTCTATATCTCCTAAAGTATTTGGAATTTCTTATCTCCGCCGGTTGATTTGAAAAGAGGAAGTGAAAGAGCATAGAATAAAAGTATTTTCGGATTTTTAGCATTTTTTTTTCCGCATATACCGCGACTCTACATATTTACCATTGACTGACTGTGTGTACAAAGGTGACGTTAACCCGATAATCAAAAACTATTGGCCAAGTATACACAGTCATATTTTAAGAAAAGTACTAAATATTTCTGTGCGTTCTTTAGTTTGCAGTAGTAAATTAGGCTTTAGAGACGGGCAGGAATCGTACGTGGTGACTTTTGGTAAACAGTGGAAAACCGAAACCAGGAGTATTATTTCACAAGTTCTGTTCCACTTTAACTGATTTCATTAGGCAGTAATTATGGCTTGGCCTGACCTATCATGTTTTCCAGATTTTCGCAATCAACTAATTCGATAACGGTACTGCAAAAGTTTAGTTGTGCCCATTAACGAGTTCTGCGAACGCAGGTAATAAACGTCTTGTGTGAACGATCACGGCAATTTATTTACTCTGGTAGTTCAATGTATTTCTACATGACATCCTGAAGCTATTCTGGTAGCCTATTGAATTTTTTATTCCTATTTTCGGGGATGCATTTCTATTTCTGGAATAAAATCACAACCTCTTTGCGTCATTTAGACTCCATTGAGTAGCAAGGAAACACACATTTTTTTCCCCTTCCTTTTTCAGAAAAAAAAATATTAAGAAGGTACTTCCCATCTTACTGAGTAGGCAGTAAAAATGCGATTTGAAGGCGGACAAGATGGAGATGATGATAAAAAAAACCAGCTAGAAAGGAAAAAAAAAAGTAAAGTAAAAGAGGCATGGTTTCTTACGATATGGGTTTAGAAATAGCTCCAGAGATGAACTTCCCGCCTCCGGTTGTCCAACAAATTTTTTTTTTTCGTTTGGTTGGGGGGGGGGGGGGGAGAGGAAACTTGTTCTCGTCGTTATTTTTGGTCCCCCCCCCCCCCATCCCCCATCGCACATACGAGCTTCATTCTTTCTCTCGTGTGTTTTCTTTGTCCGCGCCGCGCGTCGGTCACGTAAGCCGCCTGGTCGTCGGTCCTGAAGAGGAGGAGGAGGGGTACCTGGAAGGAGGGGAGGGGAAGTGTGCCGGCTGCTCCCCCCCTCCTCCCGTGTGCACACCAGGTAGCGACGCGGCGGCGGCGGCCCGAGTCAGTCACCTGGCGGCCGTGTCTGCGGAAGGAAGCTCACCCCCCTCCGGGAGTGGTGGTGGTGGTAGTGCGCGCGGTACGGTACGGTACGGTACGGTACGGTACTAACTCCGCCAGGCGAGCCGGGCGGGACCGACGGGCCATGCTGTGCGGCACGCTGAGGCGAAGGCAGCGCGCCACGTCCTTGGACGAGTACCGGCTGCTGGTGTCGCACCACGTGTTCGTGTCGGGGTGTCGCCGGAGCGTGGCTGCCCCGGAGCTGAGCTCCATCTCGGCCGCGGTGAGTGCTTCTCCCCCCCTCCGTCGCGCCGTGTCGGGGTGCCCGGTGCTGCTCCAACCAAGCTAGAGCCAAGCCTGGCTACTGCATAACTAGAGACCTGCAAAATTCGCGGTTTCGATGGCCTTCAGGATAGACTGCACGTACCCCTGTGCACTCGGGTGAATAACGCAAGTTCATTGGCTGCCGACTTGTAAGTCGTCTCAGCTGGTTTGTCTGCGATTCGATCCTTCTTTGTTTGAGGGTTTATAACTGGTTGAGATTCGTCCAGATGAACAGTAAGCCAATAGAAAAATTATCTAAGAGGTATGTGTGTTTGAATTCTAGCCTATCACAGAATGAATCCGCGAATTTTGCAGGTCTCTATGCATAACAAATATCCATAACAATACTTACGAATTCACTCTGGAAAAAAAAACGATTTGTTTATATGATTTCGGATCTATTTTAAGGTCTCTACTATTATTAGAGACCCGTGAATTTCGCGGATTCATTTCGTGTTGTGCTAAAATTCAAATAATTATACCTTAGTGCTGCTTCTGTCATTGGTTCTCTGTTAATCTGGAGGACTGAGGGCCAATTAGAGACCCTCACTCATAGAAATGTCGAATCACAGGCCACCCAGTCGAGATGACTCACAAGTCAACAGCCAATGAACAGTTGGCATTTGCCCGAGTGTGTAGAGGATATTGGAGTCTATCCTGGATGTCATTGAATCCGCGAAATTCACGTGTCTCTAATTATGATTAAGGGTAGGCATTTTTCGCGAATAAATTTGAACGCTTATTAGACTGCAACACGTTATACTCACACCAGCGGTTTCTTCCTTGTGATTGACGGACGTCTGCGAGAGAAGTCGTTGCCTTATTTGACCGAGCCACTCAGGACGTGTTTGCTTCCGCACTGACTGGTGTTGTAACAATCGATATTGACCTGAAAGAAACTCGCCCAATCACGAGACACAGACGATGCTACAGTGTTTTAACTTTCAGCTAGTCTCGGAAACTTTTCGCGAAATATGCATGCCCTTAATTATAATACTTACGAATTCACTCTGGAAAAAAAACGATTTGTTTATATGATTTCGGAATTCGGATCTATTTTAAGGTCTCTACTATTATTAGAGACCCGTGAATTTCGCGGATTCATTTCGTGTTGTGCTAAAATTCAAATAATTATACCTTAGTGCTGCTTTCTGTCATTGGTTCTCTGTTAATCTGGAGGACTGAGGGCCAATTAGAGACCCTCACTCGTAGAAGTGTCGAATCACAGGCCACCCAGTCGAGACGACTCACAAGTCAACAGCCAATGAACAGTTGGCATTTGCCCGAGTGTGTAGAGGATATTGGAGTCTAACCTGGAGGTCATTGAATCCGCGAAATTCACGGGTCTCTAACTATTATGGTATCACCTTCTCTCAATATGCACAGTTCATTATCATCCCCCCTCCTCAAGTTGTACGGAAAGGATTTAATACTATTTCTGAGGACTGGAAAAATTAACCTTTTTCAGTGACCTCTAGGATAGTCTCCACACTCCTCTGTATCCTCGGGCAAGTTATATCACCTGTTCATCGGTTGCCCGACTTGATTCGGTGATTCTTTATTCGAGGGTTTTCCAATTGGCCGAGATTTATTCCTTACACGTTTGAATGTTATCCCATCACGAGGTGAATCCGTGAATTGCTACGGTAATAAATGCTCAAGACGTGAAATGGGCCCACCCACTGCGCCACTTACGTGTCTCCCAGGGCTTTCATGAATCCGTCCTGTTCTGGAAAGCTGGTAAACATCCAACTGTTTGGGGGGAAACATTTCATCTATCTATAACTGGGTCAGTTTGTTTTACGTGTGCTACGCGCAGTACGGGGGGAAAAAAAGGGAAGGGGGGATTGGGGGGTTCAACACACGAAAGTCCCGTTGTTGTATCACCGTGGGAAGGGGTCGCGTCTGGTTCATCGCCTTGCGTGCAGATACGTGGTGGGGTACTGCAGGGGTCTGCAGACTGCGGCTCTTCTCACAGGTTTGTCACTGCTCTGCCACAGCACAAAGAACCAAATGAAACGACCCAATCACAAGGCATGTCCTCAACCTGCGCTCGCACCTGCCATAGCACCCCCCGTCACCGCTCTTACCCGGGTGTCTTTATTCTAATAATTAATAATTAAAATAATTTAGGTATTCCTCTTTATCACTAGAAGTCTACTAATGATCACCATATTAATGTTTTTACTTTTACGTGTTTTTTTCCTAAGTAGTCGTTTTTTTAAGTCTATAAAATATTTATAATTTTTCTCAATTTTATCGTTTAAACTTCCACGTAGATAAGAGAGAAAATACATGTTGCGGCTCTTAAAAAAAAAAAAATTGGAGAATCTTATTACTTAATATTTTTACTTATAAACTTTATATCTTCCGATTTCTGGGGTACCGTGTAAAGGCACAACTTTGGTGCTTCGTATTACAATTAATCTTTCAATTGGGCACAGGACCTAGCCACGCTTGAAAAGGGCCCTCGAGGTATAGTAAGGCTGCTGAGATACCAACCACATGAAGCATGCATTGATTTGTTTTTTATTTATTTTAGAAATGAAAAATTTTACTTCCAAAGTATTTTTGGGTGGTGATGTCTTTATTTGGGAACTTCCTTGCTCTTCTTCCGTAATTTTTTAAGGGTGTATGTTCCGTTCCAGGTCATTATTTTGTATTTACGTTCCACATGGTTAAACTTGCTGACTTTCTGAATTGCTGAAATTTAACAAAATTAAATATACTCGCATACTTTTTGCATAATTAGCTGGCAAAGTTCAATTTTTAACTTTTTTGTGCTGTATGGATAAGCAGATCAAAATGGAATATAAAACAGGAATCTTTACGGTTTTAAGTCAATTTTACTGGCGACTATTTGATAAGGTTTAATTTCTTTCAGAAAAAAAAGTAATTTTACCTTGCTTTTTACGATCATCAGGATTTTTACGTTTTTTAAAGGCTAAATAAAATACATTTTTCTGAAAGAATTTTAATCCATAGGTACACCAGAATTGCCTCAAAATCCAAACTTTATTCAGTTATTTATTCAATTATTCCATACTGCACTAAAATATTAAAAATTCAACTTTGTCAGCTAGATATGTAAAATTCTTTCACCACAAACACACACAAAATTCAACTTTTCCAGCTAGATATGTAAAATTCGTGCACCACAAACACACATATTGACATTCTGCCACACAAAAATTCTGCAAGTTTAACTGTGTTTAACGTAAAAGTAAAATAATGTTTTATAACGGGATATACACACTTAACTCGGCATTATTGTAATATTCTAGATCTTGTAAACAATTAAATTAGCTTATTATATTTTTTTTTGCGTTCGAATGATTTATCTAACAAAAAAATGCACTAGATTTAATATTTTCAGTTCCAAGAAGAATGTAAATGATCAGCATCCAGGCCCGCCGAGGTAATCACCGCCTTTTAAATAACGATGGCCGTGTTTTGAGCCGCACACCTCCAGTTGGTCGGACGAAGAATGTCGCAGGGCAATCGACTCGTTAAATCTCCGCCTGGCTTCTTCTCGCTCGCGGTCCGTGCAGTTTGCGGAGATGACGATATGAAGGCGCGGAGGAGGAGACATTATAGTCTACCGTGGAAACCTGTTTGCCACTGGAATGTCCTTCATCGTCTTTTTAAATATCAGAGTTTTCAAACATGCCTCTCAGGTTGACACCTGAATAACAAGTTTAAAATCTTTAACACTATAAGATCACTACATTAGCTACTAAAGGAATCTGGGTATGACATTTTACGATTATAACGTAGATTATAAATATTTTATTTTTCCAGGTTTAATGACTTGTGATAGGAATTAGCATGGTTTTTACGGTAACATATTTAACAATTCATCACTAGCCAATTAATAAAAAAAGCTAACAAAGTAAAAATTTTGTACATAAATGCATCTTCATTTCCTAATGCCTATAAAGTTTCACGTTGGACTTTGGTTTAGTGTGTAGTAATTTTTAAAGCGTGTTATATCTTAAGGTATTTATTACGCTTTGCATAAATCCATATTTTAGGCACCAAAGATCTTACTTAATTTTTACGGGAATTTTTACTCATTATGTTTTCTCCTAGCTACTTTTTATGTTTCTTTTTGTAGCCTAGTCATTTTGTTTTTTATATTAATGTTATTTCAGTAGTAGTGAATGTTATCGTGTTTTTACATCGGTACATAGTTGTAAGTTCCTGAAACTTAAAAATAATTTCATTCTGGAGGAAATAGGCTTATTTCTTGTGTACTATCCCAACTATTATAAGAAAAAGATTTTTAATAAAATATAATTAGAGAATATTAAAAAATTCCTGGACATTTTTCCAAGCAGTGGTTCTCTTACTCTGCGTAGTTGTATTGCTAGTTTTTAAAAAAGCGGTGCTACGGGCTGACCGCAGCAAGAGACGATTTGTTGCTGGGGTTGCGTAAGACATAGGAGGAAATATCGCACACCGTCAGTGTGATATTTCTTACCAATGTCGAAAGGCGAGTGTCGTTCATTCTGCGTCAGTTTTGCATAAAACAAAAGTAAATATTTGTGTCCCCACACCATTTTCATTACACACATTAAAACTGATTTGTTTCTGCGTAGCGTTTAATTTAATATAAGCAAACGTATTTCTGAATACATGAAGGTAGTAATTAATTTAAAATATGCAGGTGTTAGGTGTAAGGAGAACTTCAGGATTAAAGTCAGTGCAATATTTATTTTACAAGAGCAAAAATCGCTCTGGGGGCCGAGAAAAAAATGAGAATATATTGTTGCCCGTAATCATACATTATTTTGGAAACATGAGTGCACGCACCGTATATTTGGAACTTGTGAGTTCGTTGAATTTTGAAGACTTGCTATCTACAGATAGATAATCATACTGTATTAACCAATATTTCAGTTCGGGAAGCTGTTAGTTATAAGACTTAAATAAATGTGTTCGCAGAGATAAAAAAAAAAATCATTAAAAGAACTAGGTCATGATTCCAGATTACCATGGTTTATCGGTAGTCAAATTGTGGGCGTAGTTTTCTACTGTAAGACATGGCCGGTTCCTTTCGAAGTTTATCTGTGTTGCTTTAGTTGTGACATGTCTGTCTGCAGTTACATCGTTTACTGGAAATTAAAATAATTAATTTTTAAAAAAAATTTCCACGTTTTAAAAACGTACTAAAAAAGTTTACAATAATTTCTCCAAGACCCATACCGAATCCCAACCCCATACAGATCTTCCTGAAAATCTGAGATGTGCGTTTTTAATTCCTTTGAAAATAATGATAAGATTTAAAATGAAAAAAACTTGGGGCGTATTCAATAGAGAATTTATGCGTGAATAAATAGTTCACCAAGTCACTATTTAGTTGCACTGCAAATGATATGAAGTGTTGTGTGAATTTTCTCAGAGACAGATGCTTCATACACTCCTTAGTATTATCTATGGCATGCGTCCCTCGTTTTTCGTTTTAATTTTATAAGTATTTTCATAGGTATTAAAAATTTACAATCACAATTTTTCAGGACAATCTATATGGGGGTTAGGAAACTGTATCCCCATATAAATCTCTATGGGGATAGGAGAAATTATTTTATAATTTTAGTCCGTTTTAAAAACGTAGCATATTAAAATAAATTTTATTCCAAAAGTTTTTTTTCTGCTGTTTAGTCTTGTGTGAGCTATGTTTAAAGTATCAACACTATAGTTCAACGGGAAGAAACTTTAAAATCGTTTGCAAAATTTGAGCTGGACAGACATACAAAGTGCCTTAATAAATACGCGATAACGGCTTCCGTCCCTAGAAATGATGGAGTGCCTGAAGTTTCTGCATGCCTTGTTGCAGCTGTCTTCAAGGCCTGGTGTTGTGGCGCAGAATTTATGTAGGGCCATTCACAGTCGAGCTGTGATTGGTCCATGTGTCTGGCCATGGTTGGAGAAGGGTTTGGTCAGTCAGTAAATGCTCAGTTTTATCCTGTTGTCTGGTTTGAGAAACTTTGTTCTCCCCATTGTCTGGTCATGGTTGGAGAAGGTTTTGGTCAGTCAGTAAATCCTCAGTTTTATCCTTTTGTCTGGTTTGAGCAACTATGTTCTCCCCATTGTCTGGCCATGGTTGGAAAAGGGTTTGGTCAGTCAGTAAATCCTCAGTTTTATCCTGTTGTCTGGTGTGAGCAACTATGTTCTCCCCATTCAGAGACTTAAATAAAAAAAAAAGAGCCACTTAATAGTTAATACTTTGGCCATGAAAGACTACGATCTGAATTTTATTTGGTCCTACAATCATGGCCGCCTACAGGCTGGACTATGAATGGTCCTGTATAAATAATGTGCTATAGCACCAGGCCTACAACTGTTGATGGTTATTGAAGATGGCTGCAACGAGGCATGCCGAAACGTCCGGGCACGCCCAAAAGCCGAGAAGTACTACGGGATGAACGCTGGTGGGACACTAGGTCGAGGTTGACGGGCCCGCTGGGCGGTCTCCTCTCGAGAGCAGGAAGACTTCTCTCGGCTGCGCGTGACTCACGGCCCGATGGAGCCCAAGGTGGGGCCCGGATGCAGTCCCGATGAACTGGGGGAGGTCTTGTCCTACATGCGCGCCCCCACTCCCCGGGTGAAGCGGCGCCCCTGCGTGGTAGGCAATTCCGCCGAGCAGTAGTGATCCGCGGGTCGTCTTCCATCGCAGGGGCAGGCGCCACAAGGCTCATTACTGCCGCGGCGCGGCGCCACATCTTCGCTCTTCACTCGTTTGTTTTTGTTTTCCTCCATCACGTGGCGTGAATATGTAACGGACAAGCAAACGTGTAATTTTGCCATGGATAATAAAACGCCACGAAAAATATTTTATTGTTTTATAAAATTTGCAGCGGTTTTTTTTTCTCTACAGGGTAATGAATCTACGAAATTGACATTTTGGCACAACTGTCTATCTAGTAGATAAGGGCATTAATACACTTGAGTATTATGATAACCTGGGAGAAATATGTGGGGGCTACTGTTAGAATTTGTACTTGTGGATTTTTCTGTACAATTTTAATAAGGTTTGACTACCAGGTTTTATTTTTTCCTTGACTATTTCCCTTGTATGAGAGGCACAGTTTTTTACCTTTGAAGAATCTAACAGTTATTTTTATTTTACAAAAAAAAATATGATGTTTTGTAGATAGCATATGTTGCAAAATATTCTTTCGATCATAATGTTAGCTGTATTACACAAAACACATTAGAAGTTACGTAATCAATGAACTTGCATTTTTTATATTTATTGTTAATTAAGTGTATTAACACAAGGGAATTATTTCGCAAAGCTGAAATTTTTTGGGAAATATCTGGAAATTATATTATAACATATTTGATAGCAACTCTGTCCTTAGTATGAACGTGTGTCAGCTATCTCAAAACTTAAATTCAATGGTAGTAGTATGTAAATGACGGAACTAGATCTGGCTTCTGGCTGTGGTGCTTGGTGCCGGTGTCCGCCATCTTGGATTGTGACGTCACGGCGGCAAAAATTCCTCAAAATTCCTCAAAAATGACTCAAAATGACTCAAAAATTCCCGTTTTAAGAAAAAATTTCCCGTTTTCGAGGGAAAAATTCCCGTTTCGAGGGAAAATTTCCCGTTTTATTCCTCAAAAATCCCAACGGCTAGAAATGTCCTGATAGAGGCTTAAGCATCCTTAACTCAAGCCTCAGTTAAGCCTCTATCAGGATGTGACCTTGACCTTTGACCTTGACCCCGGCGGCCATCTTGGATCCGCCATTTTGGATGACGTCATTTCGTTTTCTAGAAAATTCCGGCATTGTGTTATCCGCCATATTGGACGATGACGTCACCGTTGCAATTTTCGTTACGGCCGCCATCTTTAACTTTTTTATTATCCGATTTCAATGAAAAAATTTTTAAAATTTATTAAAAAATCCATTTAATAAAATTTTAATGAAAAATATTTAAAAAATATATTTTTACGACACGGAGTTCGGAGTCCTCGGTTCGAACCCGGTGAGGCCAAAAAAATTAAAAATGGCGACCGATCCTCCTCCCGTGGTGACTTTTGGCAGACTGACTCCCACCACTTTTCTTAAAGCATATATATCGTCACCTAGTATGACGTCATGTCCGCCATCTTGTCTTCGATGCTGGAAGCCATCATCATCATTGTATCGTCGACGAGAGTGCGCTGACACCATGTTAGTTTAGTTCGTATCCGCTAGAGTGCAGTAATCATTTATTATTACTGTGACACCCGCCATCTTGAAATATGGCCGCCATCTTGAAAATCCGTAATTATTTAGCTAGAAATTCGGGAAAAATTCCAAAATTCATTAAATAAATCACTCATTAACTTACATATTGATTCGATCCGCTCCAGTCCTTGGTTCGATCCCTGAATGATGCAAAACATTTAATTTTATATAAAAAATAATAATTTCAATAAACCATGTTCAAAATTCTTAAAGAGACTTTAAATCCTCTACTACCATCATCCTATCAGACACCAAGACCACCATATTGGAAATTCGTAATTGTAATGCTAGAGATTCGGGAAAAAGTTCAAAATTCATTAAATAAATTTGTAATCTATATACTGATTGATTAGATCGACTAAGGTCCTTGGTTCGATCCCTGGCCGATACAAAACAACTTTAATTTTAAAAAAGTACCAGAAAAGTGTAAGGTTCGAGAAATAAAACACCTCAAAGTCTATTACAAACATAATATTTATTACACAATTTCTATCCTACTACAGAATCACTTGCGAAAGCCAACAACAATCTTATAAACATTTAGCCCTGCATAGACGTGCAACGACTACTTCTTAGCTCCAAATGGCTCCCAAAGCTCCAACAGCCTCCAAATGCTTAACACAGCTCCAAATGGCTCCAAATGCTCCAAACGGCTCCAAATGCTCCAAATGTCTCCAGCAGCTCCAAATGCTTGACAGCTCCAAATGCTTCAAAAGGCTCCAAATGCTCCAACAGCTCCAAAAAAAGGCTCCAAATGCTCCAATAGCCTCCAAATGCTTAACACAGCTCCAAATGGCTCCAAATGCTCCAAACGGCCTCCAAATGCTTGACAGCCTCCAAATGCTTAACACAGCTCTAAATGGCTCCAAATGCTCCAAACGGCCTCCAAATGCTTGACAGCTCCAAATGTCTCCAGCAGCTCCAAATGCTCCAACAGCTCCAAAAAAAAGGCTCCAAATGCTCCAACAGCCTCCAAATGCTTAACGGAGCTCCAAATGGCTCCAAATGCTTGACAGCTCCAAATGCATAACACAGCTCCAAATGGCTCCAAATGCTCCAAACGGCCTCCAAATGCTTGACAGCTCCAAATGTTTCCAGCAGCTCCAAATGCTCCAAATGCTTGACAGCTCCAAATGCTTCAAAAGGCTCCAAATGCTCCAAATGCTCCAAACGGCCTCCAAATGGCTCCAACAGCTCCAACAGCCTCCAAATGCTTGACAGCTCCAAATGTTTCCAGCAGCTCCAAATGCTCCAAATGGCTCCAACAGCCTCCAAATGCTTAACACAGCTCTAAATGGCTCCAACAGCTCCAAAAGACTCCAAATGCTTCAAAAGGCTCCAATTGCTCCAAGAGCTCCATCTCCAATTGGTTCCAACTGATTCCTATTACTTTTATCGAACTTGGCATGATTACTAACATGTCTTTATCAGTATACATTTTGACTGGCAGTGGTAACGTTTTTTTACACCTTTAAGTTATAAGTTTTATTTAGAAATCAGATTTCGATAAATGATAGCTTCCATCTGGAAAGAAAATATATTAATTTATCTTCAAGTTTATACACATACATTTAATTTAATCCATTATTGTATGTAGCCAGCTTCCCTCAGTTCTTTGAGTATGAAGGATATTTCTTTAATGTTCGAATAGTTTCCTGCACAAAGCGATCCATGTAGTAGTCGTAGCCTGTTAACCAATATGTTAGGATCTTCCCATGAGGTATAATCAATCTCTTCTGCTGCCTTCATCATCCTTGCATGTTTATAATAAATATTATCTCTGGTGTTTATCGTTTTAACACCAACCACAAGGTCACTTTCGTCATCTTGCCAGTGATTATCACAAGCTTGATCAGGATAATTTATTTTATTACGCCGTTTCCATCGTTTTGGTCTCAAACCACCATCACAGTCTTCGCTCTTGCATGCTTTTGGTGCTTCAGTACAGTACTCAATCATGTCAGCCTCAGATGTGTCACCACAATCTTCAATCATGCCAGCTTCTGATGTGTCACCACAGTCTTCAATCATGTCAGCACCACAAACTTGATCAGGATAATTTATTTTATTACGTCGTTTCCATCGTTTTGGTCTCAGACTGCCATCACAGTCTTCGATCTTGCCTGCTTTAGGTGTTTCAGTACAGTACTCAATCATGTCAGCCTCAGATGTGTCACCACAATCTTCAATCATGCCAGCCTCAGATGATTCATCAAAGTCTTCGACCTTGTAAGCTTCAGGTGGTTCTCCATCTTTCACATTTTCATGGAGACGACTAGATATTGGAGTAAATATATTTTCATTTCTAATGTGGTTACAACTTCCTTCGTTTGTTTTAAATTTTAAATTATTATCTTGATCTAGATCAGTAATTTTAGCATTAGCTTTTTCGCCTTCGTTCCTCTTCCGCGATGTTGTAGCCCAGTCTTCGTTATCTTTATTCATCTTAATTGTACAGGTCTTGTAATGTCTATCCAAGTAATATCTTCTACCAAAGGATTTCTGACACTGACTGCAATGAAATGGTTTTTGACAAGGACCCAAATTACACTCGCTTCTCTCATGTCGTTTAGCATTCTTTCTCAAGGTAAACACCTTGCTACAGTATCTACAGTGATGACGTTTTGATACAGCAACAAATCCCGTTTCGGGATTCATATTAGTTATTGAGACTAATGCCGGATGCAAACTAAGAGTTTTAAATTAGATATATTACTTAAATAGAATTTTTTAATTATTTCATCAGCGAGAATTAATTTATCTCATTCAAAGGTACTTGTTGCAAGTAGTTCTGCTTTTCAACAACAGATGTCGCCACATGTTACTTGCAGGTAAATAATATTTAGTTATTTTATGCGGGATGCGGGATGCTCACTAACGATCGCAAAAGAAGGATGGCTTCGCTAGACTCCAAGGAGAAGGAAGTTCGTCCATCCTGTTAGTGCTTCTTAGATTTCTCAGAGATTATTTGACTGAGTAATGATATTTTTTTTTAAATTTCCACCTGATAAAAATATTACAAGTGCTGATTTATTGGCAGAATTTCAATAATTAAATGCGACCTTGAATAAAAAATGACATGACTCATTAAGTAAAAAAAATTCTTCATGCAGAGATCAATTCCTCATCAGTAACCAGAAGCACTCGGAGAAAACCATCAGATGTCTAGTCAGGAATAATCAGAAGCACCCAGAGAAAACCATCAAAATATTGTCAAGAATAATCAGGAGCACACGGAGAAAACTACCATAATATTGTCAAGAATAAACGGGAGCACACGGAGAAATCCACCATAATATTGACAAGAATAATCAGGAGCACACGGAGAAAACCACCGCAAGTTTTCTTTGATATCATAAAATTTCAGGGAAAAAATAATACTAAAAATAAAAATAAATTAATAAAAAATTAAAAAAAAAATAAAATAAAAAAAAATACATAAAATTCTGCTAGCTTGTGAACTTCTCATTGTTGAACAAAGATAGAGTTCTAGTACAAGCCAGAATTTTATGTATTTTTTTTATTTTATTTTTTTTAAATTTTTTATTAATTTATTTTTATTTTTAGTATTATTTTTTTCCTGAAATTTTATGATATCAAAGAAAACTTGCGGTGGTTTTCTCCGTGTGCTCCTGATTATTCTTGTCAATATTATGGTGGATTTCTCCGTGTGCTCCCGTTTATTCTTGACAATATTATGGTAGTTTTCTCCGTGTGCTCCTGATTATTCTTGACAATATTTTGATGGTTTACTCTGGGTGCTTCTGATTATTCCTGACTAGACATCTGATGGTTTTCTCCGAGTGCTTCTGGTTACTGATGAGGAATTGATCTCTGCATGAAGAATTTTTTTTACTTAATGAGTCATGTCATTTTTTATTCAAGGTCGCATTTAATTATTGAAATTCTGCCAATAAATCAGCACTTGTAATATTTTTATCAGGTGGAAATTTAAAAAAAAATATCATTACTCAGTCAAATAATCTCTGAGAAATCTAAGAAGCACTAACAGGATGGACGAACTTCCTTCTCCTTGGAGTCTAGCGAAGCCATCCTTCTTTTGCGATCGTTAGTGAGCATCCCGCATCCCGCATAAAATAACTAAATATTATTTACCTGCAAGTAACATGTGGCGACATCTGTTGTTGAAAAGCAGAACTACTTGCAACAAGTACCTTTGAATGAGATAAATTAATTCTCGCTGATGAAATAATTAAAAAATTCTATTTAAGTAATATATCTAATTTAAAACTCTTAGTTTGCATCCGGCATTAGTCTCAATAACTAATATGAATCCTGAAACGGGATTTGTTGCTGTATCAAAACGTCATCACTGTAGATACTGTAGCAAGGTGTTTACCTTGAGAAAGAATGCTAAACGACATGAGAGAAGCGAGTGTAATTTGGGTCCTTGTCAAAAACCATTTCATTGCAGTCAGTGTCAGAAATCCTTTGGTAGAAGATATTACTTGGATAGACATTACAAGACCTGTACAATTAAGATGAATAAAGATAACGAAGACTGGGCTACAACATCGCGGAAGAGGAACGAAGGCGAAAAAGCTAATGCTAAAATTACTGATCTAGATCAAGATAATAATTTAAAATTTAAAACAAACGAAGGAAGTTGTAACCACATTAGAAATGAAAATATATTTACTCCAATATCTAGTCGTCTCCATGAAAATGTGAAAGATGGAGAACCACCTGAAGCTTACAAGGTCGAAGACTTTGATGAATCATCTGAGGCTGGCATGATTGAAGATTGTGGTGACACATCTGAGGCTGACATGATTGAGTACTGTACTGAAACACCTAAAGCAGGCAAGATCGAAGACTGTGATGGCAGTCTGAGACCAAAACGATGGAAACGACGTAATAAAATAAATTATCCTGATCAAGTTTGTGGTGCTGACATGATTGAAGACTGTGGTGACACATCAGAAGCTGGCATGATTGAAGATTGTGGTGACACATCTGAGGCTGACATGATTGAGTACTGTACTGAAGCACCAAAAGCATGCAAGAGCGAAGACTGTGATGGTGGTTTGAGACCAAAACGATGGAAACGGCGTAATAAAATAAATTATCCTGATCAAGCTTGTGATAATCACTGGCAAGATGACGAAAGTGACCTTGTGGTTGGTGTTAAAACGATAAACACCAGAGATAATATTTATTATAAACATGCAAGGATGATGAAGGCAGCAGAAGAGATTGATTATACCTCATGGGAAGATCCTAACATATTGGTTAACAGGCTACGACTACTACATGGATCGCTTTGTGCAGGAAACTATTCGAACATTAAAGAAATATCCTTCATACTCAAAGAACTGAGGGAAGCTGGCTACATACAATAATGGATTAAATTAAATGTATGTGTATAAACTTGAAGATAAATTAATATATTTTCTTTCCAGATGGAAGCTATCATTTATCGAAATCTGATTTCTAAATAAAACTTATAACTTAAAGGTGTAAAAAAACGTTACCACTGCCAGTCAAAATGTATACTGATAAAGACATGTTAGTAATCATGCCAAGTTCGATAAAAGTAATAGGAATCAGTTGGAACCAATTGGAGATGGAGCTCTTGGAGCAATTGGAGCCTTTTGAAGCATTTGGAGTCTTTTGGAGCTGTTGGAGCCATTTAGAGCTGTGTTAAGCATTTGGAGGCTGTTGGAGCCATTTGGAGCATTTGGAGCTGCTGGAAACATTTGGAGCTGTCAAGCATTTGGAGGCTGTTGGAGCTGTTGGAGCCATTTGGAGGCCGTTTGGAGCATTTGGAGCATTTGGAGCCTTTTGAAGCATTTGGAGCTGTCAAGCATTTGGAGCATTTGGAGCTGCTGGAAACATTTGGAGCTGTCAAGCATTTGGAGGCCGTTTGGAGCATTTGGAGCCATTTGGAACTGTGTTAAGCATTTGGAGGCTGTTGGAGCTTTTGGAGCCTTTTTTTTTGGAGCTGTTGGAGCATTTGGAGCTGCTGGAGACATTTGGAGCTGTCAAGCATTTGGAGGCCGTTTGGAGCATTTGGAGCCATTTGGAGCTGTGTTATGCATTTGGAGCTGTCAAGCATTTGGAGCCATTTGGAGCTCCGTTAAGCATTTGGAGGCTGTTGGAGCATTTGGAGCCTTTTTTTGGAGCTGTTGGAGCATTTGGAGCTGCTGGAGACATTTGGAGCTGTCAAGCATTTGGAGGCCGTTTGGAGCATTTGGAGCCATTTAGAGCTGTGTTAAGCATTTGGAGGCTGTCAAGCATTTGGAGGCCGTTTGGAGCATTTGGAGCCATTTGGAGCTGTGTTAAGCATTTGGAGGCTATTGGAGCATTTGGAGCCTTTTTTTGGAGCTGTTGGAGCATTTGGAGCTGTTAAGCATTTGGAGCTGCTGGAGACATTTGGAGCATTTGGAGCCGTTTGGAGCATTTGGAGCCATTTGGAGCTGTGTTAAGCATTTGGAGGCTGTTGGAGCTTTGGGAGCCATTTGGAGCTAAGAAGTAGTCGTTGCACGTCTATGCAGGGCTAAATGTTTATAAGATTGTTGTTGGCTTTCGCAAGTGATTCTGTAGTAGGATAGAAATTGTGTAATAAATATTATGTTTGTAATAGACTTTGAGGTGTTTTATTTCTCGAACCTTACACTTTTCTGGTACTTTTTTAAAATTAAAGTTGTTTTGTATCGGCCAGGGATCGAACCAAGGACCTTAGTCGATCTAATCAATCAGTATATAGATTACAAATTTATTTAATGAATTTTGAACTTTTTCCCGAATCTCTAGCATTACAATTACGAATTTCCAATATGGTGGTCTTGGTGTCTGATAGGATGATGGTAGTAGAGGATTTAAAGTATCTTTAAGAATTTTGAACATGGTTTATTGAAATTATTATTTTTTATATAAAATTAAATGTTTTGCATCATTCAGGGATCGAACCAAGGACTGGAGCGGATCGAATCAATATGTAAGTTAATGAGTGATTTATTTAATGAATTTTGGAATTTTTCCCGAATTTCTAGCTAAATAATTACGGATTTTCAAGATGGCGGCCATATTTCAAGATGGCGGGTGTCACAGTAATAATAAATGATTACTGCACTCTAGCGGATACGAACTAAACTAACATGGTGTCAGCGCACTCTCGTCGACGATACAATGATGATGATGGCTTCCAGCATCGAAGACAAGATGGCGGACATGACGTAATACTAGGTGACGATATATATGCTTTAAGAAAAGTGGTGGGAGTCAGTCTGCCAAAAGTCACCACGGGAGGAGGATCGGTCGCCATTTTTAATTTTTTTGGCCTCACCGGGTTCGAACCGAGGACTCCGAACTCCGTGTCGTAAAAATATATTTTTTAAATATTTTTCATTAAAATTTTATTAAATGGATTTTTTAATAAATTTTAAAAATTTTTTCATTGAAATCGGATAATAAAAAAGTTAAAGATGGCGGCCGTAACGAAAATTGCAACGGTGACGTCATCGTCCAATATGGCGGATAACACAATGCCGGAATTTTCTAGAAAACGAAATGACGTCATCCAAAATGGCGGATCCAAGATGGCCGCCGGGGTCAAGGTCAAAGGTCAAGGTCACATCCTGATAGAGGCTTAACTGAGGCTTGAGTTAAGGATGCTTAAGCCTCTATCAGGACATTTCTAGCCGTTGGGATTTTTGAGGAATAAAACGGGAAATTTTCCCTCGAAACGGGAATTTTTCCCTCGAAAACGGGAAATTTTTTCTTAAAACGGGAATTTTTGAGTTATTTTGAGTCATTTTTGAGGAATTTTGAGGAATTTTTGCCGCCGTGACGTCACAATCCAAGATGGCGGACACCGGCACCAAGCACCACAGCCAGAAGCCAGATCTAGTTCCGTCATTTACATACTACTAATGGTTATTTTCACGATAGTAAACGGTATTCGTAGAATCAATTCTCGTCTTGATTTTTTACGTTGTCGATTGTAGCTGTAGAAGTATGCTTGTACAATAGGTGTCTGGCACAGCTTATATTGACATATCATTTACATAGTGATTATTTTAACAATTCTTTGCACGTAAGTAACATAATTTTATGCTGCAGTTGCCCTTGTTTATTGAGATTCATCGTAAATGTTTGTAACATAACTCTGAAGTAAAAATATAAATAAAAGCCCCATAAATCGTATTTCGGATTACACGCGCAAAAAAAAAATTAATTATAAGCGACACGATTAAGAATTTGTATGTATAAAAATGTAAACGTTAGTTCACAATCTTAAATCACCGAAAGTTCTTCGCAGATTGTTTTGAAATTTTGGCACAATATTGCATTCGAATACGCACGTGATTGCTAGGTAGATAATTGGAAAAAAAAAAAAAAATGGAGATAAATGCTTTGAATGATTGTACCTGCTTCAAACAAATTACAAAAAAAAAAAAAAGACATTGCAACGCATGTCGGGCATTGGCTGGTATAAAATAATAATTTTAATGTTAACAAGCCGGGAAGTATCGGTCTGGCAACGGTGGGCGCCATTTCGCTCTGAACTGCAGTTGGTGGAACGGCGCCTTGCAAAAGGCGCTATGCGCTCCGCAGATGTCTTGTCTCGGGGGAGAAAGACCGCGCGCCGGTCCGCCGCAGTCAGTATGCGGCGAGCGCCGCGTATCGGAAACAAAGGAGCGTCGCGCGTATCGTAAACAAAGGAGAGTCGCGTCGCTTTGTTATCGCAGGGATCTCGTCGCCGCCTGGCAGTCCGCGGGGAGCTCTTTTTTTTTCTTTTCTTTTCTTGTCTTGTCCTCTCTTCCTGCTCGGCGTCATCAGTTTGCCTTCCGCCGGGGTTGGTGTTCCGCCACAGACGCTGGAGCAGTCCTGATGGAGGTTCCAGGTTCACGTCTTCCATACATCGATATTTGCAAAACATGTTCCCCCCCCCTCTCCCCCCCCCCCCCCGACACGACACGTAGGGATGGCAGCCGTGCACCCAGGCCCCGATTTGATTTAATAACGGGCAGTTTTCCAGGGGCGGGAGATTTTAAAATGCGAAACATAAAAAATAAGACAAACAATTTTGAGGGACGGAGGGAGAAAACAAAAGAAAAATAAACTTACGGTAATGATTTGATTTTCAAAAAAATACGTGTCAAGTGGAAATGTTAGTTTATACTAACTATTGCAGTGCGCTTAAAAGTATTAGACCTTAAACCGAATACTTCAGAAATGGATTTATAACCCGTTTGGCACATACGCGGTATACCATAACTCATGTTGTTTCATTATGGTAGCCGTATAAAAACTGCAACAAATTTAAATTAAAAAAAGACAAATAGCCCAAGTCTTTGAAAAAACCTTTGTATTTAGTTGCCTTTTGTGCTGATAAAAAATAAGATTGCATTTGTACAATTTCCTGATGTTTGGGGGGAACTGGTAAAGGAAAAGGAAGGGGCGGCTATAGGTTATCTGCCCAGAGCGCAGTGTTTTATGTTGGGTTTTTGTCAATATAACTTATTCTATGACCCACTTGGGTTATTCTTCTGTATTAATATTAATAAAAATTAAATAATGGTATTGGTTTTCGAAGTTATTTTGTCAAGTGCCTGTGAACAAAGGAAAATTTCATATGAAATGGAGGAGTAAACAATTAAACTAAACCACAGTAAGAAGATACTTGTTGTTAAAAATACTATCAACCCTCTCGAAATTCATACAAGAAATAGATAAATAATATTTAATTATAAAATCTAAGCGTGTAGACAAGTAAACAGAAGGTTTTCGAAAGGTTCAGTTTAACAAGTTTATTTTGAACGTCATTTTCAGAAAACCTATCGTAATTCAGACTCTTTGAGAAATATAAAAAAACAGGCAATGTCAAGAAACACATGTTTTATTGAAGGGAAAAAACCGAAAAAAATCTCACTGTTTTTTTTCTCTCCGAAAAACCTGGGGATTTTTCCAACTCTGCCAACATGGCATGTGAGATATGAGATGACCTGCAGGGAGATGTAGTGTGAGAGTGTGTGAGAATGTGTTTTTTATTGTATCAAATAAGCTTGTTATTAACCTATTGTATAACAGCACAGTGCTGAGTTTGGCCGTGGTTAAATAAAAAAGTGAAGGGACGCAATATGGTGGTCATAAGATCCACTTACATAATGTTTTCTTACGGACAAAGGAAAAAGTGTTTTCAATATGGCGCTACAGCTGTATCCTCCTCTCCACGTGACTTCACTCCGTTTTTAATCCGGCTTTATGTTCTTTGCTCTGAGCGTGAACTTTATCCTTCCGTTAGTTGTAATGTGCAAGTGCTGTCTAGAAGTCCGAACACGCTAAATGCGTGTCAGAAATGGTTTGAATGAAGTATAGTTTTTTCACACTACATGCTGGTGACTGCATTCATTAGAGATATTTACAGCAGTTATATAAAAATCATTTTCATAAAATATGTTAAATGAAAATATTTTTAAAAATATATAAACGCCTTTAGTCGTGCACATCATAGAATGACACTGAAAAAAATTTCCGTAAAAGCTGTTAATTTAAAAACTCATTTATAAAAGCACAAACTCAGACTGCTGAAAGGTGGTTTTTACATGGAAGATGATTTTTTTTGTTAAAATTACGACTCGTGAAACTATATGTACATGTGACTAAGTTTTAGTTAGGTAGTATAACTATCAATTAACTTTTTTTTTTTCGAAATAATTTTTAATGGTTGAAAATTTAGTTTGAATGAACTTTTTTTCAACTTTCACCATGTTTCCCTTATTATTTTTTTCTCATTTTGTTCGTGTTAATGAGCGCGCGCACTATATAGCTCGCAGTAAATACGAACCTCAGCTCTCAGGGCGTGTTTTTAAAACGTCGCAGACACGTGTTACGCCGAGCTTCATTAACAGACTTAATGAGCGTTGACTTACTGAACGTGATCGTGACCGCTGTGAAAGCAGGTTATGTCGATGTGTTCCGCTCCACCGGGGGGTTGAACCAGCGTTCCCTTGTGGCAGAACTAACCAGTGTGCTAGAGCGCTTCAGGGCGCAAAAGGAATTATAGGGGGGCGGGGAGGAGGGATATTACCTCAAGGCCACACGCGGTGCGCGTAGGTCGCTCTGGCCCGAGTGGAAAATAGTTCAAACACTGTATAAATATATGTAGGATGTGTGAATGTATAGTCCTTTCACAAAGAAATTGGCCTAAGTCACATTTTTAGTGTTCCTGAGACATCAAGGATTCCCCATATGCTTTTTACTGGTAAATATATGCGTAATGGTTATAGGTTTTGGGAGTTATATTGACGCTGTTGTAATTTGTTAACTAAGTAATTCATTGTAATTTTATCAAGGTAGTAAAAATGTTGACGCACACCACTCGATATTGTTTGTTAATAGTATGAACAAACGATGACTGTTCTACATGCAAGTTAAAACACTGCAGTAATAAGCATACACATGCTATCCTCGAGATTTCAAACGAATTGCTGAAGGGAATTTGGTATTTCAGAGTTCTTGAAACAAACGTTACGGGATGATAAAAAAAAAACTAGACATGCAAAAGCCACTAGGTGTAGAATACATGCTCCGAACTCAAGAACAGCTAGAGGTCGGTACGTGCTTGTTATGAAATAGCGTGTAACAAGACAGAAAGAAGAAACTGAGTGGCAGGACATCGACATGGGTGAATGTAAGGGATAATTTGATTTGCTCTACAAACATCCACTCTCAAAAAATCCACGTCACACCAAAGTCGGGCCGCCAACAGTAACGCAGTGTCGATGCAGTGATCCCAGTACATTGGCGAAAACACCGTATGCGTGTCTAGTGCGGTGCCAGCAGCAAAGGAAATTCGAGCACTGTTTACGTTGTAACGATGATAAAATGATTGAATTACATCAGGTACTGTTTTTCTTTTCTTTTCGAGTGTGTGTAATTTTGTCTGGCCCGGGCCAAGGGTTTTTGAAGTTATACTTATTTAGAAGCGTAATGAAAAAAATGAGAATGAATTTTTATGATGCACGCGCAGCATTCAACAAAAATTGAAATGATGGAAAAAGGGTCAATACAAATAATAATTGTGCTTTTAAGTCATATACTTGAGTGATTTATGTTTAATTTTGGTCTATACAATTAAACATATTTTTATTGTTAGTATTAATGACAAAAATCGTATTTATGTATATATTTTTTCAAATGATTCTGTATAAGTGAGGTTACGTTCCCGTATGTATGATATACTATATGCGTTATAATTTATAATTTAGGTTTTTAATAAAAAAATTGCAATAAATAAATAAGATTAAACGTTCAGCATATTTATGGATTTTCAATATTTATATTTATCTCGATTATTTTACTAAACTAAATAATTAATTTTATACATTTTTTTATATTAATATTAAATACTGAGTATTCATTTAAATTGTTTAATTTCATTGATTTTACAATTTACCAACAGTATTAATAATATCAGCTTATTCCTTTTATTATTTTGTTTCTATTAATTATTTGCATGCAAAATTAATGTTAAAGATTTTTATCACGCCAAGTTTATAACGCGCGTATATAAGTATGCACAACCATATTTGAATGGTTGGTTTCCCGGGGGGGGGGGGGGGGGGGGTTGGTCTTATCACTGTGGCCCTTAGGAGGCTAGTGGTCGTGAACCAATGTGCGGGGATTAGGTACGTAGGGAGGAGAGAATCTTGTTCCGTCGGCGCCGGTGATGACAGCGCGCGCGAGCATTCATTTCTCTCTCCATCACCCGGCGCCGCTTGGCCGAGGGGGAAGGGAGAGGGGGCAGGTAGGCGCCGACACCTCGCTCCGCCGGAGGGCGTCTACGTCGCGCCGCCGAGACGCCTCGTGGACGACGCACGCCCCGCTTCCCATGCCTGGCATTGCTCGCCCATTTACATCCCGCACTCAGCCCATGCCGGGCATTGCTCCTACATTTACTTTCCGCGCTCAGTTCCGACCTACAAACATACGGTCTTAGCCTGGTACACGCCTTCCAAGTTGGGGGCTGATCAACAGCGTCTGTTCATTTCGAATAATGAAGAAAGTATCGAAGGATGGAGCGGGGGGCACCTTGCACCCGAATTATGTTTCATCGAATGAAGTTCTGAAACCACCCAAGAATTTGTCCGCTGCAGGAAAAATTATTTCATTTAAATAGTTGAGGAGTCATCGACATGTGTCGCGAGATTGAACACAACGAACCGGCGTTATATCAAAATTTTTTGTGATCGCTACCAAGTGTTTATGCTAGTGGTTCGAAGCCTACTGTAATCTTGTAAGGTTCAGTTATTCCCCAAACCTCTGTTCATGATCGTGCGCCGTATCACCGTATAAAAAAAAATCAAACTTAAATTTATTGTAAATATTGATTTGAAACACGGTGTAAGCTATATAATTCCCTTCAGCACTACCAGCAAGAACAATGTCCATAGATGTCAGTAAAATTATATGTATCCACTCAAATTAAAGAGATACTTTTGAAGGGTAAACCAATATTAAAAATTTGTTTCCTCATACAAACGGCAATTATTATTACTACTATTATTATGGTATTCCTATTTGGTTGCGATGCTATTTAATTTTCAAGTGAAGCCTGGAAAAGTCAGGAACATATAATCCAGAATTACTCTAGCAACCACGTTTGAATTTGAAATAGTAAAACCTTTTCCAAATCTATGAAGTTTGATCGCAAACCTGTTAAAAACTTCTAATTGAATCCATGAAAAATATGCAATTGGTATTTCAGTGACTGCTGGTCAGTGTTTGATCAGCGATGTACACAGATGTTTCTGTACATCACTCGGTGTGGAGTGCAGGATCCCAGTGATTCGCCAGCTAGGAAAAGGCCGCTGACATAATTTCCAGTTGCTATCATTTCGCTGATTAAATTAGTCATTAATATATAGTGTGTTGGTTTTAGTTTTATTGAGAAAAATAAATGCGATACCTTTCGTTTGAATTGCGAAAAATATCAATGTGACGGAAACAGTTTATTTAAATTTTACTATACAACACCTGTTGTATCATTTAATTATAATTTGCAGTAACTAGGTATAAGAAAACATTCTGCAGTAACAGATAATGTAATGTTACGAACGTGAGCAGGGCCGCGGCGCGTGCAGGTTCGGAGCTGGCTGGCGGCTCCGCACACGGCCACTGATGTCACGCGGCCGCCGCAACGTGAGACGTGCCGCGCGCGCCTGGTAGATTACAAGGATCATCGCTTCCCCCCTCTTTCCCTACGCTCCCCTAGCGACACTCTGCCTTTGACACGTTATCTGACACCTGACAGCTGCGGAGTTACGCGAGCCGCCGACGCGTGTCTCGAGAATTCTGCCGTCGGGTCGGCGCGGAATGGCGCGACAGCCCCCCAGCCGCAGCTCGCGACTTCTAGAAGTGGCGCCTGGGCCTATATAAGCCCAGGACGCCGGTCTCCGAGTGAGTTCAGTTGGGAGTTGATCCGGGCGATAGTGCCGCGGGTGCGGCGGAGTTCCAGTGCGATAGTCCGGGCGATAGAGCCGCGGGTGCGACGGAGTTCTGGGGCGAGTGTCTGAGCGAGAGTTCCGGGGCTAAAGAGTCTGCGCGTTAGTGTCGCGGGTGCGGCGGAGTTCCTGGGCGAGCGAGTTTCTCGGCGATAGTGCCGCGGGTGCGTTCCGAACGAAGCGTCGAGCGAATCCTCGGCGAAGGGAAGTGCGACTGCAGCGGCGGAGTGCGGCGACGGAGTCACGCGACGGAGGTCCACGAGGGGTGCTGCGGCGATAGTTGCGCCAGAGGTGCGGTTCAGTGAGGTGTGTGGTATGTAAGGACCGAGTGACTGGGGAATAAAAAATTTTAAGTGTAATTGATTATTAGGCATTTTTAGAAGATTATTTGTTAGTGATGTAAATAGTGGCAATCAATAAAACTGTGTAGTAAAATATTTAATTGGGCTTTCCATTTACGAACACAGTAATTTTCCCACAATGATTTATTATTTTTATTTTAATAAATCGTAACAGTATATCCCACAAACGGAGGAACATTTATCCTAGTAAAGCCGGTGAAACTATAACAGGTTCAAGAGTCAAGAGGATAGTGTTTGCCAGCTCACCAGGCCTTCGTCGTCCGTAGATTTAAGTGGTGAATCGATACTGATGTACAAATGACATAGTGCGTGACTCCGCGACTCGGATTCCTGCCTTATTTCTTGTAAGGGACATGGACCGCTGATCTCTAGTTCGTAGCCGAGTGACCATCTGTTCGTCTCGCAACGTGGATCTTGACCTCGGACAACCGATTCGTGCCGTTCCAACGCCTCTCTACTCCCCTGGCGTCCTTGGAGCCGTGAAAGTAACGTGTTTATTCGTTCGCCGGTTTCCCTACCGGTTTAAATGTAACCTATTCGTGCATCTCCAAGTTGGGACGGTGACATTGTTTGAAGGTCGACAAAGATATACTGCTTTCGCCAGCTGATTCTTCTTGAAAATTCATGCGATTGAGCTTCTTAACTCTTGTTTGTGTGTGTATGTATTTATATGTATGTATGTATACATATATATATAAAAGGACTATCTGTATTGCAGTACGTATTTCCTCATTGGCCCAAGTTAGTAAAAAAAGGTAATCAATTTGGCAGAAATTAAATCTAAGATTAATAATCAGTCAGATTTTCTTGGCGGTATATCTCTAATCATGCTGTTTGTGTAAATATTGATGTGGGTGGAATTACATGTATAGTATATCCCTTAAAACTAATACACTTTTCTGGCAGCTAACATTTATGGGAGTTTTTAGTTTGACAGGTGCAAATTCTTCCATCATTTGTGTTTAAAAAAAAAAAATAATGGTAAGTGGTTGACTAACTAGCTAGCCTGTTTTTTGTATATAAATTTAGTATTTTTTTATGACATAGTTTGTAATACGCTGGTGGGAGGAAACAAAAATCACGCCTTTACCGTTTCAAAATGAGAAACTTCAGATACAGAAATGATTCCGCTTTTGGTCTGTTGGGACAATTTTATTGGCAAAACTTCAAGGTGCGTTTTTTTTCCGATGTGCTCAGTTATTTTATCAAAATGGTCATTACGTCTTCACTGCAAGTGTTAACCGAAAGAGTCATACGTAACGACCACGAGCAAAGTCTGCTTCATTAAGATATATTTACTTCAACTCTGTAGCTTTCATAGTTCACGTGTTTTAAGCGGTGTCGAATCTTCAGCCGAAGTGACACGCAACCAGAGATTAGACATTCAAATTCGTGTCGGAAATTCTTGTCAAAAAAATTATTTCCGTATTTTGTGCTGACTCCCCTCTCAAAAAAAATCAATGCTATCCTTCGAGGTTGTACATTGGCTTCAGTACTTTAAAATAACTGTTATTGACTAAAACACCTCGTGCAGCTGTGAAGCAAATTGCATTTCTTGAAAAGGCGACGTGCTGCCCGTGGATGATATTGGCCGAGGGAGGGATGGGCGGCTGGAATTACATCTGGACGGAGAGTAGATACGCCCCAACTTCTCTCGGGCAAATCGATTCCCGTCCCGCGCCGGAACTGCAGGAACGCCCGTGTGAATGCGTGGCGCCGCGCGTTCCCACTCGAGAGTCGGCTTCTTCCTTTTGCCGTCCGGCGCGCGGCATTATTTTTTCGGTTGTTTGTCCCTCCAGGTTTCCGAAGCTCGCGCGGTGCCTTGTTCTGTTCTGTTGGCGGCACTGACTGATGCTAGGGTTCGATGCGTGCTCGTGGGAAATTGACAAGTTTGGTTAGCGTACGTTAGGTGTAGTTTTATATATCGTGTTACGTAACAATTTTTTTTTTTGTTGGCTGAGAATTTATAATTTATTATATCGTCTCTCTTTTTTCATTATTGGAAATATGCGCGTGTTTTGTTTAAAGATGCTCGTGGTTTTACTCATTACATTAAAACTAGCCACCCGTCCCGGCTTCGCATGCGGATGCGATCTACTAACGTGGCGTCATTTATATTAAATAAGTACTTATAAGTAGCTATCAGTTCTCGATAGTGTTAGGTGTTTTAAAAAAATTTCCCATATTTAAATAATTATTTTTGTAAACAATGTTTACAGTATTTTTTTATCATAAGGCAACACAAACCGATTTTGTTTAGAATTCACGCGCGACAAAGTTGAAATATATCAATCCGGACGATACAGATAAACTGAAAAAAATAATTAGGTAGGTACCTATTAAATTATATCGCGCTAATAAGCACGGTTTGTTGGATCGAATATGATAACGGTATAAAGGTCAGTTTTAACCTAAATTAAATGCCTAAGGTAAATAACATTTAATGTGGGTCAAAATAGCTTCGCAAATAACTGATTTTTTAAAACCAATTTTGAAATATAAAAAATTGTTACTGTGGGTCATCCTTAGAAGATAGACTATCGCGGGCTTTCTTGTATGTCTTTTAAAAACCTACAACTCTGTTGTACATTATTTCATGTATCATTCATGTATAAGTCAGCATAAATGATCACAAATTGTTAATATGGTCACATGGTCATGCTGATGGAGTTAACACACGTGAATGTTATTGTTTTATCCATATGTGGTGACTTATATCTCACTTATATGTATTTCAGGCTCTTAGCATGTATTTTTCTAAATCTTAAACATGGTTTGTTATAATTTTTAGCTTTTTTGCTGCACAAATTCATAGCACACAGTAGATGTATTTCAGAAGAAATATTTGGTCACGTTCCATAAAAATCACTATGCATATTTTACTTGCCTATTTTATAGACTTCTAAACTTAATGAACTTAATTGTGTCATTATGTCGTACACAAGCTCATGAATACGCTATTATTGCATCAAAGAGAGGTAACAACTAAGGGGTTTAGTTACAATAGCGGCAAAGTTTATTATTTTGCACAACCTTACAACATAAATGCCTTGATTTTCGTAATAACAATAGTAACTATTATAAAACACTATATCAATAAAATGCGCGCAACTTAAGTTTCCGTGTAATAGAGCGCGATTTTCTAAACTAAACTATTCAATCAAAGCAGTTTGGTCTCAACAACGAATTTTAGTAGTTTTTGCAGTAAAATCGTGGTATGTTTGTGAGATTTCAGTTGTAGGTATTTTGGTTTGCTTGCTACCAGCTGCCCGCCCATTTAGTTGGTGCTTCCCGGCTTGCATCAGAACACGGTACGGGGCCGCATCGATCGAGCATATCGATCTGAGATATCGAGCGCTGATAATCGAGGCGGGTCGCGCACAAAGAGAGCGCTCGACCGCGCCATCCTGGCAGCTACAGATTCAAGCCGCTGGACCACGCGAATTCCAAACACTGGTGTTTCGGGATGGTTTTTGTGGTGTTTTTGAAGGGCGGTTAAAAAATTTTTTTGGAACAAGTTTCTTGCTTTTCACTGAGGGTTGTATATGTAGTTCCCAAATAAACATTTTTTTTTCTAGTATTGATAGTTGCCGTACAAGAAGTTGTCGCAAATTTCCTAGGAACAGGTAAATAAAACCTTATTTTGTGGTATTCATTTGTAACTGAAGTCTGCTATACTTTTATATTTTTAATGCTTCGTCCACCATGTAAACATTTAATCACTTATTGTTGACTACAGAAAAAAATCTATTTTTATGAAATACTTTTGCTGAAAATATTCTGCAAGCCGCTGTTTATAGTTCTTTTTAAACAGTGGCGCCAACCTTTGAGTGCGTAAAGGGAGGTAGGTGAGGAGATTAAAAAGTGCAAACTATCAATTTCATATAAAACAATAAAAACTTTTTTTTAGAAATAAAAACCACAAAATCAATCAATCTGGCTTAAATTTTCACTAACGTTTTCGCCAAAATACATTATTTTAATTTTTTTTATAACATCGAATGGAATTTAACTATTGAACAGCTAGATTGGGAACTGGCTGGAACTAACCACCGCATGCGTCACGGCAGAGGTGAAGGTTTGCGTTGACGAGGAGGCCTTCGAGACTGATGGAAGTCGGGATGCGAGCCTTCGTCGGTCCGGCGGCCTTGTGGTGGTCCTGTAGAGTGTGGCCGCCGCCTGGATAACCAACCAGCATTGTTGCACTATAGTGTGACGCGGCGGTTTCCCGACCCGTCGCCGGAGTCTGGCCCGGGCGCCATGATATTTTTAAATACTCACCTCTTTTTTTCCCCTCCCCGAAATCTCTTGTCACTCTTAGGGAAAACCCACCCCTCCTCCTCCTTTTTTTATTTAACCCTGCGACTTTTTATTTTATTATTTTTTTCACGGCGGCGTGTGTACGCGCGCCAGACGGTGCGTGATTTGTGTGCCGTGGTTTGGAAACACGGCGCGGGCAGCCGTATTCTGCGCCGTTTTTAAAATAGCCGCCTCCACGTTTCCAAAATAGCCTTTTCGAAGGCAGAAATATAACTACGCTACCGCGTTTTCCCTGCCTCTGGACGACAGGTTACCGTGTCACTTTTACGGGAAATAAAAAAAAAGGGGAGAGGGCAGGAGAGAAAGAGAGAGAAAAAGAAAAAAAAATAGAAAAAGAGAATAAAAAAGTTATAGATATCCGGGTTCAATTCCTCGCGGGATAAAACTCAGACATTTTTTTTGCCAATGGTTTTTCCTTCGTGTACTCCCCGTTTCCTCTACCAATAATTCATGCCGTCAATACTCCAACCTCATCTCATCAACCCTCATCTTCTACAACGACCTTGATTTTGTTTGACGACACGTTAAAACTCTTTCATTGTATTCAATGGACGAATACAATGAAAGAGTTTGAACGTGTTAGTCATTGTGCACAGTACTTTATGACTATGAAAAAAAATATAATTGATTTATAATTTTATATACTATAATAAAATATAAACAAAAATAATTTTACATACATTTAAAAAAAAATTATTAGGAAATGGTAATGTATGACCGAAAAGGTTAACTCCATATATAATTTTTTTTACGGAAAAAATTTTAAATTTTAAATCTTGCAAAACATAATAGTTTTGAAGGTATCACGGAGAGGAAATATCTGTTGGATGCTGGAATTTGTTCCTTGCACGACTTATGAACCCTAGAACTTACATGCTGAAGTGAATATCCATTTCTTCCGTGGGTTGCTTCCCGTGTGATCTCAGTCGCCTCTGGAACAGGTATAGAGTTTTTCGTCGACAGTGTTTGCACGTCGCGCAGCTGTGGACCCCTGACGTAATAGTGGGCTCTGGACCATTTACTCTTAGATACGCTAATAAATATTTTCACCCTAAATTTACGAATGACGCGGGTTAAAAAATTATCCATGGATCTTCTTAAATTTACGTTACTGAGTTAACGTATTTTCAACATGAATCAACAATAATCATATACTAACAAAACATTAAGAATCTTGTTGAATATACAGACATAACTTTTTTTTGTCGATGCAGCACCCAGGTATCTGTTCTTAACCCCCCCTTTTTTTTCCCGACCATTCCCACACACACACACACACACACACACACAAACACACTTTTTTTTTTCCATCGCCGCAGAGAACCGCTGCCTTGCAATGCATTGTCTCGCGCCGCGTTCCAGCAGTTAGTTGTGTTCGTTTGTGCAGCGAGTTCAGGAGAGTTCAGAGTTGTTTAAACCAGCTACGTGGATGGTTGTACCGGACCGATGTAGTTGCACAGAGGTGAATGTTCTGTCGCCGAGAGACCAGCGGGAGCAGAGTCCGGCAGACCGCGAGCCTCGCCTCGTCAGGCGCCGGGCGGCGGGTACTCGCGGCCGAGGTCCTGTGTTCGAGTCCCTGCCGGAGCAGCGGCACCCAGCGACCCGTCCATGCGCGGGGCAGAACAGCGCCGAGAGAATAGACGGCATTACTTTAACGCCAAGCGCCAGAATCACGAACTCTCAGTCCAGTCCAAACCCGAACCCCTGCCCTCCCAAAAATCAACTCCTACCCGATCGCTTTCCTTCCAGTGGAAGCACTGGCGGTGTCAGCTAACGAAGAATGGTCCCGTTACAAACAATACCATTACAGTTGGTGCCATTGCAGCATATTTATTTGTAGATATTTGCTTGGTCGTTGAAAATTTACTTTGACGAATATTAGATGCAATTTTTCAATGATGTTAATGTGTGTAAAAAAAAAACTACGTTGTAGTCTATGTGTATTTAATATATGCATCCAATTGGCAATTTAACACTTTAGGTATTGTAATTTAAAATGAACATTCGTGTTTTTTTTTTCAACCTATGCCATTAATAAACATTTGTATATTTAATTTTACGCATTCTTTTTATAGCGAATGTTTGGGGAATATTCAGGACACAAAAGTGCTTTTCTGAAAGCCGCGCTTGCTGTTATCGTACGTCGTGTGTACGTTAAAAGTGCAGGAAAAAAAAAATCGCACTTCACACATATATAGCGGACAGCTTACAACCGTATTTCCATAGGGAAACGGGCGACTGACGTCACACTCTGAAGAGGGGGAGGAAATAGGGAAACCTGCAGCTGTTGCTATGCAACAAGAGGGTCCGAAGGGCCGAGGGAAAAAGGAGGAGGGGGTTGCTACCCTCACGAGAGGCAGGCGAAGAGAATAAAAACAAAAAAGCTTTCACCTGCCTGAAAACATATTTTTCAGTCCTTCGATAAATATTGAGGTAGAGATTTTGCTCTTTTTTTTCTTTTTCGCCCAGACAAAAACCAGCAATGTGCATGGTGAAAATGTTCAAAATACCGATTCACCTGTGTGCTGTGTATTTTAATTCATTCTCTAAGCTGCTATTTTAGTACGCGAGAATGGAAAATAAGCTAATCATTTATTTTCTTCTGTTCGCAGTCGATTATAATATGTGCTCGCTGACAAAAACAACGGGCGCAGTTCATCAACTACTCGTGATGCTCAGTTGGCTGTCTTGTTGCCCGAGCATGGGACGAAACTCGGGTGTGATATCGTATCTTCGTGTCCGCTCGGTCCTCTCTTGTTTAATGGCAAGGCAAAAATAACATATACATGAACGAACTTCTTAAGTTACATAATTTTTTTATTTAGTATTTGTTAAATTTCTTTTGAATAATTCAACGGATCATAAACTGAACAATTAGTCTCATTCACATGAATAAAAATATTCACACTTTATTATAAAGGTTTAAATGACGATTGCCTCTATTACCCACACCTATCCTCTAGAATAACTAATAATGTGTGAGCAGTATGTCAGTCCGGAGATCACGACAATAGTCCTGAGCCCTTATTTAACAGTTCTGTGATTCTGAGTAGAACCCATTACGCATCAAAATTCTGAATTAATTTTGTTAGTGAGGTATCATGTTTATCATGAATACTTTTTAAAACAGTAACGTGATATCGCGCCTTTTGTGAATCAAACGAAAATCCTTCATGTTAGTGAACATTAAAAACGTTCACGTTAAATTAATCACCGCGAGAACTCAGAGTACCTACCTCAATTTAAAATAGTCCGCTTACGTGCATATTGGACCGTATAAAATAACATAAGAAGTAATGTAATTCATTAAAGTTTTGCAAGTGTGGTTGAGCAGGTTAAATAGTTAAAATTACGAACAAAAAATAATAGTGTATTCTATCATTCCAAAGAATTTTATTGAAGCGAACCCCCGCATGGCATACATTGGTGGAAACAGATTTCTAATCAGCTCACCCGGGTTTTTCATAAGCTCACCTCGCCTCCTAACATTGTTTTCCACCATCCGGTAATCGCATTACCGCTTCGAGCTCTATACACATCCATTCAGATTAAACTCGTATGTCCTTGAAAACTTTTCGCTCTAACCTCCCATCCGTTTTTTGTTATTTAAGCGGAAAATCGCGTGATTTCTCACGCCTGTGATTATCAAAGGCACGCGAAGCTTATGCGTGGGCTCGTCGACGTATTTTTTTAAAATTACTTGGTTTTCGTAGTCGGAAACCTCAACCTCGACAGCCCACTGGGAGCAGCGGTTACAGAGCGGTTTCGAAACCAAATTAAACTTTACCACATTACTCAAAACCCCTCACGTAATTATTGCCTTGCTTTCCCATCAACGGTATGTCCAAAAAGTAAAGATGTTTTAGTAAACAAATATAAAGTTGATGAAGTCTGTGCGACTGTGTTTTCGTACCATGTGCGTCTCTGCCTGAGGATGGGAGCAGATAGCAGTTCCTGAAACGTCGCTTTTTTCTGTTTTAGAAAACTGTTGTGTTTGTTTCGTCTTTTCGTTTTGTCGTTTTTTGTCTCGTTTTGACTGCTGTGCTGAATTTTTTTTTGGGTTCAATATTTTTGTGCTGTCATCATTTGTGGGGTTTTTTTCGTTCTGTTCTGTTTTTGGAAAACTATTATGTTTGTTTCGTCTTTTCGTTTTGCTGTGTTTTTGTCTCGTTTCAACTGTTGTGCCAAATTTTTTGGGTTCGGTATTTTTGTGCTGTCATCATTTGTGGGTTTTTTTTCGTTCTGTTAGTCCATTTTTCTTTGTTTTTCTTTGTTTGTTGACCCTGTTCCTGTTGTGGAGTATTGTGTGGTGTTTATATCCTGACAACAGCAATTTTTTGCTTAATTTGTGTTTTTGTCATTTGTGTTTTTTTGTAGTTTTCTTCTACAGACGTACATGTGCTTAGCAATGGCGTATGTCCAAAAGCTTACATCAAGTCATGCACTCCCATTGCACAAATCTTTCAAAGATAATATTGATTTTCATAGCAGGATATTGAAATTATTGAATACTGTAGTTCTTCAACACGCTATATTGGATATATATTTCATAAGCAGCCAATATCTACTCAAATTCGCTTTAATAGTAAAGTCATGTAATAAATAAAAAATTGAGCCACATCCAGAGACACTTCTGAGATAAAACAATATTTATCGATTTTATTTTAACTGCAGCCAATATCTATTCAAAATCTACTTTAATAGTAAATTGATGTAATAACTATCAAGATTTTTACAATGTTATATAATTTTTTTCATACGTCGATAAAGAAGTCTCACTTTAAATTATAAATAAACTAAACTAAAAAGTAAAAAATAAATAATAGTTTAAAAAAACTAAAAAACACGCTTTATATAGAAAACCAAACTAAAAAATAGAAAATAAATTTGAATAAATTTGAATTAAGAATAGTGTAAAAAAATTTAATAAATATAAATTAATAATAGTGTATATATAAGAAAAAAATGAATTTTATTTTAAAAAAAAAGTGTGGGTAGCATGGTGTCAATAGTTATAAATATTTTATTGACATAATTGAGTAGAAGGATTATCATTTCGATAATATCTTAAAAAGCAACCCACGCTTTTTTAAAAATAAAATACATTTTTTTCTTATACACTATTATTAATTTATATTTATTAATATTTTTTACACTATTCTTAATTCAAATTTATTCAAATTTATTTTCTATTTTTTTTGTTTGGTTTTCTATATAAAGCGTGTTTTTTAGTTTTTTTAAAACTATTATTTATTTAATTGCAAATTTTGTTTTACACGCCATTTCCTCTAAATAGTGTCGAGTTACGTAAAGAGTTATTCTATACTTGTTAAGGGGTTTAAAGTACCTCATTCAAACGACAATAATAGCCTCTTAACTGACGATCCACAATGTTTAAAAATGATGATACGAACTAAACTCCTGGAAAGGGGGGGGGGGGGGAGGGGCTTGTCTTAAAAAGTAGTTGCAACTTACTGGATCACACGCAGCGGACGTTCACCCAGTGTGCCACGCAGTATCTCGTATGCCACTGTTGCACACGAATGAGGTCAGTGGCGGATACAGGAAATTTTCGAGGTTGGGGAAGGGGATTTCGAAAGAAAAAAAACTTAGTTTTGACATTTTTTTTTCAAAAAAACTTTCATTCCTACTGACACTAACACAATGGACATATCGGCCTACAGTAGTAGCCGCAGGCGACGTGGCTTCTCACACAGTAACATACTGTCTTCAATGATATTGTGCAAATTTGATCATAACTTCTTTGTTGGGAGGGAGGGGGGGAGGGGGGTAGGTTCATCTCAAAAATTTTCGTTTTTTGTTATTTTCAGGAAGGTTGTAGGTTTTTTTAATCGTATAGGCAATGGTAACTAAAATGAAGGGTAGTTGGGTTAGGTTAGCGAAATAAAAAAAAAAAATTAAGAGCTTTTTATTTTGACCGTGAAGTTGCACGAGCGAGCAGCGGTACTTCGGATATGTTCGGGACCGATCCGGGGTCAGTGAATCGTAGGCTTCCCGTGTCATGGAAAGCACTGAACACGAGGAATGAAATATCGTCTCGCCACGCCACTGTAGCCGTTACATCAGCCTGCCGCGTAAAATATACGGATGGCCTCCCGAAATCATATTCCGTTCCATATTGCTCTTTTGAAACAGGACTATATATTATTTTTTTTTTAATTTTCGTTATAAACCTTTCAGTGTTCCTTAATATATTCTTTTATTGCCGTTGTATTATTTGTCTGAAAAGGAAGAAAAAAAAAGGATTGGGAGTGAGACTGCTGAGAAAAATAGACGTAATTATTGTTATGAAACATTGGTAGGAATGGAGTTTTTTTTTTTAAGTGACGCATAAATTGTTATTTTAATGTTCGGTGGTGCACCAATGGAATGTTTATGTATGGATCATTACCTCAGCATTTATGGCTTCAGTCCGAGCCGGCGGGCTGCGATGGCAAAAGGCGCGTATTCACGATGTGCCACGAGTTTTATTATTCTCCGCGGTCAGTTCAGTAAATTAGAGTGGGTATGTTTGTTTTGCAGGATTCCACGTCACGCGATCGGGCACGGAGGCTTCAGGCGGCGGCAGCGCCATTGTTAAAATTTTGGAACCCGAACCGCCCGGGTAGGTCGAGCGACGCGATAACTCACAAGCTTGGAGTCACGTCTTCACTCTGGGTTCGAACCCGCGACCCTCGCCAGGCGAGCATGACGCGTCAGTGAACACGAGCACAGAAAAGTCTGTGTCACGCAGGGGCGTAGCTCCAGGGCCGGCCCCGTCTAATTCCTAACGCACTATGTAGTAATACAGAGTGTCCAGAAAATAATGCCCCGGTTTCAACGGTATATTATAACAGTTTGATTTAGACTATCCAAAACAGATTGTAATCAAATTGAAGGTAAACTAACCTAGCTTTTTTTTTACAAATGTCCAATATATGTACCACGGCACACATCCAACCTAGTCCGATTCTCCCCACACTTTGGTTAACACGTCCGGAGTATATTGGAAGCAATAACCTCTTCAATTCTGTGTCTCAACTCTGGAAAATCATTAGGTAGCGGCGGAACGTAGACATGATCCTTTATCAAGCTTCAAAAGGAAAAAAAATCGCATGGCTTTAATGTCATCTCGACCATTACGATCAATCCAACGGTCAGGGACTTCGACGTTCAACCACTCTCGTGCAAAGAGATTCCAATGGGAAGGGCTGAAATTACAGTTTCACTCTTGAGCAAATAGCAGAACACAAAAGGCTTTACTCTCAGGAGTCGCAATTTTGCGCATGTGGCGCTGCAAACGAGACACCAACAAAGCAGTAGTCATGCTTGCGCTTATCTACTGTTTGAGCTTCTCTTTAATTGTGACCTGGAACCAAAACTCGACAATGCTCACAGTTGATAATATTAAAATTTATAACTGGGACATTCTTTTATTGGCATACTTTTTACTAACGCACTAGTAATATAAAATGGTTGCAATTTAACTTTATAATAGTATTTGTTACGTAACTTAATGTAATCAAGAAAATTAGTAACTCTAAACTGATCGTTAAATTAAAATTTATTTTTACATTTTAAACTTAAAAATAATTGAGAAAAACCATCGTTGATTTTCGAGATCCTGATTGACAAAATTGTTAAACATAGTTCCGTTTTCAAAGTTTCTGCCTTTTCTCTGGGGGTTAAGGTAGGACCCCTCTCCAAAATATAAGAGACCCGCAAACATAAACGGCCTAGGCCCCGCAAATTCTCGGGCCACCACTGAGTCACGTGACTGGTCTCAAATTATACAGTGTTCAAAAGTAGAACCCTGTCGTACCCATTTCCCAACGGTCACTCGCAAATCAACACATGATGTCCTTTTACGATAACTAAAAATCACATGTAATTGTGTACTGACACTATTATAACATAATAACAATGGCGGAAGGATACGTATATAATTGGTGCTACTTTTGAAAACTGTCAAATTTCAAACAAGTTACGTGATGATGTACAGCGACTATATTGGATTTTAGATAGGGTCTGTGTACACATATTAAAAGTCTTATTTTTAACCAATGTGGCGCTTTTGTATCTAGGATTTGTTTCTTTGAATATTTTAACTGTAAAATATTTTTAGTCTAGTTTGTAAGCCACTCTTAAAACCCCGCCCTTCCTTATCAGCCTACATGTATAATAGTGGAGACGTTAGCTAGCCGAATAAAAATTTTAAAATAAAAATGTATTAGAAGTGAGGCTCCCTGAAAGAGGAATAGCTTTTTTTTGACGTGACAACGTCTAATAAATCGATTAACGCCGGCTGCACGCACGAAAAAGTATCCCGTTACGCACATTGTTCCGTTACGCTGTGTCCCGTTATGCTCATTGTAAGCTTGCGCCGCACCGACAGAAGTGAAAACTTAAAAATTTGTTTATAAATGTGTTTTTACGTCAAATGTACGTAAGATAATGAATCTGATTACTAGTATAATTTAAAGTATTTATTCTTTTATTATTAAAAAAAGTAGCATCTGTCGGCGAGTGCAGTAATAATAGGTTATGTTACAATTGACTAAAAAATTATGGTGATTCATATAGTTGATGATAGATATTTGATTATGATAATAGTTTATTTATATGAAAACTTGTTCATAATTATATTTAAACTTTATAGCTAAACGCCAGTTTTTAAAATTAATTACAAATCATCTACATGTGAACTGTTTCGTCGACTGTTTATAAAGTGAAGTGAAAAGTTAATGTGGTTTTCATTGCTTATTACATCAACAATTTCAGCAATAAAGGTTAATTATTCTTGCATTCTAAAAATCTGATTACTAGTATAATTTCAAGTATTTATTATTTTATTATTAAAATTAAAATGATTCAATTTTATTCATAAAAGTATGCAATCATTTCATAAATGTTTTGTTATTACGTTGTCACGTTAAACTATCGTCCGTTAACCGACTTTACAGACAACCAATTTTTTAATGTTGCTTTTAAATGTTGTTTGTGATTCCCCTCATGTGAAAATGGAATACGTTGACTGAAGATAGTGTGTGTTTGATTTAAACAAAGAATAATTAGAACATTTCTAACTACTAAGAGGGTTTTTTTTTTTTAATGTGTCTCCAGTTATCTGTAGTTTAAAGATCATCCAGGGAACCCTTTTCCAAAAACTTCGCCATGGGCAGTGTCATGAGTGAATGAAAAACTGGGGTTAAATAAATAAAATAAGGGTTGTAAAAAAAAGAGGGGATGGGAGTGAGAAAGGGAGCAAGTGTTTTTCCCTTGTCTGTTGCCATATGGTTGATATGGAAAAAAAAAATAATCTTCAGCCTACAACTTTTCTTTTTTCTTCGGGAGATAGGCATTATGACGGGAGTAGCTGCGGGAACTGTATAAGGGTTGGTGAGGCGGGCAGGGGTGGGAAGAGAAGGCAACAACATGTGTGTTTTACGGGCAGCACATCTGTTGTGTTTCATCTCCCTTCTGTATTCGCCCCTTCGTGATGACGCAGTTCTGTGACTAATAGAAGTCCCGCGAGGCTTTACAGTTTTGGAGCACAGCAGGGCCCAGGCGAATCTTTGCCACCGTTGTAGTTCCAAGCACCGCGAATTTAGCTGAGAACTGTAACCATCTTCACCGCGCTTGCCTTTCAGGATCTTTCACACTGCTGCCGACAGGCTGCGTGCGCGGAAATCAGGCAGGGATTACACTAGGCGCAATATAACTCCGAGCTTGAGCTACGTCACACATGAGGAGTGTTGACTGCAACACGTGTGGGGGGGTCGGGTGGATGAGGAGGGGGTATAAGCAGATACGGCGACCTTGCACAGCAGGTAGAGAAAAGCAGAAAACATTGACCACTTACCACTGACGTTCCAAGCACTACCTCAGTTCTTCAACGCCACTGACTGTTCCATCCGAAGAGTCTGATGTGTAAACGTCACTGCTGTCACTGTTTGCATCACCTAACTGAACAATCGCTTTATCAATTTCAATGTCAAAACGCACATCCTTATCCCAGTATTTGTTCTCGAGTGTCTTGACGTGATTGCAAATCGGAATCCAATCTTCTGGAACCATTCGGTTAAATATTTCCTCGCAAAGTTTTTTTACATTTGCCAAATTGCAAGTAACATTTTTTGAAGCGACTTCTCCTTTAACTTTAGCCCATATTCTTTCTATCGGATTCAAATCCGGATGATAAGGGGGCAGACGAAGTAATGTGTGGCCACTATTTACCAATAGTCTGTCTGCCGAGTACTGCACTAGCGAAGGTTTGTGCTTCTTTATGAGGTTATACAAGTTTGGTTTGAGCATGTCGCTAGTAAAGGAAATATTCTCCTTACTTAACCACTGCTGCATTTCCAATTTTGTCGAGCTGGAGGTAGGCGTTTTATTTATTTTTACATTGTGATAGGGAGCATTATCTATCATTTGATTTTGTATTAATTGTTCGGTGAGCCATTTTTCATATTGTTTGTACAGTCGTGCGAGACACACCCGTCGCATTAGCTGTTCTCAGCTGTGCTTTCTCTAGTGAAATGGAGGGTTCCTGCAATCGCGCTTCATTTTCCATAAACTGCAGAACGTTATAGACGATTTCCCGCGCCTGCGAGTGCAGTTTTTTACTCTTAACTTTTGACAACACTGGAGGCATTTTATGTATAAAGTTGTACTTTACTGAAGTACTGCACTACATATGTAACACTGGCTCTGAACAAAAGTGATACACTACATGCATACAAACCTCAGATCCAAACTGTAAACGAAAACGTTTAGTAAGTTCCAACGTATTCGTCGGATTTCACCGAAGGACTAAGTTTTCACTCTGTGCAGTAGCGTGTAGCCCCTGTTATCAAGTTACGCATTATCTCTCACTGCCGCGCCACGTCTGCCTTCTCCAGTGTCGGGACTCACACACACACAACGATTTTCTAACCGTCACCCAGGCTCGGAGTTATGTTGCGTCTAGTTTACAATAGACCTTCCCTACGTCATGCGTCCATCAATCGCATGACTTGCAGCCAGTTAGATGGCCAGAAAAATTCCGTCTGTCCGTCCGTCAAACGTTTGGTTAACTTCGTACTTTTAACGTACGAACGGGTGAAATTATAACCTCGCGAATGTGAGCTAGGTTTTTGCCTGTCCTATCTTAGTATATTAGAAGGTATCAAAATTTTCCAATCTACCATATTTTTTTTACTTACGTTTGAACACATTTGAAAAGCGTTTTTTTTTAAACAAAAAAATTATTTGAATCTCAGAAGTGTATTAAATACGCAAGATACTCTGTTAATATGAAAATAAATACTAGAGTGGGAAAATAAATAATTGTGTGTAACGAGTTATAGGTGCTTAGCTTACTTGATTGTTTAACTAATTGAATTACATAAAATAATATTTTTCCAAAATTTAAGTTTTCTAAACAGTTGTCAGCATTTAAATTATATATATAAATTTTAGGATTTTAAAACACAAAATAATATGCATTTTAAGAAATCGGAAAGGGTACCTTTCCAGTTTATTTTCTGCTGAGTCATTTTACAGAAAATCCTGAAAAGTGCCCGTTCCGAGGGGATACCTTTCCAGTGCATATTTGCATTAAAACCCAAACATTTTAAGAAATCGGAAAGGGTACTTTTCCAGTTTCTACCCAGCTACACTACCGCCACCATAAGTATGAAAGGTAGGTAGGTACCCTTTCCAAGGGGATTCAATTCTATCGTCCCGGCTTTCCCGTGCAGAGTAAGTGCGCCTCCTCACACGCAATTACAACTCGTTCTGCGGAGTGACAAATTCGTACGGAAAGAAAAATCTACCCCTTACCAGCGTTCCGGAACGGGCAAAGAAGTTTTTTTTTTTTTTTTTCCAACCCGTAGTGACACGGTTAATGACAGAGCGAAGGAAGAAGAATAAGAAAAGATTGGGAAAGGGGAAAGAGAGACTGGGTTATTTCAGGGCGTTGTTTTCGACTGCTGTAGCTTCTCCACACGCTCGCGGTGTCCCTACCCTTGCGTTGGTCTCTCAGTGTCGCCAACCTAGAATCGAGAAGGGGAAGATATGGAAACGGAAAGACGCCATCTTGGTTTCATCAGTTTATATGCCATAACAATTTTTTTATCGCTTAATATTGGAATTTGGCCTTCGTTAAGGCAGTGATCACACAGTTATAGAGGTTTACGAGGCTATAAAACAGTGTATATTGACTGTATTTTTTACAACTATATTCATTCCCAATAATAAATTCAATACTAAATGCCAAATACTTCACAGGGGAAACTACTATTTGTAGCATCCAGTCACTATTACCCTCAGGCACTCCATTAAGTTATGGACCATGCTTTATAGAAGCCAAATAGGTATCCAATAATAAACTATAAAACTATTTATGGCCTAAGAACGGTCGAAACTAAAATGGCGTTTTTAAGTTTACGTCTCCCCCCGAAAATAGTGGCAGATGATGACGAGCGTTGCTCAGTGGCACAGTAGCCATAACTTGCAGTAAGTACGTCCAGTAGCGGATCCAGAGGGGAGGCTAAGGGGCTCAAGCCCCCCCCAAAAAGCATCTGGGTCCACTATTGTTTTAGTGTTTGCCTTGATAAATCCTAGCCTCAGCTGGGTCAAGCCCCTCCCAAACCAAAATCCTGGATCCCCCACTGAGTACGTCCAAACGTCTACCATTTCCACATTAGTCGAACCGAACGCAGTGGCAATAAATATTTTGGTAAAAATATAAGGGAGGGGCGTAATTAAAGTGGTTTTGTAATAGTCCTAATACCAGACTACAAACTTACAATAGTATTCTGGCGTGGAAGGTCATTTGCCTTTTTGACATTAGTAATTGAAAAAAAAAGGCAGTAAGACAAACATTTGCAATTAGACTAACGATTTTTTTTGTATTGCCTAACTTACGTGCACAAACAATAATTAAAACACACAGTCTCCTTTTTTTTTTAGTATTTTATTTTCAAAGTAAAAATTCACACTCACACACATATATATGCCAACTTGAACATACTGTACGACTTTGAAAAAAATATATAAATTATGTTTCTAATACAAAAGACTGCAAAAACCTGTCTAAGATCCGGCTCCACCCGCCATTTGAGTTTTTTTTCTTCTCAAAACTTAAGGTCCCAACCTACCTGGGTACACATACATTGTGTAGAGATTCAGAAAAATAACCACGTGATTTGAAAACTGCTCACGATATGTGAGTGGTGCTTGTTTACGAAAGAATGCGCTGGGATCCGATGAGAGGGTCTGTTTCTGTATTTCGTTTTTAAACTGTATTGAAAGGAGGGTAAAAACGACTGCACTCGTGTTCCATGATGTTTAGGCATAAACGCCCACCCAGTGCAGATTCTTGAAAGCATCCAAGAGACTTGCGTTACAGCTTATCTTCATTTCTCTGCTATAATAATGTTTTGATTCCCGCTAAAATATCATTGTTGCTCCGTGCACGACATACGTCTGCGCGTCAGTTTAGAGCCTTGCGCTTAGAGGCGATATCGCGCTAGAAGCACCAGCGAGCGTCGTACTTATCATTCCGCCTCACCAACATAAATAACACCCCTGAAGAGGCGTGCCCCTTAAAAGTCAGAATTCAGGCAAATATTCATGATTAGGCTACTTTATTTTATTTCACAAACTCCCGCAAGGTAATTAATATAAGTCAATTTTCTGTTTGATCATAGTTCGGTAATGAATAAAATTGAACCAATGTATGTAGTCCTTTTTTTCGAACATGTTTTAGTAAAACTCTGGAAGAGAATAAAAGTAACCATCCACCATGACAGGCGTATGAAACCGAGATTCAAAATGGCAATTATTTGGGTTATCTAAATATTCTAAATGAATAAAATTAGGATTTAGTTATCCAAAAAAAGATTCTAAGTCACGCATGGTTTTTTTTTTCGGATTATTAACACAATAAAGTGTTTTATAATATAGGCCTATGCAATTTAGTTTATCCAGTTTCGTGCGTCACAAGTTGCCTTCGTCTTATTAATAGCCCCCCCCCCCCCCTCTTCGTCGCTCAACTGCGTGATTAGGGAAGAGAAAATTACGGAAGTCTGGTGACGGCCGCGGGGAAAAAAAAAAGATGACAGTTTTACAGAAAACCGAGTTAAAAAAAAGTGAGAGTAAGCTAGTGAGTGAAAATGTGGGAAACTGTGAGTGACACTTCATTTTTCACGCGACGCCTCATTTTTCACGCGACACTTCATTTTTCACGCGGAAATCGCACGCGCAGAATACGGATGTTCGGGGAGTGCGTTACCCGATGCTGAAGGCAGATATGGCGGCAGGGCTGTCGAATATTCGTGTACAAGTCGTGTCTACTTATTGACACTCACTCGTCACACACAAACACACTCACACACACGCGTTGTTACACAGACGACGCTCTCTCTATGCGCCATCAGTGGAAAAAAATACAATAAAAACGGTTATATAACGTCAAAGCAAAATGAGATTAATGCAGGACCATACGTCTCCAGGTTATGTTCAAGTATGCTTATTTAGGCGACGGAAAGAGTAGAGAACCGCCTGAAAACCGAACACAAAGGATGTAAACAACTTACTGTTTCATTGGGGCTTCTACAAATGCCTAATAGTTAACATTAGGCCATGACTAAAAATGTTTAAAACGAGGGTCATTTCTTTTGTTCATTACTTTATGATACCCTGATACATAAAAACCAACTTGAAAATGAATAATTTAATAATAATCTGTGGTATCGCAAAATATACTAAACCAGGCGGGATTATGGTATACAATGCAGTGGGAAAGATATCTTCAATATTGTGTTTTATACTTGAATAAGTAGCTTTCAGAGTGCTTTCAGTTGAAGGTTTTCTGCCGGTTTCATCCTCTGAGCGTTCAGAATTCTAATAACACTCCTTACCTCAAATTCGGCAGGATTTTCAATCACGCAGCTCAATTTGATCACCCCAACTCCACAAGCGGGACTTCTTGCGACCTCCTTCCAAATCGTCGTGAGCTCGGCTGTTACAGAAGCCAGTTGACCCTGAAAAGAGAAAGAGGAGTGAGCAGCGCGGCGGAAATGCGCGAGCGGTTTTTTGTTTGAATGCAGCGATCACCTGGCTTGATGAACTGGCGGCTAAAGAGTCTGACATGGGAATTATGAAGCTCGTGGAAATACTACAAATTGTTCAATGCAGGCGGTGATTATGTAGAGAAGTGAAGAAAACATCCGATTGTTTTTTTTCTTCAATATTTTTTTTAATTTTTTTTAATGATCTTTATTTTCTGGATGACCCTAGTATAAAAATAACAATAGCAATAGTCACATTTTAAACTTTCAATAAATTAAAAAAAAAATACGTTATATATTATTTTTTACAATTAGTACCATTATTTGTATACCGCTTCTACGGACATGAAATGTTTGTCCTTAATAATACGTAATACTTAAGAGACCTGAAAAACTGAGTTATTTTGTGGTGTGCTCGTTGGACAATCAAGTAGCTGTCCTATGTTCATTTGCTGTGGGCACATTTCACCTTATCTCGCGGTTGCTCATGATTCTGCAAGGTGTTTATATATGAGTTAAGACATCGGTTTATAGTATTTCAGGGCGTATATAGTATGGTAACCCTTTGGTTTGATGGCAAGGGCCGTTCAAAAGTAAAACTATTTGTATTTTAGTCTTTTAGACTAATAATAGCTCGAATTTTGCAGGTAACGGGATTTGACGAGCCAAAGGCAAGCGACGACAGAACACGTTCTCAGAAACTCATCCTCCCTGCTTCTCCTTGTAGGGATAAAAGTCATCACGCATTAGTCCGTTAAATAGGAGGCAGCGTCTTTTTCGAGTCATTTGATTGTGTCTTTTTTTTGTTTGGGGGGGGGGGGGGGGGTAGTCTAATTACTTTAAGGATTGATTTTTGTTCTTGTTTTCTTATTAAATAAAGTGACAGACATTTTGAGGTTACAGCTCGTAATTGCCAACCTTCCCTCTCTTATAAGCATTCTTAGTCTCCAGTTCTAAATTATTCTCATGATTTATCTTGGGATGTATGATTTGTATATTTAAAGACTATTGAGTTTTTTTAATGTGAGAATAATTATTTCACTTCTTCTGCTCAGTCTTCTGGCTGTTTGTATTCATGAGTGAGAATTCAAATGACTGCATTTTATTTGTTTATTTTCGTCTTTATTGGTGGTGAAGTTACTTTTTACATGCTTTTTACATGCTTTATATTAGCTTCACCTGTATGTTTGTCTGTCCGTCTGTAACTCTGTCTGTCCGTCTGTAACTCTTTCGACTAAGAGTGAGTGACTCATCACTGTAAAATGTCCCACTCATTTCATTACGTACGTTAGCCGAGCGGTCTATGGCGCGCGACTTCTGTAACGTCAGTTTTCGGATTCAGCGATCGTGGGTTCTACTCCCGGCCACGCCGAAAAAAAAAAGTTTTTTTTTTTTCCCCGGTAAATTCTAATATTATATCCATACATCTAACTGCAAATGATTCGTAGAGACTTTACCATTTCTTTGTGACGTTGCAACTCCAAATAGTTATCTCAGATGGTAATAGGTAGTGTCGGTAACTCATATCCCTATGATAATTATACATAAATATAGTTTAAAAAACTAAAAAAACATGCTTTTAAAGAATATCAAACTAAAAAGTTAAAAATAAATATAGTTTAAAAAACTAAAAACATGCTTTTAAAGAATATCAAACTAAAAAGTTAAAAATAAATATAGTTTAAAAAACTAAAGAAACATGCTTTTAAAGATTATCAAACTAAAAAGTAAAGAATAATTTTAAAATTTAATTTATGACAATAGTATATAAGCAATACTAGTATAAATGAGAAAAAAGCATGGGGCGCTTAATATACAAAAAATATGGCACAAAGCGCCTCAAGCTTTTTTCTCATTTATACTAGTATTGCTTATATACTATTGTCATAAATTAAATTTTAAAATTATTCTTTACTTTTTAGTTTGATAATCTTTAAAAGCATGTTTCTTTAGTTTTTTAAACTATATTTATCTTACACTTAAACACATTTTCTGCTATTACATCATACAATTATTTTTTTTTAAAAAGAAGCATAAATTAAACATAATAGATGATAAAATAGTTAATAAGATAGAAAGCAGAATTAAGCTGTAACTTAATGTTCAAAGACAAGGGGTAGCAATTACAAAATTTAACCAAAAAAGCAAATTTGTAGGTGACTAAATAAAAATTAAGCATAGGCATACACGTGCTGGAAAGTAATTTAACACTTGTAAAATACACATTGCTAAAACAAGATAATAATATCTAAGTAGTATTACATTAAAATCCAGTCACTCACACGTTCACACACAGATTCAAAAAGTACGTAAGTCGCGGTGTAATGTAGACGTATTTTCAACGTCAAACACACAGCTGCATAGCGTACCTAGTTCGTTATTTAATTTTCTTACCATGATTGGCATTTTCCAGATACATTTATTTCGATATCTCTTTTGCATTCGTTGTTTCGTCACAAATTTCGTCGCCAGATATGAACTAAACGCGGTGTGCTGTGAAAGGTCACCTGTGACATTTTCCCACCATTATATAACACTTAGTAGATATCTGGTGGGAAAATTTGAGACAAAACATAACGCAAGTGAAATATCGTGATATTATTTATCATATTTATTTATATATTTACCTTATAAATTCAAGCGCTCGAATAATAGTATTGACAAGAAAACGAAGTAACCACTATGAATGCGAGACCGAGGTTGAACACATTTTGTCACTTTGAAATCGTCCGTTTGAAAATTAAAGTATTTGAATTAAAAGTAAACTGTTTTAAAAGTAACTTATAATGTTTATTTAAAAAAAAAAATCTTTCCCAAATCGATCAAGAATAAAAAAAATATTCTTAGAGGAGAGGAAATTTTTTTACTAATGTACACAAAAAACAACGGCGGTAAAATTGAATTAAAAACGCTTAGTAAAGGTACCGTTTCGCTTTGATAACGTCTTGTGGCACACGACTGAACTCGACTAAAAACAGCTTGGACCAAAAAAAAAAAAAAACATAACCAGCTATTTCTCACTCGCCGCATACTTTGGATTCAAAAGAAGTGCGCTGTTCAGCTACCATTAATAGATACATATATGTAGTAGGGCTTTAATAGATCAGATTATATTTTAACCTTCACTTCAAACAAGGCACTTCTGTGCGCTGGTATGTGCATTCTTGGGGTCGGAGTACTCTGTTTCTTGCTTAGATAATGGTTGTTAATCAAAAGGTTTTTTTTTTTTTTTTTTTTAAGTTTTATTTTACGCTCCTCATTAATGCTGACGTAATAAAACGGCCGCTGAGAGAATTAAATCGGCGATGGGAGAAGGGCGAGCATGAGAACGGCCATAATTTTTTATCCCCCACTCTCTCCTTCTCCACCCCCCCCCCCCCCCCCCATCCTGAAACGTTTTCGGCGATAAGTCTCCAGATAAAGAGCGCGATAAAATATTGGGATGGGTTGACGAAGCTACGTCTGAAAAGGGGGGGGCAGGAAGTGTGCGTGAATAGATTAGTTTTGGAGGAGGGGGGTGGTAGGGTTTTGGTTGGAGGGGAAGGTGAGTCTACGACGGGAGGGGAATGATGTGTAATGGCGGGATGTGGGAGGGAGTAGGGAGGGGGAAGGGGAGAAGTGGGAGGCGCGCGCTCCGTCCCCCCCGGGAGCCGGGGATGCAGTCTAGTCGCTTTCGGACCGCGGAGAGGGCCAGTTCGTTCAGCGCTGGCGGGGTCGGCGCGCGGTCGTGATTGGTGGGGGTTTGAGTGGCGTCGTTGTGACCTGCGGGGGATGCTGGCGGCGGCGCCGAGGCGTCCATGTCGTGGCTGAGACGCTGCGCCGAGCCGCCCAGGCCGCCGGCCGACGATGAGGACGAGGGAATGGTGAGCGCGAGCAGGACCTTGCCATCTGCAGTGCATTTCCCGAGTTCTCCTGTCAGCAGGGCCGTAGTGTGGGATTGGGGAAATAAAAGAGGGGGAGGGGGTAATCGGTTGAGTTTCCAGAGATTTTTTTTAATTACTTGTGTGTACCCTTATAGGACGAAAATTAAAAATCTATTTTAAATAAGATTCATAGGTAATCTTACAAGTTATGCTGTTCGCACAGGCAAAAATTTATAGCTATGAGTTGCGGCCACATTAAAATTTACATTCTTTAGATATATATATATTTTTAAATTTAATCGCGGGATTTTGAGATGTCATACATTAAATAATATGGAGGGGGCAGGGGCGCAGATAAGATGGATCGGCAGGGTAGGCTCTCGGAAATTCGTAGGTTGGCTTGCGCGACGCGAGAGGTTTAGCGCGTGGGTTTTAACCTGACACAAGTCATCTCTTGGGTAGGATGCTTGAACAGTCCAGGTTTCGGCCTAAATGCATGCAACAAGCAGGAAAAAAAATACAGAAAGTTTATCATAAAACATGGGTTTACGTTTATCAACCCTGTTTCACAGTTACGATTTTTGCAAGCTCAAGTGGGGCCGCTCCGTGAGGGGCTTCGTAATTCCAGGGGGTATAAGGTCCCCCTGCCCCCCGCCCAACGATCTACGCCCATGTGGACGGATCCCGAAAAAAATATTTTCCCCGGGTCCTTAATTTCTCTTTCGTGCATGTCAGTCGAGGTGTTAATATACGGAACTACTTGTTCCCACGTGTTGTCTGTTGAAACCGGCGCGGCGTTATGAGCGAGTCTTTTGGGAATGAATGTTAGGAAGTGGATTCTGTAATTTTCAGATTAGGCATGTTCTACAATGATACGGACACGTAAATACGGATCCGGACCCGCAAGATATTTCGTTTCACTATTCTTCTGAAGCTTCTTCAGTGCACGGAACCGTAACAAACGACAACCAGTGAGATTAAACATCACGGTTACGAAAATTTATTTTAATTAAAAACAATTGGATTTACAAATTTAATTAAAATATACCACAACTTAATGAAAGAACACGAAACCCGCTCGTACTTAAAAAAAACAATGTTTCACGTTTTTAATATAAACAAACATGGCTACCACCGCGGCCAAACACTCAGGTTCCTATTCTTCGCACGCAGTAACGTAAATGTAAGAGCTGAGCATTGCCGAGCTAGTCCGCACGGGTCCGTACGTGCCATTGCAGACATGCACTCTGTTTCGTGAGATCCGTCTCTCCCTTTCTGTGGAACTGGCCTTAGCTGCAATACACTACAATTCCGTGCGTCATGTCGACGCCGACACGTGTGTGTTGTTGCTATGCCGGAGGTCTACATATCAAAAGGGGCGACAAAAATGGTGTCGAGACCGTAATGTCAAAATTTTAATTCCGTTAATATTTCTCTCTAGATGGCAATGTCAAGGCGGATAAAACCAAGGTTTATTTTTCATTTTTAGTATGGCATGTTAGATATAGTGGGCTTTAAATGAAAATTAATACTTCGTGATTATTTTCAGGTATTTTTTCCTCGTTAGTTAAATTGAAGCTTTTTTTACTACAGCGTAACGTATCGAATGCGATATATTTAAGCCATCGTATTCTGGTTCCAGTTAACGTATTTTTGTAAAGGTGTGTTGCTTTTGTACATTTAAAGGCGAAGTAAACTGTTTTTATATCAAACTTTGTTTAACGTAAGGTCGTCTCCTTTTCCTTGCCACTGTGGAACGGGCTATAGTGAGCCTTTTTTCCGTCCCAAGGAGTCAGCGCCTATCTGACTCTCTGTAGGATTTGGCAGGTTCCCAGAGCACCCTGGTGAGAAGTGGCATAAATAGGACGCCATTTTTCTCGCAGTTTCGAGTGTTAAGTCTGAAAAAGGGTGGGGGGGGGGGAAGTCTTTAATGATGCTACACTTCGAAGGGCTAAGAGACATTTCCATGGCGTGACCTGAGAAGTATAAAAGGGAGACCGACCCAATAGCTGCAGTGAAGTGAAGAGAGTGAGTGATCCCTAGGCGAGCGATAGCGGGCGACGATCGACTGGCTTCGAGTTCTATGATCGGAGCATAGCGGAGTGGAACAGTGTGTTGGGACCGAGGTGCTTGGTAAAAAGAACCACTGTCGAGCCGAGTTCCAGCAGTGAATGGTGGACCAAAGAAAGTTTAAATAATTTCTAGACAGGCATTTGAATTGTTACAATTGAACTAACAGTGTAAATATTCGCCAATAAATAAAACTGCAATTAATTAATCGAGCTATCCTTCCGGACACGTATATTTTTACACCAGTAAGTATCGGAGGTGTATGACGGTAAGATAACATCCAGTTGTCGCTTAGATTAGGTAAGAGGTAATGCAACATCTGCTGGCGGCGTCCTTGAAGCCGGACGCAGCAGGCTGCTAATAATTAAGCGGAACAGAAAACAGATGTTTTGGAGGGCGCGTCGCATCAGGAACAGTGCAGCGTGTCCTGGGCCCTATTTCATAAACGTTACAATTCTACAGGTGACAGGTGACAATGAATTGTCAGACATATTTACAATTCGACATATGTTCGTTTCATAAAATTTGACAAGTCTACACATATGTCACGACAAATATGTATAAATGTATGACAATTTGACATATAACTGTTTCATAAAAGTTTAAAGCTGACAGGTAAAAATGTGACATATGTGTCACATCTGACAGGTAATACTGCGTTATGAAACACAGATATGTAAATTGTATTTAACAATTTTACAAATTTGTAGAATTGTCAGAGTGGAAGTGACAGGTAAACCATTTAGTGTCACCTAATTATTGGTAATAACAACAGTGCAATAGTGTGTTAAAATATTGGGTTAATTTGATGTGAATGGACATAATGGACAGTAGTAGCAGCAGTAGCAGTAGCGGGAGTGATGAAGAAAGAGAAAGACGAGTTCAAAGAGTTTTTAGGCCACGGATTAACCTAACCTTCAATTTCAGTGACTTTGTCTTCAAAGAGAAATTCCGCGTTAGCAAGGTAACAGCTGAATACATTATAAATAGGTTAGGGCCACAGTTGCGGACAGAAACAAAAAGAAATCATGCACTTACTGTTCAAGAACAACTTTTGTGCGCATTGCATTGGCTGGGCACAGGAGCACAATATCATGTAAATGCAGATGCACATGGCTTATCAAAAGCCACTATCCACCGATGTGTAAAAAAGTTATGTCACTTACTGGTTCACACCTTTCTTGGAGAAGAGGTTCGCTGGCCAACTGAATCTGTCCAAGCAATTCCACAGCTTTTCATGAGTGTAGCAAACATTCCAAGGGTTGCTGGAGTTGTAGATGGGTCATTGATCAAGATAGATGCCCCACATGATAATGAAGTCTCATTTGTAGACAGGAATGGCAACCATTCAATCAATATAATGGTAGTGTGTGGACCTAACCTAGAATTTTTGTATGCCAGTGCTCGGTGGCCCGGTTCAGTACATGATGCACGAGTACTACGATGTTCATCGTTGTCACAACAGTGGGAAAATGGATGGAGACCATTTCCACATGCAATATTACTGGGAGACAGTGGATATGGATTAAAAAAGTGGCTTATTACACCAAATATCCCAGTACAAATACCTCGGACAAATGCTCTTACAAGTTTTCTTCGAGCCTTTAAATCTACAAGACGACTGGTGGAAAATGCACTTGGTATTTTAAAAGAGAAGTTCCCATGCCTTAATCATCTGAGAATGCAGCCAGTGTCAGCATGTAACATTATCTTGTCTTGTATAATTGTGCATAACATAGAGAAACGCCTAGGATCAGAGGTGTATGAACCATATGAAAACGATGAAAATGTAGAAGGCGAGGATGGGGAAGCTCATGAGGATGTTGACGCAGCTGATCCAGAGGCTATTGCAGTATTGCAAGAACTGATACATGTGTTTGAACATTAAGTGGTTTCTTTGTTTTTAGCCATATACATATCAATGAGTTTGCTTTGTATCATGCACTGACATTTCCATTATAATTAAATCAACAAATATTTATCCACTATTACAAAAACTGAAACGAATAATTAGGTACAAAATATACATAACTATTGAAAATTAACGTAAGTTTCTCTTGAAATGTCCGTTTAATTATTTTGGTTTCATTACACAAGATTATATACATCAGATGTTAATGTGTAGAACATATATATTAGTTATTTTCACATGTATTGTTAACAATGACAATAGCATCTTCAATTACACTGTTTGAAGCACTAAATTGCAACATTTCGGTGTTAACAGGAAATATTTTTGAATTAGTCAAATGAGCTGTAAATTCAGATGGCGGAAGGCCTGCTTCTTTCTCCATTTTCAGTAACTCTAGATCCATTTTATATGTTTCTCGTTTTGCTGTTTCGAGTTTCTGTACCAGTAATAACGTTTGCAGTTTAATTTTTTTTGTTCTTAACAATTCATATTCCTTCTTTGCAGAGTTTATGTTTCTTTTCCTTGTGTTGCCACCTGTGCTTGCAGATGGTGTTTAATGAGTACCGCTCAAATTGTCAGATGCATTTGAACACGTTGGTTCAGCAACACCATCTGCATTATTTACAATAACTTCTCCAGTCTGATTTCCTAAATCCTCGTGGTATGCGAATGTAATTGCAGCAATGTCAGTCCCAGAAGATTCAGGAGCCATTATTCCTTCAAGAACAGGTGATTCTTTTCCAATAATGTCCATGATAATATGATCTGCCTCGTCATAAATACATTTCTTCCCACCTGCACTTCCCGTCTTTGTTCTGTTATCTTTTTTCTCCTGGGCATGAAAAAGATTTAGGTTTTAGTAATTGAATTATAATATACATCCTATATCACTTAGGCGTGTTCCATTGCTAGCACAGGCAGATACAAAAGATCTAATTTTTTAATTTTTTATTTTTATTTCTTAAACCATATTAATTACACTACTGATGCCAAATATGAAGTGTCATACTATATTAGCGGCTACTTGTTGCAAACACATGAAGGTAATTGTTAATTCTACCTACTCATTGAATATCGGCTAACTATTGATAATATAAGCAATATTTATTAAAGAAAAATGCCTCTTTTGTTACGAAAATGTGCATGTGGCACATGTTTATTTTTTTCCGATTTTCGTAGATTTTCTGTTCCACAATCAAAACAAGCTAAATGTTACATGTAATTTGTACACAGAGACTAATCTAACATAACATCACCAAACATAACCTAACTTAACCCAACCTAAGATAGGTTTATTTACATTAGATTATGTATGCTTACGTTAAGTTTGTTAAGGTTTGGTTACTTTTGGTAAGGCTACATTATGTGACGTTAGGTTGGTTTAGGTTATGTTAGGTTAGTATCTGTGTACGAATTATAAGTCCATACATTTCTTTTGCTTGTGGAAATTAGAAAATCTACGAAAATCTAAAAAATAAACATCTGTAACATGCTCTTTTTGTCTCTCGCGACAACTTTTCGTAACAAAAGAAGCAATTTCATTAATACACCTTGCTTCTATTATCAATAGTTTAGCCAGTATACCATGAGTAGCTATACCTAAAAATTATTCACATGAATAACATGCCCCTGTGTCCATACCTAACCTATTAATAATCTGGTACCCATACAATTTATACTTACAATCGTTCTCTTGCGCCAGTTTTGCCATGTAGTATCCCTAAGATACTTCCAATCCCTTGTAAAGGCTCCGATGGCTTTCGCTTTTTCAGTTACGCGTTTCCATGAGTCCATTTTCTGTTCATGTGTCAAACTGCATGAAAATCTTCCAAACAACACCTCCTTTTCCTCACGAATGAGGTTTAAAATACTTATCTTATCCACACTGTTCATTGTACTGTATGTGTGCAGGTTATATATGTCGCATAAATATTTTACTGCTTACTTTGTTGTGGTACAAATCGATTGTTCTTGAAAAGCAAAGGTATGGCAGGGTTCTATTATCGCACGCACCACTTGAAAGCCAAATCATGTTTTGACATACACGTGGCCGCGGGCGATCACTAAACAAACATCACTAAAAAAAATTTTGACCTACAATTAATTGTCACATACGGTCGTGTTTATGAGACAGTTGTTTTTAATTGTAGCTATTTAAGATTATTTGCCTGTCAACCTCTTTTTATATGAAACGTACACTTGTAATTACAAATTGACATATTTGTAAATTTTGACATAATTGTCGCATATGTCACGCCTGTCGAGTTTTATGAAATAGGGCCCTGGTCCAGCTCAGGAAGACTGGGAGGTCCTCCCAAGGACACTGGCTTCTTCCTGCCAGCCTCCGCGTGTGTTTTGTCTCCTTATTTTAGCCTCTTTTTTTTTATTTGGTCCGCCGGTACTTTTCGGTCTTGGCTAGCATCATCTTCCATCCTCAGCCTCTCTTCTACACTTCTTTTAAAAACACGTTTCTGCTCGTGGCCTCCTTTGGTAAATTTTTTTTGGTCCACACACACACGCGCGCTCTCTCTCTTTCTCTCTCTCTTTCTCTCTCTCTCTCTCTCTCTCTCTCTCTCTCTCTCTGTGCGCTGTCCCGTTATTTCTGTCGTTCGTGCTGACATGTTCGTTTTCGCCCACGGCGTATTCTCCGGAATCGAGCAAGTCTTACGTAAGCGGCGGCGGCGGTGGTGCAGTTATTCTCTTCGCGTCTGGCGGCGTATCTCTGTGACTTAGGGCTCAGGAGACTCCGTCGTGACGCTACCATGTTTTTATGGCAGGGAAGGTTGTTCGATAGCAACCAACATCAGAGAACCTCCAGCTGTTTATAGAGGGAATACGTTTAGTCCTACAAAGGATGCCACGTGTATATTTCTACAAGGGATGGCACGTGTCTAAGCCTGTGTTAGTGGATCAAATCTACCCGGAAAAAATTTGTAATTATTTCCTCGGTTTAAACACATTATTGCAAAACAGAAACCAGGTGTGTGTATGTGTGTGTGTGTAAATTTTTATCTTTCTTATTTGCTAGAGTTATTTTCTCTCCTGTTTTTTTTTTTTTGTATTGGGTAGTGTGTCAAGATTTTCTCTATGACAAGTCTCACGTGAGTTTCTTTTCCTACAGGATTATGCGTTTGAGATAACTTGAAATTGGTTTTAGCTTGCAGCACTATTATTATTATTATTATTATTATTATTATTATTATGTCTGCCATGATTAAAAAACCAACTCCATAGAGAGATATAAGTTGTAACTGTCTTTATGTGGTTCACCTTTTTGTAGTACTTTTTTTACTCTCACCTATTTAATTCCATCTTAGCAAAGTGTATAAACAATGTACAATGCTAACTTTTTTTTACAATAAACACAATTTACTCGGACTTATTTTAATCAATGTATGCAACTTTATTTCATAGCTTAGCCTGCGTCGTTGAATTAGACCTGAAGTTACTATTCTGTTATTCAATTCGTTTTCTCCTTGGGGAACTCCCCATAAGTTGAAAAAAAAAAAAACCTTACGGATAACTATGCAAAAAAAATGCAACGCTTTTTTTATTTTATGAAAATTAGTCTGTTAGAAACATTTTCATGTCAGTCTGTGGAATGAGTGTGTTTTAAAGTGTAAAACACTAATTTTAACTGGTATTGTTTAGTAAAACAAACCGTAGCTTCTTAGAGACTAAAACAGGAAGTTAGTTTAATAGCTTGAAAGTAACTCGCTAGGAATAATAGTAAAAAAAAATTGACATGTGAATATTATCAAACATTTATTAACAAATTAAAAAAAAATATATTTTGCTTTACAGATTGGGGGTCGTCGTTCTCATTTTGGCCTCATTATAATTAACATGTTAAATATTTCACCCACTCCCCAACGGTAAGAATGTTTACATGTTTGCATGTTCTACGATGTTTAAAAAAAAAAAAATGAAATAACGAGCTAAAACTTGCAGAGCAGGCATGTGTGATGTGGTGCGAAATGCACTCGCTACGTGTGTAGCGGCCGTGATGACGCGGGGGTCCAATTAACCGTGCGAGTCTGTCGGGCGAGCGCTCGCTAATGCTTGCAAATGACCGCATTATGTAGTAGTAGGTGTGTGCCCTCCTCTCTCTCCGTCTCTCCCTCTCCACCCCTCCCTACTTTTTTTTTTGTTTTGCATGCGTGGTGAAGACTACCCGGGGCGCGGAGGTCATGTGGTGTGCCTGAGGGGGTCAGGCGGTGACACGGCTGGTGATGGACCCGCCGGCCAGTCGCTCAGTGAGAACCCACTCTTCTCTCTCCCTCCCTTTCCAACTCACACACATATACACACACTCTCACACCTATACACACTCACACATATATATACACACACTCACATATATATACACACACTCACATATATACACACACTCACACACCTATACACACCTACACATATATACACACACTCAAAATGCACACACTCATACTCACAATGCACACACTCGTACACACACACTCACGCTCACACGCACTCACGCTCACACACACATTCTCACGCACAGTCATACACACATACATACGCACATTACATTGTAAATTCTTTTTTGTGAATGGAACAAATAGCATATTCATGTATAATTACTGATAATTGTACATTTGTACATTTACATGACAACAACTGTACGTGCACAAAATAGTGTTCGCAGTATAATGCGGGGAATCGGATTCGTACCCGGTCATTTATGCTTTGAGTTGTGCCAGTACCTCCAATAGTTAATTTAAGTTTATCGTTCCCTGAATAGCTTAATAACAATAATAAAACAAAATTAAGTCCAGTTATTGAATATTCGACTATATTTTCCATGGTTTGAAAAAAAATGTGCTTGAGTGGAACGGAAATAAAAATAAAAATTTAGGTGACAATTTTCGTAAGAGGGGTTCAGATGCTTTATCCCATTCAGGGTAGTTGGTCGAAACCATCGGCCTGGGATTGGAGGGGGGGGGGGGGGGGATAATGGTGTCGGGCCTCCTGTACATTACTTAACGTGCATTTATTTTTACAAACCCCGCCACTAAAAAAATTCAAGAGTGTTAATGCTATATCATGGTTATAACTGTAAATATGGTAATGAGCATATCGCATGACTTGTGGGTTTTCCTATTGATTCTAATAGCAATAGACTTTTAATTTTTGTATGACTATTAGGGTGAACTCTCGAAAATAAATCGGGCTCGTCCCGGTCGCGAATTTCTTTTCCCTAGATCGACTCGCCGACGCGTGCTTGAACTGTGCTCTCATTGGCTGCACCTCTGCGATGGGGACGGGGAAGGCGGGTGGAAGAAAGCCACGTGGCTAGACAAACATTGCTGGGGAAGGGAAGGTGTCGATTTCAAGGTCGCAAGAAGGGGATTTAGTAGAAGCAATCCGACACGGCGGTGATAATAAAACATACATATATATATATACACACGTATGTTTATGTATTTATATATACGTGTATATATACATACATATACATATATACATATATATACATTTATTAACGCCTGTACTTATTTACAAGACACATATTATGTGAAATCTGTAACTTGGCGGTAAAACGAAAGATTGGTTAGGTGCAGGGTTTAAACTTTAACCACTAATACATATAAGCAACAAAGTTCGAGAGCTATCGGCCATCGTGTGTCACCATCGAAGGATTTCATTGGCCAGAGTTCATGATGGGTTTAAGATGCTACACGAGTCATTCCTTCGTTGAAATAAGTTGTAAATATTCCTTCAGTTTTTCACCCATTAAAAAAAAAATAACTCCACGTATCAGCTACTTGCACGCTATGTAAATGGTTAAAGCAAACCTAGAACATTAATTACGAAATATATGAAATTTTAACTTATGACACTCCAAAACCAAAGCTTGAGAAGGAAAAAAGGATAAACAAGGTTATTGCGTGCTCTTGTTAGGTTTACTGGCTTATCTGGTAAGTTCAGTTTTGATTTATCAGTTTGACAAGTATTTGTTGAAAAATAATATTTTAAAAACTTTACTTACAAACTTACAATATTGCCTTATTATGTAACAAACTCAGAAAAACCTGGTTTTACGAAATGTTTGCTTGCTCTTAGCAACAGAACCTTCTAAAGTCAAACTGATTTTTTCTATCAAGAAAACGAATTACAGCTTTCTTCGACACGTTAACTGAAATATAATGACAGAAAAATAAAATCAAAATTTTGCATAACAAAGCGTACATTTCAATACAAATTTACATAAAACTTAGGTTTATTTCTGCATCTTTATGTCTTGTATTCTTGGAAATTAATTTATTCTTTACGTCTATGAATGTAGGTAAGTTCTTTCTTTTTGTTGCCCTTTGAGATAAGTCTTGACTTCCAGAGTTGAGAGTGAAGACATTTTTATTTTACCTTTTCCGAAAAAAAAAAAACACACCTTACTGCATTTGGAAACGTTCTCCCAACAATCCAACTTGTTTTAGTCACGCCTGAGAATCTGTTCACCTAACAATCGCAATAATTTTCACTCTATCAACGTGAAGCCTACCGAACTGCGAATGACTTGTCGAAGGAAACAAAAATCAATTTGTTTTCCTCGATCATCGATTTTTTTGCGTCATTGAGAACGTGTGTGTGTGTGTGTGTTGTGTGTTGTGTTTGTTTGTGTGTCCGTGTCCGCTGCCAGCTGCTAGCCCAGCCACCATGACCCCGTGCGTTCAACTTGTGTCCTCGTGAATTAAGGCCGCGCGTAAGATTTTATTTGTTTTGCTTGATAGAACGTATCGGCGACCGGGGGTAGGCACACTCGCCGAGTGATCCGGCCTCGTAGAGCGGAATTGGAGCCGAGCGCTCAGCCATGCGGCGTGTCACGCGTTAAGCCGCTTGCACGAGGTCACTGGATCGAACCTCACGGCCGACGGTTCTGCCCCAAGTCGCAGTAGTTCCCGGGCAGTGGCGGATCCAGGATTTTGTTTTGGGAGGGGGCTTGACCCAGCTGAGGCTGGGCTTTATCAAGGCTAACACTAAAACAATAGTGGACCCAGACATAGGCGTGCCTACAGGGGGGGCCAGGTGGGCCATGCCCCCCCCCCCCCTAATGTAATCACTCAGATCGGCATTTTCTCTAATGCGTTCGTTAATATTCGTATATTCCTGGCACTGTGACACTCAAACTGTGTTTCAGTGTTGCAGCGTGCTAATTAACAATATTTTAAAACATTTTATCGTTCTGGAAATACAGCCGCCTTAGTTTATTTAAAACACGAGGTCCCTTAAAATGGCCAAGCAAAAAAAAATTTAAGAGGTTTGCTAAAGTTCTGTTGTCTGAATTGCTGTGTTTGCATTCACTAAAAAGAAGTTCATTTCAAGGTAGATCTGGACCAAGCTATTGGAAAATTCGAGGGGGAAAAATGTGTAAGTACCCTTTAAACATTGTCTATGGAAAAAAAAAAACATTTTCAAGATTGTTAAAATTATACTGATATAAATATTAACTAGTAAACATATCTCGTTGATACTGCACAAAAATATAAACACGGCAATGAGTGAATGTATTTAGGCTATTTAACATCCTAAATTCAGCTTCTGATTTATAAATTTAGCAGAAATGTCTGGGCACGCCTATGGACCCAGATGCTTTTGGAGGGGGCTTGAGCCCCTTAGCCCTCCCTCCCCTCTGGATCCGCTACTGCCCCCGGGCCCTTTTTTTTTTAAACTTTGTTTACTGTGATTTCATTTAATAATTTATAACTACACTGTAAATGGAACACGTAAAATTACAGATATTTGTAAATTTGTACACATTTACGCGAAAACAACTGTATCACTACAAAAAAAAAAAGGATTTCGCTGGATTCGGATTCTTACCCGGGCATTTATACTTTGTGTTGTTTCAGTTCATACAATAGTTCAAAGTAATTTTTAAACAGTTTCCTGAATAGCTTTCCGTATCAACTGCGCGTATTTAATAAGCATGATAAAACAAAATAAAAGTGCAATTGTGCGATTATCTTATCCACGGTCTAAAAAAATTATGCTTGTTGAAACAGCAATTATAATAAAAAATTATGAACCAATTTTCTAAAGAAATACTGAGTAAGTATTATCTCGAAAAAGACGTATTTAATCTATGGTGTTGTACAAAGTTACAATATATTTCTTGTAATATTGAAAACTTTTTCTTGGAAACTGGTTTTTAAAGAAATATTTTATAGAAGTACAAACATTTTTTTTTCTGTGTAGGGCCATGTATTTTTCGCGAAAATATTTTCAGAACAGCTGTGTGATAAAACATTGTACCATTGTCTGTGTTTCGTGGTTGGCTGGGTTTATTTCAGGTACATGTCTACTGTCAGCACACCAATCACAACCGTCCAGTGCTAAGTAAAACGCGTCATGAATGGCCCGGCCAAATAGGGCAATGGCTTCTCTTACAGGCCGCCAATTACAGGGGCACAATCGCTAGCGCAGACATGCCTTATTGCAGTCTAGTAGTGATCAGATTTTTTTTTTGCAAAAATATATATTGCCCACATTTGTAACACATATGGATTGCATAGTTTTATTTACAGTGATATATAACTATAATCTTTGGAGTTGTAATTTGTTGTTGAGTTGTTATGAGTGCTGATTTATAGCCTTCGAGTAGATTGTATTTCAACACACAAAATTGAGAGGAAACTTGTTGTGTATTTCTGTGTACTAAAATTTTCACTGTGTGCTATATATACTCTAGTAACAAAATAACAATATTATTAGAACGTTACTTTGTGCTTCAGACTAGATACATTCTGTATGTCAAGTATAATTGAGTTAGGAATAATAAAATTATAGTTATTTATTTATACTGGGGAAGTGCACTAGGGAAATAACACGTTCTGCCCAGAATACCTTTAATTTTGGGATTGTCGTGAAAGAAAAACAATTCACTTCCGAAATATATTTTAGTTCCGGTTTTAGAAGCGGAGATCGCTGAAGCATTCTGGAATGCTTCAGTTCCATTTTCGAAGGAATCCTTTAGTTCCATTTTCGAACTCTGGGCACCGTGTAAGTGTTTGTACCGTTATTTTATTATTTTAGATTTGGTTAAATTTTAGTTCACTATAAGGCTTACAAGTTTTGAATTTCATTACAGATGGTAATTGTAGAAGCATTGAGTTATTAAATGATTTTAGTATCAGTATAAGAAATTAAATTCAACAAAATAGACTAGGATATTTATAGGGAAACCTAGAGTAATAATATGCTCTAGATGCTATAGAGGGGTACTGATCGAAGGAAATGAATTGAAGGCTTAGATACGTCAAGAATACGATTTATTATTTGCGCTGGAGATGTACAGCGCCAATACGTTGGAAAAAAAAATAACACGGGGAAAAAAATGTAGTAGTGAATGTGGAACTAGAGTAGAATGGGAGCAATCTGCTGACAGGGTGAATCTATATAAAAAAGAAATATCTGTATTGGAAATAGGATTGAGCGAAGTAAGAGTGGAAGAAGGGGAAAAAAGAGAGGAGGAAGAAGACGGTATGCGATTCTGGATTCCAATATGCAACGAAACCAGTAGATTGCTTTGGGATAGTTTGGTCATGAGCGAAATATAGATAACGGACATTATTAAAGAATCCTTATGATAATGGTTGTGTGAGGGCACTGATCGAATTATCTTGTATCGAGATTGCAGAATTATTTTTATTAATTTTTAATTATAGGGATATTTAAGACGTAACACCCATTTCTTATTAATTATAATTATGGTTCGTAATTTACATTCATTCTTACAAAAGTAAATGATGCAAACACAAATACAAGTAATTTAAAAGAAAGTTTAAAAAGAACAACAGTTTTTAATGCTTGGCCACACCCGGTTTTTTGATTTACGGAAGATCCAACGGACAGTATTAGTAACTAACACTTCCTTGCGTGATGAGTGGCTTCATGCTCACTCACTATTTTATTTATTTAACGTCTCTGGAGATGGCAAAAGTTAAAGTGACACACCTGATTTTAAACTCACATTTGCCCATTGCATTCAAAATAAATAATTTAAGATAAAGATAGAACAAAAATTTAATTATCATTCAGAATTAAAATTCAAAATTAAGTTGGCACTCACCAGCTGCGATTAAATTAAGAGTAAAATACCACACGTTGGCAATCTAAGACTAAAAAGGAAAGATCATTGCATTAATACTAATCACACATATCTTCTCACACAAAGTTTGACGCAGTAGCTAAGCCGGGATTATAATTTTAACCTTTCATAGGCCCATTAAAAAAAATATTTGTTTATAGAAATCTGGCATTAGCAAACAAAGGTCTGGAATTGTAGTACGCTGACTGATCCATGGGCAAGGGATGGGGTGCATGCATTACCGCGTGGATTCTGCGCGAAGGCGCTTGTCGAGCTGACGGTCCGCTCCTTAATCAGTGGCTGAAGTGCATTATGGTAACAGTTTTAAAGGACTCTATTTTATGGAAGTGACTGTTTTTTTTACGACTTGACTGTTTTTTACGACGGAGATTCCAATTCACCAGGTATTTAGTTGATGCGGTGGGAAGGGGGGGGGGGGAGGTAGGGGGATATCCCTCACCTGAAGCTAGGAAAATAATTTGGAAAAAAAAAAAAAATCAGCGGAGTCTTAAATGGTTTTGGTAAGAAGACCCCACTCGGATATCTTGAGTAGTTTTGAAATCGCGTTGTTTTTCCTGAAGCTCTGCGCACCGTATGTGTGCCCGGGTAGGCACAGCATGTCATGCGTGGACAATTCCAAGCTCCGTGACCATCGGCGCGAACCAGTTCGCGCTCGTAGTCCAGTTCGCGCTTGTAGTCCAGTTCGCCGCTGAACCCGGACGCGTTTCCGCCGCGTGCAGGTTTCAACAAGCCTGAGAAAGATCGACTGAAAGGCGAACGAAGCATTCGGCCCTTCTGGTCCCCTGAGAGTCTCCCGGGAAAGGGTGAAGAATGCGACCATCTCTTCCTCTTGTCCTTCAGCAGGCACTCCTCGCGTTGGGAGGCCGCAGGGCGCAAGCAGCACAACACAAGAGTTCCAGACCTCTCGCTGTGCGGGTAGTGTCTGTCTTCCTTTCTCTCGCTGCCCTGAGAACAACACCAGGCTCAGCCCCCACCCCAGCATCCCAAGAAAAATTCCGTCCGTCCGTCAAAAGCTTCCCAACAACTTTTAACTTTCGACGGACGGAAGGATGAAATTATAAACTCCCAGAGTAAGCGAGGTATTGCCGGAAAACCTTTACTATCTTGAAAGGTTTTTTTGAATTTTGTTTATGTTTGTTTATACGTTTAGCTACGTTTTTAACTTAAAGTTTTGTGTTTGGTGCAAAAATAGACCCGATACCTAGTAGTGATATTATTTAATTACGTGTAGTAAAACTTAAACTATATTAATACATATCAGAGCGCAATAGATCGAGTTCGATTAACTATAAGTACGTCTTACTTTCATGATCGTCAATATAATCTACCGATACAAAGAGAACCTGTGACCAACATTTTTAAAAACCTTCTAGTCTGTTGACAGCATCAAAATGGAAAAACATTTAAGGACGTGCGGATGTGAATCACGGGACGGACGTGACGCTTAAAAGAGGTTGCGAAGGAGTCATGGTGAAATGAGTCTGAAGAAGACGTTCTAATGCTCCAAGGTGGTCAATGACCCGTTATCTGTACCATGCATATTGTGTTTTGGGTTCAGTATTTGCTTGTTGCGAAGCAGTTCTGTGTCCAAAAAAATATATTTGCGCTGAGTGGTAGCTTATGGCATGCGAGTCCGAATTCTATATTTTGACGGTGTCTCAAAGTGTGATAAAAGAAACATTGGTGCCTCGTTAGCAGGCCTTGTTGTCATTTTGTAAGAAAATATTCGTCACAACATTGAAGAGTCAGTACGATAAAGCTACAGACCAGTGTTGGGAAGTAGCGCGGAAATATGTATTGGTAGAGACCCGGATATTTCGCGGATTCTTCTGGCCTCAGGATAGAATTCAAAGTTATAGGTGTGCTCGACCCATGTTTACTTTCCCATTGGTTGATTTCTTAGCGAGAACATTTTTATCCTTGTTAGTTGGCACCACCTGATTCGCTTACTTCTCTCCTAGCTGCGGGCATCGATGGCTCACGGCCGTAGAGGGGCGTGACCAAATAACTGCGGTCCAATCACGAACACAGTGCGACAGTGTGGAGGTTTGCATTCTAGCTTGCGACTAAATGAGTCCGCGAAATTTCCGGGTCTCTATGTATTGGTCATTTTCTTTAGTAATATTACGTGGTGTTTGTGGGCGAAAAATTTGCAAATGCGTGTTGATAGTTCGGGGAACTCTGTTAGTTGGACACCTTGCTGGCAGTCGCAAGCTCCATCGACGTCTCCTGGGGCCGGGGGCACGCGGGGAAGGTCTGACCCGGGTGAGGGAGACATCCTGGCAGGCCGTGACGAGGCAAGTTATCGGGCTGGGGCCTGGTGGGATCGAGATCAGTGGTGCCGCCTGGTGTGTTGCGTGGGTGTTGGCTAGCGTCGACCCAGGGACCCGGTGTAAAAAGTATTGATACTGTATTCCCGAGAAGTCTCGCAAGAAAAGTATCGATACATGCGTTTAGATACTTAGCATTGATTTATCACATTAAATTTTAAAAAAAGTTGTTTGTGAGCACTGCTAGAAAATACAGTAAGTTTACTGACTTCTCAACGTAGAAAATTACTTGAAATAAACTAATAGTTCTTCGTAATAACAGGGTAACCGGGCGAGGGTGAGGAAGGAGGGTATTTTCTTGCTGTTGACTTAACAAGTTTTTTGAATGTTTTTTTTTGTGTTATACCAAGATTATTCATGTGGATTCGTGCTCAATGCAAGTGAAATAATTACCAGCTAATTTACGAGTATAACCGTAAATTAACGAAGATCCCTGGATAATAGAAATTAAGGTGAAAATTTTTAACAGCGTGAAATTTTGAATAAGAGATATATAATTTTAATCACTAATTTAATCATATAAGCGAACGAAACGATTGGAGCGAACAAATCATTGTGGACGTTTGCTCTCATTTACTCATTTTTATAAGAAACTGACCCATGCAGCCAGATTTAGGATAAATATGAATTCATTTACAACTAAAAATTAAAAAAAATATATATAATTTATAATATCTAGCATTATTCGATAAGATCCTGCAAAAAAAAAAAAGAAAGGACTAGTATGGGTCAAATGTATCCATTATAAAGTATCGATTGTTGAATTATAGATTTTCTCTCTCCTCCCCCCCCCACCACCATGATCCTGCGGGCGGCAGCCAGCCGGCGAACAGCAGCCTAGACAAACAACTGGGGGCAAACACCTGCGCGCGACGGGCGGATGCCTTCCTAATCTCGGAGGCTGCCCGCCGCCCAGGCCTCTTATCGGCCGTTGTGCACACAGCCGCGTGACCCCGCCGGGGTCCAAGTGCGGAGGTGGACGGCCGCACGCGTTCCTCGCGTCTTATGCTGGATTCACAATTGAAAAAATAACAGTAACAGTAACAGTAGGTCGTGTGCATAGGATATGAACGCCATGTTTCCTAACCTAACGATTCACAATAGCAGAAAGTTGGTCGTGTGCATGGGGAGCGAGGTCATGCGCATAGGAGTGAAATGAATATATTTTATTTCGGTCGCGTACGCATGGCATAACAGCCAATGAGAGAAGAGCAGGGTGCTTTTTTGGCGGGACTAGAAATATGTTTATATTTATTAACCATATTGTGGTAAGAAAATGTCGAGATAATAATAGTATTATCGTTATTTTGAAAGTTAATATGTTAACAGTAAGAATTCAATTGTGAACCGATTTCGCAGTTCGCACAGGTCGTGTGCACAGGTCGTGTGCATGGCTTGCTATGCACTCGCTTAATTTTTTTTTAATTGTGAACCCAGCCTTACTGCCACCCGACAGCTTTTCGTTCAGTGGCCATTCTTGTTTGATTCTTTCAATAATGCAAAATTTACGTTCGTTAAGGCAGAGATCGTGAAAATCGGTACTAAAGGATAGAGCTTGTCTTGGTTGTCGTATCTGTCTGTGGAGCGCAGACGGTGAAGCCTAGAGCACGCGGATTATTCAGGGAGCGTTCGTTTTCACCTCGAAAAAATATATCTATTTTTTTCAAAATTCGTTTTAATTATTTTTTTAATTAAAATCGTTGTAGTGAGAAGTATAGTATACGTGCAATACGAGTAAACATGAATTTGTTCGTTACCGAGGTTAGATGTTAAACATCTCTCGCGAGTACTGAAAGACTAGCTAAAAAAAAAATATATTTTTTATCAGTAAAATAAAATATCAGTTTGTACTAGACGTGCCTTTTCAACGTGGAGCAGGTTTTTTTTTCCCCCCAGTGTTTAGCTTCTCGCACATGATCGCCATTATGACGGGTGCTGTGGTGTGTGCTTGGACGCGAGAACGCTGACCGACCGGCGCGTGGTGGTTTTATCGCAGATGGAAGGAACAAAGGCGCCCACATGGCCGGGCGTCGCATTGTCGACGGTCACGCGTCTTCGTGTCCCCGGCTGCGTCAACACCAGTTGAGACGTCCCCTCCCCCCCCCCCCCCCCATTTTTTTTTGTGCTAAGACGTTCATGTGCCCACTCCGAAGCTACGCTGTAATTTTTTTAATGTGTAAATGGAACAGAATTATTCATGTAAAAATACAGATATTTACAAATTTGTACGTTTTCGTGAAAACAACTGTCTCTGCAAAGTTGTGATCGCAGTAATACCTTTGAATATATATACTGTATAGAAGTCGCGAGTGGATAGGATTTACTCTACGTTTTTAAGGAGCGTATGATGAGCAGCTTGGGAACTTCACCGCTGCAGTGCGCTGCCGTAACGCCCTGTATCGTCTTAGTTGTTATTTACGCGTTAGAGCGCAGCTCTGTCGCCCGCTGTCATTACCCGCACCCCCCTTCTATCATTCACTGCAGCTCAAGTTCGTTTACCGGGAGGGGGAAGGGGTGTTTGAAGAGTTCGACACTTGTCCGCTAGGGACCACCACAAGTCGATGCCCTAGAGATGGTGGCGATTGCGGCGGTGAATTAACCAACTACATCAAAACCGCATTGGAAATTTTAACCTGGGCTGGCGACTTCTATACAATATGTATATTCAAAGGTAATACTGGGTTTGTAGTCTTATCCTGGCATTTATACGGCCCCTGTACCTCCGACAGTTATAAAGTTACCTTTCTCTGAAGAGCTTTCCCAGTATTACTTGCACATAATAAGCATAATAATACAAAATAAAATCCAATTGGTGTATACTCGATTATCCTTTCGATGGTTTAAAAACATTATGATTGAATGAATTAAAATAAAATATTATGCTCAAGTATACTTAAGAAAAACTAAGTAAAAACTCGAATGGTATATATTCTATACATGCAAAAAAAATAACCGTAGCCAAGTTTTCAGTATCTTTCATGTAGTATTACAAAATATTTCTTGGTAACTGATTTCCAAAGGAATCTTTTCGATAGCTTAGAATGAAAACCTTGTATCTCATAAAATGCAAATTTTACAGCAGAGACAAAAAACCGTGCTACTGATATACGTGGTTTCTTTTTTTCCCGATAGAAAGCAGTAGGATGCACATTTTATTTCTTTCAGCCAAACATTTTGTGAGATACGAGGTTTTCCAGCCAAAAACATAAAAAAACGTATTTTCGTCCAAAAATTGAGATACGAGGTTTTCATTCTAATGCTGGGTTCACAATTGAAAAAATAACAGTAACAGTAGGTCGTGTGCATAGATATGAACGCCATGTTTCCTAACCTAACGATTCACAATATCAGAAAGTTGGTCGTGTGCATGGGAGCGAGGTCGTGCGCATAGGAGTGAAATGAATATATTTTATTTCGATCGCGTACGCATGGCACAACAGCCAATCAGAGAAGAGCAGGGTGCTTTTTTGGCGGGAATAGAAATATGTTAATTTTTATTAACCATATTGTGGTAAGAAAATGTCGAGATAATAAAAGTATTAACGTTATTTTGAAAGTTAATATGTTTATTTACTAACACTGCTAACAGATGTCGCTTAGTTCGCGAAATTTCATTGGCTGAAATTAACAGTAAGAATTCAATTGTGAACCGATTTCGCAGTTCGCACAGGTCGTGTGCATGGCTTGCTATGCACTCGCTTAATTTTTTTAATTGTGAACCCAGCCTAAGCCATCGTTTTGTAAAAGTACAGTAATTTTCGTGAGATTCAAAGTTGCACCTTTGAATATATATACTGTATGAATATAGAAGTCGCCAGCCCAGGTTAAAAATTCTAATACGGTTTTGAGGTAGTTGGTTAATTCACCGCCGCAATCGCCACCATCTCTAGGGCATCGACTTGTGGTGGTCCCTGGCGGACAAGTGTCCAACTCTTCAGACACCCCTTCCCTCTCCTGTTGAACGACCTTGAGCTGCAGTGAATGATGGATGAGGGGTGCGGGGAATGACAGCGGGCGACTGCGCTGCGCTCTAACGTGTAAATAACAACTAAGACGATACAGGGCGTTTACGGCAGCGCACTTTAGCGGTGAAGTTCCCAAGCTGCTCATCACACGCTTTTGAAAGACGTGGAGTAAATCTTATCCACTCGCGACTTCTATATAGTATATATATTCAAAGGTTGCACGCTGTTCCCGGGAAACGAGCAGGTACCAGCGGTGCTTCCGAGAAGTGTTGACTGTGAGGCAAAGAGTCACGTGACGCGGGGAGCAGCTGAGAGCTCACGAGACGCGACGTGTCGTGTTTCCACGGGCATCACGGGCGGAGCTGCCTCCAGTCACGTGACGGCAGGCACGTTGCGCCGCGCGGATCACGACGCGACGCGACGGGCCGGGTCGCTGGCCCCGGGTCTCCCGGCGAGTAGTTCCCGCGGCAGCTGCGCAGATGGCGACAGCGCGGGCCTTCAGGCTGGAGCCGTTTCCGAGTCGGCAATTATTGTCAGGAGACGTGGCTCGCTCTGGAGACGTTTTAAGCGGGTGGCATCAGTGGCGTGGGTGGTCCGGGGGGTCCACCCCCGGGAAAAGTTGGATTTTAATGTGTAAAATAGTGCTATTTTAGCAGTTTTCGGTTTTTAAATTTAAATATTGTAATGGTAAAGATTTTATTAATTTTAATGTGAAATTTGTTTGAGTGATGAATAAGAAATTAATTAAAGATTTGGTGCTAAGGGGGGGGGTTGAACCCCTAACCCCCCCCCCCCCCCTGGCTACACCCCTGGGTGGCATACCAAGTATTTGTTTTGATGTAAGCATGCGCCATTGCTATGCACATGTATGTCTATAGAAGAAAACTACAAAAAAAACCACATGACAAAAACACAAATTGAGCAAAAAATTGCTGTTGTCAGGAATTCATGCACTCCCATTGCACAAATCTTTCAAAGATGAAGATAACAAGTATTTGGTGTTTCAGCTCACGATTTCGTATACATTTAAAATATAATCACATTAAAATGCATATAAAATCTTTTTTATCAACTTGAACAAGTCCTTATTTGAATTGAAATCATGAAAACGTGTGGTGAGTAGTTTTGAATTAACCGTTCGTATGTAGCCTTTGTCTTGAAACTCACCATGATATAAAGTTTATAATTTGTCTATAATAGTTATGTTTTAAAAAAACCATGAAAAATATCCGTTTCTCTGATTTTGGGAAAAACTAAAAAATCCATTGAGTTACAAATTATATACTAAAAATTAAATGTTTACGACGAAGGCTAAATACGAAGAGCTGATTCAAAACTGTATAAGTACTACAAGATTTAATGATTCCAACACAAGCCAGGACTTACAAGCGTTTGACTTTATTTCCTAAAATTCGTGAATTTTTATGTTGATCCAGTCATTTTTCAATTAAATATGATTGCATTATGAATATATTTAAATTCAGAAATCATAGCATTGTCACAACATTGCGTAAATTGTGCTTGACCATGAGTTGTGGTTGTTGTGTGGAGTCGATCGCGGACGCGAACGCAAACGCATCGCTCCATTGTGTGAAACACAATATAGGGTTGTTGTCGAGGTGATGTGCGCATCTAAGCTGCGCAGTGTACGATTTGTGAAGCCAGTGCCGGACAGATTAGTCGCCGACAGAAATGTCAAAACGTGTATCTCGTATCTCTCGTTGTCGAGATCGTAAAGGTCTCGCAAAGGAATTTTTGTGCCTTGAATCTCCGCAGTAACCAACGTTGATTAGGTTCGCTACCAGTAGTTTTTTAAATGTTTCTCCCAGTTGGATTTTCGAAAGATTAGCGTTTAATAATTTTAACACTAGTGCAGATCATTTGGAGAACAAAACGTTGATCATGCCTGTGCTGTAGTTATTTTAATATTCTGATCTGAACGGTTCTTCTGGCAACTCGTATGTCGACTATGGGGCATTGCACAAAATACGAAGAAAATGGGTCGATTTCACTTACCATCCGCTCGCCAGGTCTAGATTGCTCTGTTTTAGGTAGTTTTCAAAGAAATACTACCTATTGTAGCCGTTACCATGGTGCGACTTCTGGAGAAAAATTTTATATAGTTTTTCGTTTCATGGTTCATAGACCCCAAAACCATCGTCAACTCAAAAGTTTATATGTATGTATATATGTCATAATATTATGGACACGATAACTGTCGCAATTTTTCTCGAATCACTACCAAACTTATACATAAAATCTAGTATTGGAAAATCCCAGTCGAGTTAGTTAATGGGCACTATCCGAACAAAATGGTAGACATGGGGAAGGTTAAATAAAAAAATCGGAATATGGAAAATATATCATTCGTTTGAACGTTTTATAACTCGTAAGGGTAATGTCAAATTTTTTTGTCTGAATAAGTTTTTGATAAAACCAACCATAACTGCAAGGGGTAGAAAAAATAAGGGTTGGTGAACAAAAAAAAAACATAACTCTGTTTGTAGGTATAACATAGAATTTGTACAAATTATGTGTTAATTTTATAATTTTTGTCTTAAACTTTTGTTTAAAACAATTTTTGATTAGACGAACCATTGCTGCAAGGGGTTAAAAAAATAACTGTTAAAATTTAAAAAAAAGTTCATAACTCCTTTAGAGACTACACTATCAATTCCGTTAAAATTGTTTGTAAATCTTGTAATTTTTAGCTAATTTTTTTATCAGAAACAATATTTTATAAGACAAAACATTGTTGCAGGGGGTTGAAAAAATAAAGAGTAGTATTTAACAAAATTTCTAATTTTGTACCATGGCAACTGTTCAACCCATTCTGTTTACTGTAAAACCTTAAATTATTATCTACAACTTCCGTCAGAATGATTTTTTATACGACCAACCAATACTGCAAGGGGTAGAATAAACAAGGTTTGGAGGACAAAAAAATCATCACTCCCTTCGAAGGAAAAAATCCAATTCATACAGATTGTGTATTAATCTTATAATTTTAATCTAATTTTTGGCCTGAAACAATTTTTGATTACATGAACTATTTATTGCTGCAAGGTGTTGAAATAATGAGGGGTAGAATTAAATAAAATTCATTACTCCCTTTGTAGGTACACTATCAAATCCTTTCAAATTGTTTGTAAATTTTATAATTTATCTAAAACTTATGTCTGAAACAATTTTTGATAATACAAACCATTATTGCAAGGGGTGGAAATAACAACGGTAGAAAAAACAAAAAAAAAATACTTTTTTAATACATTTAATTACTTTCATTTCTATTTTTATTTATTGTAAAACGCCTAAAATTATTTTTAAAACCTTTGGCTGGAACAATGTTTATTGAAACGAACTATTGCCGTAAAAACAGGGGTTGAAATTAAAAAAAAAAAATTCAAATTTTTTTTATCAAATTCTACGGAATTTATTAATAACTATCATAATATTACCTTAAATCATTGTCCAAAACAATGTATAGTGTTTGAAGATAAAAAATAATTGCTTGACTACCTTACTAGGCATATTAAGTTCGTTAAGACATTCAATACATAAGTTAAAAAAAAATCAAAATATTTTCGCTGCATGGAATAGGAGAAAATGTTAATTCGATCTTTTTTGAATATTGACGAATATGTAGCATATTATGTCGGCGACATTAAGTTCATAAAATGTTCCAGGAGTTTATAGAAGTTTCCAAACTATTAAAAAAAAAAAAAAAAAAAAAAAAGGTACTCGAAATGTACATAAGTCTTTAGGCTGTGTTGAAAATTATTTTTTTGTGGTGGTCTACTTATTCCATTGCGTGGTTATTATAACTAAGATTGTGAGTGGCGTCGGTTATTGTACGTATTCCGTACATAACAAGAATATGTATATACAAATAGGTCCAGATAACCTTCCTTTTAGCGGATTTCACTTTAACATAAAATACAATTTCATTTCTTTCATAAAATGAACGCCGTGGTGATAAAGCACTAGAACACACTCAATTTTTTTTTTTCCACAGTCCATTTATCTTGTTAAGGTAATCGGAAACGTACATTAAAATTCCAAATAAAATATAATTTTCAAACAAGATGCGAACGGTTTGTTCAGTGTTGCTCTTAATCAAACGACGGCCATAAATCTCGACCTTTTTTTTTTTTTTTTAAAGGGCACATCAAAATACTTTTCTCTCCCGTTTTCAATCGTGACGCCACGTGGCGAATATATCACTGTAGTCGGCGTCGTCCTGATGCGCTTGTGTGTGCGCAGTCGCCTCCTGACTGGTCGGCCGTAGTAAAAGCGAGCCCAATAAAACATAATATGCCACTACTAATAAGACCATTAAAATCATACACTTAAATTTTTTTTGTAAATGGAACAACAATATTCATGTAAATTTACAGATATTTGTACTGTGTGTAAATTTGTACATTTACATTAAAACAACTTTAACTCTACAAAATAGTGTTCGCAGTAATACTAGGTTCGGTTTCTTGCCCGGGAATTTATGCTTTGTGTTGTCCCAGGACCTCCAATAGTTAAAAAGTTATTTTGTAATTTGTATACCGTCCGTTCCCTGAATAGCTTTCCTGTACTAACGGCGCACATTAATAAGCACACTAAAACAAAATAAAGTAAAATTTTTGAATATTCAATTAACTTTTCCAAGGTTTGAAAAAAAAAATGCTTGAATGAAACATCGATTAAAATATAAAATTATGTGCCAATTTTTGTAAGAAATACTAAGTTATATTTTGACGAACATATTCAATATATATGTAAAAATAACCACAAGCATGTGTTGTACAAATTTACAATATTTTTTTTGTAGTATTACAAACTATTTCGTGGTAACTGGTTACCAAATAAATCATTTGTAAAAGTACATAGAATTTTTTTTCTGTATAGAGTATATATTGTTTCATTTATTAGCTAAATTGTAATTCGGTCTTCTCTAACTTATAACCCGATAAAAAAAATTATACTCAGTCAAGCAATTATATTTAATGATATCGTTCGTTAATAATGGAAATTCTATTGTAAAAGCTGATAGCGTTTCAAAAAAAAATGACGCAGGAGAAACGTGAAAAACCCGAGATCTGAAAAAGTGCCTTTGACTTATGGATTATCTGTTCGTAAAAAATATTAAACTTCAGTAATTGTTCCGACAGGCACGTTAAAGGCGAATCTCAGCGCGATTACCATAAGAACCGTCACAGATATGCGCGATGTGCAAGCATAAACGTTAGTATCTTTTGTTGCATTCATTGCATTGTCGGCGCAAGACCAACCAGCTCGGCCCAGCTCACGATTCTCGAGTCGAACTCGCGCACGACTGGAAGCCGAGTGCCTGACGCGCAATCGACTGGGCTGGCCGGGTAGTCGATCGAGAGGAATCGATTAGAAGATTTGTTCTGCCGAAGGGGCTTCGCGATGAAGGGGATCATAGACGGGATTTGCCCCGTCTGGATTGGAGTTGTAGCTCTCTCGCTCCGTGTGCCGGCGCCCTGGAAAACCCCTGGTTTCCGTATCGCTCGTGCGGGTTTCGTCCGAGGTGACTAGGGAAAAAAAAGTCCCGTCTACAATTGCAATGCTCCGAACTATGTCCCGACGAACGCTGATCGCTGATTGGCGAAAGCCGCGGGAGACCGAGCCTTTCGGAGCCGCGAGCCGGTGCTTTTCATTTTCATTTTTTTTTAGTTATCTAGTGTTCTGTTGAAAAAAATACGGATATTAAAGGGGAAATAAAAACTGCATTTGTATTGTCTTTTGACTTAACCGTTTCAATTCATTATATCGCATCAGAAAAATAGACTTTCAAAGATTTTATATTGCCACGTATAAAACGATGTGATCATTCCGGAATTTTTATCCTAAGCATTTATAAATCTGACTCGAGGATAATCCTTTTTATTATCAGGAACTAATATATACAACATACCTTAAGATGAATGAGCAAAATCATCGTTGAAATTTTAAGTTCCAGGCTGGGTTAAAAAATGTTCGGAAGAGTAAATTTTTCATTTTATTTTCCGGGGGAGGACCCCTCTCAAAAATAAAACAGCCCAGAGTCCCGCAAAGTCCAGGGCCGCTGTTCCGCCCGTGTCTACGTGATCCTCCGACGTCATAGGTGGTGTGGGCGATGGTCCGAATCCATCAACTTGAACTAGTTATCCAAGTCCTTTTGGTAGCATACAAGAAGAACGTTCATGATATTTGATGTTTCCTGTTCCCGTTTCAAAACGAACGGTCTGGTAGGAATTCTAGACGGCCAAGATAAAATTTTGGATCTGTTCTGTCCCAAAGGTCTTAACACAGAAATCTATTTATTATAATTTAGTTTTGCCTTACCGAGTACCTAACTAAATGTTTCTGAACTCTCACAAATTACTAGTTAAAAGAATATTCAAAACTTAGCTGAATACTCATTTACAAAGCATGAAAACCGTAACAAAAACCACCGAAAACATTTTTTTGCCACTTTGTATTTACTGCGCTCTGGTCAGTACTATAGAAATACGTAGCATCGGACATCGCAATTGTAGACAGGACAGCTTTTCGTGCGATAATGTGATGTCATTGAGAGTGATTGGAAAAATTCGTGCTTTCAATTACATCTAGAATGAACTCCACAATGCCCTAACATACTCGGGCAATCGCCACCTGCTCATTGGCCGTTGACTCGTGATGCTTGCGATTCGTTAACCTTTTTAGTTTAAAAAGTTTTCCTTTGGCTCAAAGCGTTTCAAATAAACAAATATGAATATAAATTTGTTTGGATTCTAGCATTTCGCGAATAATTTTCCGGTCTCTAGTTATTCACATTTAGGATAAGGACACGGACCGCCTTCAGGTTCGTACTGCCTTTGAATATATATACTGTATAGAAGTCGCCAGCCCAGGTTAAAATTTCTAATACGGTTTTGAGGTAGTTGGTTAATTCACCGCCGCAATCGCCACCATCTCTAGGTCATCGACTTGTGGTGGTCCCTAGCGGACAAGTGTCGAACTCTTCAAACACCCCTACCCCCTCCCGTGGAAAGAACTTGAGCTGCAGTGAATGATAGGTGGGGGGTGCGGGGAATGACAGCGGGCGACAGAGCTGCCCTCTAACGTGTAAATAACAACTAAGACGATACAGGGTGTTACGGCAGCGCACTGCAGCGGTGAAGTTCCCAAGCTGCTCATCATACGCATCTGAAAAACGTAGAGTAAATCCTATCCACTCGCGACTTCTATACAGTATATATATTCAAAGGTACTGCTGTAGACGGGGCTTAACAGAACGGATGCCCGCTGAGATTAGCCCTCTTGTTCTCTCCCCCCTTTTTTTTTAAATATTCGTCCTTGGGAGATTCGGGTACCCCAGCGAGCGCGAGTATTTGGCGTCGTGAAGACTGAAGATCCTCTTCAGTGAAAAAAAAAGGATGTTGGTGGGGGGAGGGCGTGCTTGGGCAGGAGTGGCACTTCCTCCAGCGACTATTTATAAACGAGTCCTTTATTTGTGTAAGTTTGGGGTGGGGCGGGGGAGGGGCGGCATTTAGCGCGGTGCGTGCTGCGCCCTCGCGGTCTCCCCCGACTCCCTGCTGTGCGCGGGGTTGCCAGATTTATGTCTGCGCGGGCCGCTGCCCCTGGATGCGGCCGGATACGTGGCTGGTTTGTTCGGACGGATGTTTTGGTTTTTTTTATTTACTCGCCTCCCAGTAGGTACGCGCCGTCCAGCTTATCTCTCCATTACATTCGAAACCATTATCCCATTCTCGACAGCCATAATAAATTCTTAGGAACAAGAATTTTTTATTTTTATAACTGATTTTCCACAGCTAAGCAATCTAAGCTATGGCATTCACTGACCACTTTAAGCGAGAGCTTAAAAAAAAATCATGTTTAGTTAAAGAAAATCTATGTCTATAACTTTTTTAAGTATTTAATTTCTGACTTTGTTACGTATTACTGCGATAAATGTTTAAATGTGAGTTCATAAAACATTTTAAATATTACGACGGGCGCTCGTTCCGTATCATTCGTTTTGCAATGGCAATATCGTTTCTAAATGGGTGAATTTTTTACTTAACTCGACTGATATATTTTTTTAGAAATCTAGTTTCACACAAGTAGATGTCTTTAGAGCTTAATTTATCTTTCGGCATTTGGTGAAATAGCGGTCAATGCATCCTTCCAAATATAGTGGTTTTGAATCCTTGGCTGTTGCGTAGGCATGACGTACGTTAGATTGTAAGTTGTCCCCCATTAATTTTTCCAACAAAATTTTGGCTGTGTGATATTGAAAATAGTAATATTTTTTCATAGTGTTTTTTTTTTTTTTGCAGAAGTTACTTGTCACATGCAGGATGAAACGTCGCAACTAGGTACACACCGGAACTTGTAGGGGAGGTGTATATGTCAATTGTACGTCAGGCATTAGTAACTATTTTTTTTTTTCAAAAGCTGTGTTGATTTGTGTACAGGAACATCGCCCGCTTAACCCGATTGTGCGTTGTGCAAGATGGCGTATTGAGAAATTTGCTCACATCAGTAACATGTACTGTACTTTTTCATATATTGAACTAAAAGGATGACAGTTTTTGAACATCTCTTATTTAATTTTCGTGTTCAAATATAAGGAATAATTATTTCGAATAATAAAAATTTCATAACCCTTGTGCAAAGAACTATGGGTAGCAGTTAGGCTACTAAAAAATCAGAAGTTGACATGAAGGTGAATTTTTTTTCTGGCGTGTGCTAATGAATTTTTGGTTATTATGCTTCTCGAGTAGGAGAACTGCTATTCTGAAGATTACGATGTCGACCGAAACGTCAGTGAACCCTTCGCCTTCGACGCTGATAGAAATGAACACACGAGCCAAGCAATGGCCGTGAAAGTATGCGGTCCTTATTAGTATTATTAACGAAGTTGCTAGTCTCTGTAACAAACTAGATTAATCGACAAGACGATCAAAAAACCTAGCTAATTTCAGACAGGCTGAAAAAACATCTTTGGAACACTTACTTACCATGATCACTCCGCGGCTTACCTGCCGCTTGAATCTGCGTGTGACTGGAATAATGTAATACTAATTATTATTATCATCTTGTTTTGGAAACGCCGAATTTTTAAAGTGTTAATTACTTTACAACACGTGTATTCATATTTTTTAATTTTTAGTTATCTGTAAATTAGCTTTTTGGTTAAATTTGATCATGGTTACCTCTTACCTTTGAACGTTTAATTAAAACTTAAACCTGCTTTCTGCTTTATATCTTACTACCTATTTTATCATCTGTTTTGTTTATGTTATGCTTATGTTTTTTTTAACTTTTAATGTATGATATAACAGCAGAAATTGTGTTTTAATTGTAATAAAAGGAATTTCACCTTAACTTCGCCACCAATAAAGACGATAGTAAATAAATAAAATGTTAAACATAAACTATTAAAACGAAGATTTTGTTCTTCACGAGTCTCCACTGTTAAAACACCAAATCCATCGGATGGGGCGGAACGTAGCAACAAAACCCTAATGTTGTCATGCGTAAGGGCGCTGTCTGCCCAGGCACACATACAGTGTGCAGAGCTTCAGGAAAAACAACGCGATTTCAAAACCACTCAAGATATCCGAGTGGGGTCTGTTTACGTAAAGCATTTACGAATTCGCTGAGGGCCGAAAAGTTCTTTTGATTTCGGAAAAGTTAAAATAGCTAATAAACATGTTTTCAGAGTAATTTTTATGCATAAAAAAACCTATTCAGATTCTTGAAAGCACTTCAGGGACTTGCATTACATCTTTACCTTCATTTCTATGTCATATAATGTTATGGTCGCAACTCAAATTTCACAGTTGTATGCACGACGAGAAGATAGCACGCCAGTTCACAGCCTTGTGCTCAAAGGCGATACCGCGCCAGAAGCATCAGCGAACGTCGCGGTTATCATCCCGCCTCACATACACATACACCCAGACTAGACGGGCCCCTCAAAGCGAATTGCTCACTACAGAAGCACAGCTTTCTTTGCAGCTTGGTATCATCTTTTCTGTCCTAAGTTGTTTATATCACTGGTTTGCTTCAATATGGCTGACTTGGAGGTACCACGTGGCCCGTGGTCGTAAGTTTAGATAACGTCGAAAGGTGCTGATTTTACTAGTCACCGTGAGAAATGTTCATAGCGCACCCGATCTCTGTTTCTTTAAGAATGTATTGCGTGGCACCATTGCATCAGCAGTGAAACTCACGTGTAATGTGTTTTTTTTTCATGCTGTTATTTATTTTCAATGAAGGATACAGTTTCTGGGTCAAAGAACTCAGGTAACCGACATGTATGTCGGAACCCTCAGCTTGCCTTTTCTGGGGTACGAGTGTTGAAACTGACAACAAATCCCGCTTAGCTTTGCAGTGCGTTAGTTGTGCAGTTGGTAACCTGAGCAGTGGTGAAGCCCGAATATCAGAATATAACTCCAAACCCCCACACACCTTTAAAAAACTGTAGAATAGATGTAGACCTATTCCAGTTTAGTAGTCGCGCTCCAAATGCTGCGCACTGAAAAGTGGACAATTACTGCTCTCTCCTTTCCTGAAATAAACTTGTGTCTGCGCCCTTAAACCAGAGGGTCTCTGCGAAAGAAAGCTCGGCCATATTCGGGTTGTAAGGATCTTCAGGACCTCATATTAAGACAACTACAGTGTCTAATCTCCATTCTAATAGTTTCAATTATTTATGTAACAGGAATCATATTGAGGGGATTAAAATGGCGTGGGGTTAATTATTTAAATAAAATTTTAATATTTAGTGGTGTTATTTCATTTTTTCTTTGGTTAGTACAAAACTTCATGACATCTCTTGCATTAGCCTCTCTGTTCATAATTATAGACAGAAAAACATTTTCTGTATTACTTTTATAAAAGATTCCTTTGAAAACCAGTTTCCAAGAAATATTTTGCTATGGTTATTTTTGCATATACGAAATACAATTTTGTGAGATAATGATTGGCGCATAATTTTATATTTTAATTTGTGTTTCATTCAAGAATAATATTTTTTTTTTTTTTTACCATGGGAAAGATAATCGATTATTTGATGTTTGGACTTTTTATTATGCGTATTAATGCGCGCAGTTAATACTGGAAAGCTTTTAGGGAACCGATTTACAAATAACTTTAACTATTGGAGGTACTGGGACAACACAAGAATAAATGCCCGGGTAAGAATTCGAAGCAAGTATTACTGCGAACACTATTTTGTAGTGAAACAATTGTTTTCATGTCACTACAAATTTACAAATATCTGTGATTTTACTTGAATATTTATAAAAAAAATCAGTGCAGCCATTATTTTATGAAACAGATGTTTGCCTAAATGGCCTACAAGCATTTAATTGCGCCTTTTTAAGTACAGAGCTTTGCTTCGGAAAAATATTTACCATATTCAAGTTAGTTTCGCTTTTCATATTCGAAATGAAAATATCAGAACAACATTTATCTACTTTGTTGCGTTGGCGTAGCGTAGGTACATATGGCTGCGAAGAACACAGAGGATAGTAAATAGTAATTACGTGCGTGAGTGCTGTGACAGCATTTTCAAATTCTACAACGAGGTTTTCAAATATCCGTTTCTAAACCACGCAAATACGCAACGCAAGCCAAGGCCAACTTTAAACTTCTTGCGTTTTCGCCTTCCATATTTTAAAACTTCAAAATAAGCAGTAATTTTGTGCACGGAAGGCCAATATTTTGTTACATTTTCGCACAGCAAATGAAAACAACACTTTAAAATCAAATTATGTAGGTTTTGATATGTTTTCGTCATAAACTTAAATTTTCAGAAGAAGCCTGGGGAAGAAATTTGTAATTTTTAAGGTAGGTGACGTATTAAATTGGTTGCGTGTTGCGGTTCTTGCGCAGTTTACAAACCCACCCGACAGGTGAGCTTTCAATGATAAGTCTCGTCCGTCCGTCATCCGTCCGTCCGAAAACTGGCCGATCGATTCCCAATACTCCGTGCGTCCTTCACAGTAATTTTCCACTTGGATGCTGGCAGCTGACTAAAATTGTATACAATTTCTTATGTAAAGGTGTATTAGTGTGATAATCATGTAAGCTAAGCACTTATAAATAATTAAACTCTTTTTTTTTTTGCTCTGGTATTTATTTATATACTTTAGAGGTTAACGTGCGTCATTAATAACATTTATCTGTTTTGTTCAAGCTGTATTTCAAATGTCAAAATTTAAAAAAAAAAAAAAGTTCAAACGCAAATTAAAAACATGGTATGCGAGCAGGTAAACGAATAAACAATCTTCAAAACATTTTAAGGTAATAAAGGTTGCCGGCGATACCTTGCAAACATTTTGGAGGTTATAATTTTTTTTTCCCGTCCGTCCGTCGGAGCTTTTGACGGATGGACGGATGTAAATTTCCGGGCCTTCTGATTGGCTTGAGGCCACGTGATCGAAGGACGGGCGCGACGGATGATCGCGAGCTGGCGCTGTGTACACGCGAGCGAGCGGGAACCCAGACCTGTGAGCGCTTGGCAACCCTGGGCCGCGGCCAGGCGGGCGAGCTAGTTGGGCGACGGGCCGCCAGGGCGTGCTGGCGTCGCCGCGCGCTCTCACCTGCGGGCTGGCTTGTGAGCGCAGACCACGGTTGGGCGCGGGCATGTAACTGTCGTCGCCCGGTTGGGAGCGAGCTAAACTCGTGTCCGCGCGGCGTGGCGTGTGTCTCGTGCCTCGACTTCCCGCGCTACAGCGGACCTAGGCCCTACCGGCTGAAGGATATCCTGGGACTTGTCTCGGCACGAGGTGAGTGGCCCGTGGGAGCGCGTTCGAGAGAGAGGAGCACAATTGTTGTGTTTACTTATTGCTAGAGACTGGAAAAATTCGCGCTTTGGATGACCTCTAGGATAGACTCCACAATTCCCTACATACTCAAGGAAATGCCACCTGCTCATTGGCTACTGACTCGTGACACCTGTCAACTGGGACGCTTGCGATTCGATAATTTTTTGGTTAAAGGTTTTTCGTTGGCTCAAAGTCTTTCAGATAAACTGTGAGCCAATCAGAGAAGCAGTATAAAGGTACAGTTGTTTGGATTCTATCTTATAGTGAAATGAATTCGCGAATTTTTCCGGTCTCTACTTATTGCCCTGTACAAATTCATCGATATATATATCTCTCACACACACAGTATCAGGGGCGCAAATCTGTAGGATTCACAAGGGGGAGGGGCGAGAGTTTTGCACGTGGGGTTATCAGACACGTCATCTCCGGATACGGTGCTTGTATGTTGTATACTGCCCATATTTTGGCCTGCATGCATGCAATAAGCAGAAAAACTTTTAAACTATACATTTTTTATCAGCTTAATTTGTTTCCAGTACTGATTCCACTTGTAATAATTTTCCCCCCTTTCCCGCTCTTTTTGTGACATGAATTATTTTAGAATGCTTATTGATAATTTATTCGTTTTCATGGGATGAAAATATGTGGTGAAATTGTATTTTATACTCAAATTTCGAGAGGTGCCGCTTGTGATCGTAGGAAAATGGAAATTATGGAGTAAAGTAGTTTTGAGTCTTGCGATCGTCAACACATAATTCACTATATTCAAAATGTATATATTAATGCCGAGATCTGTTTGCGATGTGTTTTATACCAACTCAACTGCAGTTTTTTTCTTTGTATCTCATTCTTTTCTACCTCATTTTTTAGAGTTATTAAATTTCCGAAAACTCACTGTTCCATAGTTCCTTAAATTTTCTGCTCTATGTAGTGGGCGCGTAGTCTTTTGACTCAAATTCCTAGTGAACTCAGTGGGAAAAAAAAAAGTTAAACTTGTTTTCCGCCCGAAATTCGCAAAAACAATCACTAGCTATGAAATTTAGCAGAGCAGACGCTCCCAATTTTTCTGACGTTTAATGATGATTCATAACGGATACGCCCTTGTGATATCTACAGATGTAATAGGTTCGAAATTACCAAAGAAAGTTGGGATTTGTATTTATGACCAACTTGAAGTATAAATATATTAAACTAAATTAAAGTTTGGTAGCGATGATAAAAAAATAGTTTTTATATTTCAAATAAAAATTTCAAATCCGAAATTATTTCAACATTAAAGGTGTTTATATAGGTAATCAATGTCTTTATTTTTGTGCTGGCAGATATTTTATTTAGGTTATACATTGTTTTGATTTTATTACGAACAAAATCACGTACTTAAATTTGCCAAAAACAAAATGGTTAATTATTATATTAAACCCGGGTCTTTTCGAATGAAGAGTCCTAACTTTTACCTTTGCGTTTTCTCGCTCGGTTTGAAACGATTAAATTGAGGATGTCAAAATTCCTGAAAGTCAGGGAATTTACTTTAAATCATTGAGAAGACATGGAAATTCTCCAGCGATAGTAATTTGAGGAGAAAATGTCATGCTCTTGTCTGCCATCGTCTAGCTTTAGACTGTGTATATATAAAAAAAATTAGTGGCTAGTCATACAAACTATAAAATGGCACATGCAAGGTTTTGTTTGAAATACGAAAATGTAGAGAACACTAGGCTGGCTGTGAGATGTTCGTTATTTGAGTTATCTCTATTCTTTCAGAAGATAGCAAAATAGGTGTGTGAGTTTGTGGACAGAGAAAGTCAGGGGAATTTCAATACAGATTCGTGTGGAGACCCTGAACCACTTATAACAATATTGAAATCAACAGTATTATTTTTAGCGCATAACTGTAATCCCAAGGCTGAGACCTTGCTTTTTTTTTTTAAATTTTATTCCTACCCGACGAAAGTGTAGGTGGCGCACTGAATATTTACAAGGTGGGGGAGGGGAGTGCATCTGTTCCCACGTGAGCAGCAGTTCCTGTCGACGTCGCGTCGTGTCCGCCTGCAGTTCACGACCTCGCTCCCGGCCCTATCGTCGCCATTGTTATCAACGTGACGTAACTGGAGTTCGTGCTGTTCTTTCCCCCTGCCGAATTGTAAGAACTGACTGCCTAGTGTATCGCCAACGACTGTCTATGCAACGACCTTCACACATGCTTTTAACTCATCTACCCCATTACATACGCCTACATTGATTGAAATAGGTGAATCATTCTCGTGGCGAAACTAAAAATATTCATTTGATGCAAGAACCACAGTGAACAATTTTATGAAAGAGAATTCAGTTTGTATTGTGGGTTTTTCTGGGCATTCTGTGCTTCTTCCATCATTTAAGGTTAATTTTAAATAATTCAAATAATTTAATTGTGTGTAAACTACAGTTAATTTCCAGCGGGCGAAGGGAAAGAATAAAAAAAGGCCGAGGAACAGAAAGAGGAGGAAAAAAAATATTTGTAGTTGATATTCCAGTTGCTGCAGCACGTTTGCTGATATGGAATTCCACATAAGGCTTCAGTGTGTGTGTGTGTGTATTAAAACCCGTAACGGTTGTAGCAATAGAAATAAGTGTTTCTGGACCTATGCTCACTGGCATTTCATCATATATCTACATGTGCTGCATGGGTTCCTACAGAAAACGTCTAGTATGCCGTGGATGAGAACAGTCTGCCACGCCCACTGCAGGCGAAGCTCGTTCAGTCACCTGGCGGTAATCGGTGCGTCACCGCACTCGTGTGCTGAGTGGGCGGTTTCCGGAAGCGGCCGACGTAATCTCACCTTCCCCTCCCGCGGCACTCAGGGATTCGATAACAATCATTCGCAGCGATGGAGCGGTGTTGGGCCTCGAACATGCGAAACCAGCCCGGTACCCGTCGGTCGCAAATTATTGTTTTGATGGTTCTCTGCGAAGAATCGTAATTTGCAGCTTTTTGGTAAATTTTTGTTATCTCTGTGTGTCGCGGTCGTCTTATTATCTAGACCAGGTTTGAACAACGATGGCCAGGGGCGTACCCAAATCCTAAAACATCTGTCATTCTGGAGTAGCTTGGCTTCTGGGTTGTAGCCGCGTCCAAGGCTAGAGTCCAAGGCGAATAGGGTGGAGTGACAGCAATGTCGCCCGAAACGTCGGTGATGTATTCGACCTGTACGCGGCTACAACCCAGAAGCCAAGCTACTCCAGACATTGGCCGCGAAAGCCAGCGATCTTTATTGATATATCATTCTGACCTACAAAAGAAAATAATTTAAAAGCAAATAGCGGGCAAAGTGGTTCTGTCCCTTCACCCAAACGATATTATGCGTTCGCTCTTGATAATGGTAAATTACAAAAATTAAAATATCTAGAGGGCCAGTTTGTATGTTCTATGAATTTTTAACATCAAAAACAAACACACCCACCTTTTCGCTCTGGTATTATATTTCGACATATTGGTTTATTTAGATACACAAGTATATGCAAGTGAGCAGTAAAGGGACTGTTCCCATACATAGCTATTTTAAAAGTTTAGTGTACAGATTTATTTAAATATAATTGGTTATCGAGTAGTGACTTCCTATTTGTTTGCCTTGGCCCAAACTCACTCATCCAGACCAAAGTGAACGATTGTAGTCTCTTGTTAATATGTTGGAATCTGCTGTCCATCTAGGTTTTAATACTTAAACCCTGCTAACTGCAGATTATAGAGAAGTGTTTCCTTTCTAACAGATATAAGCGTAATTAAAAAGAAACACAATTTTGAGAATCTGGAAAAGCGTCTTCTAATTTAAGATAACGTTACCACTTGAAATCTTGAACACGTGGTTGAAACGTTGGTGGCTAAACAGGACCAGTAAAATACGTTCCTCCCAATTAAGATACTTTTTAAATCAAAACAACCCTGCGTAACATCGAATACCCTAAATTAACGTATACATTATCTTGTAATCACACAATAAAGTTGGCAGCAAATTAAGAAAACACATTTATCAACTCGTATAAATATTTGAATAGATCTAATTTTTTAATTGAATTAAGCAGGATTTAATGAGTAGATAATAAATGCACGATCGGTACATTGACGCAAGTATGGAGGTATAAAGTTATTTTAAATTCTAATGACATTTATCATACCAGATATTTGACGTTTCGCGCTCTTTGAGTGATTCTTGTAATGTGAAGATTGATTTAAAACAAATTTATGGACAAACAATGCTGGTTTGAACACAATTTCATTGAAAAAAAATTCAGGAATGGAACAAAACGTTAAATACATTAATACGCGGCAAAGCCAAAATCATGAGATTACAAATTATTTGCAGCGAATGTCGTGGAAAAAGAAAAAAAAAAATATTACAGCCTATACGAACACAGTTGACTGGCAACAAGACAGTTTCAAGACGAACAGAAAACACGGGCAAAACCAGAACCTCGGACAACGCAGATACAAAAAAGAGGAACCCAACGATGATAGCAAAGATGTATTCAGGATTACACAACATATGAGACAAACGCAGTAGGCTTCATACGACAAAACAGTTGCGACGTTTTGGCAATTGACATCTGCTCCCGTCATCAGGCACAAACAGATTATACCAGCAATAACTTATGTCCATAAATTTGTTTTTATTATTTAAATTTTAAGTAGTCTTATTTATTTTCAATTTTAGTTTTAAACTGACCAACTTACAATAAAATTGACATGCTTGCAATAACAATAAATGTAAAAGAAAAAAGTCCAATGAAGTATTTACAATAAGGTAGGGCCTACTATATAGTCTATTATTAGTCGGATAAGCTTTTATTGTATCTTGAACGCATTGTAGATAGAATTGTTCTTGTGCAGTGTTTAGCGGGTAATTTAATAGATCATTATAGACTTGTAAAGGCATGCATGTAACACTAAAATAAGAAACTAACCACGAGTGTTTAATGCGATGTTAGGAAAGTGGGAAACAAAATGTACGTCGCCAGTGTTTACCGCAGCTTCGCCCGACTGTTTGCGTCAGCACGACAGTGTTGCAGGCCGCGTGTGACGTCAGCAACGTCTTCTTGGCGGACTAACTCTGCCTGCAGTCGTGTGACGTCACCCCCCCTCCCCTCCCGTTTAGTGTTCGCGGTCGTCCGCTACCGAGAACTCTCCTTGACCGGGGGGCGACTCTTTCAAGCGGGAGTGGGTGTCGTCACTTTCCAGTTAACTCGCGCTGCCAACCTCCGCGCGCGAAATTACCTGCGCGCACGACACGCTCCGTGGTGCGCTGGGGAAGCCTTCTTTTCACAGACGAGAGAGCCAAACGCGCGATCGTGTATCTTCGGTTTTTTTTTGTTCATTGTAACTCATGATAACTAATGGTCAATTAGGTTAGGTTATCTACATTATAAATACTTTAAAAACATTGTGGACGGTTGATTTGGTTAGGATAGCTACATTAAAGATACTGTGAAATCATGTAAACGGTTTCCTAGCCCTGGATAGCTACATATTAAAAAGTTATTTGCTAAGCAACCATAAAATGATTTTACAGTAGCTATTTTTAATGTAGCTATACTTACCTAATATAACCAACCATCCACAATGTTTTAAAGTATTTATAATGTAGCTAACCTATCCTAATCGACCGCAAAATTTAATGCCACACCGGTTTATACAATGAGATAGAACGAAAAAAAAAAGCGAGCATGAACTTCGGGGAACTTCGGGTGTGGCTCTCTCGTCTGTGAAATGAAGGCTTCCCGGTGCACTGCAGCGGATCCCCAACAAGTTTGGGACGCGACTCATGGGCCATTTGCACCATGAGAGTTCGTGCGTGACCAACGTTCGACCACATTATCTGTTGCACCATTGAGTAGTGAGCGCTGAGATCAGGTCACTCCCACACAACCGAGGACATCTAGGCTCGGTTACCGTCGAGGTGTGTTTCTATATTATATGTATGTGAAAGTGGGACAAGAGTGTTTGTTAAGTAAATCGTTGAAGGTAAAGATAAGGATTTACGTCACAAGGTCATGCACAGAGGCGAAAGATGACGGGACCTCCCGAGATTATAAATGTCCTCAAAACCAATCGGCACGGACTGGGTGCTTATAAATTGAGTCGTGCCGAGGTTTTTGGATTTAGCCACCGAAGTCACAGCTCCTTATTTGACAGGGCGTCCAAAATCAGACAATTGTCAAGATTTTTTTTATATTTCTGGAAAAAAAAAATCAAGAGAAACATGCTTATGTCAGAGAGTTAAAACGAAATGGCCGGGCTAAGGCTGATCCTATATCGTTGATGCATCAACTGACCTAGTGTGTGTTTTATTTTCTCTCAGATTTTGTTTGTTGCATTGCTAGTGCGCCTAGGAGTTTTGTGCAGAGATGCATAATTTTTTTTTTTTTTTGGTGGATTAGGCCGAATGCCATTTGTGATGTGTCTCGACATTAATAATCTGTAAAGCCTGATTTAAAAATTACGCAACAACACAATAAATGCAAGACGCAAAAAGTAAATAAACGATGTTTTCAAATAATCGTTCATAAACTACGCAAGACGCAAAAAACGTAACTCAGTCATCAACCAAGTTTCAACATATTGCGTTTGGACTTGGCGGTTACGTCATCCTTATTGGAAGTAAAGCATTCCGAAAACTTTTTAAAGACGCAAACGTGTAGGTGCATCGAAGACCACGATTTGGTTTTTATTATAGCAATACATCACGTATTAATTTGTTAAACTTTTGTATAGTGAACATTTGATTTATAAGCATTATTTTCTATGGAAAGTTGGGAAAAAGTGCTTAAATTTATCTTGGTTATTTTCTATGGAATTAACTTCTTTTTTTAGGTCAGCGAATAATTAACACAAATCCGGGAGAAGTCAAAGGAAATCCAAGATTGTGTGGATTTTGCTGTACATCCTGTTTGAGCTTTACATATTAATTTTTTATTTATTAATCGAGTTAGTACAAAATGTATTTCAACTGTTCAGCGTTTCTACACGTTATGCATTGTGGTTTACAAAACTGTTCCCAGCCAACTGCCAGTCCTCTTGGTTGTAGTCAGTGTTTGCTTGGACATGTGGGGTGGTGCCTTTTTTTTATTGTTAATTATGGCGGAGATGTGGTTTTTTTGCGAACGTCGGGTTTTCGTTCCCACGCCTTTTTTTTTTTACGACTCTCGCCTCGCCCGCTGTTTACGACAGTCAGTTAACTAGTTCGTGTATCGTTACGAGAGCGGATGGGGGACGCGTGGAAGGAGAGAGCAAGCAAAACGCTCATAAAGTTAACATTTCTCTATTCCGACGGCAGAGGACACTTGTGTCACAAAAATTTTTAAGTTTTTCAGGAGAGCAAGTTTGATTTGTTACAACTTAATTATCACGGACCTTCACTAGTTATTGGGATTGTTGTATAAAATATGTAAGTTATTATTTTTTTATTTTCTTTTATCCCATCATCGACATGGTCATCTGACAAATTGCATATGCCATACAATGAACAGGTAAATGCGTATGGGGACGGATGAAGGACATTGGTTACCGAAGGACAACACAAAAACGCATCACGCACGCCGCTACAGTAGTCAAAGACAGCCGCGTGCAGTCACGTGGAGCAACACGTGCGGAGCGGTACAAGTGTACGGACATGTGTGAGCTTGTTACACGCAGTTGTGCTCTACTAAACAGTGCGGTCTGATAATATAGCAACACATTTAACGCTGAAGTAATGTTTAGTATAGTATTCGTAATTTTTAAAATTGCTCCGTCAATATTGAGAATAGGACCCACATTTGAATGATACAAATAAAAAAAAAATTCTGAGTGGCAATAACCGCTCGTGAATCACTCTCTTTACTACTGAAAACGTGGAATTGTTTACATCAACTGATTTTGATAATCCTGGGTAGAAATTATAATCCAATTCTGGTCAAAAACAAGAAAACTGTCCGTATCATTATATATAATTTTGGTTAGCCTTTAATTGACAAACAAGGCGGACATATGCAACCACAGATCAGAGAAATTGAGGAAGGAATACGTCATGGTCTGTAGTGATCAACCATCCGTTCAATTGCCTGGAGGTATTTCGGGTGTCCATGACAAAGCGTAATCGAGATGGACATACCAGAATAAGACTATAGCTTTCATGGGCGTAGATCCGTAAGGGTGGGAAGGCCAGGGGGGGCCTGGGCCCCTTGTAATAAAAAAGCTCCTTGCTGAGAGGACCCGATCACGCTTGCAAAATCGTAACTGTGAGATGGGAATGCTAAACTTGATCCCGCGGTGAGACCTACAGATCATCGCCCGTTGTATGTACAACTGATGGGAACCAAGCGGCACAGTGTTCGGGTTGTGATTTCGACGGCAAGGCAGGTAAGAGGGAGCCTTCGATGGAGGAACAGCCGGAATCGAACAGCCACCGCCCCGCTTTTTTCCACGACGAGATTCCTGCAGCCGATCGCTTTGTGCGGCGGCCGGCCGGTATTTCAGGAATGGCGGCTGCAGGGGGGGAAAAAAACCCGGCGCGCGCTACCCCTCCCATTCCTCACAGTTTGTGGAAGGTGTTAGCACCACTTACGGCCGCCGGCTACACAACACTGGGGAGGGGATGACTACCCGGCACATCAGTTGACCTTGCGTCGTCGTGCTCCTCACGATTTAGCTCCGGCCCTTCTCCGAAACAAGATGCTTATTGAAGAGTCTGTGGAAATCGCCGGCGGATTCATTAGCTCCAGATCTTCCGGAATTTGGCTACAAAATCAAATTGTATGGCTATACACCCGTTCGTGTTCACTCGAGAAAAGAGTAAAGGCATTTCTCTTGGGTTGTATAGAGCTCTTTTCTTAAATCTGTTTTAAGTCTATGTATTTAAAAAAAAGTGATAAATTCGTGTTTTATTTTTAACGTTTTCAGAGCTTCGCATACAAAATGATGGGTTATGACTTAAACATCTGTAAGATGGGCGTAAACCTTGGAGAGCCCAGGATTATAAAGCCACTAAGCAATAATGGGGGGGGGGGGGTCAAAGGGTCAATCTCAACTGTAAACGTAATAGTGACGCCAAAACTAGATATAGGCCTACTTTAAGGAAAACTGGTTGCATAACTTTGTTACCGGTTTCCAACGATTAGGAAACGAACTGTCGGATATCATGTGGAACGATATTGAAGAATGTATAAAAGGGGACATGCGACTTTGAAGATGACCGTGTTATAGGTATATGGGGATGCAGAGGTGGGAGGATTGTAGGAGGACTTGGACGGATTCGAAGAAAATGGGGAAAGGAACGAAAAGAGGATTAATTTGGGTTCGACATGGGTGGTCGTATTCACCTAGAAAGCAGTGGCGATAAGAGGGATTCTCATTGAAGGGAAGAGGTGATATGGGTTACTGATAGTTATAAGCAAACACGTTCAGTTTCACCTTTGAATATATATACTGTATAGAAGTCGCCAGCCCAGGTTAAAATTTCTAATACGGTTTTGAGGTAGTTGGTTAATTCACCGCCGCAATCGCCACCATCTCTAGGGCATCGACTTGTGGCGGTCCCTAGCGGACAAGTGTCGAACTCTTCAAACACCCCTTCCCTCTCCTGTTGAACGACCTTGAGCTGCAGTGAATGATGGGTGGGGGGTGCGGGGAATGACAGCGGGCGACAGTGCTGCGCTCTAACATGCAAATAACAACTAAGACGATACAGGGCGTTCCGGCAGCGCACTGCAGCGGTGAAGTTCCCAAGCTGCTCATCATACGCTTCTGAAAAACGTAGAGTAAATCCTATCCACTCGCGACTTCTATACAGTATATGAATCAGGAATTTGCGAAAGGTACCAAGTCCACTTTTTGAGCAAATTCATGTTATATGAGATTCCGAATCTCCAAAGTGTTCTCTATGCTGTCCGCAAGAAAAGGAACCAAGTCCTGTATAAGAAATACGATAAATGGACTAGTAAATATATGTGGAACTTGCAAAAGGTACCAAGTCCTGGACTTCTATTTCTAAGTACCACCAGCTTGTGTACAAATCTGATGTGAAAGGTGTTGTTGAAGTATATGACCAGCTACAGGGGTTGGTTAATCATACCTTTCATCTCCAGCTCCCAGGACAGTTGAGACACATTGTAATGCCTACAAACAAAGCTTACAGAAATGGAACTGTACCAATTAAAAAAAAAAAACTTGAAGTAATTCGCAAGTGTTTGCAGTACATTGTAGTTCATGATGAAGCTCTCACATTCTACGACAATATACTACATTGGCCTGCCACAGACTAACAGACATGCCCATGTATGCAACAAGTGCATTATTTTGTTTATGACTTACATGATTGTTTTTGAAGGATCTGTTTTCATGTCGTTTGTAGTTATTTAAATAGCATGTACTAAGATTCAACTAATCTATACCAATGACACTACACATTCTCAGATGTGTAAATTTAATACTTAACATTTCTTTATGGGTAAATGGTATCAGATGGTGGTGTTGTAAAATATGTTTTTGTGTATCATATTATTAATTTTTGCATTATAATATACCAACACAGCACTATTATCTAACCAAAACATTATGTTTTATGTGCCATTGTTTGAATGAATGATAATTCATTTGCAAAAAGTACCAAGTCCACTAACTTTACTGATTTTTAAAATATTTCAGACAAAAGTGTATATATTTGAATTACGTTTAAAATCATCACACATCCACTATACTTTCAATTGATCAATTACTGATAACCAGTTTCATTACCAGGTCGACAATAATATGTTTTATGTTGTTTCCCAACAATCTACTTACTTGGACTTGGTACCTTTTGCAAATTCCTGATTCATATATATTCAAAGGTTTCACTGAGATGCGAGCTTGAAAACCACATCTTCGTCACATTTCGGTTTTAAAACGTTACCGAGTAATGCTGGAATCTCAGGAGTGCGCAGGGCGCGACGAGGAAGGATGCGATGCAAACAGAATTTTTCTAACCAGTCACGCCACTCCCCAAATAATTTTTTTTTTTACTCAAATGATTATCGGAATTCCAAGCTGTGGCAATTTACGACTGGCGTATGTATGAGGTGCGAGTTTAATGTCAAGAAATTATATTTAATTATTTTTTGATCTGTTTGCGTGATTGAAAAACGGCATGGTTGAGATGAACAATGTTGTTGCTTCCGCATTGCGGAACGGGTATCTATTTTAAAAATTGTTAAAGCAATGGTGTTCTGTTTTTTTCTCTCTCGCTGGGCTAGACAATGTCGGGAAATAATTGGTCAGTGACGGTAATTTTAAAGATCGGTGGGAATGAAATTAACGTTTGGAGCTCGGTCATGGATGCACCATGACTAGGGGCAGGAAATGTTCGCGAAAAAAAACTGAACACCTACTAGACTGCAATAAGGTATACCCACACCAGCGGTTTCTTCCTTGTGATTGGCGGCCGTCTGCGAGAGAAGTCGTTGCCTTGTTTGCACGAGCCACTAAGGACGAGTTTGCTTCCACACTGAATTAGTGTGATTGGTCGTTGTAACAATCGACACGCACCTCAAAGTAACTCACCCAATCACGAAACCCAGACGATGCTACAGCGTTTTAACTTCCAGCTTACTCTCGGAATCTTTTCGCGAAATTTTCATGGCCCTAAGGGGTCGTCCATTAATCACGTGATGTTTTTTTAGCAAATTTTTGACCCCTCCCTCCCCCCTAGTGATTTGTGGTGAAATTTTAGACTACCCCTCCCCCCCCCCCCAACAAATCAAGTGTATTTTTTCGGTACAAAATATTTTTAAAAATTTCAGAATATTATCTTTAAATATATGTATAATCTAATTTAATTCTGGAAAATTAAGCACAGCATGTATATTCGGCGCCAAAATCACAGTCTTACTGGCGACTGGCAAGCCGAGCCGGGCGGGGATATTGTTGCCTGGCTACGGCGAGTCAAGGTCACGCGTCGCTTTTCGGTTTAGTAGAAATCGCGTGAAAAAATAAATACACGTGATATCTCTCTACACCCCTCCTCCCCCCTTGTGATATTTCGTGATTTTTCCCCCCCTTTTCGAGCCTCACGTGTTTAATGGAGGATCCCTAACCATGACTAAAGTGCGCGCGCACCCGTACCGCGGAAGACACTCGACGCCGGAGGTGCCTGGAATCTGGCCCCGGGCCGCGAGCTCTGCCCTGGATCGATGCTCGTCGCGGCAATCTGTGATCCGCCGAAAATCCCGTCGTCGCACTCCTACTCCTCCCTGCCTCCCCTCCTCTACCCCCCCCCCCAATTACTCCATCCGCGGAGCATGACCTCCACCTCGCTGTGGCGAGCAGGGCCCCCACATGGCCGGTGCTAACGTTGCTATGGCAACGGGGCCCATGGGTCTAGGGGGCCTGCGAAGGAAAGAAAAAAAAAACTTAAAACAAAAAAGTAGACAATTTTAAATAAATCACAGAAAACAATTAAACAGTAAGACCTAAATTTAGTTACCGATGAAATATCACACCAGAGTAATATTATTCGGAATATGCTGTGCGTACAGAACGTGTCTGGATCTACAACTTTGAGCAAAAAAAAAAAAACACCACCAATTATTGACGTGACACCATGTTGACAGTGCAGAACACTTACACTCATTTATTTGCCATTATTCAAAATCAATTTACGTTGACGATCGAAACACAGACTTAAAACTAGTTTTAAAATGTTTAAAAAATAATTGTGAAAAGGTTAAAAATAAATATATATATATACCTAACTAAAACAATGTACATAAAGGGGAAAAAAACATTTTTTTTTATCTCTGTTAGAAAAAAAAGGGGGGGGGGATCATGACTTCTAGCAACGGGGCCCACAGAATGATGTGGGGGGCCTGGTGGCGAGTTCCGCCTAGGATGGCATGGGTAGGTAGAGGTTCATTCCCCCCCTGTTGCTTCCAGTCCTTATCGATCTCTTTACGGTGAGGCGCTTCTGGTCCCACGCCTCGAGTCGTCCGTTCCATTTCGTTGCCATTCATATTAATGAAAAGGTTTTCCTGTAAAATGCATCCAAGACTGCTGCTCGCTCTCTGCCGCGGGAAGGTCACGAATGTGAGAACCCAGTAAGTTTCGGAGCTGGGTTCAAAGCTTCGTTGTAACACAACCTGTGTATCTTGTTTCATCTGTCATAATTAGAGACCCGTGAATTTCGCGGATTCATTTCGTGTTATGCTAAAATTCAAATAATTATACCTTAGTGCTGCTTCTGTCATTGTTTCACTGTTAATCTGGAGGACTGAGGGCCAATTAGAGACCCCTCACTCATAGAAATGTCGAATCACAGGCCACCCAGTCGAGACGACTCACAAGTCAACAGCCAATGAACAGTTGGCATTTGCCCGAGTGTGTAGAGGATATTGGAGTCTATCCTGGAGGTCATTGAATCCGCGAAATTCACGGGTCTCTAATGCAGCTAAGTTGTACTTATTTGCACGCGAGGCTGAATTCCGTCCGTGGCGGAGTCTCGGGATGCGATTTAAGAGACATAACTATATTCTTAGTTTCCAGGCTTCTTATTCACTGTGCAAACAATTCTGTCACGACATCGAAGAGTCCGTTAGTACTTTAGGACAATTTCGGCATTAATAAGTAACGCAACATTTGAGTTTTTTTTGTTTCTATAGAAATATTTCTTCTTTTTTTTGGTCATTGAAAAATTATAAAAGACCTATAACACTCGGGGAATTCTCAAGAGTTGCTTCAGATCAGGAAAACATGGAAGTGTCAGGGAAAATATGTAAGGGAAAACTTCGAAAGGTTAGGGAGAATAATCACTTAAGTGGCAAACTTCCATCTTAAATATACCGTTAATTAAATACCAATGCTCCTTTTAGAAATACAACATTCCCTAATAAAAAAAAAAGTAACCACGAGTATCAATAAAAAAATTTAACTAAGAAGAGGATAAGAATTGAATTAAATTAAAAAAAAAGGCTTTAGAAAAGTAACCTACAACTTACAAACCACATTGACTTAAAACAGTCGAACATATAATATTGTTGGTATATTGGATTAAAATATTAATCCTAAAAATGATTAGATAGATACGTCAAGTTACTTAATAAACTTTGTAACTCCAATGTTGTAAAGTTTTACATTTACACGCAATTATTTTCTGAATGTCCTCTTGAAGTATTATAACCTAGAATTTTTTTTTTCTGTGAAACAATGATAATTTCAGCAAGCCTCTTTAACAGATGTAAGTATGCATTATATTACAGTTAGCAGTTATAATTGTGTTTATCTACCTTAGTATTATTAATATTCTTGGTGAATAGTAAAACTGAGGCGTTAATATGTAGCAATTTGTTACAACTAGTATTCGTAATAAAGAAGTTTGACACGTTTTTTCTCTTGCATATAAAATTTGTATACAGGAAGTTTCGAGGTTTTCCAACTAGACCGACGAGAAATTGTTCGTTTTATTGTCAGGCAAACCTCGAAAATGTTAAGGCAATTAGATCCTGACGTTCTGTATGAGCCCTGGTTCTGCGTGTAGGTTTCGCCGAACGCCCTGATCACAGATGACGTAGAAACCTGCAAAATTCGCGGTTTCGACGGCCTTCAGGATAGACTGCACATACCCCTGTACACTCGGGCAAATAACGCAAGTTCATTGGCTGCCGACTTGTAAGTCGTCTCAGCTGGTTAGTCTGTGATTCGATCCTTCTTCGGTTGAGGGTTTATAAATGGTTGAGATTCGTCCAGATGAACAGTAAGCCAATAGCAAAATTATTTAAGAGGTATATGTGTTTGAATTCTAGCCCATCACCGAATGAATCCGCGAATTTTGCAGGTCTCTAGGATGAGAGATAGCACGTGCATACGTACATGCGGTGGGTGTGGGCTGCGTGTAAGTAGTGGTAACCAACCGCTCCTGGTGCAGGCGGCTCGTCCCCGCTCTGCATCGGTCGGCGGGAGGTCGAAGAGATGGATGGCATCGCGACAGCTGATTGATTTACTGATGCCGCCTGACGGCTCGTCACCTCGTTCGTTCATCGCGACGTCTGTTTAACGAGTATCGGTGACGTAATGACGACCAGATAGCTCTGTGTATCGCGACGCCTCGTCGTGCAAGCATCACTCTTTTCAATGTTAGATAACGTTTCTAAATATGTAATAATGGAGGTTGTTAACCTGTACATTTGTACAGTAAATTAATCATTAAAAGTATGTCAGCTCTTCGTGTTTTCTTTAGGAAAGTGTTAAATGCGCAGTTAATATGCAATATTTTATGGTCAATTTTCCGTACTGTTGTACTCATGTATGTTAAAAACTTGCATTACATGTTCAGAAATGTTACCGAAAAATTTCTTACAGATCATGTAAATTATTTTTGAACAGTTCATGCAAGGGCTGATCCGGGCATTTGGTTGGGAAGGGGAAGGGGCGTTTTTATTATTGTGGGCGTTTACATATTTAGCGCTGTTTATATGTCTAGCTTATATATGGCCAGTGAATTTTCACGAAAAGATTTGGAGACAAGCAGTGTGTAAAAAAACAGTTTCATTGCCCGTGTTTCGTGATTGGTTCAGTTTCCTTCAGGTGAAAACACGCTCTAGATGGCCTGGCCAAATAAGGCAAACGACCACCAATTGCAAAAAAAAAATACCGTATTGCAGTCTAGTAAGCAAACAGATTGTTTCGCGAAACATCACTGCCTCTGATTACATACATACACACACATCTATTTCATGTGCCTTTTTTCCTGGTTAGACATTTTATAAATTATGAATATTAAAAACCACACATTTAATTTACCTATCGTGTAATCAATCCTTCAAAAACAAGGGGGCAAGTGCTCCACTTTTCTTAGGGAGCCATTCTGTTGATAGAAGTTTTTCTAAAACTTTTGGTTGCGTTTACGGATATGGCTGTATTGTATGTACACAATAACAAAACTTTATTTTTTCGAGAAACCAATGGTAGTTGACATGAACAGTATTATATTGGAAAGGCAATAGGCAATGAAGGAAGGCAGCATTTAACCCCGAAATATATAAGGTAGGCTTCGCTAATGGCATCGGGTTTAATTTTTTTTTAAAATTATTTGTAAAGATGTAGATTGTCGGTTGTTTACCAGAGTAAACTGGAAAATTAATATGTTCCTCTTTGTTTACATTGAGTAATGTACTTCTGCAATATTTTTATAAGTCTTGCCTTTTCCTCCTTGGTTTAAAACTGAGTTAAAATATATGTCACTTGCACTGTAGTAGGATCGGTTTTGTGGTTTGATTGGTTTGGTTTTTGCTGCCTTTTAACCTGTAATATAATTTAATATAATGTAGGATATTATACGTTCTGAACTAAGTCTGAGAGTGTAAGTGTATTACGGGTTAACGAGCTGACATTCTAAAAACATCCAGGCCCAGAGCGGGACTGCAATGGAGATTGCAACTAAGGCTCACTTTCACACGCCATGTTGATTTTGTTCTTGTTTTATCGTCATCATTTTTTTTTCGGGACTATTTCTAAAATTTAACTTGATACTTCCCTTTCATTTGTTGTTCGGTCACAAATATTTTCAAACAAATAGTGCACCCGATTGAAATTCTAGAAGTAGCTTTTAAGTAAGAGTAAGGATGAATAAGAAGGATCAACTTGACGTGTGGTTCCGAGCCTTAATAGCTATTATTAAATTTTAATTAATTTTATACATATTCGTTAAGGCTCCTTTTCATGTTTTTGGTAAGGTTCGCGTGTGGCGACTTGCACCATCCTGTGTTGCCAAATCTTCTCGTGAGTCGTAAATGCCATAAAACCTCGCAGTTAACGTTTTTCGGGTTTTCATAATCGTCGCCGCTCCGCTCTTAATGAACTTTCCGTCTCGCGACCCGCTTGGTCTACTTAAACACAGTGGATCTGCCGCAACCCACACAAAAAATAAATAAATAATGTACTGTTACAAAAGATTCCTCTGGAAAACCACTTGCCAGGAAGTACTTTTTAATGCTGCAAGAAATATATTTGAAAACTTTTACAACATATGGTGTGGTTATTGTTGCATTTATGAAATAAGTTTTTCGAGTTAATAATAGTTTTTTTCTCTCACGAAAATTCACGCATTATTTTATATTTTAATTGATGTTTCATTCAAGCATAATTATTTAAACTATGGAAAATATATTCAAATATTCATCAATTTGACTTTATTTTGTTGGATCATTCTTATTAATGTGTGCAGTTAATACTGGAAAGCTTCCCAGGGAACGGCTTACAACTAAAGTTTAAATATTGGAGGTACGGCGACAACACAAAAGTATGAATGTCCGGGTTGAGTCCGAACCCAGTATTACTGTTATTACTAATTTGTAGTGATTCAGTTTTTTTCCTTCGTGTAAATGTACAAGTATCTGTAACTTTACATGACTATTTCTGTTCCATTTAAAAAAATAATTTAGTACAGTGCAGAACCAGACTCTGCCAACGACGAGCGGCGGGTGCGTGAATGTTGCAACGAACTGCGGTTGCCATCTGTGAGGCCCAACCTCTGCATTTTGTCAGGATGGCCAGATAATGATTCTAACTCTGGTCCCTCCAAATTTACTACTCTGTTTTTAAACTAAAATGATTTTTAAATATTTCTCTCTTAGTCTTTGTACGCCAGGCAATTCTCAGGCAAATCAGCAACCCTTTCTACAACAGGGCGCAAATTAATGTTGTTATAACCATTAGAATTACACACAAAATGGTTTGGAAGTACATTTGTGAACAGGGTTAGCATAAATACTTTTTTGTTGCACACGAAAAAAAAAAACAACTAGCTTCAGCGATGCACTGTGCATGTTCAGTACTGCAAGTTTCCCTCAGCGAAAAGCATAGATTTTCATTTTATTGAAAATTCCAAGTTAGAAGTAAATGCATTTTATAGTATTGTATGGACATAATTTTCTAGAACTCGTTATCGTATTTTTGTTCGCGAAATAAATTTATTGCAAAGTGTAGTTACTGCGCTCGCATTTATTTTTGACTTTGCCAAGAAACTTACCGAGTCTTTGGGTACCAATTACTTTTCTTTGTAATGCCTAATTACTGTTGGTGGTCTACTCTGTGTGAATCAAATATCGAGTATTAAAGATCGCGTAAATGTAGGCCCAGATCCTACAATATTTGTGGTTGATTGAATATTCATAACTGAGTATCTAAATGTGACTTTTCGCACATTTGACAGCACTGAAGAAGCAGTGTTAAATTATCATATTACTTGTTGTTTGTTTACTATTGCTGGTAACCACACGGAGGTTTTTTTTTTTTGCAAACACTGTTGACGAAAGAGTGGGAGAAGGATACTACTTTCGGGAACTGTTGAATTTGAGACAAGTTACGTGATACAGACTATAGGAGACAGACTATAGGAGATTGTCAAACGGTTGGTTTTATTGAACCTTTTTGTTCCGTTATTGGGTCACAAGGGAAAGGAGGACCTTGCATCTTGGATACGAGCGCCGGCAAGTTGTCACACAGCCAAGCCCCGGGGGAGGCGGTCACTCAACGACACCGCGTTGTTGTGACGTTGGTACGCCTGCAGGCGTCCCTCCCCCCCCCCCCCTCCGCGAGGCCCCCTACCTCTTTCCCACCCCTTCCCCCCCTGGGTGACGGCACGTGCGGGCGGCCTCCTGCTCGCACAATGGGGCCGTAATAGCCAGAGTTTAGTGCCCGCTCTCTTGTAAATAGCGCGGGCCCGGCACTGCCTGCCCTTGTATTGCTCGGTGTGAATAGCCGTCTCCTCCGTGGAAGGACGCCTCTCGCGTCGCTCGTTCCGAACCACGCACTAACCACGGAGGTTTGGAAGAATCTTCCCTGACTTCCAGTGCTGTACCCGTTCAAACTTTGCTACCAGTCGTTACGAATACTGATGTTTTTGGAACGGTTGATACGTAACCAGGCCGTTTCGAATCTGCGCTATTTCTCGCCACAGGGCTCAACCTACTACTGCTTGGCTTGGCCGGGTCCGTTCCTAGCAACTCGCTTCCATTGAACTATGACGCTCCATGTTCTACTAGCTAGCAGTAGAGTGAAAAGGAGGAGAGGTTACGCCATAAAAAAAAAACGCGTGAACGAGTCTTAGCAAATTCGTGTTTTCTCATGTTGCAAATACACTTATAACACAAAATTTAACGTAGAATTCTTAAAAAATAATGCTTAGCGTGATAAATATATACGCGAATTTTGTTTTCAACTACGTTTCTTGACGCATCCGCCGCTAGAATTCGTTGCCGGAGCAGCTACGTTGACTATTAAATCATTTGATTAGTAGACAAAAATTTTTAATTATAAAATGGAATGGCTTCGATAAGAGCGAAAAAAACTTACCCCGGCTTTGAACCATATTTTCGACAAGGTATTTTATTAAAATACTGCCCGTTTTGCTCCAGTTCACTAAACAGTTAATAGTATAAACGTTTCCCTTTGTGTTTGTGAACTTTGGTTGGCGCAATCTGCCACAGATGGCAGCACCATGTTTTTGCGCATTTCCGTTCCTTTAATCCGTCGCATTCACGAAATTACCCCCACAAAATTCATTATACCGAGACGGAAAGCTAAGCTGTTACACACAAAAAATGATAAATTATACATACGTGTAACAATTTCTGGGATTCTGCGCCGTCGCTTGATACATGTACTTTTTCTACCCACAATACATTACGTTACGTTTAAAAAAAAACACAGAACAGTACAAGATTATAGTAGTAGAACATTCTGCACCAACAATCACGGCTGAACTGAACAGTTTGCGACACGAAGACATATTGTAGATGCGTCACTTTTTCAAGTCTGAACAGGCTCGCCAACCACGGAGACTAGGTCGGATATCCGGAGGAGTCGGTTGTGGGAAGGTCGGATATGAGGGGTTTTACTGTATAAAAAATCAGCTTTTCATTGGCCGCGGTGTATCGGAATTTAGTGAAGTTGATGAAATGAAGTAAACAGCGCTAGCGCAGAATGCAACACGCGAAATGTACGAGAAACAAAAAAAAAAAAGTATGATATATATATTTCGAAGCCTTGTATCGCTAAAGGAATAGGTAGTATAAAAAAAAGACGTCTTATTAGATTTACTCATTTATGTTACTCTTCCATACACATAGAACATTACTGCTAAAAATTTAGTATGTTGTTTAATACAAGAATCATTTTCCAAATTCTTAATAGTGTATATGTCATAATATTATTTGTAATATTGAATTTTTGTCTTCGTTAAAGAAGAGATATCTTGAGAGATTTACAATGACTACAGCATAGTTTCTAATTAAAGCATTGATACAGTTGTCATTAAAAAAAAAAACATTATTCGTTACTAATGGGAAGCTATTTGTATTAGCCAGTCACTATTATCTTGAGGCTTTCCAATAAATTCAACTCTCAGACTAACAGAGGCTCGATGAGGAACGGTATATTTTTTGAGACTTCTCAGAACAGTCAACATTCCGCGAACTAGCTTTTTAAACGACAGCTTATTTATTCTTATGGTTCATGGAAATGGGTTACGAAAGACTTTGGTTGTATGCTCCCCTCCCCCTTTTCACAATCATCTTATTTCGTGAATTATGTAACGAGTTATCGAGTAGATTGTACTTTATCTAACGCATTCCTTCGGGACTTGGAGAATAAATATTTGGAATATGTGCTTGTAGCTCTGTAACGAATTCTATTCTCCTTCCTTTGAATTTGTTATGTCATTGTCATAATTCACTTACCGTTATATTGCGCAAAGCAAAAAAAAAGTCTGTTTTAGGTTTGTTTTACAGTAGCAAGTGGTTACTGGAATTTTTCTGATAAATATACTTTACCTGTAAATGTTAAATACAGATATTAAGTTAGGCTTATTTTATGAGGCTGATATTGTGGATAAGAAGTTATAGTGTTTACGATATTTTAAATAGTTTTTCTTGTATATTTGCACTCACCAACTAGAGATAATTTTAAATTCGATAAGTTTTTTTTCTAACGTGCAAAATGTTGCTGGTTGGACTCCTTCAGCTATATTTTAGTGTTAAAAACAAAATTAACCTTTCTCTGGTTTTGTTTTCATGTTTTATAGGCTGTTTTTGGAATATAAAAAAGACTCGGTTGTATTCTCCACTGCACGCGGAAGTACGCGCGTTTGCGTTTTTATTACGGGCCTGGTCACCGGAGATGAAAACGGCAGGATTTCGGACCACGTGGCGAAGCGGAAAAGGGCGGTTAGTGACGCGTCCCTGGGCAAGGACGAAGGGTCAGAAAGAGAAAAGGGGGGAGGGGGTGGTAATTTGACCTCGGGTCGTGATTGGTGCGTGAAACTGCGGGGCGGGGCCGATGCGTAGGTGCGTGCCACGCCCTCGCGTACCCACGCACCGTTGCGTGCGAAGGTCCACGAACTATAGGGTTTTGGGGGAGGGGGGAGGGTTGTTTGATTACCGGGTCCCGGGGCACAATACGACCTCGTTAGGCCTCGCGTCGTCGGCGGGAAAGTGTTGCACGAGTCGCGGATGAGCCAGCCATAGCGGCCAAGTTTTCTAGTTGTAATCTTCGTACTAGGTGACTTTTTTATTTTTATGTACCTCGTTGGCGACAGAGAACACCAGTACATTTTATTATGAAATGTAGTTCGCGTCATGTCCGTGATGTATACCTTTTTTCTTGCTCTATGTAATGGTACAGAGCTGTAGTACCATTATGTCCGAAGTGTATTCATTTTTAATATGCAAAGGTATACATACAGCACGTTACCAAAAACCGAATCAAAAAGTTTCGTTTAGTAGTCATTTGCAAGGACGGATCCAGAATGATGGCCAGGGGAGGGCCAAATTAATTTTTTTAATACAATTTTAGTACATGTTGAATATAAATATTTAGTACATATTATTTGTGGTTCAAGTACGTCCTGTTATCTGTAGCACTGCAGTAAATTAATACTGAAGTGAGTTTGGCAAACTATGATAAGGAATTAGAGGAACATGATAATTTTTCTGGGTTTATGTTGGGGAGGGGGGTGGGGGTGTTTGCCACTATAGCAACCCTTCTGGGTCCATCAGTGGTCATGTGACATAATTCGTGACTCAAAAACAAATTGTATTATCATGCATATCGATTTGTGATATATTATTTTGCTTATAACTTATAACGTATTATAAGGGTTAGTTAAAGACCTGTATGTGTAAGTTATGTTATATGATGAATAATAATTACCTGTCTACATTTATCATGTTACGTTACATAGTGAAATTTACTCTATACATATTGACACGACTAGTGTGGGTATCGAAATCAGCACGTATAACGTGCTACAGTATTGGAACAGTGGACCTCGTTGAGTTGATGTCCGCACCGCCGTGAGTGCCTGCCGGCGGAGCTGAGGAGTCGGAGCGAGCGGCCAGGGTTCGAAGCTCGGCAGCCATCTTGCTCGGCAGCCATCTTGCGACCCGGGCGATGGCGGCGGGCGGACGTCCAGGAGTGGAGGCCGCTGTCTCCTGGTTCCTCTTGTTCCAACCTCGAGGAGAGAGTGGCTCGCTGCCCGGCCGCTCTGGCGACACACTCCGCCAAGTGGCACAGTCTCCCTGTAGCGTAAGCTCCTCATAACTACATGGACGAGACCTCAGGGGCGTAAACTTCACAAGTACGATACACAGCGTTGACAATAGTGTTCGCCTTCAGCTTACGAAGAACTCTGCTTACAAATAATCGATGTTCCTTCGTAAATTTACGAACACCGAGTTTAATTTCTTTGAACATGAATACAAAAAATAATATTCTCGGTATTTTAACAGACCTTTGAAAAAATTGCTAACACACTTTTTTTTTGTCCACGTAGGTGTTTATCTTTGTTCAGAACGTTACATACAACTCGGAAATATAAATATGGCGTAGTCTCTATGAAGATTCAGTTATTTGGAATCAGGAAGAACTCTTACGTTTTATTAGAGGTTATTCTTCGTCGAAAAGTCCTTAAATTTTCGGTGATTTCCATCAGTGCACGCCCGGGGTAAGGGGGGGGGGGGGGCTAACGGAATAAATGTTCAGTAAAGTCCCTAAATTCATAGTAATGGAAAAGGAAATGAGACAACCCGACGTGGCGAAAAATCTATAAAAAAAAATCTACGTGTAACAGGGTCGATGCGAGGAGGTTGTGATGGGAATGTAATCTGTCACGTCGCGCGGCGGCGGGTCTCGCCTGCCTCGGCCGCGCTCTCCCTTGACACACTGAACCTTGTTGGCGCGACGCGGCGTTACGTCAGAGCGGACTGGCGCCGCGGCGCTCCCCTGGCGCGAGGCGCCGACCTGGGGACTCGGGAGGGGGGGGGGGGGGCAGCGTGCAGTTCTCTGCCACTTGTTACTGACTCAAGACATTTTTAATTATTCGTCTCCAGTAAGTATATTTGGCAATATACTTGGTGGGCGTAGTACCGGACGGGAAATAATGGCTTCCGATTTTCTCCATCAAATATATAACTGGACAGACAACCCTAAAATATGTTTTTTTAATCATGGCACACTATCAAAGGGTATTTTTTGGTCAGAGGTATCGCAGACTTTTTCAATTTATATTTAAATTTGGAAATTAAAACTATGCATATCAGTGCTGGATGAAATTCTTCAACTTGTTATGCTGTTTTTGAAAATGTATAAATTAGATTCGCAATAATATTCGCTACATAATGAAATACATGTTAGTGATTCTTTTTTTGAAAGTTATGGAAACTAAATTTCCTTTTTACACAATTTTTTTTTTTTTCGCACACGACATTCATATCGACTTTATTTTTGTTATTTTGCTTTTATAACCTCTTTAAACGCCCCTTTTGTTGTTCGCCATTTTAAAGATTCGTTGTGGCGGGATTGGATGTCAATTTCGTTTTCGCTACACACGATTTTGATTGGCCGATGACATCCAACATCAAAGATATTTTAGAATCCGTCCTATACACAAAATATTTTATGGAAACTCGTCATTCAACTTTTCGAGACAAACATCAAACATAGCTGCTCTAGTGACGTTTTCGGTGACATCATAACCCTCCAACTTTGACACAACATATTGAAAGGTGTTGGAAGCGAAATTTTGACAGTGTGACAGGTTCTTTAGAAGTCCAGTTACGCAGTGTTATTAATTTTTAACGGAATCAGAAAATTAATATGTGTGAAATAAAAGTGTGTATCCCCGTTTAGTTCTGTAAATTAGCTTTTATAGCTCATACACTAACGTGGATATAAATTCTGATACTGACTTTTTTTTTGCAAACATCCAATTTTTAAATCAATTGATTGATTTGTTCGTTACAGTATGAGTATCAGTATGTGTTAATCACCTTGTAGAACCTAGTATTTTGCGTCAATTTGATCACTTCGCTTCGCTTCTGTTTTATGTGTTCTTATCCGTCCTCCATATTCTTCCACAGAGAGAGAGAAAAAAAAGGCCCAAGGTATGGATTTTACGTCGCACGGTTATGACAGAAGCTTCCGGGGAGATCGTACGGCTAAGATTATAGTGCACAGAAAAAAACATTTTCTATACATTTACTAAAGATTGCATTGCTCGAAACCAGTTGCCAAGAAATAGTTAGTATGTAATACTGCAAGAAAGACATGGAAACTTTGTATAACACAGGGCTATGGTTATTTTTGCATATATTAAAAAATACGATTTTCAAGATAATACTGAGTATTTAGTACGAAAATAGGCGCATAATTTATTTTATTTATGTTCTATTCACGCATAATTTTTAAAACCATATAAAATATAGTCTAATATTGATTGATTGAACTGTATTTTGCTGTATTATGTTTATTAATATGCACAGTTAATAGTGGTAAGCTATTCAGGGAACGGTTGACAAATAACATTAACTATTGGAGGTACGTTCTGGGACAACACAAAATGCTCGGGTAAGAATCAGAAACCAGTATTACTGCAAACACTATTGTGTAGTGTTGCAGTTGTTTTCATGTAAATGTAAAACTTTACAAATATATGTAATTTTACGTGAATATTTCTTTTCCATTTGCGCCTCTGGTTTGGCTGACGACTCCCGTTCTCATGTCCATCACCACTCGCCATCATCGATCAATCATCCAGAAATCAACTTGCCTTAAATGATGTTCATCAATCTTCATACAAGAGACGCAATCTTGGTCAACTGAATGTAAATGTAAATAAGAAATGATAAACGCAAACACTGATGACTGTGGGGAATTGGAGGTACATTGTGAAGTCGGCTATAGATCTTTGAGGTGCCTGATCGACGGAAATAATACGTCCGAACTGATTTCTCCCGATAAGGCCTAGTTTATAAACTACCCAATACGTAAAATGTTCAACTACAAGTTTTTTTTAAATTACGGATTTACAAACTACGCACTGCGCAAAAACGCAATGCAAGAGCCGACAACTTTAAATATTTTGCGTGTTGGCTTGCGTTTTCGCGTTCCATATTTGAAGTGAAGTGTTCCGGGAAAAGTTTTATTCAAAAATACGCAGGCGTTCTGTGCACACAAAAAAAAACATAGCGACGTTGTTTGTATTATATACATGAACGTTTATACTTGCTGAAATTTCGAACAGTGAAAGAAAATAACCCTTATAAAAATATGAAGTTTTAAAAGGAGCCCGGGGGGTGATAAATTAGGTTTTTTTTATTTTTTTTATTTAAGTCGTAGGATGGTGACGTCTTGCGACTTACGTGCTTTGGTTGCTATGGTTGCGACGCTGCGTCGTTTGCGTAGTTTGTAAATGCGGCCCTGGAACACTAACGCGCGTGTTTTCGTGACGTGTTGCCGCGCTCCGCCGCCGCGGCTCCCGGGCGCCACCATCGCCCGCGTGCGGCGCCGGCGAGTCGGCAGGTCCGTTACTCCAGCTTTCCCGCACGAGCGGCGGTGCGGCTCTTTTAATTTTGATTTATTTTTGGGTTGGTGGGAGGGGATGTTTCCAAACCCGCCAGGACTACCTTGGTGGTGGGCCAGCGGTCCCCCCCATCCCACACCCCCCGTGAAATGGGTTAACGATTTGCGAGGCCTCTTCATGCTGCTGCTTCTCAGAACGACTACCCCCCTCTTTTTTCTTCACCTTAGTTTCGTAATTTCGTCTATATCGATGCACACACACACACACACACACACACATACACACACACACATATACACACACACATACACACACACACATATACACACACACACACATATATATACACACACACACATATATATATATATAATATATCGTCGTAAAAAAAATTGGTTCCAAGCCAGAGAGAGGAAAAAAATGGTAGAAATTGGAGAGAGAGATAGAGAGATAAGAAAGATAATCAAAAGGCATGCACGTATGGCACTGTGGTATTTCTATAAACTGGCGTCCTCCCAAATTTTCCCTTCCCTCATTGTATATTTGATACAGTCGGCAAAATCTTAGCGCGAGTACAGTTTTAGGTAGATTTCAAATAAATACTACCTATTTTAGCCATTATATAAATTTTTGATACGACCAACCGTAACTGCAAGGGGTGGAAAAAAACAAAGGTTGGAGCACAAAATAAATCATAACTCCCTTCATAGGCTCCACATCAAATTCGTACAAACTGTTTGTTAATGTTCTAATTTTTATCTTAAACTTTTGTCTGGAACATTTTTGATTTTATGAACCATTGTTGCAAAGAGTTGAAAAAATGACTGGGGGAATTAAAAATTTAACGGATAAAAAATACTAAAGATAGCAGCACCATTGCCCAAAAATAGAACCGCTTTTATAATTTTCTCACGCACTTTTTAAGTTGCGAATATTTCTTCTTATAACCATTAAAAATGTACAAAATGTCTTCCAGGATAGTTTCGCTATCATTAAGTTTCATTTGGCACACCAATACGTTTGGTACGTCCCCTGATGTTCACGAAAGTGACTTTATAAGAGTTAGTGGCTCCAGACACGGGTATGCCATCTGGACGAAAACACCGAAAAGGTGAACTCTGCACATGCGAGGAAGTTTGGGCAACAGACAGGTCACGGATAGGACACCAAAATCCGTTCCCTAAAAATAAGGGACTGTCATATCGTGCACTAGGAATACGGTTAGGGCACAGGTGTAGCATATTTGAGACCTGAACCCTTATTTTTTGTGTCTACACATTTTTTCGCCCTTGGTTCACGGGATGCTAGAGTAGAGACTTGGCAATAGGGCTTCGTTGAAATGGTTTGCTGCACTGTGTCGGCTCTCTCGTCAATGGCGGAAGGGTTATCAGGTGGTATCTGTCTAGTATTCCCTCCTATACTTTCACTGAGCAGTGAGCCGTGGTTTTCTCATGGTGCCATGAACGAAACACCCGGAAATTTCGCTGATTCATGTGGTGTCAGACTAAAGGTCACAGTTTTCTGTTGTTACTGATGGACAGCTCACTCTGAGTAGTAGTCATCAACAACTTTTTTTGCCCTGACGTTCGTTACAGCGAATACTATCTATGTAAATATGTGAAATGGGATGAAGGAACAAAAAAAAAGTCTTAAAAATAGTATTTACAAAAATAATATAAAAATAAACTATTATTTTCGAACAAAATATAGATTACACGAGTATAAATAATATTTTGGAGTATTTCTTTGCGAATGCTGTGACTTCTGGACATATTGTTTATTGCATAACTTCTCTCTCTCTTGATTAAATCGACGTGATTCCATGCAATCTACTGCTGGCTGGTAGTTAAATGTACAGCGGCAGGAAGAGTCACGAAAGAATTACGGGCAAAACACCAAAAAAGTGCAGATGTGATAAATGTTTTGCAGTTCACCTTGTGACCAGATGAAACAGTGAAATTTACGTTAGCGGTATTTTTTTTTCTCATATCGGACTCAACTCCACGTACTTGCACATCAATGAATCACTGTGTTCTGTTCATTTGTTTGAACATGTTCTTTGGTTTTTTTGGAATTGTTTTCAGGGTACTAGTATTAGTTGAAAAAACGGATGCGGCAGGAAACTCTTTTTGGTAGCTAAAGTAGAGCAGTCAGAAAGGAAAAAAAAAAAAGTTGAAATGTTGTAAAAGATAAGATAAGCACGACTAACGTAAGTTCCTGATGAGTGTCCTTCGTAACTGTAGGTAATGTTTCGTAAGTTAGACCTGGAAATAGTTTTGAATACCGTACGGAGCAGTATTAAATCTTGGAAATGGTTCATAAAAAAAAATCTAATTCGACAGAGCAATCTTTATTTCTCGCACAAGAGCAATGTCGGTTGATGTAAACTTTGCGTACGCAGTGCTGCGAATTTCCAGGTACATACATCAGTAATAACACATATGCACGCAATAAACCACGCGTAAAACGAACACGGTACAAAGTTCATGTCAAATACTAGACTTGATAAAATACTTTAACCCTCAATCCTATACAGTAAGGACCTAATTCATCCTTTACATAATTTGAAATAATACACAGGTTAGCAAACCACTTGATTTTTCATAAAGCAAAAATTAGCTTCATGACTTATATTTATGTTGAATATTTTATAAAAAAAGTTTACTATTTTATTGCAAGAGCTACTTGAGCAAAATTAATCGTATGAAACAATTATACGTACAATATTTCAGACGTTCCATTAAGTTTTTTTTTTGCTTCCGTAGTAAACGAATAAAGATCCATGATTCCGTAACCCGACAGCTAAATCAGTAATAATTACGGACAATCCGTAATATTTGTCAGAACTGCGTATAAAGAACCCGAAAGTATTTTTTCCCCCGATGGTAAACCTTTGCCTTTTTTGTGTTCCTTGATCCAGTTGCGTAACCTTGAGTAGTGATCAAATCGGCGTCGGACCCCCCCCCCCCCCCCCAATTCTCTCTTTCAAACTTGGCTGTGGATAATTTTCGGCACTGCAATCTACTGATGCGTTCAGCAGAAGCGGTCGTTACGAGAACTCGCCTCCAGGCGCCTGCATCTGGAATTTTAATCAGCTGACGTCGTCGTGGTCTTGTTCGCATGTCCGGTGGTGGAAGGGGGAGAGCCTGGCAGCGGCCATGTTTCCTCTTGCCAATGGCTCCCGTGTGGCGACACGGCGCTAATGGCATGCACCGCGACCTCGAAGCACACAGTACCAATGTGAATGTAACCTGTCCACAACCTGCGCACGTGTTTGACACGTGCGTTTTGCAAACGGCGTCAAAAATAGATATTATTTAAATCAAAAAAATTTTATGGACGTACGCTATTGCTGGTCTTCACTGTGTGTCATAGATAGGGACCGGAAAAAATTCGCGGGTTCAATGACCTGCAGGATGAACTCCATAGTTCCTTTGAATATATATACTGTATAGAAGTCGCGAGTGGATAGGATTTACTCTACGTTTTTCAGAAGCGTATGAAGAGCAGCTTGGGAACTTCACCGCTGCAGTGCGCTGCCGTAACGCCCTGTATCGTCTTAGTTGTTATGTACACGTTAGAGCGCAGCACTGTCGCCCGCTGTCATTCCCCGCATCCCTCATCTATCATTCACTGCAGCTCAAGGTCATTCAACGGGAGGGGGAAAGGGTGTTTGAAGAGTTCGACACTTCTCCGCTAGGGACCACCACAAGTCGATGCCCTAGAGATGGTGGTGATTGCGGCGGTGAATGAACCAACTACCTCAAAACCGTAATAGAAATTTTAACCTGGGCTGGCGACTTCCATACAGTATATATATTCAAAGATAGTTCTACGTACACTCGGTTAAATGTCACCCACTCATTGGCTGCTGTCTTGTGAGACGTTCCAACGTAGCAGCCTGTGATTCGATAAAGCTTTGGTCGGGTGTTTCTCACTGACCCAGAGTCATCCAGGTGAGTTGTGAGCCAATAGCAGAGGCAGCACTGAGGTATAACGATTTGTATTTTATCCTGTCGCGAAATGAATTCGCGAATTTTTCCGGTCTCTAGTCATAGAGAAACCAAGGAGGACGGACAGGAAAGATTAATACGCAAGCACACAGAAAACTAGTCAAAACCAGCAATGTTAAGTGTGTGAATGTGTAGACGGCACAGATAATACTGAAACTAAGCAGATGTTCTGTACAACACGACGACAATTAGATCGTAATTGAACCCCCTCCCCCGTTTTACCATTTCCCTGGAACGTGTTCGAATTGCGAGTTTAAGCAGTTAGTTTTTAATTTTTCAATGTACGGCAAACCTTTTTGATTGCTACTGTTAAGAAACGACGGGATAGTTTCCATTGTTTCAAATATTTACAGAGCTGATTTGATTCCCCCAATTTGTGACCTTTGTTGTTGATGGGTTGAAGAATGTAATAGTTGTCGGAACTGCTGAAGTGCCGGGTAAACTTCTCGCGTCGTTCTTGGCAGCCGAATGGACCCGCGGCTTTACTTTCTTGTTCGTAAAGCCTGCCCCACACGACACCCATTTCCTTAGCAGTTTTCATGTAATTTTTATGCTAGCGCGCCTGCTCCCGTGTGGGTAACATTTCAGCACCCTTCCAAGGGGTCTGGCTCTGGGTATAAAAGTTTTCATAACCGAAGTCTTAGCCAAAACCGTAATAGAACGTGTTCTATTTTTCTGCTATACCCACGAGCTGGAGCCGTCAAGATGGCGGACCCACGTGTTGCAATATAACCCCGTATATAGTCTGTATTGTCAACATTAAGGGACGTAACAAATGTAATGGTATGCCAAATGAAACTTTATAATAGTAAAACTACTATGGAATATATTTGTTAAGCTGAAATTGCCACAGAAAGAAGTAATCGGAAATTTTAAAATACGTTATGAAAATACGTTGCATTCTATATTACCCGTTATCTCCTATGACATTCGTTGAAGTTGTGGTAGCGTAGTGGCGAAGGGCACGATGGCAGCGGAAGAAAGGTGAATTTGAATGTGGTTCGAATCCTCATCAGTCCAATTTTATTTTTAGTTTTTTTTTAAATAACAGATAATTAAATTGTACATACTGTGCTTTCTGCAAATATAAATTATTAGAATTAATTTATGATATAATATTATTAACTACATTTAGGTGTCTCAGTCCATTGATTTTATTCATAGTACTACGTACCTAGATTTATTTTTACTTTTAAAATAGTAAAGTAAAATCACATGTTCACAAATAATTTAAACCAAAAGTTAATTTTATAATTAAAACGCCAACGTTTATTAAAAACCGAGTGTCCATAAATTAATAATGAATAAACTGATACTTCATAGCGACACACCTGTGAGGGTAAAAAAAAACATGCAAAATGTTTTTCTTCACCTAAGATTTAAATTTATTACGCGGTATGTGCGTGTTTATTTGTCTCACTGGGTTACAAAAAATATTAGTTACAATTCCTCTAATTATGTAGTTAAATATATAAGTAATCAATAAATCTTATATATAACATATATGAATCGGTAGCATTTTTTTACTATTACAATGAAATTAGCTTGATTAACTGTATAATTAAATTAATATTAGAATTTAAACCGTACATAAACTACATTTAGTAAACCCAATGTCCCTTGTATCATTTAAATTTATATATTTTTAGATTTTGAAATTAACCTACAACTTAAAAATATATTTTTAATTCCAAAATTGCTCTTAATTTGTTTTTAAATACTAAACCAATTTTGTTATTTATTTGCAAATGAATAATATAAGATAAAATATCAAATAATATTTCCGCAAGTTACATAATTTTTAACACAAATAGGTGTAACTTTCACTTTTTTTTTTTTTTTTCAGTATTTTGATAAGTTGACTACGACAGGTTTATCCTCCCCTGATATGTTTGCTTTGGTCGGCAACTGCGTTGGCTGGTTTTCTGTTAGCATTCTAGGTATCGTGTGTATGGAGTTAAGAAATCTTTCTGCGGTTCTGCTATACAAATTTTTATGAAAATTTTTATACCCATGGGTATAACAGAAGTTATAGCAGAAAATGGGCATCGTGTGGGGTGGGCTTAATAAACGATGCGGTGTGCGTGACGTGAGTTAGGATGTGTTAGTCCCGCTGCACGCCGAGACAGGACATGCATGACTCCTGGGCATGCAGCTGGGGTCCGTTCAGACGATGGCCTCATTCGTAATCCTAGCGTGTACAGCGGGAGTGGATTGTGACGCCAATTTAAATTTAATTTTAGGAGTTATGATTCCACGTTTCAAACGCAAGTATTTGCGAAGTTCGTCAGTGCATTTTAATAAACTATTTCGTAGAAGAATGATTACTCACGACGCAGAGAGCAAAAATTATTGTAAAACAACATCATATGTCGGTTAGGCCTATAGTTTGTGGAGGCCATAAAGTGCATACGTTCGAACTGATGTAGTACACAATTAGACATAGTATATTATACGACTATCGACCCACCCCGGATTCGCAAGGGAGCAATGTTGATACTAAATATACTAATTATAAATATAAATATAGACTAAAAACAAAAGATAATAAGCAAATATCAACAAAAGATACCTATTCTATTCAGTTCTTTTTTGAATTTAAATACCTTACCTTAAACTACGATTTTCGATAATTAAATAAAAATGTTTTACTTACTATTCGTTCGACTAAAAACAAAAGATAATCAACAATCAACAACATGATATATCTCGTAGGGTTCAGCCAGCGTTTGAAATGTAAGCGCAAAAAAAGTGTTTATTTACATCACATTAGAAAACCTCTAAAATTATCAGTGTTTCTCTACTATATTATGCATGTATTATACATATAAACCTTCCTCTTGAATCACTCTATATATTAAAAAAACCGCATCAAAATCCGTTGCGTAGTTTTAAAGATCTAAGCATACATAGGGACAGACAGGCAGCGGGAAGCGACTTTGTTTTATACTATGTAGTGATGTCGTAAGTACATAACTGAGTGCTTGAATTCTGATACGGTCTAGTCATTATGTAACTGTCAAGTAACATCCCAGCTATCAGCCAAAGCAATTGAAAAGTATAATTAACTGATTTACATTCTGCAAGAATGTGCACTCTTGTTTGCCTCGAGTTGATCTAGCAGAGTGATCTGTTAGTATTGTGAGCAATTGTCCAAACCTTGGCTGGCCCAAATGCCGTAGTTGGCTCACCTCGGGTGCAATCCCTTATTAAATCGGACATTAAAAGCTTGGCATTTGGTTGAGTTACTTACGCGTGTAATACAAATTGGATTTTATGATTTTGAATTATGTTCATTGAAAATTATATACTTGGCTACTGGTTAGCGCATAAAGAACAGATGTGACGAAAAAATGAAATGGATATAGATAAAAAGATCAGTAAGATTATAGTGAAAATCAGCTTGATTCCTCATTTACATAGACTGGAAAATTTATGGATTCATTTTGTGATAGGCTAGAATCCAAAGGTACCTTCATATTTCTTATCTGATTGGCTCACAGGTAATTTGAAAGACTTTGAGCCAAAGGAAAACTTTTTAATAAAAAAAGTATAGAATCGCAAGCATCCAAGTTTACTTTATTTATGTTTTATGGGAAGATAAGTTATCGTATGTTTAAGTGATCGCAACAAAAGTGAATCGTCAGTTAGGTTTTAGGTATGCAAACTTTCTTAAAATGTGTTATTTCAGGTGATTTTTTTTTGTTGCGAATTCTGTAAAATTAGGAACTTGCGAAAGGCTTTTGAGTCGAAAGAAATTGTGGTTTATCTGTTTAAAAACGGAAGTGAATATGGATGGACGTTATTAAAATAGCCTTTATTTAAATATCATATCTGGTTGGTAGCATTTGGCTGAGCACGTAAGGGATTGTGGAGTCAGTCCTAGCGGTATTTGAAAGCACGAACTTTTTTCCAGTCCATATTAATTAAGAAATAGAAATTAACGCAGAAAATAGGTAAACCATAATACATAGTTCAGAACAAGAGTTTGGTCATACTAAGTATCTAAAGCGAACAGTGTGTGGTATTTTTTTGCCCGCTTGTTGGTTATCGCTGTGGCGTTCTGAAGCTGTGTGCTGACGCGATGAAAACGCGCGCATATTTCTCAGCAGTAAAGTGTAGCGGCAGTCTGCGGTCCGCGGGCAGCAGTGTGCTGGAGGGGAGGGAGGAGGGGAAGGTAGTCGGGGGACAATGGTGGGTTGTATGAAGCGTGTGTTATGGTGGGGGGGGGAGGAAATTGGTAAAGGAGGGGTGTGTAGGGGTGGGAAAAGCGGGAAGGGGGGAGAAGGGTGGTGCGTAAGCTGCATCGATCCGACCGTCGCCTGCCTGAGTTCCGCGGGCCGCTCTGGGCAGGATCAGGCAGCCAGCAGCATCACAGCCGCGGTGCGTGACGTCACTTCCCCCTTCCTGTCTCTCTCTGTCTCCCCTCTGGCTGACTCACTAAGCCAAGGCACACAGGGGCTGGCTGTCTGTCCGTCGTTCATCATCGGCGTCGCGTCGATATAGCACACGTACGTCTGCTGCACGCACCCCAGGACGCGTGTGTATTTCCCCTCCCTCCCTTCCTTCCTCCCTCCCTCCCCCACCCATCCGCCGTACGCTGCCGGACGCCGGCAGTGCTGCCAACCTTTTTTTTCCGCGCGCGCGGAATTGTCTCTCTCTCGCGCGTGAGGCGGTCGATGCGCGAGTCTTGTCTCGCCAGAGGACGACGACGATGATGAGGGGTGTTGAAGAGGGGGGGAAAAGGGAGGGAGTGTTGTTGCCGCGAAGTGGCAATAGAGTCCGTCGTCTCCCTGCGCGGGGCCAGTCCGTCCAGGTGCGCCATCTGGTGCGGGTCGTGCGAATTAACCTCTGCGTGCGCGTTGTGTGTGCGTGTGTGTGTGTTGCCTGCAATGGCGGGAGGGTTGCGACGGAGATAGAGAGGGGTCGTTGAACGCCTGCGCAGCATCCAGACGCGGGTCAGCCGGGGTCGCCCCAAGGTGAGTGCACCGAACTACCCCCCCTTCCCCCCCTTTTACCCTCCCAAACCGTCGCGACGTTTGCATTTCCGGTGCGCGCCTGCGCAGCGGGCTGTCTGGCGGAATGGCGACGACCTCTCTCCGCTGCGCGCGGAACCGGCCTTGTCGTAGTTTATTTTTTAAATGAAACTTCTTTGGGCGCGATGGGAGTTAAATTTCAAGACCGAATTTTAATCCAACTAATTTATTATAATAAATCCTAGCTTTTATATTTACTATACAAATTTCAACAGTGAGTAATATTTATTGCTAATTAATCATTATTGATTAATCTATAATTATTGATATCTTGAGCAGTTATTTTGAAGTGATTAATAATTTTGTTAATAATTCATGTTTATTCAGAAAATTGTTCTCTCTCTCACTCTCTCACTCTCACTCTCTCTCTATCTATCTCTCTCTCTCTCTCTCTCTCTCTCTGCCGTTTTACCCCTTACAATATACTTAACATTCGAGGTTTGGATTGCCACGTTTCACTACTATCACGTGTACTGAGTTACACACGCTGTTTTTTCTCTTTTTTACCCGGCTTCAGCGAGTCGCTGTGGGACTTCTATTAAGGCACTGAGCATTTTATTTTTAATAAAGATTCTAACAAAACAAGGAAAGTAATTTTATTTATGTTTTGTGGAGGATAAATTTTCGTATGTGTAAGTGAAACGTCAGTTAAGGTAGGTATGCACACTTTAAAATTCTTAGAAAGTGTTATTTCTTGTAATTTTTTTTCGGGAGAACTCTGTAAAATTAGGAACTTGCGAAGCGCTTTGGAGTCGAAAGAAATCGTGGTTTAGATGTTTAAAAACGGAAGTGAATATGGATGGAAATTATTAAAAAATATTTTATTTAAATATAATTCCTAGTTTTTTTTATAATTGTTTCTAAAAATTTTTTTAACGTTTTAATGCCTTTACAACACTATCATGCAATTAAGAATGTAGTGAAATTAAAAAAGACCCGTTGCAAAAAGTAGAGCGTAATTAGTAGTATTAAAAAAATATATATATTTTTGGATAATTTTTCCTTGAAAAAGTTTGCTCTCGTAAATAATTTACTTAAGTATGAAATCAAAAATGGAAGTTTTGGTGGACCGCTTTCGGAAGTTCTCTGTGGCCGGTGCGTTTAATTGCGGGTGTCTGCTGCTTCTGGATACGTCTTTAACACTGCATGTTTGAAACGCATTGCAGCTAGTCCGAACGTTTGGAATAGACAGACTGCCATTCCTCATTCCTGTCAACAACTATATGAAATTCAACTCATACATATCCTGTCTACACTATTTCCATTTTTTTAAAGCCTTCACGACAAATATAATACGTAGTGAGTTTTATAAAGTGTTCATATTGGCTGTAAAACTCCATAGTTCTTGGCGTTTTAAAATGAGATAATGATTCCGAACTCACTGATTTTTTTCCTCGCGAAATTATGCACTTACTGCTATATTCTGCAGTTGCTTGACCAAATGTTTGCTAGCAGGGGCGGCTTGCGTTCAAAATTTTCTCAAGTTTTTCCTAGTATCCTCTTCTGATGTGCTCTCTTAGTTTTAGTGACGTATTTGTAATCTTTTTACCGTGTCGAAACACGTTCTTTCTGAAGTTTTGACAGAAAAATAGCGTCTGTGTGAAGAAGGAAGCCAGTACAAAATGAAATATTCTGTTGCCATTTCAGTGAACGAGAGCGAAGTGCTGCAGCAGTTGTAGCGACCCTTGCTAGGCACGTGACCAAGGCAGTACGAGCCGTGGTATTTTCAAAATGGCCCCAACATGCTACGAACAGCTTGTCAATATAGATCTAATCCACACTACGTCGCGTTAAATTACGCGCTTGTTTACTACCGTGTTTATTGGTAGCGAAGTTGGGGCGATATGCCTTTACTTACACCTAACCATATTTTCTTCTATTAAACTTAAAAAAAAAACCATAAAATAAACGTAATAGATTATGAAATAGGTAATAACAGGTAATCAAAAACCAAACATAGCCATACACATACTGGAAAGTAATTATCACTAGAGACCCGGAAAATTCGCGGACACATTTCGTGTTATGCTAAAATTCAAATAATTATTCCTTAGTGCTGCTTCTGTCATTGGTTCACTGTTAATCTGGAGGACTGTGGGCCAATTAGAGACCCTCACTCATAGAAGTGTCGAATCAAAGGCCACCCAGTGGAGACGACTCACAAGTCAGCAGCCAATGAACAGTTGGCATTTGCCCGAGTGTGTAGAGGATATTGGAGTCTTATCCTGGAGGTCATTGAACCCGCGAATTTTCCTAGTCTCTAATTATCACTTTAAAAATCCGGCGTTTCCAAAACAAGGCAATAATTAGTAATTTTACATTAAAACCAGTCACACATTAACACTCAGATTCAAGCAGTAGGTAAGTAGGTGTACCAAAAACTTTTTTTTCAGCCTGTGTTTGAAATTAGCTAGGTTTTTAGATTGCCTTGTTGCATTTTCTAGTTCATTCAAGAGCCTGTTTGTTCATGGCTGCAAAAGATCCTGACATTTGGATGATTGTACGGGGATTATTGCCAGCACATAATTGCGCGTGGAATATTGTGTCATGTTTACGGCCTTACAGTTTTCGGAACACCATTGCATCACTTTTGTCCGAAATCTAGTGCAAAACGTGACTGGTGGTGCGATTTAAGTAAGTGAAACTATGCATTTCATGGAATTTCAAAAATAAGTATTTTTTTTTTAAATCTCAAGTGCAAACTCCCGCCGTTTGTATAGCATGATGTTAGTAGTTCGTGACATCCAGATCAGTCCGTGTTGTGAGCGGTGTAGAATTTCTAGCGAGGCGCTCTTTTCATTCTCTCCCCGCCTTTGTCCCCATAGGTACGACCAACTGTTTTGTGTTCCGGTCTCGCGAATGAAGCCACACGTGACCTACTTGCTGCACGCAGCAGTGGAACGGCCTTGGATGCGATTGTTTTGTAGGTTGTCGCCAGGGGAGAAGCGCGAGGTATCGTCTGCGCATAACAATGTGTCACTCGAGTTTATTTCCGGAAATTTGAGCGTGTATAATAAAATAGTAACAACTTGTAATGCATCAGATAATGATTTAGTCAGGGGTGTTAGCGAGGCGGGGTGATAAATGCGACGCTCGCTGGTGCTTCTAACGCGGTATCGCCTCCAAGCGCAAGGCTGTGGATTGCCGTGTCTTTTCAGCGTGCAAGAGCCAACTATGAGATTTGAGTGATAACCATAACATTATTTGGCGGAGAAATGAAGATAAAGTTGTAATGCAAGTGTTTCGAAGTGCTTCGAAGAATATATACTGGGAGTTTCATGGCTAAAAAATATTCTGAATTTTTTTTTAGCCTTTTTCACTTTTCAAAAAAAAAATGTTTTAAAAACGAAATACTGAATTAGGACTACTCATATGCCCACGCAGTTTTCATAAATGTTTTTCGTAAATAGACACCACTCAAATACAGTGAGCAGTTTTCAAATAGCTTGGTTTTTTTTTTCTTCTGCAGAAGCTTGCATAACGTGAGTGTGCCCGAGTAGGCATTATGCAAGCTTCTCGTCCACATCGAGGTGGCAGACACGACGAAGGGTGATGATGTCGGGATGAACGGTAGCGGGGAACCGGGTGTGCCCCGAGAAACGCCACAGGCTCACGGGGCAGCGTCCGCCACGCTCCCCACGTGCTAAATGTCCGACGGGAGGCGATTGAGTTGACCGCTCAAACCACCACTGCATCGATGCGCCTGCACTTGACTTGGATTAAGTTAAAACTGGGGACGGGGCGATCAAATCCTCAAGTGTACTTAGTTTTAGAATATTCGAGGAAAAACTATTCGATGAAATAAATATTAGAGGAAATAATATGAATTAAAAAATCCAACACTGATAACATCTAAAATTTAGTAGATACATATATTTCTTCATACCTATCATGTTACCAATCCCCAATATATTGAACTTTTAACATTTAATAATTTGAATAAAATTACAATACGTGTAGAAACTTGAGTTTATGAAACAACCATTTAAAAGGTAGACTGTTTCAACACCATAATTAATTTTTTTCCCTTAATTTATTGTACATTATTTTTGATTTTTGATACTTGACACCTAGATTCGGATTCGAGGGGCGTATTCAAGGTACTTTCTGGAATCCGGATTCTAAAAAGTTGGGATTTAACCTATCACTATTTTAAACGTGTCAAGATTTACTTTGACGCCTTTGTTACCTTGACCTTGGCCTCGGAGGGTCACTGGTGGTTTTGTAAACCAAATTGTTTGCAAGGTTGTTTCCTCTTTACTGAATCACGCACGCTTCGTTACTCAACATAGTGCCGTCTGTAAACACGCGTTGTTTACCAGCATTGTGAACGTTGTTGAGACAGCTGTCACTGGGGGGTATTAAGCCACTGAGCGTGGTATTTTTATATTTCTTTAAATTTCTGTCACTGTAAATGATACTCCTCGATTGATCATGCGGGTAAATAAAGCAACTAGGTTTCCACAATACCAGATGAAATATGGTTTTAAGTGGTTTTTTTTTTTTCCCACGTAGGACTGTCCATCTATCAAAGGCTTCTACCTCGTAAACGATACAAGTAAGAAACAATATTTCCACACTTATTGTACTACTTTGACCAAAGAGCGGAAGACAAATTTGGTTTTTGGGAGGTATTACGTATTAGTATTCGGTATAAGTAAAAGTATTTTTCTCAAATTACACGTTTTTCTAACAGTTATATTGGCAAATAAGCAGTTCGTGGCCAGAGACACTTGATACTTCTTGGCCACGTCGGTAGAATATGGTATACCCAACGTTTCAGCATGCTGTTTGCAGCCAACTTCGAGAACAATTGATGACTGAAGGCCTGGTGTTCTGGCGCAGCACCCAGTCGAGCTGTGATTGGTCCCAGTGAACGGCCACGGTTGGCCAATCAGGACGAGTTTGCTAAGTAGGTGCAGCAGTCTTGACTATGGCTAATATTTTGATGGTGAACATTAGGAGTTATTATTTTATTTACAATGTGTTTGTTCTTGGTCAAAGGTTATCGCATTTCATGTTTCATTGTAGTGATATGTGTTAGGACTGAGCGACAACACAACGTATCCACAGTTCTTCGTTTACTTAGGAAAATGTTATCCATTCATAGGCCGCTGTCTCGTGAAAAGTCCCAACGTAGCAGTGCGAATCCTCACAAATAACAAATTTAAAAATTAAATAAATGATGATTTTGCAATAATTATTTTCCTAAAAAGGAAATGGCTATATTATTTTTGATGGCTCATGGGATGCGGCTTTGTTTTATCTTTTTATTTTTTGTTACATGGATGAAATCTTGTGACAATACCGATATATACATACACACACACTAATAGGTTGCATAAAGTATTTAATAAAAATGATGCAGCCAACTTTTACTTATTGCAATTATATTTAATTTTTTAATAATAAGGTATTACGGAGTGTTCTTCCTTATTTTACTGTTTATTATTGCTGGGCGCCGTAGTTGATGTTCGAAAAATACCCCCCTCCCTCCCGTGTTATATTTTTGAGCCGGATAAGCGGCGTGTGGACGGGCCCGATACGCCATCACAACTTTCCCGCCGATGGCGCGGGAATACGATCCCTCGCTCGCCATCGAGGAGAAAGTTCCATCTCGTCACAGGCTCGTTTGCAACTGGCCCTGACCTACGTGGTTGCGTAAGGCCAGTGCCGCCAAGTATTGCGGATTTCCCGTAATTATCACTGATATAAATGTTGAGCTGCGGGATCATGGCATGTTATTTGTTTACTACGGAAGCAGAAAAAACTTAATGATGTTTCTGAAATAGGGTGTGTATCATTGTTTCACGCGATTAATTTCGCCTAAGTAGCTCGTGTAATGAGATTGTAAACTTATTTATCAAATATTCAACGTACGTACATCATTAAATTTATGTTAGCTTTTTAAATATTAAGACCAACAAAGTGGGCTGACTGACTTGAGTTTGGCTTGTTTTCTGTCCGTGGTTGTATTTTTTTCTTTGTCCATTCATCAGGTTTTCTCTATGACATGCAGCTGTGAATGGCATGAGTCTAAAATAATGTTGCAAATAAATTAAACACACGTGTCTTAACGTTTGTTGCGCGGGACATTATTTGTTTTTAGTATCTTGCGCGTGAGTTTTTAACTCGCACTTAACGCCGCCGGTTTATTTTTTTTCCTTCCTCGGCACTCTCGTCCAAAATGGCGGAAGGGTCTCTCTCGAGGAGGAGGAGGAGGAGGGGGGGGGGAAGGAAGGGAGAGGAGAGTGACTGATGGATACCGCCGTCGTCGTCGTCGGCGTCTGTCGCCCCCGGTAGACACGTGGCGTCCGTCGCTGCTAAGCCCCGCCGCTGTTTGCACAGCCACGTCTTCGGGCTGCTAGCAAGGGGTTGTGAGAATGGTTGGTATGGGAGGGAGGAGGGGGGAAGTAAGCAAACACACGTGGGGGGACGCTACCATGCTTCCTACTTCCCCCTTGCCTCTTCCCCTCCAGTGGTCTTCGTCTACCCCGTAGACGGATGGAAGCGACCGCCGCGCCGGATGTAGTAGTCCTGCCCTTCCTTACACTAGGTTCTCTCTCTCTCTCTCTCTTTCTCTCTCTTACCCCTCCCCCCTTCTTGTTCTTTAATGCTTCCCAACGAAAAGCGCCTCCCCTTACGCCCGGAAGCTTCTTCGGTGTTAATTCATATCTTGCCTCGCTGTCGCTACATCAGGGGCCCGTCTGTTCGCATGCCGTCAGCTCATTGGGCGAGCAGCGCGCGCTCTGGGCCGGGCTCGTCAACAATAGCCCTGGCTGGCCCCCACGTCGTCCTGGATTCATTTCTGTCCGGGAATTTAGTGGAAACGGATATTTCGGAAACCTAAGTCTCGGTATTTAAATTGGTTGCACTTTAATATGCAATTTTGTCATTTATAAATAACCGTAGGCATAAACTCTTTAAAACCACAAAAAATAATAATCAGAAATTGCAATAACTACATTAATGTATATATATATATATATATATTTCTCAACAACGTAATTTTGGAATTTAACTATGAAAATTGGCCATATATGATACAAATATTTTTTTTATTTCATCATATTAAGCTTAAGATGTTAAACATCACCTAAATTAACAAATACAATAAACTTGTCAGGGGATTCCGTAGTCCATAAAAAAAAAAGGTTTGGCATATAATTCTGATAATATAGAAATTTTCTAAAGGATACACATCCCAGATGGAGGTGAATTCTCCACCTTAAAGTGGCATTGTCCAAAATTATATTTCTATAAATTCGTTTTTTTCTATTTTTTTTCTTTAATTTATTCGTAATATAACTATGGCTAATGGTTTATAAGGCAAATTTATATTTCAATCGTAGCATGGACAAATAGCATTAAATCGTGCATTACCCATACAATTTTAAATTAAACGTTTATATGTGGATTTTATGTTTATTATATATAATTTTTTTGTAAATGTTGAATAATTGATTTTCAAAAAAAGCTTAGAATATAAGTTTTTCATGTTTTTGAGAAAACATAGTTTTTAGTTGCATGATAATGCATGATAAACGTTGAAGTAAAGAGTTTTAGACAAACGCATGTACAAACGGTTGATTCAAAACTGTATAACACACGATATAATCCTCTCAGTTCATGCTAGGATTAAAATATAAATTGGTCCATATTGTTACGAACGCGGGATACCAGACCACGATGCCAGGTTCGGAGCTGGCTGGCGGCCCTGCACAGCCACTGGCGTCGTGTCACATGCCGTCCACTGACGTAAGCCATGCCACGCGCGCCTGGCCGGGGTTACAAGGGTCGTCGTTACCCCCTCCCCTCTTCGTTTATCGCGCATCGCCCTGCCTCGGCCTTGGGCCGCCGCGCGGAGTGGCGCGAATGGGCGCCGACTTTTCGGGCGTCGGGTCGGCCGGGAATGACGCGACACGTCACAGCTGCTCTCGTCGGTTCGAGAAGGGCGCCTAAGGTAATTAAGCAGCGGCGCCGGCCTCCGCGGGAGTGCCGCGAGAGTTCTGAGAGTTCGAAGTGTCCCGCGAGTGAAGGGACATTGGCAAAGAGGGTGAGAGACCCCCTCGAGAGCGGCGCGACGGGATCGAGAGTGTGTGACTGAGTGGCGCGAGACTGTGTGTGAGGACAGGCGCGGGGTAAGGGGCGAATCACTGTTGAGCCTGACTCCAGTGAGGGGTGCGAACTGTAGAACATACATCGGCATACATTGAGTGACTTGCGAATAAACATTTTTAAGTGTCAGTGATTGGTGATCAGACATTTTTAAGCTCAATTATTTATTAGTATAAATGTAAATATTAGTCATTGATAAAATTGTAATAAAATTTAATTGAGCTATCCCTTGTGAACCCAGTCCCCCCTCATTATACTCGTAACAATGTTTTGTGTGCTTAACTGACAATCGAAATTTCAGAAACTAAAACAGATTAAGCTGAAATGCGTGTAGTCTTACGTTGTATTTTGATCCACGGCCTTCGGAAATCTCATTTAGCTTACTGAAATTCGTTCAAAGTCGTTGATTTTTCTAACGCAACCGAGTATACTTAAATTGTATAATATACAGCCTGTGTCAAAATTAACACAAAATATTTTAGGAGTTGATAGATCGTAAATAGACAAGCACAAGTGACGGTGCAATCCATTCTCATAACTCAACCGGTTGAGTTTCTAGCGTACGTTGTGGGATGTTTGTTTTTATCACCACCAAACGTAAGTACCACGATTTTGGAAACACGCTGTGTACTTCTCGCCAGTTTCGTATAGGTCGTGAGCATTTACTTTGGGGGGGAGGGGGGGGGTTAAAGGGGATACATCCCCCTCCCCTGAATTTATGAAAAAATAATATAAGAGAAGGTAGTATGATATTAGGTGGTGAAAGGTGGACTGTTACAACACATGTAATCACAAATCACAAAGGCAGTTTTGCATGCTGAGAATGATAATGTGACTGTCCAAACACCTTGTTGTTGACGTAAGTTTTGAAGTGAAACCTTTTACCCTTTTACAGCCAGTAGAGTAATATCAAAATCACAGTGTAATTTGAGGTAGGAAATGGATTTAATGTTGTAACAAATATTGCTCAATGTAGCGGGGTTTTTTTAAAAAAAAGTTTTGGATTGAAACGCATTTACAGCCGGTTACAGATTGTGCATGATTTATACTTTCCAGTACTTTTGTAAACGTTCATATACTTTCTCATACTTTTTCAAATGTTTGCACACTTTCGCAGCTCGTAATTCGCGACTCTTCTAAACTCTCAACTTCGAGGTTGGATCCGGTGTTAGCATTGGAATTGTGACAATTTGTATATAACATTTCCATTAGGGGCATGTTATCATTTTGGCTACCATAAGCCCATTAAATCATTCTCAGTTTGATACATATACATACACTAGCAGATAGATGTATTTTTTTCTTCTCAACGCATGGTTACGTGTATTTCAAATATGAGAATACTCTAGAAAATTTGCTATCCCTCTTAACGTGCGAATTTTCACTTCTAACGCGCGAGCGACCACGTGCCCATGTTTTCCTTTGATACATTTTTTTAAATTTCAAATACCCTCCCGAATTAAATTCGTGTGTCCGTCGCTGATTGTGAATTATAACGCCGTTCGGGATCCTGTGGGAGGGAATTGCTTGCTTGGTTGGTGAGGGGGGGAGGGAGGACTTTCTGAGTTCCTCTCGGCAATCGCGTGTCTTGACAGCGATCTCGTGTTCGTGACTGAACCTCTTTCGCGCCCCTCCATATTCTCCCTTCCTTTCTTCTGCCTCTTACCACTCTCGGGGTTCTTCACGCTCCAGTTGGCGTATGTAGTCTATTTTCCTCTTTCCGTGTCTTTGCGCACTGTTGTCTCACTGTGTTGTTTTCCTGCATCGGAGAATGTATAGAAAAGAAACCCTTTAGCAATTTCTACCAACCGGTTACCTTGCTTTAAATTGAAATAAGGAAAAATAAAACACCCTTGACACGTGAGCATTATTGTCACGCGACCATTTGAACGTTCGAACGAGTAAAAAAAAAAAAAAATATGTGGTATTACACATAAAGAGGGTATTTTGTTAAATTATTTTGCTTATGCGATTTTGCGTGCTTGTCCATCAAGAGGGTGCGTATCATTCAAGGTCATTATTTTACATTTACGATGAACTGTTAAACTTGTAGATTTATTGAGCAGCTTAAACTTTTAACAAAATCAAATACGCTACATTAAAGAAATTGAAACTTTATTTATTTTATCGCTTAAAGCAATGCTACATACTATTCTTGATATGGTTTTAATTTATATTATTACAAATTTACTTAATTTACGTTTGCATTCCAAATCCTCAAAAAAATATTTTTTTTTTATCTTTTAGGAGGAACCCTTTTTTTATCGTTTTTCGCCCGATTTCATCACCTACTTCAAGAGTGCAATTCTAACCCAATTTTGAAATTTTGTAACTAATTGTTAATTCCGGCGATTAAATCTTGCCATTTTATCTGGACAAAAATATAAGTTAAAATATTTTAAATCTCATACTGTTATATCGACTCTCATATTTTTATTTTATAACCGTTAGTGAAACCAGCTATTAGGTGCATGTTTAATGGGCCGCCAATTTCGGACGTACTTATTTTTTTATACGGACCAGAATCGCCACAGGAAAGGTTTTTTTGTTGTTACGGAACCTGCTCCTATAGGGAACTGGTATCACTACCACGTGACCGAAGTTTCGCACTGCTGTGAGAGTATTCTTATTTTTTTTTACTTGAATCGCTGAAAGAGTCGAGCACAGGCGAGCGCTGCGTAAATCGCACGATGCTAAGATAACATGGACGGTGCGTTGCTATTGTTTTTCCCGCTGAGATGTGATAGCATGAGACTGGATGTTCCAAGCAGGTGTCTTAAGAACGTTGCTCTTGCGCGAAGCCTCTCACTTTTGTGGAAGGGAAGGTGTTTGCACTGCTGGAACAGTTTTAGAGGACTTTCGTGGAAATGAATGTGTTATTAGCTACTGAAATTCAAATTTATACTTACAAATCATCACCAGGCGTGATAAAGCTGATATTTAATTAAATAAATGTCTGGAATTGCCCAAACAACTCTACTAAAAATATATAGATGCATTAATTAATTGATTTCGTTGAAGTGTTTCTAAAAAAAGATTGTGAATGCCACACGTATCGCGGTAAGTTGCAAAAATGTTATTAAATATTTTATATTTTCATTAATTTATTTTAAAGGTTAAAAAAAAAAACACGGTGAATACGTCTGTTACTGCCGCGGGTGATACACGCGACTGGCGCAGCGCGGCGCTAGCGGCGGCGTGGATGCGGGGTCGCCATGGCTACGCAGCTGACGTCACGCCCCGAGTCTGTTTCCCTCCCCTCTCTGCCTGTACATCTTCCCCTCTGTTGTTGGTTGTGGTGGGGAAGATCCGAGGCAAGAAGCCGCGTCACTGCGGCCTCCCCTGCACCCGTCTTCCGCCCCAGGACCGCAGCAGCCACTTCCGGCGCGGTCGTTGGCGCCGCCGGCGTTTCTACGTCACGAGAGCCCCAGATGCATGTCGGGCGTCTCGCTGACGTATGCGCGCCGCAAGGCATCAGGGCTGCCATGTTCTTAAAACTAATAACCCTGTATCCTTCCTTCTAACTTCCATTTTATCCCGCAAGAAACTATTAAAGCATAATAGAATTATAGCAACAAGTTAGTTCTAACATATAAAAAAAGCTATTTCAGAAATGAGTTTGTATTTCTTTATTAAACAAACGGCATTTGGTAGGAGTAATTTTGTGAATGGAACCGCGGGGTCGCTATTTGTGGTGGATGGCGCTAACCAAATTTCACAAAAGCCAAAGGGAAACTTTATAGAATTAATTGTTTAGTTAATTTAACAAGATGGACAGTTTTAATAAAACTCTTGTCGAAAAAATGTCTAAATTCTGGTTTTAGATTTCTTTCAAATGTCTGTTTCGCTTTTATGGGAGCCGTTTCATTATATAGTTTATATTTCGCTCTGCAAATCAAATGATTCGATAGTCAACGTGGCTGTTCCGGCAACGAATTCTAGCGGCGAGTGTGGAAACTACGCGTGATTCGCGTCAAGAAATGTAGTTGCGTGTATATTTATCACGCTCTGCATTATTTTAAAGAATTCTACGTTATATTTCGTATCCGAGTTTCGTATTATATGTGTATTTGCAAAACGAGTACATCCTGTAACATCGTTACGGGGGTTAGATGTTACACATTAATATAGCAGCATTTAGAAGAAGAGCAACTGCGTAATTCAAACATTCGGTATACATATACAACTGTTATAATAATAAAGAAAATTAAATCTTCGTTGATAGTCCTTCCTATGGTTTTTCTTTATAGGAAACTGATGTTTTCATGTATGTTTTTTTAAAATACTGGAAGGGTAAAATTACTGCTGACAGCAAGTGTAAAGATAGTTGCTTCATATTGTTATGTAACTTTTAACATACATTTATTTTTTTATTTATTTATTTATTTTTTTTCATTGTTTCAGGGACTTGACAATGTAAGCTCTGGGACGCTGCGTACTTTGCCCTCTGATCTGAACACGCCTAGAATCGACAGCTATAGATTTTCCATGGCCAATTTAGAAGGTGAGCTAAATCTTCAATATTACTCATTAGTTATAACTAACATGTTGCCATATATATTTTTTTAATTTGCTTCCTTTTTATTTTATTTTGTGATTGATTTTTGAGCAAGAAGGGAATTTTGGATGCCCCACGATCTAAATAGTTTGTTAATTTTGGTTCCTAGATTTTGGTTATCATGTTTGCTATAATTTTAAGAAAAGACTTGACAACATGCAAGTTAAGCAAAATAATATTCTCATATCACTCTTTGTGGGGATAGTATCCTATATTAATTTGATTATTATATTTTGCGTTGTTGCTCATGATTTTTAATAAATTCATATTTAATTGTTTATAAATTGGGTTTTCTACTAAACAAGTCATCATTTAATGTTTGTTTTATTAATTTAAAAGCCAATTTTAATGTCAAATCATAGTTTGGGCCTACTGAAAGCATGAAATCACGTGTTACACAGTTTTGGATTAACCATTTGTATGTAGCCTTTATCTTAAAATTCTTTATTTTTAGTATATCATTCATAAATCAGTAAAAATCAGGTTTTCCCAGCGCCTTGAAAAACTCAATTTTCTGTAGTTTTTGTTTATTGATTTAATGAACAATATTTGAGAAATAAAGATTTGAAGACAAAAGCTATATAGAAATGGTTAATCCAGAACTGTTCGCTACATTATTTCATGCTTTGAGTGCATGCTAGGGCTGAAATAAAAATTTGGCTCTAAGTTAATAAAAAACTAAAAAGATGAGAACTTGTTTAGTTAAAAAAAAAACTATTTTCAACAATTACATATAATTGTATTATCAGTTTATTTAAAATCATGTAGAAATAAACAGTCTAGTATGGAAGAAAGAAGTGCATTTTATTCATGACAGGCACAGTGGATTATAACCACATACCTAATATTGTCACATCTCAGCAAAAAAAAAAAAAAAAAAAAAAAAACTCTGAAAAAACATTCAATTACTACCAGAGGAATTTACAAAATTACTGGGTCTCAAAGAACTATAGTATACATATTGATTTGAGTACAACAAGGAGCTAAACAGTACTTGAAAATTAATCTTACAATTATAATTAAATACCAATAAAAATGGTTCCTTCAAATTACTGCATTGAATGATATGTACTCAGTGGTATCACTGGTATGTAAGTGTTTTGCAGTGAACTAGATTTAAATGCCAAGTGTTTGTAGAGAAAAAAAGCAGTAATAGTTCTCATTTCTGACCTCTATGACAGAGAAAAGCTGTTATTGATTTTAAAAAAATGCTGAGATGTATGTAACCAAGAAAAATAAATAATTTTGTCATGTTTTAATGGTTTCGGTTAGTTAAATTATTTTAGGGGATCATATTTCAAATACGCTATCTAGTTTTTGGTTTTTCGAGGTCTTTTAAATATATTGTTTTTGGGATATTCACAGCAGTCCATCCAGGATTGACTTCTGTGTGTGTGTGTGTTTTTTTTTTTTGGGGGAAAAAAAAGAAGGGGGTTGTCTCATGCCCCATCCCACCACTTTGGATGTATATCCATGTTTGTCATACTGCCTTATATTCTACTGTAGCCTAAACTAAGCATTGTAAATTACTTGATCTAATTTTTTTGTGATTTTTTTGGCTCCACGGACCCTCCTTAAGTGTTGTTGTCAAATATTTCTAAATGCTTCTTAACTGATAAGTGTTTTTCTTTCAGATTCCCAAGATGTCGACCTGGACGCAATTCTCGGAGAACTGTGCGCCCTGGAGTCCCAGTACGACCAGGCCATTGGCAGCGGCAGGAACGCCTCGAACAGCAACAAGCGAACATCGGCACCAGCGGTGCATTCGGGTACGTGCAACACTGGTTTCGGTTTGTGCCGATTGCTGCTTTGTCTTCGTGTGCAAGTTTACTTCATTAATGACTAGGGGCTGGAGAAAAATTTTGCGTGTACAAAGACCTCCATAATAAACTACATGATCCTCTCTCTGTATACTCAGGCAAACGATGCCTGTTCATTGGCTGCTGACTTGCGAGGCGTCTCAACTGGGTAACTCGTGATTCGATACTACTTTGATTGAGGGTCTGTTATTTGGTCCACAGTCCTCCGGAATAACTGTGAACCAATTGCAGAAGAAGCATTAAAGTATAACCATTTGAATTTTAGCATGTAACGAAGCGAATCTGCAAATTTTTCGAGTCTCTGTATCCAATATGAAATTTAAAAAAAAATTAATGAACTGAATCACTGGTCATGAAAGTCAGTGAAAAGTTGCAATTATTTTGTCTATGCATTCCTAAGAATAAGTAGTTAGAGACTTTCCACTTAAATTGCATGGAAATTATAACTGGAAAAAAATTAGCTTTCTAACTTAAAAAATAACCTGTTCTTCAACCGACTTTGTATTGCGTTAGTTTTAATTTTTATTGTTATGTGCTAAAAATAACATTTATATAAAAAGAATATAAAAACTGTCCACAAAACCATGCACCATGAAACCCTTATTTTAAACTCCATCTTTTAAAATTCTTTTTATCATAACCCTATAACTGAGGTACGAATTCTGCAGTTTTGGGGAGTAAAAAGAAACTCTGTATTTACTCATGTGCTTACAAAATGCATTGAAAAGTCATTAACCCAGCATGTCTGTGACATTACCAGTCTGAACTATTTAACATTACTATAGATTTTACTGGAATGCCAAATATTTAAAAGTGCAATACAACCCACTAGAAAACAGAAAAAACGGACAGAAACAATAAACTCTGAGTGAATTAAAAATGCTGGCAGATTGCGGTAATGTTACTTGGCAGCCAAGGTAAACAGCCAGAATCAAACAAAAAAAAATCTGAATGTAAGCGACTGGACTGATGCCGCATTACAGAATGCACCAAACTTTATAATGCCGTATTATATATTGTACTGAACTATAGAATGCTGGATTACAAAATGTACTGAATTATAGAATGGCAGATGACAGAATGCGCTAAACTTTATAAAGCAAAATTACATAATGTGCCGAACAATAGAATGCCGGATTACAGAATGGTCCGCATTTTAGAATGTCAGATTACAAAATTTGCCAAACTATTTAATGTGCCAAACAATAGAATGCCATATTATAGAATGTGCCTAATTTTAAACTGCCGGATTAAAAGCTTTTCACTGTATCATTCATACTTAGATGTACTCTCTCCTGCATTTCGTGTACCTTAAAGTCTACTTGTCCAATGTCAGATGTTCTTAAATGCTTGGTTTCCTTATTTTGTTTTAATTTTTGGATTTATATAAGGTATTGTTTGTTTTATATCTTTAAATATGTGCCAAGGTATATATTTTTTTGTGAGGGTTAAGGCACGTCTAACTTAGCCTTAACCAGTCATTGGTGGTGTTATGAGCATTTCTCTCAAACTAAAAAATAATATGGTTTTATTTTTGAAGACAATTCAAAGAAGCTAATCTAGCTGAATGTTCAACTTTCATTGGCCAACGCCCAAATTGGTTGCAACAAATGATTCAATTTTGGCATTGAAACAGGTCTCTGTTTAATGGCGTGGGTAGTATGTCAGAACTTTCCTCATAGTGCAACCTGTTGCATTTGTAAAACCGGAGACAATGTGACACTCCAGAAAGAGTTAAGTTTTTTAACAGTAGTGCTGGAACATATTTCTTTAAATTAGATCTGTTTATCTGTCTTGCAGGAAAAAAAAAAAGAGGGAAAAATTCAAAACTGAGTGCAACATGTGAGGCACCCTTCTTCTTAGAAGTTCTTCTTATACAATACCAACCTGCGAAGATAAATATTCTGTGGGGATAAAACTCTTCACTTATATTTATAATCTGTTTTGTATAATGTATAAAAATTTTAATGGGCTTAAATTAATACTAAAGACAAATTCTGAACAATTGAATGGAAACTACTTATATTTAAATAGTTTTTGTTGTTTTTTTAAAACCTATCTTCATGTCCATTTAATATAAAATAAATTGAGGGCAAAAATAATATATGGAATAAATAATGAAAGTAGTCATTGGAGATTCATTTATTTGATCAGATATGATTTCATAATGAATGAAGAAAATGTGAAAAAAATTTATTATTACCATGCAACCAATGGTGGGTTAATATAACTTTTTAACAAACGAATTGAAAATACCTAGAAGGATTTATTTTTAAATTTATTTTAGTTAAGTTTCTTATAACTACGAAACAAAAATTGAAAAAACAGTCAGTTTATTACCAAAGCTTTGCTTTTTACTGCCTGTCCTGCAGTGTGAAGGTGTGTGTAACTAAAGTTTCTTCCAAAGCCAATGGGAAATGAGAGGCGAGGAAGAAGTGTGTTGGTTGTGAGAATTGGTGTATCGTGTGTTGGCAGGCCTGGACGGCGCGCGCGGCCAGCAGCTGCAGGGTCCCGGGGCAGTGCCGCCACAGCACCACCGCCGCACCCACTCACGGTCCAGCTCCGAGGGCAACCGCTTCAAGCTGGAGCCCGGGGACGGCGACCCGCTGGCCAAGAGCGAAGGGGGTGAGTTCCCTTCCCTGCAGGTTGTGAGTTTACGAGCAGCCAGTCGGTGCCCGGGTGGTTTGGCTGAAGCGGTTCGTCGGATGTGAGTTTACATGCAACCAACCAGTCAGTGTGCCCGGGTGGTTCGGCGCCCACGCTGATCTCGCAGATCCTCTCGCTAGGGACAAGATTATGGTGGCTTGTGATAAGACCAGGGTTCCCATGGGTCTAGGGGGCCTGCGAAGGAAAAAAAAAACTTAAAACAAAAAAAGTAGACAATTTTAAACAAATCAGAGAGAACAATTAAACAGTACGGCCTAAATTTGGATACCGATGAAATATTACACCAGAGTATTATTATTCGGAATATGCTGTGCGTACAGAGCGTGTCTGAATCTACAACTGTGAGTAACAAAACCACCACCAATTGACTTTACACCATGCTGACAGTGCAGAACACTTACACTCATATATTTGCCATTATTCAAAATAAATTTACGTTGACAATCGAAACACTGACTTAAAACTAGTTTTAATGTGTTTAAAAAATAATTGTGAAAAGGTTAAAAAAAATAACTAAAGCAATGTACATAAAGGGAAAAAAAAACATTTTTTATCTCTGTTAGAGGGGGGGGGGGGGGGGGGGGATCATGACTTCTAGCAACGGGGCCCACAGAACGATGTGGGGGGTCTAGATAAGACCGATATCGCACTGCAAAGCATGTAAATACTACATACAACTCTGAAATGAAAGTTAATTAATGATTTGGCACCAAAAGTGTGACAAAAAACATAAAATCAATTAGCAGTTGCATCAAAATTTATCTCAAATTACAAAACGTGTCCCTACCGATGATTGCCCAATGTAAAATCCTTCAAAACAAGTCATCATTAAGGCATGGTTTTACTTGACATGTTGGCTATTAAAATTTCTTGTTGTAATGATTAACTAAGCAATTTTCTTGTAAATTGATTCGCTTCCATCATTTGTTGCATGGTCACTAATTTACTTATAGGTTATTTTGAATCATTAGGTCATGTACTTAGTCACAGATATGAACACTAGCATAACTTTTTACATTATAAGATCATCTCCTTCCAAGGGGATGGTCGGATTTGGCTTAAACTGTGTGTGTAGAAGCAGGCAGGTGCCCTTTACAACGTCCTAAAATATCTCCCTGAGTGGGCCCTAGGAAGCAAGAAAAAGTTCTTTAAAGATTTTAAAGTATAGGGGGAGGTTTTTTTTTTCATGAATAGTCAAGTCAGCAGCATAACACAGTAGTCAAGCGCATTGTCTTGCAATCCGCCAGCTCGGGTTCGATACCCACCGTTACGCTTTTTTTTTTTTTTTAGACTTTTTTCTGTAGCCTGTTTTTATGTTTTTATTTCCTAACACACTGACTTGTTGGATTTTGCCCGCAGTGATGAGAACAGAAAGCCCCGACAACGACTCGGCCTTCTCCGACAATGTGTCCATGCTGTCCAGCGAGAGCTCAGCCTCTAGCGGCGGCAGCGGTGGACGGACGGATGGCTCCAAGTCCAGTGGCCTTAGCCTTGCTCCTTCGCCGACACAGGTGCAGCCGTGCTTTCTTGGTCCTCAGATGTTTGATGTTATCTGTCAGATGACGACAGATCATGAAAGTCGTGTGTGTATGTGTGTATTTAAGATGCATATTTTTGTTAAACTTACTCTCAATATATCTAGTAGTATTGTTTACTGTAGACATTTGAAGTGTCTTACGACTTGAAGCAGTTTATCTATGTAATTATTTTTGATATTAACTTATTATTACGTGTTTTAATTTTTAATGTTAATAAATATGAAATATAGTATATTTAATGATAAAATATTTTTTTTATGGCACCATAAAATGTTGGCTCTACTGATATGAGAGTAACTAATTCATCTTTATAAACAAAAACCTTGATCATTAATTTGGTTGTGTTTCAATCATTACTTTAAACTTCACGTAAAGTTACACTTTTACATAAAAAATATAGTGAGCTACAAGTTGTTTATTATTTTAGTGTGACAAACTTAAAACATTTATTATTCCAAACTTGTAGAAAAATTAAGTTTAACCTTTATTCACACACTTAAAGAACAACGTAAACATCATAGATATAGGTATGCCTGTTAGATTTGTAACACAAAACACTCACAGAAGAGAGCATTGTTTTTACCGTGTTCACATGTAATTGTAGTCAATGACCATGACTTACAGTTAACCTAACATTGGCCTGATCATGAGAAAATAAGTGCGAAAAAATAATGGTGTCGCAAAAATTCACTGGAGAGTTGTAGTTAGCATTTTTGCGCCAATAAACATGTATATATTTTATTTGTAACTAAATCATTTAATCAATTTTAAATCCGCTATGCATGATGTTTCCTATAAAGTTAAATTTTAATTTGTGTTTATATTTTTTTATATTTTTACATCTTTAAAATGTATGACTGGGAACCAGACAATTTTTTTTTTTCCAATGACCCCTAGGATAAACTCAACAGTCTTCTGTATATTCAGGCAAATGTCACTTGTTCATTGGCTGCTGACTGGTGACACGTCTCAACTGGTAGCCTGTGACTCGTTAATTCTGTAGTTGATGGTTTCTCAATGACCCTGACGTATTACCTATAAACTGTGTGCCAGAAAAAAATTGGCTTAGAGAGGTAATCACCAATGAATTTTAACCTATCGCATAATGAATACGCATTTTTTTTTTTCAGTCCCTAAGTGTGGGCATTTAGCTTTGTAGTCATGTTGAGTGTTTTGCTGGTCAGATGGACCAGGCGAGCCGAATCAAGGCGGAGAAGATCCGCATAGCCCTGGAGAAGATGAAGGAGGCGAGCGTGAAGAAGCTGTTCATCAAGGCCTTCTCGGTGGACGGCAGCACCAAGAGCCTGATGGTGGACGAGAAGATGACGTGCGCCTACGTCACCAGGCTGCTCGCTGACAAGAACCACGTCCACATGGATCCCAAGTGGGCCGTCATCGAGCACCTGCCCGACCTCTACATGGGTAAAAAAAAAAAATTTTTTTTTACAGCATATTTTTTTTAAATTTGGCGTGAGTACGTCTAATAAATAGATGAACGCCGGCTGCACGCACAAAAAAGTGTCTCGCAACACACATTGTCCCACTACAAAGTGTCCCATTACGGTCATTGTACGCTTGCGCGGCATCTATCTATCTTCCACTCGATTGGAACAACCATCGATTTGACTTTTCAATAATGTTTTCGTCGTTTGAATTATTAATATTATGTAATTTAACGATCGTCCACCGATTTTCAGCACAATCGGTACGGTTATTTAAAAGGAATGTTGAATTTTCAAATACGTTTTTAACAAACAATGGTGTTTTACAGTTACTCATAATAATTTAAATTGCACCCGGGATCTTTTGCAGAATGTTTTAAAACAATATTGTTACACATTATAAATAAGTTTGGTGTATTTGGGATGCGTATTTGTTATAAAATCGTATTATAAAAACAAAATAATATTATTCCCCTACGGTGCTATGGTGACGGACGCGAACTGAACGAATCAATCGCGCTATCTATCCACGACACGTGAACTGTTTCGTCGACTGCTTATAAAGTGAAGTGAAAAGTTAATGCGGTTTTCATTGCTTATCACAACAATTTCGGCAGTAAAGGTTAATTATTCTTGCATTTTAAAAATCAGATTACTAGTATAATTTCAAGTATTTATTCTTTTATTATTAAAATAAAAATGATTCAATTTTATTCATAAAAGTATGCAATCATTTCATCAATTTTTTGTTATGACGTCATGTTAAACTATCGTCCGTAAACCGACTTTACAGACAACCAATTTTTCTTTCTTATTGATGCGTTATCCCTTTCTTTCATGTGTTGTCAGATTATTGTTTTGCCATAAATTTTAACCAATCTCAACTTATTACTGGTGCCGTGGCCTTCCATTCACACTCCGTGTGTGATTCATGTCGTGGTTCACTTGCTTTGAGGCAACATTAAATCCTTTAGATTTTATTTACAGATTGGCTAACAGAATTAACCTAATGGTATTTTTCTTAAAATGTGATACATATCTATGTTATGTAAAACAAGCATAAAATCGTGAATGTTTAGTTTGCAAGCACTTCACATCATAATCTCGTATTTACATTTTCCTAGTGTTTTTAAATTACAGTTTTTAAATAATTACACTGCCCGAAATATGTATAACGTACATCCCGCAATTAGGTTTCTAAATGCTGGGGAAAATATTTTGGAGTAGATGCTGTACATCGTAGAACAAACTTTAAAAAGAAAATATTTTAATGTTAGACACAATCAACAGTATGAAGTATTACAAAACATTTTCCTACCATAGTGGGATTTGGTTTATCGTTGTTTTTTGCAAAAAACATTAAAGTGATACATAATGTATTTTAATATTCTTGAATATCTAGTGAAAATGGCTGACTGCTTTATTTTTGTTTATAACTATTTTACATATGCATAGTGTAAAGTTTTTTTGTTTGTTTGTTTGTTTGTTTGTTATGGGTACGGTACACTACGTTAGTTCCGGTTCACGTTTGGGTCACGGTTTTCGGTTTAATGTTTTAAGTTGAATGAAATATATTTTTTGTTGCATGGCGAATCAATTTAATTTTTTTGGCATGCTTTTGTATACTTTACTTTTCAAGATAACCTACTTTCTATGCAACATGTTTTGTTTTTTATGAAAAACTTAACTCCAACAATTGTGTTTTTCACATAAAAGTCCCACCCCTACTTTTCAAACTTGATTTTAGTATTCAATGTGCGACGATTATGCAATAAAACACTGTAAATAAAATCAAAGCTATTTTTAATATTTGATTTTACTTCATCATGGAATTTGGTATTTGTTTTATTTTTAGCTTATTGTGTGCTCCAAAGCTTCGCGTCTGATGTGAAGCTCAGTGTTTTTGATGAAGCTCATGTCTGCTTTTATCAATGCACAAAATTAATTTCATGCTTGGTTATTAATTAATTTCTATTGAATAGGGCCCAAATGGTTTTATAATAAGAATAAACATTACTAATGTCAAAATATTTTTTTTCCATTATTTTAATAATATGTGTAATAGTCACATTAAGAAAAAACATATTTGCAATTTGATTTGACTTTCAAATTCCTAAAACATTTAATTTGATATTTGCTTCACATAAAAAAAAAATTAATTCGCACAGGCCTACCCCATTCTGTACGTAACAATTTCACATCTTGAAGAAACAACTGAGTAGATAAAATATTTTCTACTCCAGGCCTAAATGATCTTCGAAATTGGTTAATTGGTCAAGTTTTTAAGGTAGATGGGATATCGGTAAACTGATTGAATAAATGGTTTTAAGTTAATTCCCTTGGCAATCTTTTCTTATTTGTCTGTGTTCTGGGTTGTCTATTTTTTTTTTTTTTTTAATTTACGATGCTATACCTATATTCAAATAAAACCATGTGTTTTTTTTTATCACTCTTCAACAAGTCACAAATGCATTAAAATAGCTTTATAAGGACAGACACACACACTCTCTCTTTCTTCCTCTCTCTCTCATTTTGTGACTCCATATTTTATTGGAAAGATATTTGGCTCACCCGGGATTTGATGCTGTCTCGTCCACTGTTGTTCTTCTCGTGTTTTTGACCGTTATTGGGTGGTTTTCTCGCAGAGCGGGTGTACGAGGACCATGAGCTGCTGGTGGAGAACCTGATGATGTGGACCAGAGACTCCAAGAACAAGCTGCTGTTCGTGGAGCGTGCCGACAAGATCCAGCTGTTCACCCACCCGGAGAACTTCCTCCTGAGCACCTCTGAGCAGGGCTGCGACTTCGACGACCACGCCAGGGCCCTGCTGCTCGAGGTAAATGCCCTTTCATTGGTTGCCTCGTGCCAGGTGATTCTCCCGAGACAACCTACATATTATTTCGCATTATCTTACCTTTGCAGTATCCCAGACCTTCTGGGGCTAGTTAAAAATATTCGGCCTGGAGTGTAGTTTATAAATACTTGCATGATTCATTTATGGTGCCGAAAAATCATGTTAGTTCCAAAGAAATTTTACTCTAGGTGATCGGTTACTAGAATAATGTCTCTCGAACACAAACTAATTTTTAACTGTTTTCTATTATTTCATGAAAACTCTCAGGTCATTCTGGTCGCCATTTCCAGACCACGAGAGAAAAATACATGTTGAATTCACAAGTAGATCACTCAATACCTCTCGCAAAAAATAAATATTATACTATAGTTTACAAGTAAATCACAAGGTTCCAAAAGAACTCACGGTACAAGCCAAAGGGCTGAGTCCTCGGAACAAACATGAAGTTCACATGATTCTTATTGTGGACAAAATACCTGCGACTTTGGTCAATAGTTACAGTTCGAAATGAAAGGTTGATTATAGAAGCTATCGCCCGGACCACAGCTGCTAAATTCTCTGTGAACTCACATTAATATATAATTTGTGAGCCACTGCCCGGCAAACACCGGTACCTCGTTCAGACGCTGACAAAACAAATGGTTACCACCCACAGAAAGTGACAGTACATCCCTCACAAAAACATAGCAGTATAAAATTTCCGAACCCTCGCAATGAGGCTTTTCCGGCACAAATTATAACACTAAAAAAATTGCAGTCCGGTGACATCATTTTTACTTAATCACTAAAATACCTAAAAAAAAAAATATCAGCAATCCTGGAGCATGGCAACAGCACTGAGTCCTTTCTCACGCTATTGAACTGTATCTCTCTCTCTCTCTCTCTCGCTCTCTCTCTCGCTCTCTCTCGCTCGCTCTCTCTCGCTCTCTCTCTAAAACTATTAAGCAACTGGCAAACCACCGCACCTTCTCGCCTTCAGACAAAGAACCATGGCCAAAAAAAAGTACAATGAAATCAAATATGTTCCATTTGAGGATGGACTGTGATGTGTACAGTGGAAATGTGCAGAATTTCAGGGCTTGCTAAGCAATGTCATCTCTTAATAGAAGTTTCAACATTTAATTCAAATAGGAACAGCTATTGGTGCAGAATTACAGAATTTGTAGATATTTTGTTATGTTATAAAATTGTTATTGTCTATTCTTATAATGTTTATTGGTTGGTCAATTGAACGACTGTATTAAATTTTACTGTTCGCAGATTCTTGAGGTGTTCATATTTTGCTAGAGTAATATTGTAAATTATAAATCTCGAGTAATAAAATCTAATAATGCATTCTAGCCACAATCTTACAGTTCATTTAAATCCTTTTGTTATTTGGTAGGTGCATAAAAATTAAAAATAAACATTACAAATACCTAAATTATTATAGCATGTTTCACCGCTTATTTTGGTGGCTGATCAGGAATGTTGAAGCGTTCTAACTTTGTGGTCCGATTAGATTTGAATTGGATTCTTTCTATCTTGTGAACCTAGTTGTGCATGTTGGATTGCTGGTAATTAGTATAGACAAGTTTTTATGGTTTTATATTTAGTCCAAACTTGTTTTTAAAACAGAGGATATTGATGTTATATTTTTTTATTTTTAAAACGAGTTGTTTTGTAATACTTGCTCTACCAAAATAGTGGTAAATTTAAATGCTGCATTTTACGATAGCATAATTTGTAATAAATGGGTCTAAAACGGATACATTCATAACAACAAATATAAATTAGCAATAAATTGTGGCTTAAAAGTGATTTAAGAGACGTATAATAAAACAAATTAAATTAATTTTTTTTGTCCATGCACTCTGGTACAATTTTTGTCCAGAAATAATGTCTTTCCTTTAATTTCGTACATTAAAAGAATACTTTTTTTTTATGATTTGAATTAAGTTTTGGTTAAATGCTGCTTAATTCTGTGATATAACTTGCTTTTTGGTACTATATGGTTTATTAACTTTAATTTTGGTGTTATGTTCTGACATTCTTTTTGGTGTTGTTTCAATTTTATCGCAATCCAACATATCTTGTTCCTAGTACAGTAAAACCCCTCATATCTGACCTTCCCACAACCGACTCCTCCGGATATCCGACCTAGTCTCCGTGGTTGGCGAGCCTGTTCAGACTTGAAAATGTAGTACATGTTTTCATGTCGCAAACTGTCAGTTCAGCCGTGATTGTTGGTGTAGAATGTGCTCGTACTATAATCTTGTACTGTTCTATGTTTTTTAATGTAACTTAATGTATTGGGGGCAAAAAATGTGGAGGGACACTTCCGCAAAATCAAGATTGACAAAACTGAAACAAAAATACATTACTGAATTTTTTAAATAAGGTATGCTTACATTGTACTCATCTTCTCATTTATAATTTAACAAAAGTAAATGTTTGAAATGTATACAGCAACATTTTTACAAATAAGTTGTATTACTATTAGGGATGGGGCGACCGAATCCAATATCCGCCGAATCCGCCGAATCCTAGGGATTCGAAGATTCGGCGGGTCTGATATAGGATTCGTCAAAGGATTCGGTTTTTTACTATTTACGGGGGAAAAATACAGTAAAACTCACTTACGAGGTCCCGCATGGTAGGTTTTTCCGTATAAAGCGTTTAAATTGCCCGAGGTCTCATCATTTACGCCATTAAATGTGTGATATAAAGTCCGTTAAAATTTTTTCTGAAACTTTCTGTCTCAAATTATGGCGCACGTAAAACGTAAATGAAGAAAAGACAAATGAACAACAACATACGAAGAAATATGGATGATGTACCATAACTACAGTACAAACCCAATAGATATTTTAAGATAATTACCATAATAAGAACTAAAGATTCTTTGTAGAATACCATAATTACCACAGAAGCATGATGGCTACCATATTTGCACTATATTTACCGTAACAACCGAGACGTATATTTACCGTGATAGTAATGTATTATGTATTTATGACATATTAAATTAAAGAACATTGTTGAAAAAAAAAAGTATGTTAAACTTTGATATGTACGGTTGGCACATTTTGCTAAGAAATAATGTGATGTGAAAGAATGCAGTACTACTACGAAAAGTTAAAATGGTACTCGTGGATTTTTAGGTTATGTCAGTCTCTCGTTTTTCAGTAATATCGGCCGAAAATTAACAAGCGTACTGTATCGGAAGTCGGCAGAAATGCCGATTCAACTAAATATTGGCAAAATCGGCTTCTTCAATACAGCTCTACATTTAATGACATGAGTAAACATATTTCAGATTTCAGGATATTGAAAAAGACTAATTTCCATGTAGGTTTATGTGTGTATGTTTTTTTTGCAAGTGTAAATTGAATGAAGTAAAATGCTTTTATTTTTATTACTTTCAATTGATTAAACTTTAATGACCAGTTACAGATATTTATGACACTAATTTTGAGGTTAAGCAATTTTACTAAAGCATTCCAGCCAAGCAGGTTGCCAGCGAGAGACGCTTCTCTTCTGCTGGAAACACTATCGCCAATCGTAGAGCTAATTTAACTCCTTAACGTGCAGAACAAATGGTAAATATTTACTTGGGTGGTATTTCCGAAAAAAAATGTTAAAAATCCGAAAATACCTTTATTTTATGCTCTTCAACTTCCTCTTTTCATTAAAAGTGGCGGAGGTAAGAAATTCCAAATACTTTAGGAGATATCGAATTTTTAAATTTCATCATATGTAGTTGAGCGGTATTTGCGAAAATAAATGTTAAAAATCCGAAAATACCTTTATCATATGCTCTTCAACTTCCTCTTTTCATTAAAAGCGGCGGAGATAAGAAATTCCAAATACTTTAGGAGATATCGAATTTTTTAATTTTGCAATACAAGACCTGTGGAACCATTCGAGCGGCGCCATTTTTGTTATTTTGCCGTGTGTTCGTGAATACGTGAATCGTGAATGCGTAATTAATAAAATGGTTGATTAGGTCAGGTCAATTACATTATTAATACTTTCAAACTAAGCCGACATTAAAAATTATTTTGTGAATTAATTTTAATGGCTGTTTAGTTTTAAAATATTTATAATGTAACTGACCTGACCAAACAAACCCGAACAGACGGTGAACAGTAAACTAAAATGGTCGATTAGGTCAGGTCAGTTACATTATAAATACTTTCAAACTAAGGTGATATTAAAAATAATGTGAATTAAATTTAATTATTCTTTAGTTTTAAATTATTTATAATGTAACTGACCTTACATAACAAACCCGTAACAAAGGATGTACAGTAACAACTCACGTAAATTTTTTTGTTACTTATTACTTGCGCAACAATATCAAAATAACAAATAAGACTTTAAAATTAGAAACGTTAAAAACTCACCTAAGTTGGAGGCGGTAATTAAACACCGTTTTAAACAATAATTGAACTAAATAATCACGTATTAGTTCATTTGAATTCTGGCCTATCACGAACAATCACGTGACATCATTATCCAATAAAAAAAATAGATACTCGTACGTAAACAAGAAACAATGGTGCACGCACGCCACAGGAATGCGCTGGTTTTGTGCTGAAATTTAAAAATTCGATATCTCCTAAAGTATTTGGAATTTCTAATCTCCGCCGCTTTTAATGAAAAGAGGAATTTGAAGAGCATATAATAAAGGTATTTTCGGATTTTTAACATTTTTTTTTCACAAATACCGCTCAACTGCATATGAAGAAATTTAAAAATTCGATATCTCCTAAAGTATTTGGAATTTGTAATCTCCGCCGATTTTAATGAAAAGAGGAAGTTGAAGAGCATAAAAAAAAGGTATTTTCGGATTTTTAAAAAAAATTTTCGGAAATACCGCCCAAGTAAATATTTACCGAACAAATTATTGTTCTGCATGATAGATTAAAGAACAGAATTTAATACTCTGTGACAAATCTCTCTCAGAATTATTGTGCTGAAAAGAGGAAATGTTGAAACAATGTGAATGTACTTTTCAAACAACATGATTTTTGGTGCTAAGTTTGTTGAAGCTCAGTAAGGACTCCAGAAAAATTGACAAGGATGAAATTTTCCCAAAGATATGTTACATTTACACAAACATATACTTGGTTATGTTAGTTGGATGATATCAGTTACTAATGAACCAATGGAAACAGGTAAGATTCAATGGAAAAAAAAAATGTTATTTTTTTCTAGCAGTGCAAAATGTAAACACACACTGTCAATACTTTCCCAAAATTAATAAGCTCACTTCATTTTAATACTTTATTCAAACATTATACTAAGTTTAAGATAAAAATAATTTCCCAAAAGTGTAACTGTACCACAAAAGCTCGAGCTCGGCTCGAAGTAAAATTCTTAGGCTCGCAGACCTCTAGCTTATTTATAGAAAAAACCCTAACCGCTAATCTGTACTAAAACTGAAATTTCTCAAGAAAATTTTTTTGTCTTTATATACACTTAGGCTATACCAGAAATGTACCAAACTACATGTGATAAAGCCAAGGGACTTTTAGTGCAAGCAGAATACATCTCACTTACATTAGATATGTGGACATCTGTTAAAAGATTCGGATTCGGGTTCGAGATTCGGCAATTCCAGTCGAGGATTTGAGTTAGGATTCGGATTCGAGGAAATCAGGATTCGCCCCATCCCTAATTACTATACATAATAGGCCCTACTGTATAGCTGTGAAAGGAGTTTTTTTTTTTTTTGCTCCTACGGATATCCAACATTTATGCCGTTCTGACCATGGCTCGGTCCCGTCATGGTAGGATATGAGAGGTTCTACTGTAATTAGCTACAAGGGTCAGCTTACAGGCATGGGCAGTTGCTGTTATGATTTGAATATACAAGTGTTGACGTGTGTCACTTCAATGTGCAGGAATTCTTCTCGGGCTCTGGTGTTGGTGTTCCCGAAGTGGAAGGGCCCTTGTATCTGAAAGCAGACTCTAAGAAGGGCTGGAAGAAACACCACTTCGTGCTCAGGGCATCTGGACTGTATTATTGGCCCAAAGAGAAGGTCAAGTCTTCCCGAGACCTTGTTTGCTTGGCGACATTCGACGTAAATCAGGTGAGTGATTTAATGTTCACATTTCATGTACACCTATCCCTCACTTAGCACGGCTAATTCGTTCCTAAAAATTCTTGTGTTATTCGACATTGCGTATTCTGAAGCATTGGTCTCTATAAATAGCAAGAATAATTTACTTAAAGTGTTCCAAAATGTGTACGGAAATCTTTACGTAATATAAATGCATAAAATAACATTCAACGATAAATATGTCACATCATTTAGTCTTCATAAGCCTACCATCTAATACTTTGTATAATAAATACGACACCATGTAACGGGAGACAGGTGGTTATGTATTTATCGTCAGTCAGCTGGTTGGCTTGCCTGCCCGGGTGTGACCTTCAACTCATGTAGAGTACCTTTCCATAAACTTTCCAAACCATCCTTTACTGGCAGTGATACCGATATTACTGTCCCGATATTGATATTTTAATTTTTCAAAAATTTAAGTCATTTACGTATCATCAATTGGTTCATACCAATCCTGTCAGACCCGTGATTTTTTTTTTCATTGCGCCATTCATTTAACAACCTTTTCCATGCGAATCATCTGTTAATTTCTGTTCCAGTATCTAATGTCAAATATATTCCCGCTAGTACAACCAACAGCATCAGACTTATACAAATGTTTCATAGAGTCCTTATTTTGTACGATCGTGTGCACAGTTGACTTGCTTAAAACTAAAGTGCGACCAACATAAGTGTGGCCTTCCATGACATTCTGCACATTGTAATACTTCTAGTTTTGTCTTAAATAGTGAACACAATGCATTACATTCTCACTGGGAAGCCATGATTCCAACTGTAGGTCTGTGGCTGGGCGACAATGGTACGGCACGGCGGCATAGGCATGGATGTAAAAAACATTTTGTTATTTACACTCCATAGCTGCAACTGAACTTTCCATAGATGATTGTACAACAGCCGATAGTGTAGTCAGACCTGCGCGTGCTTCGTCACTAAACGTATGTGAACGGTTGCAAAACATTTTTTTAATTGCAAATTTTAGCAGTCTGTACATTTATTTATTATGAAATCTATTACAAAATGAAAATAAATGTTTTTTTTACTTTTGTGTGCAGCAATAAAATCTAACACTTGTCTAATGCCAAACTAACGTGAACCCATGTATGTTGTTCCAGGTGTATTGTGGTTTGGGCTGGAAGAAGAAATACAAAGCCCCTACAGATTTCTGCTTTGCTATCAAGCACCCGCGGCTTCAGCAACCCAAGTCCACCAAGTACATCAAGTTCTTGTGCGCTGAAGATGAGAGCACGCTGCAGAGGTGGATTGTTGGCATTAGAATAGCCAAGGTATGCACTGAAAGATGCCATCTTGATTTATAATTTGATAATTTGATTGATAATTTTCGTTATCACATCACCAGTTTCAGTTCATGGCTCTATGGTTTACTGTGGCACGTGACACACAAAAAAACCTGATGGTTATTTATAATTGCAAACGAAACTGCAGTGACCACACAATAACGTATACCAAATAAACTTCATAATATTCAATTTCAACTTAATTACTTTTTTCTAATGGTTTTCTTGTAAATGCAGTGCTGTTGCAACGTAAATAGTGGGAAATACTTTTTTCATAAAAGTGGGAAAATAATGCATTAAAACAATTGAGGAAAATGTTTCAAATAAAAAATGTGTTAATTATGGGAATTCGTAAGTCCTGGGTACTACTATAGTTATGCTCTGAAATGGTTTTCAGTCACAATTACACACATGTAGTAAACATTCCTCTCCTTTACTTAATCACAAATGATTCAAAGACTTGTCATTCAGAATTGAAAAATCGTGTCCTTGCGTCATCTGAAGGTGAATGTTTTGGCATGTTTAGAAGATGCACAGGTTGGCTACAGGCAGGTAAAACTGGGAAAAATCAGGGAATTTCAGAACATCAGCAGGGTGTCCGCAGGTCATGGAAGTCACGAAAAAGAAAGGAAATGGAAGAACTGGTCAAAAAGTCATGAAAATGTTCCCAAATGAACAGTAACGGTGCTGAAAGTCACAAAACTTTTATTTCCAGGAGCCTTTTGCTAACTTGTATTTTTTTTTTACACCTCCCTTCACTTTATAGTCGCTAGTGGACATTATCTCTGAAAATGTTTTAGCTATCCAACCTAAAAAATCACTACGTTCCTCAAATTTTGTATTGCATTTGCTCATGTTAAATTTTGTTATGGATCTTTATTTAAAAATCACTCTTATGTAAAAAAAAATTCTTTGTAGAAAATGTTGTTAAAAGGTTTTAAAAAAGTCCAGAAAATGGTTCACTAGGTATTTGTAGATACCCTGATCAGAAAAAACCAGGAAATGTCCAGGGATAACTGTGAATTGCAGGAGAAAATGTTTTAAGTAATGTGATTTTGATGATATTTATTAGACATATGTCCATGCTACTTGTTTAAGTTTTCGCTAGTCACGCGTGAACCTCGACGACATTGAGAACGGTTTGAGACTGAAAATTTCTCTATTTAGCCTCTAAACAAATTTTTTACTTCTGAATTTATGTAAGAATTTAGGTTTTTTAATTTTGGTGTTTTTTAGGTACTGCCAAAATACTGAAGTGCAAAACACTTATGAAATATTAATTTTTTCACTCCTTGAATTCTGTGAATTTGCGAAGTTTTTCCAAACACAAAGCTTTAAATGTAATTTGATGTATTTATGGTTGTTAAAAAATTTATGTGTGCAATCTATAAAATAAACCAGATAAAGTTATATTTGAGGGTTCATTTTCATTTCAGGGATTGTGGATAGTTCATAATTATTCTAATCAATAATTAATAATTATGAGTGGCTTGAGTGGCACTATTACATAGGTTACACCAGTCCCTCACTTACCACGTCTTCAAAATTACGTGAATTTATTTAGTGCAATGTTAATTTTTCTGCCCCAGTCTTGAATAGTACATTTGTAAATTTCAATTAGCACGAAATCGCCACAGTTTCGGATTTGAGTGGTATATTGGAGGTACTGTTTGGATTCAAGAAATTTGGGATTTAACCCATCACTACTAAAGACAGATAATCTGTGCAGCTTGCTTTTTTTTGTGTTCAGAAAAATCTTGTGGACAGGGAAAAACTTGAGAAATTTGAAAGGTGTATTGAAAACCTTCAAAACACTGGGGAATTGACAAAACCCTTGGTTGCAAAATATACGTAGCTATCAGCAATTTTACCTTGGCTACCACCACCGTAGCATTTTCTCAACGTCTTAAAACTTGAAACATTATTTTGATGTTAATCATCGGAAAAACACCTGGAATAGTTTTAACATGAAGGTTATTATAAACAGTGATGCGTTAAGTGCGTGACAATAAAAAAATCCAATGTTTTATCAGACGAATATGTTCATTGTATTTTTGAGACTAATATTAGTGTTGGTTACATAAAAATATGATATCTGTGCAAAATGTGAATGTGATAGATATCTGTTATCATGCCTGATATAGATTGATGATATGAAATGAGGAGATGTGGGGGGGGATTAGATGGGTCAGCGAAAAGACTTGAGAAAACAGGGAGAAGTTAAGGGAAACGGGTAGAAAGTTAAGGGAAACAGAGGAAAGTTTGGGAAAGTGGGCGGCGAGAGGCGTGTATCCGAGCCGAGCCCGTGCGTTCGTCTGCGCAGCACGGGCGCCAGCTGATGGACAGCTACCGCGGCCTGGTGGACGACCTGGCCCAGGAGGACCTGGACCTGCTGGCCCACGCCCGCAGCTGCTCCGTCAGCTCCATCGCTGCGGCGGCCTCCACTCCGGGCCGGCCGGCCGCCACCCCGGGCTCCGACGAGGGCGACCGCCAGGCCTCCACCCCCACCGGCGCCGACGGCCTGCCAGGTGCGTGGCTCTCTCTCCCTTCCCTGTCTCAGACACTCCTGAGCAGGGTGTCCGCGTTCCGGAACGTCAGGGGGCGAGGGACGGGAAAGATGGCTTTAGTCGTGGATGGGGGGGGGGGGGCCGTCAAGGGTATTTTGCCCCCCCCCCGGAAACCTTGAAGTGGTGGCAAACGGGGGGCAAAGAAAGTGCTGTGCAATCAATTTTTAGATAGTAAAACTGCTTAAATAGCACCATTTTCCACCTTGTGAAATACAAATTTTCCCCCGGACTTCCCCCCGCCGCTTCAATAGGGGGGGATCGATGATTCTTTATAAAAAGGTATATTGGCGCACCCCCCCCCCCCCCCCCCTCCCTTTGGAAATTTAGTTGTTGCGCCCCTGGTCGTGGAAATCGGATAATTAAATTTAAATCCTTGGAAAAGGCATGGAAATTAATTCTCAAGTAACGCTGATTCGAGGTAAAATTCGACGCTCCAGTATGCCTTCACCGATGCTGAGGAAGCACTTTTTTTAAAGATGGTGTTTTAAGTGCATAGTCATACGCACTATGAATTGGCGTTTGCAAGATTCCGTTTGAACTAAAGGAAATGTGGAGAGAACTTGGTCAGCTATTTGATGGTGGTGTCCAGATGTTCTTTATTTAAAAAAAAAAAAAAAATTAAAAAATTGGAATGGTAATTTTGAAATTTTGGTTCTGGAATACTCGGGTAAAAATCAGAGAAATGTTATTATGAATTTGTGTGTGACATCCTGTGAATGCATATTTATATGTGTAAGGTGAAACTTCGTCATAAGGAGTTAATTTCAAAGGATTTAACTTTAATGTGTGTATTTTATAAGTTTCTCCAATTATTCACAAATTATAATATTATTGAAATGAAATAATATACTAATAATTCATTATTAGAAGATACTTGCTATGTATTAAAAGTATGTAGGTAGTTACTGTCTTGCAGAAAACAAATTTAAATATTGGCTTTATTTATGTTAAGTATATTCTTTTCTCTTGACTTTGTGTTGGGTATATTCTTTTCATTAAAATAATTATTCAATATGAGTTTTTGAATCAATTATCAAATATTTAATATGAATTTAACATATTTTATTTCACTCTGAACTGTGATATTTTCAGATTTCTACTACATTATTTCAATTTAGTAAATGTGTAATATAAAGTACTTTTATTATTTAGTACCAAAACTGTGGTTTTTTCAAGTATGTTGTACTGAGATTTTAAAGTATGGAATTGAAATTCTGATTATTGCATGCAGCTTCTGACTGTCTAGTTTCTTTAGATGTGTCCAATTCCACTTGTACTAATTATTGAACAGTGGCAAAAATGACATTATTTCTGTTTTCGTGAAAGAATTATAATGCTTGCTATTCTGAAATATATGTTAATATCAGATTGTAGTTTGCAGCTGTTTTCAACATGAGCTATTTTCCTTTTGGTGCGTTGATGTGTTAGGATTTGTGTCCGAACATTAGGTATATACCAAAACAAAGGATGATGCTATGGTATTTAAACACACAAATGGTCTTTTTTTATATATATATATATATATATATATATATATATATATAAAATCCGTGGTATAGGTTCAAATTTAATTTGTCTTATAAATTAATTAATTTGATTTAAACACTGTCATCTTACTATTATAATTTTAGAAAAAGAATTCTTAAAAGATAAAGATGTTGGAATTTTGATTCAATGTGCAAATAGAAGGTTCTTAAATATACATGATGATTTTAAAGTTTCTTGTAAAGTCATCCAGGCAAAAGTAGCACAAAAATTTGTATTCAGTACAGACAAAAGTTTTTAGACAAACTTTTGTAAACACTAGGCATTTTTACCTTTATGTACATCTCTTTTAAAAGGTAGGAGCTGGTGTGTCTAGCATCTGCCTTGGCTGCTTCAGAAACACTTATTTTGTTGATCAATGCTGTTATCATTGGAGGTAAATAATTCTCAACCTCTCATGTTAAGCCTTTTTCACTATAGGTTGACAGACAAAATTGTGCTGTTTTGGGGCCTGTTCAGTTGATAAGGTAGTCTATTTTCCAGCACTCATGTACATACTTAGTAGTGGTTGTCAGCTCTATCATTTACTTCTCTGCTCATAGATGTGCCTCATAATCTGATGTTGGTGTATGAGGTTGAGTTATTGTAGTCAAGGTTGTGCTGTAAAGCGTTTAGGTGCCTTTACTGCTCTTTCATGAAAATATTGCTGTTGTTCAACATTAAACACTGCCCACACTACTCTACCCAATCATAGTAAGGCACTAGGCCTGTACGGTTCTGGTTTTTATTGGTCGGTTCCATTCCGGTTCAGTTTTTCATCAAGAACCTTGGTTTTGGTTTTGGTTCTTATAGAGCAAAAAAAAATTAGTGCTACAAAATGCTATGAATGAGGTTAACTGGGTTATTATTTGGTTATTAAAAACAATTTTAAGAAACAAAAAAAGGGTGCACACTTTTTGCATTAGCCTAAGTATTTTATTAGTGGTGCACCAATATGACTTTACCGATTACCGATTCGATTACCGATTATGAGAGCAATAATCGGCAGATACCGATTCAGTTACCGATTATAATGAACAAATTTTTTTAAGTGTAATAATGCACACAAAATTTTTTATTCCCATGTGAATTTAATAACAAAGTTAGGTAAAATCGAGAATACAGTTATAATAGCAGTATAAAAATATATAAAATACACTATTAAGTCATTGCAAAGTGTAAATTAAATTAACTTCTATTTATATTTGTTATTGTAAACAACTTGAACTACAGTCTAATAATTGTAATTTACAGTGGGTAAGTTTTTGTTGCGGAAAACTAGCATTATTATCGACTATCACATAAGGTTGCATCGAGAAATTACCGTTTAACAATGTAAACATGTTGCTATATTTTGTTCACTTGAGTTTATAGAAAAATGTTTCCACACTTCCCTTTTTTTCTCCCTAGTCGCCATCTCACTATAATTATAAAAAAATGACTCAAAACCAATTGTAGCACATGTGATTTTATTAATGTTGACTGAATGTATAAAATTATAAATACTTTTTTATTTTTAACGTCACATACAAATAACACAACGGATAATGTTACCAAAGACGACGAAGACAAAGAAGACGACCATAACGAGTTTGTAAAACGCAGTGATAAACTCTGAAAGGTATCGGGACCACGATTTTGAACCGCTACTATCGACTCGAAAAGATCGATTCTCATAGAATACACTGCAACTGCTTGTGGTATTTTGATTGCGTGCCATCTATTTTACGTCTCTGGCTATAGGTAATATACAAGGCCACTAAACAAAAGACAGAACAAAAGACGAAACGTAAATAAACGTGTAGGAAAAATGCATTTTTTATTGTTCGAGGCAATGAGATTTATTAAACTTAACGAAATATCTCTAATCTTGATATGACGGAGTTAGATGAATTTTGTAATATATACAAATATTACCGTATTTCGTCCTAAAATGTGTAACAAAATATTACACGGTAAAAACCTACTTAATTACGCAGGGACGTAGATAATCGGCAAAGTAATCGTTAAGATAATCGCCGATTACGATTAATCGGTAAGTACCCATAATCGCCGATTACGATTCATCGGTATCCGCATCGGTGCACCACTATATTTTATAACTAAACTTAAACCTTAGAATAGGTTGTCAATCATTGCTGGCATCAAAATCCTGACGGCGGCGATACATCGTAATTTTTTTGGTTCTGCAGTTATGGGATTCATTTTTTTTATATAGTCTACAGTTTTAAATACTTTGCTTTATAACACAATATGTTTCGCATCGCTTGCATGGTTTGTTTATATTGTAATTGGCCTTTAATGTACGAAAGGCCAGAAATCATAATATTCTAACCGGCTAAATACAGTTTCACCCAAATATGAAAGAAACTGAAAGACACCATATTGTTTTAGATGTATTCATACCATTACATTCGTTTCATTATTATTTGAAATTTCTTCTTTGTTAAAGATGAGATCACGCAGAAAAATGTATGTAGCAGCCAGTTACTATGTCTTCAGGCATTATATTTAAATACAGTCAAACCTCTATCTATCAAACTCGCATGTATCGATTGTCCGTGTTTATCGTATACTTTCTACGGTCCCGGCAAAATTGCCATACAACTAAGGTTAAAAAGTCCGCTTGTGCCGATGTTCGAATTATCGTTTTGTCTGCATTGATCGTACAAAATATGTGGTCCCGTCACTATAAATTATAATAGATGAATGTTTAACCATAAAGATTTTGCAGAAATAACCATTTCTTAGAAAGAAACCGTCATAAAAACAGTAACGATAGTATATAGAAATAGTAAAAATCACCTTAAAACTGCAGCCATTTTATAATAGCTACGAGTGAACTTTCAACAAACAGTAGATGGCTAACATTGGTGCCATATTTTGTGAAATCGAATCGTCACGAAACGTTGCCACACTATCGACTTGTATTTATGTACGAAACTTTTTCATGTCGGCTAAAATGGTAACGTAAAAAACAAAACATTTTATACCGTACGTATATAAAATCACTTCAAGAATAAACATGTCCCTTATTATGACTGAGCATTAAGACGTCTCGTTTTTAAACTTCACAAGATAAAATGAGCGGAGTCTTGGTAACTGTTTTATACGTATTTTATAATTTCGGAAGTAGGGTATTGTAAGTTGACACATATTTTTTAAACTAACCATTTATTTCTGGGGATCGTAAATAATTAATTAGTGGTATAAAGACATCAAGATGAACGTAAACTTGAACATGTCACGGCAGCGAGAAAACTGGTGCGTATACCAATAAACTGGTATTAGAACTGGACAAAACTGGTACACGGGAGGTGGAGCTTATATTTTTTTCCGCTAAGCTCGTATCTATTGGCTGGCTACTGATGGAACGTCACGAGTCTGGGCGAAGCGTAGAGTGAGTTATACTGCGCATGCGCAGCTGAGAACAGAGAGAGCCAGCCGGCGGCTACGCCGCGCCGTAACAGCTGATCGAGTACAATAACCTTTCTCCGCGCATGGCGCGCTATTGACGGTAAATTTACATTTTTGCTGCCTTTTTTTTTTCAATTTTTTTTACTGTGGGGCAATGCGTATGTGTAATGTAGCCCGTATTTGTTCTGAACTCTGCAGGATACGACTGTATTTTAATTAACTTTAACGTATTTCTTACAATTTTTCATATTTTTAAACTTTTTTTTTTCGAAAATCTGTACGTACGACCGAGGTGTACGTACGAACCGGGGGCCGTACGAGCGAGGTTTTACTGTAGTAGAGAACACTTGATGAACGAATTAGGATTATTGAATAAATTGAAATTGAATTGTAGGTCTGTTGTGCATAGGCTATGTTTTTTTTAAAGTGTAAATTGAATTAAGTAAAATGCTTCCATTTTTATTTTTTTTTCAATTGATTAAACTTTAATGACAAGTAACTGATATATTTCTGACAGTAATTTTGAGGTTGAAATATTTTTTTCAAAACCTAAGAGTGAAGTCCACATCTATTGAATGTCCGCATCTACTGAATTTTTTTGTTGGTCCCCTGAAAAACGATAGATAGAGGTTTGACTGTATACTATGCTTTGACAGAAAATAAACAAATAAAATTATGGCCAAAAAAGTTTTTGAAACTAAGATAGCATTTTAGAGCCCTTTCACACTGGCAACTGAGTTGCCAATGATCGTTCGCTCACAAGTTGCCAAGACCTGGCAACTGCAGTTGCCATGCCAAAAACTTTTCAGCGATAGTTACCCAATTGCTGAGGAGATCCCAATCAATATTACCCAGTGTTCAACTGTTTGGTTCGCTGAAGTGAGCACCACGCTCTTGTGTTATGGGTGTTAAATCCATTTTAATTGCATTGGTAATGGGCGAATGTGTCCATAGGAAGTAAAAATAATGTGAGCGAGTCTTTCAGGACTGTCGGAGATGTGTAAGATCTAACCCCTGTAAAAAGCAAATTAATTTGTTCTCATGTTTTAAATACCCGTATAAAACGAAAATTATTTAAAAATACATTTATGGACGGGAATCACACGTACTTTCCGCACCTGCCCAATAATTAGTTGCCGGAGCAGCTATAACGACTATCAAGTAAATCATTTCACAGAGTAAAATGTTTAACTTTATAACTAAACAGCTCTGATTAAAGTGAAAAATATCTGGGAAAATACTAAACATGTTTTTGGACCTGATTTTTGACAAGGAATTTTATAAAATACTGCCCATCTTGTTAAAATGCATTAAGCAGTTAATATCATAAAGTTTCCCTTTGTCTCTAAATTTTTGTTTGCACCATCTGCCATGCGACTTCTGTTAAATTCATGAAATTACTCCTGTCAAATGCCGTATACAGAGAGCTAAGATGTTACACATCAAAAAGTAATCAATAAAAAAGAATTTATGGACGCATCCTATCAATGCTGCCAGATTTAAGAAAGGAGCCTTTTCTTTCATATTTCCTCAATTTTTGACTGAATTTTTGATCAATTTTTATAACTACTTTATAATGTCACTACAAATATTCAATGATCTGAGCCAAATTTTGAAACTGGTGTTGAAGTAGTGTTGATGATTACCTGTTTAGGAATGAGTTGCAGTCACAATCAGTTATTAATTGTATGAATGACATGAAACAACAAAATAATAAAATGACTAGACGAATGTGCAACCCTTAAATAACAATAGTAACTTTAGAAAAATATACTATCATGAGCTAAATACATCAAGAATAATTTTTGATTATTATAGCTTTATAATAACCAATTAATACATAGTTGATGATATTGTACTAGGTTCGTAAATTTCGTATTACATATTTTTTTCTACAAGTTTATTAGGGTAATCAACAGTAGATATTTCCCACAGAGCTGGCCTCTCATGACCAAATCAATTAATGTTTCGGTATCAAAACATAGAACATATGTTTGCAGTAAAAAAGAAGGAAATTTATCGAGACACAGTTGCCCATGTAAAAGCTTTCATTTAACTGAACGGAACAGTGGTTGATGGTGGTAGCTGCCAATTCTAGGCAACTGATGGGGAGAGCTAGGCAACTGATGGGGAGAGCAACTGCGAGAAACTATCACTCGATAGTTGCGCGACCTTGACCAGACAGTTGCCTGTGTGAACGCTCGCTGGAAATCCCTATCAAGACAATGATTCAGCAGTTGATAGCAACTCACCCGCCACTCAGTAGCCAACAATTGAGTTGCACATGTGAAACGGTTCTTATGTTTTATATTGTAACTTACACTATGACATACATTTTTTGTGCATTATTATATCGTGAGATGTTGGTCACATTAAAAGTATGTGTTTGTTTACCTTTCCTGCGCAATAAACATAATCACTACGGGAGGTAATAGAAACTTTAAAAAAATACCCGGGACCGAAACGGAAGATTTTAAAGGTTGGTTCAAGTATGGTATTCTAAAAAAATCAGGGAACCGCACAGGCCTAGATCTTACAGCTGTGAGCACATTGCAACTGGCCTGTGATGGCTTTTCTTGTTCTTCAGTACACACCTTAATTGTTGCAACATCTTACAAATACTCCATCACAATTGTGAAGAGCAGTTGGTGATAACTCACTATTTAATTAAAGATTCGTGACTTCACGGAACATAATTTTTAGATGTTTCCAAACACTTTTCCAATTCTAATGCATAACTCTCTAGTCATTATATAAAATATTTGTATCAAGTTAAATGTGATGGACTACCAAAACGGTATGAAAATATTTGCTCTATACATTTTATGATAATATTTTTCAGGTCCTACGAACCGTTTGCGGCGTCAGGATTCATCGCGAAGCCGTGCATCCAGCTCAAGCTCCAGTGGCTGCCTGAGTGATGGAGCGCCTTCTTCCTGTGAAGTGGGCTTCGAGTGTGAGTTCCCTATGGGTACGATCAAGCGCAAGCCGTCAATGAACCCGAAACTTCCTCTCACGTCTATCACTCGACAGTTAAAAGAAGTTGGTGAGACTGTGGTGGACGGGGAGATGGCAGATCGCTGCCACAGCCCGGGTTCCAGCTCCAGCGGGGGCGGCACTCTGACGCGAAATGGACTGACGCGACAAAGTAGGCGGCGGTCGTGTGCAACCGAAGATTCGGGTAGCAACTCCGGAACCCTGAAGAGGCATCACAGCCACCATTGCAACTCTCTTGATTCCAACCGCCCTCCTTCCGCATCATCCTCGAATGCATCTACGCCCATTAGAGAGAGAACAGAAGAAATTGTGTCACCGACCAAGTCTTTCTCAAAAGCTGAAGTGGTGGAAAGCACAGCCGAGGAAGAAGTTGTAATAGTTCCATTAGAGTTACAAGAGGATAGTGTGTGTGATCCGGAGACCATGTCCTTGCCTCCTCCTCCGTCAGAAATGTTTGAAAGCACTCTGAGTTTGGACTCGCTCCCCCCACCGCCTCTGCCGTCAGAGTTACCGGTGTACACTGATATCTGTGGGAGTTCCTTGTCATTAGTGTCCCTGCCCCCACCACCTAGTCCTTGTATAGACACCAATACAATTCGGAGGCAACAGCAGCAGACAACAACTCCCCATTCCTCAGCATCCACCACTCCCACCAACACCTTGTCGCCCTTAACAACCCCGACTAGAACACGGGCCTGTTTTTCTCCACCTCCTTATCATGACCCTCCTGCCTCGCCCCGGGTGCCTCCGAAACCTCTTCCTGTCCACAAACAAAATTCCCTCTCACGGCAACAGAGCTTCGAAAATGGCACCGGGAGTGTTTCCGGCTCCTCTTCGCACTACGCTGTTCCTCCGTACTTGGCCGAGCTGAAAGCTGGCTCGCCCATGTTGGTGAGGAAAACATCATCTTCGAGTGATGCATCCATGGGATCAAGCACAAAGAGTCCCATCAGCCCAGCAACTCCTTCCTCGCCTCCACGTTTGTCCAGCGCACCAAAGAGCCCCATTCTTCTGACGAAACAGCGGTCAAGGACAGCCCCAAAGAAAATCTCATTCAATTTCACTCCCGAAGAAATAGGCTCCCCACTCCCCCCTGCATCACCCACGTATGCAAGCCGGTCCCTAAATAAGAAACCTTTACCGCCAAAGAGGAGCGAGAGTACGAGACTCAGCGCAGCAGGAATGAGCCCGAAAAGACTTTCGGACGCAGACTCCACCTTAACTCCACCACCCAAAGACTTTTTGAAAGACTTGCAGCGAGTGATGCGGAAGAAGTGGCAAGTGGCCCAGAAGTGCAAGCTAGACACGTCCACGACCCCACACGAAGTTTTGGGCTTCCGGGATCCCCCGCCGCCAATTGCAGACTACCGGGAGACCAACGTCAGCAACTGGGTGCAGGAACACTACGGACACCGTGATAACTTGTACGAAAACGTGTACTTAGTTGGTGGGAACAGGACTTCGGATCCACAGAACCCGACTGTGCCAGAAGTAACGTACGCTTCCAGGCCTGTGTCCAGGAGTCAGGGTAACGGAGTGGATTATTATAGTAATAGGCAAGCTCCCAGTGTTGCTGCGGCACTGGCGTCGAAGAAGAGGCCACCGCCTCCTCCACCCAAGAGAAGCGAGACGACGCAGCTGTCCACAAGACTGCACTGATGGTAGGCTGGCCGGCCGGAGATGCTGACTGCTGGTTTATCTGTCGTAACGCCAGTCTCCCAGCATTTTGTATTGTACCTTATTTCTATTTTGTTGCGACATCTAATGGTAGCTTCTACTGTGCCGACGAATGTGTGTCGCATAAGAAATTTAAATGTGCCAATGTTGATGGATTTTTCTTGCCGCTGTAGCAGAAAGATTTTTTTGCAATCAGTTGGGTGGGGGAAAAAATTGATGTTTGTTTACCAAAGTTTAAATGAGAGGCGTCTGCTGATATTGTTGTTAGGTTAGAATGTAGATCTCTTATGCTGTATTTCTTACTGTCACTTCATAAATAGATCCCCTCTCCCTTCGCCTTTAAAGTTGTCATTTCAATACAGTATTTATTTAGTTTAACGACTGTTTCAATTTGATAATGATCATCTGTCAAGTCTACAGTCACAGAACAATGCAGTTTGATCATTCATTGTTGGATTTTTCATTAAGGCATTATGACGCTGAACAAACGTGCATGAAAATAAACAAAACGGTTGCTTCTTCAAATAAATTGACTACTTGAGAGAACCAAACGCAGGTAGCAGGGGCCGACAGTATTTTGCTACAATTTTTCAGTGACATGTCCTTTCTATTACTTCTTCAGAATATTAAAACTTTTCAATTGGAAGTTAATCAAATGGAGTACCTAGTACTTTCTTTTGCCTCACGTCAGGACTTTGCAATTGGGCTTTAGAATCCTTGTTTGATTTTGAACAAGGCACCTCAATTAAAATTAATAATGATATGCTTAAAACTTGACACCGAATTGAGAGTTTTGTACTGTCATATACAAGAAAATAATAACCACAAGCAAGTGCCCCTTTTTTGACACCTAATGGAAGAATGTGGTCATTATTCATTTTGTTTTCCACAGTCCATAGAAAGATCGTTAAACTGGAAGATTACTGTATTTTTATTTATAACTACATGGCTTACATTCAGTGTTACTTGATCTGACATTTCATTGTAGTATGTCGAGAACCATTGTCTGTTGCTTCTTTGCTGTTTGTTGTAATAAATGTTTCTTGGCCATAATAGAGACAGCATCAGTGTAGCTGTACGTAACGCACATTCGATGATGAAAATGTATTTTTTTTTACATTATTGGTTTATATTTATAATGCAAGAAAGAAAACAGTAAGTTGGACAAAGTAGCTCAACATGGAAAATTTGTCTGGGACATATAAAGGATTTTTTTTATACTAAATTTATATACTTCTCTTCATAAATTAATTCTTTAAAACCCTCGTTTATGAAATTTCAAAAGTGTTTTATAAAAAATGTGCAAAATTTAGAACATATGTAGTAACAAATTTTTTCAGGGAAACCTCTGTATAATAAAATTTTATAACTATTGTACATTTGTTTTAGCGCTTACGTACATGGTAAAATCAAACATAAAGTGTTGCGTATTGTAGTGACAATTTTTTTTTAAAATTACAATATTATCTAAGTCTTGCAATAAATAGTTGGAAAAACAACCTTTGTTAATGAAATACAAAACAGATTTAACTAATTAGTGAATATATCAATTACATACCTAACATTGCTAACAATGGTAGAACATTGATGTATTTCATACAGTAGGCAAATGCTTTAAACACTTTTTCAATTATTTGTTTTTTTCTCTAAAATATATTAAATAAGTAATTTAATTATTTCGTTTAATTTTTTAAATGCAGACTTTATAAAAGATAATAAAATTTAAATGGGGTATTACTTTTGTTGCAGAGGAAAGTTAGGTGAAGGAAAATAAAAATAAGTTTTTATACTGAGAGGTGGAACTGAAAATGCCTTGTGTAATATTAAACTTTTACTAAGCTACCCCAGTTTTTTATTCATTGTAGACAGAAGAGTTTAGGATGTTTTTTTTATGTGTGGAAATTTTACTGTAAATTAAAATTAATAGATGAGACTCGAGCAAAATGGTGCTGAATAAAGTGAAATGTAAAATAAGTCTGTAGAGGGAGAGGGAGTTAAAATTGGAGGGAAGGTTTCAAAACTAGACTTTGTTATTTTATGCATTAAAATTACTACATAATAACAAAAGAAAATTTGTATAACTTATTTGTTACAGTTTGGTGTAATGAAGGCATTACCAGAATATACCTTGCACCATTTACATGTGTACAAGATGATGTGTCACTAAATGTGACAGTAAGTTAAAATAGTCCATTATAGCTACATATACAGTTGTATATTTGGTTTTTACATGTTGGTATGAAATTTTATGGTGCATTTGTAACTTGATCTCTGCTATGAGTTGTTGAAAAAACTTTTCAGATTATAAATGTGTGTGTTGAATGTTTATGTGTGTATGTAAGAGTGGTCATATTTTGCATAAAGTTTATGAATCATGTACATATTGTAGATTTTTAAATTTCTACCATTGATTATTCCATGATCATTTCTACTGTGTTTTTATAATGTGCAATGAAAAATGAGGAAATTTAATTAGCAACATTTTTAGTGAGTTGGATAAGTTCTTTAGTATTTTGCTGTGTATGCAGATTTCAATGCATATATTTGTATGATTACATAATATAAACCGATAGGTTTTATACCAAATAGCAACCACTAAAACAGATTTATTATTATTAATGAGATTCAAAATGAATTTGAAGACAAAATGTGTAATTAAACATGATGCTGAGTAATTGACATTAATTCATTGATTATTTCAGTTATTTTAACTGTATAAGTTTGTAGTCTGGTTCTGTTAGTAGATTCATTAATAATTTTGAAGTACTTTTCCATCTTGTTACTTACAGTATCTGATATTTCTGTCCATAAATTTCTATGTATAAAGTGCTTTACTTCTAACAAATTTTTTAAAACATTGTACATAAGTTACTGAATAATTTTCATACAATATTTTTAGGCAGTATATTTTTATTGTATATAAAGTTTAAATCCTTAACCTAATTTACCTTATGAAATTTGACAGTCTTGATCAAAAAATAAATATTGCTGTTGGTTTGCTTACTTCACAAAATATACACAATGTAAAAACTATTTTTGTTTTTATTCAATAATGCCCTTTCTAATTTCATAATGTTTCTGCATTAAAACCAGTTCTTAGGGTGGTATTCCAAGATCGTTGGGTAACTAACTACCTTGTTGGGATAAAACCGTAACTTAACTCACTGGTCATATTTCAGAACGTGTCCAAACCGAATCCCAATAGGAAACAGAATAGCAACCATTTTAATAAACTGTACCTTGCGCGACTTTTCACAACTATTGATACAGTTGTTACAGCAAAATTACTAGAGATAGTAGCAGTATCGCACAAAAATAGAATTTTCTCAATTACATTATAAGTTCCAATTATATCTTATAACTGTTAAAGTTTACAATGTATTCCAGGATAGTTGTGCCATCATAAATTCATTTGGCACGCCAACACGCTTGGTACAAAAGTGGCTATACTATATAATGGCGCCAGACACTGAGCTTTCACTTGGACATTATCAACGGAAAAGTGAGCTCTGCGAATGTGCGGGTAGTTTGAGCAACAGATAGGTAGCAGATAGGACACCAAAATAATCTTAAAGGTTTGGAAGCGTTTTTGTGCACTAGGAATATGTTTTAGGGTACAGGTGTAGCATATTCAACGCCTAAACCATTTATTTTTATGTCTTGGAATACCGGGCTTAAGTTTCAAAAGTACATGGAATACTACGTGATAAGAAAGCTAAATTGATTGTAGTACAGTGAAAGGTCTTTAATCCGACATTCTATAGTTCGGCTCATTCTGCAATCTAGCACGAACCAAGTTGCTCAAGCTCAAATCTTTTTTTGTGGATTCTGACTGTTGACCTTGGTCACATTACTGTGCTGCCTGTGTTATAGTTCAGAGTTAATAGTTACTGTAAGTTTTCATTTCAGTACAGTGTTTCCTGTTTTTGATGTGTTATATTTTACATTTCAGTTTTTTACATATGGTATCCTCATTTAAACTAGCATATTGACATTAGAAAATCTGATATAATTGCTAGTCTGGTATGGTCGTGGTCTTGAACATGCTGGATTTAATATGTACCTTCTACAGTACACTTCACGAAAGTATTTATACAATTTCCTAGTTAAGTAAGTAGAACTATGTAAGTATCACTTATTTATGAACTGAAAAATGCTGTTATTTTACACCAATCAACAGATACATAAACTATAGTAATGGAAAATCTCTGTTGAATTTGTTAATGGGCAAAAATCGACCAAAGGGGTAGAAATGGGGACGGTTGGTTTGAAAAACATTAAAATGTCTACAACTTAATATGACAAACATCACATTCATATGAAGTTATAATATTTTGGTAGATTAATACCAAACACTTTGTCTGAAATAATTTTTATGCGACCAACCAACTGCAAGGGTTGGAAAGAATAGCGGTTGAAGGGGGGAAAATCCACAAAACTTTTATTTGGCACACAATCAAATATGTTAAAACTGTTTGTAAACCTTATACAAACCATTGCTGCAAAGGGTGGAAAAAAACAGGTTAAAATACTCTTTATTGGATATACTATAAAATGTGTTACAATTAAAAGTAAATCATCTAAATATTATCTAAAACGTTTGTCTGAATAAAATTTTTTGAAAAGACAAACTATTAGTCCAAGGATTAGAAAAATGGTTTAAAGTACACAAAAATAAAATAAACTTCCTTAATACGTACAATAACAGATTCGTTAACACATTATAATCCTAAACATCTTAAACCTTAGCCGAAAACAAATTTTTGTATGAACACTTATAGTAGGGGAACTAATGAGGCTAGAGGCTAAGTGGGGATTTGCTCGAGCATCGTGGGGACCTCTTGGATTTTGAAGATTAGATGATAGGAAGAATAAAAGGTTATATAATCTTTTCTCTTTCTGCTGTGGGGGAAGCCTCTACAGGTTTTCAAAAATGTATAAATAAACCATCACATAGAAATACTTGAGCGTGTCAGATATTGATAGTTTAGGTGCCTCAACATATCTCTGATATCAAAAATATACTAATCTGCCGGCTTACGTGGTGGGGGTGACCATCCAGAAGGGTAGAAAATTTAAAAAAATATATTTTCGAGTGCATAAGATATTCAGAGGGGATGTTAAGTGAACCCTAAAAATGCTCCCAATCAAAAGACTGACGATTTGGAAGTGATGCAAGCTTGTTGCGAATTTTTGAAAATGCAAAAAAAAAAAAAATCACATTATTCAAATACTCGAATGTGTCAGAATTTTATACAGATGGTTCAGCTTGATGTCCCAGTCGTTCTAGTCTAAAATCTGACAGGTAGAAAAGTTTTTTTCTATGAATGTTTTTTTTTTTATAATCATGAAATATGACAAATAAAAGCACATATAATTAAGTAGATATTTAGAAATATAATTTATTCAGAAAAATAATTTAAATAAAATATAATTGTTGAATATATACATATTTTTTTCAATCTTCATCGTCATCCGAGGAATTATCGTTGTACTGCAAATATACTGATTCAACTGGGTCGTCAATATTAACTGCGGTTTCCATATTTGTAACAAGAAATCGTCATAACACTTAACAATATTGTATTTATTCCATGAAAAGCACGTTCTTAAAGTATTGAAAAGAAATATACCTAAATCAGAAGTATCTCCTAGAATAACTGGTGTTATGAAAACATCTTCACAGGCTTCTGGTAGGTGATTACAAACGAATCAGGTGCGAGAGAGTCTGAGATAGGGAAAAAGTGAAAGTGAAAAAGGCATGGAGTGGGGAATACAAGCTTTACCCTAGCTGCACGGACTAAATTTTTTAGACAATTTTTGTTACTTCGGCTTGTGGAAATCGGCAGATTATATTTTCCCCGTTATTTTTGCATTATTTCCTTGAAAATAAAAAAAATCAACCACGCTAGGGAATGTCAAGACGACTTTTTTTTTTGCAAGTTTGTGACCCTCCCACTTCCTTATGTTACGCTCAAATCATCAGATTATTGAGCTGCATACTTTTCAGCTAGTAATTAACCCACCTTACCTTAATTTGGCGCGCTTGAGTATTTATGACGATCAATTTTTTTTTACCATTCTGATGGGTTGCCCTAGACACACGCTCCTATATAAGGGGCTTGTGGAGATACTCAACAAAGTGCAAGGTATCCTCGCTTATGTTCATCTGCTGCACTCGAGGAAATCCCAAAATCTATTGGGCTCCCTTACTATTATTAGTGTAATGAATGATATATAGTAATGTAGTAATGTATGAAAGTAAAAAAAAATAAACAAGCACTTAATAGCAATAGTGTGAAATCTGTTCTAGTTATTCTATGCTGAATGAATTGAAAAAAAAAAATCAAAACAATTTTGCCGTATTGAATATAAGAAAATGCTTATACAATAATTTTGGAATTGGAGAATATGTAGGAAGTGTACATCAGGTTCTCAAAATGTTCCAGAAGTTTCTAGAACATTCCAGGATAAATAGATACCTACTTCAAAATAGGCACGTGTTCCTGTAGAATGTGTCTAATTTGGGCTTGTGTTCAGAAGATCCAGTAATTTTATGGAGTAGGTGCTCTTTCGTAAAAAAAAATTATAATTGTATTTTTGAGTACTGAACCACACCATTTAGCAATTTTAAATTGCCTAACCTATCGTAACCAAACACACTATTTAACTGGGCCTATAACCCAAAACATGATATAATATTCTGGGCATTTTCAACAACATAACTCAAATACAAACACAGAATTGGTAATGTCTATAAAGTGGGCTGAACATCTTAAACCACTGTCTTTGAGGGGGAGAAGAGTGTGAGTGGTAAGCGCGACAGAAGGGAGAGTCACTTTCGACACATCGATAAAATTAAACATTAAGGTGGGTTTACAACTGAAAAACTTAAGATTTGTATACTTAACCTGCATGCAGATTAGCACACGGTTAAGCAATACCACAAATATCTAGTTCATGATTGAATTGGTCATATTACAGCCAATGAAAACAGGCTAAATTCAGCCATGTTATAAAAGCTGAATTTTTGTATGTATGATCTGCATTTGGAGTTGCATTTTGGTACTGGATAATTGTTGATTAATAATTTGTAGAGACCTGCAAAATTCGCGGTTTCGATGGCCTTCAGAATAGACTGCACATACCCCTGTACACTCGGGCAAATAACGCAAGTTCATTGGCTGCCGACTTGTAAGTCGTCTCAGCTGGTTTGTCTGTGATTCGATCCTTCTTTGGTTGAGGGTTTATAACTGGTTGAGATTCGTCCAGATGAACAGTAAGCCAATAGCAAAATTATCTAAGAGGTATATGTGTTTGAATTCTAGGCTATCACCGAATGAATCAGCGAATTTTGCAGGTCTCTAATAATTTGTTAACAAATTTTTTTTATCCATTGTGAAATTGGCTATGCACCTACAGACACAAAGCTATGATAGAACCTAAAAGTTGCAACATTTGAGCTCATAACCTAGAATTTGTGCACAAATGAGAACAAATGTTTAACATGAAACATATTCGTTAGTTGTAAACACTTTCACAGACTCGTATGATAGCAAAAATAAACCAGAAACGCCTTAAAATAATAAATTTCTGAAATTATTAAACAAAATTAAGATTCTAATCAGAGCTTTAAGTAGGTACCTAAGTGTTTAGTGCAGATTTCTTCTAAACATATAATTGGATGGAGTTATGCAACAAGAGACCAACCGATAAAACCAATGTTTTGAGATATTGACCATCAAAGATGGAAGTACCTTATTTATTCCACAGTAATCGATGTTTGTACACATAAGTGATTTAATATGTAAAATAATTATATGTACGTATCTAATTAGTCAGTATATTGTACTCTGTATAACTCATTACATACCTTTTTTGACAAAAATGTACTGATATGAGCAGTTGGTCTACTGTTGCATAGTACATAACTAGACATTTTCTGACATATTATGTAGTTGGTCGTTTGTTGCATATTCCGATTGATAAATAAAATGAACAGGAAATAAACAGTAATCTTTCTTTGCTTTTTATTAGTATTTTAAAACTAAATAAATAAAAATTCAGTTGTTGGTAAACTACATTTGTATTAAAGAATCATTGTGGGAAAAGTTCTTATTGGATTTCTATGTCGAAGTCTGGCTCCCTGCCAAAACCATCAATATCATCTTCGATTCCTTCTTGAGCAACAAGACTCCTGTACATTTTCCTGCAGTCACTTGGAATAAGATGCATCAGAGATCTGAGATCTTTTAAGTTTTGCTGGTGTTATTGGCTTCCCATTTTGCCAGAGTTGAGCGAGACATTTATGGAAATATGGTTGAGCAGGCTGATTCTTTTTTTGTAAATTGATCTCTACGTAGTCAATTTGTGTGAAATCTGTTTTTATGAATATGGAGTATGGTTGTACTCTTGTGATTTTCAGTTCCCTGATTTGCAACCAGTTAATTTTATTTCTGTCAGTGTCGTGTTTTCTGTTGACTATCATAGTTTCCAATTTTTCAGTTCCAACAAAATGCTGCTTCTTAATTTCTGTGGGTACTTGCTGATATGGTTCACAACTTCTTCCTCTCGTTCTTTTTTAATTGTGTTGTGGCCACCCATGGAGCCACGCTTGTCCTTAACAGGGCTTTCTGCAATAACCTTTGACATAGCTCTGTGTAGGTACCATGCAGCTGGAAATACGGAGGGTTTGCAGAAAGTATGGTTTGCAAACTGGTGTATTTTTACTACCCAAGGTGTAAACTCTTGAGAAATGTCTCTTCTTATCATGTGTTGCTTTGCCTGATCTCTTCGTAATTCCTTGAGAAACCATTGTTCCAATCAGTAAACATCTAGTTTCATATGAGCCAGCTCCCCAAAATTTATTGAAAATAATCTTCTTTTCATCTAACGAAACTTTATGACTGTAACGACATCTGCAGTTTACAAAGCCCTGAATTCTTTAGGCTCAACAGGAACCCCTCTTGAACTGATATAAGGCTTGTTTGTGTTCGTATATTTCTTCCTTGACTGCCTTGTTTGATCAGCATACTTTCTCTTCCGTCCTCTACTGGGTCGTCCTTTAAAACTCGCACATTTTCCAGTCTCTTCTTCAGCATTTTCTTGTACAGGTACGACACAATCAGAAGGTAGTATTTCTATTGTTTCTTCAGCTTATTATGGTACAGGTACAATACAATCAGAAGAATGTAGTTCTAATGTTTCTTCAGCCTCTTCTGGTATAGACACAACACAATCAGAAAGTGGTAGTTCTAAGCCATCTTCATCTGCTTGTAAGACTTGGCCTTCTTCTTCTACTTCTATGGCATCTGCATACTCATTATTTGTAATAACTGGCAATGTTGCCAGATCGGGAGTGCGTCGTTTGCCCTACAGGCGTTTGCCCTAAACGCATTTTCGAAACATATTCTCGCATTCCTCATTCCAAACAGGCGTTTGCCCTAAAAGCGTTTGCCCTAAAGGCGTTTGTCCTAAAGTCGTTTGCTCTACAGGCGTTTGCCCTACAGGCGTTTGCCCTACAGGCGTTTGCCCTAAAGGCGTATGCACAAAATGTTTGATAATCACATTCGGACCAAGCTCCGGCATTTGCCCTAAAGGCGTTTGCCCTAAAAGAAGTTTTTCGACAGTCGTTTGCCCTACAGGCGTTTACCCTACAGGCGTTTGCCCTAAAAGTTTGCGAATTTTCAATAATCCGAAAATGAATGCTTGCCGGCGTTTGCCCTAAAGTCGTTTGCCCTACGAACCGTTTCGAAGATAGATGTCCTTACGTGTGTCGCCCCTGTTGACAAATGTTGGAACCATTCTCCAAATGAGTACAAAGTAAAAAATTCACAAATTAGATGGCAGCACATACGGTTTGCTTTCCCAACGTTTAAGTCTAAGAATGCAGCTGGTAATTGAACCTTACTTACAACAGATGGTGCGCCAATCTCAGTGACTGGATTGTATTTTTTAAATAATTTTTTAACAGAGATGTTGATGATTTAATATTTTCCATGGTTGGGGGGGGGGGGGGGGGGGTAACTAGCGAACAAATTAACTTAATTTAATATTGCTGCTATATATAAAAACAAGCGTTAGCAAAAGGAGCTTACAAAATTTTATTATCCTTGCCTGCTGGAATTTTCACTTGAAGTCGTCCAAAAAACGATGACCCTAAAATAATTTAAGGCAGAGGATTATATATATGCATTTATAAAAACATTTTCAGTGTTTAAAAGTTACTGTTAAAATAGCCTTTGAGACCTTCATGCCTATTTTCAATTTTTGTATAACGTGTGCCCAACTGAATCTGTCGTTTTATTAATATGTTTGTAGAATGCGGTGAAAATACTTCCATCGAGAGTGTGCATATTTTGCTAATTCGCCCAGACCATCTTTAACTTTACCCCTAATAAGTTTTATGGGAACAAGTGAAGTATAATAAAAGACTGATTTAATGTGTGACAGCCAATGAAATGTAGGTACAACTTTTCAAAATGCATTTAATCAATTCATCCATATTGCCACAATATTTGAATGAATGTCATAGGTATGAGTGTAAACTAGGAACGATTTTGATATGTCGTGGAATGTACAATAATGAATTACGTAAAAGTATAATTAACATAGAAAGATCATTAATTATAACTCTGTTTCAGATGCTAATGAATCAGCATATTCGCAAAAAAGGTGTAATTTTAGTTAATATATTTTCAAAACAATTAAACAAACAGAATTTACTGGAAAATATGTTATTCATAACTTAGTAGGAGCAAGTGACGTCTTTTCACCATCACCTATGTTTAATAAATAAATACGTTATTTGTTATTTTTGTTTTGTCTCATTGCTATGTTCATGCTGTGCTGGAAAGACTTCTAGACTTCTAGATAACAATGACAGTTTTATTTTTGAGCGCGCAGTGTATGCCATGTTGTCTACGTGTCGTCTTTGAAATCGTACAAATTACTTGTAGTTTTTATTAGTTTAGTTTCATATTTTGACATGGTTTATGAATCCAAACAAAACATCAATTTGTATACAACCTTAGTACACATAACATGGTAATTGTATGATTTCTCAGCCGTATTTATAGTGATATGCGATTACGTAATAGAAAAGGTGTTTTCGTGTATGCTACTGAAAGAGTTCACCCCTTAAAATTTTATTTATGTGCTATGTGATGAATGCCCTATTGCGATACTTATGTAGGCCCTACCCGGCAGCCTAGTATTGAGAGCTAGGGCGGTTTAACATTGAGCTTGAAACCATTGTCATCAAATCCCACTCGCAGAAAGCAGTGTTTCACTTGTTTTTATTTCGTTCTTATTCATGGATACTATTACTAAAATTATTTATTACCGCGATTTGTAATTTTTTTTATAAGAATATATGTATAAAGTTACACAAATGTTTCAAATTAATAGTTTTTAGGGTATTCCTTAGTAGGCATACTAGGCAGAGATTTGCTTAATTAAGTGTGGTAGGGACGACATTTGGAAATTTCTGTGATTGTTCGGAAAATTTCTTATATATAACATAATATTATTTGTTTATATTTATATATATGCAAGTGATTGATTACTATCATGTGTTGAATATTATTATTACTAATTACATGGGCTAGTTTCAAAATTTCCCAATATTTTATAAAATTTATTTTAATTTGTAACTTATGTTTTAATATTTGTTATTAAATATGAATATATTTTGTCGCATATAAGGCAGGTTTGTTACTAACAAACTCAACATTTTCGGTTAATTGGAAGACAGTACCCTTCCCCCTCCTTTTACCCATGTATGTGAAGTATAATTACTACAGTTCATACCAGGTAACTTATTATCCATCTCAAGTTTCTTTCGACACATAAATAGCGTGACTTAGATAAATCGAAAGTAATTAACCTCACAAAAGCTTGGAATGTTAAAGGCTGTATTTTTTTTGTCCTTTTACATTTTGTTTCCGTGTCATACTCATTTGAATCGTAAACAATATGGATCGGTATAAACTGATAGACTGTTGTTGATACCGGCCCAACAATATGTCACATTCATATGAAAGCAGTTAACATTTTTGTATTGTTGCAAAGAAAGTATTTGTATCAGGAATTCAAATAAGAGCTTTTTTTCTTTTTTATGTGCCTTCTTTTCTTCCCCTTCCCCTTCTCCCTCTAAGGACATAATGTAACGCATTAAATAACAATACAACGGAGTTGACAGTTGTCTTTCTCGGAACATAACCGTCAAATATCGAGTAAAAAATATATTTTACAATATATAAAGTATTAATATTGTATAAACGACATATAATTTAACGCTTTGAGTTTATTATTCGCACATTAACCATCATCACTACTAATGCATTTTGACAATTCAGATAGGCGCTATATGCGTAAGTAATTACTTATTATGTTTTTCTTATTTTTATTATTAATAACGTATGCTTCACAATTAATACGTAACTTAGTAATTTTGTTTAATTTTTCTTTTCAGGTATCAATATTATTTATTTATTTTTGTTTTGTGTCTGTCAGGTTACACAGCTTGTTTACCTCTTGTAACATGGGAAATTACCTCGGCTACCAAATCTATAGATTATCTATTTTAGAGATGAAAAGTCTATACAAAAGTACTGACGAAACAACTTTTAAACGCCTATTTACAGTATTGTTAACTGGAAAATATAGTTTTTAAAATTTTTTTATGTTTGTCTATTTGTCTGTATTTCTGTTCCGGCATCAATTGAAAACTACTGGTGGGATTTTGATAAATTTTTTTTTTCAAACAAAGGTCTTCGGATGTCGTTTATACTATGCTATATGAAATTGCGGAATTCCACCCCTAAAGGGGTGAAAAAAGGGTAAATATGGTTTTAAGATTACCAATTAAATCTCCAAATTTAATGTAGCAAAATGAAAGATATTTGGTACCAATAATAAACGTAACTTAATGGAACTAATAACCGCAAATTTTAATTACTAAATTCAACCCCTAAGCGGTTAAAAAGGGGTGAAAATTGTGTTCATGATTATAATCATATCTTTGAATTTAATAAAGTTTTACAAAATATAATGGGAACCAATAATAAACACACAAAAACTATAAACAACAAAATCATCATATTTCGAAATTCAACCCCAATGGGTGAAAAAGGGATAAATATGGTTTGAAAATTGAAAAATTATATCTCCGAATCTAATAACGCGCAGTAAAATACCATGGGTACTAATAATAACATTCAAAAACTACCAACAAAAATTTTATCATTTTGCAAATTTCAACCCCTAAAGAGGTGAAATGGGTACCTATATATGGTTTTAAAATAAAAGTTTTATCTGTGAAAATAATCTATTATAAGAAAAGATATTGACTACCAATAATAAACATACTATTTCTACCAACCACGAATTTTCCATTTAGTGGAATTCAAGCCATAAGCTGTGAAAAAGGGTTATAAGTATATATATTTTAAAAATAACTAAGCATAAAGAAAATAAATGTTAGTAATAATAAAGACTTAAACACTACTAATCAAACTATAATCATTTAGCGAAATGCAATCGCTAAGAGGTTAAAAAGGGGTGAATAAGATTTTGAGGTAATTAATGCAAATGTTGGAAACCCCAGAACAAAACGAACTGGAATACTTCTTCATTGTGTACTTCAGCTGTATGTTGTGTATACATTATGGAATAAAATAGTATGAACAATATGTAGGAGTTTAACCGCATTAGTACTATTATGCTAATTAAGAAAATGTTTAACAGCTAGTATTCGCATTATTTACCTATATGCTCGTAATATTTTAAGTAATCATAGCGTAATGCACGTCTGACAGCTGAAATTGAAATAAGCAAAGCCCCGGAAAAAAAGTTGAACCTTTTTCCAGCGATATTTTTGTTAAATCGCCAATACTGTTTTTTTTTTATCATACGATTTTTTTTTGGTCGAAGACCTTTCATCACCTTATGTTCCGAAATATTTTACAGAAAAAATATTCGATAACATTGAACTTAGCGCAGAGAACCATCTGTTGGTGAATCTAGGAAGTTCATACCAAACGAATTCCCACCAAACCTCGATATAGGCTTACATAAGTGCCATCTAGCGACGTTTTTGTAAACTTTGCATTTAGAGGGAAAACATTTATTGAGGTACTGCCACCTGCGGAGGAAATTTAAACTACAAGAACACTGTTTGAATCGATACATAATTGAAAAAATCTACATTACCCAAAATAACATAAACTTCATTTACCCTAAAGTCATTTGCCCTACAGGCGTTTGCCCTAAAGGCATTTGCCCTACAGGCGTTTGCCCTACAGGCATTTGCCCTAAAGGCGTTTACACAAAATGTTTGATAATCCCATTCGGACCAGTCTCCGGCATTTGCCCTACAGGCGTTTGCCCTAAAAGAAGTTTTTCGACAGTCGTTTGCCCTACAGGTATTTGCCCTACAGGCGTCTGCCCTAAAAGTTGGTGCGGTTTCGTTAATCCAAAACATAAGTGCTTGCCGGCGTTTGCCCTACAGTCGTTTGCACTAAACGGCATTTGCCCTAAAGTCGTTTGCCCTACAGGCATTTGCCCTACGTTTAGGGCAAACGCCTGTAGGGCAAACGATGTGTACCCGCCAGATCTACTCTATCACGACTGAACAGCTCATTTTCGGTGATATCAATAACATCCACAAATCCATCAAAATTACAGTCTCCTCTTCACCTTCTCCAGTTTCTCGGTGTTTAAATTTTTCTGCAGAATTTATTGGGCAGGCCTGGAAAACAAATGTATTAATTTGCAATGATTCATAACATACACAAATAGACAGTAATGTGATGTCAGTTTTATGTACTGCGGGGAACGCCCCTTTACCTATAAACATCATTAAGATCATTTAAAGCACAAAATAGTGACGGAGGAACACAAATAAAACATATATAATTGATAACTATGCCATTTAATTTACGACAAAATGCTAAAAACTACATTATTTCATTATAGAATACAGGTACCCCAGGACTGGCACTGCATCAACCTTAACCTCCTTGTAATAAATATGTTATTTTTTTCTATGGACTACATTACACTATTGATTATAATATACCTCATTAGCATTTGTAGAGTCCAGAACTTTGTCACCATTCAGAATTTCCATACATCCTTCACTGCCATTAAGTACAGGATGTATTTGTTTCAAATTGTATTGGTCCACCTGTAAAATAAATATTTGTGTTAAAACTTTTAACGGGACACTAAACACATAATTAATTAGTAAAGTTTATGCATGAATTGTATTGTTTAACTTCAATAGTATGAAACATTAAAAAATGCATTAATATTATATGCAATAAACTTGTTTCATGTTATAACCAATATATGGATTCTTCTTACCTCTTTGGTTAAGCTACTTTCTGGTTTGTCTTCGTATTCTGTAGAGTATATCAACTTAGATGGCACTGTGCACATTTCCATAATACGTTTTGTCCTATCTGAGATGTTATCCTTATTTACTTAAAATACTGACTATATAAAATCTACTAAGAAATTGTTATCTTAACATAACTTCCTCAGAAAAGATCAGACAGCTGCCGTCGCCCGGGTTCTCGTGTTCGAGACTCGGCGGTGTTCCTAGCGGGAAGGCTGTTCTGTTGCGGGGAAACGTGTCCGGGAGGGCGCCAGGCTAACGCGGTGGTTAGCCACGAGGTGGGTCGTGAGGTTCGGAAGCCCCTGCGTGGCCCACTAGGAACTGCTGCGGTGGTGATGATGCTAGGGATCCCTGATGCCTGTTGCCCCACTGGCCCTACACAGCATAGGACGCTGATCCCTAACTGGATTGGTGAGGTTTAGAAATAATGTACACATTTGCACTGTCGTTCGCACGTCACGCACAGAGTGTGCGGAGTGGATTTTTAATTACGTTGGCAAATTACACGGCACTTACAATCACACGAATTCCCTAACATAACGTACATTGTCCATTACACACGAGGCGCTCTGACGCGCTGTCACTAACGTTATGCCCTCACGCCAGTTGCAGCTGAGGGAGAGTGTTCGATTAGAATCGGCTAATCCCGTAATTGGTAAGTTGCGACGCGCGGGCCCACCTGTGTGGACCGCGGCTCGCTATTAAATTAAGAACACGTCTACGCTTTGATGTAGCTAGTGCCTGTGCACTAAGCAATTAAGTAAAGTTCTGGGGTGGCGGGAGACGGCCCGTACCGTATACTGCACGGCCCCACGTAATGCGTTGTGTGGGGCGTGTTAAATTGACGCGGCTGGGTTAGGCCCTACACCGGAAAAGGACCGGGCGCACACGGGGAGTATTTAAAAAAGGTTTCGGTTGTGACTATAATTACCAGATTGAAGTTCGATGAATGCGAAAGATGATGGCTCCCCGTGGGACGTGCGTCCGTCCCGGTCCGCGAGTCGCGCTGTACTGGCGTGCAGCCCTGGCACGAGGGGAGGGGTGAGCTCCCTGTCGCGCCACAGTTTCTAAAGTTCCGTTATTCGTAAAAATCGATATAATTAACGAAATTTAAGTGGCTCTAAATTCACATAATAAAACACAATGATTAATTTAATATCTACATATGTTTTAGAAATGACATTTAATAAGTTTGTCTAAAATAAGTTTGAATGTTAGAGTCAAGCTGGAGACTGTCTGTTTCTTGATAACTACTCCAGTGGCGAATGATAATGCTAATTTGGGGCGGTTTGAGTTACGTCACATATTTCACTACTGAATTTAGGCTGAAGGCCGCAAGGGTTGCACTCACAGCTGTTTTAGTAGAAAGTTACACGTGAATGACCCGGGCACTCCTACGTCGCACTTGTGTTGTATGGTGTTATTAATTAAATGTGGTGGGTTCATTAAGGTTTAGTGAATTTACTGTGTAACAGATTTAGTTTTACTTGCCAATTAATGAAGGGCGTTGAAATACCTAAGTACCGCGGCGCTCGCCTGACTCGGGTGGGCCATGGCTAGGGGCGCGTTCCGTTAGCGGGGTCGGATACTGGCGGTTGCAGGTCGGGCTTTAGGGTGGCCTTCGGCCGGACGACGTCACAGCAACAACGATAATGCCAACTGTGCAAAGATAAACTATAAATGAATATTAACAAAAACAAATTCAAATATGCCAGTTGGTCTGTTGTTGCAAAACAATCACCAACTATACAGTTAAATCAACACTAGATCATTACTTAGTCTATTGTTGAAAAATAAAATACAGATATTTTGAATTTGCAACAACAAAATCTACTCATAGATGTCAGCAGAGTACATGTATATCATTCTTGATTTTTTCTCAGTTAATTACGCGAGTGAGCAACAGATGGGGCCAAAATCGGATTTTCAACCAAATTGTTGGTTGGTCTCTTGTTGCATAACTCCGTCCAATTGTTTCTTGACACATACTATTCCGCATTTCATACTACTTTTGCACTATACCTACTAGTAGGCATATACATGGAGTGATATCTTGGGTACATGACTAATTTTCAATTCTTAATTAATTTCCAATCTTAACCCACGTTATGAACTATTTTTCTATTCCTGTCGTGAGCATGGCGTTAATGAAAGGCGTGTCAGACTTTTGATTTCAGAAGACGGTTGAAATGGTGCATTGGTAATTCTGGTATTATTCTTGTCTTTTATAAGGTTTTGTTTAGGAAATGTTTCGGTGAAATCTCTAGAAAGTGTGTACGCATAGTGATTTTTATTCCGGCGCGGCGGGGTGAAACCCCGGATTTTTATCACCAATACATTCCGCCGCTGTTCCGCACCCCATTTCATCTCACCGCGCGCATTCTCCGGGTTGGTCGGAACAACAGGTCCGTCCCTCGGGTGTCCTAAAGAGTCAGCCGCATTCCATCCATGCAGACCCTGCCTCAGGCGGGAAAATACATGTGGATCTTCTCTCTCAGACATACATATTATATTTTAAAAAATCTTGCAAGCATCGATGTCTGTCGTGTGTTAGGTGAGTATGTAACAATAGCAAAAAACATTTGACATGCAATCGTTAATTTTTTGGTTGTCGCGCAGGTAATATGTTAAAATTATCGCGACATTTTGCTGTCGCATGGAACATTTTCTTATCGCACCGTCACGCAATTTTGACTTCAGCATCAGTGGGGCGTGACCAAGGAAATTTTGGGCTTGACAATTTTCTTCTAAAGAATGCCTAAGACCCATTCCAGATATGTTAACCGAGAGGTGAGCATGGTAAGGGGGCGTCCATTAATTACATGGGGCGATTCTGGCGATTTTTTGACCTCCCCTTCCCCCCTTGGTGGGATGTGAGATTTGGCTCGACCCCCTCCCACCCTAACCACACTTGAGATTGTTCATAATGCGTATTTTTAGTGTAAATAAGTTAATCTGGGCTTGATTGCGTTGGATTTCTTAATAAAAAAATTACCTTAATATTTTTATTTAAAACAACTTAGTCTAGAATCACAGTGAGAAAATCGAACAATAAGATACCTAAATAGGAACTACTAAAATTCGTAAAAGAATATTCATTCTAATTCAATCCACGAGGACTCGTGTGTGGTCTCAAGAGTGACTTTGTGGCGTTCGCACAACCGTGATAAATGTTATTGTGTAGGATTTAGCCATATTTTAGTGGAGAAACATGTGTTACTTAATTTAACCCAGTTTTCTCTCGCAAATTTACACTGTTTCTTGTGGGGAAAAAACATTACATGATATTTGCCGGAAACACCCCCTCCCCTTCTTTTTTTTCCCTCCCACGTGAGATTCGGTTCGACCCCCGCCTCACGTAATTTATAGACGGTCCCTACCAAGAACAGAGTGGTTTTCAGTAAATAAATTAGTACATATTATCATTGAATATATTATATATTCAATGGTATTATGCAATGTGATAATTTGCGATAAGGAGACTAGAGACAAATAATTTTCATTATCATTGCGCGTTGTCATCGATATGTAGATACACGCACCGGCGTCATTACGATATCCGATGTTTTTAGAAATGTTAATGTGTTACCGACCCGTGCCGAGCGAGCACTATTTGGTTCCGCAGGTCTCCGGGAACAGTGTGTATCTGCCGGTCCGTTACATCGAACAATGGAGCCCCGCTCTCAAGACATTAGACCCGCACTATCGAGGCATCCAGCTATTACCACGTTACAGTCGGAATTAAAAGTCCTTATATCCTGTCATGTTTGCCAGATTTCGTGATTCGAATGCGCCTCGGAGACCACTGCGCCTTGTGAAGAGAAACAATGGCTGTATACGAATACATACTTATACGTCCATAGCACACGCATCCCTTCATCCCTTAGCAAATGCACCTTCAATGCAAGTGATGAATGGTATCCGAATACTTTTACTAATAACACCGCCTGTACAGTTGGGCGTACTCATGTGCACGTCGCCATTTTGAGTCGTGATATCTACGAATATTCAGCAAAACGTTAATAACTAAAAATAAAAAAATAATAATAATAATGAAGCATGGATGTTGTGAATATTAAAGATTTAAATTAAATTTTTATTATGAATCCCAAAATATTTATAATGAGCATTAAATACCCCTATAAGTTCGACTTTCGGTCATTTTTATTAACGTTTTTATTTCTCTCTGAGTTATCACGCTTATTACGTTTTAAACAAATTTGCCAAACATCTTAAGTAATAATATATACAAAAAAAAGCTTATGAACGTAGGGACGCATCCCTATAAATCTCAATTTTAGTGGACGCATGTAAGAATCCCTTGTGAGAATTCGGAACCAACGTAAAGATGGTCGTGTTCACTACGCTGCACTTTTAGTTGATCCATTAGGCTAGTATTCGGATGCAGCCAATGGATGGTTGTTAGCTATACACTGTTATGTAAATATATATTGTTGTCTTAAAATTTACAGTTTTTAAAAGAAGTAGACCAATCGTGTTCTGTCATTAGTGTTTTGCGAACAAACACCATGAACTGATTTGCAAGAAATATTTGGGATACTGGTGCTACTATTGAGAATTATCGGATTTGAGCCAAGTTACTTTTCACAGGCTATAGTGGTATCGGCAATTTTAGTGTCAAACGTGAGTTGGGTTTCAAATGGGACTTCAAAATTCCAAAAACTACAATAATGTACTGTATGTTGTACAGAAGGCGTCGTTAAAATTACAAATAAGTATTTGCTTTTTACTGTAGTAAGTTGTGAGCTAGTTTTTTTCCTAAGCTTAATTTTACCAAAACAAGGATGCGTCATCTTCTGACAAACAATAATTTTGAATCATGCCTCACAATACAGCATGAAAGTAAAGGCCCTGCCAATTTCTTGCAGTGTTGTCCGACCACGCTGTCTGGTGTATTATCTGTATCAACGTACCACATTCACTTTTTTCCTGATGCATCTGGTTCACTTGATTGTATCTACAGGACGGCATGGTAGATTGCTGTAGATATTTATCTTGGCTGTACTTGAGATACAAAAGAGAGAATAATTTAAATATACATATTAATGGAATTTCGATACTTTAAAAAAATTTATCCAAGAGTTTAATGTATATATTAGGACCAAACACACGTTTACCATTTTATGTACTTTTTTTGGTACTTCGTTTTCTCTTCAAAGTAACATAACGGAAAACAAATTAAACAAAATGGTGCCCAAGACGAAATCATTTAAACGTACTGTAAAAAACTTTCATTCAGGAATAATTATTTTCACGCGATTTTACAGCTTGTTCATACTCACCATGCTTCTCACTGACGAATATTGTTCATGGAGTCAGATGCAGATGATGCCGTCAGACCTCCGGAGCTCAAGTTCGCCAGCTGCTGTCGGACATTTCCGCTCCGCGCGACTGCGCAATGGGCTCCAACCAAAACACCAGACGTGACTGCGTGAACGTGGCGGGCCTTAAAAAAGCGTGCAACAAATAACCATGATATGGTTGTCGATTATATGGTCGAGTAAGTGAAATAGCTTTTATTGCTGTAGAAAATACAGAGAGTCTACGTGAGTCATGAGTTTTGTATACAATTTTGTACGGAGTGGGTACGGAAAAATTTTGATTTCGGAGAAAAAAATGCCTGTTTTTGTCGCAGAAGCAAAGGTTATGCGTTATGCCTTTCGATCTGAGTTGATATAGATTTATTTAAATATAACGTGGAATCATTCCTAGGAAGTCAAATACTAAAGAAAGTTTTTTTAATGTGAACACAATTACTTTAAATTCTTTCCTATAATAATAGTCCATGAGAAGGAAATAAAAGTACCTACTATATTATAAGTGTGCTGAATTATTACCAAAAGTACTTAAAACTATTTGTCATAACATTGCTTTCCGTAGATTTTTTAAATAATGTTATTTAGACTGCAATGAATGGAAATTAGTAGAAATAATTTAGATTAAAATGATACTGTATAATTATGAGAATATTGTAGAACTGCGGAAGTATTACGCATATTTTTAAAACGTAGTCAAATATAAGAGCGTTATTCCAGGACACAAAAATAAGTATAGTGCACATCATCGCTCCCAATAGAAAGCGGCTGTGACTAGTCGCGTCATCCCGGGCCGACCCGACGCCAGAAACATCGATATTGGCGACGCTTATTCACGCCACACCACGCGGCGGCCTCTGTAAGCCCGGAATTCCCAGGCCGCTAGAGGTGATAATAGCCCGAGGTGGGACGATGGGTAGGGAGAAGAGGGGGAAGGGGGTAGCGAGGACACTTGTAATCCTACCAGGCGCGCGTAACATTGCCTTACGCCAGTGACGTCAGAGGCCGTGCAGGACCGCCAGATAGCTCCGAACCTGGCATCGCGGTCTGGTCTCTCGCGTTCGTAACAGTACTTGTGTATTGAACAAGAGATAATAAATTATTTAGAATAGTAGGGATGCGAAAATGATTTCAAATAAAAAACCTTACAGTTTATAGAAAAACACTTTTATCGTTGAATGTAGCCTACTAAAAATTAAAAAAACAAAAAAAACTAATTGTAAGTTTATTTTCCAACAGCCAATTAATGCACCAAAACTCTTAATAACTAAAAACTTGGGGTGCTTGATATAATTTGTCTTAAATTTTCTATCAGTAATAAAAATATGATTTGTAATAGATTTTCTATCACTAATTTTAGGATATATATTAAATACGAAAATTTAAGGATATAGTCATTTAGAAATTTTTAGGATAAAGTCATTATGAAAATGAATATATGAACATAATAATAACAATAATGAACTTAAAAATAGTAATGGGGTGCTTCAGGGGTGCAAATCTGTAGGATTCGCAAGTGGGGCCCACGGAAATTTACTGGGCAGGGGGGAAGAACCGTGGCCCGAGAATATTGCACGTGGGGTTAACCGACACGTCATATTTGGATGCGGTGTCCGTATGCTGTACATTGCCCATGCATGGGGCTTCTTAATAATTCCAGGGGGACCCAGGCTCCTCTGCCCCCCTCCCCCGATCGATGGCAAGGGGATGATTGATATAATAATTAGTCTTAAATTGTCTATTACTAATGTTAGGATATATTCATTATGAAAATGAAAGCAGAAAGCGCCCCACGGTTCTGGTTATACAGAGTTGTGTTGCATTATTTGGCTGTTGGGCCATTCATACATACAGTTGAAGAAAAAAAAAGCGCGATTATAAAATTTAAAATTAATTTTTGTCCAACAGCCGAATAATGCACCACGACTCTGTATAACTAAAAGCCTAAGGGTGCTCTCTCTCTCATTTTCGTAATGAATATATCCTACAATTTTCGTAATTACTATTTTTTAAGTTCATATTGTTATTAATTTCATATATTCATTTTCATAATGACTACATCCTAAAAATAGTGATAGAAAATGTAAGACAAATGATTTCAAGCATCTCACGCTTTTAGTTATGCAGAGTTGTGGTGCATTACTCGGCTGTTGGACATAAAATTGAATTTTTATTTTTTTATTTTTTTTAAGTTTTTAGTTAATTCAAAGATAAAACCATTTTTTTTTTAACTATAAGTTTATTTGATTATTTTTAGTCGCAAAGTAAAACTTCGCCGTGTTTGATACAGTTATCATTACCAATTTTGTACTTCATTGTTTATCACAGCACATTAGCACGACCGATAGCGCATGCGTTGGAGTGGCGTCGCCGCTGACGCACTCTCCTCCTCTTCTGCCGGTTCCCCCACCACGTACCTAAATATTTCCCTCGTGCAATCAGAATTTTCGTAACGCTCGAAAATTGTAGCCCTACTCAGCAAAGAAGTTTCACTTGGAGAACTTGTTTTTTTTTTTCCTTAACCTAAGTTAAAACTAAGTGTGTAAGGGAGGGGTCTAGGTAGGGAAGACTCTAAGTGCGTCTCAGGGCAAGCCCTATACGCTCTAAACATGCGGGTTTTAAACCACGCAGAAAAGGTCACGTGCATCATGTGCTAGGAGGGGATTGGCCAGCCATGGCAGACGTTTTCGCCATGACTAACTCCCCTCACTCTTAATTCTAGACTAAAACTAGATAAGTTGGGCCCAGGTAAAGACAGAGGGAAAACCCTGGGCACATACATGCGGGATGCAAAGGTCATGCATTATTACAAGCAGGTGGATTACAGGAATAGAAGGATGGTCCTGGAAGAAGAGTGGGGTGTGGTAGAAGTGTCGCGGTTGACACTCCCGGTGTCACACCACCACAAGTTAGACACCCGTCTGGGAACAGCCTTCAACACTCCAATCTTGTTTATCTTTTTTAAATTATTATTTTGCACGCTGCTCCGATAAACGAGTGCCCCAAAATTCATAAATAAATTATTCAAAAAGTTTTTAGAAAAGGAAGAGAACAGATTAATAGTATTTAAAATGAAAAGAACGTAATTACTTGAAATGTCAAAAACTTTAATGAGACCATTTGCGCATGAGCATGGTAAGAAAATTAATTTAAGACCAAATATCAAAAGTATTACAATTATATCTAAAACCTTTTGCCCTATAAAGTTACAGAGGCTTTTAATATAGCCACGTTTTAATATATACCAATAAATAATAAATACTGCAATAAACGCATAAATAAATTCAGACATTGATACAAAAACCGTTCTAAAAATATATATATATATGTATAAATAATAAATTACAATACTATTCAAATAAAAGTTAGTAAAAATTAATGTCACTCTACAACATCTTGATTACACCCGGGTGATTTTATTTTACGACGCTTCATGGCAAGCTTGACGGAAGTTTCGATAAAAATGAGTACGAGGACGCAACATACACTCGACGTGGGAATTAGTGTCTTTTGGCAAAAGTTATTTTTAAATTGTTCACTGTTATGGTGGGCAAAGTTTATATCAACGCCCCGGGGTTACAGGGGCAAAAGTTCGGAGCCGGAATCACTTACTTGGATTGAACGTTGTACGTCGCATCCCACCCCGGACCTCCTGGCCCGGAGTTTAGCCGGCTGTACTTTAGCACACATGCTAAATGCTTCATTAACGAAAAATGTAGCGTGGACTCTTCATCCTCTTGGCAGCACCCGCCACAATGTAAGTCTTTCCCGAAGCTCAATATACGTCAGCTGATTTATGTTAAAAAATATTCACGAGTCCCCGCCGGCCCAATACCACAAGCCATCACCGCGCTCGTCACGCCCGAAGCGCATACACGTTCACCACGGCGATCAGCTGACGACTCTCTCATACAGCTCATTCCGTCCCTCTTGACGTATTTCCCCCACCACCTTATTGCCTTGGAACAGTCCATTTGAATGTTCACGGGGGGGAAGCGTCGTACACCGTATTATGATTCAAAGTCCAAAACGATATAATTAAATATCAAGAAACTAAACCATTTAAAAAAAATAATAATATAAAAACATATTTAAAAATAAGATTAACAAAACTTATAAAAGACCAATACTTATAAAAAAAAGGAAAAGGGCAAATACTAAAACTAAAATTACGTCACAGCCATAATTCAAAATTAATTAAAATAAATATAAAATCAAGTGGCCATGCCACCTATGGCCACAAATCTCCCCGGCCAAAAAAAAATCTAAAAATAGTAACTAAAATACATAATCTTACAACTACCTATGTTCCACGTAAGTCTAGAACACTTAAAGCAACATATAATAAGACAAGTATGAAAATTAGAGTTCGAAAGGAGAGTATTAGAAACAGCCTCAACAGCCTCAAGGCACATTTAGGATGCTTCACAAGATAGAACAACACGTAATTAGAACACACTCGTGGAACAGGTACAACTATGGTAAACTTAAATCAGTAAACTAAACAAAATTTAATAAACTTTTCCTAAACTTACATACTCATTACCTTTTACCACAAAATTTTTTAAGATGCGTAATATGAGCTTTTCGCACTCTTAACTTATTTCCTACTTCTTCAAGCAACACTGTTGCTGGGCCTAGAAATTTCTTAATAATAAACGGCCCCCCATATGGACTTTGCAACTTAGCGGCACGGAATTTGGCTTTGTTGCTCTGCCAAAATTGACGGCACACTACTTCTTGACCCACAGTGAAAGGATTGGGTAGCCGGTCTTTATCATATTGAGACTTCATTTTAAGCCTCACTTTATCCAAATTTGTAGCAACTTGCTCCCATAGCTGCTCTAATTTTCGGGGGCTGTGTATAAGCAAATTATCGGATTCCAACCCCCAAATATTTAACAATGGATGGCATAATTCACGTCCTATAAATACATGCCCGGGGGTTACTCCTGTAGCACTATGCCTGGTCGTATTAAAAGCCAAGTTTAAAAAAGGTAAATATTAATCCCACTTGCGTTGATCGCGTTGATGAAAAATGGTTAGGGCAACTTTAACATTTTTGTTTACTCTTTCTACCAAGTTCGGGTTAGGAAAATATGGACTAGTATTAATATGCTTTATGCCCCAGCTTAAACACATACGATTAAAGGTTTCACTATTAAAATAACTAGCATTATCCGAAATTAGTTGCTCAGGGGCCCCGAATAAACTCCACACTTTTTCTACCAAATTCTTCACCACTTGAGCACTTTTCATATCGCGCATAGCCAAAAATATGCAAAATTTACTAAAACCATCTACCAGTATAAGTAAGCAATTATTCCCTTTCATAGACCTGGGTAAGGGACCAAAAACATCAATATACGCCCTTTCCCATGGTCGAGTAATTTTCTCCACGGAGTATTTTCCCACTTTAGTGTTACGTGGCTGTTTGGCCAACTGACAAAGTTCGCATTGTCTCACATACTGCTCCACGTCAGACCGCATCCCAGGCCAATAAAATTTGGCCGAAATTTTTTCAAAAGTTTTTTCAATGCCCCCATGAGCCCCTACTACTGAGTCATGAAAATATCTAATGACCATATTAATTAATCCTCTCGGCACATAAACTAACCTTTTTCCATTTTTTACGAAATACACTTTATCTTTAATTACCTGAAAATCTTGAAATTTAGGTTCATGAATACCCGCTCGGATATCCCTAATTTCCGGGTCCTTGCTTTGCCATTCCTTCAAATCTACAAAACATTCGGGAAATTCTCCCAACACGTTACAAACTACCATATCCTCAGCTTCACTACTCCCATCTAACTCATCCACCTCACTATATTCTTTCTCAGCCTCAAAATCTTGAGGATCATACATTCTGGATAACGCGTCGGCAACGACATTTTCACAACCTTTTACGTGTCTGATTTGGAACTTAAAACGGGTTAGGCGCATTATCCACCGCCCTATTTTCCCTAATTGGCGGGGGTGGGAAAATAACCATGTGAGCGCCTGGTTTTCGGTACAAAGCTCGAACTCGGCATGTTCCAAAAAATTTTCAAAACGTTCTACAGCGAAAATACAGGCCAAAGCCTCTTTCTCATACACGCTATATTTACGTTCATGCCGATTAAGGGTACGACTGACGTACATCACCGGCTGCAAGCCTTTAGGACCTTCCTGTAATAACACCCCGCCCAATGCTAAACTAGACGCATCCACCTGCACAATAAATTTTTTGTCAAAGTCTGGCAACGAGAGTATTGGGGGTTCCGAAAGGGCTTTCTTCAGTTCCTTAAATGCTCTATCTTGCTCCTCTCCCCATATAAAAGCTACACCTTTTTTCTTGAGATGATTTAAGGATGCACAAATTTCCGCATAATTCGGAATAAATCTACTAAAAAACCCTACCATTCCCAAGAAACGCATAACCCCTTTTACGTTCTTAGGGGGAGGGAAACGCACGATCGGTGCCACTTTCAAGGGGTCCAGTTCTAACTTCCCATTTCCTACCACAAACCCGAGAAAATGTATTTGGTTTTTGGCCCAACAAACTTTGTCAGGATTAATGGTAAATCCCGCAGATCGTAATTTTTCCAACACTACCCTCACGTGTTTGACATGCTCCTCTAAGGACTCTGAATAGATACAGATATCATCAAGAAAACTAAGCACAAATTTAAACTGCTCTTCATTCAAAATTTTCCCCAGAATACGTGATAGGCATTGAGCACCAAAATTTACCCCAAAGGGGACTCGTTTCCACTCGTAATGACCCCAGGGGGTGACAAACCCCGTGTACTTACGACTGGATTCGTGCAACATACACTGATGGAAAGCTGAAATCAGGTCCAAACCCGTAAAAAAATTTAGCCTTGCTCAAATATTGCAATAGAACTTCTATTTTCGGCATGGGATGGGGATCTAATAGCACCTTCTGGTTCAAAAATCTATAGTCCAGCACAAGCCTATATTCCCCTGGCCTTTTCTTCTTTACTAAAAATGCGGGAGAGGCATACGGTGAGTCAGAATGCGTAATAATGTCCTGTTCGAGTAAATCTCGAATAATACCCTTAAAAGCCTTCATTTTCGGGGGAGCACACTGGTATGGGGCACATTTTATTGGCACTTCATCGTTTACTTTAATGACATATGGGGCCAACTCACATTTCCCTATCCGAGTAGTAATAACATCCTTAAATTCCTCTATTACCTGCTGTATCTTGTCGGCCTCTCTTTCACTTAACCTTTCCCGTGCCTCTTCCATCCCCCCACACACCATCTTTTTTGTCTTAGGTTTTTCTAACATTATTTGATGCCGAGGTTCAAAACCAAAATTCAATTTTCTCTGTTTACAATCAATAATAGCCTTTGTGTCGCTCAGGAAATCCATACCTAAAATTAAATCAAATATCAAATTAGGTATCACGTAAAATTTTCGGTCCCAGGAAAATTTTTCAACTTTTATGTGCAAAATAATGCTTGATTTACTTTCATATATTTTACCGTCCGCCAGTTGAATTTTTAAGTGACAGGGGTTCACTTTTCTCTTCCCTAATCCTTTTTTTTATTTTCATGTATTCATCCGCGAATTTTTGATTCACAAAACTTTGACTGGCTCCCGTATCGATTAGGCTAGTAACCTTCCTATCACCCACTTCAACCTTCATACAAAAATTATTAATATTTCGCATTACCATTAATATGTGTTTTTCCTTAAACCTATATTTCTTATCACGCGATTTTATTCTACACCAATTCGCGAGATGTCCCTCTTGCCCACAATAGCCACATATTCTCGGCCCTCCATCTCTTTGGTTACAATTCCGGCTTAAATGCCCAAATTTCTCACAAGAAAAACATACCTTATGCTCAACCTTCGCTCCCTTACGTGGCCTTAAATTATCTGCATCATTTTTATTATCTTTAATTATACAACATTTAATAAAATCATTTTTTCTTTGCCTTAACTCGTAACCCGGAACCCTCTTCTCTTGTTTACATTGCCGCACATAATGCCCTGGAACATGGCATCGGTAACATGTTCTTGTAATTACCTTTTTCTGAAAATCCTCCCTCTCGGACTCAGCAGTATCAGTTTTTATACCCTCAACACCCTCTCTCTTATTATCGACGCGCGCGGTCCTTTCGTACTCTACCCGCGCGAACATTAAATTATCAACTTTCGCGGCCCACTCTAATAATTCACCTACCCTTTCAGGTCTCTTTAGGAATGAACACTCCCTACGAACTTCGGGCTTCATATTCTCCAAAATTAAACTCACTACTTCTCCCTCCAAAAAATTATCTTCAAAAATGTTCGCATATTGCAAAATTTCATGCACGTAACTACCCATTGACTCATCTCTTCTTTGAAACCGATTCACATATTGATGGATTATCCCGTATTTAACCCGTCTAAGACACAGGTTATCCCAAAGTAAACCCTTAACCTCTTTCCAACCTAAATTTTCCGCGAGTCCGCGCGCGATAATAGTCCGCCCCACACCGGCGCATTTACCAACTATGCATTTAAAAAGGCTGGTCGCGCTCGTAAAAATGCGCAATTGCAACAATTCCTCTACGCCTTTACAAAATTCTAGCAATTCCATGGGACCACCTTTCTGCAAAAAAGGCAACGAGTCAATCTCTTTAATTAATTGGTTAGCTTCTACTTGGCTCACCACATCCCTTTCTTTTGTGCAAACAGGCTGAATATTATCGCGTCCCCCATCTAAATTTTCTTTTATCATAGTAGTATGTAAATGGGGCTCCGAGATCAGGATGCAGGATGTGGTGCCGGTGCCGGTGTCCGCCATCTAGGATTCTGACATCACGGCGGCCATCTTGGATTGTGAGGTCACGGCGGCCATCTTGGATGAGCGTAACGGGACACAGCATAACAGGACAAGTATATCACGGCGGCCATCTTGGATCCGCCATTTTGGATGACGTCATTGTGTTCTCGAACATTCCGACGATGTGTTATCCGCCATTTTGAATGATGACGTCACCGTTGCATTTTCCGTTACGACCGCCATCTTTAACTTTTTTATTTATTATCCGATTTTAATGAATTTTTTTTTAAAATTTATAAAAAAATTTAAATAATATAAATTTAATAAAATATTTATAAAAATATACATTTACGACACGGAGTATGGAGTCCTCGGTTCGAACCCGATGAGTGCAAAAAATAAAAATGGCGACCGATCCTTCCCTCGCGGTGGCTGCTGGCAGACTGACCCCACCACTTATTTCAAAGTATATATATCTTCACCTAGTATGACGTCATGTCCGACATCTTGAAATTTGGACGCCATATTGAAAATCTTTATTTATTATTCGATTTTAATGAAAAAAATTCCAAAATTCATCAAAAAATTAACGTATTTGAATTCTGTTTGATTATATCGATGTATGTCCTTGGTTCGATTCCCGGCGAGAGTAAACAGTCGATCCTTCCTCCATGAAAGCTACCTAGACTGATCTACCACCACCAGTACCAAGGTATATATCATCAACTGGTATGACATCATGTCCGCCATCTTGTCTTCATCCGCTGGAGACCACCATATTGTTTTCGTCTGCTAGAGTGTGCCGATACCATGTAGTATAATTATCTGGTCACCATACTTTTGTCCTCAACTGTTGACATTGAACATTGACCTTGGCATTTGACCTTGACCTTGAAATTTGACCTTGACCTTGAAATTTGAACTTGACCTTAAACTTTGACCTTGACCTTGAAATTTGACTTTGACCTTGAACTTTGACCTTGACCTTAAAATTTGACCTTGACCTTGAAATTTAACCTTGACCTTGAAATTTGACTTTGACCTTGAAATTTGACTTTTTCCTTGAAATTTGACTTTGTCCTTGTCGACCATCATGGATCCGACATTTTATGTTCAGTACATGCTACCAGGAGCGACCACCTGCTGGAGTACTCCATCTTGTGTGTGTGTGTGTACACGTCTTATTCTAACCCGCTAGAGTGCAGTAATCATTTATTACCGAGGAGCCCCCCGCCATCTTGAAATTCGGATGCCATCTTGAAATCATGTAATAATGTAGCTAGAAAAGCGGGAAAAAAATCCAAAATTCATCAAAAAAATCACACATTAATTTACATATCGATTCGATCCGCTCCAGTCCTTGGTTCGATCCTCGATCGTTGCAATAATGTTTAATTTTATGTAAAAAATAATAATTTCAATAAACCATGTTCAACATTCGTAAAGAGACTCTAAATCCTCTACGACCATCATCCTATCAGACATCAAGACCACCATATTGGAAATGCGTAATTTTAATGTTAGAGATTCGGGAAAAAGTTCAAAATTCATTAAATAATTCACTCATTAAAGTAATGATTGATTAGATCGATTCACGTCCTTGGTTCGATCCCTGACCGATACCAAACAACTTTAATTTTAAAAAATACCACAAAAGCGACAGGTTTGAGAAAATAAAAACACCGCAAGTTCTTTTAAAAAATCCTTTTATTACATAAATTCTACACTACTACAAGTACAAAAAACACAGACAAATTACAAAAGCCTTTTGGATTTTTCGATTCAAACAGTCTTCTTACTATACGGACTAAGCCTTTTACATGACTTTAAATGTCTATCCGATCCGTTCATCACCGCAGCCAGAGACGGACGGAAGTTCATATCACTTATATAGTCTCATTAGCCGGTACAACACATGAGTCAAATCAATAACCATGTTCATTATACTTCTCGGAGCATTTTTTATAATGACGATGTAAGCTATCTGGACGTGAAAATAGTTTATTGCACTTATTTCACTGAAATTGTATTCTTTGAACATTATTAGAACATCCGCTTCTTTCATGTCTGCGAGCATTTGAGGTGATAGTAAATGATGCACCACAGTATTTGCACTGATGCGAAGTACGCTCTTCATTAATTGAAGTATTCAATGCTGATGAAACTTCAGCTGATGGTGGAACAGCACATATCGAAGTCTCCTCCAGTGTTGTCATCGACGTTGCCAACGGGATCTGCACCTTCTCCGTCGTAGCTGTCGTAAAGGTTCCCGTAGACGATGATACAACCTCCGAGTTCGACGTTAAAATCGGTAAAGATGCCATCGTGTTCGCAAGAACAGGTAATTACGCGATTTATGCACCAGATTAAACAAACTAGGTGATCCTTACACCGCCGATGTCAGTAACAAACTAAGCGTCCTGCTGTCTAGGACTCGCTTATATATACATGCACCGTATGGAATAATACGCTAGTCAAATCAAGAACCATTTACAATAATACTAGAGTCAAAACAACATTAAAAATAGAAGCACCATCAACAAAAAGGAAGCACATTTGAAAGCACCGACAACGAAAAGGCAGCACATTTGGAAGCACCGACAACGAAATGGCAGCACATTTGGAAGCACCGTCAACGAAAAGGCAGCACATTTGGAAGCACCGACAACGAAAAGGCAACACATTTGGAAGCACCGACAACGAAAAGGCAACACATTTGGAAGCACCAACAACGAAAAGGCAGCACATTTGGAAGCACCGACAACGAAAAGGCAGCACATTTGGAAGCACCGACTACGAAAAGGCAGCACATTTGGAAGCACCGACAACGAAAAGGCAGCACATTTGGAAGCACCGACAACGAAAAGGCAGCACATTTGGAAGCACCGACAACGAAAAGGCAGCACATTTGGAAGCACCGACTACGAAAAGGCAGCACATTTGGAAGCACCGACAACGAAAAGGCAGCACATTTGGAAGCACCGACAACGAAAAGGCAGCACATTTGGAAGCACCGACAACGAAAAGGCAGCACATTTGGAAGCACCGACAACTAAAAGGCAGCACCTGTGGAAGCACCGACAACGAAAAGGCAGCACATTTGGAAGCACCGCCAACGAAAAAGGCAGCACATTTTGGATGCACCATCATAAAGGCAGCACATTTTGGAAGCACCATCGAATAAGGAAGCACATTTTGGAAGCACCATCGAATAAGAGAAGCACATTTGAAAGCTCCATCAACAAAAAAAGGCAAAAAAGAAGCACAAGTTGCGAGATCTAAGTCTTAATTAGAAATCAGAATACAAGAAATAAAAACAATACATTTTTATAATTTAAATTATTTATTTTATTTCTTTACATTATACAAAAGCAAGTAAAACAAGCCATTATTGTATGTAGCCAGCTTTACTCAGTTCCTTGAGTATGAAGGATATTTCTTTGATGCACGAATAGTGTCCTGCACAAAGCGAACTATGTAGAAGTCTTAGCCGGTCAACCAATATGTTTGGATCTTTCCATGATGTGTAATCCTTCTCTTCTACCACCATCTTTCTTGCACGATTATAATATATATTATGATCTCTGGTGTCTTCCGTTTTACCACCAACCTCAGGGTAACTTTCATTTTTAAGACGGTGATCATCACAAGCTTGATCAGATTTATTTAATATATCACGTGGTTTCATCGTTTCGGTCTCAGGACACCACCATATTCTTCGATCTTGTCAGCTTTAAGGTGCTTCATCATAGTCTATTTCTTTGTCAACAGCCTCAGAGTCACTGTAACAATCACCGTAGAAGGAATCGTCTTCACCCAATTTACCGTAAGAATTCGATGTTGATGATGTTGAAATGTCTTCATCGTCTTCATGCTTCCTTTTTAGGAGTCCATCATTTATACAAAGTAGGAAAGATCTACTTGAATTCGGTTGGAATATATTCTCACTTTTCACGTTAAGGATTGTTCCACTGTCTTCATTCTTCCATAAATCATCAACCTCCTTCAATTTAAGTTCTTTATCGAGATCGGAAGAGCCAGGAAAATTATTGTTGTAATGTAGATCACTCTTCCTTAGTCTAGTAGATTCATTGTTGTCCTCTAGCTTGTACCCAGGCTTGCGTTACAAGTTCTGCCATGTCTTTTTAAGCTCTCTCTCCGCGTAAAGGACTTGCTACATCGAACACAACTTATCATATTGCATAGTGGATTTTTAACACAGTCATTCTTCTCGTGTTGTCTTTTATTCTTTCTCAAGATAAACTCTTTGCTGCAAAACTCACACCTATGTTCTTTCGATACAGCGTCAGATCCTAAATCGGATTTTATATTAGTTGCCGAGACTAATGCCAGATGCAAACTAAGAGTTTAAATTAATACCCATTACTTAAATACAATTTTTTAAATATTTCGTCAGCGAGAGTTAATTTTTCTTATGCAAAGGTACTTGCTGCAACTAGTTCCGCTTTTCAACATCAGATGACGTCACGTATTGCTTGCAGGTAAATAATATTTATTTATTTTATGCAGGATGCGGGATCCTCACTATCGATCGCATAAGAAGGATAGCTACGATAGTCTCCAAGGAGAAGGAAGTTCGTCCTTCCTGCTAGTGCTTCTCAGATTTCTCACGGTCCGCCCTCTTGGATTGCGACGTCACGGTGGCCATAATGGATGAGTGTGACCTTGAACTTTGACCGAAACCGCAGGAACGATCGTAAGCACACGAATTAACCATCAAAATGTTAACAAGAATAATCGGAAGCACACGGATTAACCATCAAAATATTAACAAGAATAATAAGAAGCACACGGAGAAAAACGGCACAAGTTTTCTTTGGTATCATACAATTTCAGGGTAAAAAAAATTTTAAAAATAAAAATAAATTAATAAAAAATAAAATAAAAAATACATAACATTCTGGCTTGTACTAGAACTCTATCTTTGTTCAACAATGAGAAGTTCACAAGCTAGCAGAATATATTTATGTGTTTTTTATTTTATTTTTTATTAATTTATTTTTATTTTTAAAATTTTTTTTTTACCCTGAAATTGTATGATACCAAAGAAAACTTGTGCCGTTTTTCTCCGTGTGCTTCTGATTATTCTTGTTAATATTTTGATGGTTAATCCGTGTGCTTCCGATTATTCTTGTTAATATTTTGATGGTTAATTCGTGTGCTTACGATCGTTCCTGCGGTTCCGGTCAAAGTTCAAGGTCACACTCATCCATTATGGCCACCGTGACGTCGCAATCCAAGAGGGCGGACCGTGAGAAATCTGAGAAGCACTAGCAGGAAGGACGAACTTCCTTCTCCTTGGAGACTATCGTAGCTATCCTTCTTATGCGATCGATAGTGAGCATCCCGCATCCTGCATAAAATAAATAAATATTATTTACCTGCAAGCAATACGTGACGTCATCTGATGTTGAAAAGCGGAACTAGTTGCAGCAAGTACCTTTGCATAAGAAAAATTAACTCTCGCTGACGAAATATTTAAAAAATTGTGTTTAAGTAATGGGTATTAATTTAAACTCTTAGTTTGCATCTGGCATTAGTCTCGGCAACTAATATAAAATCCGATTTAGGATCTGACGCTGTATCGAAAGAACATTAGTGTGAGTTTTGCAGCAAAAAGTTTATCTTGAGAAAGAATAAAAGACAACACGAGAAGAATGACTGTGTTAAAAATCCACTACGCAATATGATAAGTTGTGTTCGATGTAGCAAGTCCTTTACGCGGAGAGAGAGCTTAAAAAGACATGGCAGAACTTGTAACGCCAAGCCTGCGTACAAGCTAGAGGACAACAATGAATCTACTAGACTAAGGAAGAGTGATCTACATTACAACAATAATTTTCCTGGCTCTTCCGATCTCGATAAAGAACTTAAATTGAAGGAGGTTGATGATTTATGGAAGAATGAAGACAGTGGAACAATCCTTAACGTGAAAAGTGAGAATATATTCCAGCCGAATTCAAGTATATCTTTCCTACATTGTATAAATGATGGACTCCTAAAAAGGAAGCATGAAGACGATGAAGACATTTCAACATTATCAACATCGAATTCTTACGGTAAATTGGGTGAAGACGATTCCTTCTACGGTGATTGTTACAGTGACTCTGAGGCTGTTGACAAAGAAATAGACTATGATGAAGCACCTAAAGCTGACAAGATCGAAGAATATGGTGGTGTCCTGAGACCGAAACGATGAAACCACGTGATATATTAAATAAATCTGATCAAGCTTGTGATGATCACCGTCTTAAAAATGAAAGTTACCCTGAGGTTGGTGGTAAAACGGAAGACACCAGAGATCATAATATTTATTATAATCGTGCTAGAAAGATGGTGGTAGAAGAGAAGGATTACACATCATGGAAAGATCCAAACATATTGGTTGACCGGCTAAGACTTCTACATAGTTCGCTTTGTGCAGGAAACTATTCGTGCATCAAAGAAATATCCTTCATACTCAAGGAACTGAGTAAAGCTGGCTACATACAATAATGGCTTGTTTTACTTGCTTTTGTATAATGTAAAGAAATAAAATAAATAATTTAAATTATAAAAATGTATTGTTTTTATTTCTTGTATTCTGATTTCTAATTAAGACTTAGATCTCGCAACTTGTGCTTCTTTTTTGCCTTTTTTTGTTGATGGAGCTTTCAAATGTGCTTCTCTTATTCGATTGTGCTTCCAAAATGTGCTTCCTTATTCGATGGTGCTTCCAAAATGTGCTGCCTTTATGATGGTGCATCCAAAATGTGCTGCCTTTTTCGTTGGCGGTGCTTCCAAATGTGCTGCCTTTTCGTTGTCGGTGCTTCCACATGTGCTGCCTTTTAGTTGTCGGTGCTTCCAAATGTGCTGCCTTTTCGTTGTCGGTGCTTCCAAATGTGCTGCCTTTTCGTTGTCGGTGCTTCCAAATGTGCTGCCTTTTCGTTGTCGGTGCTTCCAAATGTGCTGCCTTTTCGTAGTCGGTGCTTCCAAATGTGCTGCCTTTTCGTAGTCGGTGCTTCCAAATGTGCTGCCTTTTCGTTGTCGGTGCTTCCAAATGTGCTGCCTTTTCGTTGTCGGTGCTTCCAAATGTGCTGCCTTTTCGTAGTCGGTGCTTCCAAATGTGCTGCCTTTTCGTTGTCGGTGCTTCCAAATGTGCTGCCTTTTCGTTGTTGGTGCTTCCAAATGTGTTGCTTTTTCGTTGTCGGTGCTTCCAAATGTGTTGCCTTTTCGTTGTCGGTGCTTCCAAATGTGCTGCCTTTTCGTTGTTGGTGCTTCCAAATGTGCTGCCTTTTCGTTGTCGGTGCTTCCAAATGTGGTGCCTTTTCGTTGTCAGTGCTTTCAAATGTGCTTCCTTTTTGTTGATGGTGCTTCTATTTTTAATGTTGTTTTGACTCTAGTATTATTGTAAATGGTTCTTGATTTGACTAGCGTATTATTCCATACGGTGCATGTATATATAAGCGAGTCCTAGACAGCAGGACGCTTAGTTTGTTACTGACATCGGCGGTGTAAGGATCACCTAGTTTGTTTAATCTGGTGCATAAATCGCGTAATTACCTGTTCTTGCGAACACGATGGCATCTTTACCGATTTTAACGTCGAACTCGGAGGTTGTATCATCGTCTACGGGAACCTTTACGACAGCTACGACGGAGAAGGTGCAGATCCCGTTGGCAACGTTGATGACAACACTGGAGGAGACTTCGATATGTGCTGTTTTACCATCAGCTGAAGTTTCATCAGCATTGAATACTTCAATTAATGAAGAGCGTACTTCGCATCAGTGCAAATACTGTGGTGCATCATTTACTATCACCTCAAATGCTCGCAGACATGAAAGAAGCGGATGTTCTAATAATGTTCAAAGAATACAATTTCAGTGAAATAAGTGCAATAAACTATTTTCACGTCCAGATAGCTTACATCGTCATTATAAAAAATGCTCCGAGAAGTATAATGAACATGGTTATTGATTTGACTCGTGTGTTGTACCGGCTAATGAGACTATATAAGTGATATGAACTTCCGTCCGTCTCTGGCTGCGGTGATGAACGGATCGGATAGACATTTAAAGTCATGTAAAAGGCTTAGTCCGTATAGTAAGAAGACTGTTTGAATCGAAAAATCCAAAAGGCTTTTGTAATTTGTCTGTGTTTTTTGTACTTGTAGTAGTGTAGAATTTATGTAATAAAAGGATTTTTTAAAAGAACTTGCGGTTTTTATTTTTTTATTTTCTCAAACCTGTCGCTTTTGTGGTATTTTTTAAAATTAAAGTTGTTTGGTATCGGTCAGGGATCGAACCAAAAACGTGAATCGATCTAATCAATCATTACTTTAATGAGTGAATTATTTAATGAATTTTGAACTTTTTCCCGAATCTCTAACATTAAAATTACGCATTTCCAATATGGTGGTCTTGATGTCTGATAGGATGAAGGTCGTAGAGGATTTAGAGTCTCTTTACGAATGTTGAACATGGTTTATTGAAATTAATATTTTTTACATAAAATTAAACATTATTGCAACGATCGAGGATCGAACCAAGGACTGGAGCGGATCGAATCGATATGTAAATTAATGTGTGATTTTTTTGATGAATTTTGGATTTTTTCCCGCTTTCCTAGCTACATTATTACATGATTTCAAGATGGCATCTAAATTTCAAGATGGCGGGGGGGCTCCTCGGTAATAAATGATTACTGCACCCTAGCGGGTTAGAATAAGACGAGTACACACACACACAAGATGGAGTACTCCAGCAGGTGGTCGCTCCTGGTAGCATGTACTGAACATAAAATGTCGGATCCATGATGGTCGACAAGGACAAAGTCAAATTTCAAGGACAAAGTCAAATTTCAAGGACAAAGTCAAATTTCAAGGTCAAGGACAATTTTAAAGATCAAGGTCAAATTTCAAGGTCAAGGTCAAATTTTAAGGTCAAGGTCAAAGTTCAAGGTCAAGGTCAAATTTCAATGTTAATGTCAAAGTTCAATGTCAAGGTCAAATTTCAAGGTCAAGGTCTAATTTCAAGGTCAAGGTCAAATGCCAAGGTCAATGTTCAATGTCAACAGTTGAGGACAAAAGTATGGTGACCAGATAATTATACTACATGGTATCGGCACACTCTAGAAGACGAAAACAATATGGTGGTCTCCAGCGGATGAAGACAATATGGCGGACATGATGTCATACCAGTTGATGATATATACCTTGGTACTGGTGGTGGTAGATCAGTCTAGGTAGCTTTCATGGAGGAAGGATCGACTGTTTACTCTCGCCGGGAATCGAACCAAGGACATACATCGATATAATCAAACAGAATTCAAATACGTTAATTTTTTGATGAATTTTGGAATTTTTTCATTAAAATCGGATAATAAATAAAGATTTTCAAGATGGCGTCCAAATTTCAAGATGGCGGACATGACGTCATACTAGGTGAAGATATATATACTTTGAAATAAGTGGTGGGGTCAGTCTGCCAGCAGCCACCGCGAGGGAAGGATCGGTCGCCATTTTTATTTTTTGCACTCGTCGGGTTCGAACCGAAGACTCCATACTCCGTGTCGTAAATGTATATTTTTTATAAATATTTTATTAAATTTATATTATTTAATTTTTTTTATAAATTTTAAAAAAAAATTTCATTAAAATCGGATAATAAATAAAAAAGTTAAAGATGGCGGCCGTAACGGAAAATGCAACGGTGACGTCATCATTCAAAATGGCGGATAACACATCGTCGGAATGTTCGAGAACACAATGACGTCATCCAAAATGGCGGATCCAAGATGGCCGCCGTGATCTACTTGTCCCATTACGCTGTGTCCCGTTACGATGTGTCCCGTTACGCTGTGTCCCGTTATACTCATCCAAGATGGCCGCCGTAACGTCACAATCCAAGATGGCCGCCGTGATGTCAGAATCCAAGATGGCGGACACCGGCACCGGCACCACATCCTGCATCCTGATCTCGGAGCCCCATTTACATACTACTTATCATTTCTATTAATTTGAGCTGTAGTATCTCTACGTCATCATCGTCTTCGACTACTACTCCTGCCGCTTCTAAATTAGCCATAATTCCGCCCCGCTCAAGTTCATATACCCAATTTACCGCCATGCTCAAACACAAAATAGTCGCAAATACTATTAAAAATCTGCTCTTCCAAGCAGAGTGGCGCACTTTGTCGCGGTTGACACTCCCGGTGTCACACCACCACAAGTTAGACACCCGTCTGGGAACAGCCTTCAACACTCCAATCTTGTTTATCTTTTTTAAATTATTATTTTGCACGATGCTCCGATAAACGAGTGCCCCAAAATTCATAAATAAATTATTCAAAAAGTTTTTAGAAAAGGAAGAGAACAGATTAATAGTATTTAAAATGAAAAGAACGTAATTACTTGAAATGTCAAAAACTTTAATGAGACCATTTGCGCATGAGCATGGTAAGAAAATTAATTTAAGACCAAATATCAAAAGTATTACAATTATATCTAAAACCTTTTGCCCTATAAAGTTACAGAGGCTTTTAATATAGCCACGTTTTAATATATACCAATAAATAATAAATACTGCAATAAACGCATAAATAAATTCAGACATTGATACAAAAACCGCTCTAAATATATATATATATATATATATATATATGTATAAATAATAAATTACAATACTATTCAAATAAAAGTTAGTAAAAATTAATGTCACTCTACAACATCTTGATTACACCCGGGTGATTTTATTTTACGACGCTTCATGGCAAGCTTGACGGAAGTTTCGATAAAAATGAGTACGAGGACGCAACATACACTCGACGTGGGAATTAGGGTCTTTTGGCAAAAGTTATTTTTAAATTGTTCACTGTTATGGTGGGCCAATACCACAAGCCATCACCGCGCTCGTCACGCCCGAAGCGCATACACGTTCACCACGGCGATCAGCTGACGACTCTCTCATACAGCTCATTCCGTCCCTCTTGACGTATTTCCCCCACCACCTTATTGCCTTGGAACAGTCCATTTGAATGTTCACGGGGGGGAAGCGTCGTACACCGTATTATGATTCAAAGTCCAAAACGATATAATTAAATATCAAGAAGTTAAACCATTAAAAAAAAAAATAATATAAAAACATATTTAAAAATAAGATTAACAAAACTTATAAAAGACCAATACTTATAAAAAAAAGGAAAAGGGCAAATACTAAAACTAAAATTACGTCACAGCCATAATTCAAAATTAATTAAAATAAATATAAAATCAAGTGGCCATGCCACCTATGGCCACAGAAGTTCTACTGTGCAAGGGGTGGGGCACTTGGACTTTAAGTCCGCATTGGCTTGGTCAGGTCTGGTCTTTTGGGGGCGTCGTGCTGTCAGTGTTCAGAAGATCCAGTAATTTTATGGAGTAAGTGCTCTTTCGTAAAAAAAATTTGTAATTGTATTTTTGAGTACTGAACCACGTCATTTAGCAATTTTAAATTGCCCAACCTATCGTAACCAAACACACTATTTAACGGGGCCTATAACCCAAAACATGATATAATTTTCTGGGCATTTTCAACAACATAACTCAAATACAAACGCAGAATTGGTAATGTCTGTAAAGTGGGCTGAACATCATCGCTGTCTTTGAGGTAGAGAAGAGTGTAGTTGGGGAAGGGCCGGAGGGGATGTTGCCTCCCTTGTCCGCCAGCGGGAGAGGTCCTTCACCCCGGCCAGATGGCGCGCGGGATGTCGAGGGGTAGCAGGTGTGCCCTGGTTCCTGGCTCCACTCCGGCCCTCTGACACGCCAGGCTGCGCACGGACAACGCGTCACTCACGACAGTGGCGTAGCCAGGATTTGTGTATGGGGGGTGGTGTTAAGAAGCATGCCCCCCCCCCCCCCCCGTATTAAAGCGGTGGACCCCCCGGGAAAATTTGGATTTTAAGGTGTAAAACAGTGCTATTTTTAGCAGTTTTCAGTACTTAAATTAAAATATTGCAATGGTAAAAATGTTATTAATTTTAATATGAAATTGGTTTGAGTGATGAATAAGAATTTAATTAAAGATTTGCTGCTAAAGGGGGGGGGGGGGGGTTGAACCCATAACCCCCTCCCCCCCCCGGTTCTTCGCCCCTGCTCACGAGGATCTGCACCGTCCTGGACATAGGTCTGGATTCTGTTACCGCGTCAACGGAGATCCACTCGAGTCCTGTTTCTTCTTTTCGTTTAGGCTTTAGGCCTGTTTCACACCTACCCTACAGCCGGGTGAACGATGTCCTGTGCATGTTTGAGGGGAAACAGAAGAGTACGAGACATTTCATGCTGGCGGTGTATAAACGACATCCGACTGCCGCGCTGTCGAGAGAAAAGCCGGCGAAGGTAGTGGATATGCGAGCAGGGCCGCAACAACAGGGGGCGGGGGGGGGGGGGGAGGGGCAAGGGTATTTGCCCCCCCCCTTCTGAAACCTTGAAGTTGGGGGCAAACGGGGGCAAAGAAAGTGCTGTGTAATAAATTTTTAGATAATAAAACAGCTTAAATAGCACCATTTTCCACCTTCAAATACAAATTTTCCCAGGGGAGGACCCCCCGACCCCCCGCTTCAATAGGGGGCATCGATGATTCTTTATAAAAAGGTATATTCCCCCCCCCCTTTTGAAAATTTAGTTGTTGCGCCCCTGTATGCGAGGTATCCTATTTGGAGACCACATCTAGCCGTGATGCGTCGTCTGTCGTCTGTGTTCTCTCCTTGGGCGGTATTCCTAGACCAGCGACCGCGGCTCGCGAGCCACATGCTGCTCTATTCATAGGATTTTACGGTTCTACAACTCACTGCTCTGCCACAGCACAAAAAAAAACGTCGAACCAAATGAAACGGCCCAATCACAAGGCAAGCTCTCAATCAGCGCTCACGCCTGCTACCGCACTCGCCCGGTTTTTATTTTATTTTAATAATTGATTAAAATAATTTATGTTTTCTTGTCTTATAAGTAGAGCTCTACTAATGAATACCATTTTTTTTCCAGGTTTTTTTCTTGGTAGCCTTAAGCTATTATAAAGACTTTTATGTTGAATTTGTGGATAACATATTTTGTTTTTATGGTCTTAAAATTCCACGTAGACACAGAGAAAAACATATTGCGGCTCTTTAAAAAATTGGAGAATCTCTTTACTTAATATCTGACTCATCTCACTCGAAAGTGTGCCTACCCCTGGCCTAGACGTTCAGGTGAGGTAGCGCATAAGCACTGTCTTGTTGGGACACAGCCGTAAGCTAACACGCGGGCCGTGGTGACAACGGCGGCTCGCAACCCCATCGCTCTGCCAGGAGTTGGGTCTCGAGAAAATCCCACAAGCACTTTAATGAGCTAAATTCATTCTCAAAAACACCCAACTCCCGGGAACGGCGGTCACAAAATAGCAGTATATAACCCAGTTTTAATATAGCAGAGTTACAATTACAGGATGACTGCATGTATTTAGGAGGGAAACTAAAAAATAAAACCACATAACTATCAATAACTGCAAACTTTTTTGTTACTATAATTCACCAAGGAACTTAATACGGCTCAAATCAGTAAATAACAAACGGCTGTTATAGTGACTATAAAGTTCTTCATGAAACGACAATCACGAAAATTATTATTAAATAGAATACTGCAACAAAAAATATTTACCTAATTCTAAAATATTATTGCTTTAAAATATATATATATATGAAAATTACAATATTCCTGTTATTTTGTACCATCAGCAAAAAAAAGCGACAGCTCAACAGATACCTGCTTCAACAAACTCTAAACATCATTTAATTACCTACAACCCGCGTAAACTCCACTAGGAATTTCATAAGACATGTTACTTATAATGGCCTGAGAAATAGCCTGAATTAACAATCAGTAACCACCAAGCATTACAGTTTATTTTTTGGTACCAAAGAAAATTCGGCTTCCTTCGACAATCGGTGCGCAGAGCACACGTCCACACCACTGGCGATTGTTTTCTCACTCGGCCGATAGTATCTATCGAGCTACACACATTGCTTGACCAACAGTAATTAAACAAGCGCCGCACTTAAGTTGTCTTCTGAAGTTCACTCAGAATAGTTCCTACGATGTTCACCACAACTATAGTTCAGTTAAGATTTCTTAGAACACGCTAAAATAATTTTACATTTTCATTCAAAGAGTAAATAAGAGTTACGGCGGTTGTTTAAATTCACTAATTAAATTTACCTACCTACTGTTCAGCTGTTAAAATTGTATTTATATAAATAAACATTCATATAAACTTATAAATAAAACACATAAGTGATAAAAAGCTGATATACTTAAAGGCTATTATTGTATGTGCTCTTAGCCTAGTCCACAGCGTATTACAGAACGTGTTTAAACATAATCCCAGTAAAGAAAGAAATCGGCAACCAATTTAATAAACGGTTCCCTACGCGAGGCTAGAAACTGGTTTCAGCGCATTCTAGCTGACGTTTCGCAACCATCGATACAATTGCCACGGCAAAAATATTAGAGATAGCAGCACCATCGCACAAACATAGAACGGCCTTTCTAATATCTTCAAGATTTTTAAAAGTTGCAATTATTTCATGTTATGACCATTAAAACGTGCTAAATGTATTCCAGGATAGTTTCGCCATCATAAAGTTTCATTTGGCACATCAACACGCTAGGTAGGTTCCCAGATGATCACAAAAATTACTATATACGGGTTAATGGCGCCTGACGTGGGTCCGCCATCTGGAAAACCGACGAAAAAATGAGCGCTGCGCATGCGCGGAATTTGGGCAACAATCGGCAACGAACAGGACACCAAATTCCGTTCTCAAATATATAAGGGACTGCTCGTGTCCTATCGTGCATTAGGAATACATTTACGGTATAGGTGTAGATATTCAACACCTAAACCTTTATTTTTGTGTCTTGGAATACCGGCCCTTGTGTTTTCTTGTGGACGTGCAGTTGTCGGTTGGATGTTGCTGGCTGGGTGTCGGTCAACCGACGGCCGGGTTAGTGTGAAATGGCGTAACGACATACATTTTATCAGAGACGGCAACCACAAATGAGCCTCTTAAAGCACAAGTGGTGTAACTCAAATTATATTTGTTTGGGGATATTCAATGTTTTATTACGATTGTTACACAATGGAGCCACTGACTGCAAACACTTGTGCTGCTACCTGTGCGGTTGGTAGGTGAACTACAACTTACACCGTCTGCGCTCTTCTAAACAAGATCCTAAAGCTAACTTAAAAAATAAGTGGAGTCACACCATTTGTGCTTTAAGGCACTCAAATATACGAAACATGGCCTGTATTAACGACTGCAGTAAGGAAACATCGTAGAATTCGCGTGGAGCTATTCCAGGGAACTGTAGGAAATCGAAATCAGGATAGCCGGACCGGTCCTCATTCCATGGAGCCCTGTTATGCGGAACACCATAGTTGCAGGGTTCACCTACAACCATGCCCAAACCTTCGACACCCAAGCAGCGTACTTCGCGCACGTTCGCCGATTTTACATTCCATATAACAGTGGTCCAGTGTATCTCGGTGCACACTCCGCGTCACGTAACTTGTCTCACATTTGACAGTAGTACAAATGGTGTACGTATCATTCTGCCACTGTGGCGAACCCATTAGGCGGGTCAGGTAACCGCCCAGGGCGGCAACATACTTTATTAGGAGCTGCAAAAAGGGAGGGGAAAAATCCAAATGTTATGTAGTATGAAAAAAACAGTCAAATGAAAATTTGTCTCTTCAAAATTGATTTATAATTTTAATTCTATTCAATTCATTGGTTGTTATTTTATTTTACAGAGCATTGAAAATGGTTTTATAACAAAGCGAATGCTAGCTCTACTTGAATAAAGTTGCTTGTGGACGACATCTTGTTTTACTCACATTGCTAAACATCATACACAACATCGCCTTCCAAATCAATTGAAAAAAATATCCGTTTTTTCTTCGTTATTTATTTGTTAAATTTCAATATCTCGTTTGAAATTTTTTATCGGAAGTGGGGGTATGAATTTGTATGAGAGAATGTGACATATTTTTTCTTATCTACAGTGTTCAATAATTTGTGTTCGCAAAGGTGGTCACCTTACTTGTGGGAGGGGTGGCAAATGTGACTTTTGCCAAGGGTGGCAGACCTGGTTGAGCTGACACTGGTTGTCGGTGTCTGTGAAGTGAAAGTTGGGAAATTGGTAGGCCTCTTTATCTGGGTTATAATTTTTTTCCCAAGTACTTATTCTATTTAATAATAAAAATCTCATGTAAACATTTTTTGCTTGATTTTGCAATTTGATACATTCTAAAACCGTTAAAATATTTTACCTAAATACGTGACTTTTTATCTGTGAAAGTTCTTATATTGACCCATTCTATATGCAATATTCTCCGCAAGATATTGTAACATATAAAAAAGAGAAAATAATATATTAATGCACATACATCACACTTACTGGAGCATGATGATGATTATTGAAAAATGAATTTTTTATCGAAAATGGATAACATCAAAACATTTATTAAAATATTTTTTTAACATCATTCCAGTCCTTTTATTTTTTATTGATATTAATTAATTGAATGCAAAATTAAAGTTAGTTTTTTAGTACGCCAATAAGTATATCTTCTAAATTTTTTACTAAATTTGTTTGTGAAATCATTTAATACTTTCGTGGGCAATGCTTTTTTGAATAAATATTAAAATGTTGTTAAAGGAATTTTCCCCCAATACGGCAATTCAAACCAACATATAAACACCGGTGGCCGTGGTATTGAAATACATATATTTTATATGTAGGTATTTTTTTTGGTTTTATTTTGTTGCACGGTTAAGAGAAGCATGTTTACCAAAAATACGCTATTTATGTTCTTACATTGTGTCCTTCGCGCCACGTCTGTTGCGATTTTGTAATTCCAGCAAATGAGGGCAGCACCACAAGCGATTCATGCGTTGACGATGATGGACATGAACTGTTGTGCGAAGAAGCGAACTAACATACGTTAAATATGGCCTTAGTGTGTACGGTTGTACGTCAGTTGTAACGGGAGAGCGCATTTTATACTTATTCGAGGCTTTGAAAGTGACGTTCAAAAATGCTGTGGTATAAAATCGTAGCGTGAATATTATTCACAAGCCAAATAGTACACGCGGTATTTTGGAATGCGTGCACCGCCCGTTTTGTTTGCAACACGCCACGGTAGGGTTCGTTACTTGTGTGCAATCATACTTACAACCAGTGTACAACAGTACCCGTTTAGGTCCTTTAACCAACATGGGCCAAGTTAGAGCCCAAGATCTACCGTCTGCATGTTTGTTCTTAATTTACGGAACAGGAAAAAGCACGCCAGCTCCCCAATTAATTACAGCTTCTTTAAGCCTTTTGCTGTTGTTTGTTCCAGCCTACCTGTATTCTGATGAAATGTTTACGATAAAGCTTGGGAATAATGGTAGATAGAGACCGGAAAAATTCGCGGATTCATTTCGCAATAGGCTAAAATTCAAATAAATATAGTGCCTTTAAGCAGTTTTTGTTTTTGGCTCAGTGTTTATGTGGATGACGCCGGGCCAGTAACAAACACTCAACCAGTGAAGTATCGAATCACAGGCAAACCATTTCAGACAACTCACAAGTCAGTAAACCAATGAACTGGCGTTATTTAACCGAGTACACAGAAAACTGTATAGTCTATTCTGAAGGTCATCGAAACCGCGAATTTTTCCAATTCCTAAAGCCCACCCCACACGATGCCGATTTACTGCTATAACTTATGTTATACCCATGGATATAAAAGTTAGTATAGCAGGAGAGAAGAAATAATTCTTACATCCATACACACGATACCTATAATGTTAACAGAAAACCAGCCAACGCAGTTGCCGATCAAAGCAAGCATAATGGGCAAGGATAAACATGTTGTCAATTTAACCAAACAATGAAAAAAGATTTGATAATTGCAGCTGTTTATGTTAAAAATTATGTAACTTGGTGAATAATTGTTTGATGTTTTATCTTCTATAGTTCATTTGTAATATATGTATATATATATATGTATATATATATATATATAACAAAGTTGATTTAGTATTTAAAAACAAAAAGAGAGCAATTTTTAAATTAACGAAGTTTTAATTTTTTTATTGGTAGGTTTGTTTCAAAATCTAGTAATATAAAATTTAAAGGATACAAGGGAAATTGGATTTGATTTAATGTATTATATATATGATATATTTATAATATTACATTAATCAGACGGTTCATTTAAATAATATTCACAATATTAATTAGGATAACTTCACTGTAGAAGTAAAAAAAATTGCTCCCGATTCACATATTTTAAATATGTTACTTGATTACCAGCTTATTTTACCACTTACTTTGAGAAATTGTATCTAACAAATTTTCTAAACCAGTGAGACAAAGAAACCTGCATAGTTCGTATAATAAACTTAAATCTAGAGTGCAGGAAAACCATTTCGTATTTTCATTTAGTCTAACAAGTTGTGTGTTTGTATGGAGTGTTTATTTATTAATAATTTATAGACATTCGTATTATAATAAACCTTGAATTTTTAATCAGGGAATTACATTTTTTGGTTTAAATTACATGTGAACACATAATTTAAGCACAGTATGTATAATCCAGAAATCTGTTATTTAAACAAAAGTAAAAAAAAAAATGTTTTGACGTAACAAGGTTTTGAACCATACTAACAATTACGTTCGGACACTACAACCGCGTGCACTTTGCTACTTAGACTTCTATTCCCTGCTATAATGCTGTAATGCATTTTTATAAGCGTATTTTAAAACTTGCGATTATTTCTTTCTATGATTATTTTAGTTGATGAAATATTCTAGGGTAGTCATACTAACATAAAGTTTCATTAAGCATACCATTACGTTTGTTACGTCCCCTAATGTTTACAAACTATATTCGGGTTTATATTGCTACACGTGGGTCCGCCATCTTGCCTTCCGCTCGTGGGTATAGCAGAAAAATAGAACACGTTCTATTACGGTTTGGGCTAAGACTTCGGGCATGAAAACTTTTATACCCAGAGCCAAACCCCTTGGAAGGGCGCTGAAATGATATATCTACACGAGAGCAGGCGCGCTAACAGAAAATAGGTATGAAAACTGCCAAGGAAATGAGTATTGTGTGGGCCTGGCTAAATGACAGAGTACCCGAACAGTGGGGAAGGAAACAACCATGGAGGTAAGAAGTAAGGAAGTTGGTGTGTGCCATATTTTCCTTGTTAATCTTTATATATATATTTCTTGTGTGCGTGTGTATGTCACTGAACTCCTCCTAGACGGCTGGACCGATTTTGATGAAATTTTGTGTGTGAGTTCACGGGGATACGAGGATGGTTTAGATTCACAATTGGATATTTTATCTCGATTCTGAGTTAAGAAAAACTAAAAAAAACACGCTTTAAAAGCAAAAATTGCAATGCATTATTAGAAGCCATTAAGTTTTGCTATTGTAAGGAACTAAGTAGAGAGTAAGAAAAAAATAAAGATCCTGACAGTTTATAGCGTCGCCATATTTGTTTCAATTTTCAATACCCTTTTTGTATATTACAATTTAAATTGCAGAAAAAAATCATGTTTCATAGCCACACAAATAGTGAGGATGGTTTAGATTCACAATTGGATATTTTATCTCGATTCTGAGTTAATAAAAACTAAAAAAAACACGCTTTAAAAGCAAAAATTGCAACGCATTATTAGAAGCCATTAAGTTTTGCTATTGTAAGGAACTAAGTAGAGAGTAAGAAAAAAATAATGATCCTGACAGTTTATAGTGTCGCCATATTTGTTTAAATTTTCAATACCCTTTTTGTATATTACAATTTAAATTGCAAAAAAAAATCATGTTTCATAGCCACACAAATAGTGAGTGTGTGTCATTTCTCTATGTCCACGAGGTCTCGCCGCGTCAATTTTCTCCTTGGAGCGAACCCGTCCGCTTAATTAAATAAACAGCTTTTATCGTTGAATGATTTCATGATTTATTTAATGAAAATATGCTCTCATAAAAAAATTAGTTAGATAGACATTCAATAGGTGTCTTTCTCTCACTCTCTCTCTCTCTGAAATGTATGTAGCTTGCTCGCGGGTCAGTAATGCAGACAATCTTTACATTCTAGCTCGAGACGGAAAAAACAGTAAATTTGGTTTACAAAGACATTTTATGAAGTGTCTTCCCGTCATTACATTTGAAAGTAGAAACATATTTACTCAAAATTTAGGTAGTAACATATTTTTATTTCAAAGACTGAAATAGAGGTGAGAAAAATTATCATTTGTGAACATAAGAAAACTACTACAACTGTATCAACTGTTATGTTATAATGTTTAAATTTCTAAATGGTGCAAGATAATACAAAATTCCATGCGGAAAAAGTCGTGGGCAGCAGATACGTATAGTTATAGGTGTGGGGCTATGCATGCTGATTTTTCATATACTGCATGGATGCGAACATGTAAGAATAATCTATCTATCTTACTATAATAAAACAGTACTTTTTCTGTCTGTCTGTTTGTACGCGATTTTGATGAAATTTTGTGTGTGAGTTCACGGGGATTCGAGGATGGTTTAGATTCACAATTGGATATTTTATCTCGATTCTGAGTTAAGAAAAACTAAAAATACACGCTTTAAAAGCAAAAAAAAAAAACTAAGCATTGTTGATAATTAGCCTCCATGGCAACGGGCTTTTGCATTGTTGTTGCCTTCTGCGTAACCATGGGAAAGGTTTTTGGTAACGGCAGTGGCGTGCCCAAGAGGAGGGGTATGTATAATGAGAAGATACAAAATGTCCAGCGTAGAAATACTTACCGCCATATCCATATCTCACAAAAAGTACATTTGGGCAGGACAATGTCTGTCGGGTCCGCTAGAAAGATATATAGAGAGATAGAGATATAAATAGAATGTTAGAGAGAGTTATAGAGATATACATAGAGAGATAGAGAATTAGAGAGATAAAGAGAGATGCTTAGTATACGTTTAAAAAATTACAAAAAAAAATTGATTGAGGCATTGCAACGCATGCCGGGCATTATCTAGTACTTAAAGTAAAAGTGAGAACAACTTCTCACTCCCATTTCCGATCAACATAGCAGAACAATTTTTGATTATAATGAAGTTTAACGCCAATTTCTTGCAGATGTGTTGGTATTATGTTTGTTTAATAATATTCACCACATGATGGCATCTTTACAATTCCTCCTAGATAGTTATTTTCAAGCTATTAAACAAATTTATTGAATTTATAGTCTTTATACAGCTACTATTTATTTTGCTATCAAATTGCTATCCAGTTAACCTAAACTTCAGAACAGACACCCGTTCCATAGTCCAACACCTCCATGGAATCAGCCATGCTTATGGTTAGAAAGAAACACGTTTTTCTAATGGGCGAGTTTGGCAAAGGAAAAATTCCTGCCGCTAGGTACGCTCGTGTTCCTTCTGCGTAACACGTCCGCCGTACGTGAATGTGCAAAAAGATTTTGAGACGAGCAAAATACTGTTACATCGTTTTTTGTTTGTGACTGGTCGAGTTTCTTTCAGGTGCATGTCTACTGTCATCAAATCAATCAAAATAATCCAGTGCAGAGGCAAACGCGTCCTTAATGGCTCGTTCGAATAAGGCAATGACTTCTCTTGCAGACGGCCTCCAGTCACAAGGAAGAAAAAGCTGGCGCGGGTATACCACGTTGCAGTCTAATGGACGTTTAGATTTTTTTTCGCGAAAAAATGCTTGCCCCGAATCATGAGACAAGCTCAATTTCCGCATAAAGGAAAATTTTTACTTTTTTCAGTGCTTTGAAGTGTGCTTCCAATATTTAATTTTACGCAGATTTGATTTAAAAATTAATAATTTGGCTAGTTTTTTTTGTCTCCACTAACGCTCTCGAAATCACAATTTCAGGCTAGAAATTTATTACATGCTTGATAAAATTAGATCCCTAATTTTTTTTTTCAGATTTAGGGACTGAATTCACGGAGTTAACATGCAGACGTGATACTTTTTTATGAATTCAAATTGGCAGTTTAAACTCGCCTTAAAAAACGTATGATTATTATATTATGATTAAGTAGATAGCGAGATTGAAACTGGTTATTGCAGTTGATTATAAATTAACTCTGTCATAAAGTTTCTAAAAATACGTGAAATTAGCCAGTGGTTAGCATACTCGAGTACATGTTTCAATTCATAAGTACACTAATCAATCATCTATGCTGTAAAAATTTGGGATATGTTTTTATCACAAACTAACTTTCACATATATCTGTGCAAAAAGCAGAGGCAGCCATGTTTTTTCTTCTGAAAATAAGATACGAATGCCCCTGGTATCTGGCGACTGAACATCTTAAACTGGATAAGAATTAAACTTACCCATGGCGTACGGTACGTAAACATTTGTCTGAAATGATTTCCACAATCCAAATATGACATAATTTTATAAGGTTCAAATGTAATAGGGATGAATTGTTCTCGTTGAATACCAGTTACGTTACGTCTGTTTATATGTTTTTTTTTTTTTTTTTTGCAATTTATTCCCTCCCGCCTGACACAAAGGAGAGGCAGAGGGAGAATTGTTGTTTCAACCACCTCCCAGTCCTTCCTGGAATATGCCTGTGGCAGCCAACCCATGAAGTATTGCAATCATAACCCAACATTAGGGCCTATCTTCTCTCCGTGAACCCTTCGTTTCCAAGGACCCCACGAGTTACTCAAGATGGCGGCGCTAACACACCCCTCGTGAAGCTGCCGAACTAACATTATCCGGCACTGTCTGGCTGCACGAGTAAGAGTCAGTGGTCTTCAACTCAGAATTCAAATATTTTAATACGATAAGAAAAATAAGGACGTGTTTCGAAGACCTACTGGGTAGCGCGAGAAACTCTAAAGAGCAGTTTTACCAATAACCGAGCCTCGACCCGTAATCATGTCGTTAATTCATTCGCATTTTTATTTTTTAAACACGTATTTTGAAGCTGGTTGGTTTGTTCCAGGCTTGTAAGCTGCAGTCGATTTCACTGGTACCAAAAATAATATAAAAATAAATAGTATTTTAAGACACAAGTTTGTTTGGTACACTATTTTACCATCTGTGTTTTTAACACCTTTATGATAGTAGGTCTTAGCAAAGGTTGGGTCTTAGTAGCTTTTATTTGCACTGGATCGCGGTATTATTCAAGTTGGTAATCAATGCTCTAGGGTAGAAGCAGCTATGTACATCTCGCGCCGTTGGTTTTAGCGTTGCCGGATCCGACGCAGTGTTGCCAGGTCTGACGTTACGTTGCCAGGTACAAACAGGGACTAAATAATAGAGCTGTGAAAAAAAAAGTCGTGGCGAATAAAAGCTGATACATCGTAGAGGTTACAAAATCACTTTTTTTTTATGTCTGGGTTTCAATTCAATGTTTGTTATGTCATTACAGTTCTATTCAAATATGTCCTGTGTCAAATTCCTACGTAAAAATGTAAAAATTATAACAAAAACCGGTATCTGTTGGTGTACAGTGAGTAAACAAAATAACTCGGCAATTGGAGGAAACCTATTCATTGATCCCGAGTCAGATGCCCGAATAATTGAGGTTCGTGCATCATATATTATATATATATATATATATATATATATATATATATATATATATATATATATATATGCGTGTGTGTGTCTGTATGCAGTTGTTGTAAAGTAAAAAAAAATAGGTTAGGTTATGCGTGTTATTTTATAAAATTTCCAAAATATTTTTGGTGGAGTAGATTTTCAGTTGGCTAGGAGTTAGTATTTAAAATGAAAGTTTAGTTATGTTAGGTCAGCAGCATTTAAAGTAGGTACTCTCAAATCGTACAAACGTATAAAATCTCTCATAAAAGTTTTTTTTAAATTTTGATCGCAAAGTTGCACGAGCAAAGGGCGAGTTTCGGCATGTTCAGAGACTGATCGAGTGAATCAATGAATCTCATAGCGACCATCCTCTGTCTCCTCTATTCTCTTATACTATTAATGCATGCCAAATTGCACTCCACGTGTCTGTGCCCAGGTTTTTTCCCCTGTGTTTTGCAGGTTTTACCTGGGCCCAGATATACGATATCAAACTCAGCCTTGGCCAACCACACAGAGAAAATGGTTTTGTTTGAATCAAACAAATATTTGTTTTGTACATAGCGAAACCAATATATACTCGCTGTAACAAAATATTTTTGTTAGCCTAACCAAATTTGATGAGTAACACAATATTGAGTTTTTACATCTAACAAAATTCACAGTTGAGCTGACAAAATCATTATTTTTTTTGGGTCAACAAAAAATCTTTTCTGCTACAAACAATTTGTTCGAATCAACAAAATTAATTTATTTCACCATGTACAAGCAATTATTTTGTTGAAGCAAATAAACATTTCTCTCAGTGCAATCCCCGAACAAAGCACACGATGCATACGACCCTTCCCTACATGGCTAGACTAGGTGCATAGGCATCGGCCTGAGACACACCTAGATCCCCCCTTAAGGGGCCCGCCTCGTCAGGGGTGTATGTGTGTTAGTGAGGCGGGATGATAAGCGGGACGCTCGCTGGTGCTTCCAGCGCGGTATAGCCTCTAAGCGCAAGTCTCTGAACTGGCGCGCATTCGTCTCGTCGTCACAGGATAACTGTGAAATTTTAGCGGTGACCGTAACATTATATGGCGGAGAAATGAAGATAAAGGTGTTATGCAAGTCCCTTAAGTGCTTTCAAGAATCTGTACAGATTGTTTTATGCCTAAAAATTACTCTGAAAACACGCGTTTTAGCCATATTAACGCTTCTAAAAATACAGTTTAAAAACTTAATCCGAAATTAAAAGTACTTTTCGCCCCTCAGCGAACTCTTAAATGCTATTCGTAAACAGACTCCACTCGGATATCTTGAGTAGTTTTAAAATCGCGTTGTTTTTCCTGAAGCTCTGCACACCGTATGTGTGCCCAGGTTGGCGAGGGCCTTAACCGGGATTCCTCTTACAAATACAGCATAATTTTAATTGGGTTAGGGAGGTATAAACGACAGTCCTGTCGGCGAATCTCGGTCTGAAGCCGGGGGAAACGGCCAGGGATCCCGTCTGCACACAGTCCTCGGGAGTCAGACGCCCGGGTTTCAGCTGTCCGGGTGTCCGGGTGTCCGGGACCTGCTCTTCCGCCCCAGGGGCCGGCGGCGGCGGCGTCGCTAACAGACGGCGTCGCGCGTCTCCCCGCTGCTGCTGTCGCTGCGAGCCCGCGGGGCGCATCTGCGCGGCCCGGGGAAGCCTTTGTCTCCGCCGACGGACGGCGGGTACCTGGACGCGGCTCGTACCGGACAGTCCACCCTTCCGGGGGGACTCTGGCCAGAACAACCCCCCCGGCAACCAACCCTTCCCTCCAGGAACCACTATATTTTAATAATATCGTAAAGATGAAGGTTGACATGTTACATGTTTCTTTTACCTGCCCGTTACGCCGCTAGAGTACCGTCTGATTGTTGAATTTAAGGATGTAAAAGTGCGTGCAAGCGACCGGGGTCGAGCGATAAAAAATCATTTTAGTGGAGAGCTCGGGGCGGAGCGAGTTTCGGCGGAAATTTGTCCGTGAGGCGCGCGTCCGACGAACAACGGGAATCCGGCTCGCAGGTAGGAAAAGACAGTTTCGCGTCGCTTCCTGGCGGCCGGCGAAGGGTCAGTCCCGGGTGACCACCAGAGTTCCCGACCTATCGCAACGGAGAGCGACAAGGGAAGGGTTTTCGAAAGAGTTTCAATGGGAGAGGTATCAAACTACTGCTCCGTATTCATGTTCTTCTTCTTCTTTTTTTTTTTTTTTTAAGAAACCCCCTTTTCTTGTACCTTTTTTCCCCGACGTGTTTCGTTTTAGTTGGGTCTTTTCCCCCCTTCCTCTCCCCAGTTCATTCAAATGACATTACACCTACCGTGAACTCCGACCCGCTACCTACCCCTTTCCTCCCCCTCTGTGGGCGCCGGTCAGCGAGTGACCAGAGGCCCGGAACTGTAGCTACAATCACGTGCAGAAAATAAGCGTTGACCCTAGGGAGCAGCGGGCGCGCGTCGGGCCTGGCGCGCCGCGACCCCGGGTCCCAGGTAGAACAACCTTCACGAAACTTCCTCCCTCCAACCCCTCAGAGCTTCCCCCCACCCCACCCCACGCCGGCATGCTCACAAAACAACCACCCTGACAACTCTCCTCCCCTCCTTCCCCCCGTACACTCCTCAACCCGCAGCGACCAAGGAAAAACAACCCCCAGAGCTGGAGGTAGAAATAGAGAGGAAGAGAAAATAAAAATAAAAATAAAAAGTTTTACCCCTCTTTCCCTATCTTCCTTTTTTTTTTTTTTAAAAAAAACGTGGCATCATTGCCAGATTTTCGCCACGTGAGAAACTACACTAATTCGAAGCGAGCACTCGCTCAGGATAGAGTAATGAGCAGCCAAGTTAAAAATGGCTTATCGCCATGTAAAGCCCTCCTCAGCCCTATTGTTGTGTAAGTGGACCTGGCGTGGGAAACTGCAGCGAATACACAATTTATTAAATGGCAGTGCATTCCAAATAAAAGCACGAGGACCGCAATCAAGTGCCCCAGTCTACTGACCTGTAGAGGCAATGTATCCCGAGACGAACCTCCAAACTTTAAATTATTTTTACGTCAGGAATACGAAATATTTTTTTATGGTGGATGTTCAACTAGCAAAATTCCTCTCTCATAAACTATGACCTTTGAGGAATTTCAGACAAAAAAACTTCTAGCGTCCGCTAAGAAAATACAAGCAACACAGCAATCACGTGACATTCGCCGGGCAACTGGATCCAGTGTGTGCCTTGTTTCGTTCTTCAGTTGCCACCGATCAATACTACATTCAGTACCTACCTAAATAATATGCGAATCTAAATTCTGTGCAATAAACCAGTATTGTGTAGAATGTTTAAAGTCTTAAATTGTAATGTAAGAAATTATTTTTGGCAGAAGTTTAACGACAAATATTAAAAAAAAAAAAAAGACTTGTATTTCTTTGTCTAGGCTCTGGGTAGTGAAAATGGGCCATATTTTGATTATGAATTCGCGAAAGCCCGCCCGAAATGAACTTGCAATGAAAAGTCATGTTATCCACTGAAGATCTGAGGAGTCGCCATCAGCAGCCCGTTGTAGTCTGCAGAGCAGGAACTTGAAGATCGTTACGTTTTCACGTAAACCCTGTGGCTCGGACACGACTGAGCATGCCAGATTTCCCCCCCCCCCCCTTTTTTTCCCCCCACAATTTTCAAAGTTCTCAGAATTAATATTTCCTGAAAACAGATACATATTATATAATATGATCAGTTTTTGTACTTGAAAATTATTTCTCGAAAAGAGCAGAAACGATTTTCATTTCGGGCTTGAACCGTCTAACCTTCTTCCTAACGACAGAAAAGATCATTTTACTAATTTTTTATTCATCGTATATAATTAAATAATAATCAACTGATACATTTTTTGTGTAGGACTACCGTCAAACCTGTCACAGGCAGAAATCGGTAACTAATTAAATGATAAAAATTTAGCTCATCTGTACTTTCATCTAAGCTTATATATATAAAGTGTATAATAGGCCTTATAAGAAATGTTCACAATCCTTGAATAATATATAACTAGACCAAGTTTAGTTGTATGGTTATACAAACAGGTTATCAATTAATTATGTATGCTTTATCTAACAATTCAACCTAAAGTTGTTCACTGCAGGATTGAATACAAGTATCATTATTCTATATCCAGTAATTACTTTTTCTTCCCCTAACCTAACGCAAAGCTAAATTGTTACATGTTTAATGGGTTGGGGTTAAGGATGGACCTATGTGCGTCTCAGACAACACGCATAATCATGATGGGTATTAACCATGCAGGAAGGGTCGCATGCAATTGGAGTGCTTTGTCTGGGTAATTGGCCGACCATTGCAATTGCAGCAATTGTCGCCATGAACAACTCTAACCAGATTGGTGGGCCCCGGGAAAAAAAAAATCTGCATTTGCACAGGAAAAAAACCTTGGGCTCGGTCGTGTTGGTTGCAGTATACCACGCAGTAACTAGGTTCGCTCCTGCGAGCGACTGGTACGGTCGCACGTGTTTAGATTCCGAAGAGGTTGCCTGAGGAATGTGTCCAAAATGGGACAGGGGGCCGTTCACTTGACTGCCAATCAGCACCTGTATTTATAGAAAAAAAAGGGTAAACAGTATATTAATTAATTGGTCTTAGTAATAATAATAATAATAATAATAATAATAATAATAATAATAATAATAATACCGTGCTACAGTGCAACACCCTAAGCCAATCATCGTACGTGATCACCACTTCTAGCTTTGGTCGACAGGGACAAAGTTATTCGTAAACGTTTTGACTCTTACGTGTACACAGGCTATAACTATATCTAACACATTGCTGTATCATTTAGGCGACTTTTGTTTTCCCCTTTTGTTTTTGATGCTAGTTACAAGCCCCAGTTATTTCAATGAAATAAATTTTGTTACAGCGACAAAATTCGCGGTGGTTGGTGAACTTAGTTCAATTAAACATAATTCAAACGCTTAGTGTTCCGAATTAAATACTTTCTCTTATCTATACAATTAAAATGTTGTTCAGTTTCAAGTTTTAAAGTTGGAAAAAGACCAAAGGCCGTAATATATTTTCAACTTATTTTTTAAGTGATGAATATGCAGCTGAAATTTGTCGGTGGAATTCAGACTTACAAAGTATAAAAATTACCATAAATTCTACACACAATTTTGTACACAATTCTTAACACAATTATACAAAGAATGGGTACTAACAAACGAAAGAATTTAAAAATTAAAAATATATACATAATAATTCGAATGTACGAATGATATATGCATGTAATCAATTCACTACTGTTTTTCAATGATTTTATAAAATGTATACAACGCAGTTGCGCACGGCGCACAACGCATTTAGGCGCAAATTCATTAGGAGAAACGTAATTAGGCAAAATGCAAATAGGCGTAACTTAATTTGGAGAACGTAATTAGGCATAATGCAGTAAGGCACAACGCATTTAAGTGCAACTTATTTTGTCGCAACTCAGGTAGAAGAAACGTAATTAGGCAAAATGCAAATAGGCGCAACTTAATTATGAAAACGTAATTAGGCAAAATGCAGTAAAGCACATAGCAGTTATGTGCAACGTATTTTTGGCGCATCCCAGGTGGGAGGAACGTAATTAGGCAAAATGTGGTGAGGCACAACGCATTTAGATGCGACGCATTTTGGTGCAACCCAGGTAGAAGAAACGTAACTAGGCAAAATGCAAATAGACGCAATGCCGTTAGGCACAACGCATTTAGGTGCAGCCCAATTAGGAGTAACGTGACTAGGCAAAATGCAGCTAGGCAAAAGCTTGGAGGGAAATGAGGGTGTACGCGATGGGAGCAGCAGACTGCGGCTGGACAGACGGCAGCCCTTGGCCCAGCTTGCTGGTGTCTCTTCGACTGCGAGTGTTCACGAGGACCAATCAGGGCCGGAGATGGGCGGTCTGCGGGCACGGAGCAGGCGCTACTGCGTCCGACCTCCAGGCTTCGCTAACATCCTCGGCTGCCGTGGATCGCCAAATGCCACCCTCCATTTCGGCGAGTACAGGCGTGCTAGTGAGCGAGCGTACAAGCAAGTGTATGAAAATGTGTGACAAGTATCCAAGTGCTAGTGTGCAAGAATTCCATCCCAACATCCCGACATTACTCTCAGTCTGTCGGGATCCGAGAAATGCCCACTGCAACCTCCGCGGCCCCGCCTAGGTCAGGGGTGTATTGAGTTAGTGAGAAGGGATGATAGGTGCGACGCTCGCCGGTGCTTCTAACACAATATCGCCTCTAAACGCAAGGCTCTGATCTGTCTGCGCGCAGTCTTCTCGTCGTGCATAGGGCAACTGTGAGCTTTGAGCGGTAACCGTAACATTATATGACATAGAAATCAAGATAAGAGTTCAATACAAGTGCTTTCAAAACTCTGTTCCGTGCGTTTCATGCTCGGAAATTATTCTGAAAACGCGCGTTCAAGCCATTTACCCTCTACTAAAAACACAGTTTAGAAAGAAAATACGGAAACAAAACTACTAAGCCGCCTTTAGAATAATCTTAGTTTTTTTTTTTTTTGTAAACAGACCCCATTCGGATATCTCGAGCAGTTTTCAAATCGCGTGGCTTCTTCTGAAGCGCTGCACACCCTTGGCTGACAGGTGAAGCGAAATGACGCAATGGGTCATTTGGCCTTTTCTTCCGCTTCCCATGCGTGGGCCACGGGTCTCCGTGCTGGTAGTTGAGTCGTGGGCACTTTACACACCCCTAACGGAATGGCGTTGAAGTTAACGGGACGTTTGAAAGATGGAGAGAAGCTGATGCGTCTTTTAAAAATCCTTCCTTTGAACGTGGCTGCGAGGAGGAGACGAAGAAAGAGAGAGATAGAAGTAGATGGGGCGATAATCGTCAGGGGGTTGGAGCTGGAGGATGCGGGGAAGAAAATAAGAAAATGCGAGGGGCGCAAGAATCTACCCCCCTAGAGAAGCCGCCATCAACATCGCGGCAACAGCGTTACAGCGCTGGAGGAGGGAAACGGGAACCCAGCGTCCATCCAGCCACGATTACCAACCTACAGGACAAAAAAAAACTTGGAAGGCAGTCTGGCTGCGTGCGTCACAGCACCTGGCACGTTATGCGTGTCGATCTCACGAAATTTCTAAAACTACACTTTAATTTGTTCACAGCATTCAGTGCTCAGGGGAAAATATGTTAGAATTTGATTTTAAATTTCTTTCTGCTTAAAAGAACTATCTAAAATTGACGTATCGCTACAAAAAGTCCGTGCAAACAATTTTCCATACGAAACCACTGTGTACATACACCCGTGATTTAAATAGAGATAAATGAATATCGTTTATATAAGAGTGCTTTTCGACAAAATTTGAATACGTAACAAGTTATAAATTCAGCCGAGCCGTAGCAAGCGTAAAGCAATGCCTTTTCTGTGATATTCAGTTCCTAATAAGCGAGGCTTGGCGCAGTCGCCAGGCAGGCACTGGACTCGCATTCCAGGGAACTTGTGTTGTAATCCCGGTCCGGCCGACGTGGTTTCCAGAGCTTCCACAAATATCTCCAGGCAGAAGCTGGGATGGTTCCCAGTCATTGTGTTGCTCCGTGTGGTCGTGTGTTACCGTCTCTAATCACCTTGCCGGCGACTATGCGTTAAAAACAATTAAATAAAAAAAATGGGTCGTGGCCGCTTCATGCGTAAGAAGCTAAAATTATTTATTTATCTACTTAACGGCGAAGTAAATTTGTCAAGCCTTCTCTTACACTTAACCGTGATACTACAGAACCACACAAAAATCATACTTCCTAATCTTAAATACTAAAATATTCTAATTGCTTGATAACTAAAATTCAGACATTTTGTACTTCTAGAGAACATAAACAAACTTATGTTAATAAAGTCGTTAAATATTAAAATAACTTAAAACAGGAATATACCAGTTACGTGGTTACAATCATTACACATACACATAAGCGGCTGTGGTTGTGGAATCATTGGCGACACTGAACGATGTAATTTTCAACCTCGCGTTTGAGCTCGGAGAGTTTTTCCGAGCCTCGCAACTCTGCAGGGAGCCTGTTCCAGTCGCGCTGCAGAAACAGGGAAGGAGTTGGAATAGTATCGGGTTTTGTGGGCGGGGATACAAAGTTTAAGGTCCGATTTCGAGCGTGTATTAAAATTGTGAGTACTACTTAACGAGACCAGTCGATGATTCTACAAATAATCTGGGCTACAAATTTCAAAATTTTATATACAAGTGTTAAACAATTTAAAGTCCGTCTTTAATGAAGTCGGAACCAAAAAATGCTGGTCATAATACTCGGACAGAACTCAAGGCTTCAAGTTAAAAACCAACCGTGAAAATGTATATATAGAAGGATAGGAAATTTGTAGACTACACATAAGTTTAAAACACGTGTACAATTGTGCTAGTATACAAACGTACAAGCGAGCGTGTAAAAATGTGTGAAAAGTATCCGAGTGCGGAAGAGTGCAAGTTGGCAAGTATGCTAGTGCGCAGGTACACAAGTGCGCTCTAATACAAACATGCCATCGAGTGCTGCTGCTGCTGACAACTGTATTTTCGGAAAATAGTTTTATAGCTGACAAGGTACACAATGGAGGTTGACACTGGAAACTCACAAACTGTAACAAACATGGTGAAGAATAACAGACGAATAACATACAAATAATCGTATAGTTGTCCGAACTTATACTTGCTCTGAGCGTTGACCTTAATTTCGTTACGCGTTTTCTTGGTGATTTGATGACGTCGTCGCCTCGAAATACCCTAACGGCTGTAAATAAATTTCACTTCAAAATCACCCCCCCCCCCCCAAAAAAAAAAAAAGGTGAACGAGTCTTTCAGTACTCGACAGAGATGTGTATCATCTAACCTCGGTTAAGAGCAAAATCAATTGTTCTCATATCATAAACACACGTATTATACGAGAATCGGACACGAAATTTAACGTAGAATTATTAAAAAATAATGCCGAGAGTGATAAATATAAAGGAAAATTGTGTTTTCAGCTACATTTCTTGACACGAATCACACACAGTTACCGCACCCGCCGCTAGAATTCGCTGCCCTGTAATTACATCGACTATCAAATCATTCGATTTGCAAAACCGAAATTTTAAACTATTAAAATAAAACGACAAAAGCGAAAAATACTGGACCAAGTACTAAACCCCCGTCTTTGGATCCGATTTTCAACGAGGAAATTTATTAAAATACTGCCCATCTAGTTCAAAATTCAATAAACAATCAATACTCTAAATTTTCCCTTTGGCTTTGTGAACTTCAGTTTGCGCCATTCGCCACAGATGGCAGCACCGTAGTTAAATTTTTTCCGTTGCGTGCGACTTCCGTTCCATTCACGAAATTACTCCCATACCAAATGTCGTATACCGAGAGCTAAGATGTTACAGATCAAATAATGGCAGCCAATATATATTTTTCCCCGACTGCGTGTCGTAATGCTAGTGTGTTGTGCTGGTGAAGCCGCGAGTTGGAAACACCGGGTACGGCCGGGCGCTACCAGAACTTGTTGCCCTGTTCTCCCGCCAGGTGCACGGCCGGGGGTGCAGCACTTGTGTCGAGACGAACGGAAACAACCAGCGGAGCAGACAGGGGCTGTGTTCCTGCGAGGGCTGCACCTCTTCGCTCCGTCGACTTCCTGTCCCCATCCCCCCACCCCTTTTCCAATCCCTCTTTCCCAACGCCCACAACTCACCCTCAGGAAGTGTTTTCACAAATTTCCTCCCTCCCCGTCTCCCTTCAAATCCCTTGCCCTACCCGCTCCTACACTGTATTCATCAGCGGTCACGTTTTCCTCGCGTAAATCCTACCCCCTCCCCCCCTCCCTCCTCTCCGCGAACCCCGAATTCGGAGGACGCGGAATTGCAATAGCGTCACGAAAGCCCTTACAGACGCCGCGCCGTAAAGATGCGGCAATATTGCCGCCTCTCCCCTCCCCTATACCACGCTGACAGCGAATTAAAGTCGGTGAAAATAGCATGGCATGGTAAAAAAAAAAAGAAGAAAGTATAGATGAAAACAAATGTGGACGTGAAAAATGTTTTGAAATCCACTTTTTTCTCATCGAAACCAGATAGGAAATTTATAAAGAGTGAAGTAGAATTAATGTGCTCTACGAAATCCTGGTTTCAGAGGGTGAAACGGTTGGGGTTCGCAAGCTCTATGAAGCAAAACCAACCAAATGTTCACGTTCCTAGCAAAAGTGATTAGTTAATAGTTAGATAATTGTGTTTTGTAGCAGACAAATAAGGGATTGTTCAAAAACTAGCGAACGCTCATATGTATAATGCTTTTGTTATTATTTTTGAATGCTAAAACAACACCTTATTTCACTTTTTAAAAAGTAGAACTTCACGAAGTTTTAAAAACGAGTTGGTAGATTTTGCATGTGTATACATCATACCACATAACTTACATCCCGCTTGATTAGCTCCAGAGATGCGGAGAGCACACAGGCGAACCTACACACACCTAATTGCACCAACGCATACCAGTAAACACCGCTCATTTTTCTCACAAACCTGCATTAAAAATATAAGTTCTGATGGAAATTGTTCTGGACCAGCTAAAAATGGGGAAGTGAAACTCATCATATACAGAGTGGTTATGAACTCCAGGTAACAATTCCTCGTGCACAATGGGCTAAGAAACATGGCTGCTTGTGGGCCAACGTGAATATTTAGAGAGGCGTGAGCCCCTTGAAAATCGAGTTTTAAAATGCTTTATTTTAAAATACTCAAAATCTGCTTCAGTGGAAATATTAACTTCATGAAATGTGTTTTCCTGCCTTGAGATCTGCAACTCATCATTCAAACTCAAAGGGTATGGATGGGATACGTAATAACATCCTTAAAATAATGCTAATTAATTATTTAACGATCTTCAACAAAAACAAAGGTGATAAACTAACATACAAAGTTACCAGCCAATTTCCATCCTAAATGTAACTAAAATATGTTGAAACAGCAATTAAAGCTAAACATGTTAATGATCTCATTGGGTTCCAACTATTTAATACATCACAGCATAGGCTAATCAAAGGGAGAAAAACAGAATCAGTTATTGCTGAATTCACATTTCATACACGTGCATTAAGTACCCCCCGCTTCAATAGGGGGATCAATGATTCTTTATAAAAAGGTATATTGCCCCCCCCCCCCCCCCCTTTGGAAATTTAGTTGTTGCGCCCCTGATTGTACAAGACCTAGTTGGAATGTATTCAAAGTATCGAAAAATTAGTCTTCCATTGTAGGCACAGTGGCAACGTATTTATTTCTTTGGACAGGTATCTTGTATAGAGTCGTTTTTCGTAAAGAGAATGATTAATAAACTCCACAAAATGTAATGGGAAACAAAAATTAAAATTTATTTTTAACTTTAGTTATTCTTATCACTGACAGAGAATCGAACCAATTATGGAATTTAATCTAGTCAATAATTTTTTTTAATTATTAACCTTTTTGATGATTTTTGTAATTTTTCCCGAATTTCTAGCTAAAAAATTACTGATTTCTCATATGGTACTAAATATGTCATCATCGGCTTACTGGAGGCTGATAGATGAGAAATTTAAGCCTACTGTAGTACTTTCCACCATATTTGTTTGAATTAATTTTTCATGTAAAATTACTATTTTTTCCCTCCGATCAAGTATCTAACCAATAACAGGAGTTGCAGATGTTTATAAATGAATTTTAGAATTTTTCCCGAATTTCTAGCTAAATAATTACGAATTTCCAAGACGGCATTTAAGGTGGCCGAAAGATGGCGGGCGCCCTTGCAATAAATGATTACTGCACTCTAGCTAGTAAAAATTATACTTACATGGCTATAGCGCCCTCCAGCAGACGAAAACAAGATGGTGGACGTGACTTAATACTAGTTGGTAAAATATATACCTTGGCATTAGTGGTTGGGAGTCAGTCTTCCGTTGGCTTCTGTGAAGGAGGTATCCGTTGCTCTTTTTTTTTTTCTTTTTTTTTTTGCTCTCGTTCTTACCGAGGACTCCATGTCGTTAGTGTTTTTTAAAATAAAATTTTATTAAATTTGTATTTAAATAATTTTTGATCTTAACAATTTTCCCAATTTTTTCCGATAGTAATTTCAGATACCTATACAATGATGTGAAGTCATAATTACAAAAAAAGTGGAACATTTTTTAAATTTTATTATTAAAATTGTTTATTAGTTTTTGAAAATTCCCCCTACTTATTTTAAAGATGGCAGCCGTAACGAAACTTGCAACGATGACATATTTACATTCAAAATGGCGATCATAACATCCGAATTGTTAAGGTCATTACCTAACCGACATATGGCGGCTTGCCCATGGGGAATTTAAGCCACTTTGGGGAATTTAAACCACTTTGTGGAATCTTCAAGCCATCGATATTTTTTCAGGAATAAAATGGGAAATTGTTTCCTCAAAACTGAAATATTTACCTCGAAACAGGGAAATATTAATTTTTCCGAGTTTTTGTTTTCATAAAAACTGGAAATTTGGACGAATTTTAGACAAATTTTGGATAATTTTTGGCAAATTTTAGAAAATTTTTAAAATGTAGATCAATGGTCGAGGTCTTCAAAGATGGCCGCCGTGACGTCACAGTCATTGAAGTCGGTCGACACCAACGACACCACACTTTGAACCCTGGGCCAGGAAGTACCAATATATACTACTCGCATCCGTACGAAGCCGGTGTAGGTCTCTAGTTACAGAAAAAATGAGAAATTTTTGAAATAAGTGTGGTAGTTAAAAACCCCAAGGAATTGTGTCTTTGGTACAATATGATTCCTTATTTATCTACATAAAGATATTGTAAACTGTATAAACAATTGTAACTTAACATAATTTGCAGAAGACACAAATATTTTAGTGAACTTTAAGATGATAAAGTTTTGGTAACAAGAGTGGCATCGCAAACTATACTAAATTGGGTGGTATTGTAGTATAGAATACGGTACCGTAGATAATTTACTTTCGGTATCATGTTCTAGCTTCTAGACTAGAATAGGTAGGGATGTAGTAGGCCTATAATACTTATACGATACCCGATTTTTTTTTCATAAAGAAACTTTTTTGTTTGGAACAATCATGTGGATGTTTTCCGCCCAAAACCCCCCATATACCCGCATTTTATTTTAAAGAATAAATTTCCGCCCTTAAATATGCATATCATTGGGAAAGTCGTAAAAAAATAGCTTGAAGCCAATTTTCCAAGTTGAAGTTTAAAATGTATAAAATTTACTCATATTACTTATTTACATTCAATAATCGATTCGAATCATTTTTGACGAATTCACATACAAAAATCAACTAAAAACCTATAATTATAAAAAAAATCCATAATCACAATGAAAACCTTTGTTGACAATTTAAAAACACTTCATATCCCTTGTTCACAGATATACATTTTTTATCTTATTTATTCGTAAAACCATTGGTAGTTAGCTAGTGCCACTTAAAAACATATGAAAGAGTCGCAATAAAATATCAATATAAAATGTTTATCTAAATCATGCTAAAAATATACGATGAAATTTTTCTACTAAATGGTAGAATATTCTATAACACCTGCAGTTTCCACTGAAAGTCATTACTAACTACTCGACATTTAGTCGTAAACTCGACAGTCAACATTCTAGTTTCCTAATTGAATGTTGCTCTTATTATGTTGCAGATCATTTTTTTAAACTGCTTCGATATACATATCAATAGTATACTTAAGTAGGTTCGGCACCAGGATGAAGGCACCACGGGTGCAGGAAGATTTTTGGAATTTTGGTCATGCAACTGGAATCAATTTTGATGACTTTCTATGACCATAGTACGACTGCTGGAACTTGGCATACATTTGATATATGCAAGAAAAACTCTTAAAGTCCATGTATAAGGCCAGGAATAAACATTGTCCAAGTCCAGACCACGTGTTAGCTTTTTTTTTAACCTTCGCCATGAACTGCAAGTTCACTGAAGTAATAACTGAAAATTTCAAATTTTATTTTCGTTATCTTCGTTTTTCTATATTCCACTTTCTGGGCAGTTATCCCGAAAATTTGCATGGCATTTTTTTTTGCACTTTTGCAAATCATTACAACAGCCTTTAGGTTCCCTGCAAAACAGCAATTAATAAATATCTGGAGTCCTGTGAATTTTTTAATCCTCTGCGCATTTGATATTTATTTAAAACTGAAAAACCAATCATAGGTCGTGTCAATATTACGGCTCAAGAAAGATATCAGGTCGTACTATTGCATTAATTATAGTTATTTGAGCAAACTGGCAGTATCATAAAATCGTGGGCTCCCTAATAAATCTTGTGAAGGAAACTTCCTACTAAGGATACCAAGACCACACAAAATGCAAGCGTGTTCAGTAATAGTATCTCTTGCTCACTCGATGGTACAGTGACAATATAGTCAGTGCTTCATAAACCTGAAGTTTATTAATCGTTTTGCCAAATAAATACACTGCTAATAAAATTACAATAATTCACAACTGAGCGTAATATACAAACACGTTTTTCCTTAAAGAAAATCACTTTGAAAGCTACAGGGTTAACATAAATATATCTTAGTAGAGCTGACTTTGATCGTGATACGTATGACACCCGATTAACATTTGCAGTGATGTCGTAATGAGCGTTTTTGGGGAGTGGAGAATTGAAGTCAGTGACAGCTGCGACTCCGAGAGTAATTTGCGTGATTTAAACTTTAAGTTGCTCGTGAGTGAGCAATGAGTGGTGCTAGTTGAGTGGAAAAACTATAAAGTTATTTATAGAGACCTGCAAAATTCGTGGATTCAATGACCTCTAGGATAGACTCTACTACACTCTACACACTCGGGCAAATGCCACCTGTTCATTGGCTGCTGACTTGTGAGTCGTCTCGACTGAGTGTCTGTGATTCGACACTTCTTTGAGCGAGGGTCTCTAATTGGCCCTCAGTCCTCCAGATTAACAGTGAACCAATTGCAGAAGCAGCGCTAAGGTATAATTATTTGAATTGTAGCATATCACGAAATGAATCCGCGAATTTTGCAGGTCTCTAGTTATTTACTTAGATTCTGGAGCTGTTTACCGCAAAACAGGTTATGCTGGAAAATAGAAAGAAAACAAGCGAAGTCGCCCGAGCAAAAGCAATTAAAACTGCACAGAAGTGTCGCAGGTATCGAATGAGGCAAAAGGGAAGCCGAGCGAAATGAGCCAGCGGGGCAAAACGAGCCGCGAACGAGACGCGATATTTGCGCTCGAGCGAGCCTCAGCAGTCTGCCTCGCGAGAAGCGACGGGGCATGCAGATTATTGTCTCTGAGGATTCTGATGTTGGTATGGAGTCAGTTAAGCCGTCCAGTATGACGTTCATCGAATTCACGTCAAAAAATCAAGCAACATCAATTGTGTTAAATTTTTTTATTTATTTCATACACAACATTCCCATTCAGCGCGATGGAATTTCACGAAACAAACCCAAAAATACAGCCTACCTTAAATTTTATACCCGGCCACACACTGACACCGAAAGACGGTAGAAAACCATTCGGTCTGACCACTGTCCCGTCGGCTATCTCGCTCGTGAAACATTTGCCAGCAGTACACTGTAAAAAAAATACATTTCTTCTGAAAGCTGTGAAAAACACTGGTTACCAATTATCCAATGATACTATTAAATTTACGGATGTACTCCTTAGTTTACGGACATTAAGTTTACTTGGAACATGATTTAACAAAAATAATTCAGAACACTAAATACACTTAAGAAACTTGTTTAAGTATAGTATACCTTCTACTGGCATGTTTAACCTGTTTGCAACATAACTCGAAAGCCGGAATAAGGAGTAGTTTCTACGAACATCCAGTTGTCTGGAACTGTGAGGAACTATTATTTAGTTGGCGAGTATCGTTCATTGTTTCAATGGCGTATGCATTCTCTAATTTTTTTTCAACATTAATAAATGAACATTTTGACATATTTTACACAAGCAAATTTGTGAATCGATTATATCGCTCAATACACTCACTAAACTTAAACTTTGAAAAAAATCAGAAAGTTGAATCATATTGCAGGTTAGGAGCACCTCATAAGCACGACATTTCACGCCACCTCTTGCCCACAAACCACAGTCGCAACTAAAAGCTCTTATTTTCTTTGGAAATCAGAGAATTGTGCGGTAAACCTAAACAAGTCGTTAACTTTTTGAAAGGCTACCTTTGGCTACCTTTATTTTTTGTCGTTCGTTGCTGGGAATATTCACCATAAATGATTCAGATTATCTGTTTTCCATCACGGAACAACCAAAAAGCTATATTAAATTGCTTTATCGTTTGTTTCAAAACATAAAAAACTGCATAGCCGCAAAGTATGAGTGTTGAAAATGTGATAACTTCAATTTCAGTTGCAAAACATACACATCTACACATGTGCACATGGCAGCTATGTTTATTTAATTACTACCAAGATAAATCAACATTGTCGAAAAATTTCCGAAGTAGCTATAATAGTTTGAAATTATACTCAATACGCCGATCCGTCGATACACCGTTCCATAAATTAGTCTACACCCGTGTCCACCGGGTATAGGGATTTACATGTTAAACTTGCACTCTACAAAAAAAATTTCCTTTCTCTGAGGAAAATGTTCCCTCCGGATATTTATCAGGGGGGAAATGGGAAATTTTCCTTCGGAAAGGGATAATCAAATATTTTAATCATTACATTTAAGAGATTTATATATTTTCTTTATATTAAAAACTTAATTTTTTGATGTTGGTATTTCTGAGCAGCACGGTGTTTTTATTGGCCATATTCCGCCTGTACAGTTGCCTTCCTGCTCCCGCCCCTAGTGCGAGCACGTGTCCTTCACTGCAGTGCCTTCGGCCGGCATGGCCTCCGACCCAGACGCCAGCGCATCGATCCTCAGCAGCGGACCCGCAGCGCCGGGATGCGAAGGAATGCTCGTAAGTATACTCGGGCGCTGACGGTAGAAAATGGAATGCGATCGCATGTTGATGAACCTTCAGCAACGAGAAGAGGACAGGGCCCTTAAAAAAAAAAAATCGCAACCGACTGTGTACTAGCAAGAGGTTATTTACTTTTGTCGTATAAATGCACGCGAAATAAGTGCTTCATATTATTTTTTTTCAATCAAAATACATCTTTAAAATCCTTTTACAGAAATGCATAGCAAAACCGATTACCCGATATAGATACTTAGGATCTCAACTAACACAGCCCATTTCGTTCCGTGTTTACAAAAAAAAATCCAAAGAATATTCCAAATTAATTTTCTTAAGGACAAAACAGCTTTATTGTTCGTTGTAGGACCCACGATTCTTGCTGAAACACTTCGCCACTAAATAATAGGCCTAAACTTTACCCCAACAAAATCGTTTGGAGATGCCCACATAATATGTTGTCATTACTGACCCTAGCTAATATTCTGTAACGACAGAAAATAATTCTGTGTGCATTGTCCACGTGGCTTATTAGAGAAAGCGAAATTTTGTTGTCACTAATAAATAAATAGATTTGTTGGGTTTTTTTGCTGTTACGAGAAAATATTTGGTAGAGTCTATGTTAAAAAAGAAGTTTGTGCTGGTCACAAATCTGTTTTTTTTTTTTTTAATGTTTGTTAACATGTTAGCTCTCGGTATACGGTATTTAGTATGAGTAATCTCGTGAATGGAGCGGAAGTCACATGTAACGGAAATGTGTAACCACGGTGCTGCTATCTGTGGCGGATGGCGCGAACCAAAATTCAAAAAGCCAAAAGGAAACTTATGGTATTAGCTGACTAATGAATTTTAACAAGGTGGGCAAGAATTTATAAATTTACTTGTCGAAAATGAGGCCGCGAAAGCCAAGGTTTAGTATCGTTTCAAGTCTTTTTCGCTTACATGGGAACCGTTACGTTATGTAATTTAACATTTAACATTTACGTTTAACATAACGTTTAACATTTCTGTCTGCAAATCGAATGATTTAATAGTCAACGTAGCTTCTCCAATAAATAATTCTAGCGGTGGGTTCGGAAACTACGTGTGATCCGCGTCAAGAAATGTTGTTGAGAACACAATTTTCGTGTGTGTGTGTGTATATATATATATAATATACATATATATTCTTTACGCTCCGCATTATTTTAAAGAATTGTACGTTAAATTTCCAGTCCGAGTGTATTTGCGTCATGAAAACACATGCATTTGCTCGTTACTGAGGTCGGATGATACAAATCTCTGGTGAGTACTGAAAGACACGACATCATATAATGTATACATCTATAGACGTAATTCATTCATGAATATTACCATCTAGTGGAGTTAAAATTGGTGGAACACCTGGACGACTAAATCAAGCAAGAATAATATCAAACCGAAATGGGTTAATTTATGGTCAATGCTCAGAAATTTGTGGAACAAATCATAGATTTGTGCCTATTGTTGTTGAAAGTGTACCTGTTAATAATTTTATTAAATGAATAATAAAATCATCAAATGACTGAAAGCAAGTAATGGTCTCTTAAACAATTTTATAGTAAATAGCAACTACTTTTGATGAGAAAATTAGTTAAAATATAACATAAGTATCTATATGTAGTTAAGTGCAGGAAAAAAATAATTGTACATAGTTTTCAGCGGATTATCCTTCCAAGATCAGGCGCATCAGTGCAGGTTCAGCGCGAGAGAAACTGCGCTCAGGGACTCAGCAGTAATCCGCGGCGGTGCGGGTTGTTTCCGCAAGCCGTCCCCAGGAGCAGTTCTCTTCCTCCACTTCCGGCGGCCCGCGGGAAGGTAACTGTTCTCCCTAGGGCCTCAAGGGTGGATCATGTGCGCGGGGCAGAGGGGTGGTAGGGGGGGGGAGGGCGCAGGCCACGAAGGGCGCCCCGAAAGGGTTGAGGCCGACATGATTTAAAGAGCTTCCGGGATAAAAACTCCGGGAGACAGATGAATAGCAGCCACGAAGGAAAGGGAAGAAGGGAAAAAAGGCGTGTAAAGAGGGAAGTCTTTCATACAATTTAAATTGCATCTCCTTGGAGCGGTATTTTTTTTTTAAGTTCATTCACTCTTTCGCATCTCCCCCTCCTTTTCCGTCCTCTCCTCTTTTTTTTCCCTTACCCATTCTCTCTCTTGGGGCCCCGCAAGGAGCAACAAGTGTGCAGTGAAAAAGATCGCGAGACAGGTTAAGATATATCGGCGGAAGAGGCCGTTAGGAAATGCGGCGTCGCGTCTGAGGGGGGTTCTTGTCTTGTAACGAATCTCCGCGAATTTGCTGCCGTGTCTTTCCCCCTCCCACCCCTTCCTCGCACTCCTCCTTCCCCTTCACTCCTTCCTCCCGCCCCGCCACACTGCGCCGTGTCTCCAGACGCGCCGACCGGAAACGCAGTTCCGCCAACACCGGCAATCCGACTGTCGAACCTTCGCTCGGTGGGGCCGATACACCGTTTAACATTTCCACCTTAAATTTACGAATTATTCAGGCATTTATCGCGAAAAAAAAATATTGAACGCCTGTTGGACTGCAATGCGGTATGCCCGCGCCATCTGTTTCTTCCTTTTGATTGGCAGTCGTCTGCGAGAGAAGCCATTGCCTCGTTTGACCGGGCCACTCAGGACACGTTTACTTCCGTCCTGAATTATTGTGATTGGTTTGCTGACAGTATACATGTACGTGAAATACATTTGGCTAATCACGAAATACAGACTAATATACTGTGTTTTAATTCTCAGCTAGTCTTGAAATCATTTCGCGATAGAAACATGCCACTAGGTATACGGATTGGAAAAATTCGCGGGTTCATTGACCTCCAGGATAGACTCCACAGTCCTCTGCACACTCGGGCAAATGTAACCGTTTATTGGCTGCTGGCTTGAGAGACGTCTTCACTGTTAGTCTCTGACTCGACATTTCTCTGGTCGAGTGTTTCTTACTGGCCCAATTCAACGAAAGAACTGCGAGTCAGTATCAGACCCAGCACAATCTTATAAGTATTAAAACTTTAGCCTATCATAAAATTAATCCGCGAAATTATTTCGGTCTCCATGGATATGGTCTGGAAATATTCGCAAGTTTGATTGACGTCTTCCAGGATAGACTCCACACACCAATACACTCTGAGGCAAATGTAACTTGTTCATTGGGTCCTGATTTATGAGATGTCTCTGTCTGAACTGGATGGTGGTGTGGTGGATTAGTTACAGGTGACTTCTAGATACACAGAAAAATAAATTTCTGTACTTTAACAACAGATTCCTTTGGAAACCAGTTGTCAAGAAATAGTTTGTAACACTACAAGAGAAATATATTAACTTTGTAAATTAAATGGCTATGGTTATTTTTGCATATATAAAATATGCTTTCGAGTTAATGTTGAGTATTTCTTACGAAAATTGGCGAAAATTTTTATATTTCAATTGACGTTTCAGTCAAGCATACATTTTTTAACTATATGGAAAAGATAATAAAATATTCAATAATTGGACTTAATTTTGTTTTATTATGCATATTAATGTGTTGCAGTTAATACTGCTATTCAGAGAAAGGTTTTCAAATAACTTTAACTATTGGAGGTACTGGGACAACACAAATACAATTCCCAGGTAAGAATTCGAACCCAGTATTACTGCGAACACTATTTTGTAGTGATACAGTTGTTTTCATGTAAATGTACGAATTTACAAATATCTGTAATTTTACATGAATATTTATGTTCCAATTACAAAAAAATAATAATATTACAGTGTAGTCGTGGATTGTTACGGGTGACTTCTCATTGGCTCCCGGCCCTCCATTCGAAGTAATAGTAATAAGTAGGGACCGGAAGAATTCGCGGGTTTAATGACCTATAGGATGAACTTTATAGTTCTACGTACACCCGGTCAAATGTCACCCTCTCATTGGCTGCTGTCTTGTGAAGGTGTCCCAACGTAGCGGCCTGTGATTCGATAAAGCTTCGGTTGAGTATTTCTCACTGGCCCAGAGTCGTCCAGGTGAGTTGTGAGCCAATAGCAGAGGCAGCACTGAGGTATAACTATTTGAATTTCAGGCTGTCGTGAAATGAATTCGCGAATTTTTCCGGTCTCTAGTAATAAGATACAATTGTTGGAATTCTTAACTATCACGAAATGATCCACGAATTTTTTTGGTCTCTACCCACATACTGATATCTTCGTTAATTTCCAGTTACTGCATCTACTTACTTTTAATATTAACTCGCTGAAAACTTGTAAATTTTACATAAACACCCCTCTTCCTTCCACGTGCATGTTTACCTTGTTTACAATGGATCACAGAACTAGGAACTAGGAATGCGGTGTGGTTTATAAAAACTAGCCCTGTGGAAAAGATTTACGTATATTCAATAATCGAACATTATTTGTTTTATTATGCTTATTAATGCACGCAGTTAAGTCTGGAAAGCTATCCAGGGATCGATTTACAAATAACTTAAACTATTGGGATAACTGCGACACAAAGCAATAAATACCCACCTAAGAATCCGAACCTAGTATTATTGCGAACACTATTTTGTAGTGATACAGATTCTTCCTCATGTGAATGAACAAATGTAATAACCTGTATTTGCATGGATATTTACGTTCCATTTACAAAAAAAAAGTGCCAATGGCCTACGTATCATTCCGCAACTGTTTATCTCTCAACAGTATTTGTAAACAACTCCATGTAATTATCAGTGTACTTATACAAAATCGTGTGTGTTGCTATGCGACTGATAGTTGGGGGAAGGGTTACCACTGCTGCTACTGTTGAGGAATGTCAAGTCAGAGCGTGGGTGCGTGACGCAGACTGCGTGTGACGCACGCGAGGAGGCGCAGTGCCGAGGCAGTTGACTCGCGCTCCTGAGGGTCGTGGCTTCCACCCCAGTGCAAGTCTCCGTGATGGTTATTCCTCTCCCATCACAGCGAGATGCCTGCTGGGATGATGCCCCGACACAGGTCACAGTCTCCCTTATTCGTGTTTCTCTGGAGTGTTCCCGGCTCTAATTGCGTTCACGCTGACGAGATATTACGGACCAATCTTGAGTATTAGAATTTAAAAAAAGGGAAAATAATTCTAATATTCTGAAAAAATTTCACGAAATACATAAATATTAATCATGAGTCTTTTTTTAAAATTTAAATATGACATATCTTACATTTAGACTAATAAGGGGCTGATGGTTATAGCAGCTAGAACACTTCCAAATGCGACAAATGTCCATCGTAAATATCAATATAACATTGTTATTTGTTTAGCTCAGCTTTTTTTTTTTTGCGTCGGACTTGAAAAAAGAGGCATGAGAGACAGGAGTGCGAACTTGTCTAGTCACTAGTTGGTTTAGAGAAGGGAGGTGAAACAAAGTTTGGTGCCGCAATCTCCGGCAGAGGTGTCTTCTACGATAACCGCCCCACTTTTTTTTTATACCACCCCTACCTTTTCGCATTGCCCTTTTTTCTTCTTCTTCTCTTTCTTACACGCCGAGGGACGGCCGGGACAATTGGCGGCGTGGGGCCGTGACCTAGTTGTCTAGTTGTCTAGTTGCCCTCCCGCGCCGCGCCACCTGTGTCTTTCAGGGCTAGGAGCCGCAAGGGAGGGGTCTGGGTTGGGGAAGGATCTAGGTGCCAAAGCCTTCATCCAATAGCTTATCAGGATCTCTTGCAGCTACGTAAAAGGCTATGGAACGAACTGGACAAGGCAACAAGGCTATCTAATAACCTAGCTGAAGAAACATCTCTGGAACACCTACTCAGTATGATCACTTCGCGGCTTGCCTACTGTATGAATGTGTGCGTAAATGTGTGCGTAAATGTGTGGGAGAATGGTATCAATGAAAATACATCATATTGGCAACATATGACTCCTAAACTTTAATTGCATTTCAGCAGGTGTGTATGCCAATCTCGAGTTGAATACAAACAAGTTTTCTGTTTATCTTTTATCTTTGTGTATTTAGTTTACATTAAAGTTTTTTTTAGATCAAGTTTGATTTTGCTATGCGTTATTATTTTATTTTTAAAATGCAGTGATAATGTAGGTAAATGTAAATGGTTAATGTGGTCAAGTGTGAGAAAAGACGTATCGCCGTAACTTCGCCACCAATAAAGTCTATATTTAAAATAAATATAAATAAATAGCAATGTTGGGTTTCAGCCATGCAGAAAGGGTAGCATGCATCGTGTGTTAGGTGGGGATTGCCCAGCCACGGCCATGACTAACTCCTCTATCTCAAACTCTGGACTGTAACTAGCTAAGATGGGCCCAGGTAAACCTGCATAGACGCAGGGACAGGACAACGCGAGTGTTCGCAGTTGAACCCCGCATATTTAGCTATACAACTTTTAAACTGTCCGACGATACAATTAAATGTTTACAACATTTTACCGCAAATTCAAATGGATTATGTCCGCCGTAATTTCGGGGAAAAAAAATATTTTCTCCATATTTTTAAAGTACCGAAAATGCCTTTTGTAAGTGCAGGACAAATTACTTAGAAAGATACAAGAAGATTATTCTATGTTATGTGCTTCAAAGTAGGTAGTGTGTTAATAAGCGATGACAGTACTTAGTTGTGTGTTTCTTAGTTATGATAGTTATATTTTTTTTCTAAGTAACGTGATTTTAAAGATAAGATTTAATAAGTTACTAGCGACCGTTTCGGAGTCCATACGGAACATACATACACACATAGATTTTTATATGTATAGATGATAGATCTATTTTTGTGTGTTTTCAGTAAGTTATGACCGTTATTTCTTACGTGGAGCTTTGCGAAAAGTCTGTTATAACTGTTCAAAGTTGTGACTTCCTCATGTGTATATCTCCAGGTCGTACATTGCCGATGCTATGCCTAGCGTTCCTTAGCGCTTAAGCTGGAGGATGGAGAGAAATGCCGTAGTTTACTCCGGCTGGTGCGCAAACATCAATTAGAAGGGCTTTTCATTACTCAGCAATCTATATACATTTTTAGTTCCAATGACATTCATGTACCTATCATTACAAAATCTAGGCTACTTCAATTGATTGTGATATCTTTTGGGAGCTCCTAAAATGTGTCATTTTGAAGATATACTACACACTTAATATATATATATATAAATGTAAAGAAAATTATTTCTGTTATTTTTTATCACTTCGCCCTTAAGCTATAACCTGAGAGTTTATAAAATATGATATTAAGATTATACTACAAACAAAATATTTTCACAGCTTCAGAAAATATATTTTCGTCCTTTAACTACAATTTTCACTAATTAATTTTTATTATAAAATACAAAAACAATAAGAACTAATGTGATTAAACAGCTCAGGCTATTTTTCTTACACTACACCAGTTAAACATCCTAGAAAGCTGGTGTAAATTTTACTACATGTGTTGGTTGAAATAAATTATCGTATTGCCACAGTACACAATTGCATTAAAGTTGAATAAAATGAATTTTTTTTTAAATTTTGCTACCCAACTTTACACATAAACTTTAAGAAAATTGACAGTAATTTTCGATTACACTTTTAAATACCATCAGTAATATTTATGATTTGTTTGAGGTGAATAACACATTTTTGCCCACTTAAATTGGAGAGTGTAGAAGTAACAGTATTTTAAGTTGGCAACTAATTTTTCGTATTAAAATTCTAAATAAATTGAAAACTGTTTTAACAAAAAAAATTACAGTGTACTATATCTTTACAATGATATTATTTACAGTGGAATCGCACAAGGGATACCTACGCTGTTAAAAATATTTTTTAAAAATTTATAATATACCTACTAATTTAAGGATAGCAAGCCTTCTGTTAGTAGTTATGCATACTCTTAATGAAAAATAACTACACATTTTTCAACCCCTACCCCCCTCAATTCATCTAAGGATGGAATAGGTATAAAAACACCTGGCGATTCTTGGTTTTTTGATGCTATCTCCATTTGATATCGAAAACAATGGCAAAAATAAGCTATTTCCATATGCCTTCAGAAGAAATAGCCAAAATAAACATTTCTTCATATGCTCTTGAAAATAATGGCAAAAATAATCTAACTGTACTAACCCAATAAAATCCAAACTCATCACTTTTTTACTACCTCAAGTATGAGCTCCAGAAAATCATAATTTACCCTTGCTTCAAAGGTTTTAATAAAGGAGTGTAAATAAAAAAAATACGTTTCTTTGCACTATTAAATAAATTCCTCTTTACTGTAAAACCTAAAAATATTTTATACAACTTTCGTCCGAAATTATTTTTTTATGACCAATCATTACTGCAAGGGGTGTAAAATAACAGGGGCTGAAGACAAAAAAAATTCACTACTCCCTTAATATGAACACCATGAAATCCGTTCAAATTGTCTGTAAAGCGTATACATATTATCTAAAACTTTCAGTTGAAATAATTTGCCATACAAACAACCATACCTGAAAGGGGTGGAAAAAACAAGGGTTGGAAGTATAACTCCCTTAGTAAGTACACAATCGAATCAGTTCAAATTGTTTGCAAATCTTATAGTTTATTTCTTAAATTTTTTTCTGGAATAATTTTTGATAAGATGAGTCATTGCTGCATGGAGTTGAAACAAAAAAGGGTAAAGTTTTAAAAAAAATATTAATTTCAGTACCATGTACACTAATAAATTCGTTCTAATATATTGTAACACCTTGTCTGAAATAATTTATCATACGACCTATCATTACTGTAAAGGGTGGAATAAACAGGGGCTGAATAATAAAAAAATGCATAGCACCCTTAGTAGGAACACTATAAAATCCGCACAAATTTTTGTAAATATTATAATTTTTATTTAAAATTTTTGTATGAAACAATTTTTGAAAGCACAAACCATTATTGAAAGGGGTTGGAATGAGAAAATAAATAAAACTTCCCTACCATGTAGATTAGTCAATTCATTCTTTGTTTTGTTTAACTTTCTAAATATTGAATAAAACTATTGATAAAATAAATTTTTATCTAACCCCATTACTGCAAGGGGTGGAAATAACAAGTTTTGAAAGCAAAAAAAATAATAATTGTTTTTAAAATTGATATAGGTACTATCATACCCGTTATAATTTATTGTATGAATTCTAGACTTCATCTAAAACTTTGGCTAAAACAGTTTTTGATGAAACGAATTATTTCCGTAAAACTGGGTTGAGATTTAAAAAAAAATCAAATATTTCAAATATAAATTTCGTTTGAATTTATTTCAAACCATCTTAATATTATCTTAAACATTGGTGCAAAAAATTTTATATAACTACATTATTAGAGAAAGGGATGAAAAATAGTGTTTGAAGAACAAAAAAAATTAAATAATTACCTTAGTTGGCATATAATATGAAATTTGTTCTAAGCTGTTCAATGCTGCGTTGTAAACTACTGAATGTTGAATACATTGAGTTAAAAATATTCGCTATATTTTAGCTACATGGAAAATAGGCAAATATTTAATCGATCAAATTGTAATGTGTAGAACATAAATATGTTATGTACATTAAGTTAGTAAAATGTTTCAGAAGTTTGTAGAAGCTGCCAAATTATTTTCATAATAAATAGATACTTAGAAATCTGCCTACGCCTGTAGGCTGAGTCGAATGTGATTTATTTTATATTAAAATATAATACTCATTGAATAAAGACCGGTTGTACTTGAATAACAATATGTTTGGTCTAAAAAATGAAGTTAATACCAGCCAAAAGTGTGGTAGCACCTAAATATTATTAAAATTGCTAATTACAAGTAAGACCCCTGTGCGATAGGGGCAAACACAAGGCTTACATTAGCCTTAATGTCGTGGTCGATCTGAGCGAGTCGGCATCTCAGCGAGTCTTCTGCTCCAGTCGCCTTCCAAAGAGTCGCACACTCGTTTCTCTGAACTGCTGAGCTCGGTCTTCCTCGCCGACGGCTGGTTCCTGCTGTCCCAGGGGGCCGCCACCAACTCCACGACGAGTGCGGCGTTGCTTCGGAGCGAGTGCCGCTCACTCTGACCTTTGACACATCCACTGAACCACGTGTCAGTTCACAATACCACCTTCACAGCTGTCTGTATCAGTTTTCCGAAGACATGTCGAAGAGAGACGGTTGAATCCCAGACACTGTCCAATATAACAACACCACATTAATTAGCGCTGCTGTTGCAACAACTGTCGTTGCTTCCCAGCTGTCATATATGTGACTGCCTTGCACGAAGAAATCTCACTTCACTCACATTATTAAAAGTCGTCCGGGGAGTAACCAATCATCGTCGTCGCCGAGTTCCTCGAGTTACTTGCTACTTCTATTTACCTTCCAAAACTGCAGAGCGAGTTTTTAACTAATTACACTCGGAGCGAGTTCAACTCGTTGCGCGAGTGGCGTCCAACAGTGGTCGAGCGAGTTACCTTGTAGAGGAGTCTGACGGGTCCTCGGGGATGATCCATGCTGTCGCCGACTGTTTCCGCACTAAGTCCGTCCTCAGAAATAAGAAAGTTCCTTCTTGCCAGTTTCTGCGGGGGACTCGTGCGCTGGCTGCTCACGGCTCCCGGCCGTGGGGACTCAGTGCGGGGGTCGAGCCACGCACCACAGACTCCGGGACCAACCCCGCACTCACGCCTGAAAGAGAGGGAAGGGGATACGCAACAACACCGACCCACAGATCGTTCCACAGCCAATAGACTCAGTGCACGCTGCCCGAGGAGCTCCGCACTGCGGGTCAAAAGTGTGCGGCCACAGGAGGTCGACAAAGGCAAATCTAAGAGGACGCAGTCGTTAAAGGTGCCTCGAAGAGCGAGCAGGGCAGGCGGGCGCGGCGTTCAACACGCCGCGGCTGTACTGGCGCCTGCGCGCGCCCGCGGTGCGACAGTCGCGAGTTCTCTCAGGGGCTCCAAGCCGGTAGTGCAAGGCGAGAAAGGAACATCTGGGGTCACCGGTGTGCGAACCCTCGACTCTGGCATTGACCGCAACGAGTGCAGGGGGAGGCGGGACGGTGGTGCCTACTCTAACCTCTCGTATCGGGAAACCCGCCCGCGAGTCTGTGCGCTACAGCGGCGAGCCAGAGCACTGGCTGTGCTACCACATGGCCGGCGGTCTCCTGGAGCGTGCGAGGGACTCGAGTGGCGGCCTGTCGCGGGGAGAGCTCCCAGGGGTCGTGTTGGGCGGGGCTGTCGCCCTGTGCAGGGTGTCACTTCACTCATCTCCACAATAATTCACATCAGTAGCGGGAAGCATACCTGGAAGCAGGGGCTGGGCCTTTCACTCCCGCGCGCCGAAACCGATCATCAACATCATCATCACATTCTGAGAGCCCAGAAATGAAAGACTCAAAAATAAAAGAAAAAGAAAAGAGGAAGGAAGGGAGAGAGAGGGGGACAGAGAGGGAAAGGAAAAAAATCTAAAATGACAAAACTACACAATCTTTCAACGCTGACACACATACACGCTCTCTGCATATCCAGGCTGTTAACTCTGGCAACTAGAGCACCGGGCAGGCAGTATGACTGAAACTGCTCATAATGGGACTCGAACCCGTTTCTAAAGTTTTTTTTTTTTTTTTTTTTTTTTTTTCCCACTTTCTTATCCACAAATAGCCCTCAGCAGGGGGTAGGTTTTTATAGCCCCGACCGCCCCCACCAAAGGATACAAGTTAAACAACACTATAGAAGTAACTCAGCATCATATTTTCACAGACATCCACACATAAACTCTATTTTTAAAACAAGAGGTAGTGGGCGGCAATCCGCGGCCTGGAACTCTTCGCGGGCCCTTGGTTCGATGCTTTGTTCTGGCATACGGACCACGAGGCCCGCAACTGCTATGATGACAATACAGTTTGCGGCACACTGTGTCGCAGTGTTGTCTGATAAGCAAACAGTCTGAGCTATTTAGCTATACAACTTTTAAACTGTCCGACGATACAATTAAATGTTTACAACATTTTACCGCAAATTCAAATGGATTATGTCCGCCGTAATTTCGGGGGAAAAAAATATTTTCTCCATATTTTTAAAGTACCGAAAATGCCTTTTGTAAGTGCAGGACAAATTACTTAGAAAGATACAAGAAGATTATTCTATGTTATGTGCTTCAAAGTAGGTAGTGTGTTAATAAGCGATGACAGTACTTAGTTGTGTGTTTCTTAGTTATGATAGTTATAATTTTTTCTAAGTAACGTGATTTTAAAGATAAGATTTAATAAGTTACTAGCGACCGTTTCGGAGTCCATACGGAACATACATACACACATAGATTTTTATATGTATAGATGATAGATCTATTTTTGTGTGTTTTCAGTAAGTTATGACCGTTATTTCTTACGTGGAGCTTTGCGAAAAGTCTGTTATAACTGTTCAAAGTTGTGACTTCCTCATGTGTTTATCTCCAGGTCGTACATTGCCGATGCTATGCCTAGCGTTCCTTAGCGCTTAAGCTGGAGGATGGAGAGAAATGCCGTAGTTTACTCCGGCTGGTGCGCAAACATCAATTAGAAGGGCTTTTCATTACTCAGCAATCTATATACATTTTTAGTTCCAATGACATTCATGTACCTATCATTACAAAATCTAGGCTACTTCAATTGATTGTGATATCTTTTGGGAGCTCCTAAAATGTGTCATTTTGAAGATATACTACACACTTAATATATATATATATATAAATGTAAAGAAAATTATTTCTCTTATTTTTTATCACTTCGCCCTTAAGCTATAACCTGAGAGTTTATAAAATATGATATTAAGATTATACTACAAACAAAATATTTTCACAGCTTCAGAAAATATATTTTCGTCCTTTAACTACAATTTTCACTAATTAATTTTTATTATAAAATACAAAAACAATAAGAACTAATGTGATTAAACAGCTCAGGCTATTTTTCTTACACTACACCAGTTAAACATCCTAGAAAGCTGGTGTAAATTTTACTACATGTGATGGTTGAAATAAATTATCGTATTGCCACAGTACACAATTGCATTAAAGTTGAATAAAATGAATTTTTTTTTAAATTTTGCTACCCAACTTTACACATAAACTTTAAGAAAATTGACAGTAATTTTCGATTACACTTTTAAATACCATCAGTAATATTTATGATTTGTTTGAGGTGAATAACACATTTTTGCCCACTTAAATTGGAGAGTGTAGAAGTAACAGTATTTTGAGTTGGCAACTAATTTTTCGTATTAAAATTCTAAATAAATTGAAAACTGTTTTAACAAAAAAAATTACAGTGTACTATATCTTTACAATGATATTATTTACAGTGGAATCGCACAAGGGATACCTACGCTGTTAAAAATATTTTTTAAAAATTTATAATATACCTACTAATTTAAGGATAGCAAGCCTACTGTTAGTAGTTATGCATACTCTTAATGAAAAATAACTACACATTTTTCAACCCCTACCCCCCTCAATTCATCTAAGGATGGAATAGGTATAAAAACACCTGGCGATTCTTGGTTTTTTGATGCTATCTCCATTTGATATCGAAAACAATGGTAAAAATAAGCTATTTCCATATGCCTTCAGAAGAAATAGCCAAAATAAACATTTCTTCATATGCTCTTGAAAATAATGGCAAAAATAATCTAACTGTACTAACCCAATAAAATCCAAACTCATCACTTTTTTACTACCTCAAGTATGAGCTCCAGAAAATCATAATTTACCCTTGCTTCAAAGGTTTTAATAAAGGAGTGTAAATAAAAAAAATACGTTTCTTTGCACTATTAAATACATTCCTGTTTACTGTAAAACCTAAAAATATTTTATACAACTTTCGTCCGAAATTATTTTTTTATGACCAATCATTACTGCAAGGGGTGTAAAATAACAGGGGCTGAAGACAAAAAAAATTCACTACTCCCTTAATATGAACACCATGAAATCCGTTCAAATTGTCTGTAAAGCGTATACATATTATCTAAAACTTTCAGTTGAAATAATTTGCCATACAAACAACCATACCTGAAAGGGGTGGAAAAAACAAGGGTTGGAAGTATAACTCCCTTAGTAAGTACACAATCGAATCAGTTCAAATTGTTTGCAAATCTTATAGTTTATTTCTTAAATTTTTTTCTGGAATAATTTTTGATAAGATGAGTCATTGCTGCATGGAGTTGAAACAAAAAAGGGTAAAGTTTTAAAAAAATTATTAATTTCAGTACCATGTACACTAATAAATTCGTTCTAATATATTGTAACACCTTGTCTGAAATAATTTATCATACGACCTATCATTACTGTAAAGGGTGGAATAAACAGGGGCTGAATAATAAAAAAATGCATAGCACCCTTAGTAGGAACACTATAAAATCCGCACAAATTTTTGTAAATATTATAATTTTTATTTAAAATTTTTGTATGAAACAATTTTTGAAAGCACAAACCATTATTGAAAGGGGTTGGAATGAGAAAATAAATAAAACTTCCCTACCATGTAGATTAGTCAATTCATTCTTTGTTTTGTTTAACTTTCTAAATATTGAATAAAACTATTGATAAAATAAATTTTTATCTAACCCCATTACTGCAAGGGGTGGAAATAACAAGTTTTGAAAGCAAAAAAAAAATAATAATTGTTTTTAAAATTGATATAGGTACTATCATACCCGTTATAATTTATTGTATGAATTCTAGACTTCATCTAAAACTTTGGCTAAAACAGTTTTTGATGAAACGAATTATTTCCGTAAAACTGGGTTGAGATTTAAAAAAAAATCAAATATTTCAAATATAAATTTCGTTTGAATTTATTTCAAACCATCTTAATATTATCTTAAACATTGGTGCAAAAAATTTTATATAACTACATTATTAGAGAAAGGGATGAAAAATAGTGTTTGAAGAACAAAAAAAATTAAATAATTACCTTAGTTGGCATATAATATGAAATTCGTTCTAAGCTGTTCAATGCTGTGTTGTAAACTACTGAATGTTGAATACATTGAGTTAAAAATATTCGCTATATTTTAGCTACATGGAAAATAGGCAAATATTTAATCGATCAAATTGTAATGTGTAGAACATAAATATGTTATGTACATTAAGTTAGTAAAATGTTTCAGAAGTTTGTAGAAGCTGCCAAATTATTTTCATAATAAATAGGTACTTCGAAATCTACCTACGCCTGTAGGCTGAGTCGAATGGGATTTTTTTACATTAAAATATAATACTGATTGATTAAATACCGGCTGGACTTGAATAACAACATATTTAGTCTAACAGATGAAGTTAATACCAGTCAAAAGCGTGGTAATAAATATTATTAAAATGGCTAATCACGACGAGTAAGAACCCCTGAGCAGTAGGGGTAAACACAAGGCTTACATTAGCCTCAATGTCGTGGTCGATCATAGCGAGTCGGCGTTGCAGCGAGTCTTCTGCTCCAGTCGCCTTCCAACGAGTCGCACACTCGTTTCTCTGAACTGCTGAGCTCGGTCTTCCTCGCCGACGGCTGGTTCCTGCTGTCCCAGGGGGCCGCCACCAACTCCACGACGAGTGCGGCGTTGCTTCGGAGCGAGTACCGCTCACTCTGACCTTTGACACATCCACTGAACCACGTGTCAGTTCACAATACCACCTTCACAGCTGTTTGTATCAGTTTTCCGAAGACGTGCCGAAGAGGGACTGTGGAATCCCAGACACTGTCCAACGTAATAACACCACATTAATTAGCGCTGCCGTTGCAACAACTGTCGTTGCTTCCCAGCTGTCCTACGTGACTGCCTTGCACGAAGAAATCTCACTTTACTCACATTATTCAAACTCGTCCGAAGAGTAACCAATTATCGTCGTCGCCGAGTTCCTCGAGTTACTTGCCGCTTCTATTTACCTTCCAAAACTGCAGAGCGAGTTTTTAACTAATTACACTCGGAGCGAGTTCAACTCGTTGCGCGAGTGGCGTCCAACAGTGGTCGAGCGAGTTACCTTGTAGAGGAGTCTGACGGGTCCTCGGGGATGATCCATGCTGTCGCCGACTGTTTCCGCACTAAGTCCGTCCTCAGAAATAAGAAAGTTCCTTCTTGCCAGTTTCTGCGGGGAACTCGTGCGCTGGCTGCTCACGGCTCCCGGCCGTGGGGACTCAGTGCGGGGGTCGAGCCACGCACCACAGACTCCGGGACCAACCCCGCACTCACGCCTGAAAGATAGGGAAGCGGATACGCAACAACACCGACCCACAGATCGTTCCACAGCCAATAGACTCAGTGCACGCTGCCCGAGGAGCTCCGCACTGCGGGTCAAAAGTGTGCGGGCACAGGAGGTCGACAAAGGCAAATCTAAGAGGACGCAGTCGTTAAAGGTGCCTCGAAGAGCGAGCAGGGCAGGCGGGCGCGGCGTTTAACACGCCGCGGCTGTACTGGCGCCCGCGCGCCCGCGGTGCGACAGTCGCGAGTTCTCTCGGGGGCTCCAAGCCGGTAGTGCAAGGCGAGAAAGGAACATCTGGGGTCACCGGTGTGCGAACCCTCGACTCTGGCATTGACCGCAACGAGTGCAGGGGGAGGCGGGACGGTGGTGCCTACTCTAACCTCTCGTATCGGGAAACCCGCCCGCGAGTCTGTGCGCTACAGCGGCGAGCCAGAGCACTGGCTGTGCTACCACATGGCCGGCAGTCTCCTGGAGCGTGCGAGGGACTCGAGTGGCGGCCTGTCGCGGGGAGAGCTCCCAGGGGTCGTATTGGGCGGGGCTGTCGCCCTGTGCAGTGTGTCACTTCACTCATCTCCACAATAATTCACATCAGTAGCGGGAAGCATACCTGGAAGCAGGGGCTGGGCCTTTCACTCCCGCGCGCCGAAACCGATCATCAACATCATCATCACATTCTGAGAGCCCAGAAATGAAAGACTCAAAAAGAAAAGAAAAAAAAAGGGAAAAAGGGAGAGAGAAGGGGAAAAAGAGGGAAAAAAATCTAAAATGACAAAACTACACAATCTTTCAACGCTGACACACATACACGCTCTCTGCATATCCAGGCTGTCAACTCTGGCAACTAGAGCACCGGGCAGGCAGTATGACTGAAACTGCTCATATTGGGACTCAAACCCGTTTCTAAAGCTTTTTTTTTTCCCCCTCCCCACTTTCTTATCCACAAATAGCCCTCAGCAGGGGGTAGGTTTTTAAAGCCCCGACCGCCCCCACCAAAGGATACAAGTTAAACAACACTATAGAAGTAACTCAGCATCATATTTTCACAGACATCCACACATAAACTCTATTTTTAAAACAAGAGGTAGTGGGCGGCAATCCGCGGCCTGGAACTCTTCGCGGGGCCTTGGTTCGATGCTTTGTTCTGGCATACGGACCACGAGGCCCGCAACTGCTATGATGACAATACAGTTTGCGGCACACTGTGTCGCAGTGTTGTCTGATAAGCAAACAGTCTGAGCAGTCCAAACCTGGCTGCGGCGGTTGGCTATTGCAGCGTGACGTCACGGAGAGCGGGCGGCGGTCAAGACGGCGCAGAGGCGGCTTCGGCGCGGTGTCTTATAGTCATCTCTCCCTGTCCGCCCGACGGAGGGGCTTATGTACCCGGAAGGGTGACGAACTTCTTCGTCTAGAAGGGCTGAGAACACTCAACCATACGCTCGTGATCGAACTGGCTTCCAGCCACGTCGGAGTGACGTGTTGTTGGGCTACTGTAGTGAACACGGCATGCCGCCATGGGCTACACTTGTAAAGTCAAGTCCGGGATCACAAATGAGAACGTCACGGGCCTTCACAATTACACCCGTAACACAATAATGGCGTATGTCCATACAATTCTGAATTACGTCAAATGTTTTTAAAAGTTAAGATTAGCACAAATAATGACAAGTTTAAAATTTCCACCCAGCTCTGTAAAGCATTAGTTTTATTTAAAAAAAAAAAAAAAAAAAGTATTTGATGTTGTGACGTGGCCTTTGGTCTGCCAATACCGCGGCAGGACGTACCGCGGAATGCACTATCATCGCAGTGATACCAGGCTTAGCGGTCCCGGTGCTTTGCTGGGCGTCGAACCACGGGCCCGCGATGAGTCCCGGGCAACAGAGTGCCACCCATTACTTAAGTTACTGTTGTATAGAATTTAGGTTATAATTGCTGTAAAAGCAATTGTGGGGGGATATGGTGAGATACGATTGAGTGATACGGTGGGATACCATTGGAGAAATATTGTGGGTACGGTGGGATACAAAGGAATACAATGGGATACAATTGGAGGAATACGGGGGGATACGATTGGTGGGATACAGTGGGATACCGTGGGATATACTATGGGATTAAATTATGAAATGTAATTCATTTCCGTTTAATTTAGCGGTAGAGTTCTTGGGACTCGAACCCGCATTATTGGTGCTCTATTTCCTGCAATGCGTGCGCCGCATGGGCGCTCTTAGGAATCTGTCATTCAAGAAACCACTTTCTTTTTCCCTCCAACGCTTGAGCGTAAAGCTCCTCCAGAAACAACAGATAGTGATCGCCTGAGAAAGAATGAGGAGGCAGTTCTCCGCTGACAACGGTGATAATCTTTTCCAGGAACAGTTACACCTTTCTGAGAAGCTGCGGGGAAGCTGTGAATGGCCTCTATTGTAGCCGGAAGAAAGAAAGGGGTTCATTAGGAAGGAATTAACGTTCCTAAAATCTCTCACATTTCCCTTTGTTCCCAGGTTTGTTGTTGCGAGCGGATCTCCTTGACCACGCAAAGGCCTACATATACAGCCTGTGTCACGTAAATTTATTTCACATTTGAAAGTTTTCAAAAGTAGTACCAGTAGTACCCATTTACCAACTGTCACTTCAAGATCAACACTGATGATTGTTTACTAAATTTGACAGCACCGTAGAGAGAACAGTGGCAGAAGAAAACGTAGACCATTAGTAGTTTATAAATGTTCCTCTGAGCGCTGGAGCTGGAGAGCTAGGAGCAAGTGACCCGCCGCCATCTTGGATTGTGCCGTTACGGCGGCCGTCTTGGAAAACCTTGAACTTGACCTTTGACCATGTCCTTGACATTATTTGGCCTTGACCTTGTTATAAGACCTTGACATTTGACATTGACCTTGACCTTTAACCTCGATCTTTGAACTCAGTCGCCATCTATGATTCTGCCATATTGTCATCGAGCGCCCCAATTCCAGAACTTTGCAATTTTCGTTACAGTCACCATCTCGAATACTAATAACATGTCCGACATCTTGGATATGATGTCAACCACATTTTTAGATTCTGATGACACAGATGCCATATTGTTGTCGTCTCCTGGAGTCCGACATCTTGGAAGATGTCACGGCCGTCATCTTGTTTTTTTATGTTCTCATAGAGGCCGCCATCTTGAATTTAGTCGTCTTTGTTTTTGGTGTGTGTTCCTAGAGTGCGCCAGTATCGAGATGTCTAAATCACGTAAAGTCGATGTTCCATTACCTCCTAATGTTCTTGTAGTCCTTATAAACACAATAAATTTAATTTTTTATGCAAAATGCATTGGAAGCTCTGTGATTCAAACCATCACAGCTTTGACCTCTGGGTTGGAAAACATACGTCTTTAAACGCATGGCATTCGAGGCTATTAACAGACTGAGAATTAAATAAATGTAAAAAACTAACACATATGTGAACTTGTAATTTTTTTAATAGAATGGAATAATAAATATCATCATATGTTCGAGACAAAGCCACCAAATTTACTTTTTCAATACATGATACCAGAAGCGCTAGTTAACACACATAATCTGTTAGAGAGCGTTCCCGCCATCTTGTTTTCAGTAATAAATACCAAGAGCGCTAGTGTCATGTAGTACACACATCTGCCAAAGGGCGCTGTCACAATATTAATTTAACATTTACCTGCTAGAGTGCAGGAATCATATATTACTTTGACATCAGCCATCTTGAAATTTGGGCGTATATTGAAATTCTCTAATTATTAAGCTAAAATTTGGAAAAAAAATTCCAAAAATCGTAAATAAATTAACTTGTTAAAATATTAATGAATTCGATCGATGTGCGTCCTTTGTTCGAATCTTACTCGATGCAAAAAAAGATAATTTAATTAAAATTAACAAAAATGTCAGGTTCGAGGAAAACAAATTACAATAAAAAATTTATACAACATTCTACAAGTACAAAAAAAATTACAACCATTTCTCGATGTCTACAGTTTTCTTAGAAGGCGAAGCGAGTGCTTTGCATACCTTCACATGTGTTTTTAGGCAATCTCTACATGACAGTCGATTAACCAGCCACGTCCAGTTGGTGGCAAGGTAGGCCCAGTCGGTGACCATGCACATCAGTCGGTTGGCCAGATACGTACGACCAGTCAGTGGGAAAGGTTATCACGCCCAGTCGGTGACCATGCACATCAGTCGGTTGGCCAGATACGTACTACCAGTCAGTGGGAAAGGTTATCACGCCCAGTCGGAGACCATGCACATCAGTCGGTTGGCCAGATACGTACGACCAGTCAGTGGGAAAGGTTATCACGCCCAGTCGGAGACCATGCACATCAGTCGGTTGGCCAGATACGTACGACCAGTCAGTGGGAAAGGTTATCACGCCCAGTCGGAGACCATGCACATCAGTCGGTTGGCCAGATACGTACGACCAGTCAGTGGGAAAGGTTATCACGCCCAGTCGGAGACCATGCACATCAGTCGGTTGGCCAGATACGTACGACCAGTCAGTGGGAAAGGTTATCACGCCCAGTCGGAGACCATGCACATCAGTCGGTTGGCCAGATACGTACTACCAGTCAGTGGGAAAGGTTATCACGCCCAGTCGGTGACCATGCACATCAGTCGGTTGGCCAGATACGTACGACCAGTCAGTGGGAAAGGTTATCACGCCCAGTCGGTGACCATGCACATCAGTCGGTTGGCCAGATACGTACTACCAGTCAGTGGGAAAGGTTATCACGCCAACACAACCAGATTGTAGCCAGGTGCCCAGTTGGTGGTCAGAAACATCCAGTCAGTAGCCAAGAGGTATTTTTCGACGATACTCGGTGCACATTTTAAACAGTGAATATATAAATTTAGGCGTACCTATAGAAGTGTCTCCAAACCAAGAGTTCTTTAATCGACGATACTCAACGAACATTTTAATTGGCCATGTCCAGTTTCAGGTTGCGTGAAGGTAAATATTATTATTATTTTTTTGCATGTGGGATGCATTAGTTCTCTCCGCGTGTTCCTGATGATTCCTGCCAATATTTTGATGGTTTTCTAGTGTGCTGATTATTCATCTTATTATTTTCATGGTTTTTTCCATGTGCTCCTGATTATTCCTGCCAATAATTTGATGGCTTCTCAAAATTCTTCTCGTCATTCATGGTGACGCTTCTGTTGGTTTTCTCCGTGTGCTCCTGGTTATTCCTAGCGAGACTTCTGCTGATGTTCTCCGAGTGCTTCTGGTAATTTCTGAAATATCAAACTCTGCATGAGAAATTTTTACTTAATGGAACATGCAGTTTTATTAGTGAATTAGTGAATTTCTGTTACTAAATCCGCACTTACAATAATTTTATCAGGTAAAATTTAATATATATATTTATTACTCAGTCAAATAATATGACTTAAGATGGCTAAGAATCACTATCATACAAGACGAACTTCTTCTCCTTAGTGTTTAGCATTTTCTTACACTTAACCATAATAATATATTCTCAAAATTTCCAATATATATTGAAAATAAATAAAACGTAAATAAAATAGATTTAATGATAATGTAGATGAAATTGTATAAAACAAACTTGAATGTTAAGTACATATTCAAAGATAAAATGTAATTTGAATACTTATTCATACATATCCTGGAATGTAACTAAAGGTTAAGTAATTGGTTGCCAATGTAAGATAATGTGAGGTTGATATCATTCACACAGATTCACGCAGTAAGTAAGCCGCGGAGTTATTATTCCGAAAAGGTGTTCCAAAGTTGCTTTTTCAGGCTGTGTTTAAAGGTATAACTAGGTTATTAAATTGTCTTGTCGACGGCGTATAGGTTTAAGCTTGAGACGCAAATAGTTCCCTAGCCCAGACCTTTTAAACATATTACACTTTAGCTTTAAGTTAGTTTAGGGAAAAAATATTTGTTTTATAATAAATATTTACGTATTCTTAGAACAGAACTACGTTTAATATTGCTTGAAAATTTGTATTTTTATAGAAGTATTTTAAAATTTACAATTTTTTTTAACTGAACTCTGATAAGACAAATTTTGTACCAGTAAACGTCGGTCATATGGCAAGGGGCAAATATTTATAATTTCACGATGAGAATGTAAAAAACATTTTATTTATTTATTATTTAGTATAATAAGATCTATCTTGTAGAGTACATAATGTTGAAGAAAGTAAGCATTTATATTGTTAAGGAACTAGGTATATCGGTTTTTTTGAGCCCGAACAGTGCAATTATAAGTATACGTTTTTTTTATCTAAGTCCACTGTGCTGTTTTAAAAAAAAATCTGTAAGTACAACATATTATTAAGTTTGCTTTTGGCACAAATTTATGATCCGAACTTTGAAACAAACAATAAATCACAGTTCATTTCATTCCATCCAGTTAGAGTGCATACCTGTGTGGCCGATACCAGGTAATATATAACCTTATATTAACTCATGCGAGTTGTGAAGTCGGTAATGAATTACCTGTAACGACATACTGAACTTTATATTTCACATCATAAATTGCAGCTCCATTATATAGATAGGAAAAGAAGCAAAGTTCTAGTGTGTGATTTCATAATAAGTAATCTTTATATATCACTTAACATGTGTCTAATACTTATTTTTATTATAAAATCAAATTTATTCCTATTTTTACAATTTTAGTTGTAGAATACGAAGAGCAAAAAAAAAAACAAAACAAAAAAAACACATCACTCTGAATGCAAGGAGTTCTTGTCCAGTTTCTTACTTCTTGCTCTATTAGATTCAGAGATATAAACGTTTACACATAAAACTTAATTTATTTTTTATACCCATTGGGGTGGAATCCCGCAAAATGGTAAAGGGGAAATGGTTAGCAATTTTTATATGTGCATATATATATCCAATATTTATAAATTGTGCTTGATAATCTTCGGTTGTTTAACTTTGCCTTATAAAAAGCAGTTTATATATTTATTTATTTAGATTCTCACTTAAATAGCTTTGGAAGTATGCTTCTGATTTGTTATTCCACATTTTTCTCCCTTTCACCCATGTGATGTCGAATTTTGAATAATTAAAAACAAAATACTCTACTTCAAATCTTTCGATATATGTTCATATCCTTTTTGTTTTTAAACCATATAATTAGTGTATAGGTACGTTATAGAAATCCCTTTTCAAATATTCTTGCTATTTTTAAAGTTTTAAAATAATAATATATGGATTAAGTTTTTAATAATAAACTATGCTGTTTCTTTATTGTATTTATAATACTGTTACGATCGCGGGTTCGCAAAGGATAACCCAACTAAAGATTTTATCACTACACAGTTTTATTGATGGCCACTACTTGTCACTTACAAATAATTTTCTAAAATGGCAAATAATGAATCGCACTTAAAAATGTTTACTCCCCAGTCACTCAGTTTCCACACACCGCACACCTCGCTGGGCCGCACCTCTGGCGCAACTCTCGCCGCAGCACCCCTCGCGGACCTCCGTCGTAGGACTCCGCCGCCGCCGTCGCACCTCCCTTCGCCGAGGACCCACTCGACGCCTCGCTCGGGACATCGTACGGAATCGTACGCGTCCGCGACACTATCGCCCGGAACTGAACTCTGCCCTGGAACCTTCGTCCAGGGACTTCGCCACTCTGCCGCCCCCCGCGGCACAATCGCCCCGGAAACTCCGCCGCGGGAGAACTCCCGACTGGACTCTGAGGCCGGCGTCCTCGGCTTAAATATCAGTCCAGGCGCCTTCCAGAATTCACGAGCGCGCCTGGGGCCAGTCGCGTCATTCCGCGCCGACCCGACTGCAGAAATCTCTCGAAACACGTGTCGGCAGCTGCCAGGTGGCGCGTGAGACTCCCCAGCTGTCAGGTGTCAGATATCAAGCTATCAGCGCCGCGCGGGGAGCAGATGGATGGAGGGGGAAAAAGCGGCGCTCCTTGTAATCTACCGCGCGCGGCACATCTCATGTTGCGACGTCCATGTGACGTCAGTGGCTGTGTGGGGCTGCCAGCCAGCTCTGCACCTGCACGTATCGCGGCCTTGCTCACGTTCGTAACAATATAATTACCACTGCACTTTGTAGTGAACAGCAAAAGTATTATTAATTTGAGGCATACAGTGTGTGTTATAAGACAAGAAGTACCACGTAAATGCATACAATGTAGCCAGGGAAACAAAATGCTTAATAAAGAATAGGCTGAAAACAAGAACATATGAAATAATTTTATATACTATCAGCAATGTCAAATCACACGGAGCTACACAATTTGTGTAGGCATTCACATACATGAAAAGTACACAAAATTTATTGTTCTCTCTCTGTCTACCATTATTTACTATTATGATATAAGATTTTTATTTGACGCCAGTTCATCCAATAATCTGTCGATATACTGAAAAAAGGCTTTTTATGTATTTTGATACTGTGCAGTTGGGCACAGGCAGGAAACAAAAATCTTTACATTTGTCTCGCTTCAAGTATTATCCAAATAACACAACTCTGTATTATGCATTTCAAAGTTTTAATAAAAGATGGGTTCGTTGCGGCTAACTTTACAACAGTGGCTAGCAGTAAGACTATTTCAAACAGGACCACTGGGTCGGAGAGCCTCGTAAATTCAAGATGATAATTTACAGTTATAATAGTTCGTTTGTTACTGTAGGTGTTTAACACTCAATTGTCTTTACGTTACATTAAATCAGTACTTTGCTTTAATACTTTAAATTTTACTGTTTTCAAATGAGACGTCTAATGTCTACTAATGATCCACAAGATGCTGTAGTGTTCGTGTGTAGAGGAGGATAGCGTTGGTGAAATTGTACTTACACAAAATCACTCCTACTGTCAATACTTTTTTTTTAAATTATTACCTACACACTACATTTACACACTTAAATAAGTTCAAAAAGTATCTGTATAATTTGTGATGTTGCTAACTCGATCTAGCTCTATCGGATTTTCTTCGATCTTCACACAGGTGTCATCTAGTCATTACAGAGAAGGAATTTTTATTGTTCATTCAAAATTTACTTAAACTGAAATGCTGGCATATGGTTGGCTGTAAAGGCCGTGCATATCACCGTTTTTATCTGTAACAATCATACAACCAATAAGTCAAAAATAGCAATTATGCTTGGAACATCACTGTTTAAATAATAATTCGCACGGAAAAGAAATAGTTCATAAAAATATGATATTTATAAGTCCGTTGACAAGGTCAATCGGTCCATAGAAGAGAAGGGGGGTGTGTGTTTGCATGTATCTACTGGACCAGGATGATGCATAGAGTTCAGGCGTCATAGATAAGGCTTAATTTTATTAACACACTACTGCTTTGCAGGACAAATGTTATTAATGGAACACATATTAAAAGTTTTAGCGCTGTAATGATTGTATATTTTTTAATTGTTTGGATTAAATATAATTTATTTTTTTGTATGTGTATGCATATTTTAATACGACTTCACATTTACCGTAATTTCAAATCTAAAAAAATAATTTCTTGGGAATAAATTATACTGTAAGTAGGTCGATGTAAGGTAAAAAAGAAAAAGACAAAATGGAATACCGGTGAGAAATCACATGATTCCGAAAAAAGCCTTGGAAGGATATCGAGCATCTTCACGGAGTGTCTTTGTGAAAGCAGGTGTGCCGGAAATGTGGGTGTCACGTGATAATACGGGGTTTGCCTCGCCCACTTCCGGCAAATTTTTCAAAAGAAATGAAACTTGCTTTCTGTTCACACCGTTAATATTTTTTTTCTATAAAAGTGTTTCACGAGGGGGGCGGGTGGCGGAAAGTTCACGTGACGAAACTATAAAAACCGAAAAGTGCTAAATGTAATGTTTCAAAGCGGTTTTATAGAGGGAGGAATGTTCGACCCCAACACAAAGCGATAGGCTGTAATGGAGGGTCACTAGCAATTTCAAGCAAACGAAATTTCATGACGAATTTTATCTCAAATCTAAAAGGTGTGCTGGGTAAAATTAAATAACTACGTTTAATTTCTCTCGAGGGGAAGTTTACAAAGCGATTTATGTATACCGTATGGTTGCGATATAATCAAAATAATAGGGAAATGGATGTAATCGCGATGCAATCATAATTTCGTATTTATTTTTCATGGCGGTTTAAAAACAGCACAAATGATAAGTTCAACACAGTATACCAGGGCAGCATCAGGAAATTTCTTGGGAGGGGTTTGTTGTGCAAAGATGGATGCTGTTGCAAGACATCACATTAATTTGGATTATTTGCAAAATTTATTGTCTTCTTTAATCGTGCTTTAGTAGTTTCATTCAACGCTTGACAAATTAAAAGTTGAACACTTGTATTTAAGAATTTATGTAAACATAAAATAAAAATAAACGTCAAGCTCAGGAGGGGCTATTGCCCCCCTCCCCCCTTCTGGAGCCACGCTTCTAGTATACACATTAGTCAATATTATTGTTTCAGTACACATTTGGCACTCTAGTGTTTGTTTTTAAATCCATTTTGTGGACCAGTGATGGCCTACTTCACACTTTTTAAGGGCCAGATCAGGGGGTGGTCATGTCAGGTGAACGTGGAGGCCAGCGAAAAATAGCTCTGCGTTTCGACCATTACGACCAATCCAACTTAAAACGAAACGCACGTTGAACAAAAATTACAGTTTTACTCTTAGCAAATTGCAGAACAAAAAAAAATCCCTTTGCTCAGGAGTCTGCAAACGAAAAAACAACTAAGCAGTATTCGCGCATGCGCTTATCTGAAACTGTTTTAAGTTATTCTTTAATTGTGAACTTCAATTGTGTCAAAACTCGACAACGCTCACAATTTATACTACTATTAAAGTATATAACTGGGACATTCTTGAATTATGAGGCTAAACACTTCTAGATATTCTAGTCTACATATATGCGTACAAAATGGCTAATACACGACAGTAGGTATATATACATGGTACTTCCCCGCGGGGCGGGTTAAACTATACCGCGTGGTCAGGATGCGACCCGCGGGCCGCCATTTTGTCATCAATGTCGTAGAAAACCAATTAATATTTTTATTATTATTTTTTGCACTGAGTGCGACTGTGGCACCAACGAGCGGACGTTTATAATTTTTTGTTCTAAATTCGATCTCCTCATCACTCTTCCATGAGTGGTCAGATCACTCTCCCACCCCCCACCCCTTCACCCCTTGAGGCACTCCGGGTTGGATGCCCAGTTGGAAGGTCGAACCTTCGGATTATTTTTTTTCCCCTCGCGAATCGGGAAACGTGGCGGTCGTTGCCGCGAGCTGGCGGAGGGTTTTCTCGGGGTTATCCCGTCTCTCCCAGCCCAGAGAACGCCACTCTCACCTCGTCTGTGAGCTCCACGTAGACGGGGAGTGACGGCCCTGTCACTTACGCCATGTTGGTTGTTTTCATTTCCTCGGCATTGCTGTCGTTCCACGGGCTCTCCCGCAAGTTCATCACGTCAGCTCTCTTGCTTGTTACGGTTCTAATCGAACATCATCACCGCATATAAGGATTATATTGTAATAGTAAACAATCAAGCAAGTGTCCATATTACTTCTTACATCTCCAAAATAACGATAAAATATATATTACATTCATAATGTATAATACACAATAAATATAAAAAAAATTGGGTGCGTGAATTTATGTACGCGGTTCGAAGTTATACTTATTTGATGCAAATAATTAATATAAATAAAATAATTAAGGACTGGAGTGATATAATAAATACGGTTTGTAAATAATAAAATCAAAGAAATAAATAAATGCAAATAAGTACTCAGTAATCAATAGTAATAGAAACACGCTAATACATTTAATTTAGTAAAATAATCGAGATAAAATTTTAATAATTAGAAAATCAATATATATGCTCAATGTTTATTCCAATTTATTAATTTCAATTATATATTAAACAATATATAATAATTTATAGTTCAACTAAATTATACATACGGGGACATAACCTCACTTATATAAATACACTTGAAAAAGTTTTTTAACATAACTTATATCATTAATATTTACAAAAGAATAAATGTTTTTAATAATATGGACCAGTATTCAATATCAATTATTAAAGTAAAATATTGAAAAGCACATATACATATAATTTTTATTTGTATGTAGCCTTTTTTCCTCCTGTGAAAATTTCGTTTAAGGTAAAAATGCACTATAATACTTTTTTTATAACGCGCCTAAAGAAGTACCTATAACTTCAATAATATATGATAAATACATATGTAATAAGTACATAATAATTAAAATATAAAAATTAAATGTAATAAATTCTAATATATTGATGTCATATAATATATTTTTATAATATAATATATAATGTAATAATATAAAATAGCATATGTATAAAATGAGAAAATTAGTAACCTAACAACGAACGCAAGAAGAGAGCTGTCGTGATAAATTCACAGGAAAGTGTCTTGATTAAGACAAGAAAATGTGAGACCCGAGAGTCCATTTTTTTTTTAGTTTTAAATTCATTTATTTCAGCAGTAAAATACATAGTTACAAAAGAACACAACCGGCAAGAAAATAGTACGCTCCAGCTGACTCAGCTCTTTCGTGCTCAAAAATAAATACATGATACAATAGAAACAACACAAAAGTACAAGAAATATCATTATTACAAATTCCAGGAAAAAAGTATAAAAAAACCAGAGCACAGCAAGTAAATAGTGAACAGTAATGAATTAAAAACGACCCGAAGGAATGAAAGAAAGATGGAGGGTCGGAAAAAACAAGATTAAAAAGCAGTTCGCCACCTTGGTTTCAGATGGGAGAATGAAAGAAGTGAATCTGGGGGCCAAAATAGCGGCTCACAAAGGGAAGAAACTAAATATTACAAGAATTATGGAAACGAAGGACCATTAGGCCCCCAACAACAGGTAAGTATACCTGAAAGGTAAGTATAAGGTAAATACAAGTAGTTAAAAATTGGCCCTAAAATACTCACATGCTAGAGAGTACAGAAGAAGAATAAACACAAGGTAAAAGAAAACACAGCGAGGGAGGCACCCATTAATGTGCTCGCGTGAGCGGTCACTGGTAGAGACCGGAAAAATTCGCGGATTCATTTCGTGGTAGGCTGAAATTCAAACATGTGTATAATTCTGCTGGTCCTGCTATTGGTTCGCGGTTTAACTGGAGCTCTCTGGGCCAATGAGAGACTATCGACCAAAGAAGCGTCGAATCACAAGCTACCCAGTGGAGACGACTCACAATTTAGTAAATAATGAACACGCGTGTTTACTTGAGAAGTGCAGAGGTTAATGGAGGCTATCCTAGAGGTCATTGAATCCGCTAATTTTTCCGGTCACTAGTCACTGGCCATCCAAGCCTGGTTCACACGGTCCGCGTGTCACCGCACCAGAGTGAGCCGCGTGATGCCGACCTGGCGCGCAGTCTTCTCGTCGTGCACAGGGAAGCTACGTCACTTAACGTCACGACTCTTGACGTTTCACTGCATATCGAAGAAGATAAGTGTTTCACGCACTTGCCTATCTACGGTGCTTTAAAGGATCTGCACTGAGAATTTAATTACTGTTTTTTTTATTACCATTTTGACCCTCAAAAAAAAAAGTTAAAAGCGAAATCAGGAAACAGGTGTACGATTTCCGTATCAGAATATTAACATATTTTTTCCCCCCCTTGAGTCGTTTATAAATCGCTTGTGAAACCAAAATATTCACTATTTCCGAGTCAGACACCCAAATTATCTGTGATTCATACATCTTCCAGAATAATTTTTTTTTTTTTTGGCTGCTGTAAAAGGTTGGGATTGATGTTTGACATAAGTAAAATTCTCGCAAAAATTAATTTTCATTATTTTTTTTTTCTGAGTGGGTACGTATATTTTCGCACGACTAAGGCGAACGCCACTAAAATGAAAGGTTGGTTATGTTAGGTCAGCGAATTTTGAAATAAGTAAGCTGAAATAGTTGGTGCGTGCGCGTGAAATCTCGCACGCGGTGTTCCGGCAATGTCCCGGGTGTGTCCGGGGACGGGCGGAGGGGTCAGGCCTCCTCCAGGGAAGAGTGTTCCGCGCCGAGGAGACAAGAGACGGTGCGCACGGAGCGAGCAGTCAGCGAGGTATCGAGGTCTCTGCCAGTCGAGAGACAGTCCTCGGGCTGCTGTAGCCACTTACACGCACACAAGATATCATCTTGTAAGAGATGACTGTTCTAAGTTGCGTGGTTCGGTGCTGTGTGCTTCTCAGTTACGTGTTTCTAAGTTATCACCAATTATAGTTGTGTGCTTATGAGTTACAATTAGAGCCACGGAATTTTCGCGCATTCATTTAGTCGCAAGCTAGAATGCAGACCTCCACACTGTCGCACTGTGTTCATGATTGGACCGCAGTTATCTGGACACGCCCCTCTACGACCGTGAGCCAACGATGTCCAGATAGGAGAGAAGTAAGCGAATCAGGTAGTGCCAAATAACAAGGATAAAAATGTTCTCGCTAAGAAATCAATCAATGGGAAAGTAAACATGGGTCGAGCACACCTATAACTTTGAATTATATCCTGAGGCCAGAGGAATCAGCGAAATTTCCGGGACTCTAGTTATAATAGTTCTAAGTTGTGTGATGATGTTTCTAAGTTATGTTGTTTCATAGTTGTGTACTTCGGTGTTGTGTGCTTCACCTTCAAGGTATGTTAGTTCCAAGTTGTGTGTACAAATTACGTGGTTCGGCGTTGAGCTTCTGAGTTACGTGTTTCTAAGTTATGATAGTTCGAAGTTGTGTGTTTATAAGTTATGATAATTATGTCATGTTATTTACGTTATGGATATCTAAGATACGTGTTTATACATTGTGCCAGTTCTAAGTTGTGTGTTTCTAAGCTATGATGTTTCCGAGTTGTGGCCAGTATAAGCTGTGTGTTTCTGAGTTGTAGTTATACATAACTCGTGTTTTTCTAGGTTATGTTGTTTCTACGTCGTGGCAGCTCCATGTTTGTGAGTGGATCCGCCAGCCCTCGATGCGCGCGGCGGGAAGTTCCGTTAACGCTTCGTGAAACAAGACTCTGCTCCGCGATCCGCCCGACCCGTTACAGTCCGTGACGCGCGAGGAGCGGACAATGTCCAGAGTCCGGCGCGGGGAGGCACAAGGGGAGCCGCGGACAATGGCCGCCGGGGCAGGGGGGGGGGGGAGCTTTACAAAATTAGCGCGGGTCAGGTATATGGCCCGCGAGCCGCCAGAGTGAAAAGGGGGGGGGGGGGGGGGGGGGGCTGGACGACGGCTGTCACGGAGGGTGTCGGAGCAATGGCGCCACATCCACCCCCCCTCCCGGCTCGCCCCTTCCACGGACACTCGCCCCCTTCCTTTCTCGTACTCATTCAAGTACCGAATGAAATGTATCGACACCTTGTGGTAGCGATGCTTTTATCTGATATACTTCTTAGTTTTGATTTTTCACATTGGACAACATTAACTAACAAATTTGACTTCCGCAAGCAAACTTAAAAAAAATGGTCGTCTGTAAAGTCGGTTTACGGACGATAGTTTAACGTGACAACGTCATAAAAAACATCGATGAAATGACAGTTTAGTTAAAAGTACTAAATTTAAAAGCTACTTTTGAAAAGCCCTACCTTAACCTATTTAATATAATAGTAGATTCATAGGCCAATCGAGTGAAAGAGAGATAGATGCGGTGCAAGCGTACAATGAGCGTAACGGGAAAATGTGCGTAACGGGACACTTTTTCGTGCGTGCAGCCGGCTTTTCATCGATTTATTAGACGTTGTCACGTCAAAATAAAACGAGACTGACGGTGTGTGCAGAAGGCCTCAGTTCAAACCCACCTGTCAGTTCGGGCTGAGCAGTTGGACGGATCGTGTGTGCGGGCCTCGACAGCTAGCAGCTCCGGCCAGCTTGGAGGATGCATGGGACGGGATAGGATTGGGGTAAGAAGGCTCGTAGCCTTCATTTTTTTTTCATTCATCAGCTGTAGTGCCTGTCGTGAAGGGTTGAATAATGTCAGTTTCGTTGCAAAACACATTCTCACGGCCCCAGCTCCAAATTGTGTTGCTTTAATCATTTAATTATTTATTGATTCAATGGTGAAGATAAGGCTTTTAGCCTTCTCTTACGCCTAACCATATTACTACAAAAAAATCATACTTCATGAACTTATAATACTAAAACTAATAGGTTAGAAAATAATAATCCAGATATTTGCACTAGTAAAGAACACAAAGAAACAAAAGTTAATAACATTAAAAATTAAAAGAACTTAAAACAGAAATGCAGCAGATGTACAAGTGGTTACAAACATTTCACATACACATAAGCCGAAGTTCTTGTGGAATCATTGGCGACATTGAACAATGTATTTCGCAACCTCACGTTTGAACTCGGAGAGCGTTTCTGAGCCTCGCAACTCTGCAGGGAGCCTGTTCCCATCGCGCTGCAGAAACTGCGAAGGAGTTGGAGTAGTATCGGGTTTTGTGGGCGGGAATACAAATTTAATTATCCGATTTCGAGCTTGTATTAAAACTGTGGGTATCACTCAACGAGGCCAGTCGGTTCCACAAATAATCTGGGCTGGAATTTGTTTTTCAAAATTTTATAAAAAAAAAAGTGTTGAGCGATTTAAAATTCGTTTTTTCAAGAAGTCTTAAACCAACCAAACTCATAGTACTCAGACAAATGATCACGGTAAAATGAAAATACACGTGTCGGGGGCCGGCTTTACGTGGATGGAATAAGGGCCCGGCTGCCCTGCCCGAGGAACAGACCTGTCGCTCTGACCAGCCTGGGGAATGCATGGTGGTGGGGGGGATGGAGTGCGGGGCAGTGGGGGAGGTGGAAGCACCCTTCGGCGGCGTTCGCCTCGTTTCCCACTTGCGGATATCCGGGTTCGGCCCCACCGGGATTCGAACCCCGGTCGCCTTGGTGGGAGGCGAGTGTTCTAACCACCCCCCCCCCCCCCCCCCAGATGATCACGAGACTTCGAGGTAAACATCAACCTCAAACATGTATTATGGATCCTTTGGAACGATGATGCCAGATTTTCTGTTAAATTATCATACACCGCATCGCAATAGTGGCAGTACATCAGAGTCAACTAAAGTCACCTTTGCACGAAATGGGAGAACATATATTTTCTCACGTGCCCAGACCAATACGGATCATTGTCTAGGAAAACGGCCTAAATTCTTTACTTTTTGTTGTTTTAATTTTATAGGAATGTCCGCTGAAGTGATTTCTGACAGTACCTAAGGCATAATCCAGTCTACCCAACATATGTTTTGATCCTATCAGTAGGGACACCTGTATTTCGCGAATACATTTCGTGTCAAGGTATTTCACAAAATACTGTAGCTTTTCTCCTGTGGTTTATTGGCTGAGGTCGGTGAGAGGTGTCGTCCCGCTCTTGACGGGGCCAATGAGAATGTGGTCACCGTACTGCTGCACCCTCACAATTTGCCACGACTCTTAGAAAAGGCTTCAGTGTTTTGTGAAATACCTTGACATGAAATGAAATCGCGAAATACAGGTGTCCCTACCTATCAGTATTGATAGATATTATTCTGAATTGACAGTCGAACAATTCCCATATGACAATCTATGTGAAGATTCTAGATCGGAGTTGATGTCCTCGACAGCAGCTCCACAGGGACTGACAGGTACATCTGCAGGTCGTCAGAGTAGAGGTGGTGTCTGCACTTGGTCAGCACTGGGGCAGGTCACTGAAGGGCCGAGCCCTGCGGCGCTCCAGAGCCACGGACCGCCAGCCACGGGGACTGCCGTCTGCTGCAGCGCGCTACCGGCGACCACTCAGACATCATCCCAGCCATTGCGTTGTTCTTTCGAAAAAAATTGGTTGTCTGTAAAGTCGGTTTACGGACGATAGTTTAACGTGACAACGTCATAACAAAACATTGATGAAATGATTGCATACTTTTATAAATAAAATTGAAACATTTTTATTTTAATAATAAAATAATAAGTACTTGAAATTATACTAGTAATAAGATTTTTTTAATGCGAGAATAATTAACCTTTATTGCCGAAATTGTTGTTGTAATAAGCAATGAAAACCACATTAACTTTTCACTTCACTTTACAAACAGTCGAGTGGAAGAGAGATAGATGCGGCGCAAGCGTACAATTAGCGTAACGGGACACATCGTAACGGAACAATGTGTGCAACGGGACACAGCGTAACGGGACACTTTTTCGTGCGTGCAGCCGGCGTTCATCGAATTATTCGACGTCACGTTAAATAAATAGAAAATAATGCCCGATTTTATCTAAAATAATGTTGTGATTAATTGTGTTAAATGATTTGCTGAGATATAACAGCGCTAGTATTTTTACGTACTGGTCATCCATGATTAGATTTATATCATCTGTGATATTACTTAGGGCAGTGCATGCGCTGTGGCAACTACGAAAACCCAATTGACAGCCATCGAGAAGAGAATTATTGTGTAAAAAACCTAGAAAATTGCTGGTTTTGCGATGAATTCAAGCGCCCTGGACGAAGCAGGTAATGTGCTAACAAGTCCGAAAATCATTTAGCTGTGAAGCATTCCTATTCTTTGCAAGTGGTTTTACAACCGAAAGTTTCCAAATGCTGAGAGACAAATTAGTTTGCAACGTAGGTGATCGCGGGAAGAACGTAAAGAACGATTTTCTGGACAAACCAAATGCTGACGCTAACAGCACCTTCAGCTCTGGACGTAATACGCATAATGTACTTGTACACGTTGGAGAATTTAATAGGAGTAAGGAGTGAATTTATCGAAATGCTTTGTCACCAAATCGAAGCTGCAATCAAAATTTACTGTCGGAAGAGGTGGTTCACTGAAGCAAGCTTTGAAAAACCTACGGAGAAAAATTTGGAACTTGGGTATCATCGTTTGCATTTTCGCCACAGTGCCTTCGACGAGCGACAAGCTTTAATGGAATCAAATGAATAGAGCATTTTATCCCACCACACTGCATTTATTACGCAACTTTCTGTAATTTTCAAAACTTGCTGCTGTAGATAACTCCGTGCTTTGTTTTTAACATTACTCCAGAAACACCTTTCTTTGTGTAGGGAATTTACTTTTAAATACTGTAATTAGTATAGAATTTTATTAAACAAACGTTTTAACTGTGGTAAAGCAAAAAAAAAGTAATATGACCCGGTTTTGATACCGCAAACCTTTAAAACGGCCACAATATCGTAAACGTGAAATATTTCAAAATGCATATATAGAGTGTTAAGTTTTTTCTCTGTGTTAACACTATGTTCATGCACGACCTTTTCAGCTCTAATATATCGAGTAGGTTTTGCATTATGGAAGAAAAATTAATGTGTAACAACCTTTCCTTATAGCTACTTTAACAATTGAACAACTTAACTATGGTACTAAAACTTACGACATTAATTTATCGTATGGTAAAACTAAACTTAAAAAATAATTATGAAATACAAAAGATCTTAAACAAATGCAAATTATAAAAAATATAGAAAAATAAAAATTATATGTAATACAATGAAAATAAAAATAGAAATAAATATACAATACATCAGGAAAATAAACAGTTACCGTTTATCTCTTGCCCATTACTAGGTAGTGAAACGGAACTATAATTATTCTTGTCCTTATTGTAATGGTCCGAGGTTCTGACACCACCAGAGAAAACTCTGGAAGGAAGGAGATGTGGTTAGGTAGGGCAAAGGTCAAGGCGTTACTCTGGATCTCTGGATCTTCATGCTTACGGAGTAATAAGATGTGCTTAGGTACTACTTACTCTCACGCCTGTCCGGTTCCTTAAACACTTGTGTATTGTCTTATTTATTGTCTTTGACGCGTATGTGCACTTTACAGCTTCGGACGGTGGATGCTCTTGCTCTCTCTGGCTTCGAACCGGGGACAGGGTAGGTAACCCACTCTACTAGTTATATATGAAACACTTCCATTAAAGTATGTCTCTGCACAAATATCATTTCCATACTCTCGCTAATAACGTAACTACGCTCTCATCCCATTGCTTCTACCACAAGTCCAAGTGACCCTTCGTTCACCCACACTCGGGGCCAAAGCGATTCCTCCACAAAGAGAAGCGCTCCTGAACAGCACAACACACGCCTCGCACGGCGGCTGCTGAAGATGCGAGTACACACACTCGCACGCCCAGACTGCCTTACAATAATTAAAAATATCAAGGGCGTTATTCCAAGACGTTCGGGTGAGGCAACGAATAAGCACTGCCTTGTTGGGATACATCGGCAACCTAACTCGTGGGCTGTATACCAGAAAGTGTCTAAACCGAATCCCAGTAAGGAAACAAATCGGCAACCGTTTTAATAAACGGTGTCCCGCGCGAGGCTAGAACCTTTTTCCAACGCATTCTAGCAGACGTTTCGTAACCATCGATACAATTTGTTACCTTAAAAATACTAAAGATAGCAGCACCATCGCACAAAAATAGAACCGCCTTTCTAATTTTCTGAAGCACTTTGTTATAGTTGATATTATTTCTTGTTATGACCATTCAAGTGTACTAAATATATTCGCTATCATAACGTTTAATTTCGCACACCAAACACGATTGAAGTGACTATATACGAGTTCATGGCGCCAGACTTGGATTCGCCATCTGGACGAAAGCAACGGAAAAGTGAGCTCTGCGCATGCACGGAATTCGGGCAACAGAACGGCAACGTACAGGACCCCAAGATCCCTTCCCTAAAAACAAGCGACTGGCCATGTCCCATCGTGCACTAGGGATACGGTAACGGTACAGGTGTAGCATTTTCATTAACTTAACCCTTATTTTTGTGTATTGGAATACCGGCCCAAGTTCCCTTACAAATATAGCAAATTTCGCAGTTTCAGGAAACCAGTATCCAGTGTTCATGACTCGGATGATTGTGTTGTGCCCAGTTAGATAATAGCGGAGAAATTACAGGAATGAATGTGTTGTGTTTGAAAAAACGGAAATTACTGAGAAAAATACAACGTCCCACGGCAACGTCTGACACGTTTACCAATTGCTGAAAATTCAGGATGTAACCCCCGTCGGAAAAAGAACCCGGACCACCTTCGTGGGCGACGAGTGATTCGACCACATTTAATCTAATATTTGGTTCGTTGATGATTTTTTTTTCCCCCGTAAAAAGTGACGCGTGTCCAATTTTGACGACAAAAATTTCCGCCCACGCCTTACTGATGGCTTAAACCCAGAAACCTTCACGCCATCAACCGGCTTGCATCCAACTGAGCCACAAAGGTCGACACCGCTGAACCAACGCAAACCTTAACGAATTCAAGCACGTCCGTGGCTCCAAAAATCACATGCAGAATTTCGCAAACTCACGTTCAAACCATGATATTTCATCTTGGCGTGCTGGAAAAAAAAAAGTGGTCCTCCAAGGATTCAACCGGCACGTAAATTAAAGTTTTCAAAGAATAAATTGAACTTTTCTGAAGAAGTAAAATAAGCAGAATAAGGTCCTTCACTTCTTAATAATTTTTTTTTGTATCTCGCCCTGATATCTCGGACTGATACGTCCGGGCTGTGAAAACATTGATTGAGCAGGTCTCGTGAAGCACTTCCGCCGATCGTGGGAAGCGCCGAGGGAGGAATCATTTATCGGTCCCCGGCGTAATCCGGCGGGCCAACACCTAGTTGTTTGGGGCTCCCTGCTGCGATGAGGGATGCTCGAAGGGGGTTTTGCGGCGTGGGGGCCACTCTCCCCTGCGTGTGATCCGGGGTTCCCATGCGAGGGTAGGGCACTCGTCGCCCTGGGAACACCGTCGAGGGAGGGAGAAGAAGCGCCGCTGCTCCAGTTACAGGACGAGATCTCCTCCTCCTCCCCTGCTGGGAGACGCGACGCCCTTCCCTCTCTGTGGCTGGGATCATGGACCCCGCACCGCGCGGGGAAGTTGCGATGGGAAGTCATCTGTGAAGAGAAAAAAAAAGTTGGGCGGGGGGGGGGCCTGCACCCTTACTTTCTCCCGAACCAAACGTCGTCGTCGTCTTCCTCGCAGGGAGAACCGTTACTGGGATGGCCTTTTGTGCCACCTTTCAGCAGTTCTTCAGGCGCGGGACAGCTGGTGGCATCCTCGCGGGATTACCGATTTTTTTTATTTTTTTGGTGTTGGGAAGCGAGGGAGAGGGGACAGAAGACAAAGCCCCGGGGGGGGGGGGGGGAGGGGGAGACCCACTGATGCCAGTAACCCAGTAAGTACACTCGGCCCCAGATCCGAGCCCTGTCAGACTGGACCATTCCGTCAGGTTGACAGCCGAGACGAACCTGCATTCATTTAGAAAGAGCGAGTAAAATAATTTAAATGTACATATTATTTTAGACTTAGGATTCTTCTTTCTATATTGTACGTTTATTGGTCAGCTTAGCCCACAATGTTAGGGTATTGGATTTTTATTTCATTAGTTTTTTTATCATCTAGAATAAATTCTACCGAATGTTGCACTGTACAAACACTGCATTTATGGTGGAAATAATTGATTGCATACATATGCAACGGTTTTTTTTCATCTCCACTCACACAACTACCACATCCTGCATCTGCTACAATCTGCTTCGCGTAATGTGTTCTAACCTTTGCTATATATATATATATATATATACTAATTGTTATCTAATTTTTTTAAGACAGGAAAATATTTAGATTCAAAATATTTCCGGACTAACTGTGTCACCTGAATCATTCATTCCGCGTTTCCACATTTAGGTAACACATTACATAACATTACATAACTGATTCTATACGGTTATTTCCTGAGATATTTCTTCATAATAGTCTGAGAGTGACAAAAACTACTAACTCTACTTGGCGGGAGACACTGATATAAATACCCTACATGAATAGTTATGGTTTTTTTTAGAGCACCTTTATGTTCTCGCGACAAAATTCTGAAAGATGCAAGATGCAGCTGGAACGTGAGAAAAACAGGAAGGCGGAAAGGAATAAAGTAATGAAAAAAAATGGGGGTATATTAATGTTCGGATCAAAATATATATAATTAGAACAATTTTCAGACATAAAAATAACAATTATTTAATTCAATGTTTTTTTTTAAAACCGCTGAAGTAAAATTAAACACTGACTTCAAACATAATCTAAGATTTAGTAATTGTTTGTATAGCCATTCTTAGTCATTACTAGGGCCATGTATTTTTCGAGAAAACAGTTCGATACCAACTGTGTGTTAAAATACTATAGCATCGTCTGTGTTTCGATTTTGGTTGATTTTCTTTCATGCACATGTCTCCTGTCGGCACAAGAATCACAGCAGCTCTTTGTGGAAACTGTGCGTCCACAGTGGCCCGGCCAAATAATGCAATGCGCAATGGCTTCTCTTGCAGACGGCAACCAATTATAATGAAGAAACCGTCGCCGCGGGCTTACTTTATTTCAGTCTAATGGGTGTTCAGATTTTTTCGCGAAAAGTTCCTGCCCCTAGTCATTATTTCTGTATTCACAAATCACGACCTTGACTTTTATTTATTTATTATTACATTCGTAACATGCCCACAAACAGCCGGAGGCTTTTGCGGTGGACACGACACACACACACAGAGAATCAGGTGACAAGTAAAAAGTGACAAATGGGGAATGACAGGTGACATGTGACAAATGGGAAGTGACAGGTGACATGTGACAACTAGGAAGCGACAGGTGACAAGTGACAATTGGGATGTGACAGGTGACAAGTAGGAAGATAGGATAGTGGTCATTGCAAAATCTGTGGACGTTCTCCACCAAGAGCAAGCAGGCACATGTTCAAGCGCAAAAGGCCAACATACGAAGGTGTGGAGGCCACAAATCTGCAGCGATCAAGATCAAGACAGTACGTACACAAACACAAGAAAAAATAAACAATAAAAATTGCTATAGTAATGGCAATATTAATAAGATATACACTTTTGTACATGCCAATTACATAGTAAAAATAATATGTGAAACAATTATTGAAGATAAATTCAATAAAAAATTAGATTGAATTTGTTTGAATTAGAGATTATTCTATAAAGACAATTGTCACAATTATGAACTGTACACAGAGCTGTTGTTAATGTAAAATTAGATAAGAAATTATTCAAACTACGATTAGGGGGTGTGTCGAGTGTGACCAACTTTTTATTTAATATTATTTGAAGGTTTGTAGTTAATCTGAAGCGGGATCGGGTTATTTTATAGTCTTGATTATTATTTTTTACTGTAGAATTTTTTGCACTTATGAGCACGACATTGATAAAGTGCCAAAGTAAATTTCTACTCAATTGAAGTACTGATACCTATTTACAAAAATAATTATTATTTTTATAATTTTTAGATGTGATATCTTCACAATAAATTGGGACTAAGAACTGTGTAGACTATGCCACTGAAGGCACAACTGATCTGAAATTTATTATGTATGTGTGCTATTTTTCCCCCGATTTTCCACTGTTTACTTATTTATTTTAATTAGTTTACAATATTTCTTGCGAGCTAGTTTTAACAAAAATATTTTTTTCTTCTGTTCTTTTTATAAACAGTTGTGTTGCCAAACCATTTTTGGAACAAAACACATAATTAGTTAGACACAAATAAACAAGATTTAAGTTGTAAGAAAATTGTTTCTCAATGAAAAATAACAAAAACTCCTAATCAGGGGTGGCAGCCTATGAGAAAACGGCCATGCGCAGTGAATCCCGTTTCTTACTCCATGTTCATTACCCGCAAATTTCGAAGTTCCGCATCCAAAGCAGAAGTACCAACGCACGCAGCCTATGTAATTATTTTTAGGCTAATTTTGAACATCGAATTCTTGGGCTCTTGAGCTAAAGATTTTGTGTGCGTTTATGTCATATAGCGCGAACTGTTGAAGGAAATGAGACGTTTTTTAGGTTGGCGATTCGATAGACTGTCTAGGCTGGACTTTATAGTACAAATTGGGAGGGAAGGGGTTTAAATGTAAAAAAAAAATCTATTTCGATATGTAGTGTTTCCGAGACATTTGGGGACCTCAGGAAAGGAAGGGGGAGGTCATATGCCCCCTGATATATTTTTAAAGTCGGGAAAATTGAAGTACAATGATTCTGAGGCTTTCTGGCACCATCGGACCCCCTCGCAATGTGTGGTTCATTTATCCCTTCCCCTAAACTTTCGGGAAATTGGAAATTTATTTTATGGTGCATTTCGAGCAATCTATAGAAAATTTAATTCAATATGAACTAAAAAGTAAAAAATAAAATTATATTTCAAAAACTAAAAAAAAAAACAAAAAACAACACACTTTCATTGTTCCAAGAACTAAGATTTAAAATAATTCTTTGATTTTAAGTAATTTGTTCGACAGCGATAGAATGAACTACGACATTGAATAAAGTATTTTTATAAGCTTAAAATTAGAATCAAGTAATAAACAAAAAAATCAATTTTAATTTACATACAAGCGTGGGGTGCTCTTTTTTTCATTTTCATACTGATTCTGTTCTAAAGAATAGCTATTAGTGATAGAAAATTAAAACAACTGATATGAGCACCTTACGGTTTTTTTCATTTAAATTTATTGTTTTGTTTAATACTTGATTCTTATTTTAAGCGTATTAAACAATTACTTTATATATATACATAGTCCAGTCTGTCATTGTTGAACAAATTACTTTGATCTAAAGTTTTATTACTTTTAGTTCATAAAACAATGAAAGTGTGTTTTGTATTTTTTTAAATAAACTAAAATTTACATTTTAATAGATAGCTTTTTATTTTTTCGTTGAGTTATAATAGTAGCCGTGGTATTTTGCAGCAATATCACATGGAACTTAAAACTGTATGAAATCATTTCAAGCAATTACTACAAGATTTATATAATGTTGAACATTGGCTCTCGATTGCTTTCAATGCAACTGGCTATAATTGGATAGTGGTTAATGTTGTAAGGTAATGTACGAATTTTAAAATACCGTAAATAAAATTAAAAAAAATAGAACTATGCGAGCGAGTGGTTTTTCACTGCTCGCCCTAGTGAGTCGCCGTTGTTTCTGGTCGGGCAAACAACTGCGCGGTAGCCCGCTTCTCTGCCGCGAGCTACGACTGTTCGCCCGACCTGCAGGAACACCGCAGCGAGGGGGTGTAGACGGGAAGCGCCCATGAACAAGCACGGGAAGCATCGCGGCTGGTAGCGGGGACTTCGGCCGCGACCTGGTCCAAGTGCACAGTAGTTGTGTGCTTGTACTTGCGATCCCGCGTTCAGTGTGCTGGTGCAGTTCGGACTTATAACTTTCGGCCTCTACCAATTTCTGAAGTTCAAGCATAGTTCGTTGTTTTACACTCAATTACAAACACGAGGATTCATTGCAGTATATTTGATTTCCTACCTTTTGGTTTGATAATTTTTGTCTGTAGCTTGTATTTGTCAACACTTGTTGTGTGGGAATGTTTTTCGGAAATTTTTGGCCAAAAATAAAATAATATCAAGTTTACGGTCAAGGTCAAGATCATGGCCTCAGCGACTTAGGGTGGATTTTCGACGGGGATTTTAAGCAGCTTTGGGAAATTTTCGTTTTTTCTAAGGCAAAAGTATTGTGAGGCATTTCGAATTTCGAACTTTTGAAATAAAACGGGTAATTTTCCTTCAAAACGGGAATTTTTCCCACGAAATAGTGACTTTTTTTTAGGAATTGTAAGGAATTTTTGAAGGTCAAGGTTAAAGGTAAAGGTCAATGTCATCCAATATGGCCTCCGTGACATCAAAATCCAAGATAGGGGACATCGGCTCCTGATCCTCACTCCGTCTCCAGTCTCAGAACATTAATTTATATGCTACTCTCTAACCATTATTGCAAGGGGTTGAAAAAACCTGGGGTTGGAATAAGAACATAAATAAAGTTCCCTTCCATGTACACCATCGAATACATTCTTATTTTTGTTTAACTTTCTAAATATTGACTTAACCTATTGTTAAAATAAATTTTTATCTAACCCCATTATTGCAAGAGGTGGAAATAACAAATTTTGAAAGTAAAAAATAATCATTACTTTTTTAAATATATATTTACTATCAAATCCGTTATAATTTATTGTATAAATTACAAACTTCATCTAAAACTTTGGCTGAGACAATTTTAGATAAAATGAGTTATTACCGTAAAAACGGGTAGAAATTAAAAAAAGAAATTCAAAAATTTCTCAGTATAAAATTCGTTCGAATTTATTTCAAACCATCTCAATATTATCTTAATATTGGTACAAATCAAATTTTAATACGACCACGTTATTAGTGCAAGGGATAAAAAATAGTGTTTGAAGATCAAAAAATGAAATAAATACCTTAGTTGGCATATAATATGAAATTTATTCTAAGCTATTCAATACTGCTTTGTAAACTATTGAATGCTGGATACATTGAGTTAAAAATATTCGCAATATTTTAGCTGCATGGAAAATAGGCAAATATTTAATCAGTCGTTTTGTAATATTGGAGAACATAAATATGTTATGTACATTAAGTTATTTAAATGTTCACAAGTTTATAGAAGTTTCCAAAATATTTACAGAATAAATGGATACTTCGAAATCTATCTACGGCTGTAGGCTGTGCCGAAAGAGATTTTTTTAGATATGTTGTTTTATCCTTAATTTAACTGCAGCATGTGTATGCCTATACTTAATTTATAGTAATTTATTTATTTTGTAGGTTTTTGGTTGGTTTTGTAACATTTAACTCTTGATTTTGAAGATTTAACTAGCACTTAAAGTTTGTTTTCTATAATATTATCTATACTATCGTTAACTCTATCTTTTTTATGCCAAATTGTCAATTATTAATAGCCAATGCAGTGGTACTTAACCATTTAAGAAAACTTTATATAATTACACAGTCCCATTCCTATCTTTCTGGCAAGTTTCAGTACCTAGGTTCCCAACATGGTGTGGACACACGTTCTCAGATAAATTATTGTTCTTTGCTCATCTCACAACATAAGACAGCTACATATGCAAAACATTTGTCTGTGACTACTGTACATTCCAGGAATGAATAACCCTTGTCAATCAGGTTCCAAAATTCACTTTCGATGTTTAAGAAAATATTTGAAGGTACCTACTAGGTTCTCATGCTCAGGTTTAGCTGTGGTATCAGTGATGTGTGTAATTTAATATGCGTAAATATATGCTAATATTATTAGAAAATGTATAAGTACGTTTAGGCTAGTTAATGTCTTTGGTACGTTTTATAAAATGTTATACCACAAAACGATTGACGATAATAATGCATATTATTTTATTTTTTTAAATTTTATTTTTAATATTTTATTGGCTTCTTGCAAGTATTCTTTTATTTGGTTTGTATTGTACCTGTAATTTTGTTTTCATCTTCTTGGTTATTGTGTTTATTTAGACTAACTTAATTATGTAAATTTGTTATACTAATAATTTACGTGTACTTTGTAGAAGATTAATGTAGTTTGGTTAAAGACAAGGTGGGCACGCCTTAACTTCGCCACATAAAATAACACAATAAAAATTAAATAAATAAGTAATGTTGGGCCCAGAACAAAGACGTATTCAATAATACTGCCTAGCCGGTGGTGTGCCTATGTGTGTTAGCGAGATGTATAGATAATTGCGAAGCTCACTAGTGTTTCTAGTGTGGTATTACTTATAAGTGCATGCTCTTAAGTAACGCGCAGTATTTTTTGTTGTGCGTAGAGCAACTCAGTTAACTTGATACGTAACTGCATGAAATGGTTCGCTTGAGCAGTGAAAACGATCGAAGAAACACAGTCGTTTCAATCTCAATGTAATTTGTCTTGTTCCGTATAGATAAAGTCGGGACCATCGAATTCTTCCGACATGCCTGCTAGTCTTCTAAGGCGTTAAATGCTCGATAATAGGAATGAGAAAAATTCCTGACAAAAAATTGCACGCTTCATTAAGTCATGTCATATTAATATTTGTTTTAGTAATGCACCATTGCTTTGTGCCCTAGTACCATTATTTCCTATTAGTATGCCATTGTTGTGGGCTGATGTACCTTAATTTTGAAAAAAAATGTACAATATTGTTTTAATAATAAACTATAATTGTGTGCTGGTGTACTATAACTGCGATTGCCTTGTACCATGATAGGTCGTTAAGCCCTCTTGACATTTCCTCCACACGCAGTGTCGCAGCAGAGCGTACCTCCGGTGTACCGTAGTTCAGGTGTCGCTCCCGAGCGCGCGTCATGCGTACCGTAGTTCAGGTGTCGCTGCCGAGCGCGCGTCGGGCGTACCGTAGTTCAGGTGTCGCTGCCGAGCGCGCGTCGGGCGTACCGTAGTTCAGGTGTCGCTGCCGAGCGCGCGTCGGGCGTACCGTAGTTCAGGTGTCGCTGCCGAGCGCGCGTCGGGCGTACCGTAGTTCATGTGACGCTGCCGAGCACGCCTCGGGCGTACCGTAGTTCAGGTGTCGCTGCCGAGCACGCCTCGGGCGTACCGTAGTTCAGGTGTCGCTGCCGAGCGCGCCTCGGGCGTACCGTAGTTCAGGTGTCGCTGCCGAGCGCGCGTCGGGCGTACCGTAGTTCAGGTGTCGCTGCCGAGCGCGCCTCGGGCGTACCGTAGTTCAGGTGTCGCTGCCGAGCGCGCGTCGGGCGTACCGTAGTTCAGGTGTCGCTGCCGAGCGCGCGTCGGGCGTACCGTAGTTCAGGTGTCGCTGCCGAGCGCGCCTCGGGCGTACCGTAGTTCAGGTGTCGCTGCCGAGCGCGCGTCATGCGTACCGTAGTTCAGGTGCCGCAGCGAGCACGGGCTCCGTGCTTCCGCCGGGAAGTGTCCTGTTTCACGCTGCACCTTCCCCTCGCTGCAGGCTTTGTCGACGGCTCGGCAGAGGCTGGCTGCACCCCTGGGGGAGAGAGGCTTTTAATACGACATGCCGATGACCGCTCCGACACACCCCTCCCGAGGGGGTAGCTGCCAGGCATTTTCCTCGCGGCGCGGCGTCCAAAAGGGAGGTGACTGACTGCCATAAAGTGTCACGGGGCGAAACTTTCTAGTCATAAAAATTGCCCTCCCGCTGGGGGCAGGGAAAAAGGAGCCTCGAAAAAGGGGGGGGGGGGGGGGGGGGGAGCTCTCCCTCCCTGAGGGGTATCACTAGTAGAGACTTCCACCGCATTGTGGACTTTTATAGCCCTCGCCCTGCTAAGTGAACAACTGGCCCGAACTGTCGCGCGCTCAGATCATTCCGATAGGACGCAAGGGGGATGGAAGTATTTTCTGGGCGTCCATAACATTATATCAAGCTGCTTCCAAGCTTTTGTTTGCGCCTTGGCCCTATCACACACATCTGGTGCCCGTCGGAACTATTTCATAAAGTGTGCTTCCTCCCGCCTCATTTTATTTGCGAGCATTCTTGCACAGCATTGAGATGATGCCCGTCTCCCGTCGGCGACCTACTGTATCCCGTAGCTGAGGGATGCACGGGAAGTTGATCGTGATGGACGCGGTCATGCTTGCTTTTGCTTCCAAGTTCTGAACAGTGATACCGATGCATCCTTGCTTGAGACTACATTTTCGAGATCCATAGAAATGCGACAGACGCATGAGCGGAAAGGCTTGGATCGAACTGAACCAAGGTGACGAAGTAAGCTAAAAACTTGGATACCTTCTAACACAAGCAGAAAAAAGCATATTTGGACACTCACTTCGCTGCTTACATACTGCGTTAATTTGTGTGTGACTGGTATTGATAAAATGCAATTTTTTTCAGTTGTAATGTTTACACTTAATTTAATTATACCAGGTGTATGCCTATACTTACTTTAGGGTAAATTGTCAATTTTGTAGGTTTTTGATGAATTATGTAACGCTTTACTCTTGTTTTTGAGCATTTAACGAGTACCTAATTAAATTTGGTTTTAATTATCGTCATCTCAATTTTTTTTGTTTCATTGTCAATTTTCAAGATCCAATGTAGCAATAGTTGGCCAATAAATGTGGTAAAGTGTAAAATAAGACCATTGCATAATTAGCTACCTGCAAATACTTTAAATAAATAAATAAATAAATAAATGGTTGACTGAATAAATAAAAACATTTTTAGCTTCGGATTGGCAACTACTTTTGGGTGCAACACATGTCACAAGTCTAGTTTTCTTTAGAGTTCTGGCATGTTATTTGACGAAGACTTTGAAATCTATTGGATAATGGAGAAAAGGTATTGGTGCTTAGCAAAGAAGCATCCCCACGGAAAACCAAAAAAAGGATGGCCGGACCGCACTTTCATTTTTATTTTGACGTGATTACGTCTTATAAATCTATGAACGTCGGCTGCACGCACGAAAAAGCATGATCATTGTCACGTTCCGCCTGAGCTGAGAGTGCAAGAACCGGCCAACCACCGTGCGAGAAAATCTTCTATAATATCAAACAGGTTAAGGTATGCAATTTTTCATCAATGTTTTCTTATGACTTTATCACGTAAAATTATCGTCCGTAAACCAACTTTACAGACAAAACCCCCCCCCCCCCCCCCCCCCACTTTTTTTTGTAAATGGAACAGAAACATTCACGTAGAATTACAGATATTTATAAATTTGTACACTTACATGGAAAAAAAACTATATCCTTAAGAATATCGTTCTCACTGATACTCGGTTCGGATTCTTACGCAGATATTTATGCTTTGTGATGTCCCAGTACCTTTTAAACCGATCACTGAATACTTTTCCAGTATTAACTGCGCACATCAATAAGCGTGATTCAACAAAATAAAGTCAGATTTTTAAGTATTTGATTATCTTTTTTTATATTTTAAAATTAATTATGCTTGAATGAAACATCAATTAAAATATAAAATTATGCGCCAATTTTCGTAAATAATACTCAGTGTTATATCGGAAAACGTATTTCATGTATGCAAAAGTAACCATTGATGTGTGTTGTAGAGTAAAAAACTATTTATTGGCAACTGGACTGGTTTCCAAAGGAATTTTATTTTTTGAAAGTACGGCCAAATTTTTTTTTCCTATGCGTGTTTTCTGGAGCGCGATTCAAGTGTCCCTGCGTTGGCTCTGGGGGCGATCACCCGAAGACAGTCGAAGGAGATGATTTTTTTTTCTTTTCCTGACATAAGTTTAAAACTAAGAGTGTTTGGGAGGGGTATAGGCAGGGAAAACTCTGAAGTGCGTCTCCGGCCGAAGACTATACGCTCTAATCATGCAGGGTTTAAGCCATGCAGGTGAGGTAGCATGCATCGTGGATTGGCCAGCCATGGCAGCGATTGGCGCCCCACTCTTTGCTCTAGACTAAACTACTAGATAAGTTGGGCCCAGGTAAAACTTGCATATTCCACATAGGTTGGAATTAGGTTACGTTTGTATCCCAAAAAGCCAGTGGTTTTACCTGACGTTAACCAAACTTCTTGGAATACCACTTTAAGTGTTTTGTTTGGATTTGTTTCGTGTTTTTAAAAGATTACTTTTACTATAACTAGAAAACGTGTTTTCATATTAATCTCTAGTAAAACGAAAACACTTCAGTAACTTGTTATGTAGACTACCAATCTGTCTTGCTGACACGTAGTAATTAATGCGAACAATAAAAGTTTAAGTACTATTTGTTTAGTGATGAGTTACAATACCTACATTTTATTTTCAGAAATAATGCACAAAATATGTTTCTTGAGCAATAACTTGCTAGGAAATTAAATTCATTTAAAGTTATGATAGTCAAGCGTGATTCATTAGGCCTTTGTGTTAGTTTAGTTTCATCAAACGTTTGTTGTATTCTACAGGCTTTGATATTTATGGTGTGAGCATGTTTGACTAATCCCCTTAATTGTGAATCCTGATTTGTAACGTACACACGCAGGCATTACATAGGTGTCATTTCTCTTGTGTTGACATTGCAAATCATTTAATGGATTCAGAGTATATGTAGTTGAACAAAATTACGCTTTCGTAGTGTTCGCAACCGCAGAAATGTTGTTTAAGTCTTGTGCCAACTAACTTGTCTCAACCTTGACAGTTTTAGGGCGCGGTTACACGGAACTCCGAGCTACTCCAGGTGAACAGGTTTAAGTAAACATGTTCACAAACGCGAAAGTGTACGGTTACATGGCAGTTATTATCAAATATGTCGAATTCCATAACCGACTTTCTACTGTCATCGAATGAATGTGTTGTGGATCCTATTTATCTGATCAAGTGTACCTCTGTTAGATAATTACTAACAGCATCAATTTTAAAACAATAAAATATTTACATAATCATCTTTTTTGTTGCGTTCGGTAAAATATTACACGAACTTGTACCTGGAACATTTTTTTTTTTTTAACGAAAACTAACAACCACATCAAGTTGTTTACAACCGCTGTTGACAGAACCACAGTGGACTACGAATATCGTAACAGGACAATACGGGAAACTATGGCCAGTTAGCATTGGTGAAAAAAGAGATAATTTTTTTTTTTGCATTACTTTCGAGCTATTTCACACTCCACGCCGCTAGATGCTACCACGGTGACTAGTTTCACGCTCTTAAAAACGTAGGCACACTAGGTTCGCAGGCATCACTTGTCTCGCTTATTTCTTACAGGTTTCCCACATTGTCCCTATTCATTTTCGAGGGTGCGCAGACGATTGGCACTACTGTTGAGAACTGCCTGGATCTGAGACGAGTCACGTGGCTCAGACTGTGGCCACTTAACCACTTTCCTGAAACAAATTACACATAACTTAGTAGGCACAATTTATTTACATAATTAAGATGATGTTTTTACCCCGATATACTTAGTGCTTGCTTAATTTAAAGTTTCGAAATAATTTGTCTGTTTAGCTACTTGCACAGATCCACTTCAAGCGTATTTAGTATAGTTACAAATAAAACAAAATACATTGTAAGTATAATTGCTATAAATTTTAAAATTTAGATATAATGGAATATATTTTATTTTTGATTTCCACTGCACTAAATAAATGTGCAGAAGAAAGGAGAAGGCCACTGCCAGTTCCGAAAGGAGCTTCCCGAGGGCTCTGGGAGCGGACCACACACGGTCGCGGCTCGCTGACCCGCGGTCTGTTTGTTTCGCCGAAGGGGCGGAATAAGTAATTTACGATAAGAGGTTCTCCGAGAGGACGGCTGGGCCGACGAGATGAAGGGCGAGGGAGAAGAGCGAATGACTCAACACCGCAGCCTCCCCGCGGTCCACGGTGGCGCCAGAGACGTGCAACGTCTTACGTCGGCAACGAGAGCAAGTTCACGTGTTCTCCATGTTTGCAAATACACTTATGGTACGAAACTCGGACACGAAGTTTAACTTAATAATGCAGAGCCGTGATAAATATACGCAAACTATGTTTTCAACTACATTTCTGGACGCGAATCACGTTTAGTTTCCGCACCCGCCGCTAGAATTCGCTGTCAGTGCAGCTACGTATACTATTGAATCATTTGATTAGCAGACCGAAATTTTAAACTATAGGTAGGTATAATTAAGTTTTTATTTGGTATTCAAATTCATTTATTTATGCTTATAAATTCGTTCAATTAATAAAAAGATTTGAGTGTAAATAAACTATTTTTTCTATATAACTACATAATATTTATTTTTTTGACGAGTAATGTAGTAACAATATAATTATTGGTTATATAAACGATAAGAGTACTTTCAAAACTATTAAGCATTAGTAAAGTAAACTTTGTAAACCTATTCAACATCATCATAATGACTACTAAGTAATACATACGTACTATGCATAGCCAAGGAAAAATATATCAACGACTAGTTTCTACAAAATTCTGATTGTGAATCGGCTGACAGTTTACGTTTTTCTATCAGAGCTTCCGATGTTGGTATATGACAAAAAAAAGGGGCTCCTTTCCCCTGACATGTAATTGGTTCATTTTTTTAGTGTAGTTTATTGATGTGGTGAGGCGTCCCCATTGTGAACACCCTCTTTTCATGTTGTAAGGTTAATCGAAGTACGATTCATACGACAACCGTATCTACATTTACATAGTTTACCCGGGAATCAAACCCGGAATCTCGCGTGTACCGAGGGTGCCAATGATGCTTACAAGATGTTTACTACACTACAATTCAATTAGCTGTCGGTGGTTTACCCTCTGATAAAATAGAAAGTAGTAGTTATAAGCATTTATCGGTTTAAGTATACACCATATTTCTATTTACAGAACCGCAAGTAAGTTAAAATGTAGTAAGAAAGTGGAGATTATTATGGTAGTAGGTGATCTTGCAGGTGAAATCAATCATCTTGCTAAGGCCAATGCAAGGCGGCCATCTTGTGTACTGATTTTCTTCTTCTGCGCCAGCGAAGTTGTTACAGAGGGAAAAACAGAGCGACACACATCTGTCACAGAAGAAGCAACAAAGGTGTGGCCTTTTACGAGTAACCATCCCAGCAAATGGCTTGAGAGATTTCGGAAAACCTTGGGAAACCGGAACTGCCTGGCTGCAATATATATATTGGAGCCCGGGTTCTTTTGAAGCGGGTACATTGTGTTTTCACTGCGCCAAACTCGCTTCGTAGAAAAATATAATTGAATAATTTTTCTCATGAGGAAAATACAAAACTTAAAAAAAAAATGTATTAAATTAACATATTACTAATTACTTCGTGTCGTGAAAACCATTCTATTGTATGTTTTTTTCAAATAGAAATATGAAGAAAATATTTGGTTTTTAAAAAAAATTACAGAAAGTTGCTTGGCTTGTGGGTTGAAGCAGCGACGAAGGCGAAGATTCTACCGACGTTTCGGTCGATCTTGCAGTCGCCATCTTCAGGGTATATATAACGTTTGGATCTCTTTCACCTCGAAATAAAACAATGAAAAATAAATGTTTGTTTCTCGGCCGCCGGACGCCAGGACCCGTGTAAGGAATGGTTGGGGGGGGGGGGGGGGGGGGGGACCGAAACCGCCTTGCTGAGGTGCGCCGCTAGACGACAGCAGGCGAGCGACCTGGATGTTTGTGGGTCACCGCGCGGCGGTCAGCTGTGGCTAACCCTGCCCAGCCCTCGGGGTCGCGTCTCCCAGAAGCGGGAAACCTTGCAGCCCTTCCCGCCCTTCCCGCCCTTCCGAGACTGGTCAGCACGCGCCGCGAGGGACTGACCGCTGGTCATCGCTCGCCGGCCCCCATGTCCTCCAGTCGCGACGATCCACCAGTAACTTAGAAACACATGACTTAAGAACTTCATAACGTACAATTATTGAAAACATCCACATAACCTAGAACTGTCACAAATTTGGACTGTTATAACTTAGAAACACGTATTTTAGAAACACACAACGCTGAACCGCAACTTCAAAAACGTCATAACTTAGGTACACACAACTTAGAGCTGTCATAACTTTGAAACACGTAACTTAGAAACACACAACACAAAACTACAAGACTTAGAATCGTTATAACTTAGATACATGCAGCTTAGAACAGGCATAACTAGAGACCTGCAAAATTCGCGGATTCATTCGGTGATTGGCTAGAATTCAAACACATATACCTCTTAGATAATTTTGCTATTGGCTTACTGTTCATCTGGACGAATCTCAACCAGTTATAAACCCTCAACCAAAGAAGGATAGAATCACAGACAAACCAGCTGAGACGACTTACAAGTCGGCAGCCAATGAACTTGCGTTATTTTCCCGAGTGTACAGGGGTATGTGCAGTCTATCCTGAAGGCCATCAAAACCGCGAATTTTGCAGGTCTCTATGAATAACTTATAAATTTTTGAAGTGAAACTTCTTTGCTGAGGGGCTTCAATTTTCGAGGGTTACGAAAATTCCGATCACATGAGGGGAATATTTAGGTACGTGGTGGGGAAACCGGTAGAGCAGGAGAGTGTGGTAACGTGATTGACAGACGGACGGGGGCGAACGGATGCGATGGATTATTGTGGATCCAGCTTTAGAAAATATATTCGCGTCCATCTTATCGCGCTATTGTGATCCCAGCATGACGTTTCACGTCGCATTGTTCAAGGTCAAGGTGATATAGGAATAAGGCGACGAGACCTCCAAGGTTAGAGTGGGTTCCGAAACACTTAGGCTGGTATTCCAAGACGTTCGGGTGAGCTAGCGAACAAGCACTGCCATGTGGGGACGCAACCGTCACCTTACTCGCGGCCCGTATTCCAGAACGTGTCCGAACCGAATCCCTGAAAGGGAACAGATCGGCAGCCGTTTTAATAAACGGCGCCCGCCCTGTGTGAGGCTAGATACAGTGGCACATCGCGGAATGAGCACGCTACTGCAGTGTCTCTACACTAAATTTGTTTGTTTACGTGTACATGAGAATAATGTAAGACAACACAAACCATCGTGCCAAGTTTACAACTGATAATTATTTTTAAAAATTCTTATGAACATTTGCTAACACAATTATTGTAAACGAAAATTTTTCACGTCATTGAGTATATAAAATTAATTATTTATATACACACATACACACATATAGCCTACTATCATTTATGTTATGTTTATGTTTTATTTTTATACCAGCAGATTTACCCGTGCTTCACTATGGAAGTCTTCGGACAGAACACTCTCGCACAGCTTATTAGTCATTATGCATGCTCCTTCTCGTAGGTACACCACTGTCGCGCTTCGAATGAAAAAAAAAATAATAAACGCAATTCCCGTTGTCAAGGAGATCAAAATTCTGCTTCAACGGGTGGGTTTCTCGAAATCTCGCATAGAACCTTTCTCGTGTTTCGGAGGTCAAGTGTGCAAAACGTCATCTAGATCGGAGTAAAACTGTTGATCTGTATTAAAAAAATAAAAAAAACAATTCAGGAGTTTCGGATGGCCTTTAAGAGGCCACTCCAGTGTTTCAGGGGCACTACGCAACCCGCGTTAACCTCATAAGATTCAATGCTATTTTTATTTTGCTTCTAACTTATTAACTAATATAGATTTAGAAATGATGCTTGCTTGATATGTAAGACAATGATGCTCTTATCAAAGCCTCTTTCTTCAAAAACGTGCATAAATTATGGTTCAAACCTAGACAATAAACTTCTGCATATTAGTAAAGATTAGTATAAAACCATAATTTATGCACGTTTTTGAAGAAAGAGGCTTTGATAAGAGAATCGTTGTCTTACATATCAAGCAAGCATCATTTCTAAATATATATTAGTTAATAAGTTATAAACAAAATGAAAATAGCATTGAATCTTATGATGTTAACGCGGGTTGCGTAGTGCCCCTGAAACACTGGAGTGGCCTCTTAAGCAGCCTGTCGTCTTGCATTTTTCTGCGAGACGTAGTTCAGTTTGAACCTGCGTCTCAGAGGCCCTCAAAGTAGCTTGACGCTCTGCTTGTTCGTCACGCCTTTCCTGCGCTGAGCAGGCGATTCAGCGGCTCTCTCAGCGACGAGAGAGTCTCGCCTTTGCCGAGTCCAAGCAGGCTGTATCTTGAGACGTTGGCCTGGATCTTGTCTTCTCAGTTCAGCATCTTCCATGGAGTCACATAGCGGCCAGGAAGATTGCATTTAATTCTAACAAATTCCAGTTTTATATTCAGTTTCACTCTCCTTAGCCATAATCCACAAAAACGTTAAAAATGCAACTTAGCCAGCTAATTATGCAAAATGTATGCGATATATATTTAATTATTCATTTTCTGAAAGATCAGCCACTCGAAAAGTCGGCAAGTTTAACCGTGTAACACGTAGATATAAAATAATGACCTGTAACGGGACATACTCCCTTATGGCACTCGCGTCCTGGACGACCGGGGTTCAGATCCCGGATCCCGTCGTTAATCCTGAATTGTGCTATCCATGGTTCCCCGAATTAACTCTGTGCAAATTCCACCGCTGATTCTTGTCGTAAACCACGGTGTTTCATTTCCTAATCTCCCTGCTTTGTGTTCGTCGTGTGTGTTCGTCTTCAATAACTTCGCGGTTCACATGAAATATGAAATAAATATGAAATAACCCCGCTAATCCGAACCCCACTAATCCGAAAAAGTTTTAGTTAAAAAGAAATATTTAAAAAAATTATAATTTTTGTGTTAATTTTTTTTCATGCCTTGACCCAATATCAACATGTTTAGTGATTTCATACCTTTAAAAATATTATAAGTGGGCTGTGTTAATCGTTAAACGCTAAACGATAATAAAATACTAGCTGAACTAATATATGGTCTCGGCCCCGATTATTGGGGAATCCACAGAACTATTAATTAATTATAACGAAATTAAATACAACTATACCCTATTGTAGTTAAAAAAAACAACCTTTGGTTCTTCTTTCGCTATCGTAAACATCATGTAGAATGATTTGTTTAAGCCGTACAGCGCTGTTGTACCAGCCTTGCACTGCGATGGTCCAGGTTTGATATCAGACGGGGTCGAACCAGATCGGTGAGGTTTTCTCGGGGTACTCTCGTTTCCCCATAGTCCTTCATTACTTTCAATGCTCCAATCAAATCTCAAATGACCTCCATGTCGCTGAAACGTTAAAGCCATTCAACATTAATTGATTAATTCGTTCATCATCAGTGGCGTCCCTAAAAGAAGAAAAGCTTTCACGGGAAGATTATGAAAATGTCCTCCGTGGAGTCATGAATTGCCAGGAGACGGCATTCTATGGCGTAGTTGAGGTCACGTTTTACCTCACCATCGCCATATTGCAACAACAATAAAATTGTGGAAATGGTGCTTGACCACGTCTGATGATAGTTATCAGTTCAGAATTTCCATTTTTTTTTTTAACGCGGCCACTTACATAGAATACAGTTATTTAAAACAGATACCACAACGCAAACACTACACACACGTAGACCAATGTTTTTAGGTGTCGGGTAGACATTGAGGGGAACATCAGCTGGACTCCCGTGACGCCAGGGTGAGCCCCGTCACAGTTCTACGGCCCTCCGGCATGCATGCCAGTAGCTGAGAGCGGGTGGGATTTGAGTGCGTCTCAGGGCAAGCCCTATACGCTCTAGGTCTAGGACGCATACATGTGGCTGCAGCAGTGTGGTCTGGTGCCCTGGCTGCAGTTGTGGCCTTGGACACGTCCCCGAAGTTGGAACAGTCGGATGGAAAGGCACGGGAAATGCCAGCACAGACGGGAACCGCGAGTGGAGGGAGGAACTTCGCGTAGTTCTTGGAGCAGGGTTTGGAAGCAGCGGGGCGTGTCGGCGCGCGGGCGGGAATCTGCGCCTAAAGAAGCTTCACTGCGATCGCCCCCAGGTGTGCGCGGACAGTTCCGCCGGGACTGGTCGCTGACGGTAAGCCGCGATGCGTGGTCTTCGTACGCCGCCAAGAGAAGGTCGTGGTCGGCTTTGAAGTAGTCACACGGGCGGGGGTAAGGGGATGGACTGGCGACAGGAGGAGGTTGAGGAAGGGTCTGGGCGGCGGCGGCCACATTAAATCTTCATCAGTGTCGTCCCCGCGGCCCGCTCCTAATGACCGTGCTTGACCAGTGCGAGCGGCCAGCGCCACGAGCGCGGGAAGGGGAGGGGATGGGCCGAGGATTAAGGACTTGACCTCCCCAACCCGCCCGTCGCTTAAACTTCGATTGACCCGCCGCCACCTCCGGCGCGACCCGGCGGAAAAGACCCTCTGGAAAGACGTCGGACGAGTCGATCGCCGGCCGCCGAAGCTGGTTCGCGGGTCTTAAAGGCGGGGCCGGAGAAATGAAAACATCTCCGCGCGCAGACGCGTGAAGCGACACGCTGGTAAGAGGGGTTTAGGCCCCGCCATATCGGTTTATTAAATCTTTTTGCTGTAATTCAAATTTTGTGCTATTTATCTCAAATTTTCGTTGTACCAAGGCATAAATCATATCTCACAGACCTTACATACCTTGTTGCAACCACATGTTTGCAAACAGGTTCTAGTCTGCAAGCGCCGCGAGGAAATAACGTATTATATCTCGCGGACGACTACAACTGGCATGATAAACACACAATTTCATAAGTGTTGACTTCAACAAATAGCCAAAGCTAAGTCCAATGTCATGTCAAAAAAAAAACACCTAGTTTTATTGCAAGTGTTATCAAAATATTTGAAATGGCAAGATGGCGAGGCCTAATCACCCTTAAAGCTATATATTCCGTGTTAATACGGACAGTAATGCTGGAATCACTGCAGTGCGACGGATGCGACGCGACCGTAAAGCATCGCGTCGTTGGAACATGCTGTTCTTACTAGTGCGACAAGCAATAGTGAAATATATTGTTACGAACGCGAGAGACCAGACCGCAGTGCCAGGTTCCGAGCTGGCTGGCCGCCCTGCACGGCCACTGGCGTCACGTGCTGTATCATGTTCGTGCGGTTTACTGATGTAATGCATGCCACGCGTGCCTGACTGTATTACGAGGGTCCTCGCTATCTCCTCCCCCCTCCGCTCACCGCGCATCGTCTCGCCTCGGGCTATCATCACCTTTACAGAGGCCACCGCGTGGAGTGGCGTGAACGAGCGTCGCCGTTCTCGATGAATCGGGTGTCGGTCGGCCCGGGATGACGCGACTTGTCACAGCTGCTCTCGTCGGTTCGAGAAGGGCGCCACAGTTACTTAAGCAGCGACGCCGGCCTCCGCGGGAGTTCCGCGAGTTCGGAGAGTTCCGCGAGTGAAAGGAAGTGCGACATCGACGAAGAGGGTGAGAGACCCTCTCGAGAGAGTGCGACTGAGTGGCGCTAAACTGTGTGTGTGAACAGGTGCGTGGTGAGGGGCGAACCACTTTTGAGCTAGATACAGTGAGGAGTGTGAACTGTGGTACCTAACAGACATTGAGTGACTTGCGAATTAAAATTTTTAAGTGCCAGTGATTGATTATCGACAAATTTTAAGTACAATTATTTTTAGTAATGTAAATATTAGTAATTAATAAAACTGTAACAAAACCTAATTGGGCCATTTCTTACGAACTCAGTAGTTCTCCCCACATAAATCTTAGCAATATATGAAGTGACCATATACACTAAAAAAGCACATTAAAAAACCATCCATGTTTACAGGGAATTTTTAATCTATGCCTATGCTTGAGATTAAAAATTTAAGTATTAATCAAATTTAAGATTCATTCTAAAAAAACAGCATGTGATCAAATTTCCAAGATCACACAGATATCTTATCTATAGGCCTTTTAAGTAAACAAAGATATATATATATATATACGTATAATAATTATATTATAAATGCACCAGTTTAACCGTTCTTCGGAAACCAAATTCTGATACTCATTTATGTAAATTCGCGCCCGCGAAGGTATTGAAAAAAAAATGGTAATTTCAGATTCTGCGTTGTGCTTCCGGTAAGCTGCGCGCCACGTTTCATACCTGTAACTTTGGACAGTTGCTTTCCCGACATTTTTTCCTTAATTAAAACAGCTTATTTTGTCATTATATTCCACCTATTAAATTTGCGCATGATATTTTTTGAATGCTATGTATATCCCAATCATAAACGAGTACAGTCAGGTTTAAAGCAGCGGTATGGATTAAACTTCACACATCTTGGCAAAACAGCACGCAACTAACGCAACTGGTATGTTTGGGAAAGAATCGGTTACGACCTACTGAATATAACCATCATTAGCGTTTGCCTGGAGTGATCCCAGGTAAACCAAGTTGAACAGTAGTCAGACTAGCCGGACCGGGGTCAAGCAGTATCCTCTGGAATGTGAGCAGAGCATGAGGTCCACAGCAACCCTCCCTGTCCACCAAACTGATTAGCAAATTTTTAAAATTAATTTAAGTAATTTAAGTAATGTGAAAGTTTTTAAAATTATATTTGTTACTAAAATCAAAACTTAATTCTGTATCCCACCACGAAACTTAAAAAAAAAAAAAAAAAAAAAAAATATATATTCAAATAAAATTAAATAAATAATTTTCAGAACAAATATTTCCTGGGACGCTAGCATATATTAAGAGGGTTCATTGGTTTAAAAATCTTTGATGAAGAAAGTAACCTGTACGGTATTGACGTATAAATTGAGGCTATGGTGATTGTGTAAGGCCCTATAAATATTGATTGTTGTGAGCTTGGATCAGAAAAAATGTGTTTGAGAAATGCTTAGACCAAAGTTGGGGCAAATAATTACACTTGAAAATTTCTTAGAGTATGGAGCGAATTAAATAACTACACTCATGCTAGCTAGACTGTTGTTACTTGCTTCTCACGGAATTAACCTCTAAATGTCTTCTGTGACTAGCATTCAGCTTCAAAAATGTCGTTAGTTTTCCAAAACGTAATCAGCGAAATCACTTTTTTTAATACTGATATAATCTAGCAATTTACCAGTAATAGTAACTACTAACAAATAACAGTAAAAAGCAAATTCATATTTTAACTTTGCAGTAACACATACATTTGAATATCATGTTGCGCTTCACACTCTTCAGATAGGTGTCATTACTGTAATAAGTCTCACGTGCTTGAATGCTTTTGATACATAGTTGTCATATATTCTCATTACTGCGTATATGTATATGGTTCTTTCGTATTATTGTGTAAAATAAAATTGAATTTTACTATACGAAATCAAGTTTATTGTTATAATATGCATTCTGCAATACATTTACTTATACCCACATAGGTATTCAAAAGTTCATAACAATTCGAAAGTATATATGAATTTCATAATTCATCTAAAATTTAAATAGCTCGTTTCCCAGCAAGCATTCAGTAGGTAGTTTTATTCCATCAAACAAGCAAATAAGTAAATTGCTTACAATTCATATTAAAGAAGACATATTTGTTGCAAAAAAAAGACTGCACCAACGTGTGTAAAAAGTTTGATAAGACTAAATATATTATAGTTTGTGGCGGAACATGACCAAACATATGAAAGTCTGTGGGGGCGAGATCTGGACTGTAAGGAGGGTGTGTAAGAATCTCCCAGCCCAGTTGTTGAATGTATTCTTGCGTTATCTTTGCTGTATGCTGCCATGCAGTGTCGTGAAGCAAAATTGAACTTTTTTTCCCCCTTAAAAGTCCTTGACGTTTTATTTGAATTGCAGGCTTTAATTGGTTTTTCAGCATATCAGTGTAATATTGACTGTTAATTCTTCGCTGGTCTTCAAGATAATTGCATAAAAAGGGCCTCGTGAGTTCCAGAAAAAAGTAAGCATCACTTTCCCACGTTGGAGAACTTGTGTGTTTCCACTCAAGGCTTTGTCTCTTCGCCTCAGGCTCGTAATAGTGAATCCATGTCTCATCGGCCATTACAATTCTTTCAAAAAAAAAGCTTCTTCCTCAATGGAAAATCGAGCTTTCAACTGTTTACTGATTTGAAGCCTCGTTTCTTTGTGGGTGTCCGTAATTTGTCTCGGTACCCAACTTGCGAGGTTTTCTTGTATTGCAGTTTATTTTGAATGATGTTATGGACAGTTCCAACACTTGCTGACACTTTTCCAGCTATAATTTCAACGGTAATTCTTCTGTTGTCTCTAATTCTTTGGTCAATGCAATATTCAAAGGAGGAAGTGGCAATTTAGACTGGTCGGCCACTCCTCTGCTCATCATCGATACTTTCGTGGCCACTTTTAAAATTTTTCCACCCACTTGTAAATGTTCAAACGGTTTAAAGATTTTTCCCCATAAACTTTTAAAATCCTTACATGGATACACTACATCTAAAAATCTAATCACGGGACAGCTGTTCTTCCACGGTGCAATTTCAATCAGACTTGATATCTTGAAATGACTGATTTATAGGTAGAGACCTGAAAAATTCGCGGGTTCATTTCATGTTAGGCTAAAATTCAAATAATTTTACCGTAGTGCTGCTTCTGTCATTGGTTCACTGTTAATCTGGAGGACTGAGGGCCAATTAGAGACCCTCACTCATAGAAGTGTCGAATCACCGGTTACCCAGTCGAGACGACTCACAAGTCAGCAGCCAATGTATAGTTGGGATTTGCCCGAGTGTGTAAGGATATTGGAGTCCATCCTGAAGTTCATTAAACCCGCGAATTTTTCCGGTCTCTATTTATAGGGTATGTTTACAAAATATTATCGAACAGCTGATCAGAAGTCATTGCAAGGATGTTAACTTAAACTTTTGAAAGTTTCACATTTATTAAATAAACCGTTTTTGAGCTACATCGATTTGTCTTGTTACTTACTGAATGGCAAACACGCGGAGCGTCTCCGGAGCGACGAACTCAGAACTGACGATGCGAATACCCACACTCGCCACGGCAGAATGATACAATATAGTGATCCCTAAATTAATTTTCTTTGCAGTCCTAAACCTCTTATAATTTTCCGATTTTCTTTTCCATAATATGAATATAGGTATGTTTGGTTTAAGAATAACAAAATCATAACACCAAACCTACTTAAGGGGAAAGTAAGAATGCAATGTTTCATATAATTACTATTTTAATTTTTCGAAATGCAATGGTGTATTTATAAAATCATGAGTATGCTCTACATATTTTACATCAAAACCGTTAACAATTTCAGTGACAGGGCCTTTTTTTCTCATCCTTGCTACCACCATTAGTTTTAATTTATTAAATTTAAAATGTATGTATATATATATTTATATGAGCAAGAATCGCAAAAGGCATAATGTGAGAAACTGGTAAGAAAAAGCGAGACAAGTGATTGCAACAAACCTGGCAGCGTGGAGTTTTCTTACGTTTTTAAGTGGATAAAACCAGTTACAGTAGTGGAATCTACCGGCCTGGAGTCAAAAATAGCTCAAAAGCATTGCAGTAGTGGCTCGCGCTTCGCCAAAGCTATTTTTCCAGAGTTTCCCATATTGTCCTATTACGATATGAGTGCTCGTATGGTTGTTTGTTTTATTAGAGTTTGGTAAAATTGTGATAGTTGATCCTGGACCAAAATAAGGGAAAAATCACTGTATACCTGATATTTCGTTGAAACTACCCCCATCCCCTTAAACTAAGCTTCTATACTCCTCTTAAAGCCCGGGCAACGCTATGTACTTTAGCAAGAAGTACATATGGATAACATCATACACATCTAACTTGATATAAAGATACTATACAATACGTAGTGTGAAACCAATGGATTATGAATTGGAGAGAATTTCAGAGAAACCAAGGAAATTGTTGTGATGATGCGTGTGAATTGGTTGCACTAAATGATCCTAAACACACTCTTGCCCTGAGGCGGGACTTGAATCCAATGATCCAGGGCTAAAATCTCGGTACACTGTCTCCTACACCACCGAACTTAGTATGATAAATGCAGAGACAGGAAATTTGTCGAGTGTACACAAAATATTTGAAAGACATGAACAAGTGCGCAAGTGCACAGGCGACACAGCGAGCGTGTAAGACTGTGTGTGTATGTGAGTATGCGTGTGCGCGCAAGTATGCAATCCTTACTAATATTATAAATGCGAAAGTAACTCTGTCTGTCTGTCTGTATGTCTGTTTGTTTGTTTGTTACCTTTTCCCGGCTGAACGGCTGAACGGATCATAATAAAATTTGGCAAGGAGATAGATTATATCCTGGGGATGGACATAGGCTATCTTTTGTCTAAAAAATAAATTTTAAACGGGTTAAAAAAATATATCTTAATTTTATGTAATGTGTGTCATAGATATACAAACTGTTAGTGTCATTCCTCTATGTCTGCCGAGCAATAGCTTTCAAGCCATTGCGTTACGTTTTGCTATTGTAAGGAATTTAGTAGAGAGTAAGAAAAATTAAAGCTCTGCATCGTAGTACCTCAATACACCAGTAGATGTCACTGTTTTTTTTAAATCGTTTTATAGTTTGCACATCCTAACTAATATTATAAAAGCGAGTGTTTGTTTGCTACGCCAAGAAATTTTGCATAGAGATAATTTATGGGCTGGAGAGTGACATAGGCTCATTTTTATGTACGGTTCCAGTGGAATTAATTTATTCCTCTAAAAATACGTACTTTTATATTGTTACATTTTGTTTGGTTGATCGCAAGGTAAATTTATTTATATATGATTTTTTTATTTAATTTCTTCTATATATATTTTCTCCCTACCTAGGGCACTTATAATTCTTTTAAAATTCACGTGTATGTTTTCAATGTCATTCGAGTTGTACAATTTTTTTTGTCAAATTGGTCATTATTTATACTTTGTTTCATTTTGAAAACATACGTTTTTTTTTAGGTATTATGACAAATAAAAAAAATTAGTTTCACTAACATTCTTAGGTTTTTATTGTGTGGATAGTGTTTCAAGTTTAATATTATGTAGGTACATAAATTCTTAAACTAATAAATTTCTTCGAAATTTATTAATATGTTGGCAGGGCCTACTAATTTTTTCTATTCTCTCCCCCCCCCCCCCCCCCCCAGGTAGTCAAAGTCCCTAATTTTCGATAGTTTAAAAATTTTTAAAAATCTTTCTCTTTCGATTTTAAGTGTTTTCGTCCTCGAACCCCCCGCCCCCCTCTGGGAACAAAGCCCCAAAATTTCGACAATTTCAGGAATTTCAAATATCTATTCTTTCGAGATGGAGTGTTCCGAAACATTCCAGGTCCTGAACCTCCACCCCTTCCTCAAATCTGAAAACCCCAAAAATTCGAAAAATTGGATGAAATTGTATTAAAATTAAGTCATTACGAACTAAAGTGTCCGGGGGATGGTGGAACGTTTACCCAAAATCGACTTCCCCATCAAATTTGTGGGAAAATTTTAAAAATTTCTTAAATTTAAGTAAATTTTTTACTATTTGGAGTGTTTCCGAGCCATTCGGGGTCCTCAAACTATAATTCCCCCACAAGGAGTCAAAAACTCAAAATTTCAAAAATTTCAAAAATCATTCTCTTTCGATTTTGAGTGGTTCCCTGCCATTCAGGGTCCTCAAAATACCCCTCCCCCTCTGAGGACAAAGCCCCAAAATCTCGAAAATTTCAGGATTTTCAAATATCATTTCTTTCGAGATGGAGTGTTTCGAACCATTCGAGGTCCTGAACATCCACCCCTCCCCCCCCTTCCTCAAAAGTGAAAGCCCCAAAATTTCGAAATATAAGAATATATATAATTGGATTTTGGCATGTATGACGTCGATAAACTCTTACACCGTTTTACCGATCGCCATGAAAGTTGGCACATCGAAGTGTTTTTATCATGGAGAAGGTTTTTATGCTATCCATTTTTTTGTAACTTGCCGCTAGATGGCGCTGCAGCGCATCAACTTCTAAACCTTTCAACCGATCGCCATGGGTAAACAGAAAATCATAGGTCACAGATACACAAACAGTAATTATGTGTCATTTCTTAATGTCCACCACACTGGACATATCACTATCCATTTTGCTGTAACTCGCGGACAATATATCACCCGGTGTTCAGCCCGGGCAAAACCGGGTACTGCAGCTAGTTGTGCTATAACGCAAACATGTTATCGATTGCCAGTGTAAACACCACACCCGCATGTGTTTGTATGATCGTATTCAAATACCAGTGCATGGCGGGGTGAGTGTTCAGATCACTTACCTTCCACCAAGGCCATTCAGGCTCACTTTCTGGCAAGTACATAGCAAGCGTGGCTCCTTGCTGGGTTTTTGTTGGAGGGAGGTGGGGGGAGGTAGAGACCGCAGGGGGCGATAGCACATCTCGAACCCAAACATCACGTTTTATTTTATTTTCTAAGTTGTATTTATGTGTTAAATCAAATGCTTTAATTCGCGTATTAATGTTTTCTTTAGTAAAAAAAAATTGTTTGTTAATATTACATAAGTATTTGATACCATAAATTTGTAAATATTCCAAGCTTCTGACTTACTTAGGTTCCTTCACGCTGGGCCACTTCACCACTTTCCCAGTTTGCCAGTGTGAAAATGGACTTGGTGGAAGCAAGTGCAGTCTTTGTGTTGTTGCTACAGCGAAATAATTGCCGGAAAAAAAAACAGAAGATACGGGATTCATACGATCCTTCGTTGAGCGATAACAATACGATTTCTAAAACAACACTTTTTTTTAAAATAAGTATTTTGAGTATTCTATTGCAGGCATGTCGCAGACTACGATTCCGTCAGGAACTTCTAAAATAAACCCTTTCGGTGTGGTAGCTTCGCCATGAGTGGAAGAAACAGCAACTCGTATGCGGCAGGAAGTGGCTTGGTTATAAACGGGCCAATGTGTGCGCGACCCCCCGGCCTCTGACGGTGTGAATGCGCCACCGAGTGTGAATAGTGCTGTTTGGTTTCGTGTCACCACGGCGTGGCGCTGTTTCTGTTGGCGCGCTCCAGTGTGAAGGGAGCCATCGTGTCGTGTTTTGCAAAACAATCATTTCCTTCATGATGGCCCCCTCAGAAAGGATTCCCTGGAGACGTCCCTGGTACGTAGTCCTTTATGACTCGTCAGCATGCTTCCTGCAAACACCCATACGTAGAGACCGGAAAAATTCGCGGATTCATTTCACGATATGCTAGAATCCAAACAACTGTACATTTATATTGATTCTGTGATTGGCTTACAGTTTATCTGAAGGACTTTTAGCCAATGGGAAACCTTCAACCAAAAAAGTATCGAATCGCAAGCGTCCCAGTTGACAAAAGTCACGAGTCAATAGCCAATGAGCACGTGACATTTGCCTGAGTATGTAGAGGGTTGTGGAGTCTATCCTAGAGGTCATCGAAAGCGCGAATTTTTCCAGTCTCTACCCATACGATATACTTATCACTAGAGACCTGCAAAATTCGCGGATTCATCGACCTCTAGGATAGTCTCCACAGTCATTTAAATACTCGCGGAAATGACACCTGTTCATTGGCTACTGACGCGTAAGACGTCTCAAATAGGCTGTCCGTAATTCGGCACTTTCTTGGTTTAGTTGTTTCCCATTGGCTCACAGTTCCCCGGATAAAATGTGGGCCAATCGCAGAAGCGGTACGAAGGTATAGTTGTTTTGATACTAGCCCATCGCGAAATGAATCCGCGAATTCTGCATGTCTCTACTTATCACTGACATGTTTCATGATAGCTTAAGTATGATAAATTCGAGTTTGCAAATTTGGTTACTCTCTGAGCTTTACACTTTTCATTACGCTCTGATGACTCATCGCGTCGACTCATTATATACAAACTGTTACGAAGTTTCACTTAAAAAAATTATGATTTCTAATTTTTTTTTTCACAGTTGGTTAAGTGGACCACAGAAACTATTTTGACAGTTCTTGGTCATTCCTCAGGAGAGTGTAATCCAGAAAGTGAATTCGAATTCTTCTCATGCTTGTATATAACTTATATATATAAATTATATATATATAACTTCCAGTCAAGAGCTTCCGCATAATTTCATTCAGCAGAGGGGGGAGGAGAGAGAGGAATAGAACAATATTGTCCGCTATTTGTTTTTAAATTCTTTACTTTCGTTGGTGAGAACGATAGATTTTTTTGTAAGACTGGGAAAGGGGAGGGGGGAGGGAATAATTCACCCATCCCCCCTTTTTTCAGCGTACGCCACTGCTTCCAGTCCGAACGCACGTGACTGATGACTGTCGGCGACTTCTTTTCAGAGTTCGAGGCTGGCTTTCAGGGAACGAAACCACAGTAGGTACTGTCCGAAAGTAATTGATGACTACGATTAGGAAAAGGGGGGGGGGGGGGGAACCCATCTCCCTGGACGGGAAGGTCCGGCAGTTCACCATCCGCACACACGACGTCGCGATGCGCAAAGCTGTCCACAAACCCCGAATCAGCAATCCGCCATTACCTGACTCAGAGACTCATTCATGCGTGAGGTCCGAAGCTTTTCAACATGCCCGAGCATGCGCGCGGTGTAATTAGAGGGACCGCCTATCTTTTTTTTTGCCCCCCCACCCCTCTGTCCATCGGACACTCGGGGAGACGTCCTGTAACAAATGAAGGCTGTGTGATTAGGGGCGCGCAATGAAAGAAGGGGTTGTTGAGAGAGGGGGGGGGGGGTGTAAAAAAAATATATATTGTCCGTCCACAAGACGGGGTGGAAGAGGACCGTCTTTCGCGTCCTAATGGCAGTAAATTGGAGGATTATGCAAATGCGGTCGGCGGGGAGGTCCGACGCGCGCTGATCCCTGCGCAAACACGGGGCCCCGCTATTAGCGCGTGCTACCGCGTCCGGTGATAAAATTTTATATCGCGGTCGGGCGGGTTCGCGCCCCGTCGTCGGCGGCCGCAGTTAGGCCCTGCGGCTGGGGGGGTCTCCGCCCGTCGCGCGGGGCGTGTCCAGCTCTTGGCCCCACGCGGGGGGGGGGGGGGGGGGGGGGGGGGGCAGGCGCTAAACGAATGTTCTTCTGCTCGGGGTCTCACTTGCTGTCGGATATAACTCAGCGGTTTTCATCGCCACAGAGAGGAACCCTTTCCTTCTCTCCCCACTCTCTTCGCAACAGGTTCCTCGACTCAACTCAGCCCACCACCGGTTGTGCGAGAAAACATCCGGCCATGTAAGCCCATTTCTCCAGCGAAGTGCGCACACAACAAATAAACGAAAGTGCGGTTCTTAGTTCCGTCAGATTACTAACTGCAGCTTTGTAGAAACTGCGCCAGATTTTGAATCCCGAAATCCCGTGACCGTTGAAAACAAGGTCAACCAGCTCCTAGAAAAAAAAGAGAAGAGTATTTTAATTTTGCTGTGGGTAAACTTAGGTAATGAATGTTTTGTTAACGCTCCAATTTGATTATTGTAAGTTTTCGGAACTAATGAACTCAGCACCCGTAAATTTACTTAGATATCCGTAAATTCAAGTATATTCCTGGATAATTGGTGTTTTACGTAAATTACAAGAAATTTTTTTTTTACGCTGTGCATAGTTAGCTGAGGCAGGTAGTTTTAAATGTACCACTATAATCGCTTGTTTCCTGCAACTCAGACGGCCTTGCACTTTATTGCACAAAAATATAAAACTAGTATGTGTTTCTTGCAAAGATCATTTTCAGCTCGGTGTTTTTGCATTTCGTGGAATTGCGCGCTTAGGGCATTATCATCTGTTTTATACGAATGCGAAAATAATGAAGTTGTTTATTTTATAGTTCATAGGCAAGCTGAAAATACTGATAGCCGTCAACAGAACGATGCTCGGCGTAGTTATTCTTTATTATTAGTACTATAGTTTATGTGAAACTCATTGTTGGGTGTAAAAGCCAGGAGCGGTCCAATAGGTGTGGCGAAAAGGAACATCTAACCCCTCGATCCCCCTTTTCCCCTCTTTCCTTCAAAAAATATTTTTTTATCGAGTAAGCTGATACACTAAATATAAAAACCATTCTAAGTTGACCAGACCATTTTACATTAGATTACTCTAAGTAGGTATTTGGCATGTTTTGTTTTATTATTTATATATGATTGAAAAATCTTCAAATAATCAAATAATTATAGGCTGTGTTGTTTAAGTATAAATAATTTGTACTGCGAAGAGAATTGCTTAATATAGTTTGATTAACAATTATTGTTAATCAAACTATATTAAGCAATTCTCTTCGCAGACATTAAAATAATATTTCTCTTCACTGTGTGGAATTTTATTGACTTTGTCAAAAATGAGTTAAAATAGTCTTTAAGCTGCTGTTATTTATAAAAATTTATAAATTTATAAAAATTCGTCTTCCCCAAAATTCGAAGCTGAGTCCACTACTGATAAAAGCATAGGTTTTTATTGTGCACCACCTGTCGATCCCATCCAGTTAGCAATCAGCCAATAGCATCTTGCACAAAGGGTTCAGAGATGTTTTTGCACCTGATCTCGTGCAATATTGGCATCTTGCAAGGTCACCGCATGCATCCAGCATCTTGTGGCGTCGCTCTGCAGGATGCAGGAAATGGGCATGCCTCAGACATCAACGCCACGGCGTTTTCGAAGAATTGAAAAGTTGTGTGTGTGTTTTTGGGAGCAGGGATTACTGGAATAGCTGTAGTTGCAGAACTGAGCTGCAAAGCTAAGGAATGTGTACAGTAATGGCTTTCACCGCAACACAGCAGGATGCCTACTGCCACCGCTGGTAATGAGTTCAACACTTCAGCGACAGTTGCGCAGGAAGCAGATAAGCTGATAGCCTGCTCAAATCTGTCTTTTAGTATTGACGAGTTGTAACTTTTGCCGAAAACTTATCTTGGTACATCCCATTCCATGCCATTATTTTATAATTACGTTTAAAACTGCTAAACTTGAGTGGTCGAACTTCAACAAAAGATATATACACACACACATAATATTTGCATAATTATCTAGCAATGGCAAATTTGAATTTTTAAAATTTTTGTGCGGTATGGATATGAGAGCCAAATTGAATGAATAATTTTGTTTCTGTTTAAAGGCAATGGTGGTAACTACTGCTTAATATGGTATTAATTCTTTCAGAAAAAAAAATTGACATTTTATTTGGCCTTTTAAATCATAAAAAATTATGACGTTTTTAAAAGGCTTGGTAAATTTAAATATTTTTTTTTCTGAAAGAAATTAAACTATATCACATAGTAACGAGTAAAATTGACTTCAAACTTAAAAGCTATAGTTTTATATTCCATTTAATTCTCTTTATATATACTGCACGAAAACTTTGAAAATTCAACAGTGCCAGCTAATTATGCAAAACGTAGGCGATTTATTAATTTATTTTTGTGAAAGTTCAGGGACTCAAAAAGTCAGCAAGTTTAACCGTGTGGAACGAAAATACAAAATAATGATCTGAAATAGAACCCCTTAAAACAAAATCATTTGAAATATTTCATTTGTTTACACTGTGTAGGCTTATTTGTGATCCAAATTTCAAATACAACAATTCGAAACTGCCAATTTTGGAAAGTCAAATGTTTCCGAAGGAAAATATGACTGAGTTCACCTTCCTGTGTTTATGTAGCCAAACGTGTAGCTGTGTATAGCTATGCGTAGACACTTGTGTGTGTTGGTGAGCTTGTGTGTGTTGGTGAGCTTGTGTGTGTGTGTCCTTACTAACTTTTCTCCAGTTTAAACGATTTCGATGAAAATTCACCCCTAAACGTACTTCATTTTCAATATTTGACTTTAGTATATTTGACCTAACTTGGTTTGCAAACGCTATCACTTCTCTTAGACCCCAAATGAGCAATTCCACTTTCCCTAATTCTTTAACTATGCATCGCATTAAACAAGTATTAACAAAAACAAAAACGTATCTTCTTCGACCTCATAGTTGAGTAATTGAATTTTCATGTCAGTTTAATTTCAAAGTCATTTATCAATTTTTACTACAAACAAATAGCGTAGCATATCTAGTTGCATATTTTGACGCTAAATATACCATACGCATAATTTTATATTTGCAAAGAGATAGGCATTTGTTCAATGTGAACCATTTTTGCTGGGCTAAGTGTGCCAGGGTTACTCTCTTTAAGTTCATATCTTTTTTTTTTTTTTCAATGCTGAGAAATTCGTGTGATTGAACTTCTAAAGTCACATTAATACCCACATATTGGGTGAAGCAGAGGCTTAAACAAATGTTAAGTCCACTTTGCTGCCGATGAATTCGCAAAATCATCCGGCCACTCAAAATAGCTCAAGTTCGTCCTGGGCTTTTCAAAATATCGATGGTACAATCACTCAGTATGATATATGCCACTGTTTAAATTTTCCCTCTTATTTACGAAAATCTCTGGTTTCAAAACATCCGCGAATTTTATGATATTTTCGTTAAGTTCATTGATAATAAGTATAATTAATTTGAACATAAACTCAAAGTATCACGTTGGCGTATAAATTAAGAATTAAAATAAATGTTAGTTTAACATATCCGTTTTCTGCATTCCCTGTGCATATTCAACCTGTTTAAGACGCCATTTTTTCTTATTCGTTAATGGTTATTTATGTTCATATAACACTATACCTTCCCTGTAATATTTGTTGTCACAAATGTTTTTAAGAGATATTTACTAAGTGTGATATAAAATGTGTAAACGTTCGCGCACGTTATAACAATTATAAACAATTGCACGACGTTTTACACCCATTATACAGTACGTCTGTAAAATAATGTCCCAGTAAGTGATACGTTATAGCAATTTAATTAAGACAATTTGCAACAAATAAAATGTAAACTAAACTAGTTTTTCGTTATAATGTTCAAGATGAGCACCTTTATTTATACGGCACTCATACAACATAAAGTACAATTTTTCCCACACTTTGGTTAACAATTCTGGAGTAATGGCAATAGCCGGCAATAACCTCTTCAGTTCTGTGTCTCAACTCTGGAAAATCATTAGGTAGCGGCGGAACGTAGACACGATCTTTTACAAAGCTCCAAACAAAAATCGCATGGCGTTATGTCAGGTGAACGCGGAGGCCAGCGATAAAGATCTCTGTCATTTAGACCATTACGACCAATCATACGGTCAGAGACTTCGACATTCAACTACTGTCATACAAAGAGATTCCAATGGGGAGGGGCTCCATCCTGTTGCCAAATAAAGTTTACAGGTTCACCCTCTAATATTTGGGGAAATTACATTCAGGAGACGCCATTTTGTGTAGGTGGCGCTGCAAGCCAGAAAAAAAAAACAAAGCAGCACTCGCGCATGCGTTTATCTAATAACTGTTTGAGTTACTCTTTAGAGTTGCAACCTTGAACCAACACTCTAAAATGCTTACAGTTGATACTATTGAAATTTATAACTGGGACATTCTTTTATGGGCGTGCTGTACAACACTTAGTAAATATATCTTGAAAATATTCGTGTCAAAACAACAAATGCGCGAGAGGTATAGTGTTATATTTACAGAAATAGCTCGTTACTATTAATAACGACAAGACAATTTAAAAAAAAATGTTAGCATGTCTTTCAGTACTCACCTGTGATGTGTAAAACATCTTGTATTCTCATGTTTTTCATATTACAAATAAAATTATAATTCGAAACTAGGACACGAAATTTAACGTTGAATTCTTTAAAATAATGCTGAGCGTGATCAATAAATACTAAAATACCTGGATGCGAATCACACATACTTTCTAAGCCCGCCGCTAGAATTCGCTGCCTGAATCGTAAACGTTGCTTGCTACCATGAAACGCAGATAGCAATTACCAGCACGAAACTACCGGACATTTATAAACTATTAGAAATGGCTCCTATAAAACACCGGCTTCGGTAATGATTTTTAACAAGGAATTTTATTAAAATACTGCATATCTTGTTAAAATTCACTAAACAGTTAATACCATAAAGTTTCCGCACACGTTAAACGTTACACTTCATTGGCATTACTAAACTATTAACCCGAATAATTTTAAAAAACATATTATAACACTAAGTATATGCTTGTATTATACATGTTTTTACTTTAAGGACTGAAATCGGTCTGTAAATACTTCCTAAAAACAAAAATTTACCTTTATGAGCTGATTCCGGTGAAAATATTTGAATTCCTACACCCCCCCCCTTTTTTTTTTTAAAGTTACCTACCGCTGATCTAGTATGCCTCTTGGAAACTTAGAAGAAGAATATGTATTATGATAAATGTAACACCAGTTTTTTAAGGTATTTCAAAAGTTGTGAATTCTTTGTGCTATTACTAATTTACTTAACCCAATATATTGCATGGTAGTTTCACTCTCATAAAGTTTCATTAGGCACACCAATACGTTTCGTATGTGTCTTAATATTTACCCAATTTGACTGTATAAGGGGTGTATGTTTCTACACGTGGGTCCGCCATCTTAGTACATAATTTTCGATTATCGACTTCCGTTCAAATTTCACGAAATTACTCCTACCAAATGCCGTGTACCGACAGCTGAGATGTTTGCGCATCAAAAATAACTTTGGCGTGTGAGACCCCCACCTAGATCACCGAACTATGAAGTTTGGTTACCGCTTCGCTTATCTTTGGGGGAATCTTCGTTGAAATGTCTGTCAGCTAGCTGAATGTTTTTACCAAGAGCGCGCAGGCAACTTGGTAGTAAAGAATGCTGCCGTGTCGACATCGGACCGTGATGCTACTCCGTCTGATGTTGGGCACCAATTATTCCGTCTTAACCAATCATGTTCCGCACACCCGTGACGTCAGCTCGACTAATCTTCCCGATCAGGAATATTTCTAAGTTTGTTCCCCTTCGCCGGCTGGGCATATCTGCGAAGAGCGTCAGAACATTTATTTTTCTAAAGATGGTTAGACTGGTGCATTGGTAATACAATATTATTATGCTAGTATGATCAAAGTTTCGTTTACTAAATATAACTGTTCAAGCTCTGAAATCTGTTCACAACAGTTTTTTTTTTCCCAAATGAAAATTAAATTTCTACTAAACATATTTCCCTCAGATATGTCGATTTAATTAAAACCTTCAAGCATTTGTGGCTGTCGTATGTTTGGTACGTACGCAATGGTAAGAAATATAATTGATTATTATCTTTGTTCATAAAAAAAAATTTGTAGATTACTTTGAAAACCAGGTGCCAAGAAATAATTATAATACTTACTTCAAGAAATATATCGCAAATTTGTGTAACACATGAAAATGTTTATTTTTGCTAATATGAAATACTTTTCGAGATAATACTGAGTTTTTATTACGAAAATTGGCGCATTATTTAATATTTTACTTGATTTTTCATTCAAGTACATATTTTTAAACTATGTGTAAAATATTCACTAATCGAACTTTATTTATTTTATTATTCTCACTAATGTGCGCAGTCAAAACTGGAAAACTATTCAGGGAACGGCTTACAAGTAACATAAACTATTGTAGGTCCTGGGACAACACAAAGCATGAATTCCCGGGTAAGAATCTGAACCCAGAATTACTGCGGACACTATTTGGTAGTGGCATAGTCGTTTGCATGTAAGTGCAAAATTTGACAAATATCTGTGTGTTTACGTGAATATTCTGTTCCATTGCAAAAAAAAAAAAAACAAAAAAAAAAACGAGAAATTACAGTGTCTGTAGAGTGACCCAGACGCGAAGAGCACGGGTGTGGTCAGTTCTAGTTCTTTTTCGGAACCCGGCTCTCGATTGTATTTTTTTTTCTTTTATCCTCGTTAGTCGTGAGTCGGACAGTGGTGGGGAGGGGCGGGGGGAAGAGGGAGTGTCGGAGCGAGGGTCAAGTGCGCGTCGCGGCGCGACCCCGCGCCTCACTTTATAATCCCATTACCGGCGCGCGCTGACCAGCGGTGACGTCACGGGACCTGTTTCCACGCCCCCCTTCCTTCCCGGGCCATATCTCTCACGTCCATTCACCTGCGCGCACGAGCGCGGGCAACTAACCCCCCCCCCCCCCCTCCGTCATCCTCATCGGCAATTCCAAGCGCTCGCCGCGGCGATCGTCCCGAGGCTGGGAATAAATTTCGCTGCCGATATAAAATTCAAAACACAACACTTTTACAGTAAACGTATTTCCTGCGCCTGGTGCTGGTGAGTGGTTTCGGTGGTGTCGACCGCCATCTTGGATTCTGACGTCATGGCGGACATTTTGTATGATCTTGACCTTGTACTTTGACCCTTAAAATTTGCCAAAATTTACCAAAAAAATTCAAATTTTTAAGAAAAATAATTCCACCAAAAAATCTAAAAAAAAAAAAAAAAAAATTGATATTTTGAGGAAAAAAATCCTGTTATGAAGGAAAATGTCCCTTTTTTTAGTCCCAAAAATTTTGATCTACTTGAAAATCCCCCAAAGCAGTTTAAATTTCCCATGAACAAGCCGCACATACCGCCGAGGTCGTGACCATGACAATTAGGATGCCAAGGCCGCCAATTTGGATTGTTACGTAACCATTGTAATTATCATTACGTTCGCCATATTGAAGATCCATATGTTTTATGTTAGAAAATAGGTTAAAATTTATAAAAAAATAATTATTAAAAATTTAAATAAAAAACATTTCGCCATCTTAAATTATGACGTCACAGGAGTCATTTTAAAAATCCGTACCTAATCATTATCAGAAAAATTTAGAAAAAAATTAAAATCTATAAAAAAAATATTAATAAAATTTTAATTTAAAAACTTACGTCATGGAGTCATTAGTTCGAACCCGGTGAGGATAAATATAAAAATGACGACGGATCCTTCACGGAAGCCACCGACACCGACAGACTGAACTCCCACCTATATAGCCAAGGTTTATATATATCACCAGCTAGTATGTCGTCACGTCCGCCAAATTGATTTCGTCTGCTAGAGGGCGCTATCACCATGTAAGTTTAATTTTTTAAAGTTATATTGCAGTAATCATTTATTTCAAGGGCGCTTGCCATCGTTTCGGCCGTCTTAACTGCCATTTTGGAAATTCGTAAATATTTAGTTAGAAATTCGGGAAAAATTCCAAAATTGATTTTAAAAAATCTGCAATTCCTGTCATTGGTTAGATAATTGATGGATACAAAAAAAATTACATAAAAATTTAATTTCACTAAATATGGTGAAAAGTACTAAAGTAGGCTTAAATTTCTCATCTATCAACCTTCAGTAAGCCGATGATGACATATTAACTACCATCCAGAAAATCAGTAATTTTTTAGCTAGAAATTCAGGAACGATTAAAAATATAATCAAAAAATTAATCATTAAAATAATGATTAACTCGATCGATTCCCGTCCATGGTTCGATTCTCGTTCAATGATAAGAGTAAATAAAGCTTAAAATAAATTTTTAATTCTGTTTCCCATTACCTTCTGTGGAGTTTATTAATCATTCTCTCTACGAAGAACGACTCTATACAAGATACCTGTCCGACGAAATAAATACTTTGTCGCTGTGCCCTACAGTGGAAGTATAATATTTCGATACTTGGAATACATTCCAACAACCAGGTCTTGTACAATGATAAGCGTACATCCAAGTGACTTCGGACTACGAGGCCAGGCCATGTACAGTAAGTAGCGCAATAACCTGATTTGAGCGATAGCCGGAGGCAGAGATTATATATTTTTTTTCTTAATTGCAGTCAGAATTTAAAAAAATAATATCTCACTCTGGTTTATACATGTTTTTTTAATCTTAAAGAAAATAATTGTGGTTATAAAAACTTATTAGAAAAGGAACATAATAATTTAAAATGTGATTAAACGGAACACGCATGTCGGCGCTGTTCCTTGGCAGACACTGCCAGGAAGGACGGAAAAATAACCTGATATATTGGTGGCTCGTGCGGATCAGGCAGTCAGCAGTCAAAACTAAAACGCCCTTTGTTCTATCAACTCACACTCGCTGGGGACGCACCACAACGCCGAAATACCACAACACCGAAATGCCAAATTGACCACAACGCCGACAGCTAGAAAACTGCTGTGTACCACAACGCCGAATCACCACAACGCCGAAATACACTAACGCCGAAAAATGTCATTGCAGGACTGCCACAAAGTTTAGGTTATGTTAGACTAGGTTAGGTTAGACTAGGTTAGGTTAGGCTAGGTTAGGTTAGGCTAGGCTAGGCTAGGTTAGGTTTGATTGTGGTATTTCGGCGTTAAGGTACATTTAAGACACACACACAAATTCATTCAGTTGTTATTTCGGCGTTCTGGTACACAGCAGTTTTCTAGCTGTCGGCGTTGTGGTCAATTTTGACATTCGGCGTTTTGGTATTTCGGCGTTGTGGTATTTCGGCGTTGTGGTATTTCGGCGTTGTGGTAATTCGGCGTTGTGGAGCTGTCGGCGTTGTGGTCAAATTTGACATTCGGCGTTATGGTATTTCGTCGTTGTGGTAACGACCCACCCTCGCTCCCAAGCCTTCAAGGACACTGGCAAAGTTAGAGTTAATAACCGTTTAACTTATCTCTCTTAATCTTGAGTTCTTGGAGTATTTGCATCATTCCTAGCCTTTTTCCTCGTAAGACGTACTTCCCTTAATACTTTCCTCTGTAACACCTGTCCAACTAGCTTTAGCAGTTCCAACCCGTTGAATCACTTCCCAGCGACAGATTTGAAATAAAGCATAATGAAACAGTAGAATGAAATAGCTTCACATGCAACCATTTGTAACGAAAGCATATTTAATTATTTCTGCTTCAACAAAATACATTTTCTGAACGCTTACTAAGTATATTACAATTAGAAAGCACATGTAATTATAATCCTAGATTTCTCCAGGTTTGCATCAGTGAGGTTTCACTAATGGAATTGTTTCCTTCAACGTAATTCAATTTAGACTTTAATACTGTACATGTTATGAACAGCGCAACTATTTAACGCTATTAACAAGTTTTCCTTCTTAAGAAGCACATTTTGTTTGGTTTTTCAAAACAAAAATTAAGAGGGTTTTCACTATATTGTGTGTTATAAGGCGTGTATTTATAAGTCATCATGGTACCACGTGGCAGCCAAATCCGGGACCGCGGAACATTTTTGACCACACTAACAGGACATCAGAACTACTAATTAACTTGATATCAAACAAGATCACGCATTCTCACCCAATATGTATGTATGATAGATTATTGATGTAATTCCCATTTGCTTGTACTTATGCACTATTATATATCATAACCTAATAACATAATCGATATTATATTTAAAAAAACAAAAAACAAATTCAAATTGATAATTGCTTCAGTTTTTTAATTTATTTTTACGGTTCCACTGTTTTCAGCTTGGTCACCCCCGCGGGTGGAGGAGTGGGAGGTGAAACCATGCGCATGTCCCTCCCCCCCTCTTTCCTTACACGCCATACTATGTGACGTCATCTGGGTTGTTGCTATATTCATTTCTTCACGTTTCCAGTAATTTTAAAGGTATAAAAAACATTTTTTTTTCAATAAAATTTTTCTATGTAATGCGACAGTGCTTTTTCGTTTAAACTTAATGGGTTAATTAACACGTTATACTAAAAACACAATTAAAGCCATACTACACGTTGTGACTGCTTGCATGACAACACAAGACGATTGTTCGCGAAAAACACTGACAAGCAGGGAGGAATTTTCCACGAGCACTGCTGACAGATCGACGGTGGCAGAAGGATACGCAGACCGCTGCCGAGCTTGCAGACAAGTCGTGCGACAGTCGCGAGGCGAGCAAGCGCCCAGTCTAGTGTCACGTGGGTCACGTGGGTAGTCGCCGGACTCGTACTGCGCAGGACACGGGTTCGAGTCCTTGCGTGGAGTTCCCTGTGGCTCCCTCACCCTAAATCTCGGCATCTGCTACGATGGCTTCTTACCACGGGCCAGTGTTTGCTGACTGGCAGGCGCCTACAGACTATTTCAATAATTAAATGCTATTAGCTATACTGTCGTGTATTAGTGTTTTTTTTATATATAGTCTATGCAGAATAAATTGTCTGCAGACAATATTCAAAAGCCACAATATTCTCAAATAAATATTTTTTATGTATATTTTCTGAAATATATGTAAATCTTCTTTTTATTTTAAGTTTTTATTTTTATAAACACCAGTTTTATGATAATAATTTTCCTTTACTTCATCCAATGGTACATACATATATCATGTGTTAGTTATTTTACGGACGGAAAAATAAAACGTTGAGAAAACCCTTTTTTTAATTGTAAAAATTCTAATATTAATTCATATGCGTGTGTTGCCCTCGGATTAGTTTAGAAGATGATATCTGGAGAAGAGTGAAGTTGACCATCACTGCCACAGAACATGACCTACTCCTGTCCTAACATCCCTGATCTGTGTGTTAGCCCGTATAACAACCCCACTGTCAACGAAACATAGTGCCCAACTTAAAATGGACAAACGGGAAATTTTAATTATAAAAGTCCTATTGATTCCGCAGTCTGGGTGCATCAAAACCAGCACGCCAATTTTCAGCTTCATTTTAAGGGAAGGCAGGTAGGTAAACCCCTAGGCAAGACGTGACGGACGCACCAAACGATAGCGCGTTATAAATTCAAGACAACGCCATACATTGACAAAGTTCTAAACTAAACGGTTATTAGGTCTTTAGCAGATGGGTTTCGCCTAAGAGAAGGATAGGAAGTTGCCAGATATTACTATATGACCGTGTGGGGGTCATAGAGAAATGACACAAACTCACTGTTTGTGTGTCTATGACCTACTTCCTATGATTTTCTGTTATAAAACTGAATTCACCCCTTTCTCACCCTTAGGGATGAAATTTCGTAACTAGATGTAGTCTGTCACTCTTTGACCCATAAACTATCTATATGATAAAACAATATTTAAATCCGTTGCTCCGTTGCTGCGTGAAAGGACATACAAACTCACTTTCGGATTAGTGATATTAGTAGGAATATATGTGTATATATATACACACATACAGACAGAAGAGTGTATGTTCGTAAACACTCACTTTTATTCACAACCACTCACCGCCTTCCACTCGCGGTTATGGTGGTCGATAGCCCTTGGTTTACCATTGATAATAAGAGAGTTTGGTGGAAATGGCTGTGCGTCTTCTTTTTAATTTTCTTTTTTCTTTTTTTGTTAAATTTAAATGTCGACGTTTTCCTGATAGTCACCATGGCAACGGCTGTTGCATAGTTGATCCTTTCTTCTGTTGTATTGTTGATACATTCTTCGTATCCTGGCAAAGGCTATTGTACGGTTGATAACTTCTAGCAAATTTTGGAATTCGTAAATGTCGATGCATTTCCTTACACTGAAGTTTATCTTTCCGATAATTCTGCTGCGGTATCTGAATTTTCTTTCTTTATTAACTGACTGCAGAATAACATAATCGAAATGAGCATAATAACCAGCAAAGAACAATGGGAAACGTAAAACCTTTAAATTCAACAGGATTACCTCATTTTTAAATGAATGCATTTTCCATTGAAGTTGGCTTACTGTTTGACTATCAACAAACTGTCAACTGTCTTGATGAAAATGTAGGTATTGTATTATTGATGCTTTCTTTAACTTCTGACAACGGCTATTACATTGTAAATGCTTGCAATCCATTGATACCCAGTGATTCTAATACGCCCTTTGATTTCAACATGTGCTGTTTCACATCTAACAAGCTTTCGCTTAGTAAAAAAAAAAAGGCACGGAGGCAATAACTTTGCTTGCCAAATATTAAATAGGATACTCCATTTTTTTTCACACTGGACAACTATATGTGGCTTGCTCAAGAGACGACACATCGGATAGTTTGTTTATTTCACACTGTTTGGAAACAATGGAAAACATAGTGCAAGCTCAATCTTTTCAATAAATAGGGGTAAAAATATATAAAATAGAACATTCGTTTTATATGGAAAAAAAATTGACTTTTGTGGGATATCGATAAAAAAAAAAAAGGCCATTTCCAACCTACTGGAAGAAAACCTCTTCACGATGAAGTACCCGGGAAAGGCCGGGCCCTTCAACTAGATAGCTGTCGACTAGAACGACACGTGGTCTCGGAGAGCGCTTCCACGGAGGCGGACTCAGGCCACGCCTCTCAGGGGGCCGCGCCGAACCGCAGTGGTGACGTTCATATTTCCATAATCTTGTTTGCGGAGTGGGCTCGTGCGCGGCCGCGACTCGAACCCTTCAATCATAACCGCGCGGCGGCCGGTCGGCGGAGCAGGTCGGGGGACTCTCCAGTGACCTCCAGGCGCACCGAGGACGAGGTCGAGCCAGGAGGGCGACCCAGAAGGGCATTCTGTGGATCCTAGTGAATACTAACCGCGGACACTGCCTTCCTCTCCTGCGGTCTCTCCGTGGATCCCGGTAGTTACTGACCGGACACTGCCTTCTGTTACCTGCTGTCTCTCCGTAGATCCCGGTAGTTACTGACCGGACACTGCCTTCTGTTACCTGCTGTCTCTCCGTAGATCCCGGTAGTTACTGACCGGACACTGCCTTCTGTTACCTGCTGTCTCTCCGTAGATCCCGGTAGTTACTGACCGGACACTGCCTTCTGTTACCTGCTGTCTCTCCGTAGATCCCGGTAGTTACTGACCGGACACTGACTTCTGTTACCTGCTGTCTCTCCGTAGATCCCGGTAGTTACTGACCGGACACTGCCTTCTGTTACCTGCTGTCTCTCCGTAGATCCCGGTAGTTACTGACCGGACACTGCCTTCTGTTACCTGCTGTCTCTCCGTAGATCACGGTAGTTACTGACCGGACACTGCCTTCTGTTACCTGCTGTCTCTCCGTAGATCCCGGTAGTTACTGACCGGACACTGACTTCTGTTACCTGCTGTCTCTCCGTAGATCCCGGTAGTTACTGACCGGACACTGCCTTCTGTTACCTGCTGTCTCTCCATAGATCCCGGTAGTTACTGACCGGACACTGACTTCTGTTACCTGCTGTCTCTCCGTAGATCCCGGTAGTTACTGACCGGACACTGACTTCTGTTACCTGCTGTCTCTCCGTAGATCCCGGTAGTTACTGACCGGACACTGACTTCTGTTACCTGCTGTCTCTCCGTAGATCCCGGTAGTTACTGACCGGACACTGCCTTCTGTTACCTGCTGTCTCTCCGTAGATCACGGTAGTTACTGACCGGACACTGCCTTCTGTTACCTGCTGTCTCTCCGTAGATCCCGGTAGTTACTGACCGGACACTGACTTCTGTTACCTGCTGTCTCTCCGTAGATCCCGGTAGTTACTGACCGGACACTGCCTTCTGTTACCTGCTGTCTCTCCGTAGATCCCGGTAGTTACTGACCGGACACTGCCTTCTGTTACCTGCTGTCTCTCCGTAGATCCCGGTAGTTACTGACCGGACACTGCCTTCTGTTACCTGCTGTCTCTCCGTAGATCCCGGTAGTTACTGACCGGACACTGCCTTCTGTTACCTGCTGTCTCTCCGTAGATCCCGGTAGTTACTGACCGGACACTGACTTCTGTTACATGCTGTCTCTCCGTAGATCCCGGTAGTTACTGACCGGACACTGACTTCTGTTACCTGCTGTCTCTCCGTAGATCCCGGTAGTTACTGACCGGACACTGACTTCTGTTACCTGCTGTCTCTCCGTAGATCCCGGTAGTTACTGACCGGACACTGACTTCTGTTACCTGCTGTCTCTCCGTAGATCCCGGTAGTTACTGACCGGACACTGCCTTCTGTTACCTGCTGTCTCTCCGTAGATCCCGGTAGTTACTGACCGGACACTGACTTCTGTTACCTGCTGTCTCTCCGTAGATCCCGGTAGTTACTGACCGGACACTGACTTCTGTTACCTGCTGTCTCTCCGTAGATCCCGGTAGTTACTGACCGGACACTGACTTCTGTTACCTGCTGTCTCTCCGTAGATCCCGGTAGTTACTGACCGGACACTGACTTCTGTTACCTGCTGTCTCTCCGTAGATCCCGGTAGTTACTGACCGGACACTGACTTCTGTTACATGCTGTCTCTCCGTAGATCCCGGTAGTTACTGACCGGACACTGACTTCTGTTACCTGCTGTCTCTCCGTAGATCCCGGTAGTTACTGACCGGACACTGCCTTCTGTTACCTGCTGTCTCTCCGTAGATCCCGGTAGTTACTGACCGGACACTGACTTCTGTTACCTGCTGTCTCTCCGTAGATCCCGGTAGTTACTGACCGGACACTGACTTCTGTTACCTGCTGTCTCTCCGTAGATCCCGGTAGTTACTGACCGGACACTGACTTCTGTTACCTGCTGTCTCTCCGTAGATCCCGGTAGTTACTGACCGGACACTGCCTTCTGTTACCTGCTGTCTCTCCGTAGATCCCGGTAGTTACTGACCGGACACTGACTTCTGTTACCTGCTGTCTCTCCGTAGATCCCGGTAGTTACTGACCGGACACTGACTTCTGTTACATGCTGTCTCTCCGTAGATCCCGGTAGTTACTGACCGGACACTGACTTCTGTTACCTGCTGTCTCTCCGTAGATCCCGGTAGTTACTGACCGGACACTGCCTTCTGTTACCTGCTGTCTCTCCGTAGATCCCGGTAGTTACTGACCGGACACTGACTTCTGTTACCTGCTGTCTCTCCGTAGATCCCGGTAGTTACTGACCGGACACTGACTTCTGTTACCTGCTGTCTCTCCGTAGATCCCGGTAGTTACTGACCGGACACTGACTTCTGTTACCTGCTGTCTCTCCGTAGATCCCGGTAGTTACTGACCGGACACTGACTTCTGTTACCTGCTGTCTCTCCGTAGATCCCGGTAGTTACTGACCGAACACTGACTTCTGTTACCTGCTGTCTCTCCGTAGATCCCGGTAGTTACTAACCGGACACTGCCTTCTTCTCTCCTCTCCTGCGCTCTCTCCGTTGATGCCAGTAGTTACCAACCGGACACTGTCTTCTTCTCTCCTCTCCTGCGCTCTCTCCGTTGATGGCAGTAGTTACTAACCGGACACTGCCTTCTTCTCTCCTCTCCTGCGCTCTCTACGTTGATGCCAGTAGTTACCAACCGGACACTGTCTTCTTCTCTCCTCTCCTGCGCTCTCTCCGTTGATGGCAGTAGTTACTAACCGGACACTGCCTTCTTCTCTCCTCTCCTGCGCTCTCTACGTTGATGCCAGTAGTTACTAACCGGACACTGCCTTCTTCTCTCCTCTCCTGCGCTCTCTCCGTTGATGCCAGTAGTTACCAACCGGACACTGTCTTCTTCTCTCCTCTCCTGCGCTCTCTACGTTGATGCCAGTAGTTACTAACCGGACACTGCCTTCTTCTCTCCTCTCCTGCGCTCTCTCCGTTGATGCCAGTAGTTACCAACCGGACACTGTCTTCTTCTCTCCTCTCCTGCGCTCTCTCCGTTGATGGCAGTAGTTACTAACCGGACACTGTCTTCTTCTCTCCTCTCCTGTGGTCTCTCCGTTGATGCCAGTAGTTACTAACCGGACACTGCCTTCTTCTCTCCTCTCTTGCGCTCTCTCCGTTTTGCCAGTAGTTACTGACCGGACACGGTCTTTCTCTCTCCTCTCCTGCGCTCTCTCCGTTGATGGCAGTAGTTACCAACCGGACACTGCCTTCTTCTCTCCTCTCCTGCGCTCTCTCCGTTGATGCCAGTAGTTACTAACCGGACACTGCCTTCTTCTCTCCTCTCCTGCGCTCTCTACGTTGATGCCAGTAGTTACTAACCGGACACTGCCTTCTTCTCTCCTCTCCTGCGCTCTCTCCGTTGATGCCAGTAGTTACCAACCGGACACTGTCTTCTTCTCTCCTCTCCTGCGCTCTCTACGTTGATGCCAGTAGTTACTAACCGGACACTGCCTTCTTCTCTCCTCTCCTGCGCTCTCTCCGTTGATGCCAGTAGTTACCAACCGGACACTGTCTTCTTCTCTCCTCTCCTGCGCTCTCTCCGTTGATGGCAGTAGTTACTAACCGGACACTGCCTTCTTCTCTCCTCTCCTGCGCTCTCTCCGTTGATGCCAGTAGTTACCAACCGGACACTGTCTTCTTCTCTCCTCTCCTGCGCTCTCTCCGTTGATGGCAGTAGTTACTAACCGGACACTGTCTTCTTCTCTCCTCTCCTGCGCTCTCTCCGTTGATGGCAGTAGTTACTAACCGGACACTGCCTTCTTCTCTCCTCTCCTGTGGTCTCTCCGTTGATGCCAGTAGTTACTAACCGGACACTGCCTTCTTCTCTCCTCTCCTGCGCTCTCTACGTTGATGCCAGTAGTTACTAACCGGACACTGCCTTCTTCTCTCCTCTCCTGCGCTCTCTCCGTTGATGCCAGTAGTTACCAACCGGACACTGTCTTCTTCTCTCCTCTCCTGCGCTCTCTACGTTGATGCCAGTAGTTACTAACCGGACACTGCCTTCTTCTCTCCTCTCCTGCGCTCTCTCCGTTGATGCCAGTAGTTACCAACCGGACACTGTCTTCTTCTCTCCTCTCCTGCGCTCTCTCCGTTGATGGCAGTAGTTACTAACCGGACACTGTCTTCTTCTCTCCTCTCCTGTGGTCTCTCCGTTGATGCCAGTAGTTACTAACCGGACACTGCCTTCTTCTCTCCTCTCTTGCGCTCTCTCCGTTTTGCCAGTAGTTACTGACCGGACACGGTCTTTCTCTCTCCTCTCCTGCGCTCTCTCCGTTGATGGCAGTAGTTACTAACCGGACACTGCCTTCTTCTCTCCTCTCCTGTGGTCTCTCCGTTGATGCCAGTAGTTACTAACCGGACACTGCCTTCTTCTCTCCTCTCCTGCGCTCTCTCCGTTTTGCCAGTAGTTACTGACCGGACACGGTCTTTCTCTCTCCTCTCCTGCGCTCTATCATATGAACCAGTAGTTACTGACCGGACACTGCCTTCTTTCCTCTCATGCGGTCTCTCCCAACTGGTCCTCCGAGCCTCGCTGCCAAACACATGTAAGTAAAAAACAGAACCACGACGATGAAGTATTTCTAGAGAAAATATTTTGGAGGGCCAGTGTTCGGTTCAATGGTTTTCTGGGTTGAATCTTAGGTAAGACAGTGGTTTTAAAATTTGTATCATCTGTATTCGTCTCAAAAATTGCCGAAACATCAATAAACCGAGATAATTTTAAGATATGATTAGCTGTCGAAGCAATTACGTGGACCATCAAATATTCGATTTGAGGAGCTATAGGTTATTCTATAAAAGTGGAAAAAAAAATTGTATTAATACCAAACACCAACTTCGAGCCTTTTTTTTCTAATTGAAATTTTATTAAAACACTGGCTATCTTGTTAAAATTCACTGTACTGTTAATACTCTAAAGTGTCCCTTTGGCGTTGTGAACTTTGGTTCGCGCCATCCGCCACAGATGGCAGCACCGTGGTTACACATAAAAAATAAGTGCGCGGCCACCACGCTCGTTTGGAGAGAAAGTTCACACCTCAATAACTCTTCTGAAAGATAAAACTAAACATAACGTACACAATGGCATACTTAGTACGGTCATGTACAGCTGGGAGACGGCTGAGTGTTCCCAGCAGGCTGTGTCCTTGAGGAGTGGCCGTCAGCAGGACGAGTGTGTCGCAGGGCGTCAGCGGCGTAACGAGAAATGCAGCACTGCGGCGTCGCTTCACTTACGCTTGCTTGAGAGAATGGAGTGGGGCGCTTAATATTCAATCTCCCTCTCTTCGCCATGGAGCGCCTCACTCCCGAGCGCTGAACTTTTCGTTACGATCTGTGACCACCTCGACTTATACTAAAGGCTGTAAAGAGGTTTCACTTCAATAAAAATATACACCTTAAGGCGTATTTACCATGTTGATTGTTTCGTCATATTTCAAAATTTTTAACTTGATAACTGCCTTGAATTTGTAGACTTACCACCATTATTTACGATTATTGACTACGTGTAATATAACAAGTGTATAGATGTGTGCAAATTTTTACACAATAAGTAGAAAGTCATTATCTCACTTGGTGAAAACAATAAATTCAAACAGTCTTGTGGTTTTACACAATATTTGTGTTCTAAGTTGGACATGAAGTATTCAGTTCTTGGGCAAAAGACGTGCATATTGAAGCATCTCAAATTACATAGTTTTTTTAATGTGAGATTTTCTTACACAATTCTTTTTTGGACTTTTGCGTGACTTTTTACAACTATAAAAAGGGGCGCAATTCTGTAAGATTCGCAAATGGTGCCCCGCAGAAATGCCGGGTGGGGTGTGGGGGTGGAAGCGACTCGAGGGATTTGCGCGCAGTTGAGTTTGACTGTCACAAGTCGTCTCTGGACAGTCCTATAGCTACTACCCATATTTTGGTCTATATGCAAGAAATAAGCGTAAAACTTAAAAAATATACATAAAATTTTCCATAAAACATCGTTTTTTTCTTTTACGTTTATCAACCCCCGTCTCACGGCCACGATTTTACAAGCGCAATTGTGTTACCTCAGTGTGGGTCCCTCTTAATTCCACGGGGGGGGGGGGGGGGGGGAGGGGAGCGGGGTGGCGCAAGCCTATGGTATTACATTAAGTGGATATATGTTGGAAATATTTGGGGCAGAACAACAAATGCAAGAGAGGAATCTTTTTAAAAATTTTTGAAACAGGCTTTTAAATAAAAGTAACAGAGCCAACACGGTGAGTGGGACCGCCGGCCGCAGAGATGAAGTTGTGGCCCCGCTTCTCCCGAGGCTGCGGGATGCAGATTACCGCAAACACCCCTCCTCCCTCCACCCCCCTCACCATCTCCGACCACAAGACCTGCACGCGCCACTTTGTGTGCTGACCGCGGCTGGTCCACGATAATAAAAAAAAAGAAGGGGTAAGTTGCACGGAGGAGGAAGGGAAGATGAATAGCCGCGGAGAACAGGGAGGCGAGGTCTCCGCGCCAGTGGTCAGCGGGGCGGCACGCGTCCGGCCATTAGCAGCGCGGCAGGAGGGGAGGGGAGGGGAGATCACCACGTGGTCACCTCGTCCTTTGACACCGGTGGTCACTCGGCGCGGGTCACCGCGCACCGGGCGGAATGACCGCGAGGTACATACTTCACGCAGCGCAGCTCCGCCACGTGCTAACGCGCCGTCACGCCACAGCTTAGTAAACAAAACTTGTTTACAAAACAAGTTAGAATTTTCTAAGGTTTTCCAGTTATAAGTTACGTGGTTCTAACTTGTGACAGTTCCAAGTTACGTCTTCCAAAATTGTAAAGACCGGAAAATTTCGCGGATTCATTTCGCGATAGGCTAGAATCAAAATATGCTTGTCTACCTTCATTCTGCTTCGTCAATTTACCCCCCCACCCCCCACCACGGACGGGGCCCTCATGCTCAGGCAACTTTAGCTGGAGGACACTGAGCCAATGAAGAACCCTAAAAATAAATAAATATCACATCACTGGTTTCTTTGTTGACAGGTCTCACAAGTCAGTAGCTAATGAGAAAATAGTATTTATCCGAGTTTGTAGAGGAGTGTGGAGTCTATCCTAGAGGTAATCGAAATAGCGAATTTTTCCAGTCTCTATTTATTTGCGATAGTTGTAGGCTGTGTTTTGAGCTGTGGCGCTGTGGCAGTTTCAATTACCTGCCAGTGTTTATTTACTTCTATATACCTAAAATTGATGGTTTGTGTATAATCTAGAATCTGTAAAGCGTTTGAAATGGTATTCCATTTTGAATTAACTCACCAAATACTCATTAGTCAAAATCAATATTTGTTCTTATTGAGGATTACGGACAGTAGAAATCAAAATATAAAAATTTTCATGGCGATCGGTTGAACGGCGTAGAAGAAAAATCTTAAATTAGACAAATGTAACTCAGAAATACACAATGTTTAAATATTAAACTGAGACATTTCATAACTAAATACTATCATAATGTAAAAACAACACAATGTATAACTGCCATATTTTGTAAACATAAAACCCAAATGTACCAAGTTAGAAAACATATAATTAGTTATATCACACAAGTTAATAACACACAACATACAATTATGATAACTTAGAAAAACGTAACTTAGTAACACGATACTAAACCATGATAGTTAGTAATGCCATAACTTAGAAATACCATAATTTAGAAACAGTTAACATAGAATAAACCATTGTTTATAGACATGTAGCCTCTCGTGTTAAACACTCGAGGGGAACAAGGAGTAGGAATGGAACAGAGTGCGGCGAAGTGTCATCAAATAGCTTTACAACTCTATGGTAACAACACATTTATTATCGCTTGTACATTAAATTATCCATTACAACTTTATTAATAACAAAATGTAAACAGTTGATATTTGCGGCGTGGCTCTGATGCAAAAGTCTGCGAACAGAAACGTTTAGAAATTATTGCAACGTGAAACACGTGAATGCAGCTTAACAAATTTACTTCACAATTGCCCGTGCTCTCATACTTGGCACCGCGCTTGGCGCTGGGTACACCGTCAAAACAAAAGCTAAGTTACAAGCAATTAACGTACATAAATTTCCAGATTGTAAATGAAAGTATATAACAAGACCCCTCGACTTATTGAATATTATGCGACACACATCTGTCAATGCGCAAGTTAGCAAACATCACCTTAATCATTAATATCATTTAACTAACATGCTATTTATACACAACATGACTAAAACAAAAAGGAACACTATACATGTTTTCACGAGGGTACGCATGACCTCTAATTATTAATATAACTAGTCGTCAACTTAGATTACTCTTGTCGACACGTATTTCTGGGGGCAAGTTCTTATTCGTCGATGCAGGGGTTATCATTGACTATCTCCCCAAACTATCGTAGCGGGAGAAATGCTCGTCGGCGTGGGGACTGGCATTATTCTTCACGTGTCGCTGACGGGATTCGCACCTAAGTGTTGTGTGTCCAGTCAGGTGTAAAGTCTTTCATCGGGACTCACAAGCTCACACCGCCGTCTCCAAGCCTTGCCTCCGTCACCACTGCCCCTCTTCTCACTCTAAGTTTTCTACCCACTTGGACTATAGGTGTCTACGACGAAACAGTACTTTACCAAGTGGTAGCTTCTTCCGACGGGCAGCGTGACGGCAGACCGGCGAGACGTGTTGACAGTGTAGCTTCCTTCGGCAGGGAAGGCCAGCTTTTTTTTTTTTTTTTTTTTTTTTTTTTTTAAAGGTTTGACAAGTCAAGTATCACCTATTGAGTAAGGTACTCACTCGTGTAAATTACACGATCCCACCACCTACAGTTGGGTTCAAACGCTCCAGCTCTTGGAGCTCTTTCGTAAACACTGCTACGAGCAAAAAATGAAAATGAGGTATTACCAGCAAAGGTATAAAATGCTGGGAAAATTTGGAAAACCCAGCCCGCAGCCATGGTGGAGGGGCAGCAAAAAAGAAACAAAATGACATTTCGCCAACAAAAGAAAGAAAGAAAGTGGCACGGGGCAAAAGAAAAACCGATGCTGATGAACAGGTAGGGCGGTCAGCAAGAAGCCACGAGGAAAATAATCTTCACGTTAGAAGGGAGCAGGCAAAGTCATGCCAATGTGAGGAGGACAGGCCGTGGTTCGTCACTAAGGTCAAGGGGGATCTTGCAGCAGAAAATCACGAATGCGGCGATGAGCATGTGGTGCCGCGACGTCAGAATCGCCGATGGCCGCAATCACCGGGTTGGTATGCCGGCGGATCTTCCGGAAGAAAGAGGCAGCAATCATTCTAACCCGCTCCTGCGGGGAGGGCACATTCCCCAGTCGGTAGAGAAGGCGGACGGCAGTACAGAGCGGCCAGCCGAGGACGGTGCGGAGTCCGCGGTTGTAGCCGGAGTAAACGGGCCGCTTACAGTACTCCGACACGTACGCCCAGACAACGGCGCCGTACATCAAGATGGGCAGGATGAGTGATGCCCACAGCCGGAGACGGGTATCTTGGTCCAGAGGGCAAGCGGGCACAAGGAGAGGGCGCACCGAACGGAGAGCAGAACGGGCCTTGCCGGCCATGGTGGCAAGATGATGGGTCCATAACAGCGTGGAGTCCAAGTGGACTCCCAGGTACGTGATACGTGGCTGCCATGCCAGTGGGTGGCCGAGCAGAGTCGGCTGTGCAGGGGGACGCCGGCGACGTTTGGTCAGGAACATGACGGAGGTCTTCGCTGCGTTGGGCAATACTCCCCACCGCTGAAAGTACGTGCTCAGAGAACGAAGGCAGCACTGCGTACGGGCCTGAAGCTCCAGAGCATTCTCCCCGACCAGGTGGACAGCAGTGTCGTCAGCATACTGGTACACCGTGGCGCCCGGCAGACGTGGGAGATCGGCCACGTAGAGGGTAAACAGCAACGGGCTAAGGAGCGAGCCCTGTGGCACGCCAGCGGCAACAGGCCGCGGCCGGGAGAGGGCGTCGGCCACTCGAACCTGGAATCGGCGTCCGCGAAGGAAACTACATAGCAGTGACAAGAGGCGTTCGGGAAATTGGCGCGACCGAAGCTTGCAGAGAAGACCATCATGATGTACAGAATCGAATGCCCGGGACAAATCGAGTGAAATGAGCGAGGAGTGCTGGTGCAAGCAAAACCCCTCCGTCACTTTGTCAATAAGGGCCGCGACGGCATGGATGGCAGATTGGCGACGGCGAAAACCGAACTGGTGGTCGGGCAGGAGTTCCAAGACATCAGCAGCAAGGACGAGGCGACCCAAGATGATAAGTTCCGACACTTTGGCCGAGATGTTGATCAAGGAGATGGGCCGATAGGACGTCAACAGATGCGGCGGGCCGCCAGGCTTGGGCACTGGCACAACGATGGCCAACTTCCAGGCCGACGGGAAGTACGACTGGAGGAGCATGCCATTAATTAAGTTCGCCAGGAAAATCACAGCCTTGCGCGAAAAAGAGCGAATGAGGCATGCCGGAATCCGGTCCACACCAGGTGACTTGTGGATGGATAGCTTGTCAATCGCACGGGCCACTTCCCTGGATGAAGTCAGATAGCTGTACGGTAGGTCCGAGTCAGCTGCCGGCGAAAAATGCGTGGAACCTAGCTCGGCCCCCACGGCACCAACAGGAGAAATGACAGAGTGGAACGTAGCTTCAAACCGTGCGGCGAGAGCTTCGGCCTTGTCCTGGGGATCCTCGAGGACAGCCGTGGCATCGTGCAGGGGGGGAACGCCCCGAGGGCGGGCTCGCATGCTGCGGACGTGGCGCCACACCGAGCCCGACGAGATGGACAGCGAGCGGAGGCGTGCAAGTTGGACAGCCGCCTGCCATTGAGAGACCGCCCAGTTGGTAGCACGGCGGGCCCTGCGGTAATCATCCAGTCCGGCCTCCATGCGCAACAACTGCCAGCGGGAGCGAGCACGATCCTGGTGGCGAATCAGGTCTTTGATGGCGCACGGGAAAGGCATCCCAGCGTTCCGCGGCCGGCATTTAGGAATAGCCAGGTCCGCAGCACGGAAGACGGCAGCTGAGAGCACCTGGACAGCGGCGTCGATAGCGGCCGGCGAGCGAGGCGAAGCGGCAAGATTGAGCTGTCTGTCCAAAGAACGCCTGTACGAAGGCCAGTCGGCACGGTGGAAGTCCCAATGGAGAGTGGCGTCCGAGAGGTCAAACGTAGCCTGGAGCTCGGCCACTACAGGCAGGTGGTCAGAGGCAAGGCCGAAATGAGTGCGAACAGCATATAGGGCAACACCAGGCGTGGTCAAGAACAAGTCCAGCGTGGAAGGTCGCTGGTCGCGACGCACGGGCACATAAGTGGCAGATGGCGGAGCGAGTATGCGGAGACCATCAGCCGTAGCGACACGGAGTAGGCCTCGCCCCCGATAGTCCGTGGCGGCACAGTGCCAGCGGGTATGTCGGCTGTTGAAATCACCAGCGATGATGACAGCTGCATCCAATTGAGCCAGCAGCGAAATGCCCGCAGAAGGAAACGGCCCATGAGGCGGGAGGTAGGCCGCCACAAACGTGAAAGGACGTGCCGTGCCAGTGATGCGAACAGCAACGGCCTCAAAAGGCAAGACTTGAGGCAGTACACGTCGATAATGGCGCACATCCCGGCGAACGAAAAGCGCGACCCCGCCGCGCATCGCATCCAAGCGGTCAGCACGGTGGATGACATAGCCAGCCGGGGAGAAAGAGATCCGGGGTGTGAACCAGGTCTCGGTGACGCCAGCGACCAGAGGGCGATAGGTGTCCAGCAAAAGCGAGAATTCTGCGCGGCGACAGGCCAGCGAACAGGCATTCCACAACAGGAGATTGTCAGGCATGGTGACTGGCAACATCATCGGACGATGGAGGAGCATCGCCGCACCCATCGAACAGCGAGGACAGGGCCATGAGGACCACGTCACATTTGTCCGCCAGAGAGCGCGCCGCTCGAAAAGAAGCCAGCAGATGTCGGAGACGACCGAGCCACGCACAAAGATCCAGCTGACGGAAGAAGGCGAAGAGCTCCCGTAACGATTCCATAATCGGCACGTCTTCGGTCGAGGCAGATGCCGCAGGACCCCGGAGTCCGGAAGACCGGGGGAGACCAGCAGCGGCCGCAGCAAAGGAGCGTGTTTGGTCACGCCAAGCGGGAGCAGAATTCTGCGCAGGAGCTCGTACTGCCTGGGCCTGCTGACGGCGGGCCTTCCGCTGAGTCAATTCATGACGCTTGGGGCAGCCGGCATAATTGGCCGGGTGGTCACCACCGCAGAGACAACAGGTGGGCTTTTCAGTCAGAGGCCAAGGGCATTCCTTCGCCGTGTGGCCTCCTGCACAACGCACACACTGAACAGGCTCGTTACAGTTGTGGGATGTATGTCCCAAGGACTGGCAACGGTAACATTGGACCAGCCGGCCACCACCCCGAAACAGCTCTATCTTCACCGCCACGTGGCCGAGGTGGGACAATTTCAGCACCTCCTGAAGTTGGTCGGTGCCTTCCAAGATGACCAGGAACAGTGGATATGGTTCGCGATACGACCCCAACTTCTCAAGGCGCAGAACGCGGGAGTGCCGAATGCCTGCCTCGCGGAGACTGTCCGAGATATCATCCGTCGGTGTCTCAATATGTAGCTTCCGAATGACCACACGTGCATTCCTATCTTCGGGGCAAGTCCACGTATGATAAGGAATGCCGCGCTGCCGAAGGAGGTCCGTCATCTTGACATGGTCGGCCGTGTTGGCCATCTGAAAGGTAGAGGAATCATTGTAGTGCGCAGCAACGAAATCGGCACCAAACTCGGCGCGCAAGGCAGACATTTCCTTTATGGCAGTAGGTGGTAAGCCACCACGACAGACAATAAGAAGCGGCCGGCGCGACCGCGCCAAGCGTTCGTCCGCGGGCGGGGCGCGTGGCTGTTGAGACGGAGCAACCCGACGGGAGTCAGAAGAGGACGGACCGGATGCATGGACGGCGGGAGAACGTCCAGGAAGAGTACCAGAGGGAGAAGGGCGTGAGCCAACAGGGGCAGAAGGATAGACAGCACGACTCCTTGCGTGCAGGTCGGGAGCATGGGCAGACGTGGAACGGGCCCCAGCAGGACTGGCCGATGGTCGGCGAGAAGCAGGAGAATCGGAACGCGCCGGCGTGACATCACGGCTTCCGGCCCCAGGGGCCCCAGCAGACAAACGAGCAGACGCCCGAGCTGCTCGGGAAGACTTGGCACGTTGGTGCTTGGGTTGAGAGGCAGTCCAGTCGTCGGAGTCGTCACACCAAGCTGTCGGGCCTGGGCGTTTGCCAAGCCGCCCTTCGGCCACATCCATGTGGTCAGGATCAGGCAGCTGGACCAATGAGTTGGTGTAGTGGTAAGCAGGTGGCGCAGGTGGGCCCATAACAGCGTTAGCCTGTTGCGTAGGTGGCAGTGGCAATGGAGAGAGCGCCGCAGCAGATGAGAGGTCAGGCAGCGAAGACATCGTAGTCGATGCTGCCTCAGGTCGGGGCAGCACAACACCAAGCGGCGCAGCAGCCGGAACAGCAAGACCAGCAGGCAAGGCAGAGACAAAATCCTCTAAAGGGGACGAGGGCAGAAGGAAAGAGGCGACCGACTGGCATGGGTAAGAGAGACTCGGGTCAGGGAGGCCGTGCGACTCGGAAGAAGGGTGCGGAGCAGTCACCGAGAGCGACACAGACGTCTGCGACAGGAAAGGAGACTGATCGGAAACAGTAGAGGACCTGGTGGACGGCTGAGAGAGAGACGCAGCAGCAGACATGCGCGTGGAGCAGACAGTGGTCGTGTAAGTGCTCGTTGTCAGTGTAGTCGTGGGCGACGAGGCTGGCACTAGCAGGTCCCCCGCTGCAGATGATGGCAACACGGAGACGTGATGCGGGCCAGGGGCAGCACTCCTTGCCCCCTGGGAAAGGGCAGCACCATCCGATTCATCCAGGGACGACGAGGAAGCTGCACGGGAAAATTCGGGCGAGCTGCACGACGTGCGGCTGGAGTGAGACCGCGACGGCGGCTGCAGCGATATTGGGCGAGTGGGGACGCGGCCACAGCCAGCCGCATCGAACTGGTCGGAGGTGGAGGGCGCCTGAGGACGCCTGTGTCCTCTCCCACGGCGCGCAGCGGCGGACTTCGCAGACCCAGCATCGGAGCTTTGACTGGCAGCATCGTCAGCAAGCGCCGCAAATTGATTGCTTGTGGGCAGCAAAAAGGTCGGCGCAGAGTCCGGGATGGACTCGGCCGGATGAGCAGCATGCGGTTGCCTCCGAAATGGGCGATCAGCCATAATGGAAGTACAAAACACAGCCGCAAATAGCGAACAGCAATAGGTGGCACAGACAGCAGGCGACAGAAAACGCAATCAGCAACAGACACAATAGGGCAAAAAACAACAGGAGACTACAACAGGATCCAGCGCAGAACAGACAGCAAAAACAGGAGCACGAAACAAAAGCAGCGAACAGCAGAACAGAAAAATTATAGGAACTAGCAACATAAGCAAAGCACAGGCAGCACAATGCACAGCAAAAGAAAAGAAACCATACGGCGCCAAGCAACAAGGGACTGTACAAGTGAGGCAAAAGCAAGCAGCACTTGGATAGTAACATACATAACACACTAACTCGCATGTAGAAGTAGCAGCAGGAGGAGAATAACATCAGCGACGAATAATCGGAGTCAAAGTGGAAAACCAACAAAAACGAAAAGACGAAGTGCAAGTGACATCGCAAACAGCAAAAGGACTGGCACACCACACAGACAAACAGCGAAAACAGCGAGAAGCAGGGACGACCAGCAGAGGAACAGCAAAACAGCAGTCGTAGATCCAGGATGCCAGCGAGGGTGAAGTAGCTGAGCAGCAGCACGATAGGCGGCAGCACGGCACGCGGCCGATGCTGCCACCCAGTGGAGACGACGTGAGCTCGACGGAGACGGCGATAGGAGTTTGCTTCCGGCGACACCCTACTACAGCGATATGCACAAGTTCCCTAATTACGCTACGACGTTCACGAATGCGGCGCTCGGTGTCGGAGCAGCGAGGCAGCCTGCTGGCTGGACATCCCTGGTGGTCGCGACGAGTCTCCTCTCACAGCGGAAAATGGGACCCCTTTTATACTCTGTGAACTGCTAGTATCGAGCATGGTAGATTGTTCTCGGTCGGGGCAACCGGAACAGGCGCCTGCGGCGATGTCCGGTTGGCAGCCCGCCAAAACGAGCTTCCCCGAGGGCTCCCGAGCGGCTCCGAACGTCATGCGCGCAGCGCGCGAACACTTTGCTTGTGCTGGTTGCATCGGCGCGCGGTAAGGCGCCGCGCAACATATCTTGATGTGCGTATGCGGAGCACACGCAACAAAGTTTTCCACATGTGATGTTTTACGCCCTGCCTTTGCTCCAATTAGATTCACTGTTACTAAATTATTTCCTCTAGCATCTGTAAGAAATGTTTGTGTTAATTTGATTTTATATTTTTATTTAAGTGCTTAAAATTGTGTGTAGTCATATTGATGACACTTAAAAGCTTTATTTGAATATTATTTTAAGTTTAGCATGCTTTAAAATTTGTTGCGTTGTGTTGTATTCATCAGTGGATGATGAGAAACATTTCTTGAAGTATTTATAAATTAATTTTCAAACTGCATGAAAAAAAAGTTACACCTGCTCTATAATTAAAATCAGTGTCACTTAAAACCTATAACTGCTGTTTGGTGATAATTGCATATTTAAATATTTTATGTAAAAACCTTGTTAACTTCAAAGGATGGCAGAAAAATACTTCTGTTGTAATAAATTGTAATAAATTTAATTTTATAAAAACTTAAAAACTTTGTACTTCTATAAAAACATTAACTAAAGAATTTTCACTAACAGGTAAAGTCTGGTTCGGAAAAAAAAATTATACGTTGTTTTGCAAAGTAAATGAATTTCAGTAATGTTACCCTCTATGGTCTTCTATAAATATTATAAATTTTGCTGCCAAAATTGACAGAAATCATTAAGTTAACTAAAAAATCATTAAAACAGCAAATAAAAGCAAAAGGAAAGAACATTGGCTTGAGTTTCGAATTTTGTCCCTCCAGAATGCTCATACTGCACACTGTGCGGCGGTAGCACACTACGTGCGTGATGGTGACTGGTGGCGCGGCTGGTAGTGGCTATACCCGCTCCTCGCAGCCGGCGGTAGCATACGCGGTGCGTGATGGTGGCTGGTGGCGCGGCTGGTGGTGGTTGTACCCGCTCCTCGCAGCCGGCGGTAGCACACACGGTGCGTGATGGTGGCTGGTGGCGCGGCTGATGGTGGCTGTACCCGCTCCTCGCAGCCGGCGGTAGCACACGCGGTGCGTGATGGTGGCTGGTGGCGCGGCTGGTGGTGGCTGTACCCGCTCCTCGCAGCCGGCGGTAGCACACGCGGTGCGCGATGGTGGTTGGTGGCGCGGCTGGTTGTGGTTGTACCCGCTCCTCGCAGCCGGCGGTAGCACACGCGGTGCGCGATGGTGGTTGGTGGCGCGGCTGGTTGTGGTTGTACCCGCTCCTCGCAGCCGGCGGTAGCACACGCGGTGCGCGATGGTGGTTGGTGGCGCGGCTGGTTGTGGTTGTACCCGCTCCTCGCAGCCGGCGGTAGCACACGCGGTGCGCGATGGTGGTTGGTGGCGCGGCTGGTTGTGGTTGTACCCGCTCCTCGCAGCCGGCGGTAGCACACGCGGTGCGCGATGGTGGTTGGTGGCGCGGCTGGTTGTGGTTGTACCCGCTCCTCGCAGCCGGCGGTAGCACACGCGGTGCGCGATGGTGGTTGGTGGCGCGGCTGGTTGTGGTTGTACCCGCTCCTCGCAGCCGGCGGTAGCACACGCGGTGCGCGATGGTGGCTGGTGGCGCGGCTGGTGGTGGCTGTACCCGCTCCTCGCAGCCGGCGGTAGCACACGCGGTGCGCGATGGTGGTTGGTGGCGCGGCTGGTTGTGGCTGTACCCGCTCCTCGCAGCCGGCGGTAGCACACGCGGTGCGCGATGGTGGCTGGTGGCGCGGCTGGTGGTGGCTGTACCCGCTCCTCGCAGCCGGCGGTAGCACACGCGGTGCGCGATGGTGGTTGGTGGCGCGGCTGGTTGTGGTTGTACCCGCTCCTCGCAGCCGGCGGTAGCACCCGCGGTGCGCGATGGTGGTTGGTGGCGCGGCTGGTTGTGGTTGTACCCGCTCCTCGCAGCCGGCGGTAGCACACGCGGTGCGCGATGGTGGTTGGTGGCGCGGCTGGTTGTGGTTGTACCCGCTCCTCGCAGCCGGCGGTAGCACACGCGGTGCGCGATGGTGGTTGGTGGCGCGGCTGGTTGTGGTTGTACCCGCTCCTCGCAGCCGGCGGTAGCACACGCGGTGCGCGATGGTGGTTGGTGGCGCAGCTGGTTGTGGTTGTACCCGCTCCTCGCAGCCGGCGGTAGCACACGCGGTGCGCGATGGTGGTTGGTGGCGCGGCTGGTTGTGGTTGTACCCGCTCCTCGCAGCCGGCGGTAGCACACGCGGTGCGCGATGGTGGCTGGTGGCGCGGCTGGTGGTGGCTGTACCCGCTCCTCGCAGCCGGCGGTAGCACACGCGGTGCGCGATGGTGGTTGGTGGCGCGGCTGGTTGTGGTTGTACCCGCTCCTCGCAGCCGGCGGTAGCACACGCGGTGCGCGATGGTGGTTGGTGGCGCGGCTGGTTGTGGTTGTACCCGCTCCTCGCAGCCGGCGGTAGCACACGCGGTGCGCGATGGTGGTTGGTGGCGCGGCTGGTTGTGGTTGTATCCGCTCCTCGCAGCCGGCGGTAGCACACGCGGTGCGCGATGGTGGTTGGTGGCGCGGCTGGTTGTGGTTGTACCCGCTCCTCGCAGCCGGCGGTAGCACACGCGGTGCGCGATGGTGGTTGGTGGCGCGGCTGGTTGTGGTTGTACCCGCTCCTCGCAGCCGGCGGTAGCACACGCGGTGCGCGATGGTGGTTGGTGGCGCGGCTGGTTGTGGTTGTACCCGCTCCTCGCAGCCGGCGGTAGCACACGCGGTGCGCGATGGTGGTTGGTGGCGCGGCTGGTTGTGGTTGTACCCGCTCCTCGCAGCCGGCGGTAGCACACGCGGTGCGCGATGGTGGTTGGTGGCGCGGCTGGTTGTGGTTGTACCCGCTCCTCGCAGCCGGCGGTAGCATACGCGGTGCGCGATGGTGGTTGGTGGCGCGGCTGATTGTGGTTGTACCCGCTCCTCGCAGCCGGCGGTAGCACACGCGGTGCGCGATGGTGGTTGGTGGCGCGGCTGGTTGTGGTTGTACCCGCTCCTCGCAGCCGGCGGTAGCACACGCGGTGCGCGATGGTGGTTGGTGGCGCGGCTGGTTGTGGTTGTACCCGCTCCTCGCAGCCGGCGGTAGCACACGCGGTGCGCGATGGTGGTTGGTGGCGCGGCTGGTTGTGGTTGTACCCGCTCCTCGCAGCCGGCGGTAGCACACGCGGTGCGCGATGGTGGTTGGTGGCGCGGCTGGTTGTGGTTGTACCCGCTCCTCGCAGCCGGCGGTAGCACACGCGGTGCGCGATGGTTGTTGGTGGCGCGGCTGGTTGTGGTTGTACCCGCTCCTCGCAGCCGGCGGTAGCACACGTGGTGCGCGATGGTGGTTGGTGGCGCGGCTGGTTGTGGTTGTACCCGCTCCTCGCAGCCGGCGGTAGCACACGCGGTGCGCGATGGTGGTTGGTGGCGCGGCTGGTTGTGGTTGTACCCGCTCCTCGCAGCCGGCGGTAGCACACGCGGTGCGCGATGGTGGTTGGTGGCGCGGCTGGTTGTGGTTGTACCCGCTCCTCGCAGCCGGCGGTAGCACACGCGGTGCGCGATGGTGGCTGGTGGCGCGGCTGGTGGTGGCTGTACCCGTTCCTCGCAGCCGGCGGTAGCATACGCGGTGCGCGATGGTGGTTGGTGGCGCGGCTGATTGTGGTTGTACCCGCTCCTCGCAGCCGGCGGTAGCATACGCGGTGTGCGATGGTGGCCGGAGGCACGGCTGGTGGTGGATGTACCCGCTCCTCGCAGCCGGCGGTAGCACACACGGTGCGTGATGGTGGCTGGTGGCGCGGCTGGTTGTGGTTGTACCCGCTCCTCGCAGCCGGCGGTAGCACACGCGGTGCGCGATGGTGGTTGGTGGCGCGGCTGATGGTGGCTGTACCCGTTCCTCGCAGCCGGCGGTAGCACACGCGGTGCGCGATGGTGGTTGGTGGCGCGGCTGGTTGTGGTTGTACCCGCTCCTCGCAGCCGGCGGTAGCATACGCGGTGCGCGATGGGGACTGGCGGCGTGGAAAACTCTTCCGATACAGCGGACGACAGCTCTCCCATTACACTTCAGTTCGCCTCACAGTGCGCTCATATCGGTGTGCTCATCAGACCTGCAATCGACCGTGTCTACTGGCAAGGCGCTCACAACAGAAACCTAACATTCACTAGCCCCGAGTCTGGCCACAGAATTATAACTTCGAATTTTAATGTTATATTTATAATTTCGCATTATGGAAAAATGTTGAGAGTAAATTTTTAGATGCACACGCACCATGTACGAAAGTTTCACAGTAATATGGTGGAATCACGTGTATGAACTTAAACCCATATCAAGTCTTTTTCATAAAAATTAGGGGTCATACCAAACATGTTGGTGTGGAAAATGATACTTTATGATAGTGATACTAACTTGAAATATATTTGGTAAACTTTAATAGTCATAGAGAAGAGTAATTAAAATTTAAAAATAACATTTATAGTGGTATTACAACAATTATAATACATATGATGTATTTTGATTTATATTGCATTATAAATTATATCATTATTATTTAATAAATATTAAAAAAATTAAATTAGAACAAACATTCAGAATTTTTTTTTGATTTTCATTATTTATTAAAATTTATCTCAACTATTTTACTATATTTTGTCAATAATTTTACAAACATGTTAAAAAAATATTTAATATTTAGTATTTATTTAATTAATTTTTGTTATAATAAATTTCAAATACTTCAGTGTCTTAAATCAAAAAGTATAACTTAAAACACGCGTACATATTAAGTACTCGCACCCTTCTGTTTTAATTTCTATTTCACAAGTAGATGGTAGATTAGTTTAGGATTGTTAAATATATATAATATTTTCGCTAAATTATTACTTTTTTTTCTCCCGGGGGGTAGGTTTTATTTACTTGTCTGGTTGAGTGGTAACCAACCAGCGGTTTGTTAACTGATACGGCCCGCGACATCGTTTCGTACGACCCGCCTAAACCATCTTCAACAAAGTATTTTTTTAAAGTTATAATCATGTGTCCTAGCCACCGATCTTTTCATGTATGTAGAATAAGTTGTCAGCAGAAATAACACTATTCTCTCAATAATACTCATAAATATTTTTTCTGATTATGTAATTTACATACTGTTTCATGGCAATTCTTTCTAAACTAGTTAGTTGTAAGGCACCCAAGGTGTCCGTTGAAAAATGATAAATATAACAATCACTGAAAAATGCTGAAACTATTGGCCTCGTCAAAACATGACGCTATACGCATTATCTTTGAGCCACGGACTCAGCAGCAATGCCAGGGAGGAAAAAATTAGCAAAGAGCAATGAAAATGTTACACTATAAGCGCATGAAATCAGAATTCACGCAGCGTTACACGTTAGCTTATTCGTATTATTTTTTTAGATTCATTTGATTGCTTGTAAATACTTTTTTAAAATACTTATTTGTTATACTTCATCACATGCCACATATTGTATCAATTTGATACTGTACAGAACTTAAAAAAGATAATAAAATATTATTAAAAATGAATTCATGTCACACGGATTAGTTTCAAAAATGATATCTGACCCACAGTAAGGTTGAAGTTGGCAACCACTGATCTATATGATCGTAACTTAAATAAAAGGTTTTTTCTGCTCTAATTAATTTGGGAGCAGAGTGTGACATTCTGGAATAAGAGTGATGAAGATGACACAGAAGCGTTCGGAGTACGAGTGCTTGCTTTAACCTACTAATGTATCAATGTTGAAGTTCGTATGTGTGGATGTTTGTTATTCAAACATGACTTAAGTACTGAACGGCTTTGGATAGTATTTTTAACAAAGGTAACCCATATACTGGATAAACACAGAGATCATGTATGATTCCACAGTTCCACAATTCCACCACTTAGGGAGTGACAATGGGGTAAAATCGTTTAAATAATTAAAAAAATCATTCAAGGTAAGACATTGAGCATGTTAAAAACATACAAATAGTGGGGGTAAATTTTCTATGTCTATCAAACAACATCCGTGAATGCTTGGAGTAATACTGTAGTTCGCATGTAGGTAAAAATAAAGGGAGTTGGTGTGTATATTAAAAGTATATATTCGGGGTTACTGGGACAGGATTCGGATTGAGGAACTTGGATTTTGACGTCACGGGCCCATCTTGGATGACCTTGAACGTAACAATTGATCTTGACCTTGGCCCCTGCAGCCATTTTAAATGCGCAATTTTGAGTAACACAATTTGGTTTTCTGCCATTATGTTTTCCGCCATGTTGTTTTTTAATATCCTTGACGTTGCATTTTTCGTTACGGTCGTCATCTTGAAACCCTCTTGTTTTAATGCTAAAAAATCGGAAAAAATTTAAAATGTAAAAAAACATAACAAATATTTAATACAAAAACACGATTCCGCCAATTTAAAAATTATGACGACACTATTGCACTTTTCGTTGTGGTCGCCATCTTGAAATTTCTAATTTTAATGCAAGAAAAATGGGAATGTTTAAAATTTATAAAAAATATAATTATAAAATTTTTTAATAAGAAAAAGCCGTCATTTTAAAATTTATGATGTCACCGTTGCATTTTTCGTTACGGCAGTCATTTCAAAAATCCGTAACTTTAATGCCAGAAAATTGCGAAAACTTGTAAAAATTATAAAAAAATTTAAATAATAAAATTTTAATAGAAAAAACGAACTTGGGTCATGAAGTTTCCGGTTGGAACCCCAGTTAAAAAAAAAAAAGCGATAGGTCCCTCTTTCACGATGGCAGCTGGCAGACGGACCCCCACCACGTTTTTCCAAAGCATATATTAACTAAAAATTCCCCCTATCACTCCAATCCCTCCCCAACTATCCTGTTTTTTTTTCTCGCTACCATCTTATTATTATTGGTTGCCCCCACATCCCTTCGCCTTAATTTTATGCTATAAATACCAGCTCGATGACAGTTACTCTGTGTACTGCACCGAGTGATATTGCCGCCTATTCCCGCATCAGCTCAGTAGGTGCAGTCAGAAATTTACTTTGTGCGTCCAGTTGGACTTAGTTCTAGTCGTACAACTGGCAACGGGACTTAGCTCGATTCTCAAAACCAGAAGTTTGACTTCCTGTACTCGGTTCTCTGACTTCAATTCTCACAACGTGTCATCCGTTCAAGGTACCGACGAATACTAGGCTACGAGGCATCTTTTACGTCTCATAATATTAGGCCTCACCGGTGCCAGGCCTAGGGCCGGTTGCACCAATAACTGTTCGGATCCGAGATCGTAAGATCTTTGTTTCAGTGTGATCTCAAGTCGAATCTGAGATCCAGTGTATATGTGTTGCACCAAAGTGAACTTACGAGTTCAGACATTCGATCTCACGATCTAGGTTTAGGTTGGTAAAGATCGATTGTAAAATGAAAGCAAGTTTTCTATTGGCTACTGAATTCCGTCTAGTCACAGAGAATATTCTTTAGCATGTTTGAAGTTCTTGCTGTAAATGTTGGCATCGTGATATTTACATACAAGCCTATTTGTTTATTGATTACAAACTTGTGGTCGGTTGTAAGTTGACTGGGGTACAGGCGGGTACACATGACGATGGAAAAGAAAATTTCAGTACCTAAAAAAGATTTTTTCTCTGAAAAAGAAAAAAAATCATCCTTGTCAATTTGGTGCAAGAAAGACTGGATATTTTAGAGTGTAAGAGAACTGATGGCGTGTTTTGTAAGCAGAAGGAAGAAGCTTGGCAAGAATTGGCATCATATTTTAAATAACATTATGATGACAATTACCGTACTTTGGGCATACCTAAAAATATATCGGCCTAAATTTCCTGTCAACTATTGTAGCCCATCAAAATATCAATTGTAAACAAACCAGTATCCATGCAAACACGACTACAAAACACAACAAACCAACGAAAAATACACAAGATCTCGGATCCAACTGCTCTGAACCATCAATTTCGGTGGTTCAAACAGAGGTTCACCTCAATCCTCTGTCAGAAGGTGAACTCGAATGGTGCAATCCGTTTGTGTGTCGATCCAGGTTCATTACCTCTTATGATCTCGGATCGACCAGCGATCTTCAATGGTGCAACCGGCCCATAGTCAAGCATCCGTGCCAGCCGCCGACCTGACGCCTGGTCCAGCGCGCACGCCAGGGTCTAACGTCGAGCCCCATGCAACACCTCTCTCATCAGCCGGCAGTTCATCATCTGCAGCCCCACGTTTGCCTGCAACCGACGAGTAACTACAGGCCTATTGCCAGACACTGGCCCGCTCCGCCTTCATCGACGTATCGCTTCCGTGCAGGAGCAGTTCAGACAGTGGCTTGGAAAGTGGTGCCAAAGGCAGTAATGCAGGTGAGGAAAACCTAGACCCATTTCAAACTGAGGAAAATTTTATCTACAGTCAATTAATTGTCGGACATAGACGAATAGCTCACCATAATTCAAACGGTCAAGGCAGAAAATAAAATTACATAATATGTGAAAAATGTAACTGTAACGAGTCACCGGACACAACGCGTCCTTTTAGTCGCGGGACACGGCACTGACTCGCAAACTGGTGTCCAGAAATGCCCGTCGAAGGATACAGGCGAACTGAGGTTGTCTTTACCTTTGAACTTGCTTGCAGGACAGAACCCCAACCCTTCAAACACACGACCACGTTTCCTCTTACGAAGCAGTTTTGGAGCGAGCCTTTATTACAGCCTGCTCTTGCGCTGATAAAATATGTCATCACAGCTATGGGCACGAAAACTGTAGGAGCCATTGAGATGGTGTTTCTTTTAAAAACAAGATCCATTCATTGTGCACATCGTTCATGCTTTCGATCCACCATCTATCTTTAACAGCAAAACATTTGCCGCATATCGACTTTTTGGTGTGTGAGGTTTTTGAGGAAATGAATTTTAGGAAGAAAAAAATATTCATATAACTAAAACATTGGATCTGTTTTGCATTTAGAATTATTTTATGGCATCCTAAAACATGAATTTAGTTTTAAAAAATCTGGATTTTATACATCTGTAGGTTAATTTTTTTTATGTGATACATTTTTAAGTATGTATGCACTTCAAAACAGTATCCAGCGAGAAAGCATTTTTTTTTTTGGCTCCTTAAAATGCAATTTAGCATGCAAAATATTCATCACCTGATGCGTATTTTGATGTTTAACAATATGCAAAAGAGCTTTTTCTCAAGAAATACAATATTCAATATATATGCTATATGACAACAGCGCACGAAGAGACAATGACAACACTAACGGCAGTCGGCATGTGTTAGAAAGAGAGAGAAAGCGCCCATTTTCCCAACACTTTTCAATCAACTTTTTTGAAATGTAAATGCTGACAGAAAAATGGAATTAAATTTTTTTCCATTTATAAACTTTTAAAAGATTGTTATTTTTAATAACATTAATACTCGCTGGATAACAACAGAATGGTTTGCGATATTTTAAAGTTGTAGAGTTTTCACCCACTCTTTCCAGATAAAACCATGTTAAAAACTTTAAATAAACATTATTTTCCGTTTTTATCCTTCTTAATCTGACAGATGGAAACACATTCCATTTCCGTTTTCGATAAGCACAATTCTGATTGGCTGATTACATCGAAAACCTAAAATACTGTATATCTGGATCCAGACCTGTGTTTAATGAAAACTGAAGTTATCCAACTTGTTAAATAAACATGCAGGGGCTTAAATCTGAAATATTCCTCAGTTTGAGAAGGGAAAAAGCGTGTATGTGATTGGAAAGGGGGGGGGGGGGGGAAGGGGAAAGCGGAATCTGTGGCCTCAGGCGTTCCTCATAATAACTCAGTTTCCATTTACTCCACGTTTACTAGGTAAAGAGTGCAGATCTGCATGTATCTTAGCAATAATTAACCAGTAACCATAAAAAAAGAGGGTCTGGGTAAACAGGCCCGTAAAGGATAGGACGAATTAATTAATTAGAGTTTTGTTTATTAACTACCGTTAAACTTCTCGCAGCCCCACCGAGGTGTCGCGTCATCAAAGTCCGCCGACTCAACATTCGAAGCTGCAAGAACAATGGCGTTCTAGTTACGTCACTTAACGCGACGGTGCTCTCAGAACGCGCAGAATGCTCCAGACATTGGACGCCCCAGATTCCACGGAACAGGGGCTTGGTTGTCAGAAAGCACAGACTAATGGGAGGTATTGTAGTTATATGAAGAGTCCCGTGTCCAGTAAAAGGTGGGGGTTACCGTTGGACCTCCCACAGGTTGGTGCGCTGGACTGGCCGGCCTGCTCCGTCTCTAGACGCCTCGTAACAATATTTTCATTTTTTTGAAGTTACGCTTATTTAGGCGCGTTATGAAAAAAAAATAATGATAGTGAATTTTTACGATGTGCGCGAAATTTTCACAGGATGAAAAAAAAAGCTACATACACGAGAAGGCTATACACAAATAAAAATATATATATTTGCTTTTACAGCATATAATTTAGTGATTGATATTAAATACTGGTCAATCTCGTAGAAAAATGTATTTATTATGAATATTAGTGAGAGAAATGGTATTTATAAACGTTTTCAAGTGTATTTATATAAGTGAGGTTATGTTTCCGTATGTTTAATCGATTTGTATTATAAATAATACATTATTACGTTATTATTTAATAAATAATTAAAATTAAAAACTATAATAAACATTCAGCATATTTATTGATCTTCATTACTAATAAAATTTAAATAGATGATTTTATTAATTAAATATTTAATTTTATGCGTATTTTATATTAATATTGAATAATGATTATTTATTTTAGTTTTTAAATTTTAATTAATTCATACTTTTCCAACCGTATTAATAAAATCACTCCAGTCATTTTAAATATTTTATATCTATTAATTATTTTTTTGTAAAATTAAAGTTAATTTATATTACGCCAAGTAAGTATGACTTATAATGCGCGTACGTAAGTACACGCACACATATTTTTTTTTTTTAGTTCCAGCTCTCATTCTCACTCTCTCTTCAATCCCCTTTTGCCTGTTAACTAAGTCCATGCAAACATGGGTGCGCTAGCAGGGGCGCAACAGGGGGGGGGGGGGGGCAAGGGTATTTTTCCCCCCTCTGAAACCTTGAAGTGGTGGCAAACGGGGGCAAAGAAAGTGCTGTGTAATCAATTTTTAGATAATAACACTCCTTAAATAGCACCATTTTCCACCTTGAAATACAAATTTTCCCGGGGGAGGACCCCCGGACCCCCCGACCCCCCGCTTCAATAGGGGGGATCGATGATTCTTTATAAAAAGGTATATTGCCCCCCTTTTGGAAATTTAGTTGTTGCGCCCCTGTGCGCTAGTGATGTTTTCGGTGTCATCGCAGCCCTCCAACTGTATCGGAAGGAGTTGGGCGGGGAGGTGTGACGGTGGGGAAGACTGGCGCGATCGCTGGTCCGCTGCTGGGAGCCTGGGAGCCTGGGAGCCTGGGAGCCTGGGAGCCTGGGAGCCTGGGAGCCTGGGAGCCTGGGAGCCTGGGAGCCTGGGAGCCTGGGAGACTGGGAGCCTGGGAGCCTGGGAGCCTGGGAGCCTGGGAGCCTGGGAGCCTGGGAGCCTGGGAGCCTGGGAGCCTGGGAGCCTGGGAGCCTGGGAGCCTGGGAGCCTGGGAGCCTGGGAGCCTGGGAGCCTGGGAGCCTGGGAGCCTGGGAGCCTGGGAGGTGGGGGCACCAGGCGAGGAGTCCAGAGCGCCGCGGGAGGAATGTCCGGGTAAACCGACTCGTGATGACTGCCGAGCCCGAGTAGGGCACTGCGCGGATTCCTCCGGCCGCCGGGTTCCGTGACTCACGAGCCCTGCGCATCTCCCGGACGCAATCTCCGCCTCTCCCCCCCCCCTCCTTCCAACACCGCCAAGAGGTTGCAGTCGACGGCGCTGATCTCTCTCTCTCTCTCTCTCTGGAGCGTGGCTCTGGTTTTTCCCAACGCTGATTCTGGAGCAACGCGCGTGCGCACTTCAGCCTTTTACCGCCGGCTTCCTTCGTTCCGAGTGCTCCCATTCTTCCCCGCCTGTATTTGGCGCCTATGTTCCAAGTGATTTATTTGCTCTAATGTTCTCCAACTGCTCCAAAGTTCCAACAGCTCCAAGTGCTCCAATGCTCCAATTGCTCCAAGAACTCCAAGATCTCCATTTTCTCCAAAGTTCCAATAGCTCCAAGTGCTCCAATGCTCAAATTGGTTCAAGAGCTCCAAAGCTCCAACAGCCCCAAGTGATCAAATGCTCCATTTGCTCCAAGAGCTCCAAAGCTCCAACAGCCATTGGCTTCAAAAGTCGATGCTCCAAAGCTCCAAATGCTCCAACAACTCCAACTGCTCCAACTGCTCCAACTGCTCCAATTGCTCCAACAGTTCCAAATGCTCCAACAGTTCCAACTGCTCCAGAGCTCCAAGTGCTGCAACTGATCCATCTACATTGAGCTCCAAATTTCAATTACATTTTTTCACCGAACTTGTCCTGATTGCTGGTATGACTATTATTACTCTCCATTTTGTCTGTCAATATTGATGATTTTAAGTTAGAAGTTGTATTACGAAAACTCGGCATTAGATACAAATCAGATTTCTAAAAATGAAACAATAACTTTTGAAATCCAAAATATAATTGATTTTTTAAAATTTATTCACATGCAAGTATTACAAGTCATTATTTTATGTAGACAGCTTCTCTTAGTTCTTTGAGTATGAAGGATATTTTTTTGATGTGCGAATAGTTTCCTGCACAAAGCGAAACATGTAGAAGTCTTAACATGTCGACCAATATGTTAGGATCTTCCCATGATGCGTAATTAATCTCTTCTGCTGTCATCCTCCTTGCATATTTATAATAATAATTAATATTAAGATCTCTGGAGTCTTCTGTTTTAACACCAGCCTCTTGGTCACTTTCGCCAATGACCCAGTGATCATCGCAAGCTTGGTCAGAATAATTTATATTGACGCCTCGTTTCAAACATTTTGATCTCAACGTATCATCACAGTCTTCGAACTTTTGAGGTTCAGGTATGTCATCACAGTCTTCGATCATGTCAGCTTCAGATGTGTTATCATAGTCTTCAATCATGTCAGCTTCAGATCTTTCATCACAGTCTTCGTCCTTGTCAGCTTCAGGTCGTTCTCCGTTGTTCGCATTTTCATGGAGACCACTAGAATTTGGTGTAAATATATTTTCATTTCTCATGAAGATACTACTTTTTTCGTTAGTTTAAAATGTTAAATTATTATCGTGATCTAGGATAGTAATTCTAGCAATAGCCTCTTTACATTCTTCGTAATCATTATAGTCGTCTAATATTTCACCTTCATTCCTCTTCCTTGGTGTTGTAGCCCAGTCTTCCGTTATGTTTAGTCAGCTTAGTTGTACAGTTCTTCAAGAAATATCTTCTACCAAAGGATTTCTGACACTGACTGCAACTAAATGGTTTTTGGAAATGACCCAAAATACACTAGCTTCTTTCATGTCGTTTAGCATTTTTTCTCAAAGTAAACTCCTTGCTGCAGTATCTAAAGCGATGTCGTTTTGATACAGCTACAGACAGCGAATCAGGATACATGTTAGCTTCTGCGACTAATTCCAGATGCAAATTCAGAGTTTTCAATTGGAACAATAGCTTAAATAGAATTTTTTTTTTTAATTTTCATCAGCGAGAGTCATTTATCTCAAACAAGAAACTTGTCGCAAGTAGTTCTGCTTTACGACAACAGATGGCGTCATATGTTGCATAGTGAGAAATAGATCTCTGCACGAATTTTTTTCCTTGATGAGTCACGCAATTTTATTTTTAGTTATATTTAAATTGAGAATTTCTACTACCAAATTATAACTAAAAATATTTTTATCAGGTGGAATTCAAACTGAAAACTTCCTTTACTCAGTCAAATAATATACTTTGGGACAGCTGAGAAGCAATATCATGAAGGACTAACTTCCTTCTCCTTGGTGTTTAGCGAAGCCTTCCTTATCTACAATCGTTAGTGAATATCTCGCATCCTACATAGAAGAAATAAATAATTTTTAACTCAACACAAAACGTGACGACATCTGTTAGCAAGAATCGGGCCTACTTGCAACAAGTTCTTTTGCACGAGAGAATTTAACTCTCGCCACTGAATGGAACCCAAGACATTTAATTGCCATGTAGCCTCGTAGACTTGTAGCTATATAGTTTCGTAGCCTCGTATACTTGTATCATCGTAGCCAGTTGAAGCCTTGTTTTCTTGTAGTCCTGTAGTCTCGTGGCTTTGTAGTCTACTAGTCTAGTAGCCAAATAGTAGCTAAGTCTAAGACTTCTTGTAGCCAAATACTTTTGGCGCCATTGACTGTTGAAGCCAAAGACTATTGGAGCCAATGGCTGATGGATCCAATGAATGTTGGATCCAATGAAAGTTGTAGCCAACGAATTTTGGAGCCAAACGCTGTTGGAGCTAATGACTGTTGGAGCCAATGACTGTTGGAGACAATGAATTTTGGAGCCATAAGACTGCTGGAGCCAATGACTGTTGGAGCCAATGACTGTTGGAGCCAATGACTGATGGACCCAAAGACTGTTGGAGCCAAAATACTGTTGGAGCAATAGACTGTAGGAAGCATTATATCCTATCGTAAACCAACTATCGCGTACTACTGATTTGAATGTTCGTTCACATGTACGACTTTTTCTTAAATGTGCTTCCTGTTTGTTGAATTTACGTTCAGAATGTGCGTCATTTTCTTTAAATGTGTACATTGCGTGTGCGGTGTGTACATTGCGTGTTCATTACGTGTTCGGTGTGTGTGCACTGGGTCTCCATTGTGTGTATTGTGTGCCCATTTAGTGTTCATTGCGTGACTAGTGTGTGTAATTGTGTGTACATTGCATGTTCAGTGTGTGTACTGTTTTTTCATTGCGCGCCAAGTGTGTTGTGTGTTCATTGCGTGTATTGTGTGTACATTGCGTGTCTAGTGTGTGTAATTGTGTGCATTGAATGTTCATTGTGTGTATTTTGTGTACATTTCGTGTCCAGTGCGAGTATTGCGTGCCCATTTATTTGTCAAATTTGCTTCCATATGTGATTCCTTTTTTTGATTGTGCTTTTATTTAAATGTTGTTTGGATTCGTTTATTATAGTAAATGGTTCTTGTTTTGACTAGCGTATTATTCGACTGGTTGCGGGTATGTTGTCCAATATTTCAAAATGATCGATTAAATATGTTCTCATACTTCACGCAACGAAATTGTTTCAAGTGTCTTTAACTCTATGCATCCAGCATTGAATAGCTCAGAAGTAATTTCATATTATGCCTACTAAGGTAGTTATGATTTTTTTTTACTTTCAAACACTATTTTTCATCCCTTGCATTAATACGTGCTCGTATAAAAATTAGATTTGGACCAATGTTTAAGATAATATTAAGATTGTTGAAAATAAATTCAAACGAATTTGATAAAATGGCAGATTTGATTATTTATTTCAACCCCTGTTTTACGGTATTAATTTATCTCATTAAAATTTGTTTCAGCTAAAGGCTTTAGATAATGTTTGTAATTGTTACAATAAATTATAACTACTAAAAAAAATTATTTTGTCTTTAAAACCTGTCCTTTCCAACTCTTACAGTAATGGGTGGTTACATAAAAAAAATTACTTAAGACCAAAGTTAAAGACCATATTTAGACAATTTTAAATAAACAAGAACGGATTCAATAGTGTACATCGTACGGAAGTTTTATTTTTTATTCCAACCCCTTGTTTTTTCAACCTCTTGCAGTAATTGTTGGTTACATAAAAATTTAAGTCAGACAAACTTTTAAGGAAATATTTAGCAAATTCAAAAGAAATGAGAACGGATTCCATAATTTACATGGTACGGAAGTTTTATTTTTTATTCCAACCCCCTGGTTTTTCCAACATCTTGCAGTAATGGTTCGTCTTATCAAAATTTGTTTCAGACAAAATTTTTATATGATATTTAGAAGATTTAAAATGCATTGTTATATATTTTATTATTTACATTGTAAGGTAGTTATGAATTTTTAATTCTTTGGCGCGTGTCTTTTTCCACCCTTCACAGTTATGGTTTGGTCGTATCAAAAAAGTATTTATAAAAATGTGTGTGCATACTCATATGTAATTATAATACGTCGAAACGGATACAATATTCGTCATATAATGAGATTTTGGTCTTCCTATTTCAACCACTTTATTCAGATTGTGCCCATTAACGAACTCGATTGATATTTTCCATTACTATATATTTTATGTATCAGTTTGGAAGTGATTTGTGCAAAATTACGAAGTTGTCGTGTCCATAAAAATGTGATACATAGATATATAAATAGATGTATATATGTTGTTAACTGACGATAAAACGAAAAATTATATAAAATTTTTCCTGAAATCACACTATATTAACGGCTTCTGTAGTCTTTCTTCGATCTGCTTTAAATAAATCGTATTTAACACTTTTTTTATTTTTGCTTGGTTTGCATAATTTAACAAAAAAAAAAATTGTTTGTGAGATCTTTTCAGCAGACTAGTGTCAAGTCTTAATTTAATCTCATAAAACATGTACTGCTACTTCGGATTTCACTACCCGTAAAACTGAAGGAGAGAAAAAAGGAGAGCATGGTCGCAAGTTTTAAAAATTCCCGCCCTCTTTCCCATGCCTCTTCCGCATCGTTGCTGACGAAAACTACGTCAACACAGCAAAATTATTTAAAGCGTTACGCCCTGGATCTAAACCAGCTCATAATTCACTTCGCCACCGGCGATAACCAAGTACGTTTTTATTTTGATCTAGCGACCCTAATATCGCTTTTAATTGTGAATGTTAAAAAATCTAAAAAAAAATCTAATTTTGTATTAATTTGTATTGAAAATATGACACTAAATTGCAAAAAAAAAAAGTCTGTTGATCCGATCGCTACCAAACTTCACAGGATCACTCACTGGGCTAATATGAAGATTGCCTGAAAATGTCATCAAAATCGGTCCAGCTGTTTTGGAGTCCATAGAGAACATACATACACGCATCGATGTGTGTGTGTGTGTGTATATATATATATATATATATATATATATATATATATATATATATATATATATATATATATATATATATATATATATTAGCGCACAGTTCGCTCGAGCCAGGGTTTCTCCCGCCAGCTTTTGTTATCGTCGTATTCGCTTTTGCATGCCACCACACTTTTTATATAACAATAAGACACTTTATACGGCTGATCAACTGTAGGAGAATTGCACCTTGTGTTATGTAGCAAATCTCTTCAACAGATCTATGCTACACGTTATCCGCTATCTGTGAAAAAAAAATGGCCAAAGTTAAATATTCATAGTAAATTTCTTACCTAATTGCGTTGGGTTCAATCACTAAGTAATGCCTACAAGTTTACTTGTATGGTCCCATTTTCGAAAAGCTTCTTCATAAAAATTTGGAATTGGACAACAAAAACCACGGTCGATGAAGCCGAGTTTTAACACACTATCTCACACACCATATTGTTTTTTATTTTTAGTCTTTACTATTATTTAAGAAATTTTAACACGTTACTTACCTTGCATTTGCTTGTTATTCTGTTACTACAAATTATCAACGGATATTAGCTATGTGTGGTACAATGGTTGAAAAATAGTAATCATAATTTAATGGATACGTTTAGTAAACAAAGCCTTCATAAATGAATGATTATAGAAGTACCATCGCACAAGTAGGAGTAATACCGAAAACATTTTTCTGAATAAATTTTTGATACGAACAGCCATAACTGCAAGGGGTGGAAAAAAACAGGTATTAAAGGAAAAACCAATTTATAACTTACTTAGCATGCACACCATAAGGTCGGTTCACATTGTTTGTAAATAAATATAATTTTTATGTAAAACCTTTGTGTGAACCCAATTTTGATAAGACGAACCATCGCTGTAAGGGGTTGAAAAAACCGGGGTTCGATTAAAAAAAAAAGAGAATAATTTCCGTACCGTGCCCACTATTAAATCCGTTTTTTTTTTTTAACAAAAACCTTCCAAATACTATCTACAACTTTCGTATGATATATTTTTTTATACGACCAATTATTACTGCAATGAGTTTAAAAAACAATAGTTGGAACACAAAAAAAGTATTAACTCTCTTAGTAGGCATACGATTAAAACCTTTCAAACTGTTTGCGAACCTTATATATATACATATATATCGATGTGTGTATGTATGTTCCCTATGGATTCCAAAAAGGCTGGATCGATTTTGATCCTGTGAAGATTGATAACGATCGGACTAATAGATTTTTTTTTTGTTTAGCATCTTTGTGTTATATTTTAAAACAAAATTAATACAAAATTAGTTTATTTTCTATTTTTTTTATAGATTTTTGAACATTCACTATTAAAAGCTATACTAGGGTCGCTAGTATTATCTATAACTTTTGTCTAAAACAAAAAGTGAAATAAACAGGCATTAAAAACAAAACAAAAAATCCATGGTAAGCACACCATCAAATCCATCAAACTGCTCAAGTGATCATAATTACGAACCTCGCGACTTTTAGCACCTGTTATATTGCACTTAGTTCAATTTTTCTTTAAATTTTTGGTGAAATAACAAATGCAAGGGAGGTATCGTGTTAGTATTACAGAAATATCCCTCAAATAATAGTAATAACGTAAAAATAAATTTAAAAAATCTATTTGGCGTGTGAGACAGGCTCCCAAGGCGGAGAGGAAGAAAATGAAAAGCGCCATCTTGGTTTGTACAGTTTGTAGGACATTACAATAATCTTATCTTTGAATGTCCAACTTTGGCTCCGTTAAAACATACGTAGCATATAGTTTAGAAGATTTCCCGAAGTTAATAGTGACCGGCTACTACAAATAGTTTACCCTGCGTAGTCATTGGCGGTTAGTATTGAACAATAAAAATTTTCGGGAATGATTAAACTCTGCAGAAACTATGTTATTTTCTTTGGAAATATTATAACATTGAAAGAAAAAAAAATTTAATTCTAAACGTTAAGAAGTTGCTATGGCATGGAAACGGTTGAAACCAGTCCCTGCCTCTCTCGTTCAGAATAATTCACTTTGTCAGACTATGAATGAAAAAAAAATCGTTAGGGCGATGCTACGCGAGACGCTTCAAAAGCAAAACGAGAGAAAGTAGTGCGGGTAAAGTAATTTAGTCGTGCATCGGACCGTAATTTCGGCACAATAATTCAATCTGCGCAGAGAATGCCGTCTCATACGGGCCGACTAGGGTTTTCCATGAGAGAGACGATGCTCGTCGAAAGAAATAATAAGTGAGAGGGGGAAGGAAGGGGTGCAAGGTGCGTGCAAGACGGAGAGAGGACGACATCACTGGGCGGGGGGGGGGGGGGGGGGGAGGGGCGGTGGAGGAAAGGGAGGGTTGTATCGCAGTCGGACGACGCCAGGGGATGATGATGGATGATCCGGCGGAGGGGGTGAAAGGAAGGTTGCAACGGACACCCCTCCTCGGTCGCCTCCCAGCCAATCAGCGTCGACACGCACAGCCGTTCTTCAAACTGCGACGGCGTTTCCCGTGCGAAACTACCATCTCGCGTGTCCTCCAGGACAACTCCGCTTAACCGCGGCCATCGCCGGTTCCTTTTCATTTCAATGAATGCACTTCAATTGCATAAATGAAATGTCTCTTTATTGCGCGAAAAAGGGGGAAAAAAATAATTCTTCAACTAATTACGTTTCACGCATTTGTGACGTAAACACTAAATAATTTCGCGGATGCCACAGACGTTTCCTATTTGAAATTTTCTTTCGTGTTCTATCGGTCGCGTTCGTGTTATTACTGAAGTGAGTGCCTGATTTTATTCCCGATTTTTTTTTGTACTGGTGCGATCGTAATTCTATGTTTACTAAACTTATCAATAAAATTTTGAAATATGTTCATGAATTTTTTTTTTTTTTCAGAATTAATGTTAAATCTGAATTAAATATATTCCTCTCAAGCCATGTACATTAACAAAAGTGTTAAAATTGAGAGTTTTTTTTTTGTTCGTATGTGATGCCATGAAATCATTTTATACACAATCGTTATTTTGGTTTGTCGCGAGGATAAAAAAAAACCACAGGTTCATAATAACGCAATATTTACTTTCGCAGGGGTGCAAAAATGTGCAAGAGTGTGCAAAAGTGTGTAAGTGTGCCTAATGTCCAAAAGTGTGTAAGTGTCCAAAAGTGTAAGTATAATAGTGTGCAAGTGTGCAAAAGTGTGCAAGTGTGTGCAAAAGTGTGTGCAAGTGTGTGTGTAACGCATTAGATGGGTTGCAGCAAGTCTTGCCTGTTTTGCCTCAACTCACTGCTATTCGCTTTGGTAATTCAATTGAAAAAATTTGAAAAATGCATTGGGATCCAGTTCGCGTCGAAATAAAAGTACGCGTCTGGAAGCCGTACTTTCACCTTATTGTGTTAGTTGCGACCCAACGTCTAAATAAACATTGAAAGTGTGAAGTTGTTAGAAACGCAAATATGCCACTGTTACAACTCGCGAGTTCTGATTTGTCTAAAAAGTTAGAAACATGTTTCAATGGACGCGTGAACAGACGTACTTTTAAACAACTTACTTGATGTAAAAGAAAAATATTCTGACAATTTATTTTTTGAAATTAAATAAACTTAACTTTAAATCAATTGTAATATTAAAAATTTATATGATTATTGCCAGTAAAACTTGTTTATTTGGATATTAATAAGTCTTTGAGGTTATAATAATTAATTTGTCTTGTAACACAAACCTTTTTTAGAGCAGTTGTAGCTAGCTTCATAATTAATAAAGTTTTTTTTCCTTGCTATTTTAAAGCCAAATATAGATTGATTTTACTATAAGTATAGGCTACATGATAAACCCAAAATTTTGTTCGCAGCAACATAAGTGTGCAGTTGTTCATATTAAAAATAATATGTCATGAAAAGCCAATGGTTGTAGTAAAACAAGCTGTTTTGCATTGCGAAACTACATTATTCAGATCTCTAGCAAAAACAGGTTGTAGACACAGCAACGTACTCGCCATAACGTGCAGTCACTTTTTTCTCAATACTGATTTAAAAAAAAAATATTATATGAGAGACAACACTAGTCGACCAAAAAGTATTTCCCTGAAAAACGAACATGTTTTTTACACAATAATATTTATTCTTGGAACAAACTAAATATTCGGTATGTAATTTGAACCTTTTTGAATTGTGTGTGTATTCGTAGGCCCTGCCTCACTCGGTATGTTCAGTTATTATATTTTTATGACTTATTTGTGTTAGGAAAATATACAAGGATGTTTTACTTTACTAGCACCACATATGATGTTTTATTACAAATTTTTTTACTTGATACCTGGCACATATTATTCACTGTCTGTAGAAAAAGCGGGTGTGTTGATATTTAAAAATGTTGGTTTTACTAATTGACTCTGGGGCGCTGAAAAGTCAGTTATTTTTTATGTTTTCACAGCTGTTATTGCGTACAACTAAACTTTCGTGGTCTCATTTTTATATAGCTTCATAAATATTTAAAATTAGAAACATAAATATTTCAGCGAGCAAAGTTTACGAGTAATACTTTACTTACTGTGAACTTGAACCCACAACAATAATCTTGGTATGTTATCAAAACACTAAAAACAATTAAATCTATAGCAAAACACTCTTTCTTCCACGTTGTTTACTCTGTTTACAACGAAACACATAACTCGCAAGTTAGAATTAGGAGTAGCTTCAACGAGGATCGAGTTTTATTTGAGATAAATTCTTCGTTAAAAATTCTGTAAACTTGCCGTTATTTTTAACCGCCCAGAGCTTGGCTCAGCTTCACTCTTCGTCTGGAGACCGAGGAAGGCCTTAGAATAAAGGTATGGGACTTGGAAAGCCAAGCTGATTCTTGAAAAACCTGTCCGATGTGCAAAGGCGCGGTAGCGTAGTTCTTGGGAGAAAATGGTGAAAACTTCTCACACCTGCTCTTATTCCAATAAACAAACAAACTGAGAAAAATAATTGTCAGAGAAAGGGCAACAAAGCAAAGCATGTATGCTATACGTTTGCAAGGAAGCAGCCCCCAAACTGCAGTATACCAGCAACAGAAAGATCTGTTTACAGGACATTATAAACCCTATTTCATACCAGTTTCACTACAACTTAGTATATAATACTTCCACCAAACCATATTATATAACAGTTTCACTACAACATATTTTATATTAGTTCCACCACAATATATTTCATAACAGTTCCACCACAATATATTTTATAACAGTTCCAATTTACCAAATTTTATAACAGTTTCACATCACATTTTAAACAGGTTTACAAAACCATATTTTATAAAAGTTCCACTACATTATATTTTGTAACAGTTTCACTTTACCCAATTTTATAATAGCTACATTACATAACATTTCAATCGGTTCCAATAAAGAATATTTTATAGCAGTTCAGCGTCTCGCTGGAATATTTGTATAACAGCCCCAACTCAAGATATTCCCCCCCCCCCCCCCCCACATATTAGCAGTCTGAAAGGGCGTAGATAGTGTATTTTGGTTCTTTCAAAAATATATGCTTTTTCTCTCTCATTGACACAATCTGAGATAATTTGGTATGTAAATTGCACAACTATCTATACGAGTAGTAAATAAATGTGGTCCGGCTACAGGAGTAGGATTGAAGAGCGAGGCGGCAGTATGGCATCTTGTATTGTGATGTCAGGCCGGCCATCTTGGATGACTTGAACCTTGACCTTGTACCTTGACCTTGACACCGACGGCCATCTTAGATCTGCCATCTTGGATTCAACTATTTTGAATTTCACATCCGCCTTTTTGTATTCTAGAAAATTCCGATATTTTGAATTATGACATCATCTTAACAATTTTCATTATGGTCGCCATCTTGAAAATCCGTAATTATTGTCCAATTTTAATGGGAAAATTAAAAATGTATAAAAAATATTAATTTAATTTAAATAAACTTGAATTAATATTAAAATTAAATAACGCACTAACATAATGGAGTCATCAGTTCGGACCCGATGAGGGCAAAAAAAATGGCAATGGATCCTTGCTCTATGGAAACCACCAACAGACTGACCTTCCACCACTAATTCCAAGGTGTATATAAATAGATATATATCACCAGTTAGTATGACGTCACATTCGCCATTTTGTTTTCATATGCTGGAGGCCGCCATATTGTTTTCGTCTGCTGGAGGCCGCCATCTTGTTTTCGTCTGCTGGAGGCCACTATCTTGTTTTCATCTGCTAGAGTGTGCTACTGCCATGTTAGTTTGATTTTTACCCATTAGAGTGCAGTAATCATTTATTACTGTGGTGCCGCCAAATTGATGTCACATCCGCCATATTGAAAACCGTAATTATTTAGTTATAATTAGGGAAAACTTCCAAAATTCAAAAAAAATTAACATTCCTGATCGATTCGATACTTGATAGATTCAAAAAAACTTTATGTAAAAATTATTATTTTTATTAAATATGATGGAAAATCGTAAAAGGGGGTTAAATTTTCTCTACTAGTAGTCGCAGCAAGCTGTTGATTACATTGATGACCACCATCTTGGAAATTTGTAATTATTAAGCTATAAAATGGAAACAAATTCCAAAATTTATCAAAATTCACTCCTTAACTGACTAAATCAATGGATTTTTGTCCTTGCTTCGATCTATAATCAATGCAAAAAAAAGAAATTTAATTAATAATACCATGGAAGGGAGAGGTTCAATAAATAAAACACCTGAAGTTATTTTACAAACAAAAAATAAATAAATAAATTCTACACTACTACAAGGACAAAATGGCAAATTACTAAAGTCTTTAGCATTTCTTGATTTCTACATAGGCTACCCACAAACTAAAGAGAGGTGGGAAGTCCCACCACTTGACATAGGTTCGACCATTTTTTCGTTTGAGAATCTTCTTCACCAAATATGTATTGGGATACATACAGTAGTAGCTGAATCTCTTCGAAATAGAAGCCGCCACGAATAGGATTGTGGTCCAAACCTTCGAGGTAGTATGTCCTAGGCTCTGAGTCACGAACATGTGTCATACGGAAAAGTTCGGGACTCCAATTCGCAGTGAAACCACTCTCGGAGATGACTTTCTGCTTATAGATTCGCACAATGTCAACATTAACATTATGGTTTCGTGGATCTTTCTTATTCGTGTTGAAAACACTGTTAGAAGCAAATGAACATCCTTCACATCTTTAGGCTTCATATACGTGGTAGAATACACAGTGGAATTGTACTCGCTTATTAGTTCAGCAAGATATCACGCCACTTGTAATTTCGGTTAGCCGTGAACTGCCACCTCATCTTGGTGTTCAAAGATCTGTTAAACCTTTCGACAATGGAGGCTTTAACATTACTAAATGTAGAGTAGTGTTTAATGCCAAACTTCATCATCAAAGCCTTGAAGGTTGCATTTTAGAATTCTTTGCCGAGATCCGTTTGCATGTGCGATGGTACACGTTCATCACGCAAAATTTCTCTCATAGCCTTGGTTAAGTCGATTTCATTCTTCGATTTCACAGGTTTGGCCCAAGCTAAATTGCTATACATGTACTTGAAACACTTTATTCATTCGGGAATATGGTATCATCTTAACAATTTCCGCCTGGAATAAATTATCAAGCCTGCGAACTACGACATTGCTACGAAGGTATTTTCGTCTTGCAGGAGCGTAATGTTCATGTGCGATTCCTGGTCAACTCATTGTAACCAGCTTTTCTCAATTATTCGAGTATGGAGAATATTTCGTTCATGTGCGAATAGTTTCCTGCACTAGGTGAAGTATGTATTATTCTAAACATGTCAACTAATTCATTAGGGTCGTCCCAATACACATAGTCAAAGTTCTGACACTTTCTAGCTTTTTTCAAACCTTCATCATGTACTGCTAGTTCACTGAAGAGATTAGCGAGAATGTCGATTTTTTCATGATCTTCATCTTTATATATGCCATTTTCCAGATCGTTATCGCGAAAATGTACATCGGTTAGTTCTAGCAGTTTTGTGTACTCTTGTAAATCTTCGTGAGAATAGCCTTTAGGTTCCCTACGAAAGAGAAATTCCTACAGACACGGAGTCCCATGTGTTTTGAACTCTTCTACACATAAGATATTTCCTGGTAAAAAGGATATTTCTTTAACACCGATGAACTACTTATTATGTTTTCTGTACTCTCCATAGATCGCATCATTATTCCGACTCGTGAAAGATCTCAGGTATGGCCAGACCATTGCATTAACTTGGTGTCCTCGTTTCTGTAATTTTTTCTTGTGCATAGACTCTTTACTTGTAAAGTCTTCTTTTCGATCTGGTTCATACTTCCTCTTCTTTACAGTTGTCATCTCGTCATGAACTTCTGTCTTCACTGTGTGTCTCTTCCTTATTTTTAAATTCGTCGAGACGACTAGTCATTGGTTTAAATATCTCTTCATTTTCTACTTCATGTGTAAGTGTGACTCTTCTAGCAAGTAGATATTTTTCACGAACAGACTGAATAGCACGATAAAGGTCACTGGCCGAGTTCAACATTGTACTGGCTGAAAACATATTCCAAGACTTCCTTTTATACTTTTTATTCGTCCGCAAAAACTTCTTCCCTGTGGTTAGCAAGATCTGCTTTCATTGTCAAGAGAGTTAGTGATGCATTCAAACTACTTTGAAAAGTCCTCAAATGTCACATCTTTGTGCATTCATACTTCGATCATGTCGCGAATTCAAGAATCCGAGGCCTTTGCGCTGGTCAATTCCAATGTTACACTCCTCAGTCATAACAGAGTAAACCAAAGCTATGTTATAATTCACTCTCCTGATGACTTGGGGGGGGGGGGGGGGGGGGGGCAACTAGTGGATATTTTGGTTTCAGAAGGCAAAATAATGATTTCGTCTAGATATTAGTACCTCTGTTTTTTTATTTTACTTTTGATTATTTTCATATTTGATATTTCATAAATTGATTAACAAATATATATATAACTTGTATTTATAATCACATTATTAAAAGAATGGGCCGGCCCTTATTAGAAAATTATATGGATGGTTAACACAATACAAATAAAATTCGTAACAATAAACTGAGTCGCAGTCCCAGGATATTTGAAGTGTTAATAAGACATTTATGGTTGTCAGATATGTTCAACGTCGTGGTTCAATGCTAGTACGAAAAGGTTAAACGACACTGAAGAGCTGGTGGTTTGACGATGGCTGGACGAAGTGGAACAGCTGACTGGACGTCAGAGGGCCTTAGTCATCCAGCCCTTGGAAACTGATCTGGTCCTTGGAATGTGTCCGGTTCTCGTAACCTGTCCGGTTCTTGTAATCTGTCTGGTTCTTGTAAACGGTCTGGTACTTGGTCCCTGTCAGTGAACAGATCCGAAACACATATGTTCAGGACTGATTCATAGACAGTTGGCAAAATAGGAAGAAAATGCCTTCTAATCACGATGATGGTCGGGGAGTAAAAGTTGTCAAAACTTACCAAACAAGGTGATGGCTTCCAGGATCAGCCCGGATGTGCTGAGCTTGCGAACTCGCGGTTGTCGCGGACGTTTCCATGGTTAAAAAAAATAATTAATAACTGATGATGAATAAAACATGACTACTCCTACGAGGTAGAGCTACATGGACTGACTAAAGGCTAATCACTACAGTTGTGGGAATCATATCCCTTGTCTAGATGATTACATCTTAAAAGAAAAACGTAGAGGCATCCTGATGACGAAGATACGAAGCGGTCAGTCTAGAATCGCGGCGCGCAGTAAGTTTGGGGCGGCAGCGCCTCGTAATGAAAGGCGAAGTTAAAGAAAGAAAGGGGGGAGGCTTCGGCTTTCGGACCGAAAGGTTCCGAAGATTACCAAGGGGCTTGTCGAGAAGTACTGACTTCGATATCTCGAACGTGGTGGTACTGCCCGATGTCAGCGCGACCTACTGAGGTGTGTCTGAACTAAGTAGAGGTCGACTCACGCGAGGCGATTGCTAGCAAAATGGGGCTTATGGAGCGGACTAAGCCAGTGCTCTGGTGGCCGGGGAAGGAACTATGGGGTACTTGTTACTGCGGGAGATGCCAGAGGGCAGGCGTTCCGCGGGCGTTCAAACTCCCAGGTGGCATAAGCATGTACTTTTTTGGGACTGGAGTCGTGGCCTTGGGATAGGCCGACCCTGGCCGGGGTTAGTGGCTGGTCAAAGCTCTGGGAAGAGTTCCCAGGAAAACTTTGAGAGGTGGGTTGTGTGGGGGCTGCCGATGGCAGTGGGAAAGAGGCTCTACAGGACCCGGAGGCGTGACTGTACTTTGGTGGAAATGGCTCACGTCAGGCGAGGTGTTAGAATTAGCCTGCCCTGAGAGCTTGCAGGACATAGCAGTTCTCGTCATGGATCGGAGGCGGATTACAGGCGACGTTCGTGCGCCAAGGCGGGAATAAGTTGATACCAGTCTGACTCACAAAGACTTGGCAAAAATCGGATCTAGGGCTGGGAAAAATTGGGGAGGCAGGCCTGGCAAAGATTGAATGGGGGTGTACAAGAGGAAGAACAAGTTTAAGTTCTTGCAGCAAAAGAATGACTGGAGACATTTTTTAAAATTCAATTTTAAAATTGTGCCAAAATACTAGTTGGCGGCACACCAACTAGGTACTCTAGTAATTCATTTTTCGTACTTTCTAATTTTTGGCCAGTATCGAAATGTATTTCTGGATATCAGCGCAGTGAGACTTGAGAATAGTATGCTGTTGGGTAGCACGACTGCTACGACCGAATTTTAAAATGCTATGACCTCTTTAACGATAAACTGATCGAAACCTTCTTGGTACCTTCCTTTATATAGAGGTCAGTCCTTTACTAGGTATAACTAGGAATCCATGCTCAGTTTCCAGCACAAAGACCACATGTCTTTGAATTCGTGAAATGATATTTCGGTGTTTACGCAATAGTCGTAAACATGACATAAATTAAATTTGTCCATGCGAAAAAGTACTATGAAATTCGCATTGTCTCAATGAAGATGCTTCGGAATTCGACTATATGTCTGGCACAGGTAAACACTTACTTTGAAATGTCTTCCCATGGAAAAGTTTTCTTGTATTATGCCTTGCTTCTCGCACACGACGACGTCGAAAAAAACACGGAATTGATTTTTGCGTCGCTAGGAGACACCAAATTTGCATTATCATTAAACGGAAAATACTCCAGGCCATCCACCGATCTTAGAATTGTAGCCAGGCGTTGATACTTTGGCTGTTGCAACGATTTGAAATAGAGGTACATGTTCTCGTACCTAAGGCTGTTTTTTTCTTCTTCCAGCAAACTCAGTAGAACGCATGTTTTGCCGCAGTTGGATGGGCCTGCCATAATACATCGTACGGTAGAAGGCAATAACGAGCCATGTCGTGATTCGCACGCAATGAATACATCATCTTGCGTTATGCGCACGGGCAAGCACACTTACTGCTTGACGACTTGCATTGTACTGGTGAAATTGTATAAAAGCAAACCCATTTATACTTTTGGCTCAGTTGTGCATAATGACTCGAAGAATTAAGAACAAAAACACATCGGCGCAGGACTCGTAAACTCTCTGATAAATAATCTGCCTTTCGAGATACACATCCCAGGCTACAGATTCTGCGGTCAAGGAACGAAACTAGCCAAACGACTAGCTCGCGGTGATCTGGGCATTAATTCTTTTGACGAAAAGTGCAAGCAGCACGATATTGCCTATTCCCTCAGCAAGGACCTGAAATCAAGACACCGAGCTGACAAGATATTTGGAACAAGAAGCCGAAGAAATAGGGACGCATAAATAGGGGTAAAAATAGCAGCATGGGGCACATACAAAATCATGAAGTCCAAGACCAATTTAGAAATGGGTGCTCGCCGAGCCAGGCCCTGCAAGAACAACCGCAAGACTAGTGTAGGCATGCCAAAAGGCAATTAAAAAAGACAGATTTTCAACACGAAGACTATTGGAGGATTTCTACCGCTACATTTAACTGCATTTGGTGCTCTAGGTGGCCTCATCGGGGCTACAAGCGGTATAATGCGGGCAGTCCACACTTCCAAGAACGGGAGCAAGCAGTTAAAGGAAGCACAACGACACAATGCCAGCATGGAAGCCATTGCCACAGGTAAAAAAAAAAAAAAAACGGCGTATGACTCTATTGTAGCCTCACAAATTAGGTCGAGGCAGAAGAAAAAAAAACGCGTTAAAAACCCTAAGTTCTTTGTCGGAACGTCCGCTCACCAATATAGATTTAATTAAGTACACTAGAGTATGCGAAACATGTAACCTATCAAGCCAAAGACTCGCGAGTGTGCCATTAATAATTTAGATGCGTCGACAGGTCATGACACGCACTGGGTAGCATACATAAAGTCTGGAAAAAGGCCGAGTACTAAGACAGTTTCGGTAATTTGAGACCTCCGCCAGAACTACAACAGTACTTGCATGTGACAACGCTGTGCTAAAATTACGAAACAGAACAGTTGCCTAACCAAATAAACGGCTGTCACCTGTGTCCTCGCTGGTTTTGTAAAAAAAAGTGTAGCTAGCAAAAATGTTTAGTATTTAAAGACTGTACAGTTATGAAAATAAGTCAGTCATGTCAATTACACTTATGTTGACAGGTCACGCATCAGAGCTGCAGGCAGTCCATTTCCCGCCTATGAATTTAGGTGGTGAAAAGTTTATAAGACTCGTAGATTTTCAAATGTATAACGTTATACCGAATATCGACGAAGACAACTGCAAGATCTCCTTTCTGAAAAGTGATGGGACAGCTCAAGATATACAATTACCTGATGGCTCTTACGAAATTGACGACAATGCAAAATACATCAAGGAAAAGTTACCATAGGATGTAGACTTTCAACTGCGTGCATTCTGACATGCAGTGCACATGTCAACTTCACGAAACCTGGGATCATAGGAACGTTTGTAGGATTCGAACCAAAGATGTATGATGCAGCCAAAATGTATGAAGAAACGCGAGCTGTAAAAGTATTGCCTATGAATGTCACACATATAAACTGTAATTTTGCAAGTGGAACATATCTCAACAGGAGACTAGACAACATGCTACACAGTTTTCGCTATTGGTCCGGTCAGTATATAAACTGATTGAAGTACCACAAAGTATAATTTATCTTCCAGTCGTCGTGAAGTGAGCACACGAAGTCGTCTTCAGAATCGTTGACCAGCGAGGACACTTGGTGAATTTTCGAAACTAAAAAAAATTATACTTCGTCTGCACTTGATGCGATGGGCATAACAATTGTAACACTGACCAGTTACAAAAGAAATCGCATTGGTGTTAAGAAGACCAGTTCTCTACCAGACTTCAGTGCATTGGCACCTGGCAATATAAAGTTTCTTATCAGTATGGGACAAGTGCCAAATAAATATGGAAGACAAAATACTCAACATGAAAGAGCCAGTCATTTTTGATGACATCATGGAATGCACCAGTACCAGCCTTTACTGCTCGGGCCATACGCACTGCCTTCTGAAGTACACATTGCTGCACAGCACCAGTATATCTGTACTTTACATTCGCAGTCATTTCTGCATGTAAGAGGTACTCTGACAAAGGCAGATGGCGCGCATCCGACAACGACGACAATATTGTTTCGAACAAGAGAGAAAAGACCACGATGAGCGCCTGGTTCGAAGCTGGCTGGCGGCCACGCACGGCCACTGACGTCAAGCGCCGTCCATTGACGTAAGCATGCCACACGTTCCTGGCCGGATTACAAGGGTCCTTGCAACCCACCCCCCTCTGCCACCACGCAACTTCCTGCCTCGGGCTATTGTCACCTTTAGCGGCCTGAGAATTCCAAGCTTACAGAGGCCGCCTCGATGAGTGGCGAAAATAAGCTCGATGTTCTGTTTGCGAACGCTGACCACACAACCGTTATTATATATATATATTTTGTTTTGAAAGAGCGTAAAGTGGCGGAAGGATACGTGGAACCGTCGGTTACTGCTTTCGAGAAGTAAGTTTTGAGAGCAGTTCCATGACGCAAGCAGGCAACGCGCGTGAGCTAGGAGGCTGCCCGCGCGGCTAACGAGTGCCGAAATAAAACACTTGGCCTTGTGTGTTATTGGGGGAGGGAGGGAGGGAGGGAGGGGAGAATGCGCGGGCTAGATAATTAAAGGAGGAGGCGGATTGGGCATGCAGGGATGACGCGGCCGGTGAATGAATTCAGGAAACCTGTTTTCCAGCCTCCCTATACCCTCCCTCCAGTCCAAAACGAACCCTAGATGTCTCTCTATCCTTCTCACCCCCTTTCTCACAAACACACACACACACTCTCTCTCTCACTCTCTCTCTCCGCATCTTCCCCACTCAGTGCGTGACGACCGGCGACAGGGATGCAAAGAGGAGGTAGGCCTCGCCATTTTTACAATTCCAAAGTATTTTCATACCGCTTGAAATAAAGCTTCCGTGCTAAATCTGTTTTGGATCAAATGTACAACACGATGGAAGGTTCCCATACAGGCTCCTCTAGAAGCTTCCAGCAAAACTGCTAGCCAAGACTCAATGGCAGCAGGCATGGATGTTTCTATGGAAGGAAACTACTAGTATCTATCACACACTGTGGCTGATGTAGGCGAATGTTTTTATTATGTTAGTTAATACTTTTTGTACTGAATAAACATTGATGTTTGTCATGATTGTCGCCTAATGTGACTGCTTCAACAGACCATAGTTCACCAATTTTCAAATCAATATTCAAAATAATTTCAATCCCTCCAAAATAAGCTGCCGTGTTTAATACTATGGACACACTACTACTTCATTCTGATTGGATAAAAATCCAAACATCTGCGACTCCTTCCACATAAATTCGAACACGACCTATTACAAAAACTTCCATGAAAACAGTCAGTGCTCTGCTAATTCTTCCATGCCAGCTGCTATGAATGACTTTCCAAGGAAACTTCCATCGTTTGATAGGGGCTTTGACTGCTTTGACTGCTTTGACTGCTTGTTCAAGTCAACACTTGTGACCTGGCGTGATCATCGTGACAGTTTTAGTTGCTTGCGTGAAATGATAAGTTAATTCCTAACGCCGCTTACAGACTAAGAGTCTGTTAGTAAACACGTGGTTGCATCAAGGTATATAAGGTCTGGGAGACATGATTAATGCCTTGACATGCCAAAAATATTGGAACAAATAGTTCAAAATTATAGTTATAGCCAAAAAGATGGAAATATTAAGATTGCAAGGCCTAATCCATCTTAAGGCCCTGTCACTGTCGAATTTTCGTTTCTCCAACCTTACAGTAATAGCTATTTAATCGGCACATTTTGAGCTACCGCCGCGCCGAGTTAACGGTTTTTCCCGTATCATCGCACGGCAATATAGTTTTGAAGAGAATGCCAAAGAAAAATTAATGCACAGTACAATTATATTATCTTTGAAAGATTTGTGCAGTGGGAGTGCATGACTTGATGTAAGCTTTTGGACATACGCCATTGCTAAAGCACATGTATGTATGTAGAAGAAAACTACAAAAAACACAAAAAGACAAAAATACAAATTAAGCAAAAAATTGCTGTTGTCAACAGGATATAAACACCACATAATATTCCATAACAGGAATATGGTCAACAAACAAAGAAAAACAAAGAAAAATGAAAAATTGACTAAGAGAACGAAAAAAAAAACCATAAATGATGACAGCACAAAAATATTGAACCCAAAAAATTCACCACAAGAGTTGAAACGAGACAAAAACACAGCAAAACGAAAAGACGAAACAAACACAATAGTTTTCCAAAAAACAGAAGAGAACGTAAAAACCCCCACAAATTATGACAGCACTGAGGAAACCAATGTCTGATATAGGTGATTATGATCTCTTTATTAAAAAAAAGGTAAGATAAATACAGCGAACTTGAAACATGGGAAACGCAGTGGAACAACCTGGCAGCCGAGGTAAACTATTTCCCGAATCCACCCGGAAAAAGTAATTCTAATGCGATCGACTCGAACGGTGCCGGATTACAGAATGTGCCGAGACGAATAATGAATGGTAAAAGAGCACACAATCTAGAGTGAATTAGAAAAAAGTTTGAGAGGTAATATTAAATGGAGTATGACTTCCAATTCAATCCACCAATTAAAGTGTAACGGATGACCTCAAACATGTTTAAAATCATATCACAATATCATAAAGTTTATTACTGGAGTGAGGTAACCCAGTATTTTTAATTTTAATATTATTTTAAAATTTAATAAAGCATGACTTTGATAATTAAGAAATTCGAACCTTTTTTTTCTTCGAATTCAGTAATTTTCAAAACAACTGTAATTTTATAACACATTTGCATAATGTAATGGATGTTCTACGATCTTTAAAATTCATGTTATTTATATAGGTAAATGACTACAATACGAAATTTATACTAATATTATTTTAGTTATGTTACGTTTATAACCCTCAAATATCCCATTTGTCCTTAACTATTTAAAATATTCGCTGAGACGGAAACGCAAGCCATTTTTCGTTTTCGCTGGGGCAAGATTCTGATCGGCTGACTCCAAAAGTACGACTTATTTTATAACCTTTTCTATACACAAAATATTTGATGAAAACTCATGTCATTCAACCTGTCAAAAACATGCCCGCGTTAGTAACTTTTTTCGGTGTCGTCATAACCTTCTAGCAATATTTTACAAACTTAATTGGAAGGTGTTAAAAAGGAACGTTAGACTGTGTGATAGGGCTTTCAGGATGTTAGGGTCTTATCATAGTAACGATCATTGGCACGATATCATCGTACAACAATGAAAAAGCTAAATATGCTATCAAACTATAGTCATAATTAACATACAGAATGTACATAAAATAATGTCCCAGTATCAATGGTATATTAATATTACAACAGTTTCATCTAGACTATTTACAACAAATCATATATCAAATTGAAGGTAAACTAATCTAGTTTTTCTTACAAATGTTCATTATGTACATTTTTAGTTAAACCAAACAAAAGTCCAATTCTTCCCACACTTTGGTTAACAAGTCCGGAGTAATGGAAGCAATAGTCTCTTCAATTCTGTGTCTCAACTCTGGCGAATCATTAGGTAGAGCGGAACGTAGACACGATCTTCCATAAAGCCCCAAAGGAAATAAAAATCGCATGGCGTTATGTCAGGTGAACGTGGAGGCCAGCGGAAAAGAGCTCTGTCGTCTCGACCATTACGACCAATCCAACGGTCAGGGACGTTCAACCACTCTCGTACAAAGAGATTCCAATAGGAGAGGTGCTCCAACCTGTTGCCAAATTAAGTTTACAGGCCACCTTCTTCTAACTGGAAAAGGGATATTCTTTCGCGCTGCAAACGAGAAAACAAAGCATTATTCGCGCATGCGTTTATCTGAAACTGTTAGTTTTTCTTTGATTTAGACCTTTAATCAAAACTATTCAACGCTTACAGTTGATAATATTAAATTTTTAAGTGGGAAATTATTTTATGGAGATGTTGTCTTATTGGCAATGATGATGACAGCTTATGGGCTAGTTAGCCTGGAAGTGGTTTGGACCTTCCAGCCAAAACTGGAGCGTACTAGTCAAAATGACACTGCCGTAGTTCTCTGCCTTCTGGTACCGGTATCAGGTACAAATAAAAAGTAAAAAATGTTTTAAGAAAACAATTTTATATATAGGTAAATATTATATACACGTAGGTTGAACAAACTAAATGTTTGTTTTAGAAAGTTTATGCGTTGTAATTCGTGAGTATAAGTGAACGTAATTTAGTGCTTATATGTGTGTAATGCCATTGTACCTTTAAGAACGTAAAACAATATATTCACATCAGGTATTTGTGAGTAATATGTGTGTATATTTTTATATCACAACTTATTGCCAATAACTAAAATTCCTTTAGCTGAATGAAACTATTTTGTGTTTTTATTTTAATGATTAGGTAATATTTAAATTATTTGGCAAAACATAGCTACAGATCTCGCTTGTTTTCTGTGAGGGTAATTAATACCACACTAATGTCCTAACAGCGTTTGATCCAAAATATTTTCTCTGCTTAACGGGCTTAAAAATCACTTGCCTGAACTTCGTTAGCCCTAAGGTGTTTTTTTTTAACTTAGTTTGCCCTAAAGGCTTTTGCTCTAAAAGTAATTTTCCCTAAAGGCGTTTTCTTTGATGTTTGCACTATAAGAATTTACCCTATACACCATTTGCCCTACAAAGGCGTTTGATTTACCTTTAGGACAAACGATGCATACCAGTAAAATCTGTTAGAGTATTAGGCAAAGAGGTTACAAAAAACATATTGTTATTTACTTCGAAATACAAAGAAAAGAAACAAGTTCTATGAATTCGAACGACTAAGAACCCTCGAATAAATACGTCGTGAAGGACGGACGGTGTAGAGTCGTGCATCTTTCAAAACAGGCCAACAAATAAAATAGAATTTCACGCAAACTCTACTGAATTATGCCTTTTTTTTTTACGAAGTGTTGAGTGGTTACATTTAAATTTTACAACTAAAATATTTGTAACCGCTATTCAAAATTAAAATTAAGGAAAGAAAATGTTATGATTATTAAACTTTCTGCTGTTTATTGAAAAATTTTAGGTCTATTTTAGGAAAAATTCTAATGAAATTAAAATCTGTTTTAATTTTAACATTAATGTTAATGTTAATTTTAAAATTAAGTTCAACATTAATGCTGATTATTGTAGCAGTAAATTTGAAATAACAGTGGTTAATCAACTTCATAAAATCCTGGTTATTTACTGCACGAATTACGTATTTTCAGCTTTTCGTTTTAGTTTATTGTTATATTTTGGGCTGGATATCTCGACGATAGACTGTTCTATAAGATCATATCACCCAATATTACAAATCGAGAACCCAGGAAAGCACTTATGACCTATAATAAGTAAGATTAATTCCAGAGGTTTCTAGGCTTGTAAATTTTTCGACGCTTAAAAAAGAAAAAAAGTTCACCAACGTGTAGGAAACTGTTACCCTGACGATGACAACTCCAAAGTCGAGTGTTTGGCGGTACATTAACTTTTGTGGAAATTTCCAGCCTACAGTCGATCATGGAATTACGTATAGATTCGTCCTGTTTGCTCAAGTCAAACACAAGCAACGGAGGTATTGATTTATACATTTCTGGACTCAGTGCCGGGTACGGCTCACGATCATAGTACGAAGATTGAAACTGCGAGTACATGTGAAACGGAAAAAAATTGCCGCCGTTATCAAAATCCATGTTCATGTCAACGTACGGATAACATTCGCTGTTCAAAAACTCTTTTACGTTTTCCAGGAATCAGTGGTCGAAAACCGATCTGTCAATCTTGGGGTTCACATGTCGGTCTGTCTGTAATGACAAAATTATGTATCTCGATTTTTCATAGTACTGGAGGACGTTTTTACAATCCAATGATTCTGACTATCCCGAGAGTAAATTTGTGGGCCCGTGCAAGACCGAAGCAAGGATATATGTAACTGTAATTCACTCCATAACTAAACCAAGAGTGACTTTGTGAGCCCGTGCAAAACCGAAGCAAGGATATACTGTAACTATAATTAACTCCATGACTATCCCGTGAGTGACTTTGTGAGCCCGTGCAAGACCGAAGCAAGGATACGCTGTAACTGTAATTCGAAATTGGGTCAACGCGAATGCGACCACCGTGTAGCCGTCGGGGCATATTGCTCGAGGAACTTCTCGAAATTGAACGGACACAACACTCGCCGGTGGCCTTAAACTTTAACCTGTCCGATGCTCCATGAATTTGAATTTTTCGCGTGGGCCTTAATCTGTAGCAAACGATAGCAGGATATCGCGAGGCGCCAGTGCAAGGTTGCATGCAGTACCGCTGCTATATTACCTGTACCATAATCGAGCCTTATGTACCATAACCACGATACCCGTATCATTATTTGACTACAATGTAATCAATCATAGAAGCAGGCATGTACTAATTTTCTATTAGCTGTTGTACTCGTCGTTAACGGATTTATTATCCATTTCGTCACAGGCGTTCTGATATCCGAGGTGCCATCAACGTAGTGTGACAAACAGAAAGAAACTAGTTTATTTTGGTAGAGTTAACTATAAAATATAAACTAAATAATTATATAAACGATACCTCTGCAGGGTCCTGATATTTTGGAGAAGGACATTTGTGGTGGCTCTAGCTTGGGAAGGAGGAATAAGGTATAGCCACCAAGTTAACCAAATAAACAATAAAATCAATTTAATAGCAATGTTCACCAAAATAACTTTTTATGACACATGGACTGAAATATCACATGAAGAATTATAAATTGTTTTTACCCTGTTCACCAAACTTACTTTATTTATTCCCTTTGTACCTACCTCCCTTGGGATAAAAAACCTAAAAAAAAAAGAAGCTTTTAAAGTCAAGCTGGAACTTGAATTCCTGCGATGGTTTTGCCAATTTCTCTTAAAAATATTTGTTTTTATTTCCTGATAAATTATACTCGGGTCAGTTATAATTAAGTTCGCCCGGTATGTCGTCATAATGGTCAATATAATCTTTGAAGGTTTTTTATAATATATAAACAAATGAAAAATCAATTGTATTCGAAAATTTTTGAGCAGCACTTTCTACATGCTCACTGATAACAATTATATCCTTCCTTTTACCACATTTATGTCCATAATAAAGAAAACTAGACAAACAATGGGGTGAAAATGAACTAAGAGCCAACACCTGGCCGGCGGGGATACACTTTTGGATTTATTCAATCAGCGGGAAATGTGGTGGACGTTTACCGAGACCCGGTAGGTGGTTTTCCTCGAGACCATTCATTCCAGCAATGTTTCGTTATCACCTCGTCGGTCCCAGCATAAATAAGCATCCACGTCGCGAACACTGGTCACCAATTCTTCTAGGATTGGACATGATATTTTTTTTTTTAATTGTATGGAATTCATTTGCATTCGATTGGGTTTTTTTTTATAAAATGTCATCCTTTTTTTTTTTTAAGGTCAAACGCAAAGTAAATTTTCAACCGGTGGCACGGCGCGCGCACAAACGAACTATTTAGAGGTTGCGAGACTCGTTTTTATATATATGGCGTGCTATTCCTCGAGCAGAAGACAAAAGATCTCCCCTCTCTCGCCCTCGGTCCTGGCAGAGAGAAAGAGAGATAGTGGGAGAGAAGGAAGAGTAGGGCGGCAAGAGAACACAAGACGGTCGTTATTTCCTCGTGGTCCCGCTGCCCAAGGTCACTCCGAACCTACCTGCCCCGCGGGGGCCCCGTGGTTCGGGCAGATCTCTCCGGCGCGCGGGACATTCCTCCAGGGGGACGACTCCTCGCGGCCGCTGACTCTTCCCAGCATCACCTCTGCGGGCTGAGTCGGCGCGCTTCTGACTTAGCGGCGCGTCACTTGCTGGTTCGCGCCTTGGGTCACCTAAGATGCACATGAAGTTTGGACCCTGCCCGAACACGCCCGAATAATTCACCTTCGGTCAACTTGCGCAGGAAAAATGAATTCAAATATTAAAAGTGGTCGGTTAGGTCAGCTACATTAAAACACTTTTTTTAAAAACACTATGGACGGTTAGTTAGGTTAGTAGTATAGCTACATTAAAACAAAAAGAGAAATATAAATATATATATAAATGAACCCGAGGTTGGCCTGAAGGTGAATTGTTCGGGTGTAATCGGGAATGGCAGAACTTTATGTGCATCTTAGCCTTCCCGCAGCCCCCCGCAGCAGCGACCCGGCAGACGTGAAGGAAGGGTGTGTTTCCCCCAGCGGCCGGGTACCCAGTCTCTCCCGCGATCCCGCCAAACAAACTAATTTTAACAACACCTTTAGAAGTAACCCAGTGTCATCCTTTTCACAGACATCCACAATCCACACATGAACTCCGTTTTCACAACAAGAGGTAGTGGGCGGCATTCCGCGGCACTGGGACTCTTCGCGGGTCCTGGGTTCGATGCTCGGCTCTGGCACACGGACCACGAGGCCCGCAATAGCCGTGATGACAGTACAGTGTCGCAGTGTTGTCTG